>NW_027362763.1:301569431-302839848 GCF_046119375.1 Phyllobates terribilis
GAACAAGACCCACACACAGCTAGAAGCCCAATATTTTTTCAGAGCTAGATGCAGAAAAAAATTAGATTCAGTTTGCAACCTGATGGAGGTAAGTATAGATGGACTAATAGAATGATGCTATGCCCAAAAGATTTTACTTCACTAGGTGCAGTAAAAAAATTGGTATTCTATACACAGGTGGTATATCTTGCAACACAGATTGGCTACTCCACTGACTAACACACTCTGCAATAGGCCAAAAAGGATTAGCTTTGCTAGATTCAGCCAAATGCTGTGAAAAAAACTTGCACAGCACTGGCACAGACCTGCCTGGCAAAAACTGATAGGAACTGATGTAACCTAGTCCTGAAAAGGACTCCAATTACAATTAGTCTTTACTCCCACAACCTATCTATTTAAGAGCACAGACCTGCCTGATAAAAGTCGTAGGAAATGCTGTAACCTAGTCCTTAAAAGGACTGCAATCACAACTATTCCCTACTCCCAAGCTATCTGTATACTTGTGCGAAAATTGGCTTGAAATTAACAAGGTATAGCGCACACAGCAACAGCGGTGCCGTCTAACACGCAGCTGCAGCAGTGAGAAAATGGTGGCGACGGGGAAAATGGCTTGGTGTTATAGGGCAAGGACATGTGACATACACTGCCAATCACACATGCCCTTGCTTGTGTGAAAAAAAGCACTTCGCTCCGTGTGTGCGCTGCTGATAGGCTGACAGATTGCACCTCCCCACTGTAAATGCGGGAAAGAGAAAAAAAAATGGAGATCTTCATTGTTCCTGCAGAGATCCATCCCCTGCCCCTCCCCCCACCCCGCTGTACACTCAAACTGCGTATTAACATTAATTTTCATCATTACTGAGAAAAAATCCAGTTATGATTTTGGTGCACGAACAGTTATCGAACATAACCTCGAACAGCCGAATTTTTCTCAAATTGTTCGTGTTCGCCGAACGGCTCGAACACCGCCCAAAACAGCTCGAATTTGAGATTGGCGAACAGTTCGAGTAGAACAACGCTCATCTCTATTTATTACCCTCCTGCTGTCTTAAACTAGTTGATTAATTGTTAATGAGCTAATTTATGAATATATCTAAGAGTGAACTTTCCTACATATTCAGACACAGCTTTTAGCTTTAGCTTTGTTGAGCTGATTAGTATATATGTAGCTTACCACGGGCCTAGGTGGTCTGGAGTTGGGACCCGGTCCTATTTGTCTACCCTTTTATATGCATTACTTCAACTTTGATATACAGTAAGGTTTTTAATATAGACAGTATAGGTACCGTCCCAATTTAGGGTCACCTTGCCGCTGGTGGGACGGCTTGTATACTTTTTTTGATCAAAAATAGTTCACTAAGTACCCTATATTTATTATGCAACTTTGCTTTACATTTATATATAATGATGGTAGGGTATGAGATATATTTTTGTCTTTTGTAGGTTTTGCTTCTTTTTGCTAGTGTGAACATGCTCCTATTTCTTGCATGTCTACCATCTTAGACCTCAGTTCACATTGCTTGGCTTTTTGTCTTGTTTGCATTCTGTGCAATTTAAGGGTGTGGCATCCCCTTTGTTGAGCTGATTAGTATATATGTAGCTTACCACGGGCCTAGGTGGTCTGGAGTTGGGACCCGGTCCTATTTGTCTACCCTTTTATATGCATTACTTCAACTTTGATATACAGTAAGGTTTTTAATATAGACAGTATAGGTACCGTCCCAATTTAGGGTCACCTTGCCGCTGGTGGGACGGCTTGTATACTTTTTTGGATCAAAAATAGTTCACTAAGTACCCTATATTTATTATGCAACTTTGCTTTACATTTATATATAATGATGGTAGGGTATGAGATATATTTTTGTTTTTTGTAGGTTTTACAGCTTTTAGGAAGCATATATGTAGGGGGTATTTATGTCCATTTATCAAAGTCCCTGCAGCAGTTAATCATGGCAGTTAGACAGGGCAGGAGACAGGTAAGACATTCAAAGAAAACTACTTCCACAACAGTTGCATTGCAACAAATAAGGACCACATGTATTTGCATAATTTAAATTCTGGCTGCTTCATTCATTCACATCAACCATCCCTACACACACTCTTTGTACTCCATCCATATTGGCCCCTCTCTCCTCTCTTATGTACAGCACTCATGCTCTTTTCACTATCCTAAACTGCACAGATCCATTCACTCCCACTATACAACACAAGAAAAGCTCTCACAAATCACTTAACCATCTGCTCACTCACTCTATCCTCCTTCTCCTAGTCGCAGGAGATATCTCTCCCAACCCTGGCCCTTCTTGCAATAGCAAGTTGAACCCCTCTCCTGCTTAACTCAGAAACCCTGCTAATCTCATTAATATTCCCTGCATGCCTTTTGTCTCCTTCAATTGTGCCCTTTGGAATGCTCGGCCAGTATGTAACACACTCTCCTACATCCATGATTTTTTCCTTTCAAATTCCCTCAACCTTCTGGCTCTTACTGAAACCTGGGTCCAGCGGTCAGGCACCACTGCCACTGCTGCTCTCTCGTATGGTGACCCACAGTTTTCACATACCCCCAGACCTGAGAGTAGACAAGGTGTAGGTGTTGGTTTGTTTCTATCAGCCAAATGTACTTTTCAGTTTATCCCCCCAGTACCTCCACTTATCTCCTATTCTTTTGAGGTCCACACTGTCAGATTCTCCCTGTGAGTAGCTGTTGTGTATCGCCCTCTGGGCCCCTCCCATCAGTTCTTGGATCACTTTGCCATCTGGCTTCCTCACTTTCTATCCTGCAACATCCCAACCTTCATCATGGGAGACTTCAATATTCACATCAAAAATCCACTCTCCCCATCTGCCTCCCACCTTTTATCTCTAACCTCCTCCTTCTGTCTTTCACAGCTTACTAACTCTCCTACTCACAAAGATAGAAACACGCTGGACCTGATCTTCTCTCAGCTCTGCTCAGTGAATGATTTTACTAACTCCCCTCTCCCACTCTCTGACCACAACCTTCTGTCTTTCTTTGTCAGTAACTATAGCCCGGCTCAGGACACCCCCACTTACCATACTTATAGAAATATGCACGCTATTAACACCCAGAAACTTGTTAAGGAATTGAAGTCATCATTGGCCCCGATCTCCTCCTTCTCATGTCCTGACATAGCATTGAAGCTCTCTACTACCTGCACCAGTGACCCTATTCCCTCACATTTCCTTCAGTCCCTTTCACCGGCATTCATCACTCACCTAACTAAAATATTTAATCTCTCTCTCATCCAGTATCTTTCCTTCCTCATTTAAACACTCCAGCATACATCCATTACATAAAAAACACCCCCCGACCAAAACATAATTCAACACAGTGGATCACTAGCTCCTTCTCACGATGCTTCACTCTAACGGCCTCAAGGGCACTGTTCTATCCAGGTTCTCCTCCTACCTTTCTGACCGCTTCTTCACTGTATGTTTTGCCCGCTCCTCTTCCTCCCCTTTTCCCCTTACTGTTGGGGTTCATCAAAGATTAGTCCTAGGCCCCCTCCTCTTCTCTTTTTACACCATCCCTATTGGACAAACTCACTCGTCTCAGTCTACCACCCTATCCGTGCCCTCCGTTCTGTTAATGACCTAAGATTAACATCTTCAATAATCTGAACCTCCCATTGCCATCTCCAAACCGTCTCATGTGCTGCGCCAATTCTTTGGATTGCACTATCCAGGACTCATTGATTAATCCCCAATACCCACAGTTTTAAGTGTACCCTAAAAACACATTTCTTTAGACTGGCCTATTGCCTCACCTCACTTATCTAACTACCCCTTAATTTTTTTCCTCCACATACAAAAGTTCCTTCCAAAACGGGACCCTCGTATCATCTATTCACACACCCCCATGTAATTAATAGACTTCTGTGTCTGTACTTGTTCCCATACTGGTTGGTTCATATAGTATTATGTAGTTACCCTATTTATTACATTGATTTTTGACTGTACAATACAAGCAATTGTTATCAGCAGCCCTTTGTATCTGCCCTATTTCCTCATAGATTGTAAGCTTTCAAGCAGGGCCCTCTCTCCTACTAGTATCTGTTGATTTATATGATTATTGTTATTCTATAATGTCTTTTAATGTCTGTACAAGTCCCCTCTAAAATATAAAGTGCTGTGGAATATGTTGGCGCTATAGAAATAAAAACTATTATTATTATTGAGCCATTCCGATGCCACTCGTTTAACTTTTCAGTTGCAGCATCAAAGCTATTTTTTTTATACACTAATGTGAGTGAGTCCTTATTCTGCTTCATCATAGTAGCATAACAACAAAGATGAAGACAGTATCATATCTGTCTTATGGTAACCACGAAGAGCACCTGATGGACCTCACTGATTATAATGAAAGGAGTCTGGTTATATTCCTGGTGTCTGTACTATTTATAGACAAATGTTATCTGTCATCTCTGGTCAACCCTGAGATGGCGGGTAAAATAAAGATCTGAGCAGAATGTAAAATACCCAAGTACTGAAATGTTTATTATAGGAATAAGAGCAGATCGGGACCAGAATATATATATATATATATATATATATATATATATATATATATATATACAGTACAGACCAAAAGTTTAGACACACCTTCTCATTTAAAGATTTTTCTGTATTTTCATGACTATGAAAATTGTACATTCACACTGAAGGCATCAAAACTATGAATTACCACATGGGAATTATATACTTAACAAAAAAGTGTGAAACAACTGAAAATATGTCTTATATTCTAGGTTCTTCAAAGTAGCCACCTTTTGCTTTGATGACTGCTTTGCACAGTCTTGGCATTCTCTTAATGAGCTTCAAGAGGTAGTCACCGGAAATGGTCTTTCTATAATCTTGAAGGAGTTCCCAGAGATGCTTAGCACTTGTTGGCCCTTTTGCCTTCACTCTGCGGTCCAGCTCACCCCAAACCATCTCGATTGGGTTCAGGTCTGGTGACTGTGGAGGCCAGGTCATCTGGCGTAGCACCCCATCACTCTCCTTCTTGGTCAAATAGCCCTTACACAGCCTGGAGGTGTGTTTGGGGTCATTGTCCTGTTGAAAAATAAATGATGGTCCAACTAAACGCAAACCGGATGGAATAGAATGTCACTGCCAGATGCTGTGGTAGCCATGCTGGTTCAGTATGCCTTCAATTTTGAATAAATCCCCAACAGTGTCACCAGCAAAGCACCCCCACACCATCACACCTCCTCCTCCATGCTTCACGGTGGGAACCAGGCATGTAGAGTCCATCCGTTCACCTTTTCTGCGTCGCACAAAGACACTGTGTTTGGAACCAAAGATCTCAAATTTGGACTCATCAGACGAAAGCACAGATTTCCACTGGTCTAATGTCCATTCCTTGTGTTCTTTAGCCCAATCAAGTCTCTTCTGCTTGTTGCCTGTCCTTAGCAGTGGTTTCCTAGCAGCTATTTTACCATGAAGGCCTGCTGCACAAAGTCTCCTCTTAACAGTTGTTGTAGAGATGTGTTTGCTGCTAGAACTCTGTGTGGCATTGACCTGGTCTGTAATCTGAGCTGCTGTTAACCTGCGTATTCTGAGGCTGGTGACTCGGATAAACTTATCCTCAGAAGCAGAGGTGACTCTTGGTCTTCCTTTCCTGGGGCGGTCCTCATGTGAGCCAGTTTCTTTGTAGCGCTTGATGGTTTTTGCAACTGTACTTGGGGACACTTTCAAAGTTTGCCCAATTTTTCGGACTGACCGACCTTCATTTCTTAAAGTAATGATGGCCACTCGTTTTTCTTTACTTAGCTGCTTTTTTCTTGCCATAATACAAATACTAAGAGTCTATTCAGTAGGAATATCAGCTGTGTATCCACCTGACTTCTGCACAACACAACTGATGGTCCCAACCCCATTTATAAGGCAAGAAATCCCACTTATTAAACCTGACAGGGCACACCTGTGAAGTGAAAACCATTTCCGGTGACTACCTCTTGAAGCTCATCAAGAGAATGCCAAGAGTGTGCAAAGCAGTCATCAAAGCAAAAGGTGGCTACTTTGAAGAACCTATAATATAAGACATATTTTCAGTTGTTTCACACTTTTTTGTTAAGTATATAATTCCACATGTGTTAATTCATAGTTTGATGCCTTCAGTGTGAATGTACAATTTTCATAGTCATGAAAATACAGAAAAATCTTTAAATGAGAAGGTGTGTCCAAACTTTTGGTCTGTACTGTATATATATATATAAAAAGAAAGCGCAACAGCACTCCATTATGGCCAAGATACATAAAGACAATAAAACCATTTAATTTAAACTGTGTTATTACTCAGAAGCAGAAGGTATAAAAAAAATTAAATTTTATTGTATTAATATTTAAAACAATATAGAATACATAAAATGAGGGGAAGGGAACAACAAAGAAAAGGTCACCTGGGTAGACAGCTATAGTACATGATAAAGTCTCCACCAAAAATTGAATCATATGATACACAGGTGTAGGTGGAACTATACCACAATTGATAATCTAAATATAACTTAAAGTGCAAAGTGCTAATATGTAAACAAGATAAGAGAATGATTACAAAATAGTGAAATCTATGGATATAGTATCACAAAAGTACAGAGTAGATATAGTATCACAAGAATACAGGGTGGATAGAGGATAATGAAGCTGTACTAACCCAAGAGACCTGAATCCAACGCGCGTATCGCCTGGGCTTTGACGAGGATATCATTCTGATGGGTACTACTCTGCCCAAGAGAGGCATATAGGCAGAGTAGTACCCATCAGATGGGAGGTCACCTTGCAGCGGTTGATGGGCACACATGAATTGGCCAATTTATGCGCTAAGAACCTCCATTTTTTGTAAGTAAAGCTTACTGAGTAATAACACAGTTTAAATTAAATGGTTTTATTGTCTTTATGTATCTTGGCCATAATGGAGTGATGCTGCGCTTTCTTTTTATATATCCTATGCAGTTTCTGCAGCTTGCACCTGTTCACATTTGGGATGTGCTGGTCAGTTTTTTTGACATATATATATATATATATATATATATATATATATACAGTGTATATAACACATAACCGGCGCATAGCAAGGAAAGCACGCATTTGACCTGTGCTCAGCTGGCGGGGGAGCATCGATGGACCACCAGATGCTGATGTCCGATGTGTCTCCCAGGTGTTAGAATTCCACCACTCACTGTGTTCTCAACTCAGTGAGTGACAGCTCAGCCGCCCTATAGAATCAGGGTCATGCTGAGCTGTCAGTATTATGAGTGCCAGCTAAAGCCTAAAGGATGTTTTGCTGCATAATTACAATGCACCACCTTCAATTTGAGTTGGTTATGCAGTCCACATGTAAGAAACCTATGACAACATGAAACATCTATTGAGGTGCCTGAACTATGATCAACCTGTGGAGACCCTAAGGTGGATGCCCTCTTACTGCAGGGTGGATACACAAAATACTTCTGCTTTCTGTGTGAGTGGGATAATCGTGCAAGAGAATATCACTACAATAAAAGAGACTGGCTTCTCCGACATTCACTTCAGCCAGGGAGTAAAAAAGTCCTGTATACCACCATCATATAACAATTTGGATAAAAGGGACTATGAAGCAGATATTTTTATTCCAAGGGAAAATGTTATCAGAAAGAAAAACTACAATAAATCATCTAATCATAGACATCCTCAGTATTCCTACAAGAAGAGTAATAGAAAAACTGACCAAGATGGTTGGAGCACAGATTCAGAATCGAGCTTTGCTGATGAATCTAATGATCCCATGGATATGGAAATTCCAACCGCTGAATCCGCTTAAAAAAACTACCAGCCCATTCCAGGCGTATCAGACGTGGAGGAAGACACTGGAAAAACAAGCAAAGGATTAGGGAGTGGCAGAACAAAGCAAAAGCAAGTGTACTGGAGAAAATGACTGCTTTGGGAGATGCAAAAAATGAAATTATCAATTTAATTATTTAATTAATCGGACACTTTTACCATACCATTTGAGCTTGTTGAAAAAGGGATTGAATTTTTGAATTCCTGAACCCTTTTGCCTTACAGATTTCAGAATAGATTTGTTTAAGGCAAAAAGAAAGATGCATTTACATAAATTGTTTTTTAATAAAGAATATCAAAATGTACCTCCAGCTTTAGGAGAAGTCCCCAGTACCTCAGATGAGCTGGGATTTAATATCATGCCCCATGATCGTGTTTCACAGTCAGATGTTGAATTGTTACTTAGTATGGAGGATCCATTCTCTACAAACAAATGAAATGTTCCTTCGACCCCGGTTATGCCCTTCACAGATGGTTTAGGGTCTTCTTATGTGCCACCAGTCAACCCAGGTAATCTTATAGACCATTTCCAAGACAAGGTGATATCTGACATTAAGGCATTACTGTATACCAAACCCTGTGATAATTTGAATTCAGGTGAAAAAATGGCCCTTAGAGAAATCAGATCTTGGGAAGACAATATTGTTGGCAAATCGGACAAAGGTGAAAATATAGTGCTCATCAAGAAGACACAGTATTTAACAGAATCGATGAGACAGCTGTCTGATTGTAATACATACAAAAAATTGTAGCAAGATCCTACACAAAAATCTAAGGATAAACTGCATACACTTTTGCGTAGGTTTGTAGAGAATGGTACCTTATCCAAAAAGGCTGCTGATAAATTGTTACCATGTTATCCAGAGAAATCACACTGGTACTACCTCCGCAAGATACATAAATCTCTAAATGAGCTAAATGAGCCTCCTGGCTACCCGATAATTTCCGGTATAGGCTCTTTAACAGAGTCCCTATCTAAATATTTAGATTGGTTATTGAAACCTTTATTACTCAATATCTCCTCATATGTAAAAGATACGGGGGAATTTTTGAAAATTCTGCAGGGCTTAAATTGGCAGGAGGATTGGCATTGGGCATCCATTGATGTGGAGAGCCTGTACACCCGCATCCTAAAGGATGGGGGTGTACGGACGATCTACACAATCTTGAGGAATACTGGAATAGAAGATATATTGATTTCATCAAGGAGAGCTTAATATTCATTTTGTCTAATAATGCCCTTAAATTTTGAAATACCTGGCACACCCAAATAACTGGTACCGCAATGGGTACTCCATCGCTTGTACCGTTGCCAATTAATTTCTTGCTGTCTTCGAAGAAACATATATCTAAATAGCTCTAATCAATAATTTCAAATACATCAGGTCCTACCATAGATAAGTCGATGACGTGATCTTGGTTTGGACAGGTACAAAATTATTATTTCAGGAATTTGTGATGCACCTGAATAATTACAATACTGAGAATATGAAATACATTTCCGTTTTTGGAGGCAATGAAATAATTTTTTTAGATGTATATGTTTCCATAAGAGGGAGCAATTGTCACAGAGTCTTTCAGAAAAGAAACCGCTACTAATATGCTATTACATCATGATAGCTATCACCCTCAACACACCAATCGTGGGCTGCCTTATAGCCAGTTTTTAAGATTATGCAAAATAAACAATTTGGATGATTCATTTATTGACCAAGCTGACTACTTAACTGACAGATTACAGAAAAGGGGCTACCCGACTGGTCTGCTAAAAGAAGCCTTTTCAAAAGCTAATAAAAAAGCTCAAAACGAGCTGTTAACTAATCGGAATAATTCGTATCCTTCAAAACAACAGAAATTCATGTTTAAAATTAATCCTATGTCAAATATCATTAAAAAAGCTATCAGAAAAAACTGGTATCTTTTAGAAAATGACAAAGATCTGACAGAAAGAGCATCACTGAAACCGATGATTTCCTATAAAAGATAGCAGAACTTGGGAGATTCCCTGATTCATAATAGGTTTATTCACAAAACTCCAAAACGTCAAAAAACCTGGTTGGAAAAAAATCCGTTAACTGGGAATTTCAATTGTGGGCACTGCTCTTTCTGTAGATTCCACTAGGTTGAGAAAGTGATTAGAATTGGAGCAATTATACACATGGTAAAAGAATTCATATCATGCAGAACAAACTACGTGGTCTATGTAATATTTTTTCTATATCGGGAAAAATATTAGACCATTATTTATGAGAATCAGAGAAAAATACATGAGAGAATGCCATAATGCCAATCCAAATGTGATGCGTTTTGTGGGTTTAGAGCAAGTTAAATTACCAGCATGAGGGGGTGATCATAATAAATTATTATTGACACATGAGTGGATAATGAACTCTGATGCACAAGATCCGCTGGGTTTGAATGAGAAGTTAGATTTATTGGCACTCCGCAATTATGGAATCTCTTTTTAAATGTTTTTATAATTTTAACTATCTGTTTACGTGCACGATACACTTTAAAAGGAAGTTGTGACACGTCATACTTACCTTGGATCCGTAGAAGCCTCAGTAGGTGTCGAAATGGCCGTAGTCCTCTGTTCCTCCCTCTCCCGCATGTCCCTTCGGGGCTCTCGCTGTACGCCGACAGCAATGATATCCCATTTTCTACAATAAAGGACTACTTCTAGAAGTTCCGGTGAGTGCTGCCTTTCTTATCTTTCTTCAGATATGCATTTGGACTTGGCTTTTCTGCACCACCATTTGGATCTTTTGAGCACACGGACTGAGACCAGTATTGGTGGATGCAGCTAGTGACGGTTGGTGTGGTGCTGGGAGACTTCTCTAACCTTATATGAAAGAAACCTATGACAACATGAAACAGCTGTTGAGTTGCCTGAACTATGATCAACCTTTGTGGCCCCTCTGTGGAGACCCTAAGGTCTCTTACTCCAGGGTGGATACGCAAAATACTTCTGCTTTCTGTGTGAATGGGATACTCATGCAAGAGAATATCACTACAATAATAATAATAATAATAATAATCTTTAATTAAATAGTGCCAGCATATTCCCCAGCTCTTTACAATTCAGAGGTTCATATTCAATAGTCATAAGTAACATAGCTAAAGATAATACAATAACTAAAGCAAAATTAATGATGACCCTGCTCGTAAAAGCTTACAATCTACAATGAGGTGGGGGTGACACAAAGAATTATAAGCTTATTTACAATGATGGTCCAGCCATCTTGAGGGGATGAGGGATAGATAAAGGCTGCATGAGCTCATCACGAGCCAGTATCTGTAGTGCTTTTGGGTTCGGTGGAGACTTATGTTTGGAGAAATAAGGGATAGGCTATAAGATTATAAAAAGACTTCGATTAGGGAACGTGATAGGCCGCCCTAAACAGGTGTGTTTTTATGGAGCGCCTAAAACTGTGTAAGTTGTGGTTCGTCCTAATTTCTTGGGGTAGAGCATTCCAAAGAGTAGGTGCAGCTCAGGAGAAGTCTTGAAGCCGGGAGTGGGAGGTACGGATTAGTGCGGATGTTAGTCGAAAGTCGCTTGTGGAGCGTAGAGAATGGGTAGGCTGATAAACAGAAATGAGGGAAGAGATGTAGGGGGTGCCCCACTGTGGAGAGCTTTGTGGGTAAAAACAAGAAATTTAAATTGGATACAATAAAAGAGACTGTCTTCTCCGATTTTCACTTCAGCCAGGGAGTAAAAAAGTCTTGTATCCAGCACTTGTAGACATACATACCGTATTTTTCGGACTATAAGACGCACCGGACCATAAGACGCACCTAGGTTTTAGAGGAGGAAAATTTAAAAAAAAAATGTAAGCAAAAAATGTGTTCATGATGCACTTTTAAGGGGGAGGGGGTCTTCTGCTGACACTGGTATAGGGGTAATGTCCCCCAATTCTGACAATATCCCCCATCCTGGTATATATGCCCTCCCCTTCCTTTTATACGTGGTCCCCATCCCCATCTTGGTATACCTGGCATCCCTCCATCCTGGTATGCATGGAACCCCTCCATCCTGGTATGCATGGCACCCCTCATCCTTATCCTGGTATGCATGGCACCCCTCATCCCTATCCTGGTATGCATGGCACCCCTCATCCCTGTCCTGGTATGCATGGCACCCCTCATCCCTGTCCTGGTATGCATGGCATGCCTCATCCCTATCCTGGTATGCATGGCACCCCTAATCCCTATCCTGGTATGCATGGCACCCCTAATCCCTATCCTGGTATGCATGGCACCCCTCATCCCTATCCTGGTATGCATGGCACAGCAATCCTCATCCTGGTATGCATGGCGCAGCAATCCCCATCCTGGTATGCATGGCACCCCTCATCCCTATCCTGATATGCATGGCACCCCTCATGCCTGTCCTGGTATGCATGGCACCCCTCATCCCTGTCCTGGTATGCATGGCACCCCTCGTTCCTGTCCTGGTATGCATGGCACCCCCAATCCCAATCCTGGTATGCATGGTACCCCTAATCCCCAACCTGGTATGCATGGCACCCCTAATCCCTATCCTGGTATGCATGGCACCCCTCATCCTTATCATGGTATGTATGGCCCCCTCATCCTTATCCTGGTATGCATGGTCCCCCTAATCCCCATCAGGCTGCACATAAAAAAAATAAATAAACACTCCTACTCACCTTTCTTCTCTCCTCCAGCGCTGCGTCCGGTCTGCCCGCACTGATCTCTCCATGTGAGCCGCGCATGACGTCACTGCCATGCGCGGCTCACATGGAGAGATCAGCTGCCGGAAGTCACTGCTCCCCACGCCGGGACTGTGTACGCGGGGAGCAGTGACTTCACTCTCTTTCATAACCGGCACACATCGTAGCCGTGCTGTGGCTCCTGCTGCTGCCGGGCTATCGCATGTGCCCGCTTATTAAAGGACATGAATATTCACCCCCTCCCCATGCCCTTGGGCATGGAGAGAGGTTGAATATTCATGCCCTTTAACAGCGGGCACAGGCGATTCCGGCAGCAGCAGGAGCCGCGCTGCGGCTACACTGTGTGCTGCTATTAAGTAGCATGACTATTCAGTGCTCTCCACATACCATAGGTGTGGGGAGCAGTGAATACTTATTTTCTTTAGCAGCAGGGACAGTGTAGGCTGCAGCAGGTGGCTGCTGCCTTCTGTGCCCCGCTCCTCCACTGCTACCGATCCCCTCACTCCCCACATATATATACACCCCCCCAACATTCGGACTATAAGACGCACCCCCCATTTTCCTCCAAAATGTTGGAGGAAAAAAGTGCGTCTTATAGTCCGAAAAATACGGTAAATTTTGTTACCACTAGTATAACAATTTGGGCCTAATGAAGAACTTTGAAAAGGCAATGGATAAAAATGCAAAAGCAATTAATGGAATTCAGATTTGTAAGCTTCAAGGTGAGGAGTTTCTCCATTTGTTGCAGGGCAAGTAAGAGGGTGCATGGGTAGCATTTCCATTAGTGGTGACTACTTTTTTTGGGAAACTCAAGAGTAGATACAGTTGAAACCAGAAGTTTACATACACTATATAAAAATACACATATGCATGTTTTTCTCAATATCTGACATGAAATCAGAATAAACCTTTCCGTTTTAGGTCAATTAGGATTACAATAATTTTTAATATTTGCCATATGCCAGAATAATGAGAGAGAGAATGTTTTTTATTATTTATTTCATGTCCGATATTGAGAAAAACATGCATATGTGTTTTTTATATAGTGCATGCAAATTTCTGGTTTCAACTGTAAAGAGTTGTTGGAAAATCTCCTCAAAATATATAAGGATCTAGGCTGTAAAATGCCCTTAAAGATTAATTTCTTACATTCACGTCTAGACAATTTTCCATCAAATTGCAGAGCAGTGAGCGATGAGCACAGTCAGATTTTACTGAAATATTGCAGCAATAGAGAAAAGATATCATGGAAAATGGAATCCACCAATGCCTGCCGATTACTGTAGGACAATTGTAAGAGATGATCCAATGTAGGAGTACAAGAGATAAGCAAAAAGTTGTCACGGAATGAGGACCAAATTTTGTAGTGCAATTTCCATAACTGATTATAATTTGCAATAGGGCTTAGACATGTTTTAGTTATTTGAATTGTTGCCAAGTTTCCTCTAAATAAATATCAGAAAATTGGCATAACAAAATATTCTGCCTCTTTATATTTGCAAAAATAATAATGTTGCAAAGTATAGCCATTTGTATGCATTAATTATATGTAGCTGTAAAAGAAAAACTCTTTGATAACATAGAAACAAGAGCCAAGTAAAAATAGAAATGGCTCATTTCATGACCAAACCTGACAATTATTTAAAATATGTACAACAGTGTAATAGTTATGGTAATGTATTCTTGTACTGATGGTAGTTTTGGTGATGTATTTCAGTAATGCTGGTGGTTTTGGTGATGTATTTCTGTACTAATGGGGGTTCTAGTGATGTACTTCTGTATTGCTGGGGGTTCTAGTGCTGTTATTGGTACTGATCATGTACACTTAGAACAATCCATAACTTATACAATAACATGGTATCAGGCTTATGTTTAAAAAGTATTATGGTGTCTGACAAGTTAAGGATTGCTAAGTAATGAGTAATAAAAGAGTTATCCAAGTTTGTGATGAAAGTCTGACCTTTGAATCCTCACAGTGCATGCATGCTGTCAGGAGTCTTGAGAGTAGGAAGTCATCTACAGTGATGAGCGAATATGTTCGAAAAATGATAGCAAATTTCAAATTTTGCACGAATATGGCACATTCGATTTTGTGATGGGAAACCCAAGCATTTTTTCTTAAAATCAGTAAAATTGTGTAAGAGTGTGGGAAAAAATTGAGTTGCAACTAAAGTCTTTTCAGCACTTTGGCTAGGATAGTGGTGGTGTATGATGAGCGGGGGAATGTGTTTGATAAGGGGAGGGGATGGGGAGTGCTCAGAGCATCGGTGTGCTTATAATCTTTTATTTATTTTTTTCCTAACTTTATGTGTGCAAATCGCAGCTAGCCAATGAGGGCAGAGAAAGCATCTACACTGTCCAGACACAAGGGCTTATGCCATTGGCTGCTGAAATCATATGTCCCTCTTTATATAAAGAGCGGATATGTTGTGTTGGTGCCATTTTGTGATTATAATGTAATGCACACACCCGGGCTGAGCGGCGTGTGCGTGTGATTCCACTGGACCGTACCGGAGAGTGAATGCCTGGAGGGGCATAACTAGTTATTCACCCGATCCGACCAGGGTCGCACGACGGCATACGACGCCAGTGCACCAAGGAGGAATCGAGCAGAGGGACCAGGTGCTACTCCAGGACAGACCCCGGACACGGCTGTTGACCCACACAGGGGAATACAGGAACAGACTGGTTAGGCTGGCACACAGACTGGTGGGTATAGGCAGGCACGACTGGTATGCAGGCAGGCGGGTATGCAGGCAGGGGGGTACAGGCAAGCACGGCTAGAGTGCAGACAGGGAGGCACTAGCAGGTAAGAACACAGGTGGGAGAGGACCCAGTACACACTGGGACTCAGGAACAGAACCACAGATGTGGCGGACAAACAGCAGAGTGAGGCCGCCCAGAGAGGTGAGCGAAAGCAGGGCAGGACGAGACCGCCTAGAGCAGTGAGTGAGAGTAGAGCAGGACGAGGCCGCCTGGAGCGGTGAGCAAGAGTAGAGCAGGACAAGGCCGCCTGGAGCGGTGAGCAAATGGTCATAGCTGAGCGAGACTGCCGGAGCAGTGAGCAAAGGAATCAGAGCATAGCGAGACTGCCGGAGCAGTGAGCAAAGGAGTCAGAGCATAGCGAGACTGCCGGAGCAGTGAGCAAAGGAGTCAGAGCAGGCTAGAACCGCCGGAGTGGTGAGCAAAGGCAGAGCAGGCTAGAACCGCCGGAGCGGTGAGCAAAGGCAGAGCAGGCTAGAACCGCCGGAACGGTGAGCAAAGGCAGAGCAGGCTAGAACCGCCGGAGCGGTGAGCAAAGGCAGAGCAGGCTAGAACCGCCGGAGCGGTGAGCAAAGGCAGAGCAGGCTAGAACCGCCGGAGCGGTGAGCAAAGGCAGAGCAGGCTAGAACCGCCGGAGCGGTGAGCAAAGGCAGAGCAGGCTAGAACCGCCGGAGCGGTGAGCAAAGGCAGAGCAGGCTAGAACCGCCGGAGCGGTGAGCAAAGGCAGAGCAGGCTAGAACCGCCGGAGCGGTGAGCAAAGGCAGAGCAGGCTAGAACCGCCGGAGCGGTGAGCAAAGGCAGAGAAGGCTAGAACCGCCGGAGAGGTGAGCAAGGCAGAGCAGGGGGGACAGGGCTCTGTTCACACGGAACAGACAGGAAGGGAAAGGCAGAATCAGATACCCACAGGGTACTTGCTGTGAAGTAGCGAGTGGACCACAAACTCACAAACGGGAGAACAGTGACAACGAGCAGGAGTTAGGTATGAGTTCAGACTCTGCAGAAAAAGGAAAGGTACGGACATAGAGAAACACAGAAAACAGGCTAAAAGAGTATACAGACAAGAACAGACACAGCAGCAAGATACAGGAGCGGGTCTAGGTATGCAGCCCCTAGAAGGCGGGAGGAACAGGCTAGGGGTGTGTTCAGACAGGACAGACTAGATACAGGAGCGGGTCTAGAAATGCAGCCCCTAGAAGGCGAAACGAACAGGCAAGGAGCGTGTTCAGACAGGCCTGGAAATACAGCTTCCAGGATAGGCAGACAAGAGAACACAGAAGGGGACCTGGCACATTCAGAGTGAAAGACCACACTGAATGAAACACAATGCTCAGGCATGGGTTAATTGGAGCAGCTGGTTTAAATACCAGGTGACAGACAGCAATAGGCTGAGGACGCATAAGGGGCGTGCCTGCAGCAGGTACAAAAAGCAGGAAGTGATCGGGCGCCGCCCTTAAGCAGCAGAAAGAGAAGCAAACAGACAGCATGGAGGGAAGCCAGAGAGACATTCTGGATTGGAGATCAAGTGCGCGCTCTTGCACAGTGGGAGATGGACCACTATGCAAGGATGACGCCAGGTATGCTACATATAACAGGTCACAGATGCTGCTGCTGACAGTACTCGTGGAAATTCAGCTTTATGCACTGCTCATGCAGGGTAAAAAAAATCGATTTTTTCTGTGATAAACGTTATACAACAGGCTAGATCTGAGTAAATTGTTTGGAGCATATCTTCTCTGTTATACAGGCCTCAACCACACTAAAATATACACTACAGACCAAAAGTTTGGAAACACCTTCTCATTTAAAGATTTTTCTGTATTTTCATGACTATGAAAATTGTACATTCAGACTGAAGGCATCAAAACTATGAATTAACACATGTGGAATTATATACTTAACAAAAAAGTGTGAAACAACTGAAAATATGTCTTATATTCTAGGTTCTTCAAAGTAGTCACATTTTGCTTTGATGACTGCTTTGCACACTCTTGGCATTCTCTTGATGAGCTTCAAGAGGTAGTCACCAGATATGGTTTTCACTTCACAGGTGTGCCCTGTCAGGTTTAATAAGTGGTATTTCTTGCCTTATAAATGGGGTTGGGACCATCAGTTGTGTTGTGCAGAAGTCACGTGGATACACAGTTGATAGTTCTACTGAATAGACTGTTAGACTTTGTATTATGGCAAGAAAAAAGCAGCTAAGTAAAGAAAAACGAGTGGCCATCATTAGTTTAAGAAATGAAGGTCAGTCAGTCCGAAAAATTGGGAAAACTTTGAAAGTTTCCCCAAGTGCAGTTGCAAAAACCATCAAGCGCTACAAAGAAACTGGCTCACATGAGGACCGCCCCAGGAAAAGAAGACCAAGAGGCACCTCTGATTCTGAGGATAAGTTTATCCGAGTCACCAGCCTCAGAAATCGCAGGTTAACAGCAGCTCAGATTAGAGACCAGGTCAATGCCACACAGAGTTCTAGCAGCAGACACATCTCTTCAACAACTGCTAAGAGGAGACTTTGTGCAGCAGGCCTTCATGGTAAAATAGCTGCTAGGAAACCACTGCTTAGGACAGGCAACAAGCAGAAGAGTCTTGTTTGGGCTGAAGAACAGAAGGAATGGACATTAGACCAGTGGAAATCTGTGCTTTAGTCTGATGAGTCCAAATTTGAGATGTTTGGTTTCAACCACCGTGTGTTTGTGCGACGCAGAAAAGGTGAACGGATGGACTCTACATGCCTGGTTCCCACCGTGAAGCATGGAGGAGGAGGTGTGATGGTGTGGGGGTGCTTTGCTGGTGACACTGTTGGGGATTTATTCAAAATTGAAGGCATGCTAAACCAGCATGGCTACCACAGCATCTTGCAGCGGAATGCTATTCCATCCAGTTTGCGTTTAGTTGGACCATCATTTATTTTTCAACAGGACAATGACCCCACACACACCTCTAGTCTGTGTAAGGGCTATTTGACCAAGAAGGAGAGTGATGGGGTGCTACGCCAGATGACCTGGCCTCCACAGTCACCAGACCTGAACCCAATCGAAATGGTTTGGGGTGAGCTGGACCGCAGAGTGAAGGCAAAAGGGCCAACAAGTACTAAGCATCTCTGGGAACTCCTTCAAGATTGTTGGAAGACCATTTCCGGTGACTACCTCTTAAAGCTCATCAAGAGAATGCCAAGACTGTGCAAAGCAGTCATCAAAGCAAAAGATGGCTACTTTGAAGAACCTAGAATATAAGACATATTTTCAGTTGTTTCACACTTTTTTGTTAAGTATATAATTCCACATGTGTTAATTCATAGTTTTGATGCCTTCCGTGTGAATGTACAGTTTTCATAGTCATGAAAATACAGAAAAATCTTTAAATGAGAAGGTGTGTCCAAACTTTTGGTCTGTACTGTATGTTCTTCTGTTACTAACGTGATACAGCAGAGGAGATGTCAGTTTGAAATTGTTTGGAGCATCTCTTCTATGTTATACAGGCCTCATCCACACTAAAAAAATGCTTCTTTTACTAATGTAATACAGTAGGGGACATCTCAGGGTGCCAAGGGATGGTGGATTATTTCAATCGAGGGGGCTTGTGATACCAGACAAACTGTTAGTGAAGGTACAGGTGCCGAGGAACAAATGGAGGAGGAAGAGATGATGGGTGAGCAACTGTCAGGAGATGAAGAGGATAATCATTCCCTCTCTGTTGTTCATCGATAGAAAGGGCTGTCTGATGGCCCTGTAAAAATAGGCTTTGTGAATTTCAGAGTCCCTCCTTCATAAATGAAACAGGATGTGTCTGATCATGTCTCACAAACTAAATGGGCAGATAAGGTAGTAAAATGTTAAAATGACATTTACTGGTGAATGTATTTTTCACCATTGAAAGCAATGCAATAGTGCAAAGCACATCAAAAACTCTACATGTGAACATAGCCCAAAGTGTGGAGGAACATTTTTTGTGTTTTTTTTTGCCTTATATACAAGTCATTACCCTGGAAAGAATGTCCCATAAAGTTTTTTCCAGGAAAATCCATTTTGGCTATGTTTTATTTTCAGTTTGTAAAAGTGGTGTAATACTCTGACAACATTGTTCACAGCAGTGATCTGGCAGTCAGAGATTCTGCCACGGGTCTTCTCCATGCTATTCCCATGTCATTTCAGCACTGTTCCTGTCGATTTGGGCACCCCCCTGCAGACCTCCGGGGGTGGCTGCTGTAAAGATGCTCGAGTTTCACATTGGCCTTGTTGCTCGGGTCGAACACCCAAGCATTACAATTTGCTCGACCTGAGCAACGAGCCCCTGAGCATATTAGTGCTCACTCATCACTAAGAACTGCCAAAGCCATACCTGTACCCAACTGGTTCTTGTACAGACTAGAAAAGGCACTAGCTGCACAACTAAATACACCTACTCGGACCTGGCTCCCTAAAAGGCCATCGGGGTATTTCTTGTACCTCCTGAGAAACCAGAGGGAAGGCCACAACACAAATTCAACAAACGTAGAGGAAAGAATGCAGGAAGATACAAGAACCCAGGGTGAGAAACTAAAACATATTCACAAAGGATAGATAGGGATTAGTGTTGTTCAAACGTGCTCAGATGAGGTGTTATCCAAGCAGGCTTGAGTGCTAACTGAGTATTTTCGGTATGTTTGTCAAATATGTTTGTGTCCCCGCAGCTGCATGTCTCACGGCTATTAGACAGCCACAATACATACAGGAATTGCTTGCTTGTTAGCAATCCCTGCATGTGTTGCGGCTGTCTAACAGCCGCTAGACATGCGGCCGCGCGATGCGAACATATATAATGAACATGACAAAGATACTTAGGACTCGAGTGTGCTCAGATAACTTTAAGGAGAAATTAGGGGAACCAAAAAAACACAATAAGTGAAACCACCCAGAAAGTCAAATGTGGAGAAAGGAAAGGTGCTGGGGAGGAAAATTCACAGATTTTCAGCATTAAAACAAACTGGGGATTACCGGACAATGTAAACTCCTTGCTGAGGAGCTGGAACTCAAAATTCCAATCTATATGAAAGTATAACCAGCAAGTGAGGTAAGTGAAAGGTGAACATAAAGCCCATTCCAAAATGTGATGGGACAGAGCCAAAAGTTAACATGGAAAACATCTGGAGAGAAGTTAACCAAGAAATGAAAACAAAAGGCAAAAGAAACTTCAGATGCCTCCTCAGCGCCGCTTTACTGACCATGGTTGCCGTGTTATTTTTGCTTTTGCAGCACTCCTCTGCACTGCTGCGTCAGCATGTTGCTTCAGTTTGATCAAAGGGGGCGTGTCTGGTCTTTACAGGAATTTAACCCTACTGTGTTCTGCAGAGATTAGGCTCCCCTGCCTATCCTGAGCCAGCAGGCTCTGTGCTCAAGCAGCTCCTCCCACTATTATTTGCCCAAACGTTGGTTCCTAGCCTGCTTGTACCTTGTTTATGCACTACTCCTCCATATTCTGTTTCCCATTAATGACTCAGCTTGTTTACCCGTCCTGTCTGACCTCGGCTATGTGTATTGAATCTGTGCTGTTTGCCCTGACCTCATATTGTCTGACCATGTCTTTGTCTTTACCATCCTGTACCTCATACCCATGCCTCTGAACCTCCAGTCAGCTTCTGAAGTCCTGGGCACTGCCCTGGATTGGTACCTGATGTCTACTTGCAGCTCAGCTTATCCTCACCATCAGAGGTCCTAGTGAATACCCGGCAGACACTTAGTCATGTCACTCCAGGGTGAGGCTTAGTGCCCACGATGCAGAAATGAAGCAGAAATTTTCCTGAACATTTCTGCATCTCCTTGGCAGAAAAACGCCTGAGGTTTTTACATGTGTTTTTGACGCGTTTTTGATGAGTTTTTGCATGCGTATTTGCATTGCTTTTTTCCAATGCATTATATAGACAAATACGCATGCAGAAACGCACAAGAATTGGACACGTCCGTATTTTTTCTGCTAGTAAAATCCGCGCAGAAAAAATCCTGACCATGTGCAAAGAACTTGCAGAATGTCATAGGAAGTCATGGGATAAGGTATGCAATGCGTTTCTGGAGTGTTTCCATGCTGCAAATCCGCACCAAAAAATGCACCAAAAATGCATCGTGGGCACACAGCCTAAGCCTGGTCCATGGTGCAGTGGGTCTACACCCACAAGCGTTACACGTAGCAAAAGGTCATCTGATCGAATTCCTAAACCGAGTCATGACAATAAGCAATAATGTAGATATCAGGTCAAAGTTACAGGTACAATAAAAGAACAAAATCTGCTGAGTTCATGCCCAGGTTCTGGATCTAAATGTGCAGCTAGCAACACTCAGGAGTATTGCAAACCTGGAGAGGAGTTTAGAGCTCACTGAGCATGCGCTGGCTGGGGCCAGTGATATGGCGGAGGGTGGAGGTGTGGAAGATCAGGACCCCGAAGTAGGTGCCTGTATAACAGTTAGAAGAAGGGGTAGGGGAAAAGTGCCAGGGATCCCAGTTCTGATCTGGCACAACCTAGTAAATATGTATGTTTGGCTGATATTAGGAATGCAAGCCCAGGACTGGGATCGCTACATCAGAACGTTGCTCCTAGTATCCAGGAAAATGACTGCTGTATGATGGAGGGAAATAGGAGTGCAGCAAAGGCAAGACAGATGTTGGTGGTAGGGGACACTATAATTATGGGGACAGACAGGGTCATGTGCCATTGAGACTGTGAATGTCAAACAGTGTTTTGTCTGCCGGGTGCTCTGGTTCGACATATTGCGGATCGGATAGACAGATTGCTGGGTGATGCTGAGGAAAACCCAGCGGTCATGATACACATCTGTACCAATGACAAGGGAGGTGGAAGGTCTTTAAAAATGATTACAGGGAACTAGGAGAGACGCTGAAGGCCACGACTTCCAAGGTGGTGTTTTCAGAAATACTGCCAGTGCCACGAGCATCACTAGAAAGACAGCGGGAGCTTAGGGAGATAAATAAGTGGCTTAGAAATTGGTGCGGGAAGGAAGGGTTTGGGGTCATAGAGAACTGGACTGACTTCTCTGTCAGCTCAGGCTTTACGGTAGGGAAGGGCTGCACCTAAATGGGGAGGGAGCAGCTGTGCTTGGCGAAAAAATGGCCAGATGAATGAGGAGCTTTTAAACAAGGATCTGGGGAGAGAGAGGGTAGTTGTGATAATAAGGGTAGATAGAGTAGACAAAGAGACTGAGACAGTAGGGGTCAATGAGGATTTAGGGGGGCTGGGATATGCAAAGAAAGTAAGGAGGTGAGTAGGAGTAATAAATCTGCTAATAGTATTAGATGTCTGCTGGCAAATGCAAGAAGTCTTTCAATCAAAATTAATGAACTGATGACTATTATGACAGTCACGGAATATGATGTAGTGGGCATTATGGAAACCTGGCTGGATTAAAGCCATAACTGGGTGACAAACATAGTGGGTTACACTACATTTAGAAAGGACAGGAAAGACAAAAAAGGTGGAGGAGTGTGAATTTTCAATAAATCCAACATAAGACCTGTGCTCAATGATGACATTGGAGGGTGCTTGGACAATGTAGAGTCAGTATGGGTAAATGTACAAGGGGATGACAGTAATGGAAAGCTGCTAATTGGAGTTTGTTACAAACCACCTAATATAGCTGAACAGGTAGAGGATGAAATGCTGCAACAAATTAAAAAGGCAGCAAATAAAGGCAGCAAATAATAATAGGGTCCTTAGTATGTGGGATTTTAACTATCCAGACATTCAATGGGGCATAGAATCTTCTGGTTGTGCTACAAGCTATAAGTTCTTATCTGCAATTCAAGACAATTAGCTCTCAACTGATAGATGAAACGACCAGTGGAGGTACTCTGCTGGATCTGGTCCTGTCAAATAGACCAGATACAATTTCAGATCTACAGGTCCGGAAGCATTTGGGAAGCAGTGACCATAATATGGTAAGTATCAATGTAACTTTCAATCAAACATTCAACAAGAGAAATGCAAAAACTGGAACTTTAGGAAAGTTGATTTCAACAAATTAAGGGAAGAGCTTAATCGGGTAGACTGGGACCATATCATGGTAACTAGGGATACCGATATAAATGGGGCATGTTTGAGGAAATACTGGTAAAATCCTGCAGAACATGTATACCCTCTGGTAATAAAATGTCCAGGAATAAAAATAAATTATTATGGATGAATAAGACAGAACAAAGTTTAATAAGACAAAAACAAGGGGCATTCAAAATCTTGAAGGCTGAGAATACAGAAATAGCAGTACAGCAGTATAAAGATCAAAATTAGAAATGTAAAAATGAAACAAATTGCCAGCGACATTAAACTAAATTCCAAAACTTTTCATAAATACATCAATGCAGAAAAAAAAATGATGGTATCGGCCCCTCAAAAGACGATAATAACAACATAATTATGGAGGAAAGACTGAAATATTAAACAGGCACTTTTCATCCATGTTCACCAATGAACTGTCTGTTCCAGGGATCTTTCAACAAGGCAAAAATCAAAGTTCACCACCTGATATAACTAGTTTAACACAAAAAAAAGTACGCCTGCATCTGAGAAAATTAAACAATGACAAATCCCTTGGCCCAGGTGGCATTCATCCATGGATACTAAGTGAATTGAGCACAGTAGTTGACAGGCTGCTGTATCTCATTCTTAGACTCTCTTAAAACAGGAGTGGTGCCACAGGATTGGAGAATGGCTGACGTGGTACCCATATTTAAAAAAGGTAAAAAGGTGGATCCAGGTAACTACCATCCGGGGAGTCTAACATCAGTAGTGTGCAAAGATTTTGAGGGCCTTATAAGAGATGACCTGCAGAGTTATATTGCAGAGAATAATATAATAAATGATAATCAGCATGAATTCATGAAAGATAGGTCGATTCTAACTAGAGATGAGCGTTGTTTGACGCGAACTGTTCGCCAATCTCAAATTCGAGCTGTTTTGGGCGGTGTTCGAGCCGTTGGGCGAACACGAACGATTTGAAAAAAATTCGGCTGTTCGAGGTTATGTTCGATAACTGTTCGTGCACCAAAATCATAACTGGATTTTTTCTCAATAATGATGAAAATTAATGTTAATACGCAGTTTGAGTGCACCGCGGGGCGGGGGGAGGGGCAGGGGATGGATCTCTGCAGGAATAATGAAGATCTCCATTTTATTTTCTCTTTCCCGCATTTACAGTGGGGAGGTGCAATCTGTCAGCCTATCAGCAGAGCACACACGGAGTGAACTGCTTTTTTTCACACAAGCAAGGGCATGTGTCATTGGCAGTGTATGTCACATGTCCTTGCCCTATAAGACCCAGTCATTTTCCCCGTCGCCACCATTTTCTCACTGCTGCAGCTGCGTGTTAGACGGCACCGCTGTTGCTATGTGCGCTATACCTTGTTAATTTCAAGTCAATTTTCGCACAAATCTACAGATAGCTTGGGAGTAGGGAAGAGTTGTGATTGCAGTCCTTTTAAGGACTAGGTTACAGCATTTCCTACGACTTCTATCAGGCAGGTCTGTGCTCTTAAATAGATAGGTTGGGAGTAAAGACTAATTGTAATTGCAGTCCTTTTCAGGACTAAGTTACATCAGTTCCTATCAGTTTTTGCCAGGCAGGTCTGTGCCAGTGCCGTGCAAGTTTTTTTCACAGCATTTGGCTAAATCTAGTAAAGCTAATCCTTTTTGGCCTATTGCAGAGTGTGTTAGTAGGTGGAGTAGCCTATCTGTGTTGCAAGCTACACCACCTGTGTATAGAATACCAATTTTTTTACTGCACAAAGTGAAGTAAAACCTATTGGGCATAGCATCATTCTATTAGTCCATCTATACTGACCTCCATCAGTTTGCAAATTGAATATAATTTTTTTCTACATCTAGCTCTGAAAAGATATTTGGCCTTCTAGCAGTGTGTGGGACTTGTTCTATTAGTCCATCTATACTGACCTCCATCAGGTTGCAAAATAAAAATAATTTTTATTTGCATCTAGCTCTGAAAAAATATTTGGCCTTCTAGCAGTGTGTGGGACTTGTTCTATTAGTCCATCTATACTGACCTCCATCAGGATGCAAATTAAAAATAATTTTTATCTGCATCTAGCTCTGAAAAAATATTTGGCCTTCTAGCAGTGTGTGGGACTTGTTCTATTAGTCCATATATACTGACCTCCATCAGGTTGCAAATTAAAAATAATTTTTATCTGCATCTAGCTCTGAAAAAATATTTGGCCTTCTAGCAGTGTGTGGGACTTGGTCTATTAGTCCATCTATACTGACCTCCATCAGGTTGCAAATTGAATATAATTTTTTTCGGCATCTAGCTCTGAAAAAATATTTGGGCTTCTAGCAGTGTGTGGGACTTGCTCTATTAGTCCATCTATACTGACCTCCTTCAGGTTGCAAATTCAATATAATTTTTTTCTGCATCTAGCTCTGAAAAATTATTTGGGCTTCTAGCAGTGAGTGGGACTTGTTCTATTAGTCCATCTATACTGACCTCCATCAGGTTGAAAATTAAAAATAATTTTTATCTGCATCTAGCTCTGAAAAAATATTTGGCCTTCTAGCAGTGTGTGGGACTTGCTCTATTAGTCCATCTAAACTGACCTCCATCAGGTTGCAAATTGAGTATAATTTTTTTCTGCATCTAGCTCTGAAAAAATATTTGGCCTTCTAGCAGTGTGTGGGACTTGTTCTATTAGTCCATCTATACTGACCTCCATCAGGTTGCAAATTATAATTAATTTTTATCTGCATCTAGCTCTGAAAAAATATTTGGCCTTCTAGCAGTGTGTGGGACTTTTTTTATTAGCCCATCTATACTGACCTCCATCAGGTTGCAAATTAAAAATAATTTTTTGTCTGCATCTAGCTCTGAAAAAATATTTAGCCTTCTAGCAGTGTGTGGGACTTGGTCTATTAGTCCATCTATACTGACCTCCATCAGGTTGCAAATTGAATATAATTTTTTTCTGCATCTAACCCAGACGATAGTTTTGGCCTAATACCACAGTTTGGCCACTCAGCTCTGCTCGGTTCCCATCCATTGTTTTTTTGTGCAAACAACTCCAGAGTTGTGAATTAATTAACCACCAAAATGAGTGGAAAAGGGCCTGCTGCTGGTGGAAAGGGGAATAGGCGTGTTGGGAAGGGGAAAAAAGGTTGTGTCCGTGGGGTAAGTGTTAAAGCAACAGTAACATCTGCAGAAGAAAGACCATCTTCCAGCCAAACTAAAATGTCTACTTCTTTTAGGGAACAATGTGATAAGATCCCTTTCTTACGGCCACGCCAATCGCTACAAATTCCAGATGAGGCACAAAAATAGCAGGTGCTTCAACGGATATCAAGTGCTCCTTTAAGTGGGCTCTCCTCCACATCAACTTCAACATCACAAATACTCCAGTCCTCAAAGGTGTCACCCCAATCGCACTTGCTTCCTCACAGCTCCCAAATCTCCAGCTGCCCATCTGAGTATGAGGTAGAACAGATGGTTGAGTCTGCAGAGCTGTTTACTCATACTATAGCCTGGGAATCAGAGGTCGGCTGCAGCGCTTCTGTGAATCCAGACGAAGAAATGATCTGCACTGATGCCCAGAATCTTTATGAGTCGGATCCAGGACCAGACGCAGAAGGTTCTGAACATAATGTAGACCCTCATTCCCAAACTGTAACTCCTGTTGGTGGAGACAATGAGGAAGACGATGATGAGACTCAAATACCTGATTGGAGCGTCAACTTTAGTTTTTTGTCAGGGCAGGAACAGGTTGGCTCTGAGGACGACGGGTGTGATAACACACAGGGTGATTATGATGAGGTTGGAGATCCCACTTACTGTCAACCCACAGTCAGCCAAGAGATGAGGTCAGCAGAGGAGGTGGAGGAGGATGCTAGTGACGACGAGGTCAGGTTGCGCCTTCCTGGACAGAGACGTAGTACTGGAAGCACGTCAACAACTGCATCCTCAAACACAACTCTGCCTCTGACCACAAGTCGTGGTGGCTCTTCAGGTCGCATGGGTGCTAAGCCTTGCATAGCCTGGGCATTTTTTCAGATCGATAAAGATGACCCAACTCGTGTTATCTGTAACATTTGTCAACAAAAGCTAAGTAGACGCCAAAAAATACATAGTTTGAGTACTTCATGCATGAACCGGCACATGGACATGAAGCATAAGTTGCAGTGGGAAGCTCACTGTGCTGCAATGCGGCCTAGCCAGCCGGGCCAACCGCCATCTGCCCCATCTTGTGCATCTGCGGCCTCTTCATCCTCTGTGAATGGAGGGACAGCAGTCACACCTGTTTTGGGACACAGACCTGCCACCTCTTTACCCGTAACAGCCAGCGTGATTGGCAGGTCATCATTTTCTTTGGAGGTGGTAACACCAGCTGGTGTTGAGCGCTGTCCGACATCGATAGCACCACCTTTGGATTAAGGCAACCTAACATGTCCGCCTGCATCTTCCTCACAGACCGGCAGTTTGCCGGGGACACCCTTATCAACCCCGTCTAAGCACAACAGCCAGCGCTCGGTCCCTCAGATGTGGACAAGTAAAAGTCCTTTTCCTCCTAGCCATGAGAAAGCTAAGAGGTTGAATTTCACCATCTGCAAGTTCTTGGCTACAGAAATGCTGCCTTTCCGCCTGGTGGACACAGAGGATTTTCGAGACCTTATGTCCGTCGCAGTGCCCCAGTACCAGATGCCCAGTCGGCACTACTTCTCAAAGAAAGGTGTGCCTGCGCTCCACCAGCATGTCGCACACAACATCACCGCTTCTTTGAGAAACTCTGTGTGTGAGAGGTTGCATTTCACCACAGACACTTGGACGAGTAGGCATGGACAGGGGCGTTACATGTCACTGACTGGGCACTGGGTAACTATGGTGACAGCAGGACAAGGGGCTACTGTCCAAGTCTTGCCGTCCCCACGAGTTGTGCGTCAATCCTCCTTATCTCAAAGTTCCTCCACTGCTTCTGCCTCCTCAACCTCCTCTCGGTCCTCCACCTGCACCCAAAGCCTGTCTGGTCATGCCACAAGCTTTCTAACTGCGCAGAAGGGATCCTGCACACCTCCTTACTATGCTGGCAGTAGGGCTCAATGTCATCAGGCAGCTTTTACTTTGAAATGTCTGGGAAATGTGAGTCACACAGCTGAGGAGTTGTGGTCAGCTCTGGAGAACCAATTTCATGAATGGTTGTCTCCACTGGACCTGAAACCAGGGAAGGCCGTGTGCTACAATGCTGAAACCTGGGTGCGGCCCTTCGCCGGGGCAATGTCACACATGTGCCTTGTATGGCTCACATGTTGAACCTGGTTGTCCAGCAATTTTTAGCCCACTATCCCGGACTAGATGGCCTTCTGCAGAGAGCATGGTCGCTGTGTGCTCACTTCCGCCGTTCGCATCCCGCAGCTCAGCGACTTACATCTCTACAGAAGTCGCTGGGCCTGCCACTTCACCGGCTAAAATGCGATGTGCCTACCCGGTGGAATTCAACTCTGCACATGTTGCAGCGACTGTGGCAGCACCGACAAGCCCTGGTGCAATACGTTCTGACGTATAGCCTGGGCCAACGAGATCCAGAGGTGGGGCAAATCACGCTGGAGGAGTGGTCTCATATCAGGGACCTATGCACCCTTCTGCACAGTTTTGAAATGGCGACGAAGATGTTTAGTGCTGACGATGCCATTATCAGCATGACTATTCCGGTGATTTACATGCTGGAGCACATGTTAAACAGAATTCAGAGTCAGGTGATGGCACAAGCGGAGGTGGAGGAAGTAGAGGAGGAGGAGTTGTATGCGGAAGGGCTAACATCTGCAAGGTCCAGACGGTCGGCAGCACCAAGGCGGCAGGCATGTGAAGGTGGGGGAGATGGTTTTACCAGGGCGCATGGTAGCAGCCAAACTAGGGAGGAAGGTGCAGGAGCCCAGGAAGAAGTGGAGGACGAACTGATGGAAGACTCATCAGTTGAGGGAGACCTTGATCACATTTCTGTTGTGCGAGGTTGGGGGGAGAGGACAGAGGAAGGAAGCATCATTGTTACCTCGCCACCAACACAACAGGGACTTGGTGCTTCTGGATGCGCAAGACACATGAGTGCCTTCTTGCTGCACTACCTGCAACATGACCCTCGAATTGTGAGAATTAGAAATAATCCTGACTACTGGGTTGCCACACTGTTAGATCCCCGCTACAAAAGTAAATTTGCAGAAATTATTCCTGCCATAGAAAGGGATGCACGCATGCAGGAGTATCAGCAGAGACTGTTGCAGAATCTTACATGTGCTTTTCCACAAAACACCAGTGGTGCACGTAGTGAATCTCACAGTTCCAACTTGCCAACCGTGGGACCGTCGAGTGTTCAGCACTCAAACCGTAACAGAAACACAGTATCTGCTGGTAACATCAATTTTGCGGAATCATTTCACCACTTTTTTAGCCCATCCTTTGCAAGGCCACAGGAGACAAGAAGTCTGACACATAGTCAACGCCTAGAGACGATGGTACAGGAGTATCTCTAAGTAAACATTGAAGCCATGACTGTGTCTCTGGACCCTTGCTCTTTTTGGGCTTCCAATCTGGATAAATGGCCGGAGCTCGCCACTTACGCCTTGGAGATCTTGTCATGCCCCGCAGCCAGCGTTCTGTCTGAACGTGTGTTCAGCGCTGCTGGTGGTGTGCTGACAGATAAGCGCACGCGGCTCTCCACTGATAATGTAGACAGACTCACGTTCATAAAGATGAACAAATCATGGATCCGAAACGACTTTTCTACCCCTGTGTCATCCTGGGGAGAGTAAAAGCTTGATGATTGGTTAAAATCACCTCACCAACCGTTTTAAGCTTTCAAATTACTAATCATGTTTATCTATGTCTTGGCTGGAAAATAATGTGGGCTTTGAAGCAGTGTGCAGTACTGATTCTTTTAGGCCATCTATACTAAGCTCTACCAGATTTAAAATTACTAATCATGTTTATCTGTATCTTGGCTGGAAAATAATTTGGGCTTTGTAGCAGTGTGCAGTACTGATTCTATTAGGCCATCTATACTAAGCTCCACCAGATTTAAAATTACTAATCATGTTTATCTGTATCTTGGCTGGAAAATAATTTGGACTTTGTAGCAGTGTGCAGTACTGATTCTATTAGGCAATCTACACTAAGCTCCACCAGATTTAAAATTAATAATAATTTTTAGCTGAATCTAGCCTGGAAAATTATTTTGGGGCTCCGAGATGCGCAAGACACATAAGTGCCTTCTTGCTGCACTACCTGCAACATGACCCTCAGATTGTCAGAATTCGAAGTAATCCTGACTACTGGGTTGCCACATTCTTAGATCCCCCACACTCTTCGATCAACCTTTTCATTTTAATAAAGACCAAAAAAATTGTCATTTTTGAAATTATAAGCATTAGCAGGTTATTAGAAACTGAAATCAATCAGTTTTCAACTCAAAACTTTATTCTAGGTTATGTTACATATGCACATAGGACCCCTTGTTCGAAAGGAGCTTCTGAACTCTCTCATCCATTGAATTTGTCAGGTTTTGGATGGTTTCTGCTTCAATTGTTTTGCATGAGGACAGAATACCCGCCCAGAGCTGTTGCTTAGATGTGAACTGCCTCCCGCCATCAAAGACACTCCTTTTGAAGATGCTCCAGAGGTTCTGAATGGGGTTGAGGTCAGGGGAGCATGGGGGTCACACCATAAGTTTGTCCCCTTTTATGCCCATATCAGCCAGAGATGTAGATGTGTTATGTGCAGCATGAGACGGTGCATTATCATGCATGAAAATGATCTTGCTGCGGAATACACGGTTCTTCTTCTTGAACCATGGCAGGAAGTGCTGTTTGAGAAACTCCACATACATTATGGAGTTCATCTTTACCCCTTCAGGGATCCTAAAGGGGCCGACAATCTCTCTCCCCATGATTCCAGCCCAAAACATTACTCCACCTCCTCCTTGTTGGCGCTGTAGCCGTGTTTGCGTGGGGTGTCCATCAACCAGCCATCATCCACTCCATCCATCTGGACCATTAAGCGTTGCACGGCACTCATACGTGAACAAAACAGTTTTGAAGTCAGTCTTCATGTATTGTTTGGCCCACTGGAGCCGTTTCTGCTTGTGTGCAGTGGATAGAGGAGGTCGACAGGATGGTGCACGCACAGCTGCAAACGTCTGAAGGACCCTGCATGTTGTTGTTCGGGGGACGTTGGAGGCACCAGCAGCTTCAAAAACTTGTCTGCTGCTATGACAAGGCTTTTTTGCCACTGCTCTTTTAACCTGATGTAATTGCCTGTAGGAAAGAATCCTCAATTTTCCCTTATCTGCACGCACACGTGTGTACTGTGAATCAGCTACATACTTCTTGATTGCCAAGATACTTCATCCTGATCATCGCACAATGTTGATTGTAGTCATGCCTTGACCTAAACACTCCACAATTTGTTGCTTCTCAGCAGCCGACACATCCTTTTTCTTTCCCATTTTGGCAGAAAATGTAGGCTGCTTAATAATGTGGGACAGCCTTCTTAAGTAGTCTTGCCGTTCATTGGACACACCTGCCAAACTAATTAGCACAGGTGTCTGCAATTGCTTACAGTGATATAAAGAGCCCTGACACACATCACCATCAATGAGTTTAACTGACAAACAAACAAATTCTTCCCTTATCACTCCTAAACAGTTTTTGCATAATAATTTGGAACACAGTGTACCTGTGCTTTTCCACAAAACACCAGTGGTTCACGTAGTGAATGTTACAGTTCTAACTTGCAAACCGTGGTCTGTATGGAGTTGTTCAATAAGGGGCCCAAAATTAAGATAACATAGACAAGAGAGGTCTCTGTGAATAGGAATTCCTAAGAATTTGATACCCTGTGAGGGCCAGGCAAAGGGAAAGTTGGACTGGATGTAATCCTGTATGGATTTGGGGAGGGAGACATTGAGGGCCTCAGACTTCGCTGTATTGATTTTAAAATTTGACCATGTAACAAAGTGATCTATTTCAGCCATAACAGCAGGGATGGATTTATGTGATTGAGTGATATATACTAGGACATCATCAGCAAATAGAGAGCACTTGTACTCGGTGCCTCCCACCTCAATCCACCTAATATTGGTGTTATGGCGAATTGATGAGAGCAGGTGCTCCGTCACTAGGATGTATAAGAGAGGGGACAGAGGACATCCCTGCCTTGTCCCATTGGTGATTATGAAAGGTGATGAAAATGTTCTGACGCGCCCCCTGGGCCTTGGGACATCCGGAGCCAGACCCTTTTTGGTGGATGCTGGTGGTTGTAGTCTCCGTGGCGGCGACCCGGTTCCGTGGCTCAGGGCGGTCAAACCAGTGGCGGAACTATTTATGTGGTTTTGATGTTTAAATGTCCGACTACGCCACCCTTGGATTGCGGTCAGAGTGAACCGCCGCTGCAGGGCAGAACGCTGAGGCTGGTGTTATGGGTGCAGCAGAGCATAGCATAACTCCCCAGGGGAGGAGTATAGCCTCAGGGCAGTGTATGCGGACGATGGGGGTGATGGTGCAGGGCAGCAGCAGTAACGACACGGAGTCAGTGATGCAGTCCAGGGCCTTTACTCACAGTTCTTATTATCCAGACCACTTCTGCAGGTAACAGCTGCCCACGTAGTACTGTACTCACCAGGTGAGGGGCTCAGACAACTCCCAGATAACTTTGGAGCGCTTCACAGGACCCCCTTTGTGTGTCCTTTGTCTGGCCTTTCTTACCAACCCTTCTGTCTGGCTGCCTCGGGCCTCCTCTTGGTAAACTTGGTGCCAGTTTCCCTGACCCTATGTGCTGCCCTCCTAACGGGTGTAGCGAGGGGCTGCGCCACATAAAATGTCACAGCCTCCGGTTTCTAGCTGAGGGTCATTTCCCGCCTCCACTAGTTTCAGGGACCGGTCTCCCCCTATGGCCTGACGCCTCCACGCAGGTGGATTCGGGCGTGCGGTGGCGACTCGCCCATCCACGCCCCTGGGATCCCTTCGTTCCTCGTTCCTGGAGCCTTCTCCGCTCCTCTTCCTTCCTTCTCCCTCTTCCAGGCCTGGGCCTCTGTTACTAGGCCCGCCTCCGGAGCAGAGCTCATGCAGAGCCCCTGCTCCCTGCCACTTCTGCTCAGACTTCTCTGCACTGAACTAAGATGGTGCCCACCTTTTATACTCCCTTCTCAATGCACCCATGAACTGCTTCCTCCCTGCTCCTGCACTACAGGGTTCCCCTTCCTCAGTGTTCCCTCCCCCCTCTCCAGCCAGGGAAAAGGACTGTCGTGCCCATCTCAGGGGCATATTGGTCGCCCTGCCCCACGGCAATGTGGTGTAATGCATGCAGGTGTCGGGTCCTGATCCACACTCCATCCTTACCTGAGAGTGAGATATCACACCTCTGGGTGAGGTGCAATACCTCTGTAGCAACCGAGCCCTATCTTAGTCTAGCCTAGGTGACGTATTGCGATACAGGGCCGCAATTTGGGCTATAAAAGGGTCCCCTAGACCCCTACCCCAAGCTTTTTAAGAGAATAATATATGGCGTGCCAGGAGACTCTATGGAATGCTTTCTCAGCATCCAACGAGAGTATCTAATTACAAATTTTTAACTGCATTTAGCCCAGGAAATACTTTGTGCCTAGTAGCAGTGTCTGCTAGTCAGCGGATTATCCCGGCTGTTAAGCACGCTACACCACCTGTAGTTTGGACACTTAATTTTTTCAAAGGAAATGCTTCGGGACCATGGGATACTCAGTGAAGAGCATCAGGAGGCACCCCAAGGCATAGGGGCTGGGACTGGCGGTAGGACACCTTGCGATGGACAGCCGAGTTCGATCCTTATAAAAGTTTTTTAACTGCAGCAGCTTTAGTGGATGCTACTGGAGCTGGAATTACGCGGCTGCTGGCATGAGACTTGCCCTTCAATAGATCCTTGTATAAGGATTTAAAGTGTATTCATTCAAATTAGAGAAATTAAAAAGCTTAGAGCTGCCTCCACCACAGGGGGGCTCGCTCGACCCACCAGCGGACAGGCACCAGTATTGGGAGAAGGGGGCTGACCGTCAGGGTCCACTGCGGCTCTGGCACAAACCTGGCGACACGGAGGTGGCACGGGCAGGAACGGACTGGCCATGTCGGCTTCTCACTTTTTGGATTTTAGAAGGGCATGACATGCCTATATCTGTGTCTCCCCCTCCTTTTACTCCTCCACCTCTTTTCTTTTCGCATGACTATATGTACTTGTCACTTTTCCATGTGTTAGTTATGTCTTCTGAGCAGTTTGTCAGCTTTTGGACACCTTTGAAGGTGTTTTCTATGTGTTTCTATGTGTTTTTGTTTGCCTGCCATTGGTTTTAACTGTGTTCGAAGGTGTTCGACGAACAGTTCGGCGAACACAAGGGCGCTCGACGAACCGAACCGAACTCGAACACTACGGGGGTGGCTCAACACTAATTCTAACCAACATGTTGGGTTTCTATGAGGAGGTGAATGCAAATCTGGATGTTGGTAATGCAGCTGATGCGATTTTTCTGGACTTTGCAAAGGCATTTAATACTGTACCACATAACAGTCTTATACGGAAGCTACAGAAGCAAGGACTTGGGGGAACTATATGCAGATGGGTAAGGAATTGGCTAAATGACAGGAAACAAAATTGTCATAAATGGTACGCCTGTGCAAGGACCGATTCTTTTTAACCTCTATTAATGACCTAGTGGATGGGATTTAGAGTAAAGTGTCAGCCTTAGCTGATGACACCAAACTATGTAAGATATTAAAATATAATCTTGACACTATAATATTGCAAAACAACCTGGATAAGATGTTTGAATGGGTAAACACTTGGCAAATAAGATTTAATGTAGAGTAATGCACCTAGGACAGAGTAATCCTATTGTTGCATGTAGATTAAATGGGAGTATACAACGGACTACAGAACAGGGGAAGGACTTGGGTACTCTGGTTATAAATAAGCTGAGCAGCAGTACTCAATGTCAAGCAGCAGCTGCAAAAGCAAGCAAGATTTTAGGATGTATAAAAAGAGGTAAAATCCCGCAATCTCAATGTACTGTTACCCCTTGAAAAATCACTGTTGAGGCCACATCTAGAAAATGGGATCCAGTTTTGGGCTCCACATTTTAAAAAGGATATTCAAATGTTAGAGTCAGTTCAAAGGTGGGTAACTAGATTGTTACAAGGGATGGAAGGCCTCTCATATGATAAGAGGTTGAAAAAGTTGGGCTTGTTTAGCTTAGAAAAAAGACGCTTCAGAGGAGATCTGATTTACATGCACAAATATATGTGTGGTCAGTACAAAGTACTGGCACATGATTTATTCCTTCGAATGATCATACTAAGGACCAGAGGACACACATTTAAGTGGAAGAAAGGCGATTCCGGCACCTAAACAGGAAAGGGTTCTTTACTATTAGAGCAGTCAGACAGTGCAATGACCTACCACAAGAGATAGAAATGGCAGACACTATAACAGCTTTTAAAAAGGGGCTGGATGATTTCTTCAGTACACAAAACATTATGGCTTATAGTTAAATTAGTGACAAAATGTACAATTGGTGGAGGAAGGTTGAACTTGATGGACCTAGGTCTTTATTCAACCTTTGTAACTATGTAACTATGCTCATAACTTTTAAGCAATATTTATCATGTTGTTTACTACTTATTCAAATTGCTAAATTTTCAACTTACTAAATATAGGCACAATATGAATCAAAATATTATTATTATTATTATTGTCATCAATATAAATAAATCTTTATAGGTTTAATGATAACACTGGTATACAATGATTTTGGTGCCAACAATGTCTTAGGGGTTTTACATTAAATGTATAGTGCTGATTAAGAATATGACCAGTTTTGCCAGATTTACTCTAGTATCTGACATACTTAATAGTTAATGCAATAATTAAAAAAGAATTCTGACTTCAAAAATCTGCTTTTAGTGCATTGTAAGTCTACAAATTGGGATATTTCATTACTTAAGACACTATTAAAAAGTCAAAAGACAGAACAAAAGACCAAAAGCTATTGCATTTGTTATCACACACAAGTCACATTGGGGGAATGCAATATGTTCATTCATGAATTATCTCAAAAACTAGAACCAATTCAGCAACAGTAATGGGATTTTTTTAGTTCAGCACCCTCAAAACACCCTAGATTCATTCAAAAAACCTTGCTACCTGAAAATATTTTTTTTTGTACCCTATATCGATTACAGCATAATCAGAAACAATTAAAATATTCAAGTAAACAACAATGGAGTGATTAAGTTTATTTCCTTAATAATATGAACACTTTTAACATTTTACAGAATTACTGATTAGTGATGAGCGAACGTGCTCGCCACTGCTTGGTACTCGTCCCGAGCATCACTGTGCTCAACAAGCTTGGTGCTCAGCGACTATTTTCGGGTAGCTTGGGCGTGAACTCAGGTCCCCTCCCTGCATGTTTGGCGCTCTTTAGAGAGGCAATGAACATGCTGGGATTGCCTGCCATGCACTGTAATGCCGTAGCCATGTTGGTTGTGGGCATTACAGTAATTGACTGTCGCACAGCATCAACAGGTGTATATAAGACTGGGCGCCGCCATGCTCGTCACAGTCTACCCCAGAATTAGGCAGAGTAGGGAGAGCTGCTACTGAGAAAGGGAGAGATTTGCTTGTTTATAGTTAGTATAGGTATTCCACAACATATATCTATATCCATCTGAAATAACAGTCCTTCCAAGGACTAATCCAGCTACATATATTCAGTGGTGATAGCAAGATTTAGACAGGCAGTGTATGTTCAGACTGCAGTGCATGATACAGCATAAGAGGGTTCAGTGCATTGAACGTCCTGTTAGTATAGGTATTTCACAACATATACAGTATATATGTATGTATATATCAATCTGAATTAACAGTCCTTCTGAGGACTAATCCAGCTACGTATAATCAGTGCTAGGCAGGCAGGCAGTGTATGTGGCAGACTGCAGTGTATGATACAGCACAAGAGTTGAACATCCTGTGTGCTGCTGCTGTAATAATTACAGATATTTCTAGACATAGGCAAAAAAAAATTTGATCTTAATACTGGTTATTTGCTTAAAAAGCAATCCAAAGTACACCATTTTTCTGCTCAAATTGCTTGTTCACCTCAGAATAAAGCCAGGTAAGCAATAAAAATCCAGAAATTTGAATTGAACGTGGAAAATATTGGCCTCCTTTTCTATTCTGTTGCAGTGTGTCGGTGAAGCTATTCACACTAGGTCTCTGTGTAGAATAATATTAGTAAATTACAGGCTTACTATTTAAAACCGTGGTTCTCTGTCAGACATATCACCTATAAGACTGTTCAAAAATCAGACATTTCTTCAATTTTCATTCCGTTGCAGTGTGTCAGTCAAGCTATTCAGACTAGGTGTCTGTGAAGGATAGTATTAGCAAATTACAGGCCTGCTATTTAAAACCGTGGTTCTCTGTCAGACATAACACCTATAAGTGTGTTCCAAAATAAGACATTTATTCCATTTTCATTTCATTGCAGTGTGTCAGTCAAGCCATTTACACTAGGTGTCTGTGATGAATAGTATTACCAAATTACAGGCCTGCTATTTAAAATTGTGGTTCTCTGCCAGACGTATCACACATAACTGCGTTTCAAAATCAGCCATTTCTCGGGAATGTGGAAAATATTGTCCTCCATCAAAAATGGGCAAGGTGCGTGGCAAGGGTCGGGGAAGTAGACGTGATGGTGATGGTGCATGAAGAGGCCGAGGACGTGGCCATGGGCAAGCTAAAATTGTGCCACAACAAACACCCATATCTTGTCACTTGACCTTCCTGTCCCAATTAATAGGGGACTGCAGAACACCACTATTGAACACAGAGCAGTGTCAAAAGGTTTATGGTTGGATAGCAGATAATGCTTCCAGTCACTTAGCAAGTCTCAGTAGGCGTGAGTTTGGACCACATATTCTTCACCCTGATCCTCCTTCCTCCCACCATGCCGAGTACCCAGAGACATCTGAACCCACATTTAGACACTCAGAAGAGCTTTTCACTTTTCCATTTGTAGATTCAGGCCTCTAGCCCAGCCAGCTTCAAGCGAGTCAAGAGGAGAACGTGTGTAGCGATGCCCAAATATTGGAGCAGCCATAGTCACACGAAGGTGAGGGTGGGAAAGTGCAATTACTGTCGCTGGATGATGATGATCATGATGAGACACAATTGCCAGAAAGTCAGAAGGAGGACCAGGGTGCGGAAATGGTGGTAAATGATATAGCAAGTGACCCAACCAGGCAGGGGGACATACAGAGGAAGGACAGCAGCACACTGGGGGATGGAGGCATAGCACCACAACAGGCAGGAAGAAGCAGCGTGGTGGCCGCAGCCATAAGGCGGGAAAGCGTTTCTCATAATGCCAACACGACGGAAGTTGCCACTACAACTGTTAGGTCTTCCCGAGTCTGGTTATTTTTTACGACTCTGCAGATAACTCCAAAAAGGCCATTTACACCACCTGCCAGGCTAGCATCAGCAGGGGTAGCAAAACTAGCAGCCTGACCACCACCAGCATGATCTGGCACATGACAGCAAAGCACCCGACTAAGTGGGCCGAACCCCAGGGTCCAGCAACAGTGTCTGCGGGTGACACCACTGCTTGTTCTGCGGTTGTGCATGCACGCCATTCCCCTGTCCATGGCACATGCCAAGATGCCTCCCGCCGTGCACCTGTTGTTGCACACTCTCAACTAGCACCATCAGCAAGCACGTCCACGTCCTTGTCCCAGCGCAGCGTTCAGTTGTACCTCCCCAGTCCTTGGAACGCAAGTGCAAAAACGCAGCCAATGCCCCACAGGCCACACTACTAAATTCACACATTTTGGCAATGCTTGTGCTCGGAATGGTGCCATTTAGGCTCATGGAGACAGAAGCTTTCCGAAATCTGATAGCGGCGGCCGTCCCTCGGTACTCAGTCCCCAGCCGCCACTATTTCTCCCAGTGTGCCATCCTCTCATTACACGAGCACATGTCCCACAACATTAGTTGTGCCCTCAACCACGCAGTTACAGGAAAAGTCCACTCAATCACAGACACGTGTACAAGTGCTTGTGGGCAGGGATGGTACATCTCGCTGATGGCTCACTGGGTTAATATAATGGAAGCCAAGACCCAGTCCGTCCCAGGATGGAACACGTCCTTCCAGCGCTGAGGATTGCGGGCCTGGGTCAATCTGGGTTGCCCCCACGTTCTACAGCTCCTGCATCTTCTCCTCCTCTTCAGCCTCCATCTTTGAAATGACCACTTCAGTCGCAAGCTGGAAGCACTGCAGCACTGCCTCGGCCAAGCGGCAACAGGCTGTGCTGAAGCTATTATGCTTAGGTGACAAACCGCACAATGCTGAAGAGCTGTGGACAGCTCTGAAACAGCAGGAAGATCTGTGGCTGACACCGCTGAACCTACAGGCAGGCATGGTCGTGTGTGACAATGGCCGGAAGCTGGTGGCGGCTTCGAGGCGAGGCAGGTTCACACACGTACCATGCCTGGCCCATGTGCTTAACCTCATGATTCAGCTGTTTATCAAAACCTACCCGTATCTGTCAGATCTGCTTGTCAAAGTACGCTGCGTGTGTGCCCTTTTTAGAAAGTCAGCTACAGCTTCCAATGCCCTTGCCGTGCTTCAGCAGCATTTGCAGCTTCCAGCTCACTGACTTATCTGCGATGTTCCCACGCATTTGAACTCTACATTTCAGATGTTGAGAAGGATTTGTGAGCAGAAGAGGGCAGTTGTTGACTACCAGCATCAACATGGCTGTGGGTATTCAGGTCAGACTGCAGACATAAGACCTGAGGAGTGGACATGAATGTCAGACATATGTACCATCCTAAAAAAATTTGAGGTCTCCACTAAGATGGTGAGCGGCGATGATGCCATAATTAGCATCACCATCCCACTTCTCTGTCTTCTGAGACACTTTCTGATCGCAATTAAAGAGGATGAATTGCAGGCGGAGCACAATGAGATGGAGCAAGGAACCATACAGGGTGATTACACACAGCCCAGCCTCATCTCATCCCAATGTGGATTGGGTGACAATGAGGAAGAGGAGAAGGAAAATGAAGAACAGGAGATGTTTCCTGCGCTATAGACGGTACTACCGGCACAACTGTCATACTGTCTGTTCAGCATGGAGCGCCTGAGTAAAGGGAGGAGGAGGAAGAGGAGGAGGAGGAGAGCATGGTCAATTGTCCTCTTGGTGAGGACAAGTAAGTCTTGCCTCTTTGCAGTCTGGCACACATGGTTGAGTGTATGTTACGCTGCCTTTCTCATGACCCTTGCGTTGTCCAAATTTTGGGTGACAGTCATTATTGGTTGATGACTCTTCTAGACACATGCTACAAGGAGAACTTGCTGTCTCTTATTCCCTTGCAGGACAAGCCTAATAAAATGGTGCAGTACGAGAAGGCCTTTGTTGCGGAATTATTAAAAAAAATTCCCATCTTAAAACGCTGATGGCAGAGGTCACAGTTCATTGGACAACCAAGAATACAAGTAAGAGAGACACAAATGCAATTGAGCAGAGGTAGAGAAACACTGTCTAAGTTCTGGGACAGTTTTCTCAGACCCTCCCATCGCAAAAGACCTGATGCTCGGGCTTCGGGTATGTTTCGGAAGATGATGAGAGTGTACCTAGCCGACCCTACCAATGTCCTCCGTGATTCCTCTGTGTCTTATAATTATTGGGTATCCAAGCTGGACACGTGGCATGAACTGGTTCTCTATACCTTGCAGGTCCTGGCCTGCCCTGCCGCTAGCTTTTTGTCAGAGCAGGTTTTTAGTGCCGCCGGTGGAATTATAACCGATAGGCACATCCGCCTGTCAACTGAAAATGCTGACAAGCGGATTCTTATAAAAATGAATGAGGGCTGGATTTGGCCAGACTTCTCAACACTATCAAATGATAGCATCGTAACATAAACTCAAATACAGTGTCTTTTTTTTGGGAGGTCTAACTCTATTCCCATGCACCACTGTCATCACACCCAGACATGGGTATACACTTCCTGATTTTGTCTATTTGCTCTTGTCCTCCTTCTCCGCATCCTCATCCTCCACCACCATATCACCACTAGAGATGAGCGTTGTTTTACTCGAACTGTTCGCCAATCTCAAATTCGAGCTGTTTTGGGCGGTGTTCGAGCCGTTCGGCGAACACGAACGATTTGAGAAAAATTCGGCTGTTCGAGGTTATGTTCGATAACTGTTCGTGCACCAAAATCATAACTGGATTTTTTCTCAGTAATGATGAAAATTAATGTTAATACGCAGTTTGAGTGTACAGCGGGGTGGGGGGAGGGGCAGGGGATGGATCTCTGCAGGAATAATGAAGATCTCCATTTTTTTTTCTCTTTCCCGCATTTACAGTGGGGAGGTGCAATCTGTCAGCCTATCAGCAGCGCACACACGGAGCGAAGTGCTTTTTTTCACACAAGCAAGGGCATGTGTCATTGGCAGTGTATGTCACATGTCCTTGCCCTATAAGACCAAGCCATTTTCCCCGTCGCCACCATTTTCTCACTGCTGCAGCTGCGTGTTAGACGGCACCGCTGTTGCTGTGTGCGCTATACCTTGCTAATTTCAAGCCAATTTTCGCACAAATCTACAGATAGCTTGGGAGTAGGGAATAGTTGTGATTGCAGTCCTTTTAAGGACTAGGTTACAGCATTTCCTACGACTTTTATCAGGCAGGTCTGTGCTCTTAAATAGATAGGTTGTGGGAGTAAAGACTAATTGTAATTGGAGTCCTTTTCAGGACTAGGTTACATCAGTTCCTATCAGTTTTTGCCAGGCAGGTCTGTGCCAGTGCTGTGCAAGTTTTTTTCACAGCATTTGGCTGAATCTAGAAAAGCTAATCCTTTTTGGCCTATTGCAGAGTGTGTTAGTCAGTGGAGTAGCCTATCTGTGTTGCAAGATATACCACCTGTGTATAGAATACCAATTTTTTTACTGCACCTAGTGAAGTAAAATCTTTTGGGCATAGCATCATTCTATTAGTCCATCTATACTGACCTCCATCAGGTTGCAAATTGAATATAATTTTTTTCTGCATCTAGCTCTGAAAAAATATTTGGCCTTCTAGCAGTGTGTGAGACTTTCTCTATTAGTCCATCTATACTGACCTCCATCAGGTTGCAAACTGAATATATTTTTTTTTGCATCTACCTCTGAAAAAATATTGGGCTTGTAGCTGTGTGTGGGACTTGTTCTATTAATCCATCTATACAGACCTCCATCAGGTTGCAAACTGAAAATAATTTTTTTCTGCATCTACCTCTGAAAAAATATTTGGGCTTCTAGCTGTGTGTGGGACTTGTTCTATTACTCCATCTATACTGACCTCCATCAGGTTGCAAATTGAATATAATTTTTTTCTGCATCTAGCTCTGAAAAAATATTGGGCTTCTAGCTGTGTGTGGGACTTGTTGTATAAGTCCATCTATACTGACCTCCATCAGGTTGCAAACTGAATATATTTTTTTCTGCATCTACCTCTGAAAAAATATTGGGCTTCTAGCTGTGTGTGGGACTTGTTCTATTAATCCATCTATATAGACCTCCATCAGGTTGCAAACTGAATATAATTTTTTTCTGCATCTAGCTCTGAAAAAATATTTGGCCTTCTAGCAGTGTGTGGGACTTTCTCTATTAGTCCATCTATACTGACCTCCTTCAGGTTGCAAATTAAAAATAATTTTTATCTGCATCTAGCTCTGAAAAAATATTTGGGCTTCTAGCTGTGTGTGGGACTTGTTCTATTACTCCATCTATACTGACCTCCATCAGGTTGCAAATTGAATATAAATTTTTTCTGCATCTAGCTCTGAAAAAATATTGGGCTTCTAGCTGTGTGTGGGACTTGTTGTATTAGTCCATCTATACTGACCTCCATCAGGTTGCAAACTGAATATATTTTTTCTGCATCTACCTCTGAAAAAATATTAGGCTTCTAGCTGTGTGTGGGACTTGTTCTATTAATCCATCTATACAGACCTCCATCAGGTTGCAAACTGAATATAATTTTTTTCTGCATCTAGCTCTGAAAAAATATTTGGGCTTCTAGCTGTGTGTGGGACTTGTTCTATTACTCCATCTATACTGACCTCCATCAGGTTGCAAATTGAATATAATTTTTTTCTGCATCTAACCCAGCCAATAGTTTTGGCCTAATACCACAGTTTGGCCACTCAGCTCTGCTCGGTTCCCATTCATTGTTTTTTTGTGCAAACAACTCCAGAGTTGTGAATTACTTAACCACCAAAATGAGTGGAAAAAGGCCTGCTGCTGGTGGAAAGGGGAATAGGCGTGTTGGGAAGGGGAAAAAAGGTTGTGTCCGTGGGGTAGGTGTTAAAGCAACAGTAACATCTGCAGAAGAAAGACCATCTTCCAGCCAAACTAAAATGTCTACTTCTTTTAGCGGACAATGTGATAAGATCCCTTTCTTACGGCCACACCAATCGCTACAAATTCCAGATGAGGCACAAAAACAGCAGGTGCTTCAACGGATATCAAGTGCTCCTTTAAGTGGGCTCTCCTCCACATCAACTTCAACATCACAAATACTCCAGTCCTCAAAGGTGTCACCCCAATCGCACTTGCTTCCTCACAGCTCCCAAAATCTCCAGCTGCCCGTCTGAGTATGAGGTAGAACAGATGGTTGAGTCTGCAGAGCTGTTTACTCATACTATAGCCTGGGAATCAGAGGTCGACTCCAGCGCTTCTGTGAATCCAGACGAGGAAATGATCTGCACTGATGCCCAGAATCTTTATGAGTCGGATCCAGGACCAGACGCAGAAGGTTCTGACCATAATGTAGACCCTCATTCCCAAACTGTAACTCCTGTTGGTGGAGACAATGAGGAAGACGATGATGAGACTCAAATACCTGATTGGAGCGACAACTTTAGTTTTTTGTCAGGGCAGGAACAGGTTGGCTCTGAGGACGACGGGTGTGATAACGCACAGGGTGATGATGATGAGGTTGGAGATCCCACTTACTGTCAACCCACAGTCAGCCAAGAGATGAGGTCAGCAGAGGAGGTGGAGGAAGATGCTAGTGATGACGAGGTCAGGTTGCGCCTTCCTGGACAGAGACGTAGTACTGGAAGCACGTCAACAACTGCATCCTCAAACACAACTCTCCCTCTCACCACAAGTCGTGGTGGCTCTTCAGGTCGCATGGGTGCTAAGCCTTGCATAGCCTGGGCATTTTTTCAGATCGATAAAGATGACCCAACTCATGTTATCTGTAACATTTGTCAGCAAAAGCTAAGTAGAGGCCAAAAAATACATAGTTTGAGTACTTCATGCATGAACCGGCACATGGACATGAAGCATAAGTTGCAGTGGGAAGCTCAGTGTGCTACAATGCGGCCTAGCCGGCCGGGCCAACCACCGTCTGCCATATCTTGTGCATCCGCGGCCTCTTCATCCTCTGTGACTGGGGGGACAGCAGTCACACCTGTTTTGGGGCGCAGACCTGCCACCTCTTTACCCGCAACAGCCAGCGTGATTGGCAGGTCATCATTTTCTTTGGAGGTGGTAACACCAGCTGGTGTTGAGCGCTGTCCGACATCGATAGCACCACCTTTGGATCAAGGCAACCTAACATGTCCGCCTGCATCTTCCTCACAGACCGGCAGTTTGCCGGGGACACCCTTATCAACCCCGTTAAAGCACAATAGCCAGCCCTCGGTCCCTCAGATGTGGACAAGTAAAAGACCATTTCCTCCTAGCCATGAGAAAGCTAAGAGGTTGAATTTCACCATCTGCAAGCTCTTGGCTACAGAAATGCTGCCTTTCCGCCTGGTGGACACAGAGGATTTTCGAGACCTTATGTCCGTCGCAGTGCCCCAGTACCAGATGCCCAGTCGGCACTACTTCTCAAAGAAAGGTGTGCCTGCACTCCACCAGCATGTCGCACACAACATCACCGCTTCTTTGAGAAACTCTGTGTGTGACAGGGCGCATTTCACCACAGACACTTGGACGAGTAGGCATGGACAGGTGCGTTACATGTCGCTGACTGGGCACTGGGTAACTATGGTGACAGCAGGACAAGGGGCTGCTGTCCAAGTCTTACCGTCCCCACGAGTTGTGCGTCAATCCTCTTTATGTCAAAGTTCCTCCACTGCTTCTGCCTCCTCAACCTCCTCTCGGTCTTCCACCTGCACCCAAAGCCTGTCTGATCATGCCACAAGCTTTCTAACTGCGCAGAAGGGATCCTGCACGCCTCCTTACTATTCTGGCAGTAGGGCTCAACGTCATCAGGCTGTTTTTACTTTGAAATGTCTGGGAAATGTGAGTCACACAGCTGAGGAGTTGTGGTCAGCTCTGGAGAACCAATTTCATGAATGGTTGTCTCCACTGGACCTGAAACCAGGGAAGGCCGTGTGCGACAATGCTGCAAACCTGGGTGCGGCCCTTCGCCGGGGCAATGTCACACACGTGCCTTGTATGGCTCACGTGTTGAACCTGGTTGTCCAGCAATTTTTAGCCCACTATTCCAGACTAGATGGCCTTCTGCAGAGGGCACGGTCGCTGTGTGCTCACTTCCGCCGTTCGCATCCCGCAGCTCAGCGACTTACATCTCTACAGAAGTCGTTGGGCCTGCCACTTCACCGGCTAAAATGCGATGTGCCTACCCGGTGGAATTCAACTCTGCACATGTTGCAGCGACTGTGTCAGCACCGATAAGCCCTGGTGCAATACGTTCTGACGTATAGCCTGGGCCAACCAGATCCAGACGTGGGGCAAATCACGCTGGAGGAGTGGTCTCAGATCAGGGACCTATGCACCCTTCTGCACAGTTTTGAAATGGCGACGAAGATGTTTAGTGCTGACGATGCCATTATCAGCATGACTATTCCGGTGATTTACATGCTGGAGCACATGTTAAACAGAATTCGGAGTCAGGTGGTGGCACAAGAGGAGGTGGAGGAAGTAGAGGAGGAGGAGTTGTATGCGGAAGGGCTAACATCTGCAAGGTCCAGACGGTCGGCAGCACCAAGGCGGCAGGCATGTGAGGGTGGGGGAGATGGTTTTACCAGGGCGCATGGTAGCAGCCAAACTAGTGAGGAAGGTGCAGGAGCCCAGGAAGAAGTGGAGGACGAACTGATGGAAGACTCATCAGATGAGGGGATGAGGGAGACCTTGATCACATTTCTGTTGTGCGAGGTTGGGGGGAGAGGACAGAGGAAGGAAGCATGATTGTTACCTCACCACCAACACAACAGGGACTTGGTGCTCCTGGATGCGCAACACACATGAGTGCCTTCTTGCTGCAGTACCTGCAACATGACCCTCGAATTGGGAGAATTAGAAATAATCCTGACTACTGGGTTGCCACACTGTTAGATCCCCGGTACAAAAGTAAATTTGCAGAAATTATTCCTGCCATAGAAAGGGATGCACGCATGCAGGAGTATCAGCAGAGACTGTTGCAGAATCTTACATGTGCTTTTCCACAAAACACCAGTGGTGCACGTAGTGAATCTCACAGTTCCAACTTGCCAACCGTGGGACCGTCAAGTGTTCAGCACTCAAACCATAACAGAACCACAGTATCTGCTGGTAACATCAATTTTGCGCAATCATTTCACCACTTTTTTAGCCCATCCTTTGCAAGGCCACAGGAGACAAGAAGTCTGACACATAGTCAACGCCTAGAGACGATGGTACAGGAGTATCTCCAAGTAAACATTGAAGCCATGACTGTGTCACTGGACCCTTGCTCTTTTTGGGCTTCCAATCTGGATAAATGGCCGGAGCTAGCCAATTACGCCTTGGAGATCTTGTCATGCCCCGCAGCCAGCGTTCTGTCTGAACGTGTGTTCAGCGCTGCTGGTGGTGTGCTGACAGATAAGCGCACGCGGCTCTCCACTGATAATGTAGAGAGACTCACGTTCATAAAGATGAACAAATCATGGATCCGAAACGACTTTTCTACCCCTGTGTCATCCTGGGGAGAGTAAAAGATGGATGATTGGTTAAAATCACCGTACCAACCGTTCTAAGGTTTCAAATTACTAATCATGTTTATCTGTATCTTGGCTGGAAAATAATTTGGGCTTTGTAGCAGTGTGCAGCACTGATTCTATTAGGCCATCTATAATAAGCTCCACCAGATTTAAAATTACTAATCATGTTTATCTGTATCTTGGCTGGAAAATAATTTGGGCTTTGTAGCAGTGTGCAGCACTGATCCTATTAGGCCATCTATACTAAGCTCCACCAGATTTAAAATTAATAATAATTTTTAGCTGCATCTAGCCTGGAAAATTATTTTGGGGCTCCGAGATGCGCAAGACACATAAGTGCCTTCTTGCTGCACTACCTGCAACATGACCCTCATATTGTCAGAATTCGAAGTAATCATGACTACTGGGTTGCCACACTCTTAGATCCGCCAAACTTTTCGATCAACCTTTTCATTTTAATAAAGACCAAAAAAATGGTCATTTTTGAAATTATAAGCATTAGCAGGTTATTAGAAACTGAAATCAAACAGTTTTCAACTCAAAACTTTATTCTAGGTGATGTTACATTTTCACATAGGACCCCTTGTTCGAAAGGAGCTTCTGAACTCTCTCGTCCATTGAATTTGTCAGGTTTTGGATGGTTTCTGCTTCAATTGTTTTGCATGAGGACAGAATACCCTCCCAGAGCTGTTGCTTAGATGTGAACTGCCTCCCGCCATCATAGACACTCCTTTTGATGATGCTCCAGAGGTTCTGAATGGGGTAGAGGTCAGGGGAGCATGGGGGTCACACCATAAGTTTGTCCCCTTTTATGCCCATATCAGCCAGAGATGCAGATGTTTTATGTGCAGCATGAGATGGTGCCTTATCATGCAAAAAAATGATCTTGCTGTGAAATACACAGTTCTTCTTCTTGAACCATGGTAGGAAGTGCTGTTTGAGAAAATCCACATACATTATGGAGTTCATCTTTAGCGCTTTCAGGGATCCTAAAGGGGCCGACAATCTCTCTCCCCATGATTCCAGCCCAAAACATTACTCTACCTCCTCCTTGTTGGCGCTGTAGCCATGTTTGCGTGGGGTGTCCATCAACCAGCCATCCTCCACTCCATCCATCTGGACCATCGAGCGCTGCATCCTCATCCGTGAACAAAACAGTTTTGAAATCAGTCTTCATGTAATGTTTGGCCCACTGGAGCCGTTTCTGCTTGTGTGAAGTGGATAGAGGAGGTCGACAGGATGGCGTATGCACAGCTGCAAACCTCTGAAGGACCCTGCATCTTGTTGTTCGGGGGACGTTGGAGGCACCAGCAGCTTCAAAAACTTGTCTGCTGCTATGACAAGGCTTTTTTGCCGCTGCTCTTTTAATCTGACGTAATTGCTTGTAGGAAAGAGTCCTCAATTTGCCCTTATCAGCACGCACACGTGTGTACTGTGAATCAGCTACATACTTCTTGATTGCCAAGACACTTCATCCTGATCATCGCACAATGTTGATTGTAGTCATGCCTTGACCTAAACACTCCACAATTTGTTGCTTCTCAGCAGCCGACACATCCTTTTTCTTTCCCATTTTGGCAGAAAATGTAGGCTGCTTAATAATGTGGGACAGCCTTCTTAAGTAGTCTTGCCTTTCATTGGACACACCTGCCAAACTAATTAGCACAGGTGTCTGCAATTGCTTACAGTGATATAAATAGCCCTGACACACATCACCATCAATGAGTTTAACTGACAAACAAACAAATTCTTCCCTTATCACTCCTAAACACTTTTTGCATAATAATTTGGAACACAGTGTACATGTGCTTTTCCACAAAACACCAGTGGTTCACGTAGTGAATCTTACAGTTCTAACTTGCCAACCGTGGTCTGTATGGAGTTGTTCAATAAAGGGCCCAAAATTAAGATAACATAGATGGGAGAGGTCTCTATGACTAGGAATTCCTAAGTATTTGATACCCTGTGAGGGCCAGGCAAAGGGAAAGTTGGACTGGATGGAATCCTATATGGATTTGGGGAGGGAGACATCGAGGGCCTCAGATTTCGCTGCATTGATTTTAAAATTTGACCATGTAACAAAGTGATCTATTTCAGCCATAACAGCATGGATGGATATATGTGATTGAGTGATATATACTAGGACATCATCAGCAAATAGAGAGCACTTGTACTCGGTGCCTCCCACCTCAATCCACCTAATATTGAGGTTATGGCGAATTGATGAGAGCAGGTGCTCCATCACTAGGATGTATAAGAGAGGGGACAGAGAACATCCCTGCCTTGTCCCATTGGTGATTGTGAAAGGTGATGAAAATGTTCTGACGCGCCCCCTGGGCCTTGGGACACCCGGAGCCAGACCCTTTTTGGTGGATGCTGGTGGTTGTAGTCTCCGTGGCGGCGACCCGGTTCCGTGGCTCAGGGCGGTCAAACCAGTGGCGGAACTATTTATGTGGTTTTGATGTTTAAATGTCCGACTACGCCACCCGTGGATTGAGGTCAGAGTGAACCGCCGCTCCAGGGCAGACCGCTGAGGCTGGTGTTGTGGGTGCAGCAGAGCGTAGCATAACTCCACACGGGAGGAGTATAGCCTCAGGGCAGTGTATGCGGAGGATGGGGGTGATGGTGCAAGGCAGCAGCAGTAATGACACGGAGTCAGTGATGCAGTCCAGGGCCTTTACTCACAGTTCTTATTATCCAGACCACGTCTGCAGGTAACGGCTGCCCACGTCGTACTGTGCTCACCAGGTGAGGAGCTCAGACAACTCCCAGATAACTTTGGAGCGCTTCACCGGACCCCCTTTGTGTGTCCTTTGTCTGGTCTTTCTTACCAACCCTTCTGTCCGGCTGCCTCGGGCCTCCTCTTGGTAAACTTGGCGCCAGTTTTCCTGACCCTATGTGGTGCCTTCCTAGCGGGTGTAGCGAGGGGCTGCGCCACATAAAATGTCACAGCCTCCGGTTTCTAGCTGAGGGTCGTTTCCTGCCTCCACTAGTTTCGGGGACCGGTCTCCCCCTTTGGCCTGACCCCTCCACGCAGGTGGATTCGGGCGTGCGGTGGCGACTCGCACGTCCGCACCCCTGGGATCCCTTCATTCCTCGTTCCTGGAGCCTTCTCCGCTCCTCTTCCTTCCTTCTCCCTCTTCCAGGCCTGGGCCTCTGTTACTAGGCCCGCCTCCGGAGCAGAGCTCATGCAGAGCCCCTGCTCCCTGCCACTTCTGCTCAGACTTCACTGCACTGAACTAAGATGGTGCCCACCTTTTATACTCTCTTCTCAATGCACCCAGGAACTGCTTCCTCCCTGCTCCTGCACTACAGGGTTCCCCTTCCTCAGTGTTCCCTCCCCCCACTCCAGCCAGGGACAGGGACTGTCGTGCCCATCTCAGGGGCATATTGGTCGCCCTGCCCCACGGCAATGTGGTGTAATGCATGCAGGTGTCGGGTCCTGATCCACACTCCATCCTTACCTGAGAGTGAGATATCACACCTCTGGGTGAGGTGCAATACCTCTGTAGCAACCGAGCCCTCAGGGTAATACAGTTCCATTCATCTTCAGCCGAGGTGACGTATTGCGATACAGGGCCGTGATTTTGGCTATAAAAGGGTCCCCTAGACCCCTACCCCAAGCTTTTTAAGAGAATCATATATGGCGTGCCAGGAGACTCTATGGAATGCTTTCTCATCATCCAACGAGAGTATCTAATTACAAATTTTTAACTGCATCTAGCCCAGGAAATACTTTGTGCCTAGTAGCAGTGTCTGCTAGTCAGCGGATTATCCCGGCTGTTAAGCAAGCTACACCACCTGTAGTTTTGACACTTAATTTTTTCAAAGGAAATGCTTCGGGACCACGGGATACTCAGTGAAGAGCATCAGGAGGCACCCCAAGGCATAGGGGCTGGGACTGGCAGTAGGATGCCTTGCGGTGGACAGCCGAGCTCGATCCTTATAAAAGCTTTTTAACTGCAGCAGCTTTAGTGGACGCTACTGGAGCTGGAATTATGCGGCTGCTGGCATGAGACTTGCCCTCCAATAGATCCTTGTAAATGGATTTAAAGTGTATTCATTCAAATTAGAGAGACAATTTAAATTAAAAAGCTTAGAGCTGCCTCCACCACAGGGGGGCTCGCTCGACCCACCAGCGGACAGGCACCAGTATTGGGAGAGGGGGGCTGGCCGTCAGGGTTCACCGCGGCTCTGGCACAAACCCGGCGACACGGAGGTGGCACGGGCAGGAGCGGACTGAACCTGTCAGCTTCTCACTTTTTGGATTTTAGAAGGGCATGACATGCCTATATCTGTGTCTCCCCCTCCTTTTACTCCTCCACCTCTTTTCTTTTCGCATGACTATATGTACTTGTCACTTTTCCATGTGTTAGTTGTGTCTTCAGAGCAGTTTGTCAGCTTTTGGACACCTTTGAAGGTGTTTTCTATGTGTTTCTATGTGTTTTTGTTTGCCTGCCATTGGTTTTAACGGTGTTCGAAGGTGTTCGACGAACAGTTCGACGAACAGTTCGGCGAACACACGGGTGTTCGACGAACCGAACCGAACTCGAACACTACGGGGGTGGCTCAACGCTAATCACCACCATATGCACCATATCAACATATCTACGTCTCTTGCAAGGGACATTGGAGTTCCCTTAAATTTTATTCAGCCGTTGCTTCACTGCATAGGCAAACAGTATGGGAGACACACTTTCTAATAATGGGAGCATTTTCTGCAGGAGGCCCTCCGACCTCTACATTTCTTGCAAGGAGCATTGGAGTTCCTCCAAATTTTTGGAAGCCGTTGCAGTCACTGAATACGCAATAAAAGTATAGGAGACCCACTCATTAATAATTGGAATAACAAAGCATAGCCAGGTGATGGCTCTCTAACAATAGCAAGGGCCAACTGCTGGCCCTTAAAGAATAGATTGGGCAGCCTAATGGCCCTATAAAAATAGGCTTTGTGACTTTCAGAGTCCCTCCATCATAAATTAAACAGGATATGTCTGATGATGTGTCACACACCACATGGCCAGATAAGGTTGTAAAATGTTAAAATGACATTTCCTGGTGAATGCATTTGTCTTGGTTGAAAGCAATCTAAAAGTGCAAAAACGCATCAAAAACGCTACGTGTGAACATAGCCCAAGGTGTGGAGAAGCATTTTTGGTTTTGAATATTTATTTTGCATTATATACAAGTCATTACCCTGGAAAGGATGTTCCTTAACATATTTCCCAGGAAAATCCATTTTGGTTTTGTTTTTATATGTTTTATTGTGAGTCCATAAAAGTGGCGTAATACCTCTGACAACGTTGTTGACAGCAGTGACCTGGGAGTCAGAAATGCTTCCAGAGGTCTTCCCCATGCTCTTCCCATGTCAATTGAGCACTGCTCCCATTGATTTGGGCAATTTTTAGGCCCTCTGCAGACCGCTGGGGGGAGCCGACGGAAAAATTCTCGAGTTTCCCATAAGCTTACATTGGGCTCGTTATTCGGTCCGAGCACTCGAGCATTCCAATTTACTCGACCCAAACAACGAGTACCTGAGCATTTTAGTGCTCGCTCATCACTATTACTGATCTTAAAGAAGCACTCTAGTGATGGGTGAGCACTAAAATGCTTGGGTGCTTGTTGCTTGGTTCGAGCAAATCGTAATGCTCGGGTGCTCGACCCGAGTAATAAGCTCAATGTAAGTTAATGGGATTCATGAGCATTTTTCTTGTGTCCCCCTTCTCCCCCAAAGGTCTGGAAGGGGCCTTCAAATTGGTCAAATCAATGGAAACAGTGCTCAAATGACATGGCAACAGCATGGGGAAGACACCTTGAAGCATCTTTGACTTCCAAGTTACTGCTGTCAACAATGTTGTCAGAGTATTACGCCACTTTGTATTACGCCACTTTTACAGACTGATAATAAAACATATAAAAACGAAGCCAAAAAGGATTTTCCTGGAAAAAATGTTAAGAAACATTCTTTCCAGGTAATGACTTGTATATAAGGCAAAATAAATATACAAAAACAAAAATGCTCCTCAACACCTTGGGCTATGTTTTTGATGCGCTTTTGCACTTTTGCATTGCTTTCAACGGTGAAAAATACATTACCCAGTAAATGTAATTTTAACAATTTACTAATTTATCTGGCCATGTGGTGTGTGAGATGACGCGCCCCCAGGGCCGTGGGGTACTCGGCAGCGGGGCCTCTGGTTGCCGGGGGATATGACGGTGGCTGGCCCGGTCCGTGACCCAGGGCGGTCAGTGAAAAGAGGAAGCTTCTATTATTTGGGGTTTTTGGAATTATTCGTGACGCCACCTGTGGCGTCTGGTGAGGATCACCAGCGCTTCGACAGTCCTCTGAGGCAGATACCAGGGCAGCTTGAGATGGAACGGCTCCCCACATTTGGAGCAGGCCTCAGGGCAGGGTAGAATAAATGGAGGTGCACTGGGCGTTGTAGTGCAGGGAGGGAAATGGCACCGGTGAAATAAAGGTGCGGAGGCAGTTCAGTGCAGTCATCCCAGATTTACTCACAGTTCTTAGACAGTCCACAGGTGCACTGTACTGGTGCAAGCCTCCCGCGTCGCACTGCGTTCACCAGGCAGGGGTTCAGTCCTTCCTGGCTTATGTGCCTCTCTAGACCGACTTCACGCTTACTCCCTCCTGCCCTGAGCTTCCCACTGTGAATCCTGTTCGGGTTCTGCGAGGTCCCCCCTGTCAGTCGGAGTTGCACAGACCTGCTTGACCTTACTTGGATTGAAGTGGGAGTTTGGCTCCTGGCTATAGAAGTCAGAAGTCTCTGGTTTTTCCTGCCGAGGCTTGAATCTGCACGACTGGGCCAGGGGCCGGTCCCCTTCTTGCGGCCTAGATCCTCCTGACACTTGGCAGGTTCGGGTTGTATGGCTGCCGCCTGCTCTCGCCGTCCTCCCCTAGGATCCCTTTCACAGAACAGAGCTTGCTCCCTGCTCCCCTCCTGGGCCTCAGTCCTAGGCCCTTGTTGTGGAGCAGAGCTCCTTCAGAGCCTCTGCTCCCAGACTGTTCCTCTGAACTGTCCCTACTCAACAACAACCAATTTAAGATGTCTACCTTTTTATATATCTACTGTATCAGTGCTCCCCTAAACTACTTCCTCCACCCACACCCACTACTGGTTCCCCCTACTTTTGGGTTCCCCCCACCCCAGCCAGGGTCAGAGCTCAGCAGAAAACTACATTGCGTCTTGCTCCTCCGGCTGGCCTGGGGTAGTGTAGTGTTGGATGTAGGTGTTGGGGTTCCGTGCAGCACTCCCTCCTTACCTGAGAGAAAGGGAGACACCACACCTCTGGGTGAGGTGCAGTACCTCTGTGGCGACTGAACCCTCAGGGGTGCCACATTCCCCCCAGGTAAAACACAGCACGTCCGCGGGCTGGAACAAAGCAAAAACATGGAATAAGTGACATGCAAAATTTTTGAATGCATTCGCATATAAGACTATAAAACCATTCTTCCCTTTATGGGAGGCACATCACTTTTAAATGTTACATTCTGAAATACTCTGTATATAAAACATTTTAAGAGAGTTCCTGCACCAGGGTGCAACAGCAACAGAATGAGGGACCCGTCCGAAAACCCTCAACGTAGGCCCTGGGCGTGGCTGCAGGGCATAAATGATCCAGTCCTGGACCTTGTCTTCCGCCACGTCAAACGGGTTTTTGTTCTGAGGTAAAGATTGCACTTATAAAACCAATAGGGTGCACTTTAAGAAGTGCTAAACTATTTATAATGGAAAGTTTATAGGGAGATCACTGTCCTCTTCCTTATTGTCTCTATACCCTTACGGGTACTTGGGTAAACACACGATTAACCAAAAACGGCAAACACTGCACCCGGTTAGGTGACTATATACAGTTATTTTCAGTCCCAGTACTGCACCTAGTACTGGGGACCCCTCCTGGGGTACTCCTCATTCTTCCCTGACCCAGCCGGGTCACGAGGGACTTCCTGCAGCGGTGCATTGTTGTTGGCATAGTACACTTGCAGGGCATACCAGCCACGCTCACCATGATGCCGGGTGAACGTGACACGGTCTCCCAGATACAGGTTCCGGTCAGGATGGCCTTCCTCCAGCTCAGGCTCCACATCCCGCCGGATAACAAAGATGTCCCTGTTGAATTCGGTACTGCGGGTAAAGCCACACCCAGCTTTTAAATTGAATTTCACGATGAGGCTCTCCTCATGGGGGCTGGGTTGGGCTGTCTCCGCCTGGCGGACTTGCGCCTTGGCGGCCTTATTACGGGCCACCACGCGTTCACTGTGCGCTTCCCGCGAGCGTCGCTCCCTCTCCAATTGCCATAGCTCCCGCCGGCAGAATTCTTTCCTCTGCTGGGCGGCGGCCTCGGTTTCCTGGGAGAACCCCATCAGATCCCCCCCCCCTGGTATTGGGAGGAGCTGGCACGGCTGCTGATCCTCGAAGTGGGCGGACCAGTCGAAGGCCGGGGCACCGTGAAGCCACCATAGTGCCGGAGGCAGAGGTGGCGGGAGGGCTCCCAGTAACAGGCCCGCAGCTTCAGCGCCCAGGATCAGAGTTTCCAGAAGGACACTGTATGAGCGACCCTCCGGTGCAGCTTTCAGAGGTGGGGGTTCTGGGAAGGCTCTTGGTAGGGGGTTTTCTGGTTCCACACCCGGCGGTGGAGGTTTCAGGCTGCACAACGGGTTCCAGCCAGAGCGCGGCAGCATATGGCGGGGGCTGGGGCTGGAGGCCCAGGAGCATGTGTGCGCTTGCAGCGCCCGGGGCTGGGGATTCTCTCCTACCTGCTCCTGTGCTCCACATGGCCTCCTGGTCTTCTGCGAGCTCCGCCGGGGCTGGTTTGCGGCTGCTGGTGTCCGGTTTCACCTTCCAGCGTGCTGCCAGTTTTTCCAGCAGCTTGCTTTTCCATTGGGCGACCGCTGCCTCCTGGGCCCACTCCACTTGCTGGCCCAGCTCGAGGACCTCACTCTCCAGGAACTCCACGTCCTCCGGGGACAATTTCTCCATATCCCCCTCCATGGTGAGGGGGGTGACTTGGTGCCACGGCAGGCCAGAGGCAGAGGCTTGGCTTTTGCTCCCTTCAATCTTGGCTGCTGGGTGCGGTCTGGCTAGACGGGTTGAGACCACACCCTGTCTCCATTCCTTTTCTCCTCCTCCTCTCCTCTTTTGGGGGCGGTCCCATGGCGATTTGCTGTCGGTCACTCCCTGTGATGGCCTTCCTGCCTTGACGGACACATCTATGTGGACAGTCACAGTTACAAGAGGCTATAGAAGTCAGAAGCCTCCGGTTTTTCCAGCCGAGGCTTGAAGCTGCACGACTGGGCGAAAGGCTGGTCCCCTTCTTGTGGCCTAGATCCTCCTGACACTTGGCAGGTTTGGGGTGTACGGGTGCCGTCTGCTCTCGCCGTCCTCCCCTAGGATCCCTTTCACAGAACGGAGCTTGCTCCCTGCTCCCCTCCTTGGCCTCAGTCCTAGGCCCTTGTAGTGGAGCAGAGCTCCTACAGAGCCTCTGCTCCCAGACTGTTCCTCTGAACTGTCCCTACTCAACAACAACCAATTTAAGATGTCTACCTTTTTATATATCTACTGTATGAGTGCTCCCCTAAACTACTTCCTCCATCCACACCCACTACTGGTTCCCCCTACCTTTGGTTTCCCCCCACCCCAGCCAAGGTCAGAGCTCAGCAGAAAACTACATTGCGTCTTGCTCCTTCGGCTGGCCTGGGGTAGTGTAGTGTTGGATGTAGGTGTTGGAGTTCCGTGCAGCACTCCCTCCTTACCTGCGAGAAAGGCAGACACCACACCTCTGGGTGAGGTGCAGTACCTCTGTGGTGACCGAACCCTCAGGGGCGCCACAGAGACATGATCAGACACATCCAAAATGAACACTCATTTCCAGCTGATAATACAATCTAGCACCTGTCCCTATTTTAAAAGCAGCTAACAGCGTTATTAATAGGGAATAGAATTTTTTTTTTCATCACGCAGTATAATACAATAATCTTTGACTAGATGCCTATAAGACGCTATCCCAACTGCTATAGGTCACCCATACACGAATCTCAGATAAGAGGTAATATAGTGCAATGGAGAATAGAATTTAACTGGCTCTGAAGAGGTTTTTTTGGTACGTTGCATCACCAAACTGTGAAGAAACGCAAGCAACCTTGTCTTCTTTCATCATTTTCTAATTACAGAACACCGTTAAAAAATTGAATCGGTCAATGAGTTCATGGAAAAAATTTATCAAGTTATGGATTGTTGTACTGATGTATGCAACCAGAATGAACACTCATTTCCAGCTGTTAATACCATAAATCCAGCATTATCAATAGGGAATTTTTTTTTTTTTCCGCACGGCGTATAATACAATAATTCCTTACTAGATGCCTGTATGACGCTATCCCAACTGTTTTCGGTCACCTATACATGAATCTCAGATAAGAAAGGCAATATAGTACAATAAATAATAGAATTTAACCGGCTCCGAAGAGGTTTTTTTGGTACGTTGCACCACCAAACTGAAGGAACGCAAGCAACCCTGTCTGCTTTCATCATTTTCTAATTACAGATCACTAGTGATGAGCGAGTGTATTCGTTACTATTCGCTATTCGCTATTCGCATGGATAGTACGGTATTCGGGTCACTTGTTATTCTGTGAGTATTTGTGTACTCACCTCGCTATATTCAGATGTCCCGCCCTGCAGTTTTGGCACCTTCTTTGCGGCCACTGGGCTTCTTAACCAGTCACAGTAATGCCGCAGACATCTTGGATGTGGGCTTGGATGCTGGGCTTCTTAACCAGTCACAGTAATGCCGCAGACATCTTGGATGTGGCATTACTGTGATTGGCTGGCCACCCAGCATCATAGGGTTTATTTAAGCCCTGCCACTGCCATTTTGTGCACATTGCATCTGGAGCCTGCGTTGTAATAGCCTAGGGAGAGATCGCTGAGCTGCTAGGGAGCGTGCTTAGGCCTCTTGATAAAACAAAAGCCCTTACAAGGGCTACCTGCAGTGTATACTAGTTCTGTGTTTAAAAGAGCCGCTCACTAGCTCCATAATACCACCAAAAAATAGCTCTTTTCAGAGCTGAAGGCACACAACAAAGTCAGAGTATAGGGAGGGAGAGATTGTGTATTAGGTAGGGAGTGTATTAGGTAGTGTTCTTCCAGTGTCCATCTTAAAACAGCTCTTGTCAGAGGCAAAGCAATATTTTCCAGCACACACAGAAGTAGCATTTTGTGCTGCCTTTTTTAATTTTTACCACCGGTCTATTTTCCCTGCTGTTCTAGGAGTCAGAGCCTGGCTTCTTCTGTCCACATTAGTCCACTTAAAAAGGCGCTTGGTGCCCTATGCAAAGCAGTAGTCCAAACATTTCCTACTGCCTGCTACCAAGCATGCACCAGCCCATTTTAACCACTATTTTGGGGTGTCAGCCTGCCTTCTGTGCATATTAGTCCACTTAAAAAACGTTTTTTGCCCTACACAAAGCAGTAGTCCAAACATTTCCTTCTGCCTGCTACAAAGCACGCACCAGCCCATTTTAACCACTATTTTGCGGTGTCATCCTGCCTTCTGTCTATATTAGTCCACTTAAAAAATCACTGAGTTCCCTGCACAAAGCAGTAGTCCAAACATTTCCCACTGCCTGCTGCAAAGCAGGCACCAGGCCATTTTAACCACTATTTTGGCTGTGACAGCTAGCTTGCCTTGTGCCATCAACATCTGAAAATCTGTCAACAAAACCCAAAATGCCAAAAAAGCCTGTTGTTAAGGGACGTGGATGTGGATGTGGTGTTGTCAGTGGTGTGCGAGAAGGCACTCATTCTGTGTGAAGAAGCTTGATGCATCCACTATGTTCCTGGAAAAATGTCCCGTCTGGAACATAAGCGTGTGTGGAAGCCAGAAGAGCGATAGCAGATTCTGTCTTGGATAGCAGATAAGGCCTCTAAGCAGCAACAAGTCTTACACGACCACACAGTCTACTGTGGTTACACAGAAGGCTGGTCCATTTAATCCTGAAGCTGGTTTTCCTTCCTCCCACCATTATCAGTCACAGGAGACATATGACCTCAAGCTTGGCCGCTCCAAGGATCTGTTTGGTACGTATCCTTTGGTTGGCTCTGGCCTATCACCATGCAGCATTGAAGAGGGACAAGAGGAGGTGGCGTGCATTGATTCCCAAGTATTTGAGGACCTACGGCCAGAAGAAAGCCACTTGGCGGAACGTCAATTACTGTCTCCAGAGGTGGAGGCTGATGATGATGAGACACAGTTGCCATCAGGTCAGCCTACAATGTCAACTGGGAAGGAGGATGAGATGGAAGACGAGGTGGTTGATGATGAGTCCACTGATCCGACCTGTACCGTTGGCATGCATAGCCATGACAGCAACACAGAGGAAGATGGATATGTAGCACCAACAGAGGCACCAAGGGGTCATGGTTTGCCCAGAGTGAGAACTGGGTCAACTGTTCCCAAGAGCACCCCTGCTGTGTGTCAAGTCAGGGCAAGGGGGCGTTCAGCTGCTGTGTGGAATTTTTTTTCTGAAAGTCCTTCAGAGAAAAACATTGTAGTCTGTAGCATCTGCCAAACCAAGTTGAGCAGAGGCCAGAGCAAAGACAACCTAAGCACTATCAATATGCAAAACCACGTGGCAGCCAAGCTCCTCAGTAGGTGGGCGGAATACCAGGGTACCAAATATGCATCTGCGGGTCAAACCAATGCCATGTCGCCTGGGCTATGTCCTTCAGAATCTGCTGTTCAGGAAGCAGGCGCACATACCTTCTGCCCACAAGCTGCGGTTGCTCACACACAACAAACATCAACTACATCCACTTCCTTGTCCCAGCAAAGCGTCCAATTGTCCATGCCTGAGATCTTGGAAAAAAAGCCAAATTACCCTGCCACGCACACACAGGCACAAATACTAAACTCGCAGATTGCCAAATTGCTAACTGAGGAGATGTTGCCGTTTAGGATTGTGGGAACACAGTCTTTCCTTGATCTCTTGACTGTGGCTGCCCCACAATACAGTGTTCCCAACTGCCACTATTTTGCCCGGTGTGCCATCCCTGCATTACACAAGCACGTGTTAAACAATCTGAATCGTGCTCTCACTAACGCCATAACCGGGAAGGTCCACATAACAACAGACACCTGGACAAGTTGGTGTGGACAGTGATGATACATTTCTGTCACGGCACACTGGGTGAACCTGGTGGAGGGTGGAACAAAGGTGCAAACAGGAACATCACACATCCTAACCACGCCAAGCATAGTGGGCCCAACTTCTGTCAGAGTTTCCGCCTCTTCATATTACACTTCCTCTCTCCCCTCCTCCTGCTCCTCATCCTCTGCTGAATTACTCTCCCCATCACTGCCAAGCTGGCACCCATGCAGCAGCGCATTGGCAAAGCGGCAACACACTCTGCTGAAGCTGATCTATTTAGGTCAGAAAGCACTCATTGCAGCAGAGCTGTGGCAATCTTTAAAACAACAGACCGATCAGTGGCTCTCCCCGCTGCAGACTTACTTTGATTAAATTCAACATGGACTGGATATCTCCACAGTTTGTAATCCCTCCAGATGACAGCGAGCCAACCTAAATTCACCAAAAATGCAGATTCATGCTACTGCTATTGACGTCACCCCCTTCCCATAAAAACCCGTTTCCTCCCTTCATCAACCATGACTCAGCCCATACGTCTAATTTTTACAAACCCTATGCACATTGTGCAGTGGACAAACCAGGACAGTATTCCTACTCGAGCCTAACTACTATTTGTGATTGGAGGCCCTAGGGATGGTGGCTTCCTGCATCAACCATGACTCAACCCATAGGGCTAATTTTTACAAACCCTATGCACATTGTGCAGTGGACAAATCTGGAATGTACAGTGGTCCTATCAAACTAATATTTGTCTTTGGAGGCCCTTGTCGCAGGTTGTGCCACATTGTGACTGAGATAGGGGATACATATTCAATAGAAATGTACTGTCAGTAACCCTATATGGCAAAAAACATGCCTGGCTTGTGCCACATTGTGACTGAGATAGGGGATACATATTCAATAGAAATTTACACTGACTGTTGATGACCGACTGATGGCCCTCTGAAAACTGGAATTGAGGGCCACAACTACTACAGTACTCCATCATAGAAAACGTTTGACAAGGGAGGCCCTTGTCATGGACTCTCCCTGCACCTACGACACAGCCCCCAGGAGTTATTTTTGGAAATACGATGCACATTCTGCACTGGACCAAGTAGTACAATATCAAGAAGTCTTCTTTTCCTATATAATCTGGGGAATTTTGACAATCAAAATCTCTGAGCCATTTGGAGAAGCTTCTCCAACCCATCCTGGAGGGGGGCACCATAAATCCTTTGTGCTTTGACTTGCACAAATGATATATTTGAGCTCGTCATCCAGTTGACCAGTGAAGCTTTATTTTTCCAGTTCACAGAGTTCAGTCATACCTGAGAATCGCAGGCCGCACTCATTGCTACCTTCTAGTTCTCCGTGTCTCTTGGCCTTTTTCTCTGTAATCTCTGCCCTTAAATGAGTTAAATAATAGAGCGAGCACCCTACAATATGAATAAGTGAGGGCACTCTCAAATGTATTGTACACAAGAGGGACCTCCAAAATCTCTAGAGGAGTGCACTTCAAAATGTATGTTACAGGGCCAAACGAGGGCTCTTACAAAACTCAGCTTTCCTGCCTGCAGGGCCTCTGAACATTTGAATTTAGGGCCGCAGTATCACATGGTGGTGGAGGAGGAGGAGGGTCAAGCCCAATGGTACAATGGGCAAATTGTAAACTGCTATTGAATTTGTATTCCACTATCTGAGTGTCAATGATGGAGGGACCACCCAAATGTCTAAGTAACAGCTGTCCCTCCAAAACGCATGTTACTGAGTGTTACGGGTGGAACCTCTGTGCTTCGGTGCAAGGAGGGGCCAGAGGGGCATGACTAAGTACCTACTCGACCTGACCAAGGTCGCACGGTGGCTCAATCGACTCCATGAACCAGGGAGAGACCGAGCAGAGGGACCAGGTGCCACTCTGGTACCAACCTTGTGTGAGAGCAGGTGACTCCCACGGGTCAGCTGGCAGGAACTGACCGGTACAGCGGATGAGCACGGCTGGAAGGCTGACGGGTGGACTGGGTAGATAAGCAGGCTGGTTCAGCAGATAGCCATATGGGTGCTCCGGGATTGCAGGCTGGTGGGCACAACAGGTAACAGGCAGGTGCTCCAGGTAAGCAGGCTGGCGGGCACAACAGGTAATAGGCAGGTGTTCCAGGTAAGCAGGCTGATGGGCACAACAGGAGACAGGCAGGTGCTTCCAGGTAAGCAGGCTGGTGAGCAAGGCAGGTAAGTTGCAGGCAGACTGGCGGTAGGACTGACAGGCAGACTGTCGGGCAGGACTGACAGGCAGCGGGACCTGAGGGCTGAAGCAAGTGTTAGCACACGGAAAGACAACCATTTCAGAGGCACCTCCATATTGGAGGAGGTGCCTAATATAGGGGCAGTCCTCCGGCCATTGGCTGGCGACTCTATTGGACGGCGCGCGGCCCCTTTAAGAGGAAGGGAGAGTGCATGTGCCATAAGCACAGAGCCCAGGAAGCTGCGCGCAGTGCACGCCACAGCGGCAGAGAAGCGGGAGGACGCCAGACCTGGACCACGGCGGTGAGGGGGACAACGTCTCTGCCCAGCAGGAGGCAGAGACGCTGATGCTACACAGAGCCACCTGAGGCCACTCAGGTCAAAGATCAACATACCTACTAGTATATTCTTGTAAAGTACTGGGGAACAGCAAACTAAAAATGATGTATGACAGAGGGACCTACAAAATGTATAAGTCAGGGCCCTCCCAATTGTAAAAGGCAAAAAAAAGCCACAACAGTATGTGTGAACAAAGGCTAAAAGGGATTTTTTTGGGTTTTTCTGGTTTATTTAGCCTTATATAGCGCACATCTCCTTGGTGACCCTGTGTTTCCCTTCTAGTATCGTTCTTCTACCAGCTGCAGTTATATTATCGCCATCTGGTTATTTTTAAAAAATCTAAATAAAAGACATTTGTTTTTACTATTGGAGTCTGTGGAGCTGGGTCATCGTTTTTTCTATTACATGGCACCCCTCATCCCCATCCTGGTATGCATGGCACCCCTCATCCCTATCTTGGTATGCATGGCACCTCTCATCCCTATCCTGTAATGCATGGCACCCCTCATCCCTATCTTGGTATGCATGGCACCTCTCATCCATATCCTGTAATGCATGGCACCCCTCATCCCTGTCCTGGTATGCATGGCACCCTTCACCCCCAATCCTGGAATGCATGGCACCCCTGACCCCCAATCCTGGAATGCATGGCACCCCTAACCCCCAATCCTGGTATGCGTGGCACCCCTCATCCCCAATCCTGGAAGGCGTGGCACCCCTCACACCCAATCCTGGTATGCGTGGCGCCCCTCACCCCAATCCTGGTATGTGTGGTACTCCTCATCCCTTTCCTGGTATGCATGATACCCCTCATCCCTATCCTGGTATGCATAGTACCCCTCATCCCTATCCTGGTATGCATAGTACCCCTCATCCCTATCCTGGTATGTATGGTATCCCTCATCCTGGTATGCATGGGCCCCTCACCCCCATCCTGGTATGCATGACACTCCTCATTCCTATCCTGGTATGCATGGCACCCCATACCTCATCCTGGTATGCATGGTACCCCTTATGCCTTTTCTGGTATGCATGGCGCCTCATCCCCAATCCTGGTATGCATGACCCCCCACATCCCTATCCTGGTATGCATTGAACCCCTCATCCCCAATTCTGGTATGCAGAGCCCCCTCATCCCCAATCCTGGTATGCAAGGCACCCCTCATCCCCAATCCTGGTATGCATGGCACCCCTCATCCCCAATCCTGGTATGCATGGCTCCCTCAACCCCAGTCCTGGAATGTATGGCTTCCTCATCCCCAATCCTGGTATGCATGGCTCCCTCATCCCCAATCCTGGTATGCATGGCTCCCTCATCCCCAATTCTGGTATACATGGTACTCCTTATTCTGGTATGCATGGCCCATCATCCCTCAACCTGGTATACATGGTACCGCTCATCCCTATCTTGATACACATGGCCCCTTATCCTGGTATGCATGGCCCCCCACATCCCTATTCTGGTATGCATGGTCCCCTCATCCCCAATCCTGGTAGGCATGGCTCCCTCATCCCCAATCCTAGTATGCATGGCAACCCTCATCCCCAATCCTGGTATGCATGGCAACCCTCATCCCCAATCCTGGTATGCATGGCACCCCTCTTCCCAATCCTGGCATACATGGTACCCCTCATTCCATATCCTGGTATACATGGTACCCCTCATCCCTATCCCGGTATGCATGGCCCTCCCACATCGCTATCCTGGTATGCATGGCTCCCTGATCCCCAATTCTGATATGCATGGCACCCCTCATCCCCAATCCTGGTATGCATGGTACCCCTCACACCCAATCCTGGTATGCATGGCCCCCCTCATCCCCAATCCTGGTATGCATGGCACCTCGCATCCCCAATACTTGAATGCATGGCTCCCTCATCCCCAATCCTGGTATGCATGGCACCCCTCATCCCCAATCCTGGTATGCATGGCTCCCTCATCCCCAATCCTGGTATGCATGGCACCCCTCATCCCCAATCCTGGTATGCTTGGCACCCCTCATCCCCAATTCTGGTAAGCATGTTACCCCTCATCCCCAATCCTGGTATATATGGTACCCCTCATCCTGGTATGCATGGCCCCATTTCCCTCATCCTGGTATACATGGCACCCCTCATCCCCAATCCTGGTATGCATGGGCCCCTCATCCCCAATCCTGGTATACATGGTACCCCTCATCCCCAATTCTGGTATACATGGTACCCCTCATCCTGGTATGCATGGCCCCTCATCCCTCATCCTGGTATGCATGGCCCCATTTCCTTCGTCCTGGTATGCATGGCACCCCTCATCCCCAATCCTGGTATGCATGGGCCCCTCATCCCCAATCCTGGTATGCATGGGCCCCTCATCCCCAATCCTGGTATACATGGTACCCATCCCTATCCTTGCATACATGGTACCCCTCATCCCTATACTGGTATGTATGGCCCCTCATCCGAATCCTGGTATGCATGGTGCCCCTCACCCCTAATTCTGGTATGCATGGCACCCTCATCCCCAATCCTGGTATGCATGGCACCCCTCATTCCCAATCCTGTTATGCATGGCTCCCCTCATCCCCAGTCCTGCTATGCATGGCACCCCTCATCCCCAATCCTGGTTTGCATGGCACCCCTAATCCCCAGTCCTCGTATGCATGGCTCCCTCATCCCCAATCCTGGTATGCATGGCACCCCTCATCCCCAATCCTGGTATGCATGGCTCCCTCATCCCTGTCCTGCTATGCATGGCTCCCTCATCCCCAATCCTGGTATGCATGGCTCCCTCACCCCCATCCTGGTATGCATGGCGCTCCTCATCCCTCATCCTGGTATACATGGTACCCCTCATCCCCAATCATGGTATACATGGTACCCCTCATCCTGGTATGCATGGCCCCTCATCCCTCATCCTGGTATACATGGCATTAGTGTTGAGCGATCATGCGCGACACTGCTCGGTACTCACCCGAGCATCACACTACTCAGGATGTTCAGCGAGCACCGAGCATTTCCGGGTTACTCGGGCAGGAGCTTGGGTCTCCGCCCTCCACGTTTGGCGCTCTTTTCAGAGCCAATGAACATGCAGGGATTGCCAGCCATTTACTGTAATGCCGCAGCCATGTTGTTTGTGGGCATTACAGTGATTGGCTGGCCGCACAGCATCACCTCGAGTATTTAAAACCGGGCGCCGCCATCTTGGACACAGTCGCCCTGGATCAGACAGTGTAGGGTCAGTGCTGCTGAGTTAGGGAGAGATATATAGTGCGAAATAGGTAGTGTAGGGTCTCTAAATCCTGCCAAATCAAACAAACAGTCCTTCTCAGGACTAATATCCATCCCAGATATCAGGCAGGCAGGCTGTATAGGAGATGCAGTGGTTATACCAACAAACAGTTCATTACAGTCCTGTGTGCTCCTGCTGATCAAATTGCTAGACTTATCCCCCGGTCTCAGGGGCCAGGAAAAATCCTTTTTTTAAATCTAAATCCTGTATTTTTTTTTCCTCAGTCAGACTGTACAAATACCCATCTTATTAACCTTTTGGTATCCCCCCCCCCCACCAAAAAAAAAATTGAGTGTGTCTGTGACTGTTCATATACCAATATATCTGTTTAAAAGAGTCTGGTGTAGGTCAGATAACTAAAACTTTTTTTTTGCAGTTCCACGGTTCAAATCTCTGTATTATCCTGCTTTTGGCATTTTTTCCGTAAAAAAAAAACAGTAATAGTGCCTCCCTGACTGTTCAGACACCAATATATCTGTTTAAAAGAGTCTGGTGTAGGCCAGATAAATAGAACTTTGGTTTTGCAGTTCCACGGTTCATATCTCTGTATTATCCTGCTTTTGGCATTTTTTCCGTAAAAAAAAACAGTAATAGTGTCTGCCTGACTGTTCAGACACCAATATATGTTTAAAAGATTCTGGTGTAGGCCAGTTAACTAGAACTTTGGTCTTGCAGTTCCACGGTTCAAACCTCTGTATTATCCTGCTTTTGGATTTTTTTCCGTAAAAAAAAACGGTATTAGTGTCTCCCTGACTGTTCAGACACCAATATATCTTTTTAAAAGAGTCTGGTGTAGGCCAGATAACTAGAACTTTGGTCTTGCAGTTCCACGGTTCAAATCTCTGTATTATCCTGCTTTTGGCATTTTTTCCATAAAAAAAACAGTATTAGTGTCTCCCTGACTGTTCAGAAACTAATATATCTGTTTAAAAGAGTCTGGTGTAGGCCAGATAAATAGAACTTTGGTTTTGCAGTTCCACGGTTCATATCTCTGTATTATCCTGCTTTTGGCATTTTTTCCGTAAAAAAAAACAGTAATAGTGTCTGCCTGACTGTTCAGACACCAATATATCTGTTTAAAAGACTCTGGTGTAGGCCAGTTAACTAGAACTTTGGTCTTGCAGTTCCACGGTTCAAACCTCTGTATTATCCTGCTTTTGGATTTTTTTCCGCAAAAAAAAACGGTATTAGTGTCTCCCTGACTGTTCAGACACCAATATATCTGTTTAAAAGAGTCTGGTGTAGGCCAGATAACTAGAACTTTGGTCTTGCAGTTCCACGGTTCAAATCTCTGTATTATCCTGCTTTTGGCATTTTTTCCATAAAAAAAATACAGTAATAGTGTCACCCTGACTGTTCAGACACAAATATATCTGTTTAAAAGATTCTGGTGTAGGCCAGATAACTAGAACTGTGGTTTTGCAGTTCCACGGTTCAAATCTCTGTATTATCCTGTTTTGGATTTTTTTCCGTAAAAAAAAAAAACAGTATTAGTGTCTCCCAGACTGTTCAGACACCAATATATCTGTTTAAAAGAGTCTGGTGTAGGCCAGATAACTAGAACTTTGGTTTTACAGTTCCACGGTTCAAATCTCTGTATTATCCTGCTTTTGCCATTTTTTCCGTAAAAAAAACAGTAATAGTGTCTCCCTGACTGTTCAGACACCAATATATCTGTTTAAAAGAGTCTGGTGTAGGCCAGATAAATAGAACTTTGGTCTTGCAGTTCCACGGTTCAAATCTCTGTATTATCCTTCTTTTGGCATTTTTTCCATAAAAAAACAGTATTAGTGTCTCCCTGACAGTTCAGACACCAATATATCTGTTTAAAAGAGTCTGGTGTAGGCCAGTTAACTAGAACTGTGGTCTTGCAGTTCCACGGTTCAAATCTCTGTATTATCCTTCTTTTGGCATTTTTTCCAGAAAAAAAATACAGTAATAGTGTCGCCCTGACTGTTCAGACACAAATATATCTGTTTAAAAGATTCTGGTGTAGGCCAGATTACTAGAACTGTGGTTTTGCAGTTCCACGGTTCAAATCTCTGTATTATCCTGATTTTGGCATTTTTTCCGTAAAAAAAACAGTAATAGTGTTACGGGTCCGGGTGGTGGAACCTCTGTGCCGAGGTGCAAGGAGGGACCCAGAGGGGCGTGACTAAGTATGAACCCGAACCGACCCTGGTCGGATGGCGGCTAACGACTCCGTGACCAGGGAGGATCCGGGCAGAGGGACCAGGTGCTACTCTGGGGACGACCTTGTAAGAGAGCAGGTGGCTCCCATGGGTCAGATAGCTGGGACTGACTGGTATAACGGATGGACACGGCAAGCAGGCAGAAGTCTCTGGTTAGCTGACAGGTGGTCACGGTACGTGACAGCAAAGTGAGTAGTAGTCTCTAGGTTTACCAGGCAGGTGGTCACAGCAAGTGACGGCAGAGTCTCCAGGCAGGCTGGCGGGAAACAGGCGGGTGCTCCCAGGTGAGCGGGCAGACAGACAAGGCTGGAAACAAGCAGGTAACAGGTGGGCGCTCCCAGGTGAGCGGGCTGACGGACACAGCAGATAACAGGCGGGCGCTCCCAGGTGAGCGGACTGACAGCCAAGGCAGGTAACAGGCAGGTAACAGGTGGGCGCTCCCAGGTGAGCGGGCTGACGGACACAGCAAGTAACAGGTGGGAGCTCCCAGGTGAGTGGACTGACAGCCAAGGCAGGTAACAGGCAGGTAACAGGTGAGCGCTCCAGGTGAGCAGGCTGGCAGGCTCGGCAGGTAATGGGCAGATAACAGGCTGGCAGGCAGGACGAGGAGTCAGGCTATCAGCGGGACCTGAGGGCTAAAGCAGAGATAAGAAACTGTGCAACAACTTTGCTCAGGCACCTCCATTTTGGAGGAGGTGCCTTATATATGGGAGGTCCTCTGGCAATTGACCGGGGACTCCTTAGGACAGCGCGCGCTGTCCCTTTAAGAGAGCGGCAGCAGCGGGGAGAGAAGCACTGGAGGACGCCACGCCAGGAGCTGGAAGGTGAGTGGGACGGCGTCTCTGCCTAGCAAGGGGCAGAGACGCCTATGCTACAGTACCCCCCCCCTTTATGCCCCCTCTTTTTTTGGCCTGAAAGAAATTTTTCAAGGAGAAGCGGGGCATTTATGTTCTCCCTGGGTTCCCAAGTTCTCTCCTCAGGACCAAACCCCTTCCAATCTACCAGAAAAAAGGTCTTTCCTCTTACCCTCTTGGTGGCCAGAATACTCTCTACCTCAAAGACGTCCTCAGCAGAAACCGGAGCAGGGGGAGTACCTGGATTGTTGGAAAAAGAGTTAAAGACAACGGGTTTGAGGAGAGATATGTGGAAGGTGTTGGGAATCCATAAGGTGGCCGGGAGCTTTAACTTGTAGGCCACTGGATTAATTTGCTTGAGGATTTCGAAAGGGCCGATGAAACGAGGACCCAACTTGTAGGAGGGTATCTTGAGCCGCACATGTTTGGACGAGAGTCAAACCTTGTCTCCCGGACAGAATTGAGGCGGATCCAGATGCCTCTTATCAGCATATCTTTTCATCCGCTCAGAGGACTGAAGAAGTGCAGATTTAGTACTCTCCCAAATGGTGGAAAATTCGCTGACAAGAGACTCTGCGGCAGGGCTGTCCACAGAAGCAGAGACGGGAACGGAATCCGGGGATGTTGGCCATAGACTATGAAGAACGGGGACTTGGAAGAGGATTCGCTCTCGTGGTTATTATATGAGAATTCGGCCCATGGTAGGAGGTCCACCCAATCAGAATGATGGGAATTAACGAAGTGCCGGAGGTAACTGGTAAGGATCTGATTGATCCGCTCCACTTGACCATTGGACTGAGGATGGTAAGCGGAGAAGAAATCCAGGGTGACATCAAGCAGTTTACATGTGGCTCTCCAGAAGAGTGAGGTAAACTGAACTCCTCGATCCGACACAATGTGGAGGGGTAGGCCATGGAGACCGAAGATATGGCGGATAAAGTCTTTAGCCAGCTCAGATGCAGACGGGAGACCAGGTAGGGGAAAGAAGTTGGCATTTTAGAAAAGTGGTCCGCGACCACCCAAATGACTGTACACCCGGCAGAAACAGGAAGATCGGTAATGAAGTCCATGGCTAGGTGTTGCCACGGGGCAACAGGTACGGGAAGCGGCAGGAGATGACCGGCTGGTAATTGTCTGGGAACTTTGTTGCGGGCACAAGATGAACAGGCAGAGACAAAGTCTACCACATCCTTACGCATGGTAGGCCACCAGTAATGCCGGGTAATAAGCGAGAAGGTCTTCTTTTGGCCAGCATGGCCAGCTAGTTTAGAAGAATGACCCCAGCGAAGAACCTTCTCACGGTCAGGAACCGCTACAAATGTCTTGCCGGGTGGAAGACGAGTCAAATCCAAGGGGGCCACATTCATCACCTTGGAGGGGTCGATGATGTGCATAGGCTCCTCCTCTTGATCGGAGGACAGGAAGGATCAGCTTTGACATTCTTGTCCGCCGGACGGAAATGCAGGATGAAGTTGAAGCGAGCAAAAAACAAAGACCACCGAGCCTGACGCGGATTAAGTCTGTGGGCATTTTGGGGATATGCCAGATTTTTGTGATCTGTGTAAATGGTCACCGGGTATAGAGCCCCTTCAAGCAGGTAGCGCCACTCCTCCAGCGCCAATTTGACGGCTAGCAATTCTCGGTCCCCTATGGAGTTGTTGCGCTCAGAAGAGGAGAAGATTTTGGAGAAGAAGCCGCAGGTTACCATTCAACTGGAAGAAGATTTTTGGGTAAGGACAGCTCTGCCTCCGGAGGAGGAGGCATCAAGAACTGGGGCAGAGAAGAAGGCTTGCTTTAATGAGAGAAATGCCTCCTCGGCTTCGAGGGGCCATACCTTGGGATTTGCCCCCTTGCGGGTGAACGCAGATATGGGAGCAGTCCAGGACGAGAAGTGTGGGATGAAGTGACGATAGTAATTGGCGAAGCCCAGGAATCGCTGTATCGCCTTCAACCCCTCCGGACGGGGCCACTTAAGGACAGCAGAGAGTTTCTCAGGATCCATTCGCAGGCCTGTCTGGGAGATAACATAGCCCAGGAATGGAAGAGAGGTCTGCTCGAAGAGGCACTTCTTGTATTTTGCGTAGAGGTGGTGCTGCCTGAGCCTAAGCAGGACCTGATGAACATCCCTCCGGTGTGTGGGAAGATCAGGAGAGAAGACCAAGATATCGTCCAGATATACCACCACGCAGGAGTAAAGAAGGTCACGGAAGATGTCGTTGACCAGTTCTTGGAAGACGGCGGGAGCATTGCAGAGGCCGAAGGGCATCACACGATACTAATAGTGTCCGTCCCGGGTATTAAATGCTGTCTTCCACTCGTCTCCTTGACGGATATGGACCAGGTTATACGCTCCACGTAGATCCAGCTTGGAAAAGATCCTGGCACCCTTAAGGCGGTCAAACAACTCGGAGATGAGTGGCAGGGGGTATTTATTCTTTACGGTGATCTGATTGAGTCCTCTATAGTCAATACAGGGGCGTAGCGAGCCATCCTTTTTTTTGACAAAGAAGAATCCGGCTCCCCCCGGGGAGGTAGATTTCCCTCTAGCCAGATTCTCCTCTATGTACTCGGACATGGCCCGGGTCTCGGCAGCAGACAACGGATAAATACGCCCATGGGGTGGAGTGGTGCCAGGTACCAAGTCGATCGGGCAATCATATGGCCTATGAGGTGGTAATGTCTCTGCCTCCTTTTTACTGAAGACGTCTGCATAGGGCCAGTAAGGAACCGGAAGACCGGGTAAATTATCTGGAGTGGGTAGTGGACGAAGCGGGCAAACCGGAGACAGGCAGGTCCTATGGCATTACGGACCCCACCGGAGTACTTCACCAGATTGCCAGTTCAACACGGTGTTCATGCGTCTGGAGCCAAGGTAGGCCTAGCAATAGGGAGTGAGAGAGTCCTGGTAGCACATGGAAGAAGATCCTTTCAGAGTGCAGCATTCCCACCTGCAGGGTTAAGGGTTCCGTGACGAGCAGGATGGTCACCGGTAGGAGTCTTCCATCCACGGAGGCGACAGACAAAGGTTCAGCCAGAGGTTTGGTGGGAATGCGGTATTTCTCTACTAGGGACTGGGAAATGAGATTTCCAGCAGCTCCAGAATCTAGCTGAGCGAGTACAAAGTGACAGTTCTCTCCCCAGGAGATAGAGACAGACAGAGTCAGGGATGGAGAGGGCTTACTTTTGTCTAGGACGACCTCTCCGAGTGGCCCTAGACACCAGAGTTTCCTGGTCTCTCCAGGCAGGAACGAATCAGGTGCTCCTTACTGCCACAATAGAAACAGCTCCCCTCGGCTCGGCGTGACTCTTGGCGAGATTTGACCATCTTGGTCTGGTCGATCTGCATGGGCTCGGGTGAGTGCGCGCGGGGAGTGACAGATGAAGAGACAGGTCTCTGGAAAGTAGGAGCAAGGCAGGGAAACCTCCTCTCATGGGTGGTCTCTTTGGTACGTTCCTGGAACCGGATGTCAATCTGGGTAGCTAGTGTCACCAAGTCATCCAGGGTGGATGGAATGTCCCGACCGGCAAGTTCATCTTTAATCTGCCCGGAAAGGCCCCCCAGAAGACGGACACCAGAGCCTCGTTATCCCAGGCAAGCTCAGAAGCAAGGGTACGGAACAGTATGGCATATTGGCCCACGGTGAGACTCCCTTGGCGGAGACGTAGCAGAGAGGAGGCTGATGAGGTCTTTCGTCCTGGTTCATCGAAGACTTTCCGGAAAGCAGTGAGGAAAGCTGACAAGTTGGATACCAGGGGATCCCCTCTTTCCCACAGGGGATTAAGCCAAGCCAGTGCTTCCCCAGTGAGATGGGACATGATGAAGGCCACTTTGGCCCGGTCAGAGGTAAAATGATGTGCCAAGAGTTCAAAGTGCAGGGTGCACTGGTTAATGAAACCTCAAGCCAAGGCAGGGTCTCCACCAAAATGAAGCGGTGCAGAGAGCCGGAGACCAAGACCGGGTACCATGGTATTGATGGGCAGCGGCGCTGCCGAGGCGTGTGTCATGCGACTGGAGGCAGGTCCTAGTGGAGCAGTCAGTGTGTCCAGGCGGGAGTTGACATTACGCAGGTGGTTCAGGATGGATTCCTGTTGGGATCTCTGATGGGAGACTTTGTGGAATAGGTCAGAGAGCGAGGGAGCTTAGGTGCCACTAGGTTTCATGGTCCGAGCAAACTTTCACTCTCTTATTCCTGAGGTGGAGAGGTCTACAAAAATGTGGCAGTACCAGAAGGCCCTTGCTGCAGAACTGTTAAAAAAAATTCCCATCTGAACACGCTAGCGGCAGAGGTCACAGTTCGTTAACCAACCAAGGCGTACAGGCGAGAGAGTTGCAACTCCAATCCACCAGAGGCAGGGGAACACTGTCAACATTTTGGGACAGTTTTCTGAGACCCGCCAAGATTACAGGCCCTGAGGCGCAGGGTACTCTCACAAGGTGTGGAAAGTTTCAAAAGATAGTGAGGGAGTACCTTGCCGACCGTACCAGCGTCCTCCATGATTCCTCTGTGCCTTTTAATTATTGGGTATCCAAGCTAGACACTTGGAATGAACTCGCTCTGTACACCTTGGAGGTCCTGGCCTCCCCTGCCACTACCGTGTTATCAGAGTGTTTTTTAGTGCCGCTGGGGGAATTATAACTGATAAGCGCACTCGTCTGTCAACTGACAATGCCGACAAGCTGACCCTTATCATAATGAACAAGGGCTGGATTGGGCCAGACTTCTCATCACCACCAAATGACAGCAAAGTAACATAGTCAAATCCACTGTGTTATTTCGGGAGGTATATTCCCATGCACCGCTTCACACCCACACATGGGTATACGCTTCCTCATTTCGGCTGTATTTTGCTCTTCTACTTATCCTCAGCCTCCAGCACCACTATACCACAAGGGTGACCGTGGTCCGTGTTGCCAGCATTGCAAGTTCCCCCGTCCTAATTTTTGACAGCTTTTGCTTGGAAGGCATAGGCAAAGACTATGGGAGACCCACTCCCCAATAATTGGAAAAATGTTTTTAATATGCTGTACTGCATGGCTCTTGTTTGCCAGCATTGCAAGTTCCTCCGTCCTAATATTTGGCAGCTTCTGCTTGGAAGGCATAGGCAAAGACTATGGGAGACCCACTCCCCAATAATGGGAATAATGTTTTTAATATGCTGTACTGCATGGCTCTTGTAAGGGGCATTAAAACCGTCTTTGTAAACCACTCTGAACTCCACAGCTCTTCCAAGGGGCATTAAAACCGCCTTGTTAAGCTACTGTAACCTCCACCACTCTTCCAATGGTCATTAAAACCGTCTTGTTAAGCTACTGTGACCTCCACCACTCTTCCAAGGGGCAAAAAATCCGTCTTGTTAACCTGCTGTGACTTCCACCACTCTTCCAAGGGGCATTGATATTGTCTTTTTATTCCACTGCGACCTCCACCACTCTTCCAAGGGGCATTAAAACCATCTTTTTAAGCTACTGTGACCTCCACCACTCTTCCAAGGTGCATTGATATTGTCTTTGTATTCCACTGCCACCCCCACCACTCTTCCAAGGGGCATTAAAACTGTCTTGTTAAGCTACTGTGACCTCCACCACTCTTCCAAGGGGCATTAAAATCGTCTTGTTATACCACTCTGACCTCCACGTCTCTTCCAAGGGGCATTAAAACCGTCTTGTTAAACCACTCTGAACTCCACAGCACTTCCAAGGGGCAATGAAATGTTGTTTTTAATTAACTCTAACCTCCACGACTCTTCCAACGGGCATTGCATTTCCTCCTAATTTTAGTCAGCATTTGCTTTTCAATGCATAGGCGAACACTAAGGGAGATGTACTCCCCAATATTGTGTAGAAGGTTTTTAGTACGCTGTAATCCACGTCTGTTTCAAGGGGCATTGCAGTTCCTCATAATTTTTGGAAAGCCTTCCATTCACTGCTTAGGCCAACAGTGTACAGGAGACCCAGTTGCTATAAATAGAAAAAACGGTTTAGCTAAGGCCCTCTGACTTCCATGTCACTTCCAAGGGGCATTAGAGTGCCTCGAAATTTTTGGTAGGCATTGCACTCACTGTATGCCCTATAACTGTGTAGCTGAACCGCTCCTTTTGGTACAGAAACATATCCTACAAGACATGTGTGGTTGACTGGCCTGATATTGATGTGAATGGTACCTGTTCCTCCTGCTCTTTCTCATTTGCTACCACCTCATCTATCATTCATGACCTAGAGCTTTGTTTTAATGGAAGTCATAGAGCTGGGATAGTAGCAGGAAAACATCCAGCAATCCTCGGAGGAAGTAGGGTATGCGCCAAAACGCTGACCACCTCAGGCCTAGCCGCTACTACATACATGCGCTTGCATTCCAAGGAACAGAAAGCTAAGGAGATGGATGGCCTCATGATCATGAATAATTTACTCGTTGTGTAGGAGGCCGAACACTGCTGCTGTCTACCTTCTGAACTTTGTGTTGAAGCCTGATTGACCCAGGACCCAATCCTCTATGTCTGGAGAACGTGTTGCATCCCAGTGTCCAACTGTGTCTCGGCTTCCACAATATTAACCCAGTGTGACGGCGTCAGTCAGATGGACCATCCTTGGCCACATTCACTTGTCCACGTGTTTGTGGTTAGGCTGTCCTTCAAATAGGGGCGGCTGGGGACCGTTTATGGACATCCGGCCGCCCCCAGGCGGCTGGGGACCGTGTGTGGGCACCCTGCCGCGGGGCGGCTGGGGACCGAGTATGGACACCCGGCCGCCCCCTGGCGGCTGGGGACAAAGCGTGGACACACGGCCTCTGGGCGGCTGGGGACTGAGTATGGATACCAGGCCGCCGACGCAGCCATGACGTGGTGGCCAGATTCCGCCTCCAAAAGGCCCAATTTCAAGTGCAAGCAAGCAGTATGGTATTGCAGCCTGGGGGTGGGTGGGTGGCAGGCTGCATACTTGCGCTTGCATTGCAAGGAATGGGGAAGGTACAATTGAACACTGCCCTGGGACAAGGACTTGCACGGGGATAGTTGCAAGTCTGCATCTTCTGATGCGGCAAGGATCACTTCTGATGGGCACACTTTTAGGCAGTGACCTGGGTGTCAGAGATGCTTCCAGGTGTCTTCCCCATGCTGTTCCCATGTCTTTTCAGCACTGTATGCTGGTGTCACACACCACATGGGCAGATAAGGTTGTAAAATGTTAAAATGACATTTCCCGGTGAATGCATTTGTCACGGTTGAAAGCAATACAAAAGTGCAAAAATGCATAAAAAATGCTACTTGTGAACATAGCCCCAGGTGTGGAGGAGTATTTTTGTTTTTGGTTATTTATTTTACCTTATACAGAAGTCTTTACCATGGAAAGGATGTTCCTTAAGATATTTCACAGGAAAGCAGTTTCAGTTTCGTTTTTGAACGTTTTATTGTGAGCCCGTAAAAGTGGCTTAATACCTCTGACCACGCTGTTGACAGCAGTGACCTGGGGGTCAGAAATGCTTCCTGGGGCGATCCCCATGCTGTTGCCATGTCATTTGAGCACTGTCACTATCGTTTTGGGCACTTTTTAGGCTTTCTACCGACTGCCGAGGTTGCAACCGCAAAAATGCTCGGGTCTCCCATAGACTAACATTGGACTCGTTGGTCGGGTCGAGCACCCGAGTATCACGGTGAGCTCGGTCCGAGCTTCGAGCACCCAAGCATTTTAGTGCTCGCTCAACACTACATGGCACCTCTCATCCCCAATCCTGGTATGCATGGCACCCCTCATCCCTATCCTGGAAAACATGGTATCCCTCATCACTATCTTGATATGCATGGCCCCTTATCATAGAATCATAGAATCAGAACGGTAGAGTTGGAAGGGACCTCCTGGGTCATCTGGTCCAACCCCCTGCTCAAAGCAGGATTCACTAAATCATCTCAGACAGATGTCTGTCCAGCCTCTGTTTGAAGACGTCCATTGAAGGGGAACTCACCACCTCTCGTGGCAGCCTGTTCCACTCATTAATCACCCTAACTGTCAAAAAGTTTTTTCTAATATCTAATCTGTGTCTCCATCCCATTGCTTCTAGTCTTTCCTAGTGCAAATGAGAATAAAGATGATCCTTCTACAATGTGACAGCCCTTGACATATTTGTAGACAGCTATTAAGTCTCCTCTCAGTCTTCTTTTTTGCAAGCTAAACATTCCCAAATCCTGCAACCGTTCCTCATAGGACATAGTTTGCAGACCAGTCACCATTCTGGTCGCTCTTCTCTGAACTTGCTCCAGTTTGTCTATGTCTTTTTTAAAATGTGGTGCCCAAAACTGTACACAGTATTCCAGATGAGGTCTGACCAAAGAGGAGTAAAGACCGATAATGACTTCACGTGATCTAGACTGTATGCTTCTGTTATCCTGGTATGCATGGCACCCCCACATCCCTATTCTGGTATGCATGGCCCCCTCATCCCAAATCCTGGTATGCATGGCTCCCTCATCCCCAATCCTGATATGCATGGCAACTCTCATCCCCAATCCTGGTATGGATGGCAACCCTCATCCCCAATCCTGGTATGCATGGCACCCCTCATCCCCAATCCTGGTATGCATGGCACCCCTCATCCCCAATCCTGGTATGCATGGCACCCCTCATCCCCAATCCTGCTATGCATGGCACCCCTCATCCCTAATCCTGTTATGCATGGCACCCCTCATCCCCAATCCTGGTATGCATGGCACCCCTCATCCCCAATCCTGGTATGCATGGCACCCCTCTTCCTCAATCCTGGTATGTATGGCACCCCCCATTCCAAATCTGGTATACAATGCACCCCTCATCCCAATCCTGGTATGCATGGCCCCCTCATCACAAATTTGGTACACTTGTCACCCCTCATCCTAATCTTGGTATGCATGGCCCCCTCATCCCCAATCCTGGTTTGTATGGTACCCAATCCCTCATCCTGGTATGCATGGCACCCCTCGTCCCTCAATCCTAGCATGCAATACACTCCATCCCTCATCCTGGTATGTATGGTACCCCTCATCCCTATACTGGTATGTATGGCACCCCTCATCCCCCAATCCATGTATGTATTGCCTCCTAATCCCCCAATCCTGGTATGCATGGCACCACATCCCTCATCCTGGTATGCATGGTACCCCTCATCCCTATTCTGGTATGTATGGTACCCCTCATCCTGGTATGCATGGTACCGCTCATCCCAATTCTGGTATGTGTATGGCCTCCTCATCCCAGAAACATGGAATGCATGGCACCTAATCCCTCATTCTAGTATGCATGGCACCCTCATCCCTATACTGGTATGCATGGCACCTCATCCTTTATCCTGGCATGCATGGCATCCCTCATCCCAATCCTGGTATGTATGGCACCCCTCATCCCCAAATCCTGGTATGTATGGCACCCTTCATCCCCTAATCCTGGTTTGTATGGTACCCAATCCCTCATCCTGGTATGCTTGGCACCACTCATCCCCCAATCTTGGTATGCATGGCACCCAATCCCTCATCCTGGTATGTATGATACCCCTCATCCCTATCCTGGTATGTATGGTACCCCTCATCCTGGTATGCATGGCACCCCATTCCTCATCCTGGTATGCATGGTACCCCTTATCCCAATCCTGGTATGTTTGGCCTCCTCATCCTCCAATCCTGGCATTCATGGCACCCCATCCCTCATCCTAGTATGCATGGCACCCCTCATCCCAATTCTGGTATGTATGACCTCCTCATCCCAGAAACCTGATATGCATGGCACCCAATCCCTCATCCTAGTATGCATGGCACCCCTCATGCCTATCCTGGTATGCATGGTACCCCGCATTCCTATCCTGGTTTATATGGTACCCCTCATCACTATTCTGGTATAAATGGCACCCATCACCCCCAATCCTGGTATGCATGGTCCCCTCACACCCCAATCCTGATATGCATGGTCCCCTCACCCCCCAATCCTGCTATGCATGGTCCCCTCACCCCCCAATCCTGCTATGCATGATCCCCTCACCCCCCAATCCTGCTATGTGTGGTACTCCTCATCCTGGCATGCATGATCCTCTCACCCCTCAATCCTGGTTTGTGTGGTACCCCTCACCCCCAAATCCTGGTATGCATGGTCCCCAAACCCCCCAATAATGTTATGTGTGGTACCCCTCATCCTGATATGCATGGTCCCCTTATCCCCAAATCCTGGTATGTGTCATACCCCTGACCTCCCAATCCTGGTATGCATGATCCCCTTACCCCCCCAATCCTGGAATGCATGGTCCTCTCACCCCCCAATCCTGGTATGTGTGGTACCCCTCATTCTAGTATGCATGGTCCCATCACCTCTCAATCCTGGTATGGGTGGTGCCCCTCTTCCCCCAATCCTTGTATGCATGATACCCTCATCCTCCAATCCTGGCATGCATGGCACCCCATCCCTCATCCTAGTATGCATGGCACCCCTCATCCCAATTCTGGTATGTATGACCTCCTCATCCCAGAAACCTGATATGCATGGCACCCAATCCCTCATCCTAGTATGCATGGCACCCCTCATGCCTATCCTGGTATGCATGGTACCCCGCATTCCTATCCTGGTATGTATGGTACCCCTCATCACTATTCTGGTATGAATGGCACCCATCACCCCCAATCGTGGTATGCATGGTCCCCTCACACCCCAATCCTGATATGCATGGTCCCCTCACCCCCCAATCCTGCTATGCATGGTCCCCTCACCCCCCAATCCTGCTATGCATGATCCCCTCACCCCCCAATCCTGCTATGTGTGGTACTCCTCATCCTGGCATGCATGATCCTCTCACCCCTCAATCCTGGTTTGTGTGGTACCCCTCACCCCCAAATCCTGGTATGCATGGTCCCCAAACCCCCCAATAATGTTATGTGTGGTACCCCTCATCCTGGTATGCATGGTCCCCTTATCCCCAAATCCTGGTATGTGTGGTACCCCTGACCTCCCAATCCTGGTATGCATGATCCCCTTACCCCCCAATCCTGGTATGCATGGTCCCCTCACCCCCCAATCCTGGTATGTGTGGTACCCCTCATTCTAGTATGCATGGTCCCATCACCTCTCAATCCTGGTATGGGTGGTGCCCCTCTTCCCCCAATCCTGGTATGCATGGTACCCTCACCCCTGAATCCTGGTATGCATGGTCCCCTCACCCCCCAATAATGGTATGTGTGGTATCCCTCATCCTGGAATGCATGGTCACCTCATCCCCCAATCTTGGTATGTGTGGTACCTCACACCCCCCAATCCTGGTATGCATGGTCCCCTCACCCCCAATCCTGGTATGCATGGTCACCTGATCCCCCAATCCTGGTATGTGTGGTACCTCCCACCCCCCAATCCTGGTATGCATGGTCCCCTCAATGCCAATCCTAATATGTGTGGTACCCCTCATCCTGGTATGCATGGTCCCCTCACCCCTCAATCCTGGTATGTGTGGCACCCCTCACCCTCCAGTCTTGGTATGCATGGTCCCCTCACCCCCAATCCTGGTATGCATGGCCCCTCACCCCCCAATCCCGGTATGCACTGTCCCCTCACCCCCCAATCCTTGTATGCATGGTCCCCTCACCCCCCAATCCTGGTATGCATGGTCCCCTTACCCCCCAATCCTGGTATGCATGGTCCCCTCACCCCCAATCCTGGTATGCATGGTCCCCTCACACCCCAATTCTGGTATGCATGGTCCCCTCACCCCCAATCCTGGTATGTGTGGGACCCCTCATCCTGGTATGCATGGTCCCCTCAACCCTCAATCCTGGTATGTGCACCCCTCACCCCCCAATCCTGGTATGCATGGTTCCCTCACCCCCAATCCTGGTATGCATGGTCCCCTCACCCCCCAATCCTGGTATGCACGGTCCCCTCACCCCCAATCCTAGTATGCATGGTCCCCTCACCCCACAATAATGGTATGTGTGGTACCCCTCATCCTGGTATGCATGGTCCCCTCACCCCCAATCCTGGTATGCATGGTCCCCTCACCCCCCAATCCTGCTATGCATGGTCCCCTCACACCCCAATTCTGGTATGCATGGTCCCCTCACCCCCCAATCCTGGTATGTGGGGGACCCCTCATCCTGGTATGCATTGTCCCCTCACCCCTCAATCCTGGTATGTGTGGTACCCCTCACCCCCAATCCTGGTATGCATGGTCCCCTCACCCCCAATCCTGGTATGCATGGTCCCCTCACCCCCCAATCCTGGTATGCATGGTCCCCTCACACCCCAATCCTGGTATGCATGGTCAGCTCACCCCCAAATAATGGTATGTGTGGTACCCCTCATCCTGGTATGCATGGTCCCCTCATCCCCCAATCCTGGTATGTGAGGAACCCCTCATCCCCCAATCCTGGTATGTGTGGTACCCCTCACTCCTAGTGTTGAGCCACCCCCGTAGTGTTCGAGTTCGGTTCGGTTCGTCGAACACCCGTGTGTTCGCCGAACTGTTCGCCGAACTGTTCGTCGAACTGTTCGTCGAACACCTTCGAACACCGTTAAAACCAATGGCAGGCAAACAAAAACACATAGAAACACATAGAAAACACCTTCAAAGGTGTCCAAAAGCTGACAAACTGCTCAGAAGACATAACTAACACATGGAAAAGTGACAAGTACATATAGTCATGCGAAAATGAAAGAGGTGGAGGAGTAAAAGGAGGAGGAGACACAGATATAGGCATGTCATGCCCTTCTAAAATCCAAAAAGTGAGAAGCCGACACGGCCAGTCCGCTCCTGCCCGTGCCACCTCCGTGTCGCCGGGTTTGTGCCAGAGCCGCGGTGAACCCTGATGGCCAGCCCCCCTCTCCCAATACTGGTGCCTGTCCGCTGGTGGGTCGAGCGAGCCCCCCTGTGGTGGAGGCAGCTCTAAGCTTTTTAATTTAAATTGTCTCTCTAATTTGAATGAATACACTTTAAATCCATTTACAAGGATCTATTGGAGGGCAAGTCTCATGCCAGCAGCCGCGTAATTCCAGCTCCAGTAGCGTCCACTAAAGCTGCTGCAGTTAAAAAGCTTTTATAAGGATCGAGCTCGGCTGTCCACCGCAAGGCATCCTACTGCCAGTCCCAGCCCCTATGCCTTGGGGTGCCTCCTGATGCTCTTCACTGAGTATCCCATGGTCCCGAAGCATTTCCTTTTAAAAAATTAAGTGTCTAAACTACAGGTGGTGTAGCTTGCTTAACAGCCGGGATAATCCGCTGACTAGCAGACACTGCTACTAGGCACAAAGTATTTCCTGGGCTAGATGCAGTTAAAAATTTGTAATTAGATACTCTCGTTGGATGCTGAGAAAGCATTCCATAGAGTCTCCTGGCACGCCATATATGATTCTCTTAAAAAGCTTGGGGTAGGGGTCTAGGGGACCCTTTTATAGCCAATATCATGGCCCTGTATCACAATACGTCACCTAGGCTGAAGATAAATGGAACTGTAGCACCCTGAGGGCTCGGTTGCTACAGAGGTATTGCACCTCACCCAGAGGTGTGATATCTCACTCTCAGGTAAGGATGGAGTGTGGATCAGGACCCGACACCTGCATGCATTACACCACATTGCCGTGGGGCAGGGCGACCAATATGCCTCTGAGATGGGCACGACAGTCCCTGTCCCTGGCTGGAGTGGGGGGAGGGAACACTGAGGAAGGGGAACCCTGTAGTGCAGGAGCAGGGAGGAAGCAGTTCCTGGGTGCATTGAGAAGGGAGTATAAAAGGTGGGCACCATCTTAGTTCAGTGCTGAGAAGTCTGAGCAGAAGTGGCAGGGAGCAAGGGCTCTGCATGAGCTCTGCTCCGGAGGCGGGCCTAGTAACAGAGGCCCAGGCCTGGAAGAGGGAGAAGGAAGGAAGAGGAGCGGAGAAGGCTCCAGGAACGAGGAATGAAGGGATCCCAGGGGTGCGGACGGGCGAGTCGACACGGCACGCCCGAATCCACCTGCGTGGAGGGGTCAGGCCAAAGGGGGAGACCGGTCCCCAAAACTAGTGGAGGCAGGAAACGACCCTCAGCTAGAAACCGGAGGCTGTGACATTTTATGTGGCGCAGCCCCTCGCTACACCCGCTAGGAAGGCACCACATAGGGTCAGGAAAACTGGCGCCAAGTTTACCAAGAGGAGGCCCGAGGCAGCCGGACAGAAGGGTTGGTAAGAAAGGCCAGACAAAGGACACACAAAGGGGGTCCTGTGAAGCGCTCCAAAGTTATCTGGGAGTTGTCTGAGCCCCTCACCTGGTGAGCATAGTACGACGTGGGCAGCCGTTACCTGCAGACGTGGTCTGGATAATAAGAACTGTGAGTAAAGGCCCTGGACTGCATCACTGACTCCGTGTCGTTACTGCTGCTGCCCTGCACCATCACCCCCATCCTCCGCATACACTGCCCTGAGGATATACTCCTCCCGTAGGGAGTTATGCTACGCTCTGCTGCACCCACAACACCAGCCTCAGCGGTCTGCCCTGCAGCGGCGGTTCACTCTGACCGCAATCCACGGGTGGCGTAGTCGGACATTTAAACATCAAAACCACATAAATAGGTCCGCCACTGGTTTGACCACCCTGAGCCACGGAACCGGGTCGCCGCCACGAAGACTACAACCACAGCATCCACCAAAAAGGGTCCGGCTCCGGGTGTCCCAAGGCCCAGGGGGTGCATCAGAACATTTTCATCACCTTTCACAATCACCAATGGGACAAGGCAGGGATGTCCTCTGTCCCCTCTCTTATACATCCTAGTGACGGAGCACCTGCTCTCATCAATTCGCCATAACCCCAATATTAGGTGGATTGAGGTGGGAGGCACCGAATACAAGTGCTCTCTATTTGCTGATGATGTCCTAGTATATATCACTCAATCACATATATCCATCCATGCTGTTATGGCTGAAATAAATCACTTTGTTACATGGTCAAATTTTAAAATCAATGCAGCGAAGTCTGAGGCCCTCGATGTCTCCCTCCCCAAATCCATATAGGATTCCATCCAGTCCAACTTTCCCTTTGCCTGGCCCTCACAGGGTATCAAATACTTAGGAATTCCTATTCATAGAGACCTCTCCCATCTATGTTATCTTAATTTTGGGCCCTTTATTGAACAACTCCATACAGACCACGGTTGGCAAGTTAGAACTGTAAGATTCACTACGTGAACCACTGGTGTTTTGTGGAAAAGCACATGTACATTGCGTTCCAAATTATTATGCAAAAAGTGTTTAGGAGTGATAAGGGAAGAATTTGTTTGTTTGTCAGTTAAACTCATTGATGGTGATGTGTGCCAGGGCTCTTTATATCACTGTAAGCAATTGCAGACACCTGTGCTAATTAGTTTGGCAGGTGTGTCCAATGAAAGGCAAGACTACTTAAGAAGGCTGTCTCACATTATTAAGCAGCCTACATTTTCTGCCAAAATGGGAAAGAAAAAGGATGTGTCGGCTGCTGAGAAGCAACAAATTGTGGAGTGTTTAGGTCAAGGATTGACTACAATCAACATTGTGCGATGATCAGGATGAAGTGTCTTGGCAATCAAGAAGTATGTAGCTGATTCACAGTACACACGTGTGCGTGCTGATAAGGGCAAATTGAGGACTCTTTCCTACAGGCAATTCCGTCAGGTTGAAAGAGCAGCGGCAAAAAAGCCTTGTCATAGCAGCAGACAAGTTTTTGAAGCTGCTTGTGCCTCCAACGTCCCCCGAACAACAAGATGCAGGGTCCTTCAGAGGTTTGCAGCTGTGCATACGCCATCCTGTCGACCTCCTCTATCCACTTCACACAAGCAGAAACGGCTCCAGTGGGCCAAACATTACATGAAGACTGATTTCAAAACTGTTTTGTTCACGGATGAGTGCCGTGCAGCGCTCGATGGTCCAGATGGATGGAGTGGAGGATGGCTGGTTGATGGACACCCCAAGCAAACACGGCTACAGCGCCAACAAGGAGGATGTGGAGTAATGTTTTGGGCTGGAATCATGGGGAGAGAGATTGTCGGCCCCTTTAGCATCCCTGAAGGCGCTAAAGATGAACTCCATAATGTATGTGGATTTTCTCAAACAGCACTTCCTGCCTTGGTTCAAGAAGAAGAACCTTGTATTTCACAGCAAGATCATTTTTCTGCATGATAATGCACCATCTCATGCTGCACATAAAACATCTGCATCTCTGGCTGATATGGGCATAAAAGGGGACAAACTTATGGTGTGACCCCCATGCTCCCCTGACCTGTACCCCATTCAGAACCTTTGGAGCATCATTAAAAGGAGTGTCTATGATGGCGGGAGGCAGTTCACATCTAAGCAACAGCTCTGGGAGGGTATTCTGTCCTCATGCAAAACAATTGAAGCAGAAGCCATCCAAAACCTGACAAATTCAATGGACGAGAGAGTTCAGAAGCTCCTTTCGAACAAGGGGTCCTATGTGAAAATGTAACATCACCTAGAATAAAGTTTTGAGTTGAAAACTGTTTGATTTCAGTTTCTAACAACCTGCTAATGCTTATAATTTCAAAAATGACCATTTTTTTGGCATTTATTATAATGAAAAGGTTGATCGAAAAGTTTGGGGGATCTAAGAGTTTGGCAACCCAGTAGTCAAGATTACTTCGAATTCTGACAATATGAGGGTCATGCTGCAGGTAGTGCAGCAAGAAGGCACTTATGTGTCTTGGGCATCTCGGAGCCCCAAAATTATTTTCCGGGCTAGATGCAGCTAAAAATTATTATTAATTTTAAATCTTGTGAAGCTTTAGTATAGATGGCCTAATAGGATCAGTGCTGCACACTGCTACAAAGCCCAAATTATTTTCCAGCCAAGATACAGATAAACATGATTAGTAATTTGAAAGCTTAAAATGGTTGGTAGGGTGATTTTAACCAATCATCAAGCTTTTACTCTCCCCAGGATGACACAGGGGTAGAAAAGTCGTTTCGTATCCATGATTTGTTCATCTTTATGAACGTGAGTCTGTCTAAATTATCAGTGGAGAGCCGCGTGCGCTTATCTGTCAGCACACCACCAGCAGCGCTGAACACACGTTCAGACAGAACGCTGGCTGCGGGGCATGACAAGATCTCCAAGGCGTAAGTGGCTAGCTCCGGCCATTTATCCAGATTGGAAGCCCAAAAAGAGCAAGGGTCCAGTGACACAGTCGTGGCTTCAATGTTTACTTGGAGATACTCCTGTACCATCGTCTCTAGGCGTTGACTATGTGTCAGACTTCTTGTCTCCTGTGGCCTTGCAAAGGATGGGCTAAAAAAGTGGTGAAATGATTGCGCAAAATTGATGTTACCAGCAGATACTGTGGTTCTGTTACGGTTTGAGTGCTGAACACTTGACGGTCCCACGGTTGGCAAGTTGGAACTGTGAGATTCACTACGTGCACCACTGGTATTTTGTGGAAAAGCACATGTAAGATTCTGCAACAGTCTCTGCTGATACTCCTGCATGCGTGCATCCCTTTCTATGGCAGGAATAATTTCTGCAAATTTACTTTTGTACCGGGGATCTAACAGTGTGGCAACCCAGTAGTCAGGATTATTTCTAATTCTCCCAATTCGAGGGTCATGTTGCAGGTAGTGCAGCAAGAAGGCACTCATGTGTGTTGCGCATCCAGGAGCACCAAGTCCCTGTTGTGTTGGTGGCGAGGTAACAATCATGCTTCCTTCCTCTGTCCTCTCCCCCCAACCTCGCACAACAGAAATGTGATCAAGGTCTCCCTCATCTGATGAGTCTTCCATCAGTTCGTCCTCCACTTCTTCCTGGGCTCCTGCACCTTCCTCACTAGTTTGGCTGCTACCATGCGCCCTGGTAAAACCATCTCCCCCACCCTCACATGCCTGCCGCCTTGGTGCTGCCGACCGTCTGGACCTTGCAGATGTTAGCCCTTCCGCATACAACTCCTCCTCCTCTACTTCCTCCACCTCCTCTTGTGCCACCACCTGACTCCGAATTCTGTTTAACATGTGCTCCAGCATGTAAATCACCGGAATAGTCATGCTGATAATGGCATCGTCAGCACTAAACATCTTCGTCGCCATTTCAAAACTGTGCAGAAGGGTGCATAGGTCCCTGATCTGAGACCACTCCTCCAGCGTGATTTGCCCCACCTCTGAATCTCGTTGGCCCAGGCTATACGTCAGAACGTATTGCACCAGGGCTTGTCGGTGCTGCCACAGTCGCTGCAACATGTGCAGAGTTGAATTCCACCGGGTAGGCACATCGCATTTTAGCCGGTGAAGTGGCAGGCCCAACGACTTCTGTAGAGATGTAAGTCGCTGAGCTGCGGGATGCGAACGGCGGAAGTGAGCACACAGCGACCGTGCCCTCTGCAGAAGGCCATCTAGTCTGGGATAGTGGGCTAAAAATTGCTGGACAACCAGGTTCAACACGTGAGCCATACAAGGCACGTGTGTGACATTGCCCCGGCGAAGGGCCGCACCCAGGTTTGCAGCATTGTCGCACACGGCCTTCCCTGGTTTCAGGTCCAGTGGAGACAACCATTCATTAAATTGGTTCTCCAGAGCTGACCACAACTCCTCAGCTGTGTGACTCACATTTCCCAGACATTTCAATGTGAAAACCGCCTGATGACGTTGAGCCCTACTGCCAGCATAGTAAGGAGGTGTGCAGGATCCCTTCTGCGCAGTTAGAAAGCTTGTGGCATGACCAGACAGGCTTTGGGTGCAGGTGGAGGACCGAGAGGAGGTTGAGGAGGCAGAAGCAGTGGAGGAACTTTGACATAAAGAGGATTGACGCACAACTCATGGGGACGGCAAGACTTGGACAGCAGCCCCTTGTCCTGCTGTCACCATAGTTACCCAGTGCCCAGTCAGCGACATGTAACGCCCCTGTCCATGCCTACTCGTCCAAGTGTCTGTGGTGAAATGCACCCTGTCACACACAGAGTTTCTCAAAGAAGCGGTGATGTTGTGTGCGACATGCTGGTGGAGCGCAGGCACACCTTTCTTTGAGAAGTAGTGCCGACTGGGCATCTGGTACTGGGGCACTGCGACGGACATAAGGTCTCGAAAATCCTCTGTGTCCACCAGGCGGAAAGGCAGCATTTCTGTAGCCAAGAGCTTGCAGATGGTGAAATTCAACCTCTTAGCTTTCTCATGGCTAGGAGGAAATGGTCTTTTACTTGTCCACATCTGAGGGACCGAGGGCTGGCTATTGTGCTTAGACGGGGTTGATAAGGGTGTCCCTGGCAAACTGCCGGTCTGTGAGGAAGATGCAGGCGGACATGTTAGGTTGCCTTGATCCAAAGGTGGTGCTATCGATGTTGGACAGCGCTCAACACCAGCTGGTGTTACCACCTCCAAAGAAAATGATGACCTGCCAATCACGCTGGCTGTTGCGGGTAAAGAGGTGGCAGGTCTGCGCCCCAAAACAGGTGTGACTGCTGTCCCCCCAGTCACAGAGGATGAAGAGGCCGTGGATGCACAAGATATGGCAGACGGTGGTTGGCCCGGCCGGCTAGGCCGCATTGTAGCACACTGAGCTTCCCACTGCAACTTATGCTTCATGTCCATGTGCCGGTTCATGCATGAAGTACTCAAACTATGTATTTTTGGGCCTCTACTTAGCTTTTGCTGACAAATGTTACAGATAACACGAGTTGGGTCATCTTTATCGATCTGAAAAAATGCCCAGGCTATGCAAGGCTTAGCACCCATGCGACCTGAAGAGCCACCACGACTTGTGGTGAGAGGCAGAGTTGTGTTTGAGGATGCAGTTGTTGACGTGCTTCCAGTACTACGTCTCTGTCCAGGAAGGCGCAACCTGACCTCGTCGTCACTAGCATCTTCCTCCACCTCCTCTGCTGACCTCATCTCTTGGCTGACTGTGGGTTGACAGTAAGTGGGATCTCCAACCTCATCATCATCACCCTGTGCGTTATCACACCTGTCGTCCTCAGAGCCAACCTGTTCCTGCCCTGACAAAAAACTAAAGTTGTCGCTCCAATCAGGTATTTGAGTCTTATCATCGTCTTCCTCATTGTCTCCACCAACAGGAGTTACAGTTTGGAAATGAGGGTCTACATTATGGTCAGAACCTTCTGCGTCTGGTCCTGGATCCGACTCATAAAGATTCTGGGCATCAGTGCAGATCATTTCCTCGTCTGGATTCACAGAAGCGCTGGAGTCGACCTCTGATTCCCAGGCTATAGTATGAGCAAGCAGCTCTGCAGACTCAACCATCTGTTCTACCTCATACTCAGACGGGCAGCTGGAGATTTGGGAGCTGTGAGGAAGCAAGTGCGATTGGGGTGACACCTTTGAGGACTGGAGTATTTGTGATGTTGAAGTTGATGTGGAGGAGAGCCCACTTAAAGGAGCACTTGATATCCGTTGAAGCACCTGCTGTTTTTGTGCCTCATCTGGAATTTGTAGCGATTGGCGTGGCCGTAAGAAAGGGATCTTATCACATTGTCCGCTAAAAGAAGTAGACATTTTAGTTTGGCTGGAAGATGGTCTTTCTTCTGCAGATGTTACTGTTGCTTTAACACCTACCCCACGGACACAACCTTTTTTCCCCTTCCCAACACGCCTATTCCCCTTTCCACCAGCAGCAGGCCTTTTTCCACTCATTTTGGTGGTTAACTAATTCACAACTCTGGAGTTGTTTGCACAAAAAAACAATGGATGGGAACCGAGCAGAGCTGAGTGGCCAAACTGTGGTATTAGGCCAAAACTATTGGCTGGGTTAGATGCAGAAAAAAATTATATTCAATTTGCAACCTGATGGAGGTCTGTATAGATGGATTAATAGAACAAGTCCCACACACAGCTAGAAGCCCAATATTTTTTCAAAGCTAGATGCAGGAAAAAATATATTCAGTTTGCAACGTGATGGAGGTCTGTATAGATGGATTAATAGAACAAGTCCCACACACAGCTAGAAGCCCAATATTTTTTCAGAGGTAGATGCAGAAAAAAATATATTCAGTTTGCAACCTGATGGAGGTCTGTATAGATGGATTAATAGAACAAGTCCCACACACAGCTAGAAGCCCAATATTTTTTCAGAGGTAGATGCAGAAAAAAATATATTCAGTTTGCAACCTGATGGAGGTCTGTATAGATGGATTAATAGAACAAGTCCCACACACAGCTAGAAGCCCAATATTTTTTCAGAGGTAGATGCAGAAAAAAATATATTCAGTTTGCAACCTGATGGAGGTCTGTATAGATGGATTAATAGAACAAGTCCCACACACAGCTAGAAGCCCAATATTTTTTCAAAGCTAGATGCAGGAAAAAATATATTCAGTTTGCAACCTGATGGAGGTCTGTATAGATGGATTAATAGAACAAGTCCCACACACAGCTAGAAGCCCAATATTTTTTCAGAGCTAGATGCAGAAAAAAATTATTTACAATTTGCAACCTGATGGAGGTCAGTATAGATGGACTAATAGAATGATGCTATGCCCAAAAGATTTTACTTCACTAGGTGCAGTAAAAAAATTGGTATTCTATACACAGGTGGTATATCTTGCAACACAGATAGGCTACTCCACTGACTAACACACTCTGCAATAGGCCAAAAAGGATTAGCTTTGCTAGATTCAGCCAAATGCTGTGAAAAAAACTTGCACAGCACTGGCACAGACCTGCCTGGCAAAAACTGATAGGAACTGATGTAACCTAGTCCTGAAAAGGACTCCAATTACAATTAGTCTTTACTCCCACAATCTATCTATTTAAGAGCACAGACCTGCCTGATAAAAGTCGTAGGAAATGCTGTAACCTAGTCCTTAAAAGGACTGCAATCACAACTATTCCCTACTCCCAAGCTATCTGTAGATTTGTGCGAAAATTGGCTTGAAATTAACAAGGTATAGCGCACACAGCAACAGCGGTGCCGTCTAACACGCAGCTGCAGCAGTGAGAAAATGGTGGCGACGGGGAAAATGGCTTGGTCTTATAGTGCAAGGACATGTGACATACACTGCTAATGACACATGCCCTTGCTTGTGTGAAAAAAAGCACTTCGCTCCGTGTGTGCGCTGCTGATAGGCTGACAGATTGCACCTCCCCACTGCAAATGCGGGAAAGAGAAAAAAAAATGGAGATCTTCATTGTTCCTGCAGAGATCCATCCCCTGCCCCTCCCCCCACCCCGCTGTACACTCAAACTGCGTATTAACATTAATTTTCATCATTACTGAGAAAAAATCCAGTTATGATTTTGGTGCACGAACAGTTATCGAACATAACCTCGAACAGCCGAATTTTTCTCAAATTGTTCGTGTTCGCCGAACGGCTCGAACACCGCCCAAAACAGCTCGAATTTGAGATTGGCGAACAGTTCGAGTAGAACAACGCTCATCTCTACTCACTCCCCAATCCTGGTATGCATGGTTCCCTCACCCGCAATCCTGGTATGCATGGTTCCTTCACGCCCCAATCCTGCTATGTATGGTCCCCTCACCCCACAATCGTGGTATGCATGGCCCTCTCATACCCCCAATCCTGGTATGTGTTGCCCCCTCACCCCCCAATCCTGGTATGCATGATCCCCTCACCCCCCAATCCTGGTATGTGTGGTACCCCTCATCCTGGTATGCATGATCCCCTCACCCCACAATCCTGGTATGCATGGTACCTCTCATCCCCCAATCCTGGTATGAATGGTCCCCTCACCCCCCAATCCTGGTATGCATAGTCTCCTCACCCCCCAATCCTGGTATGTATGGTCCCCTTACCCCACAATCCTGGTATGCATGGCCCCCTCATCCCCCCAATCCTGGTATGTATGGCCCCTCATCCCTTTCACGCTGCACACATACAAAAAACAACACTTATGCTCACCTTTTTTTCCTGTGCTCCAGTGCTGCTGTACCCTGTTCTGCCGGAAGCCAGGGGAGGAGTGTGGCACTGGAGTACGCGGGTGCACATAACACGCTGTCTGGCGCCATTTTGCTGAAGACACACTGCTAATATGTCTTCAGTAAAATGGCGCCGGATAGTGCCTCACTCCTGCCCCGGTCTCTGGAGAAGAGAAGCGCCGCGGCAACGCTCCTCCTGGTCAGGTAAGTATGTAAGTATGGCGCCGGAGATCGCGGTATGCATTCAGTGTCTACACATACCTTGATGCCCGGCGCCATACACACTCCTCTTACCTGTAACTGCTCCATGCCTGCTTCTGTCTGGAGCCAGACTGCGCAGGCGTGTCGCGCTTGCGCAGTCTTTACAGGCTTCAGACAGAGACATGCATCTCCCTTTATATTATAGATTGTGCAGGAAAAAATGTTTCTTAACCTTTTTGGCCTGTTAAATCCAATTTAGGTTAGGTTTGGTAGTTGTTATTGTGTGTCTGTAAAAGTGGCATAATACTGCGACAAACATATTCTCAGAAACCATATGTGAGTCAGAAATGCATGCAGGCACATTCTCCAGGCTCTCCCCATTCTGTTTCATCACTTTCCCATCCATTTCAGCCCTTTCCTCAGGCCCTCAGATCCCTTTGTAGGGTTCAGCAGAAAATTACTTTAATTTCCCATTGACTTACATTGTACTCGCTATTTGGAATGAATACTCGATTATTACAAAGTACTCGTTACGAGTATAGCGATTAAGAATATTAGGTATTCGCTCATCACTACAGATCACCTTTAAAAATTATGAATTGGTCAAGGAGTGCATGGAAAAAAATCTATCAAGTTATGAATTGTTGTACAGCTGATAATACCATCAATACAGCGTTATCAACAGAGAATTTTTTTTGCTTTCATCAGAGAGTATAATACAATAATCCCTGACTAGATGAAAGTAAGATGCTATCCCAACTGTTATAGGTCACCCATTCATGAATCTCAGATAAGAGAAGTAATGTAGTACAATAGAGAATAGAATTTAACCAACTCTGAAGACGTTTTTCTGTTACGTTGCACCACCAAACTTAAGGAACGCAAGCAACCCTGTCTGATTTCATCATTTTCTAATTACAGATCACTGTTACAAAATATGATTGGGTCAACGAGTGCATGGAAAATATCAAGTAATGCACAGTGGAAGAGATATATTTGATGACAATGAACAACACTCATCTGAAGCTGATACATTGCACCTGTCCCTATTGTAAATACAGCTAACAGCAGTATCAGTAGGGAATAGAATATATATTGTAAGGTTGTGAATGGACACATAGTTGATGGGAGGTATTAGTGATGAGCGAGCACTAAAATGCTAGGGTGCTCATTGCTCGAGTGGAGCATATTGAAATGCATTGGAGCATTTTTCCCCGCGACCCCCCCGGAGGTCTGCAGAGGCTTAAAAACTGCCTAAATTGATGGTAACAGTGCTCAAATGACATGGGAACAGCATGGGGAAGACCCCTGGAACATCTGACTCCCAGGTCACTGGCTGTGAACAATGCTGTCAGAGTATTACGCCACTTTTACAAACTCACAATAAAACATACAAAAACAAAACCAAAATGAATTTTCCTGGGAAAACTGTTAAGGAACATCCTTTCCAAGATAATGACTTGTATATAAGGCAAAATAAATAACCAAATAGAAAAATGCTCCTCCACACCTTGGGCTATGTTCACACATAGTGTTTTTGATGCGTTTGTGCACTTTTGCATTGATTTGAATGGTGAAAAATACATTTACCAGTAAATATCATTTTAACATTTTACTAAGTTAGCTTCCCATGTGGTGTGCAAGACATGATCAGACACATCCTGTTTCATTTATGAAGGAGGGACTCTGAAAGTCACAAAGCCTATTTTTATAGGCCATCAGGAGGCTCTTACTATTCTTAAAGGATGGGTGGGGGCCGATTGGTGCATGGGAGGCTAAACGGGATCTGACAGACTTTATTCAGAAGAGACTTGCGGCAAAGCGGGAAGAACTGGTGACCCTCGCTAGGGCCATACAAAGAGAGCTCACCTAGTAACTCCCACGACTGAATGCATCACACGTTTGCAAAGAACTTTACCGTTATTCACTGAAACTATTTCTTATTGTTATTCCAAGTTCTTGTTTAATATCCTTGTTACTAACTCCCTTGCATAATAGTAATACATATAAAGTGGTTTTATCAATCCCTGACTGTTCGCGCCTTGTGTCTCTGTGTGTTGCATTCCGGCACCTGTGTTACACAACAGCAAGACAAATCATGGTAATGTTACTGTAACTAGAAATATTAAAGACCCTGAATGGGCTACAAGAACAATCCGCAAAGAGATATCTAGGTTTGACTTGGACCAAGTCTTCTCTGGTAACAGAACAGTGTCAGATGATTTTACTCAGAACACTATTGACATAGAAAATGGAAGGTTTTAAAGGAGATTTTACGAAAGTTATCGAAAGAAAGGTACAGATATGGACCTCGTTTTCAGACTATGTTCAACTTCAGGAGGATTCCTAGCTGTTCACATTTTACAATGAAGTGTAGAAATCATCTGCTTATCACTGTGTGTTGCCCATACCGCAGGACAGACTTTAGGAGATCTGACAGCAGACACTCAAGCATTTACAATACTTCACCCTACTATGAGGATGAATTATGGGATGAAATAGTTACCTATTCAAGGACTATAAGAAAAGTTAGAACTCGAAGATATTCACTTTTTCACTTCAGTCAATTAAGGTATGAAATGCCATCGGACAAATCAAATTCTGACATCTGTCATCCTTACTGAGTGTGTACAATCCAAGCACTTAAAGTTGAGTAGTGTTGGCTTGGGTAACGCTGCAGTAAACAGATCTTCAGCCAGTCAGCTAGCAGAGGAGGGTGGCCAGCAGGCAAGAACATCTGTACCAGTTTCCTCCAAGTCCCAATCTTTTAAGAACATCATATCAGATCTGTGTACAAGTCTGCACTCAAGGTTCCAGAATGTTGCAAGATAGACTGAGCAAAACATGTATTTTTACATATACAGTTAGTGCATATGCAGTAACAGCAATGGCTGACTAAATGTAGGAAAAATCCCAATACCAATTTAAAGACACATAGACAAGGGCCTCTGTAACAACATGTTCCCATTAGAAAGGAGCGGTTCTGCCTTACTGTTCTTGCATATGCAGTGAATGCAAGGGCTGCCAAAAATTTAGAGTCACTCAAATACCCCTTGGAAGAGACGAAGAGGAAGTCCTAATGAAAAAAATGTTCCCATTATTAGGAAGTGGATCTCCCATACTGTTAGTGCCTATGCCGTGAATGCAAGGGCTGCCAAAAATTTGGAGGCACTCCAATGCCCCCTAGAAGAGACATAGAGGAGGGCGTCATGAAAAAAATGTGCCCATTATTAGGAAGTGGGTCTCCAGTACTGTTATTACCTATGCAATGAATGCAAGGGCTACTGAAAATTTGGAGGCACTCCAATGCCCCTTGGAAGAGACGTAGATATGGTGATATGGAAGATATGGTGATGATATAGTGGTGGAGCATGAGGATGAGGAGAAGGAGGAGGACAACAGCAAATAAACAAAATCAGGAAGCATATACCCATGTTTGGATGTGAAGAGGTGCATGGGAATAGACCTCCCCAAAAAAAGACACTGGATTTGAGTTTATGTTACTCTGCTATCATTCAGTGGTGTTGAGAAGTTTGGCCCAATCCAGCCTTGTTCATTTTGATAAGAGTCAGCCTGTCAGTATTATCAGTTGATAGGCGGATGCGCCTATCAGTTATAATTCCATCGCAGGTACTAAAAACCTGCTCTGCCAAAATGCTAGCAGTAAGGCAGGCCAGGACCTCCAAGGCATAGAGAACCAGTTCATGCCATGTGTGCAACTTGGATACCCAATAATTATAAGGCAAAGAGGAATCACGGAGGACGTTGGTACGGTCGTCAAGGTACTCTTTCAGCATCTTTGTAAAATTATCCTCCTTTTGAGAGTACCCAGCTCATCAGGGCCTGTGCAATGGGAGGGTCTGAGAAAACTCTCCCAGACCTTTGACAGTGTTCCTCTACCTCTGCTGGATTGTATTCGTGTCTCTCTCGCTTGTACTCCTTGGTTGTCCAACGAACTGTGACCTCTGGCACCAGCATTTTAAGATGGGAATTTTTTTTAATAATTCCGCAACAAGGGCCTTCTGATACTGCCCCATTTTAGTAGACCTGTCCGCTGTGGAAATAAGAGATAGAAAGTTTTCCTTGTAGCGTGGGTCTAGAAGTGTCACCAACCAGTAATGACTGCAACTCACAGTCACAGGAAAGGCAGTGTAACATAAAGTCAGTCATGTGTGTCAGACTGCTAACAGACAAGACTTTCGTGTCCTCACCAAGAGGATGACTGACCATGCTCTACTCCTCTTCCTCCTCCTTCTGCAATTGGCTACTGAAATCACATGTCCTCTCCATATAAAAAACAGCCATGTTCCTTCAGCGACATTTTATGCATATCACTGCAGTAGACAGACACTGCTCCTGCACCCAGCTCCTGTGTAATGAGAGATATGAGCTAGATAGATGGGCGCTTCTGTGGAAGTCAGATAGTGTAGATAAGTCCTGTGCTGTGTACCTGTTCAATTGACCTTGCTGTCTTTTTTTTTGTTTTTGTGCAATTAATGAGATTCTCACAGAAAGAGCAGGGTCTATGGCTCAGAACAGTGCTGTGCATCGGTTGTACTGTGCTCCATGCAGACCTTCAATCTATTTTTGCACTTGCTAATGTGATAAAGCAAGCAAGCAAGCAAGCCCTTGTAGGCCACTTTTTTGTTTTTCTGGAGGTTGAAATTCAGCTATCTGCAGAGCTTGTCAGTGCAGAGCTTCTGAGTGCAGAGCACAAAAAACTTTTTTTTTTCATTTGCTAATCTGATAGTGCAAGCTGTGTTAGCCCAGTTTGTAATTTTGTTGGTGAATGAACTTCAACTTTATGCACAGTAAAACAAATATTTTTTTGCTGTTGCTGTTGCTAGCCACAGTCCACCAAATATATTTTTGTGTCACAGACATGTTACACTCTGCTATAAGGCACCTAGTGCTTTTAGTGGCGGTGAAATTCAGTTGTTTTCAGAGTAAAAAAAATAGATATTTTCTGTTGCTAGTCACAGTCTACAAAAGATTTATTGGTGTCACGAACGTGACAAATTAGCTAAAAGCCACATACTATTTTAGTGGCGGTGAAATTCAGCTGTATGCAGAGCTTATGCAGATTAAATAAATCTATTTTTTACTGTGACTAACGTGATACAGCAGGCTAGATCTGAGTTTGAAATATCTTGGAGCATATATTCTATGTTATACAGGCCTCATCCACAGTCAAAAAATACTTTCTTTGATTCCTAACATTAAACAGCTGGGAATATCTCAGTTTGAATTAGTTTGGAGAATATCTCCTATGTTATACAGGCCTCATCCACACTAAAAATATACTTTCTTCTGTTACTAACATCATACACTAGGGGACATCTCAGGGTGCCAAGGGAGGGTGGTTCACTGTAATAGAGGCGGGTTGGCGATACCAGAAAAACTATTTTTGAAGGTGTTAGTGAAGGCGAGGAACACATGGAAGAGGAAGAGGTGATGGGCGAGAAGCAGTCAGAACATGAAAAGGACAATCATCTCCTCTCTGTTCGTGTTTGGGGGGTGCGGACAGAGGAAACAAGCATCAGAATTACCCAGTGACCAACACAGCATGGGCTTGAACCTCAGGAAAGAGGCCGACATATGAGTGCGTTCTTGCTGCACTATCTTCAACATGATCCCAGTATAGTTATGATTCAAAATAGTGCTGACGACTGGGTTGCCACTCTGTTAGATCCACGTTATAAGAGTAAATTTTGCCAGATCATTCCCGCCCTGGAAAGGGATCTGCGAATGCTGGAGCATTGAAACACGCTTTTACACAACCTTAACATAGGTTTTCCCCAAGCCAGCAGTGAGGCACATAGAGTTCATTGCAGCTCTACACTTCCAACCTCAAGCACGTCAATGCCAAAATATTAGCAGCAGCAGTAGTGCAAGTGGCAGAAGCAATTTCTGTGAGTCCTTTCACACATTTTTTAGACCAGCCCATGCACTGCACAACAGAGTACAAGTCTGACAAGTGGTGAACGATTGGAGAGGATCGTGCACTCCTGATTGAGTCACCATCTCCTGGGTTGGCTGTAGTGGAAGAGGTTTTGGTTCCTAATTCTACGATTTCTACTGTAGTGAAATTAATGCCACTTTGCTGGTATCTGCCACTAATTTTTGGAAATGTGGGGAATCCTGATTGGGTCTCCATCTATTGGGTTTGGCTGTAGTGGAAGAGATTTCTGTCTCCATTAAACTACTTCTACTCTGGTGAAATTCATGCCACTTTGGTGGTGTTAGGCCCTAATTTAGGGAAATGCAAACACTTCTTATTGAGTCTCCTTCTACAGGGTTGGCTTTAGGGGAAGACGTGTCGCTCCTAATTCTACAATTTCTACTGTAGTGAAGTTGATGCCACTTTGCTGGTGTCTGCCACTAATTTTTGGAAATGTGGGGAATCCTGATAGGGTCTCCATCTACTGGGTTGGCTATAGGGGAAGAGGTGTCATTCCTAATTGTACAATTTCTACTGTACTGAAATTGATGCCACTTTGTTGGTGTCTGACGGTAATTTTTGGAAATGTGGGGATTCCTGATTGGGTCTCCATCTATTGGGTTGACTGTAGTACAAGCGGTGCCAGTTCCCATTATACTACTTAAACTTGTGAAATTCGTGCCACTTTGGTGGTTTTAGGCCCTCATTTTGTTAAATCTGAACACTCCTGATTGTGTCTCCAACTATTGGGTTGGCTGTAGTGGAAGAGGTTTCGGTCTCCATTAAACTACTTCTACTCTGGAGAAATTGATGCCACTTTGCTGGTGTCTCCCAGTAATTTTTGGAAATGTGGGGAATCCTGATTGGGTCTCCATCTATTGGGTTTGGTTGGATGTAGTGGAAGAGGTTTCTTTCTCCATTATACTACTTCTACTCTTGTGAAATTGATGCCACTTTGCTGGCGTCTACCACTAATTTTTGGAAATATGGGGAATCCTGAGAGGGTTTCCATCTACTGGGTTGGCTATAGGGGAAGAGGTGTCGTTACTAGTGATGAGCGAGCACTAAAATGCTCGGGTACTCGTTGTTTAAGTCGAACAAATTGGAATTCTCGAGTGCTTAGACCGAGTAACGAGTCAAATGTAAATCTATGGGAAACTCGAGCATTTTTCAAGCGGCTCCCCCGGTGGTCTGCAAAGGGCTTAAAAATTGCTCAAATCGATGGGAACAGTGCTTAAATGACATGGAATCAGCATGGGGAAAACCCCTGGAAGCATTTCAGACACCCAGGTAACTGCTGTCAACAATGTTATCAGTGGTATTATGCCACTTTTACGGACTCACAATAAAACATGCAAAAACTAAACCAAAATGGATTTTCCTGGGAAAAATATTAAGGAACATCCTTTCCAGGGTAATGACTTGTATATAAGGCAAATTAAATAAACAAAAATAAAAATGCTCTTCCAAACCTTGGGCTATGTTCACACATAGCGTTTTTGATGCGTTTTTGCACATTTGCATTGCTTTCAACCAAGACAAATGCATTCACCGGGAAATGTCATTTTAACATTTTACAACCTTATCTGGCCATGTGGTGTGTGACACATCATCAGACATATGCATACATTGCTGAAAAGACATGGGAACAGCATAGGGAAGACCCCTGGAAGCATCTCTGACTCCCAGGTCACTGCCTTAAAGTGTGCCCATCATAAGTGATCCTTGGCGCATGCGAAGATGACTCCCGCCATTCACCTGTCGTTGCAAACTTGTAACAATCACCGTCCACGTTCTTGTCCCAGTGCAGCGTTCAGTTGTCCCTACCCCATTCCTTGTATGCATCCAGCCACCCACCCAGCCTCCCACCGGCTGCAATACTATACTGCCAAATTTTTTACAGCTCCTTGCTCTTGAAATGTGGCCTTTTAGGCTCGTGGAGGCAGAAGCTGTCCACAACCTCATGGCGGCGGCGGCCGGGTGTCCATACTTGATCCCCAGATGCCACTATTTCTCCCAGTCTAAGTCTCCGCCTTCCACAAGCATGGGTCCCAGAACATTACCCGTGCCCTCCCCAGTGCACTTACTGGGAAGGACCACCTAACCACAAACACATGGATAAGTGAATGTGGCCAGTGACAGAACAGAGCCAGTCCACAGCTTGTAGATGAGAGTTGTATTTCACCACAGTCATATTCTTTAGCTCGGTGAAAGGACTTGGGAAACCATATCTACTCCAGCTGTCATTTCTCCCAGGAAGTCCTCTAATGCAACTTGTCGCATAAGCAATGGCAGCCCATCCAACAACAGCTCACACTTGTCAGTGGTGCTTCGACACACAAACATCTTTCTTTGCACCTTTAATTTCATGATTACAGAGTTGGGCAATGGCCTGATCTGCAATGTGGTTTGATAAATAACATGCATAAGCACGTCCAATCCACATAAAAAAAGCAGCCATAAAGTGCCCGGGAACCTTCCCACACCCACACACTTTTTTATCCAGGGCTGCTTCTCGGCAGGATTGGACGGGCCCACCAGAAAACCGGAGACTCCTCCGGTGGGCCCTGGCTTCTCCTTCAGGAGAGTTCATAGTGCCGAGGTGAGGTCATGATGATGATAAAGGCCACAATTTGCTTAGTTTTCTGTTACTTGGAATGCAAGCGCAAGTATGCAGCTAGCCACCCACCCACAGGCCGCAATAGTAAACTGTCAGATTTTTAGGTAGCTGCTTGCTTTTGAAATGTGGCCTTTTAGGCTCATGGAGGCGGAAGCTTTTCACAATCTCATGGCGGCAGCCAGGTGACAATACTTGGTCCCCAGACGCAACTATTTCTCCCGGTATCGTCTCCACCTTCCACAAGCAAGGGACTCTGAAGATAAACCGTGCCCTCCCCAGTGCACTTACTGGGAAGGACCGCCAACCACAAACACGTGAACAAATGAAGGTGGCCAGGGATGGTATGGAGCCAGGCCACAGCTTGTCGATGAGAGTTGTATTTCACTGCAGCAATATTCTTTAGGTCGGTGAAAGGACTTGGGAAACCATATCTACTCCAGCTGTCATTTCTCCATCGCCAGGTTTTGCCCATTGTCACACATGACCATGCGTGGCTGTATGTTCAGCGTTGAGAGCCACAGATCAGGCTGCTGTGTTACAGCTTTCAACAAATCTGCTGCCGTGGGCGGTTTGTCACCTAAGCATTAAGCATGTTATCTTCAGCACAGCCTGTTGCCACTTTGCCAAGGCAGTGCTGCAGTGCTTTTAGCTTGTGACTGATGTGGTCATTTTGGAGATGGAGGCCGAACTGGAGGAGGAGGTGCAGGAGCTGAACAATGTGCTTACATTGAGGTTACATTGGCGAGTCTGGTTTTTATACTAAGCAAAGATCCTACTGTGTTTTTATTTATTTTTTCTACGTTATTTTTTAAGACAAATGCATTCACCGAGAAATTACATTTTAACATTTTACAACCTTACCTGGCCATATGGTATGTGACACATCATCAGACAAATTCTGTTTCATTTATGATGGAGGGACTCTGAAAGTCACAAAGCCTATTTTTATTCGGTCATCAGGTGGCCCTTACTATTCTTAAAGAGCCAAAAGTTAGCCCTCGCTATTGGTAGACAGCCATCAGCTGGCTATGCTTTGTTTTTTGCATTATTAGCGTGTGGGTCTCCTATACTGTTATTACGCATGGAGTGCCTGCAACGGCTGCCAAAAATTTGGATGCAACCCAATACCCCTTAGAAGAGACATAGAGGAGGGTCTCAGTAAAAAAAATGTTCCTATTATAAAGGAGCGGCTCTCCTATAGTGGTAATGCCCATGCTGTGACTGCAAGGGCTGGCAAAATTTGGGAAAAATCCCACTAACAATTTAAAGACACATAGAGCTTGGCCACAGTAATGACATGTTCCCATTAGAAAGGAGAGGGTCTGCTATTCAGTTATAGGGTATGCAGTGAGTGCAACGGCTGCAAAAAACTTGGAGGAACTCCACTGCCCCTTGCAAGAGACGTAAAGTTCAGAGGGCCTCCTGAAAACAATGTTCCCATTATTAGGAAGTGTGTCCCCCATACTGTTTGCCTATGCAGTGAAGCAGTAGAGGTCGGAGGGCTTCCTGAAAACAATATTCACATTATTAGGAAGTGTGTCTCCCATACTGTTTGCCTATGCAGTGAAGCAACAGCTCCCAAAAATTTGGAGGATCTCCAATGCCCCTTACAAGAGACGTAGAGGTCGGAGGGCTTCCTGAAAACAATGTTCCCATTATTAGGAAGTGTGTCTCCCATACTGTTTGCCTATGCACTAAAGCAATGGCTGCCAAAAATTTGCAGGAATTCCAATGCCCCTTGCAAGAGATGTAGATATGTTGAAATGGTACATATGGTGGTGTTATGGTGGTGGAGGAAGAAGATGCGGAGAAGGAGGAGGACAAGAGCAAATAGACAAAATCAGGAAGTGTATACCCATATCTAGTTGTGAAGACAGAGGTACATGGGAAAAGAGTTAGACCGCCCCAAAAAAAGACATTGCATTTGAGTTTATGTTACGCTGATATCATTCAGTGGTCTCACCCAATTCAGCCCTTGTTGATTTTTAGAAGAGTCAGTCTGTCGGCATTTTCAGTTGACAGGCAGATGCGCCTATCGGTTATAATTCCACTAGTGGCACTAAAAACCCGTTCTGACAAAAAGCTAGCAGCAGGGCAGGCCAGGACCTCCAAGGCATAGAGAGCCAGTTCATTCCACATGTCCAGCTTGGATAACCAATAATTATAATGCACAGATGAATCACGGAGGACGTTGGTACAGTCGGCAAGGTACTCCCTCACCATCTTCCGAAACTTTTCGCTCCTTGTGAGAGTACCCCGCGCCTGGGGTCCTGTGCGATGGAGGGATTGAGAAAACTGTCCCAGAATTTTCACTGTGTTCCCCTGCCTCTGCTGGATTGCATTTGTTGCTCTCTCACCTGTACTCCTTGGTTGTCCAACGAACTGACCTCTGCCTCCATCGTTTTCAGATGGGAATTTTTTTAATAATTCTGCAACATGGGCCTTCTCGTACTGCACCATTTTATTAGGCCTGTCCTGCGCGGGAATAAGAGACAGAAAGTTCTTCCTGTAGCGTGGGTCTACAAGCATCACCAACCAGTAATGAATGTCACCCATAATTTGAACAATGCGAGGGTCACGGGAAAGGCAACTTAACATAAACTCAGCCATGTGTGCCAGACTGCAAAGATTCAAGACATCCATGTCCTCACCAAGAGGATAACTGACCATGCTCTCCTCCTCATCTTCCTTCTCTTCCTCCTCCTCCCTGTCCTCAGGCCATCCACGCTGAACAGACGGTATGACAGTTGTGCAGGTAGTATCATTTATAGCGCTGGAAACTAGCTCCTGCTCAACCTCCTTCTCCTCCTCTTCCTCATTGTCACCCAATCAACATTGGGATGAGATGAGGCTGGGCTGTGTCTAATTACCCTGTATGGTTCCTTCTCATCATGCTCCGCCTGCAATGCATCCTCTTTTATTGCGAGCAGAAAGCATTTTAGAAGAGAGAAGCGGGATGGTGACACTAATTATGGAGTCATCACCGCTCACCATCTTGGTGGAGTCCTCAAAGTTTTCGAGGATTGACCAGATGTCTGACATCCATGTCCACTCCTGAGGTTTTATGTGTGGAGTCTGACCTGAATACCCGCGGCCTTGTTGATGCAGGTAGTCAACAACTGCCCTCTTCTGCTCACAAATCCTTCCCAATATCTGCAATGTAGAGTTCAAACACGTGGGGACATCGCAGATCAGTTGGTGATCTGGAAGCTGGAAACGCTGCTGAGGCAATGCAAGGGCGGCGGAAGCTGTAGCTGACTTTCTAAAATGGACACACAGGCGGCGTACTTTGACAAGACCGGGTAGGTTTTGAGAAATCGCTTAACCACGAGGTTAAGCACATGGGCCAGGCATTGTACGTGTGTGAGCTCGCCTCGCATCAGAGCCGCCACAAGGTTCCGGCCATTGTCACACACGACCATGCCTGGATGTAGGTTCAGCAGTGTCAGCCACAGATCTGACTGCTCTTTCAGAGCTGTCCACAACTCTTCAGCGTAGTGCGATTTGTCACCTAAGCGTAATAGCTTCAGCACAGCCTGTTGCCGCTTGCCTGAGGCTGTGCTGCAGTGCTTCCAGCTTGCGACTGATGTGGTCATTTCAGAGATGGAGGCTGAAGAGGAAGAGGTGGCGGTGCAGGAGCTGTAGAATGTGGGGGCAATCCTGATTGACCCAGAGCCAGAAATCCTCATCATCAGGAGGACATGTTCTGTCCCAAAATCCAACTGCAGGGCACGTATCAGGTTAGCTAAAGCTGACAATGAATTAAGGCTTGCAAGAGATGTCAAAAGCAATAAAAAAGGATTTTGGGGGTATGTCAAAAGTAAAAGAAAAGTCAAAGATGCTATAGGATTTTTACAGGATGAAAATGGAGAAATGGTAAGAGAGGATGTTGAGAAGGCCGAACTTTTTAATTCCTATTTTGCATCTGTTTTCTCTCAGAAAGAAAATGTAACATCAACTGATCTTCACTGTCCTTTTAAAGGAATAGAGGAATCCAAGTTATCTGTAAACAGAAAGATTGTGAGGGAATATTTAGCTAACATAAATGAGTTCAAGTCTCCAGGTCCAGATGAATTACACCCCAGAGTACTGAAGGAGATCGTAGAAGAAATTTTAGAACCACTCTCCATAATCTTTGAAAATTCTTGGAGAACAGGAGAAGTCCCAGAAGACTGGAGAAGAGCAAATGTTGTTCCTATCTTCAAAAAGGGGAAGAAGGTGGGCCCAGGGAACTATAGGCCGGTGAGTCTGACTTCTATACCAGGAAAGATCTTTGAACAAATTATTAAACAACATGTATGTAAGTACATGGATAAGAATGAAGTGATTAACCAGTGTCAGCATGGGTTTGTAACTAACAAGTCATGTCAGACTAACTTAATTTCCTTCTATGACAGAATCACTGACTGGGTGGATCAGGGAAATGCTGTAGATATAGTATATCTTGACTTCAGCAAAGCATTTGACAAAGTATCTCACACCATCCTTATTGAAAAAATGACCAAGTATGCAATGGACCAGGCAACTGTTAGGTGGATTCATAACTGGCTTAGTGATCGGACTCAAAGGGTGGTTGTAAATGGCTTCACATCCAGCTGGATGAATGTCTCAAGTGGGGTACCACAGGGCTCCGTCCTGGGACCTCTATTGTTCAACATCTTTATCAATGATTTAGATGAAGGAATTGAGGGTAAACTGATTAAATTTGCTGATGACACAAAGCTAGGAGGGATAGCTAATACTAGAGAAGAGAGAGAGAGGATTCAAAAAAACCTAAATAAACTGGAGCAGTGGGCAGCAACCAACAGAATGGTTTTTAACAGGGAAAAATGCAAAATACTACATCTGGGCAATAAAAATGAAAAAAGCATATACAGAATGGGAGGAATAGAGCTAAGCAACAGTACATGTGAAAAAGACTTAGGTATACTAATAGATCATAGACTGAACATGAGTCAACAGTGTGATGCAGCAGCAAAAAAGGCAAATACGATTCTGGGATGTATTAACAGAAGCATACAGTCTAGATCACGTGAAGTCATTATCGGTCTTTACTCCTCTTTGGTCAGACCTCATCTGGAATACTGTGTACAGTTTTGGGCACCACATTTTAAAAAAGACATAGACAAACTGGAGCAAGTTCAGAGAAGAGCGACCAGAATGGTGACTGGTCTGCAAACCATGTCCTATGAGGAACGGTTGCAAGATTTGGGAATGTTTAGCTTGCAAAAAAGAAGACTGAGAGGAGACTTAATAGCTGTCTACAAATATGTCAAGGCTGTCACATTGTAGAAGGATCATCTTTATTCTCATTTGCACAAGGAAAGACTAGAAGCAATGGGATGAAACTAAATGGGAGGAGACACAGATTAGATATTAGAAAAAATTTTTTGACAGTTAGGGTGATTAATGAGTGGAACAGGCTGCCACGAGAGGTGGTGAGTTCCCCTTCAATGGACGTCTTCAAACAGAGGCTGGACAGACATCTGTCTGAGATGATCTAGTGAATCCTGCTTTGAGCAGGGGGTTGGACCAGATGACCCAGGAGGTCCCTTCCAACTCTACCATTCTATGATTCTATGATTCTATGATTCTATGGGTCCCGGCTTCCACTATATTAACCCAGTGTGCCATAACGAGATGTACCATCCCTGCCCACAAGCACTTGTCCACGTGTCCGTGGTTAGGTGGACTTTCCCAGTAACTGCGTTGTTGAGGGCACGTCTAGTATTGTGGTACACGTGCTCGTGTAATGCGGGGACGGCACACCGGGAGAAATAGTGGTGGCTGGGGACCGAGTACCGAGGGACGGCCGCCGCCATCAGGTTGTGGAAAGCTTCCATCTCCACGAGCCTAAAAGGCAACATTTTGAGCGCAAGCATTCACGAAATGTGTGAATTTAGTAGTGTGGCCTGTGGGGTGTTAGCTGCATATTTGCTCTTGCGTTACAAAGACTGGAGTAGGGACAACTGAACGCTGCTCTGGGACAAGGACGTGGACGTGCTTGCTGATGGTGCAGAGCGGGAGGCATCTTTGCATGCGCCATGTACAGGCAATTGGTGTGCACGCACAACAGCGGAACAAGCAGTGGTGTCACCCGCAGACAATGTTGCTGGACCCTGGGGTTCGGCCAACTTAGTCAGATGTTTTGCTGCCTTGTGCCTGATCATGCTGTTGGTGGTCTAGCTGGTAGTTTTGCTACCCCTGCTGATACTGGCCTGACAGTTGGTGCAAATGGCCTTTTTGGGTTTATCTGCAGAGTCTTTAAAAAATAACCAGACTCGGGAAGACCTAACAGTTGTACTTGCAACTTCCGTCATGTTGGCATTACGAGGAACGCTTTCCCGCCTTGTGTCTGTGGCCACCACACTGCTTCTTCCTGCCTGTTGTGGTGCTATGCCTCCCTCCTCCTGTGTGCTGCTGTCTTTGCTCTGTGTGTTCCCCTGCCAGGTTGGATCAGTTACTATATAATCCACCACCTCGTCTTTCACTTCCGCACTCTGGTCTTCCTCCTGACTTTCTGGCAATTATGTCTCATCATCATCATCCACCTGTTGCGACATTAATTCCACTTTACCACCATCGCCTTCGTGTGACCGTGGCTGATCCAATATTTGGCCATCACTACACGCGTTCGCCTCTTGACTCGTATGAAGCTGGCCGGGCGAGAGGCCCGAATCTACAAATGGGAAAGTGAACAGCTCTTCTGAGTGTCCAAGTTGGGATCAGTTGTCTCTGGGCACTCAGCATGGTGGGAGGAAGGAAGATCTGGGTGAGGAATATGCGGTCCAGACTCAAGGCTACTGAGACTTGACCGTGTGAAAGACAGGGTGGAGGTGGTGTCCATGTGACTAAAAGCATTATCTGCTATCCAACCAATAACCTTTTCACACTGCTCTGTCTTCTATAGTGGTGCTCTGTGGTCGCCTAGTAATTGCCCATTTTAAATGGAGAACAATATTTTCCACGTTCATGAGAAATGGCTGATTTTGGAATGCAGTTATATGTGATATGTCTGACAGAGAACCACAATTTTAAATAGGAGACCTGTAATTTACTAATATTATTCTACATGGATCCCTATGTGAATAGCTTCACCGACACTTCACGGAATGAAAATGGAAGAAATTTATGATTTTTTAAGTCTTTTCGGTTATATGTCTGACAGAGAACCACGGCTTTAAATTGTAGGCCTGTAATTTACTAATATTCTACACGTAGACCTAGTGTGAATAGCTTCACCGACACACTGCAACGGAATGAAAATGGAAGAAATGTATGATTTTAGAAGTCTTTTCAGTGATTTGTCTGACAGAGAACCACAGCTTTAAATTGTAGGCCTGTAATTTAGTAATATTATTATACACGGAGACCTAGTGTGAATAGCTTCACCGACACACTGCAACAGAATGGAAAAGGAGGCCAATATTTTCCACGTTCAGTTCAAATTTCTGGATTTTTATCGCTGTAATATGGAACAGATCTGGCTTTATTCTGCAGTGAGCAGAAAATGGTGTACTCTGGATTGCTTTTTAAGCAAATAACCAGGATTAAGATAAAAAAAAAATTGCCCTGGACCCTGATATCTGGGGCTGTCTAGAAATATCTTTATTACAGCAGCAGACAGGACGTTCAATGAACCCTATTATGCTGTATTATACACTGCAGTTTGACACATACACTGCCTGCCTGCCTAGCTCTGATATATGTATATATATTTCTTATGGAATACCTAGACTAACAGGACGTTCAATGGACCCCCTTGTGCTGTATCATACACTGAAGTCTGCCACATAAACTGCCTGCCTGCCTAGCACTGATTGTATGCAGCTGGATTAGTCCTCGGAAGGACTGTTGGTTCAGATGGATATAGATATATGTTGTGGAATACCTATACTAACTATGAACAAGCAAATCTGTCCCTGACGCAGCAGCAGCTCTCCCTACTCTGCCTGTTTCCGGAGTAGACTGACGAGCATGGCAGCGCCTGGTCTTATATACACCTGATGACGCTGTGCGGCCAGCCAATCACTATAATGCCCACAACCAACATGGCTACGGCATTACAGTGTGTGGCAGGCAATCCCTGCATGTTCATTGGCTCTCTAAAGAGCGCCAAACATGCAGGGAGGGGACCCAGGGGACTCACCCGAGCAACCCGAAAATACTCGCCGAGATTGTGATGCTCGGGTGAGTACCGAGCAGTGGCGAGAGTGTTCGCTCATCACTAGTCATTACTAATTCTGCAATTTGTACTGCACTGAAATTGATGCCACTTTGGTGGGTTTAGGCCCTAATTTTTGGAATTGTGGAGAATCCTGATTGGGTCTCCAACTATTGGGTTGGCTGTACTAGAAGCGGTGCCGGTCCCCATTATACTACTTAAACTCTAGTGAAATTCATGCCACTTTGGTGGGTTTATGCCCTCATTTTTTTTTAACGTGAACACTCCTGATTGTGTCTCCATCTATTGGGTTTGGCTGTAGTGGAAGAGGTTTCTATCTCCATTAAACTACTTCTACTCTGGTGAAATTGATGCCACTTTGCTAGTGTCTGCCATTCATTTTTGGAAATGTGGGGAATCCTGATTGGGTCTCCATCTATTGGGTTTGGCTGTAGTGGAAGAGGTTTCTGTCTCCATTAAACTACTTCTACTGTAGTAAAATTGATGCCACTTTGTTGGTGTTACACCCTTATTTAGGGAAATGTGAACACTCCTGGTTAGGTCTCCATCTCCTGGGTTTGTTGTAGTGGAAGAGGTTTTGGTCTCCATCTATAGTTATACTGTAGTGAAATTAATTATTTGGTCCAGATATTGTTCTCCACAAAGGGGTACACAAACATGATTAACTCAAAATTGATTTTCAATAAACAACCATCAGCCACCCCTTCAAAAGCACCTGCTGCTCTTCTTCCTCCTCTGTTACCGTGGCAAGTATTGTCACACAGGTCTCCGACCGCAGAACCTATGATTGTATAGTCGCTCCAGTCAGGCTGACAGCCTGTCAGCTGTAACAGAAGCTGACATGCCTTCTGTGTTTGTTTCACTGAGCACACCACATGTTTCTCAATCCACCGTAACATCTCCACCTGCACCTCACTCACGGTCTAGCAGTTTGTCCGTTTCACCATACTCCGCCCTCTCTCAGCACTGCAGACAGCCCTTGGTCCCGCAGTTGTGGTCACATAAAAGATTGTTCCATCCTACACGTGAGAAAGCTAAGAGGTTGAACTCCACCTTCTCCAATCTGTAGGCCATGGAAATGGTGGTCTTAGGCCCTAATTTTTTTAAATGTGAACACTCCTGATTGTTTCTCCATCTGCTGGGTTGGTTGTAGTAGAGGCGGTGTCGGTCCCCATTATACTACTTAAACTCTAGTGAAATTGATGCCACTTTGCTGGTGTCTGCCACTAATTTTTGGAAATGTGGAGAATCCTGATTGGGTCTCCATTTTTTGGGTTTGGCTGTAGTGGAAGAGGTTTCTGTTGCCATTAAACTTCTTCTACTCTTGTGAAATTGATGCCCATTTGCTGGTGCTAGGCCCTAATTAAGGGAAATGTAAACATTTTTGATTGAGTCTCAATCTACTGGCTTTGTCTTAGGGGAAGACATCTCATTCCAAATTCTTCAATTTCTACTATACTGAAATTGATGCCACTTTGCTTGTGTATGCCACTAATTTTTGGAAATGTGGGGAATCCTGATTGGGGTCCATTTATTGGGTTGGCTGTAGTGGAAGAGGTTTTTGTCTCCATTAAACTACTTCTACTCTGGTGAAATTGATGCCACTTTGGTGGGTTTAGGCCCTAATTTTTTAAAAATGTGGAGAATTCTGATTGGGTCTCTCCATCTATTGGGTTGGCTGTAGTGGAAGAGGTTTCTGTCTCCATTAAACTGCTTCTACTCTGGTGAAATTGATGCCACTTTGGTGGCACTAGGCCTTAATTTAGGGAAATGTAAACACTTCTGATTGAGTCTCCATCTACTGGGTTGGCTTTAGGGGAAGACGCGTCATTCGTAATTCTACAATTTCTACTGTACTGAAATTGATGCCACTTTGCAGGTGTCTGGCACTAATTTTTGGAAATGTGGGGAATCTTGATTGGGTCTCTATCTTTTGGGTTGGCTGTAGTGGAAGAGGTTTCTGTCTCCATTAAACTACTTCTACTCTTGTGAAATTGATGCCACTTTGGTGGGTTTAGGCCCTCATTTTTTGAAATGTGGAGAATCCTTATTGGGTCTTTCCATCTATTGGGTTGGCTGTAGTGGAAGAGTTGTTGATCACCATTATACTCACCATTATACTAGTTCTACTGTAGTGAAATTAATTCTTTGGTGCAGATATTTTTGTCACAGGGGTACACAAGATATGATCAAAATTGGTTTTCTTAGTACCATGGTATATAAAGCAGGCTATAATTCATCTTTTAATTTTTCGATGCTGATATTGTTCTCTATACAGGGGTACACATTAGTAATGAGAGATAAGCATTAAATGTGCTCAACTTAGTGGTTGAGCAGTTTCTCAAAACCTACCCAGATCTGCCAGAGCTGCTTGTGAAAGTGCAATGCATGTGTGCCCATTTCAGAAAGTCAGCTATAGCTTCCGCCACCCTGGCATTGCTTTAGCAGCATATGCAGCTTCCAGCTCACAAACTGTTGTGCGATGTCACCACACTTTGGAAAACAACGCAGATGTTGGGAAGGAATTGTAAGCAGCAGAAGGCAGTTGTTGAGTACCAGATTCAACACGCCCATCGGCATTCAGGTCAGCCTCCGCACATAAGTACTGATGAGTGGGCATGGATGTCTGACATCTGTGCCATCCTCAAAAACTTTGAGGACGCCACCAAGATGGTGAGCGGTGATGATGCCGAAGTTAGTGTTACCAGCCCGCTTTTCTGTCTACTGAAATGCTTGGTGCTCACAGTTAAAGAGGAGGCATTGCAGGCGGAGCAAGGTACTATGCCGCCCTGCCTCATCTCATCTCAATGCAGATTGGGTGATAATGAGAAGGAGGAGGATGAGGAGAACATGGACAGTTGTCCTCTTGGGGAGGACAGGGAAGTCTTGGCTGTCTTAGAAGTCTTGATACCCCTCTTTCAGTCTGTGGGAAAGCTGTATGAGTTTCGCTTAATGACCTTCAGTGGCTTAAACCGTGGATTTGCTTATGCACGTTATTTCTCTAAACGCATTGCAGATCAGGCCATTGTCCAACTCTGTAGTGATTAAATTCAATGCGTAAAGAAAGATCTTTGTCTGTGACTAAACACCACGGAGAAATGTGAGCTGATGTTGGACGGGCTGCCATTGCTTATGCAACAAGCTGCATTAGAGGACTTCCTATGAGAAATTACAGCTGGAGTGGATACGGTTTCCCTCTATGCCAGTCCTTTCATCGAGATAAAGAATATAGCTGTGGTGAAATACAACTCTCACCGAGAAGCAATGTCAGACCAAAGAACGTTGGGCTCACCAGAGGATTTGATTGTGAGGGACCACCTTTCTCCCCCACTAAAGAGCACCATAACAGCTGTAAGGTTTGGGCTATGAACTCACCTGAAGGAGAAGCTAGGATCCACCAGCGGATTCCCTGGTTATCTGGTGGGCCTGTCCAACCCTGTCGAGAAGCAGCCATGACTAAGAAAAGTGTGTGGGAAGGTTCCTGGACACTCTGTGGCCTGGCTCCAGTAAGATGTACCGTCCCTGGCCACATTCACCTGTCCACGTGTTTGTGGTTAGGCGGTGCACTGGGGATGGCACGGGTAATGTTCCGGAACCCATGCTTGTAGGAGGCGGGGACAACACCGGGAGAAATAGTGGCAGTTGGAGACTGAGTATGGAGACCCGACCGCTGCCACCATGAGGTTGTGAAAAGCTTCCGCCTCCACTAAACTGTCCAGAAATGTGACAGTTTAGTATTGCGGCCTGTGGGTGGGTGAGTGGCTGACTGCATACTTAAGCCTGCATTCCAAGTAATAGAAAACTAAGGAGATGGATGGCCTCATCATCATCACAACCTGCAAGGTTTGCGCTATGAACTCTCCTGATGGAGAAGCCAGGGCCCACCAGAGGAGTCTGCATTTCTCTGATGGGCCAGTCCAACCCTGCCGAAAAGCATCCCTGGCTAAGAAAAATATGTGGAAAGGTTCCTGGACACTCTTTGGCTGCTTTTTTTTTACTGTGGTCTGGCTCCAGAAATCCATAAGATTGCAATCTATAAGATCCCTTCACTGTCTCCCAATTGCCCAGCGTATCCAGTTCAAACTACTAACACTGACGTACAAAGCCATCCCTAACCATTTGTTCTCCATTCATTTCTGAACTAATCTCCTATTATATTCCCTTCTGTAATATCCGGTCCTCTCAAGACCTCCTTCTTTCCACACTTATTTGTTCATCACACAATCACCTCCAATACTTCTACCAAATATCCCCCATCTTCTGGAATTCTGCGCCTCAACATGTTCGATTAGCCACCACATTCTGATCCTTCAGACACAACCTGAAAAACCATTTCTTCAAGACAGCCTACAACCTGCCATTGTCTCGCTGTCACCTCACCTCAACACCACCGGAGATAATGCAACTCCACAACCTACTGTCTCCTTCCCCACCATCCTGTAGAACGTAAGGCCGCAAGTGCAGGGTCTATAAGACCTAAGATTCAATATGGCACCTTGGCAAAGCCCAGTTATGTTCTCCCTCTAATATCTAACAATATCAAACAGGTCATGCTGGAGAAACTTGCGCCTACTGCCACTCAGTGTCTCCAGCTCCTTTGTAAGAAACTAATGTTTCCTCAGCCAGTCTACAAAATAAAATTGCTGAGGTACGGAAATTGTGGATGGCTTTGCTTCTGGTACTGGGTGCTAATACAGATCTGTGGTGTGCCATTCACTGGATATTCCTGGCTGGTTGGAGACAAGCTCATTCCCACAGAAAAGTACTAGCAAGCTAACGAGATGGTGGCCTCTATCATCATGAAGGCGTTAGCTTGTTGTCTAGTAGTCTGGCTTTTATACTAAAGATCCTGCTCATTTTTACAGTTTTAAGTAAGCATGCAGAGACCGTGGTCTCTGCAGCAGCACACCCAGGCCAGGATAGTGGTTGAGAAATTGCTGTATTATCAGGTTTAGGATGAGAGCCATGCATGCACGTGTCTGAGGTTGCCCCGACGTAAGGCCACCACCAGGTTTTCACAATTATTTCACATGGCCTTCCCTTTTGCCAGGTTCAGTGGAGGCAGCCATTGCTCAAACTCGGCCTGGAGAGCTGTCCACAACTCTTCAGCTGTATGACTGCGATCTCCAAGGCATATTAATTTTAACACTGCCTGATTGCGGTAAGACCTGGCTGAGCGGAGGTGGAGGGGATTCTCTCTGCACTGTTGGAACATGTGTCTCAGTAGCACAGAGGTTGAGGGCGCAGTTGGAGGCCCTAGAGGAGGTGGAGGATGCAGAATCACTGGAAGAAGTGATAGATACAGAGGTTTGTCCCGCAAGCCTTGGGGATTCCAACACTTGCTGTCTAGTGACACCTTGGTGTCTAGTGGTTTAGTTCTCCATCCCCTGGTGTGTAGTGGTTTAGTTCTCCAACCCTAGCTGTTTAGTAGGTTAGTTTTCCAACCCTTGTTGTCTTATTAGTTTAGTTCTCCAACCCCTGTTCTATATTAGTTCAATTCTCCATGTTCTGGTCTCTATTTCTTTCTCCAACCCATCCATGCCTACCCCCAGGGGTTAACGTCTTGAGACGGGGGTTTGGATTCTTCTCGGACCCTACTTCGTCCGGGCCCGGATCAACTGAAAAAAAATTCTGAGCATCGCTACACATGCTTTCCCCCTTTTGAGTCTGTGAAGCTTTGGATCAGACTTCTGATGTCCTGCAATAGAATATGTGAACAGCTCTGCACACTCACCCATCTGTGTTTTTCCACAGTCAGCTGGTCGGTTGGAGAGTTGTGACAAGGGTGAAAAGAAGGGTAATTGGGGTGCCATCTCTGAGGACTGTACTCTGTGTGATGTTATGGTGGAGGAAGAGGAGCAGAGGCCACTTGATGCAGCGCTTGTCATCTACTGGAGCACATGTTCTTCCTGCCCCTCATCTACAAGGCGTACCGCTGTACGACTGGCAAAGAAAGAGTGCAGTCCAGTAACAGAAGTTTTCAAAATGAGGCACTGTTGCTCACTGTAGCAAAACAAACCTATTTCTCATCTCTCATATCATACGTGTCTCACAACCCTAAACAGCTATTCAGCACTTTCAAGTCCCTCCCCTGTCCAGCAGTTCCTCCTCCCTCTCCTCTCCTCTCCTCTCCTCCCATCTCATCTCAGCTGAAGACTTAGCCTCAATCTTCAAGCAGAAGATTGACAATATAGGGCAAAGCTTTTGCTTAAAGTCCCAACAGCCCCTTCTCATAACTACTTAACTCTCCGCCTCCAAAACCAGCTTCTTCGCCATCACAGAAGATCATCTTTACTCTCCAAATCACATCTCACCGCCTGTGAACTTGACCTAATACCATCCCACCTCATTCCAAACTGTTCTAGTCTTCATCCCAAGCCAAACCCTCCCCTTCTACCTGTCACTAACAACTGGAAGCTTCCCCTTGTAATTCAAACATCGATCGCACCCATCCTCCAAAACCGCTCCTTTGACCCATCCTATGTTTAGCTATCGCCCCATCTCACTTCTCCCCTATGCCTCCAAACTACTGGATCAACAGGTGTATTTTGAACTGCCCTCCAACCTCTCCTCCCGCTCCCTCTTTGACTGCTTACAATCAGGCTTCTGACCTCACCATTCCACTGAAACTGCTCTGACTAAAGTCACCAATGACCTTATTACTGCCAAATCCAAATCAGACTACTCTGTTTTTCTCCTCCTAGACTTGTCATCTGCCTTCGACACAGTAGACTCTTACTACAGACTCATCTCTCGGCTTCAGACTTGGCCCTGTCTTGGATCTTTTCATACCTAACCGACAGGACATTCAGTGTCTCCCACTCACATCACCTCCTCATCTCACCCCCTATGTGTTGGTGTCCCCTAAGGTTCAGTTGTAGGACCCAGGCTTTTCTCCATTTACACCTTTGGCCTGGGACAGCTCATGGTCTCACGGATTGCAGTATCACCTATATGGTAATGACACACAGATCTACCTCTCTGAACCTTATATCACCTCCTTACTAACCAGAATCCCACAATGTGTGTCCTATATTTAAACATTCTTCTCAGCTAGATTTGTAAAAATTAACATGGATAAAACAGAATACATCATCTTTCCACCATCTCATTCACCCCTCCTCCAACTGACCTATTTTTAGCACCACGCCGGATCCCTGCTCTGACAGGCAGGGTCTCCGGCGTGTCACTTCACTCACCCGCACTGCGGTCAGTGCTTCCCTTCCCCGTGCTCTGCCTGCTTCTAGCAGGTCTTCCTGCCATGTCCTTAGGGCACGCCCGTACATGCTCCCGCCGTCTTAAAGGGCCAGCGCATGCACTTGCTATTACCTCCCCTTTGGCTGTGGGACATTACACATACAGTACAGACCTAAAGTTTGGACACACCTTCCAATGTCCATTCCTTGTGTTCTTTAGCCCAAACAAGTCTCTTCTGCTTGTTGCCTGTCCTTAGCTGTGGTTTCCTAGCAGCTATTTTACCATGAAGGCCTGCTGCACAAAGTCTCCTCTTAACAGTTGTTGAAGAGATGTGTCTGCTGCTAGAACTCTGTCTGGCATTGACCTGGTCTCTAATCTGAGCTGCTGTTAACCTTTGATTTCTGAGGCTGGTGACTCGGATAAACTTATCCTCAGAAGCAGAGGTGACTCTTGGTCTTCCTTTCCTGGTGTGATCCTCATGTGAGCCATTTTCTTTGCAGCGCTTGATGGTTTTTGCAACTGCAATTGGGGACACTTTCAAAGTTTGCCCAATTTTTCGCACTGACTGACTTTCATTTCTTAAAGTATTGATGGCCACTCATTTTTCTTTGCTTAGCTGCTTTTTTCTTGCTATAATACAAATACTAACAGTCTATTCAGTAGGACTATCAGCTGTGTATCCACCAGAATTCTGCACAACACAACTGATGGTCCCAACCCCATTTATAAATAAAGAAATCCCACTTATTAAACCAGACAGGGCACACCTGTGAAGTGAAAACCATTTCCGGTGACTACCTCTTGAAGCTCATCAAGAGAATCCCAAGAGTGTGTAAAGCAGTCATCAAAGCAAAAGGTGGCAACTTTGAAGAAAGAAGAATATAAGACATATTTTCAGTTGTTTCACACTTTTTTGCTAAGTATATAATTCCACATGTGTTAATTCATAGTTTTGATGCCTTCAGTGTGAATGTACAATTTTCATACTCATGAAAATACAGAAAAATCTTTAAATGAGAAGGTGTGTCCAAACTTTTGGTCTGTACTGTATATTGCTTCCTCCCCACTGGGGAGGTGCCTGAGCAACCTTCCTGTTCTGCAGTCTAAGTTGTTAAGGTTGCGTAGCCAGCCTGCTGCACTCTGGGGAAAACCCAGCCTGCTGCACTCTGGTGCAAACCCAGCCTGCTGCACTCTGGTGCAAACCCATCCTGCTGCACTCTGGTGCAAACCCAGCCTGCTGCACTCTTGTGCAAACCTAGCCGGCTGCACTCTGGTCCAAACCCAGCCTGCTGCACTCTGGTGCAAATCCAGCCTGCTGCTGTTATGATCTGCAACAAGAACTAAGGAAAGAAGGGGAAAGCTTTCCCTACAGTAAGACTATGCTGAATCCCTACGATGTAGCAGGCAACCTGTTCCTAGCGAACAGACCCGCCTTTGTCCTAGGCTAGTCTGAACAAAGACCTATAGAATAAAGGGTAGGGGTCCATAAATGAACTAATGACTGGAACAAAAAAGGGACACCTCCTGAACATAGAAAGTTGTTGCAGAACACGAGAAAATAAACTGACAAAAAGGTACTAGAGGTCCCAAAGGACCAAGCGAACTGAGAGATAGGCACCAAAGCACCTGGCTAGCAAAATAGTCAAACAACACTGAAGTTCAGCACACCCAAAAGGGCGGAGCTGGAATATAAAGGCAGATGGTCGCGTGACGGCAAAACACAGGATGGAAAAAACAAACAAGAGGGTTCCAACAGTAACCCCCTCTTTTAAGAGGATCCTACAGACCCAGGCCTATCCGGAAACCTCTTGCGGAAAGCTCTAACAAGCTTAGGAGTAGTGTTGAGCCACCCCCGTAGTGTTCGAGTTCGGTTCGGTTCGTCGAACACCCGTGTGTTCGCCGAACTGTTCGTCGAACTGTTCGTCGAACACCTTCGAACACCGTTAAAACCAATGGCAGGCAAACAAAAACACATAGAAACACATAGAATACACCTTCAAAGGTGTCCAAAAGCTGACAAACTGCTCAGAAGACACAACTAACACATGGAAAAGTGACAAGTACATATAGTCATGCGAAAAGAAAAGAGGTGGAGGAGTAAAAGGAGGGGGAGACACAGATATATGCATGTCATGTCCTTCTAAAATCCAAAAAGTGAGAAGCCGACACGTTCAGTCCGCTCCTGCCCGTGCCACCTCCGTGTCGCCGGGTTTGTGCCAGAGCCGCGGTGAACCCTGACGGCCAGCCACCCTCTCCCAATACTGGTGCCTGTCCGCTGGTGGGTCGAGCGAGCCCCCCTGTGGTGGAGGCAGCTCTAAGCTTTTTAATTTAAATTGTCTCTCTAATTTGAATGAATACACTTTAAATCCATTTACAAGGATCTATTGGAGGGCAAGTCTCATGCCAGCAGCCGCGTAATTCCAGCTCCAGTAGCGTCCACTAAAGCTGCTGCAGTTAAAAAGCTTTTATAAGGATCGAGCTCGGCTGTCCACCGCAAGGCATCCTACTGCCAGTCCCAGCCCCTATGCCTTGGGGTGCCTCCTGATGCTCTTCACTGAGTATCCCGTGGTCCCGAAGCATTTCCTTTGAAAAAATTAAGTGTCCAAACTACAGGTGGTGTAGCTTGCTTAACAGCCGGGATAATCCGCTGACTAGCAGACACTGCTACTAGGCACAAAGTATTTCCTGGGCTAGATGCAGTTAAAAATTTGTAATTAGATACTCTCGTTGGATACTGAGAAAGCATTCCATAGAGTCTCCTGGCACGCCATATATGATTCTCTTAAAAAGCTTGGGGTAGGGGTCTAGGGGACCCTTTTATAGCCAAAATCACGGCCCTGTATCACAATACGTCACCTAGGCTGAAGATAAATGGAACTGTAGCACCCTGAGGGCTCGGTTGCTACAGAGGTATTGCACCTCACCCAGAGGTGTGATATCTCACTCTCAGGTAAGGATGGAGTGTGGATCAGGACCCGACACCTGCATGCATTACACCACATTGCCGTGGGGCAGGGCGACCAATATGCCTCTGAGATGGGCACGACAGTCCCTGTCCCTGGCTGGAGTGGGGGGAGGGAACACTGAGGAAGGGGAACTCTGTAGTGCAGGAGCAGGTAGGAAGCAGTTCCTGGGTGCATTGAGAAGGGAGTATAAAAGGTGGGCACCATCTTAGTTCAGTGCAGAGAAGTCTGAGCAGAAGTGGCAGGGAGCAGGGGCTCTGCATGAGCTCTGCTCCGGAGGCGGGCCTAGTAACAGAGGCCCAGGCCTGGAAGAGGGAGAGGGAAGGAAGAGGAGCGGACAAGGCTCCAGGAACGAGGAATGAAGGGATCCCAGGGGTGGGGACGGGCGAGTCGCCACCGCACGCCCGAATCCACCTGCGTGGAGGGGTCAGGCCAAAGGGGGAGACCGGTCCCCGAAACTAGTGGAGGCAGGAAACGACCCTCAGCTAGAAACCGGAGGCTGTGACATTTTATGTGGCGCAGCCCCTCGCTACACCCGCTAGGAAGGCACCACATAGGGTCAGGGAAACTGGCACCAAGTTTACCAAGAAGAGGCCTGAGGCAGCCGGACAGAAAGGTTGGTAAGAAAGGCCAGACAAAGGACACACAAAGGGGGTCCTGTGAAGCGCTCCAAAGTTATCTGGGAGTTGTTTGAGCCCCTCACCTGGTGAGCACAGTACGACGTGGGCAGCCGTTACCTGCAGACGTGGTCTGGATAATAAGAACTGTGAGTAAAGGCCCTGGACTGCATCACTGACTCCGTGTCATTACTGCTGCTGCCCTGCACCATCACCCCCATCCTCCGTATACACTGCCCTGAGGCTATACTCCTCCCGTGGGGAGTTATGCTACGCTCTGCTGCACCCACAACACCAGCCTCAGCGGTCTGCCCTGCAGCGGCGGTTCACTCTGACCGCAATCCACGGGTGGCGTAGTCGGACATTTAAACATCAAAACCACATAAATAGTTCCGCCACTGGTTTGACCACCCTGAGCCACGGAACCGGGTCGCCGCCACGAAAACTACAACCATCCACCAAAAAGGGTCCGGCTCCGGGTGTCCCAAGGCCCAGGGGGTGCATCAGAACATTTTCATCACCTTTCACAATCACCAATGGGACAAGGCATGGATGTCCTCTGTCCCCTCTCTTATACATCCTAGTGATGGAGCACCTGCTCTCATCAATTCGCCATAACCCCAATATTAGGTGGATTGAGGTGGGAGGCACCGAGTACAAGTGCTCTCTATTTGCTGATGATGTCCTAGTATATATCACTCAATCACATATATCCATCCATGCTGTTATGGCTGAAATAGGTCACTTTGTTACATGGTCAAATTTTAAAATCAATGCAGCGAAGTCTGAGGCCCTCGATGTCTCCCTCCCCAAATCCATATAGGATTCCATCCAGTCCAACTTTCCCTTTGCCTGGCCCTCACAGGGTATCAAATACTTAGGAATTCCTAGTCATAGAGACCTCTCCCATCTATGTTATCTTAATTTTGGGCCCTTTATTGAACAACTCCATACAGACCACGGTTGGCAAGTTAGAACTGTAAGATTCACTACGTGAACCACTGGTGTTTTGTGGAAAAGCACATGTACACTGTGTTCCAAATTATTATGCAAAAAGTGTTTAGGAGTGATAAGGGAAGAATTTGTTTGTTTGTCAGTTAAACTCATTGATGGTGATGTGTGTCAGGGCTCTTTATATCACTGTAAGCAATTGCAGACACCTGTGCTAATTAGTTTGGCAGGTGTGTCCAATGAAAGGCAAGACTACTTAAGAAGGCTGTCTCACATTATTAAGCAGCCTACATTTTCTGCCAAAATGGGAAAGAAAAAGGATGTGTCGGCTGCTGAGAAGCAACAAATTGTGGAGTGTTTAGGTCAAGGCATGACTACAATCAACATTGTGCGATGATCAGGATGAAGTGTCTTGGCAATCAAGAAGTATGTAGCTGATTCACAGTACACACGTGTGCGTGCTGATAAGGGCAAATTGAGGACTCTTTCCTACAGGCAATTACGTCAGGTTAAAAGAGCAGCGGCAAAAAAGCCTTGTCATAGCAGCAGACAAGTTTTTGAAGCTGCTGGTGCCTGCAACGTCCCCCGAACAACAAGATGCAGGGTCCTTCAGAGGTTTGCAGCTGTGCATACGCCATCCTGTCGACCTCCTCTATCCACTTCACACAAGCAGAAACGGCTCCAGTGGGCCAAACATTACATGAAGACTGATTTCAAAACTGTTTTGTTCACGGATGAGTGCCGTGCAGCGCTCGATGGTCCAGATGGATGGAGTGGAGGATGGCTGGTTGATGGATACCCCATGCAAACACGGCTACAGCGCCAACAAGGAGGAGGTGGAGTAATGTTTTGGGCTGGAATCATGGGGAGAGAGATTGTCGAACCCTTTAGGATCCCTGAAGGTGCTAAAGATGAACTCCATAATGTATGTGGATTTTCTCAAACAGAACTTCCTGCCATGGTTCAAGAAGAAGAACCGTGTATTTCAGAGCAAGATCATTTTTTTGCATGATAATGCACCATCTCATGCTGCACATAAAACATCTGCATCTCTGGCTGATATGGGCATAAAAGGGGACAAACTTATGGTGTGACCCACATGCTCCCCTGACCTCTTCCCCATTCAGAACCTCTGGAGCATCATCAAAAGGAGTGTCTATGATGGCGGGAGGCAGTTCACATCTAAGCAACCGCTCTGGGAGGGTATTCTGTCCTCATGCAAAACAATTGAAGCAGAAGCCATCCAAAACCTGACAAATTCAATGGACGAGAGAGTTCAGAAGCTCCTTTCGAACAAGGGGTCCTATGTGAAAATGTAACATCACCTAGAATAAAGTTTTGAGTTGAAAACTGTTTGATTTCAGTTTCTAATAACCTGCTAATGCTTATAATTTCAAAAATGACCATTTTTTTGGTCTTTATTAAAATGAAAAGGTTGATCGAAAAGTTTGGGGGATCTAAGAGTGTGGCAACCAAGTAGTCATGATTATTTCGAATTCTGACAATATGAGGGTCATGTTGCAGGTAGTGCAGCAAGAAGGCACTTATCTGTCTTGCGCATCTCGGAGCCCCAAAATTATTTTCCGGGCTAGATGCAGCTAAAAATTATTATTAATTTTAAATCTGGTGGAGCTTAGTATAGATGGCCTAATAGGATCAGTGCTGCACACTGCTACAAAGCCCAAATTATTTTCCAGTCAAGATACAGATAGACATGATTAGTAATTTTAAATCTGGTGGAGCTTATTTTAGATGGCCTAATAGAATCAGTGCTGCACACTGCTACAAAGCCCAAATTATTTTCCAGCCAAGATACAGATAAACATGATTAGTAATTTGAAAGCTTAAAACGGTTGGTACGGTGATTTTAACCAATCATCAAGCTTTTACTCTCCCCAGGATGACACAGGGGTAGAAAAGTCGTTTCAGATCCATGATTTGTTCATCTTTATGAAGGTGAGTCTGTCTACAATATCAGTGGAGAGCCGCGTGCGCTTATCTGTCAGCACACCACCAGCAGCGCTGAACACACGTTCAGACAGAACGCTGGCTGCGGGGCATGACAAGATCTCCAAGGCGTAAGTGGCTAGCTCCGGCCATTTATCCAGATTGGAAGCCCAAAAAGAGCAAGGGTCCAGTGACACAGTCATGGCTTCAATGTTTACTTGGAGATACTCCTGTACCATCGTCTCTAGGCGTTGACTATGTGTCAGACTTCTTGTCTCCTGTGGCCTTGCAAAGGATGGGCTAAAAAAGTGGTGAAATGATTCCGCAAAATTGATGTTACCAGCAGATACTGTGGTTCTGTTACAGTTTGAGTGCTGAGCACTTGACGGTCCCACGGTTGGCAAGTTGGAACTGTGAGATTCACTACGTGCACCACTGGTGTTTTGTGGAAAAGCACATGTAAGATTCTGCAACAGTCTCTGCTGATACTCCTGCATGCGTGCATCACTTTCTATGGCAGGAATAATTTCTGCAAATTTACTTTTGTACCGGGGATCTAACAGTGTGGCAACCCAGTAGTCAGGATTATTTCTAATTCTCACAATTTGAGGGTCATGTTGCAGGTAGTGCAGCAAGAAGGCACTCATGTGTGTTGCGCATCCAGGAGCACCAAGTCCCTGTTGTGTTGGTGGCGAGGTAACAATCATGCTTCCTTCCTCTGTCCTCTCCCCCCAACCTCGCACAACAGAAATGTGATCAAGGTCTCCCTCATCTGATGAGTCTTCCATCAGTTCGTCCTCCACTTCTTCCTGGGCTCCTGCACCTTCCTCACTAGTTTGGCTGCTACCATGCGCCCTGGTAAAACCATCTCCCCCACCCTCACATGCCTGCCACCTTGGTGCTGCCGACCGTCTGGACCTTGCAGATGTTAGCCCTTCCACATACAACTCCTCCTCCTCTACTTCCTCGACCTCCTCTTGTGCCACCACCTGACTCCGAATTCTGTTTAACATGTGCTCCAGCATGTAAATCACCGGAATAGTCATGCTGATAATGGCATCGTCAGCACTAAACATCTTCGTCGCCATTTCAAAACTGTGCAGAAGGGTGCATAGGTCCCTGATCTGAGACCACTCCTCCAGCGTGATTTGCCCCACCTCTGGATCTCGTTGGCCCAGGCTATACGTCAGAACGTATTGCACCAGGGCTTGTCGGTGCTGCCACAGTCGCTGCAACATGTGCAGAGTTGAATTCCACTGGGTAGGCACATCGCATTTTAGCCGGTGAAGTGGCAGGCCCAATGAATTCTGTAGAGATGTAAGTCGCTGAGCTGCGGGATGCGCACGGCGGAAGTGAGCACACAGCGACCGTGCCCTCTGCAGAAGGCCATCTAGTCTGGGATAGTGGGCTAAAAATTGCTGGACAACCAGGTTCAACACGTGAGCCATACAAGGCACGTGTGTGACATTGCCCCGGCGAAGGGCCGCACCCAGGTTTGCAGCATTGTCGCACATGGCCTTCCCTGGTTTCAGGTCCAGTGGAGACAACCATTCATGAAATTGGTTCTCCAGAGCTGACCACAACTTCTCAGCTGTGTGACTCACATTTCTCAGACATTTCAAAGTAAAAACCGCCTGATGACGTTGAGCCCTACTGCCAGCATAGTAAGGAGGTGTGCAGGATCCCTTCTGCGCAGTTAGAAAGCTTGTGGCATGACCAGACAGGCTTTGGGTGCAGGTGGAAGACCGAGAGGAGGTTGAGGAGGCAGAAGCAGTGGAGGAACTTTGACATAAAGAGGATTGATGCACAACTCGTGGGGTCGGCAAGACTTGGACAGCAGCCCCTTGTCCTGCTGTCACCATAGTTACCCAGTGCCCAGTCAGCGACATGTAACGCCCCTGTCCATGACTACTCGTCCAAGTGTCTGTGGTGAAATGCACCCTGTCACACACAGAGTTTCTCAAAGAAGCGGTGATGTTTTGTGCGACATGCTGATGGAGCGCAGGCACACCTTTCTTTGAGAAGTAGTGCCGACTGGTCATCTGGTACTGGGGCACTGCGACGGACATAAGGTCTCGAAAATCCTCTGTGTCCACCAGGCGGAAAGGCAGCATTTCTGTAGCCAAGAGCTTGCAGATGGTGAAATTCAACCTCCTAGCTTTCTCATGGCTAGGAGGAAATGGTCTTTTACTTGTCCACATCTGAGGGACCGAGGGCTCGCTATTGTGCTTAGACGGGGCTGATAAGGGTGTCCCCGGCAAACTGCCGGTCTGTGAGGAAGATGCAGGCGGACATGTTAGGTTGCCTTGATCCAAAGGTGGTGCTATCGATGTCGGACAGCGCTCAACACCAGCTGGTGTTACCACCTCCAAAGAAAATGATGACCTGCCAATCACGCTGGCTGTTGCGGGTAAAGAGGTGGCAGGTCTGCGCCCCAAAACAGGTGTGACTGCTGTCCCCCCAGTCACAGAGGATGAAGAGGCCGCGGATGCACAAGATATGGCAGACGGTGGTTGGCCCGGCCGACTAGGCCGCATTGTAGCACACTGAGCTTCCCACTGCAACTTATGCTTCATGTCCATGTGCCGGTTCATGCAAGAAGTACTCAAACTATGTATTTTTTGGCCTCTACTTAGCTTTTGCTGACAAATGTTACAGATAACACGAGTTGGGTCATCTTTATCGATCTGAAAAAATGCCCAGGCTATGCAAGGCTTAGCACCCATGCGACCTGAAGAGCCACCACGCCTTGTGGTGAGAGACAGAGTTGTGTTTGAGGATGCAGTTGTTGACGTGCTTCCAGTACTACGTCTCTGTCCAGGAAGGCGCAACCTGACCTCGTCGTCACTAGCATCTTCCTCCACCTCCTCTGCTGACCTCATCTCTTGGCTGACTGTGGGTTGACAGTAAGTGGGATCTCCAACCTCATCATCATCACCCTGTGCGTTATCACACCCGTCGTCCTCAGAGCTAACCTGTTCCTGCCCTGACAAAAAACTAAAGTTGTCGCTCCAATCAGGTATTTGAGTCTCATCATCGTCTTCCTCATTGTCTCCACCAACAGGAGTTACAGTTTGGGAATGAGGGTCTACATTATGGTCAGAACCTTCTGCGTCTGGTCCTGGATCCGACTCATAAAGATTCTGGGCATCAGTGCAGATCATTTCCTCGTCTGGATTCACAGAAGCGCTGGAGTCGACCTCTGATTCCCAGGCTATAGTATGAGTAAACAGCTCTGCATACTCAACCATCTGTTCTACCTCATACTCAGACGGGCAACTGGAGATTTGGGAGCTGTGAGGAAGCAAGTGCGATTGGGGTGACACCTTTGAGGACTGGAGTATTTGTGATGTTGAAGTTGATGTGGAGGAGAGCCCACTTAAAGGAGCACTTGATATCCGTTGAAGCACCTGCTGTTTTTGTGCCTCATCTGGAATTTGTAGCGATTGGCGTGGCCGTAAGAAAGGGATCTTATCACATTGTCCGCTAAAAGAAGTAGACATTTTAGTTTGGCTGGAAGATGGTCTTTCTTCTGCAGATGTTATTGTTGCTTTAACACCTACCCCACGGTCACAACCTTTTTTCCCCTTCCCAACACGCCTATTCCCCTTTCCACCAGCAGCAGGCCTCTTTCCACTCATTTTGGTGGTTAACTAATTCACAACTCTGGAGTTGTTTGCACAAAAAAACAATGAATGGGAACCGAGCAGAGCTGAGTGGCCAAACTGTGGTATTAGGCCAAAACTATTGGCTGGGTTAGATGCAGAAAAAAATTATATTCAATTTGCAACCTGATGGAGGTCAGTATAGATGGACTAATAGAACAAGTCCCACACACAGCTAGAAGCCCAAATATTTTTTCAGAGGTAGATGCAGAAAAAAATTGTATTCAGTTTGCAACCTGATGGAGGTCAGTATAGATGGACTAATAGAACAAGTCCTACACACAGCTAGAAGCCCAAATATTTTTTCAGAGGTAGATGCAGAAAAAAAATATATTCAGTTTGCAACCTGATGGAGGTCAGTATAGATGGACTAATAGAGAAAGTCCCACACACTGCTAGAAGGCCAAATATTTTTTCAGAGCTAGATGCAGACAAAACATTATTTTTAATTTGCAACCTGATGGAGGTCAGTATAGATGGACTAATAGAGAAAGTCCCACACACTGCTAGAAGCCCAAATATTTTTTCAGAGCTAGATGCAGAAAAAAATTATATTCAGTTTGCAACCTGATGGAGGTCAGTATAGATGGACTAATAGAATGATGCTATGCCCAAAAGATTTTACTTCACTAGGTGCAGTAAAAAAATTGGTATTCTATACACAGGTGGTATATCTTGCAACACAGATAGGCTACTCCACTGACTAACACACTCTGCAATAGGCCAAAAAGGATTAGCTTTGCTAGATTCAGCCAAATGCTGTGAAAAAAACTTGCACAGCACTGGCACAGACCTGCCTGGCAAAAACTGATAGGAACTGATGTAACCTAGTCCTGAAAAGGACTGCAATTACAATTAGTCTTTACTCCCACAATCTATCTATTTAAGAGCACAGACCTGCCTGATAAAAGTCGTAGGAAATGCTGTAACCTAGTCCTTAAAAGGACTGCAATCACAACTATTCCCTACTCCCAAGCTATCTGTAGATTTGTGCGAAAATTGGCTTGAAATTAACAAGGTATAGCGCACACAGCAACAGCGGTGCCGTCTAACACGCAGCTGCAGCAGTGAGAAAATGGTGGCGACGGGCAAAATGTCTTGGTCTTATAGGGCAAGGACATGTGACATACACTGCCAATGACACATGCCCTTGCTTGTGTGAAAAAAAGCACTTCGCTCCGTGTGTGCGCTGCTGATAGGCTGACAGATTGCACCTCCCCACTGTAAATGCGGGAAAGAGAAAAAAAATGGAGATCTTCATTATTCCTGCAGAGATCCATCCCCTGCCCCTCCCCCCACCCCGCTGTACACTCAAACTGCGTATTAACATTAATTTTCAGCATTACTGAGAAAAAATCCAGTTATGATTTTGGTGCACGAACAGTTATCAAACATAACCTCGAACAGCCGAATTTTTCTCAAATCGTTCGTGTTCGCCGAACGGCTCGAACACCGCCCAAAACAGCTCGAATTTGAGTTTGGCGAACAGTTCGAGTCGAACAACGCTCATCTCTACTTAGGAGCAGAGACATCATCGGCCTTAACCAGGAGTTATCTTCGGGACCAAAACCCTTCCAGGAGACGAGATACTGTACTCTCCCTCTATGCCATCTAGAATTCAAGATACGTGAAATTTCACATTCGCTGTCTTCCACCACAGGAGGAACTGAGACAGTGGCATCTCTATCAGATACATCCACCTTTTTCAACAAGGAAATACAAAACACAGGATTAATCTTCCAGGAAGTAGGAACATCCAACCTAACCGCAGACGGGTTAACAACCTGAAGCACTTTAAATGGACCCACAAACTTAGGACTAGAGATGAGCGGTGTTCAACTAGAACTGTTTGCCAATCTCAAATTCGAGCTGTTTTGGGCGATGTTCGAGTCGTTCGACAAACGCGAACGATTTGCAAAAAATTCGGCTGTTCGAGGTTATGTTCGATAACTGTTCGTGCACCAAAAGCGTGTCCTGCCTGGCTGGCACTATTTAGAGAACCAGTCATGCAGGGATTGTCTGCAACTCACTGTAATGCCATAGCCATGGTGGTTGTGGCATTACAGTGGTTGCCCAAGTCGATGGGAACAGTGCTCACAGTGAGCCGGCAATTCTACAGCGGCATACACAGGTACCCGAAAATTTAGAATAGAAAGAATAGAGTATCACACATAGATTAGATAGATAGAAACATGTCAGTCACATATATAATAAGTACAGTGACAGTGTTGGTTACTGTACTTGTCATTTAGTGTTAAAATAAAGGATTTATTAAAAAAAATTATTAGTGTTTTCATGCACCGTCTCTTTAAAAATGCTGGCCGGCAATTCAGCATCGGTACCCGACAATTTATAACAGAAAGAATAGAGCATCACACATAGATTAGATGGATAGAAACATGTCAGTCACATATATGAGAAGTACAGTGATAGTGTTGATTACTGTACTTGTCATTTAGTGTTAAAATAAAGGATTTATTAAAAAAAAAAATTGGCGTGGGGTTCCCCGTAATTTTAGTCTCTAGCGGAGGTTAAGCAGACGTCTGGGGCAGATGTTTGAAGCCTGAGAAGGGCGTAATACCCACGGAGCTTCCCAGGCTACTAATATCAGCCCCCAGCTGAATACCTAGCCTTTACTAGCTATTAAAATGGTGGACCCCCAAAAAAATGAGCTCACCTCATGCATGTCACTGACAGCGTGGGAAAATTCTCCTGCACTCACCGCATGCGCAGGAGAATTTTTCTACGCTGTCAGTGACGTGCATGAGGTGAGCTGAGTTCATTGGACATGACCTTGGCTCATCTTTATGCCGTCATAGCGAGACACTGAGGAGCGCAAGCATGCCTGCGCTTCTCAATGTCTGCCGCATGGCAAGCTGGATGGCAACGTTCTGCTGCGGTCCAGCCTGTCATGTGAATGTAGCAGAGCTGAAGCTGTCGTGGGAACCATGGAAAGGTAAGGATGATGTTTCTTTATTATTTTACTTTTATTGCAGGAGATCGTTGGCTTCAGCTGGAATGGGCGTGACGGTAAGTATGGTTTAATTTAGAACAATAAAGAATTGTGTGTTTATTTCAATTAAAGGACTTTATTCTGGGTGTTTGTGGTTTTTTTTAACTTTGACTATGGGGTTAGTAATGGGGGTGTCTTACAGACGCCTCTCCATTACTAACCTGGGCTTGATGTCAGCTGGCATTATAAGCTGACATCAATCCCAGCCCTATTACCCCACTGCCACCGCTACAGGGCAGTGGGAAGAGCGAGACTAAGTGCCAGAATTGGCGCATCCTATGGATGCGCCATTTCTGGGGCGGCTGACGGCTGGTGTTTCTAGCCTGGGAGGGGGCCAATATTCATGGCACCCTTCCTGGGCTATTAATATCAGTCCCCAGCTGTTTGCCTAGCCTTTGCTAGCTATTAAAATAGGGGGACCCCACGTCATTTTTTTTGGGGTCCTCCATTTTAATAGCTAGTAAAGGCTAGGTATTCAGCTGGGGGCTGATATTAGTAGGCAGGGAAGCTCCGTGGGTATTACCCCCTTCTCAGGCTTCAAACATCTGCCCCAGCCATCTGCTTCACCTCCGCTAGGGACTAAAATTACGGGGAACCCCACGCCAATTTTTTTTTTAATACATCCTTTATTTTAACACTAAATGACAAGTACAGTAATCAACACTATCACTGTACTTCTTATATATGTGACTGACATGATTCTATCTATCTTATCTATGTGTGATGCTCTATTTTTTCTGTTATAAATTATCGGGTACCGATGTTGAATTGCCGGCCGGCTTTTTTAAAGAGACGGTGCATGAACACACTATTATTTTTTTTAATAAATCCTTTAACACTAAATGACAAGTACAGCAAGCAACAGTGTCACTGTACTTCTTATATATGTGACTGACATGATTCTATCTATCTTATCTATGTGTGATGCTCTATTCTTTCTGTTATAAATTGTCGGGTACCGATGTTGAATTGCCGGCCGGCTTTTTTAAAGAGACGGTGCATGAAAACACTATTATTTTTTTTAATAAATCCTTTAACACTAAATGACAAGTACAGCAAGCAACACTGTCACTGTACTTCTTATATATGTGATTGACATGTTTCTATCTATCTAATCTATGTGTGATGCTCTATTCCTTCTTGTCTAAATTGTCGGGTACCGGTGTATGCCGCTGCTGAATTGCCGGCCGGCTTTTTTAAAGAGAGTGTCTTCTGAGCAGTTTGTCAGCTTTTGGACACCTTTGAAGGTGTTTTCTATTTGTTTCTATGTGTTTTTGTTTGCCTGCCATTGGTTTTAACGGTGTTCGACGGTGTTCAAAGGTGTTCGACGAACAGTTCCACGAATATCCTGGTGTTCGATGAACCGAACCGAACCCGAACACTACGGGGGTGGCTCAACACTACTTAGGACCAAGTTTTTAGAGGGAATCCTCAACTGCAGGTTCCTTGAGGACAACCAAACCATGTCACCCACAGTAAACAAAACCTCCTTTCGTTTCCTGTCAAAATATTTCTTGGACTTCTGGTTAGTCTCTTGAAGGTTGCAACGTACATTAGTCCAAACTCTCTCCAAATCACCGGAAAATTCTCCTCCTCCAGCACCGCTGACCCCAATTTGGAGAACGAACCAAAAGACGGATGTCTCCCAGTACAACAAAAAAAAAAGGAGTACACCCAGCTGAGGAGGATGTATAATTGTTAAGAGCAAATTCTGCGAGAGGCAGAAACTCACACCACACCTCTTGATTGTCCGCCACAAAACATCGCAAAAACTGTTCTACATCCAGGTTCCTTCTTTCAGTCTGTCCATTAGACTCAGGATAATACCCAGACGAAAATGACCAATGGACTCCCAACCTGTCACAAAAAGCATGCCAAAAGCGAGCCACAAACTGAGGTCCTCTATCAGAAACAATATCCGTGGGAACGCCATGAAGCTTGACAATCTCCTTAGCAAACGCCTTAGCAAGTGTCATGGCGCAGGGCAACTTAATGAATGGAACCAAATGACACATCTTACTAAAATGGTCCACGACCACACAGATGACAGTAAAACCCTCGGACATGGGCAGATCAGTAATAAAATCCATTGTGAGATACGTCCAAGGCGCACTAGGAACCTCCAGAGGGCAAAGCAACCCCACAGCAGGAGTATGTGAAGCCTTTGACCTGGCACACACGGTACATTTGTAAGGGGGAAGACCGGGGTGTAAATACTTTCAGAGCAAGGGATCCGGAACTGCCGGGGCCATACCTATTGTTGCAGGGGGAAGACATACTGCAAGCAGAGGAGTCATGTGACAGGGAAGCAGGGGGTGTGTCGAGAGAGAGAGCTGGGAGGTCAGGTGACAGAAGGACTCCTGGTGTGACGAGAGAGAGGGAGAGACGAGGACGTTTGCGCAGGAAATCGGAGCTGAATCCTGCGGAGCAGAGCAGTGTGAGAGGGTCCAGGCTCCTGGCTACAGGACTTGGAGCAAGGGATCCGAGTGCAGTGGACTGGAGGAGTCAAGCTCACTGTAGGGAGAAGAGATGCAGGGTCCGTGGAGCTGAGCACGTGAGGTGCCGTGTTATGGACTAGGGGCTCTGCGGGTAAAACCAGAGACCGCCCGCTGCCACCAGAAGACGGAGCATTGTTTGGCGGGGAAGCCTGAAGACAGCGTCACCAGCACCAGCTGGCAACTGCCTTGTAGAGGATACAAGTCAGCTAAGTGAAAAAACTGTCGTTTGTTACCGGTTTGACTCTGCTACGTCTAGTTAAACTGTAAACTGTCAGTTACAGACTAATACCTGCTATTTCCCCATATTTTCCCCTGTTACTCCCTGCATGGAGATTCATCTTGTTATCATAAACTTTCCCTGTTTATTAACCCTGTATTGGCTGCTCTGTGCTTTTGTGTCACCGCATCTAAAGTTCGTGTGTTACATTTGGCGTAGTCGGCAGGATCCAGTCGTTAGACACAGACACTGCAGAGCAGTCCATCCTGGAACCCCTAAATCTAGCTTGCCACTGGGGGCCATGCTCAGCAATCTCTCAAAGTTCACCGGGGACAATATGATGCTGTGGGACTGGATTGAGAGAGTTAGGAGTATGTTACGTTTGCACCCGATGACCCCAGCTATGCAAGCCGAAATAGCCTTATTGGCCCTGGACGGCGAGGCCCGACAGTCCGTGAGGTACCGCCCTCCCCATGACCAGGATACTGTAGAAAAAGTGGTGCAGATACTGGAGGAAATGCATGGGGATCCCACCAATGTAGGAGAGCTGAGGATACGACTGTTTCACCAAGTGCAGCAGGAGGGGGAGACTGTGACGCAGTATGTTAATGCCTTACAGAGGGTGCATGCCTATATCACTAGAAAAGACGACATGGGGAATTTGGGAATGGGCCCCTTTGACGTGATCTTAAGGGACTAGTTTGTGGCAGGCCTCAGGGATGTGCAGCTGAAGCAGGCCTTGCGGGAGCGCCTGCGCGCCAACCCACGTATGACTTTTCAAGAAGTGGGGGCGGAGGCACGTGTGAGAGAGCAGGAGATGGGGATGACGGCCCTGGCAGGGATGGTCCGGAGTAATGAGGTACCCACCCCGCCTGCAGGAGATACAGGAGATGCGGGATGAATGGTCCAATCTCAAGAAGACCCCTGCCCCGACACCAGAGATACTCAGATCGATTGCCCCAGTTATGGAAAGAATTGAATTCAGGACCCCCCCTGCAGGAGAGTTCCATAGAAGAGGGAGGAAGCCCTACACAGGCAGAGACACGACCTGCTGGAAGTGTGGAGGCGCAGGACATTACGCCAGGAGCTGTGCTAGCCGAGGGCGGCCCCTGTCGTGACAGGCGTTAAACTAGCGGGCTCCGTGTTTGGGGGACACAGCACAGAGCCTGAGGAAGGGGAAAGAAAAAAAGGAAGTCCCAAAGGACTTAGTGTCCAGCAGCCCGACTGTCTGGGCCGAAATAAGCGGTCGGGCTGTTCACTGCCTGGTTGACACGGGATCCCAGGTGAATACGATGACAGAAGAACAGCGATTTCCAGAGATAGCGCGGCATGAATGGGGACCAGTAATTAGAATCACGTCAGCTAATAAATTACCCATGCCGGTCGCAGGGGTGGTGTGGATGAAGATACGAGTGTGTGGAAAAGATGTGGGAAACAAAGGAGTCATCCTGGTCGCAGGGGGAACCGGAAGTGGACCCCCGGTGACCTCGGAATGAATGTGCTGAAAGAGATCGGGCAAATTCTGCTTAGTGAGCCGAAGGAGATTCCTCTAGACCAGTAGGACCCGTGAACTCCCCAAAGGAGGGTCTTTCAACAACTAATCTGAGCTGCCCAGGCTCAGGAGATGCCGAGTGAAGGGAAGATCCTGGGGAAAATAATAGTGCCAGCAGCTATAGCCCTCACCTTACCGCCCGGACAAACTGTACTCACATTACCCGCATGGGCCTGCACACCTCTTGAAGGGGTCGAAGTCCAGATAGAACCAACATCGATGGACAAAGTACCCCCTGGACTCTTGGTGGCTCGAACACTGGCCACCGTCCAGGGTGGCAATGTTATACTGCGGTTGTTAATCTGGGCCAAGATGATCTCACACTCCTCCCAGGGCGGAAATAGCCCAGATTCTGGGAATGCCCGAGAAGTTGGTGCGACCTGATGTGGTACAGCAGTCCGCTGTACGAGGAGACCTCTGGACTCTGGCGGTCACCGTGCCACCGGAACCCCACCGGGTAAATGCGAAGGGGGGACGAAGAATCCTAGAATGAATGCGGGCTGAATTGACGGGATTTACACCTCGACAGGTGCAGCAGGTTGATGATGTCCTGGAGCAGTACCAGGAAGTCTTTGCTCGCCATGAGGATGATTTTGGTTGCACTGAAGCCATTACCCACGAGATTCCTACTGGGAGCGCTGCCCCAGTGCGGGAGAGATACCGGCAGATACCTCCCCAGATGTATAAAGAGGTTAAGGAGATGCTAGCCCATATGTTACAGAATGGTGTGATACGAAAGAGTCAGAGTCCGTGGGCAGCCCCGATTGTCCTGGTCCATAAGAAAGATGGGACCCTGCAATTCTCTGTGGACTATAGACGACTGAATGCCTGTACAGTACCGGACTCTTACCCACTACCCCGAATCGAAGAGTCCCTGTCGGCCTTAGGGAAGGCAAGATACGTCTCCTCCTTGGATCTGGCCAGTGGGTACTGGCAGGTGCCCGTGGCCGAACATGACCGTGCGAAGACGGCGTTCATATTACCCATGGGACTGTTCGAGTTCAATCGGATGCCCTTCGGCCTGACTAATGACCCAGGTACGTTCCAGCGTCTGATGGAGAGGTGCCTGCACGATTTGAACTTCGAGGCAACACTGATTTACCTTGACGACATAATTGTCTATGTCGCCACCTTCGAGGAGCACCTCCAGCGACTGGAGCAAGTACTGAGTCGCCTACATAGTCATGGCCTAAAGGTGAAGCCCCAGAAGTGCCACCTGTTCGGCAAACAGATCGAATATCTCGGTCGTACTGTGTCCGGTGAAGGAGTCAGGCTCACCCAGGAAAAGGTGTCCGCCATACAGGAGTGGCCTACCCCGAAGACAGTGAAGGACGTTCGGGCCTTCCTGGGACTTGCCTGGTACTACCGAAGATTCGTGAAGATCTTCACCCGCATAGCCAACCCATGGCTGGACCTACTTAAGGCAGTGCCGGCGGGCTCCAAGAATCAGGCGATTCGGTGGGGAAGCAGCCAGGAAGAGGCCTTCCGTGCCCTAAAAATGGCCCTGACCGAGGCCCCAATACTTGCCTATGCGTATTTCTCTCAACCCTTCATACTCCACACTGATGGGAGCCTACATGGTCTGGGAGCCATGTTATCCCAAGTACAGGATGGGAAAGAGCGCGTGATTGCGTACGCCAGCCGCTCCCTTCACGACTCTGAGAGGAACCCAGATAATTATAGCTCTTTCAAATTAAAGTTGCTGGCTCTGGCTTGGGCAATGACCGAGAAGTTTATGGAGTATTTGTCCGGGTCCGAAGTACTGGTGAGAACAGATAACAACCCGCTGGCCCACTTGGAGAATGCGAAATTGGGGGCCCTGGAGCAGCAGTGGGTTGCCCGCATGGCCAGGTACCGGTATAAGATCGCCTACCGGCCTAAAGCAGAGAATACTCACGCCAACGCCCTCTCCAGAGTGACATATGAACGGCCTGATCATGACCGCAATGAAGATTTGGAGGCGGATGAGACCCCTAGCTTCCGAAGTTTCGTGGGACCACTGGCTGCGGCGCAGGGACAGATCGGAGAGACGTCGGAAGAACAAGAGCTAGGACGGCCAAGAGATGACTGGATCCGACTTCAACAGACTGACAGAGAAGTTGCTCAATTACGTCAATGGGTGGCTTTGCGGCAAGTCCCCAGTTGAGAAGAGAGGAGTACCCTGTCCTCAGGAGAACTGAAAATGCTGGGACAATGGAAGAGACTGTGTTTGCGAGACGGGCTACTGTACCGACGGTTGCAGCTACTGCGAGAGTTCGGGACCACCTGGCAAGTGGTGATCCCAGAGAAGTTAGTCGGAGTAGTGGCTAAGGAGGCTCATGAATGAGGGGCTCACTTCAGACCAGAGATGACATTTCAGTGGTTGCAGAGGCTGGTGTATCATCCCCGACTGCGAGCAACAATAGAAGACACTTGTCGAAGATGTCAGAGCTGTGAGCTGGTAAAGCCCCCGGAGCAGCGGGTCCCCATACAAACTATTGTGACTTCTGCCCCCTTGGAGGTGCTGATGATCGACTATTTGACTGTTGGACCGGAGCATTTCAGGTATGAACATTGCCTGGTAATGACAGACCACTTCACCAAGTTTGCTGTAGTGACCCCGACCAGAGACCAGACCGCCGAGTCAGCTGCGCAGGCCATCTGCCGAGACTTCATTCGGGTGTACGGCTGCCCAAAGAGGATTCATTCCGATCAAGGCGCCTGCTTCCAAGGCCGGGTGATGAAAGAGCTGCACCGGTTGTACAAGATTGAGAAGTCACGGACTACTCCTTACCACACTCAAGGAAATGGGGCCTGTGAATGCTTTAATCGGACACTGATCCAAATGCTCCGCACGTTGGAAGAAGATCGGAAGGTACGATGGCCTGAGTTTGTGGCCGAGCTGGTGTGGGTCTACAACAACCGAGTGAATAGTAGGCCGGGGTTCACTCCTTATACCTTGCTGTTCGAACGAAAGGGGCGAGAGATCACCGAGTTAGAGCTGGACCCCGACGAGGACTACCCACGGACAGGGGTGTCTTCCTGGGTCCGAGAACATCGGCATTGACTGCAGACCCTCTGACGGTTGGTACAACAAAAGTTTCAGGAGCTCAAACATGAGACATTGCCTCTTCGAGGGACAGCTCTGAGGCCCGGGGAGCGGGTGTTGGTTCACAACAGACGGCCCCGGGGCAAATTGAGTAGGCGGTGGGAACGGACCCCGCACCGAGTGAAGCGCAGGATTGGCGCTGAAGGACCTGTGTATGAAGTTCAACCCGAGGGGGTTGAAGGAGCCCCTACCAGAGTGGTTCATTGTAGTATGCAGCGACCCTGTCTGTCTAAAGATGACGAGGGTGGAGAAGAATCACCTGCTTCTAGAGAGGGACCTGTCACAGTTGCCCCAATCCACGATGTGGACGAAGAAGAGTTGTTGATTCTACCTTCGAGCCCCAGCACTCGATTACCTGCAGTCTCCAGTGCAGGCGGCGAGGGAACAACATCGGTTGAAGCCATTGGGCAGGCGGAGATTGGAAATCCGAGTGACCCTACACACCCCATCGGTCAAACTGAGTTACGCCGGTCAGAACGGACAACAGCAGGAGTGCCTCCTCACCGTTACGAACAAGATCAATTCATATGGTACCGTATCATCCAGGAAGTTCACGAATGTGAATGTTTGATGAAGGAACTCTCGCCCGTGGAATGGCGAGTTAAAGGAGAACGGGAGTATAAGGGGGAAGACCGGGGTGTAAGTACTTTCAGAGCAAGGGATCCGGAACTGCCAGGGCCATACCTCTTTATGCAGGGGGAAGACAGAATGCAAGCAGAGGACTCATGTGACAGGGAAGAAGGGGGTGTGTCGAGAGAGAGAGCTGGGAGGTCAGGTGACAGAAGGACTCCTGGTGTGACGAGAGAGAGGGAGAGACGAGGACGTTTGCACGGGAAAGCGGAGCTGAGTCCTGCGGAGCAGAGCAGTGTGAGAGGGTCCAGGCTCCTGGCTACAGGACTTGGAGCAAGGGATCCGAGTGCAGTGGACTGGAGGAGTCAAGCTTACTGTAGAGAGAAGAGACGCAGGGTCCGTGGAGCTGAGCACGTGAGGTGCCGTGTTATGGACTAGGGGCTCAGCGGGTAAAACCGGAGACTGCACGCTGCCGCCAGAAGACGGAGCATTGTTTGGACAGGGAAGCCTGAAGACAGCGTCACCAGCACCAGCTGGCAACTGCCTTGTAGAGGATACAAGTCAGCTAAGTGAAAAAACTGTTATTTGTTACCGGTTTGACTCTGCTACATCTAATTAAACTGTAAACTGTCAGTTACAGACTAATATCTGCCATTTCCCCATATTTTTCCCTGTTACTCCCTGCGTGGAGATTCATCTTATCATAAACTTTCCCTGTTTATTAACCTTGTATTGGCTGCTCTGTGCTTCTGTGTCACTGCATCTAAAATTCCTGTGTTACACATTGACGCACCCACTTGATGACTTCTTTCTGCCATCAAGGCCACCAAAAACTGCGAATGATAAGTCTTAGTCTCAGAAATTCCTGGATGACCTGCCAACGGAGACTCATGACACTCCACAAACAAGTCTCTCCTAAAGGTTCTAGGCACGAACAACCTCCCTTGGGGAGTGTTAGATGGAGCATCATCTTGAGCTTTTAGAATCCCATTCTCTAAAACGGAGTCCAATGCCGCCACCACAACTACTTTCTGTAAAATGTTTTCCTCCTCCTCGGCACCGACTGCAGGAGAGAAGCAGTGAGATAAAGCATCGGCTTTAACATTCTTAGTACCAGGGATATAGGTAACAGAAAAATGAAACCGAGAAAAAACAAGTGCCCACCTAGCTTGACGGGCATTCAAGCGCTTGGCAGCATCCACATAGATCAAATTCTTATGATCTGTGAAAACCTGAATAGGAAATCTAGTGCCCTCCAAAATATGACGCCAATGTTCAAACACAAGTTTAATAGCCAGCAACTCCCGATTTCTAACATCATAATTCAATTCGGTTTCCGAAATTTTTTTCTAAAAGAAGGCACAAGGATGTACTCCGTCCCTGAGACAAAACTGCTCCGACCCCCACCGATGAAGCATCGACCAAAAAAGGCATGGTCTGATCAGGCTGCATAAGGATAGGGGCTGAACTGAACCTCTCTTTGAGATACTCAAACGCTTCAATGGCCTCAGTAGTCCATTGGACAGTATTCGCATCTTTCCTGGTGAGATCGGTTAGAGGCTTAACAATTACAGAAAAATTCTTAATGAATTTCCTGTAATAATTGGCAAAACCCAAAAATCTCTGTATAGATTTCAAACCAATAGGCCTAGGCCATTCCTGCACAACCTGAACCTTCACCGGGTTCATCTCAAAGCCCTCGCTGGAGACAATGTAGCCCAAAAAACTAATTTTCTGCACAGCGAACTCACATTTCTCCAGCTTAGCAGAGTGAATTATCATTCAATAACTGCAAAACTACATGTACACTCAGCCAATGGGACTCCAGATCTGGCAAATAAATTAAAATGTCATCCAAATATACAACCACATTCTTACCAATCAAGGGTCTCAAGATGTCATTAATAAGGTTCTGAAAAAATGCAGGTGCATTGGTAAGACCGAAAGGCATCACCAGATTCTCAAAATGACCAACCGGAGTGTTAAAAGCAGTTTTCCACTCATCACCCTCCTTCACTTGTAACAAATTGTATGCCCCCCGGAGATCAATCTTAGAGAACCACTTGGCCCCCACTAACTCGTTAAACAAGTCAGGAATTAACGGCTATGGGTAGGAATTGCGTATGGTATTCTTATTAATTTAACAAAAATCCAGACACGGACGCAAACCCCCATCCTTTTTTTAACAAAGAATCCAACTGCCACAGGCGACTTAGAAGGTCTAATGTGACCAGCAGCCAGGCTAGTCTGTATGTACTCCTCCAAGGCCTTTCTTTCAGGGATAGTTAGATTAAACAAGCGACTCTTGGGAAGAGTAGCTCCCGGAATAAACTCAATAGCGCAATCATAATCTCTATGAGGAGGTAAAACTTGCAACTCCTCCGCCGAGAAAACCCTCCAAAAATTTTGAATAGGTACAGGTAATTCCCCTTTTCCCACAACCGCAATGCGACCATTACAACATTTATCACAGCATTTCAGACTCCAAGACTTAATCATATTAGTAGACCAGTCCAGCAAAGGATTGTGCAGTTTTAACCAAGGCAATCCTATAAAACCAGAGAGGGTAAATTATCTAATACAACCAAGTCCAAAATTTCTTGGTCAAGACCATTGATAGTGAAGGGAAATGCAGCAACCTTGTGAGTAATACATTTCAAGGGAGTGTTATCAATTGCAATCACAGAAATAGGTGATGACAAAGGTTTGGATTTCAATTTAAGTTGTTCCAAAAACCCTTTATCAATCACATTAAGTGTTGAACCACAATCCACAAATACCTGAAATTCAATCAAATTTTCCTGCAAAGTAGTACTCCGTGAAAGAAATACTCCTGCAGAGCATAAACAAGCTATACGAGCATACCTGACTATTTTTTTTCTTTACTTAAACAAAGCTCACATTACTTAATCAAATGGTCAGCTTTACCACAATAAAGACACAATCCCTCGGCGAACCTCCGGTCTCTTTCCTGTGAGCGGAGCGACATCGTCCCAACCTCCATCAGTTCTCCGCCGTCTGAGCAGATTTTCTGGGGACTAGGACCTGGCATGGCATCCTGCAGAGTCTCAGATGCAGGGAATGCGATTAGCAAATCCTTAACCCTTTCACTCAGACCAGCAAGAAATAGACTTTTCAGAGCAGGATCATTCCATCTGACTTCAGAAGCCCACCTTCTAAAGTGTGTGCAATAAATCTCAGCTTCATCTGACCACTGTCCGGGTCCGAAGTACTGGTGAGAACAGATAACAACCCGCTGGCCCACCTGGAGAATGCGAAATTGGGGGCCCTGGAGCAGCAGTGGGTTGCCCGCATGGCCAGGTACCGGTAGAAGATCTCCTACCGGCCTAAGGCAGAGAATACTCACGCCGATGCCCTCTCCAGAGTGACATATGAACGGCCTGATCATGACCGCAATGAAGATTTGGAGGCGGATGAGACCCCTAGCTTCCGAAGTTTCGTGGGACCACTGGCTGCGGCGCAGGGACAGATCGGAGAGACGTCGGAAGAACAAGAGCTAGGACGGCCAAGAGATGACTGGATCCGACTTCAACAGACTGACAGAGAAGTTGCTCAATTACGTCAATGGGTGGCTTTGCGGCAAGTCCCCAGTCGAGAAGAGAGGAGTACCCTGTCCTCGGGAGAACTGAAAATGCTGGGACAATGGGAGAGACTGTGTTTGCGAGACGGGCTACTGTACCGACGGTTGCAGCTACTGTGAGAGTTCGGGACCACCTGGCAAGTGGTGATCCCAGAGAAGTTAGTCGGAGTAGTGGATAAGGAGGCTCATGAATGAGGGGCTCACTTCAGACCAGAGATGACATTTCAGTGGTTGCAGGGGCTGGTGTATCATCCCCGACTGCGAGCAACAATAGAAGACACTTGTCGAAGATGTCAGAGCTGTGAGCTGGTAAAGCCCCCAGAGAAGCGGGTCCCCATACAAACTATTGTGACTTCTGCCCCCTTGGAGGTGCTGATGATCGACTATTTGACTGTTGGACCGGCGCATTTCAGGTATGAACATTGCCTGGTAATGACAGACCACTTCACCAAATTTGCTGTAGTGACCCCGACCAGAGACCGGACCGCCGAGTCAGCTACGCAGGCCATCTGCTGAGACTTCATTCTGGTGTACGGCTGCCCAAAGAGGATTCATTCCGATCAAGGCGCCTGCTTCCAAGGCCGGGTGATGGAAGAGCTGCACCGGTTGTACAAGATTGAGAAGTCACGGACTACTCCTTACCACGCTCAAGGAAATGGGGCCTGTGAATGCTTTAATCGGACACTGATCCAAATGCTCCGCACGTTGGAAGAAGATCGGAAGGTACGATGGCCTGAGTTTGTGGCCGAGCTGGTGTGGGTCTACAACAACCGAGTGAATAGTAGGCCGGGGTTCACTCCTTATACCTTGCTGTTCGAACGAAAGGGGCGAGAGATCACCGAGTTAGAGCTGGACCCCGACGAGGACTACCCACGGACAGGGGTGTCTTCCTGGGTCCGAGAACATCGGCATTGACTGCAGACCCTCTGACGGTTGGTACAACAAAAGTTTAAGGAGCTCAAACATGAGACATTGCCTCTTCGAGGGACAGCTCTGAGGCCCGGGGAGCGGGTGTTGGTTCACAACAGGCGGCCCCGGGGCAAATTGAGTAGGAACGGACCCCGCACCGAGTGAAGCGCAGGATTGGCGCTGAAGGACCTGTGTATGAAGTTCAACCCGAGGGGGTTGAAGGAGCCCCTACCAGAGTGGTTCATTGTAGTATGCAGCGACCCTGTCTGTCTAAAGATGACGAGGGTGGAGAAGAATCACCTGCTTCTAGAGAGGGACCTGTCACAGTTGCCCCAATCCACGATGTGGACGAAGAAGAGTTGTTGATTCTACCTTCGAGCCCCAGCACTCGATTACCTGCAGTCTCCAGTGCAGGCAGCAAGGGAACAACATCGGTTGAAGCCATTGGGCAGGCGGAGATTGGAAATCCGAGTGACCCTACACACCCCATCGGTCAAACTGAGTTACGCCGGTCAGAACGGACAACAGCAGGAGTGCCTCCTCACCGTTACGAACATGATCAATTCATATGGTACCGTATCGTCCAGGAAGTCCACGAATGTGAATGCTTGATGAAGGAACTCTCGCCCGTGGAATGGCGAGATAAAGGAGAGCGGGAGTATAAGGGGGAAGACCGGGGTGTAACTACTTTCAGAGCAAGGGATCCGGAACTGCCAGGGCCGTTCCTCTTGATGCAGGGGGAAGACAGAATGCAAGCAATGGACTCATGTGACAGAGAAGCAGGGGGTGTGTCGAGAGAGAGAGCTGGGAGGTCAGGTGACAGAAGGACTCCTGGTGTGACGAGAGAGAGGGAGAGACGAGGACGTTTGCACGGGAAAGCGGAGCTGAGTCCTGCGGAGCAGAGCAGTGTGAGAGGGTCCAGGCTCCTGGCTACAGGACTTGGAGCAAGGGATCCGAGTGCAGTGGACTGGAGGAGTCAAGTTCACTGTAGGGAGAAGAGACGCAGGGTCCGTGGAGCTGAGCACGTGAGGTGCCGTGTTATAGACTAGGGGCTCAGCGGGTAAAACCGGAGACTGCACGCTGCCGCCAGAAGACGGAGCATTGTTTGGACAGGGAAGCCTGAAGACAGCGTCACCAGCACCAGCTGGCAACTGCCTTGTAGAGGATACAAGTCAGCTAAGTGAAAAAACTGTTATTTGTTACCGGTTTGACTCTGCTACATCTAATTAAACTGTAAACTGTCAGTTACAGACTAATATCTGCCATTTCCCCATATTTTCCCCTGTTACTCCCTGCGTGGAGATTCATCTTATCATAAACTTTCCCTGTTTATTAACCCTGTATTGGCTGCTCTGTGCTTCTGTGTCACTGCATCTAAAATTCCTGTGTTACACATTGACGCACCCACTTGATGACTTCTTTCTGCCATCAAGGCCACCAAAAACTGCGAATGATAAGTCTTAGTCTCAGAAATTCCTGGATGACCTGCCAACGGAGACTCATGACACTCCACAAACAAGTCTCTCCTAAAGGTTCTAGGCACGAACAACCTCCCTTGGGGAGTGTTAGATGGAGCATCATCTTGAGCTTTTAGAATCCCATTCTCTAAAACGGAGTCCAATGCCGCCACCACAACTACTTTCTGTAAAATGTTCTCCTCCTCCTCGGCACCGACTGCAGGAGAGAAGCAGTGAGATAAAGCATCGGCTTTAACATTCTTAGTACCAGGGATATAGGTAACAGAAAAATGAAACCGAGAAAAAACAAATGCCCACCTAGCTTGACGGGCATTCAAGCGCTTGGCAGCATCCACATAGATCAAATTCTTATGATCTGTGAAAACCTGAATAGGAAATCTAGTGCCCTCCAAAATATGACGCCAATGTTCAAACGCGAGTTTAATAGCCAGCAACTCCCGATTTCTAACATCATAATTCAATTCGGTTTCCGAAATTTTTTTCTTAAAGAAGGCACAAGGATGTACTCCGTCCCTGAGACAAAACTGCTCCGACCCCCACCGATGAAGCATCGACCAAAAAAGGCATGGTCTGATCAGGCTGCATAAGGATAGGGGCTGAACTGAACCTCTCTTTGAGATACTCAAACGCTTCAATGGCCTCAGTAGTCCATTGGACAGTATTCGCATCTTTCCTGGTGAGATCGGTTAGAGGCTTAACAATTACAGAAAAATTCTTAATGAATTTCCTGTAATAATTGGCAAAACCCAAAAATCTCTGTATAGATTTCAAACCAATAGGCCTAGGCCATTCCTGCACAACCTGAACCTTCACCGGGTTCATCTCAAAGCCCTCGCTGGAGACAATGTAGCCCAAAAAACTAATTTTCTGCACAGCGAACTCACATTTCTCCAGCTTAGCAAAGAGTGAATTATCACTCAATAACTGCAAAACTACATGTACACTCAGCCAATGGGACTCCAGATCTTGCAAATAAATTAAAATGTCATCCAAATATACAACCACATTCTTACCAATCAAGGGTCTCAAGATGTCATTAATAAGGTTCTGAAAAAATGCAGGTGCATTGGTAAGACCGAAAGGCATCACCAGATTCTCAAAATGACCAACCGGAGTGTTAAAAGCAGTTTTCCACTCATCACCCTCCTTCACTTGTAACAAATTGTATGCCCCCCGGAGATCAATCTTAGAGAACCACTTGGCCCCCACTAACTCATTAAACAAGTCAGGAATTAACGGCTATGGGTAGGAATTGCGTATGGTATTCTTATTAATTTAACAAAAATCCAGACACGGACGCAAACCCCCGTCCTTTTTTTAACAAAGAAGAATCCAACTGCCACAGGCGACTTAGAAGGTCTAATGTGACCAGCAGCCAGGCTAGTCTGTATGTACTCCTCCAAGGCCTTTCTTTCAGGGATAGTTAGATTAAACAAGCGACTCTTGGGAAGAGTAGCTCCCGGAATAAACTCAATAGCGCAATCATAATCTCTATGAGGAGGTAAAACTTGCAACTCCTCCGCCGAGAAAATCCTCCAAAAATTTTGAATAGGTACAGGTAATTCCCCTTTTCCCACAACCGCAATGCGACCATTACAACATTTATCACAGCATTTCAGACTCCAAGACTTAATCATATTAGTAGACCAGTCCAGCAAAGGATTGTGCAGTTTTAACCAAGGCAATCCTATAAAACCAGAGAGGGTAAATTATCTAATACAACCAAGTCCAAAATTTCTTTTTGAAGACCATTGATAGTGAAGGGAAATGCAGCAACCTTGTGAGTAATACATTTCAAGGGAGTGTTATCAATTGCAATCACAGAAATAGGTGATGACAAAGGTTTGGATTTCAATTTAAGTTGTTCCAAAAACCCTTTATCAATCACATTAAGTGTTGAACCACAATCCACAAATACCTGAAATTCAATCAAATTTTCCTGCAAAGTAGTACTCCGTGAAAGAAATACTCCTGCAGAGCATAAACAAGCTATACGAGCATACCTGACTATTTTTTTTCTTTACTTAAACAAAGCTCACATTACTTAATCAAATGGTCAGCTTTACCACAATAAAGACACAATCCCTCGGCGAACCTCCGGTCTCTTTCCTGCGAGCAGAGCGACATCGTCCCAACCTCCATCAGTTCTCCGCCGTCTGAGCAGATTTTCTGGGGACTAGGACCTGGCATGGCATCCTGCAGAGTCTCAGATGCAGGGAATGCGATTAGCAAATCCTTAACCCTTTCACTCAGACCAGCAAGAAATAGACTTTTCAGAGCAGGATTATTCCATCTGACTTCAGAAGCCCACCTTCTAAAGTGTGTGCAATAAATCTCAGCTTCATCTGACCACTGATTCAAACGCCTGAGTTCTGCCTCAGCAGATGAGATTCAATCAGGATCGTCATATAATAGACCCATAGCAAAAAAAAAAACTCTTCTACCGACCTCAAAAATGGATCATTAGGTTGAAGAGAAAAGGCTCACCCTTGTGGTTCATTGCGCAAAAGTGACATAATGAAACCAATGCGCTGTGATTCATTCCCAGAGGACTTTGGTCTCAAACAAAAATATAACAAACAAGCATTTTTAAAGGAAAAAAAATCTTACTATTTACCATAAAAAACATCCGGCAGTCCTAACTTGGGTGCCACAAAATGTGCTCCGGAACAGCTACTCATGTGTTGCTGGAGCTCGGCCACCTCCAGAGTTAACCCCTGCAAGCGTTGAGCCAAATCCTGGACGGAAGCCATACTGATTCTCGTATTAATATTTCCTCAATTTTTTTCTTTTTTTCGGCTGGACTTACTGTTATGATCTGCAACAAGAACTAAGGAAAGAAGAGGAAAGCTTTCCCTACAGTAAGACTAAGCTGAATCCCTACGATGTAGCTGGCAGCCTGTTCCTAGCGAACAGACCCGCCTTAGTCCTAGGCTAGTCTGAACGAAGACCTATAGAATAAAAGGACAGGGTCCCTAAAAGAACTACGGACTGGAACAAAAAAGGAACACCTCCTGAACAGAGAAAGTTGTTGCAGAACACGAGAAAATAAACTGACAAAAAGATACTAGAGGTCCCAAAGGACCAAGCGAAGCACCTGGCTAGAAAAACAGTCAAACAACACTGAAGTCCAGCACACCCAAAAGGGCGGAGCTGGAATTTAAAGGCAGATTGTTGCGTGACTGCAAAACACAAGATGGAAAAAACAAACAGGAGGGTTCTAACAGCTGCACTCCGGTGCAAATCCTCCCTGCTGCACTCTGGTGCAAATCCACCCTGCTGCACTCTGGTGCAAATCCACCCTGCTGCACTCTTGTGAAAATCCACCCTGCTGTACTCTGGTGAAAATCCACCCTGCTGCACTCTGGTGCAAATCCACCCTGCTGTACTCTGGTGCAAATCCACCCTGCTGTACTCTGGTGCAAATCTAGCCTGCTGCATGCACTTAGCTACAAACCCAGCCTGCTGCACCATCCAGTCTGTCCTACTGGGTCCAGCTGCTGCGCAGCCCTTGGTCTGTCCTGAAGTGGCAACTGGCGTTCATCGGGAGCCAAGTCTAGCCTCACCATCAGAGGCTCTAGTGAACAGTCCGGTGCTCGCTTAGTTACGTCCCTTCAGGCTCTCCACGTTCCGTGGCACAGTGGTTCCACAAACCACGTCCATGACACCTATCTATCAAAGTGAATGGCTGCCCAATCTCCCTAGTCCCTCAAGCTTGACTTTGATCTGTCCTTCAAACGTCAGATCTAAGCCCTTTCCATTTGCTGCTGACTCCAACTCCAAAGTATCTCAGGGATCTGCACATTCCTCAACCATTAATGGAGAAAAACACCAGTGAACGCCCTCATCATCTCCCGCCTCGACTAATACAAGCTCATGCTCTGTGGCCTCCCTTGTACCACTCTTGTACCCCTCCAATCTTTCCTAAACTGTGCTGGCCGAATAATCCACCTGTCAACCCGCTATTCCCAGGCTTCTCCCCTCTGTCAATCCCTGCGCTGGCTCCCTGTTGTCCAGAGACTTCATTTGAAAAGCATAACTTTGGCATACCAAGCTATCGAAAGCCTGTCTCCTCCATACATGTGTGACCTAGTCTCCCTGTACTAGTTACCTGCACGCAAATTCCCATCCTTCCAAGATCTCCTTCTCTACTTACCTCTTATCTCTTCTTGTCACGATCACATAAAAGATTTGTCCCATGCATCTCCGCTACTGTGTATTGCTGTACCCCAACACATCAGACTCTCACCTACCGTGCAAACCTTGAAAAGAAAGCTGAAGACCCACTTCTTGTGACAAGCGTACAATCTGCGGTAAGCCTCGCTCCAGCATACCGCTGCACAACTAGCTGTACCCTGACAGACTATATCCTCACCCATCCCTTTTAGATTGTTTGTGTGCCCTGGCGGGCAGGGTCCTCTCTCCTCTTGTACCAGTCAGTGACCCCTGTTGGCATGTAACGTGCAACGGAATAAATGTCGCTGTAATAGTAATAATAATTATACTACTTGTACTCTGGGTCAATTGATGGCATTTTCAATTGAACATTAGAGGTGGTAAAATCAATAAAACCCTGGCAAAATTGGAGACAAGATGGATTTGGACACTTGAGACTGTATGCCCTGAAATGCAGCGGCTTGCTGCATTGCTAAAATGTCCAGGGGGTGTGTTCTGGCTGACCATTTACCTCCCCCTCAGGTGACTGATCACATGACTGTGACATCATCACAGGTCCTGTGTGCACAGAAGGATATATAAATCCTGGTGGTTTTGAAACAGGGTCAAGAGAGAGAGAGGCCCGGTGAAGCCTGGAAGGCAGAGGCTGGATCCTTGTGTTTGAGAAACCAGTAGCCTTGGAAGGCAAAAGGCCTGGTCCCTGTGTGGGACTCCACTAGCCGGGAAGGCAGAGGCTGGATCCCTGTGGTTGAGATACCAGTAGCCTTTAAGGCACATGGCCCGGAGACTACGTCTGGGAGCCTTAAAGCCACAGCAGTGGTAGAACCAAGCTGATAGAAGCAGCTGAGACCCGGCAAAGGTAAAAAGACGCTGCTTGATGTGGACATTGATATTGTTACCTTGCTGAAGGCTGTATCTAGAGCCAAGTGGGCATATCTATCACTGGAAAGGCTCTTGGATATTACATGTGTACCATTCCTGCGAGCCACTGAGATGGACTATGTTATAGGCAGTTTATGATATGTAATAAACTGCTGGACTGTGAATTACCGGAAAAACATTGCATGTGTGCTTTAATTGACACGGTGAAGCGAGTACCCCCAGTGTGATGAATAGCGCTACCTTACATGTGATTGGAGAATGCGGGCAATGGCAGCCTGGTTGCTAGGGGTAACGGCACAGGACGACTATTGTGGATGCAAGCATCTTGCTGTGGCTCGGCGGGGTCACGAAGATTAAAGCATCAGGCTGTAACTTGGCAGGGTTACGAAAATTGTCGTCGCACTCAATCCTGGTTGCTGTGGCTTGGTGGGTTCACGAAGATTAAAGCATCTTGCTGTAACTCGGCGGGGTTACGAAAATTGTAGTCGCACTCAAACCTGGTTTGCTGTGGCTTGGTGGGGCCACGAAAATTTTCCTGGTAGAGCGGTGTGAAGTGTCTAGTGTGAACAGTGTACCGCGATGGCTATGAATGGAGCAGTATCCCCAGACAGAATGGAGAAGTGGTTAGATGACCGGCTGCAAACCCTCTTCAGCAAAATAGAGTTTTCTGAAGAGGTGCAGGAGCAGATGAAAATGGCTGTGAAGGGAGCAGCAGATGAGACTGAAGCTGCTGAGCGGTTAAGGTACCTATTAAAATTACAGCAACAGGACATGGTGCAGGAACTGTTGGTACCGTATAGAATGGCGGCAGCGAACCATTCTGTGAGTTCTCTTGGGGTGTCGATATTGTCCCAGAGTGCCCGGGGAGGTGGTAAGAGATGTTGTGAATTGGGTCCTAAGACTATTGCGAGGTTTTTTTAAAAAAATTCCCCTACAGGTGTGGGTGTCCAAAGGGGGGCGGAGTCTCAAAAGGGGGCAGAGTTTCAAAAGAACGTGGAGTATAGAAAACCAAAATTGGTTACTGGTTGTGGGTTGGTACCACTTAAAAATGACAATTTGACCTTTGATAAAGGGGTAGCTCCAGTAGAAGGGGTTGACGTCAAAGTGGGAGGTGACTTGTTTGTCCAAATACCATGGGGAGTGACACAGACCCCTTAGCTGACGGTGACACTCTGACAGTAGAAAGAGAGTTCAGTCAGGAGGAGCTAGACGAGGTGAGAAAGTCGACCTCTCGTCGTCAACGGCCCAAGGGCCACAAAAAAGTTGCACCTGTAGCCTTTGCTGAAAGGGCAAATAAATAAAATGTAATGCTGTGTGCCTTTACTCCGAGTGTGGATCCTCCTTTTAGAAGATCAGGAGGAAGAGTTGGATGCAGTTCTGCAGATTGGTTACAAGCAGGATGATATACTGAGACAGAGGGATCGGGAACCGGCAGCCCTGAAAGAGGAGGTGGCCAATCCTGACCAAGAGCTGGAGCCTGTCAGGCAGCAGTATCAGAGTGACGTGCAGCAACTAAGGAAAAACCTGGAGAATGTGTCCTCAGACCAGCTGAGCCTGGAGTCTGAACGGCAGAAAATAAACCAGGTTGTGAGGAACTTACAGCGAGAACTGGAGGAAAGCAGCAAGGAGTTCAACAATTGGAAGGAAAAGTTCCAGAAAAATAAAGAGGACGTTTTTCATTTGGAGCTTGACAAAGTGGAGTTTGAAGATGAGCTGTGTGAGATGAAAGATCGTTTCTCCCTGGTACAGTTAGAGCTGATGCAGGTGAAGCAAAAGCTGGATGAGGGCCTACACCAGAGGGATAGGGAGCTGTCTGCCTTAAAAGAAGCACTGCAGGATGAAGTTTCTGGACTTGACCAAAACCTAGAATGACTACGTGAACAGTTCAACCGGGAGCTGTGTGACTCCAAGAAGGAGTATGGTGAACTCATGAGGGAGTTGCAGCAATTCCAGGACCAAGTAAAGCCTCTAATGCAGGAGAAGGAGCGGCTGGTGGACTCTTTGTAGCAGCGAGACCAGGAGCTATCCACCCTGAAAGAGGCAATTGACCACTGGGAGATGAGGAGGTCTGACAAAGTTACGACTGACCGCTAGGAGCGGGGGAGGTCTCGCAAGGTTACGACTCGGAAATGTGACTTGACGAAGTTAGTGACAATGACAGATGGTAGGTCCCTAAGGAATGGGATAATATTGATGTCTAATGTTCCAGGGGCTGAGCAGCGCAATTGTCAAGTACATGGTCTTTGTGTGAACCGTGGGTTATAATGTGATTGTGTATACTATGTGCTCAACCCCACAAGTTTGAACAGAGGGGGGGATATGTAATGCAGCAGCTTGCTGCATTGCTAAAATGTCCAGGGGGTGTGTTCTGGCTGACCATTTACCTCCCCCTCAGGTGATTGATCACATGACTGTGACATCATCACAGGTCCTGTGTGCACAGAAGGATATATAAATCCTGGTGGTTTTGAAACAGGGTCAAGAGAGAGAGAGGCCTGGTGAAGCCTGGAAGGCAGAGGCTGGATTCTTGTGTTTGAGATACCAGTAGCCTTGGAAGGCAAAAGGCCTGGTCCCTGTGTGGGACTCCACTAGCCGGGAAGGCAGAGGCTGGATCCCTGTGGTTGAGATACCAGTAGCCTTTAAGACAAGTGGCCCAGAGACTACGTCTGGGAGCCTTAAAGCCACAGCAGTGGTAGAGCCAAGCTGATAGAAGAAGCTGAGACCCGGCAAAGGTAAAAAAACGCTGCTTGATGTGGACATTGATATTGTTACCTTGCTAAAGGCTGTATCTAGAGCCAAGTGGGCATATCTATCACTGGAAAGGCTCTTGGATATTACATGTGTACCATTCCTGCGAGCCACTGAGATGGACTATGTTATAGGCAGTTTATTGTATGTAATAAACTGCTGGACTGTGAATTACCGGAAAAACGTTGCTTGTGTGCTTTAATTGACCCGGTGAAGCGAGTACCCCCAGCGTGATGAATAGCGCTACCTTACAGACCCCTAGGTCTAAATGAGAACATTGCAAGGACCTGTAAACCGCCTTTTGGTCCTTGAACCAATTTTATTCATTTTAACTGTGTAATTTTTAATTGGTGTGTTCTAACTTTTTTAATTTTCATCTATTCAGTTCGTAAAGTGGTGTTGACCTCCATTTGATGCTCCATTCGATGCAACATGTGTCCAGTTTGCCCGAATCCAGATGACCTCTCGGTGTTCTCTCAGTGACCAGACTATATGTCTATCCATTTACATACCGCTTTGTTACTACAGATATACCACGGATGTCCATTTCATGTGAAGTTACAATGTCGTTATTCCAAAGATTTGAGGGATGTAAAAATATGTTTTCAATCATGTATATTATGTCTTTATTGGGATGTATGCGATATGTTTTTTCTTTAAGGTGCACTTTTTCCCCCCTCCCCATCCCTTTTCATTTCACTTACCTGTTTTCGTTATTATTATTGTTTTTCACTTTTCACTTAATTTCACACGTGGGGTGTTTTCTGGTGACTTTGTCATTTTTACACAATTTCACTTATGCACCACTATTTTGCACATGCGCAATCACTCTGGTCGACCATCTTACATTGTTCAGCACACACTGCTGATGCTGGTAGGCATGTTGGGTACCCGCCCCTTTTGATTGACGTGCCCCGACACTTCCGGTTTCATTTTAGGTCGCCGGATATACGTCTGGTCCTAATTTTCTGTGACATGTAGGCTGCTGGATTGACGCAAATTCTGCCGGGCTCTTGTTTGATTGGCCATACCCCCCTTTTTAATCCTGTGGTTCTAAGGAACAACACCCTCTGACGAAGGACTCCCTGTTCGAAACGTGCGGGGACTGTGCTGTGATCGTTTTTGGACCCAGTAATCAGGTACAGTCATTTCTTATTCTGCCCCTCTTCCATTTTGTGAGGACATCACATATTCATATTTTACCGTCTCTTACCATTTTTGTGCACTCATGTGGGTGAGCAGACACACATCATCATTCATTGCAGATGGTTACACATGGTGCCTGGTCATATCGTATTTTGCCTATTAACTAAGCACTTTATAATTTGTCTTAGTCACTGCATCCATTATTCAGGAACCATGCATTACCATCACCTCTGTATTTGCTAGATTGGCTTTAATATACTTGCAGCAATTGTTGTGTACTAAGGTTTCTGTGGTCCATCTACAACATGTTTAATGATTGTATATCGATGTTGTATTTTTATATTTGTTGATTGCGGACAATCTTGTGTCTGTACTATAACCATCTCGTTAATAAAGGTTTTTTACATAATTAATGTCTAATTGATATTTGGACCTGACATTCGGTGGTTCTCCTCCTTTTGTCACCCATCCCTTGTAGATTGTTTGTGTGCCCTGGCGGGCAGGGTCCTCTCTCCTCTTGTACCAGTCGGTGACCCATTTTGACATGTAACGCGCCACGGAATAAATGTCGCTGTAATAGTAATAATAATTAGGTTTCTACCCCTAATTAGTTGTGTTTTTTGCAGCTTTTAGGGTTTTAAGGTGTTGTGTAGGCTTTTTTTTTGTCCCCCTATTGAATCCGATGGCATTCGGTAACGTTCGTTGAACATTCGACGAATAAATCGGCGAATATCGCAAATTCGGTGATCGTAATCTGAATCGAATACTGAAACATTCTCTCATCTCTACTCCTGACTTTCTGGCAATTGTGTCTCATCATCATCATCCACCTCTTGCGACAGCAATTGCACTTTCCCACCGTCGCCTTCGTGTCAACTTGACTCCTCAAATATTTGGCATCGCTACACACATTCTCCTCTTGCCCTGCTTGAAACTGACCGGGCGAGAGGCCCAAATCTATAAATGGAAAAGTGAACAGGTCTTCGGAGTGTCCAAGTGTGGGATCAGTTGTCTCCAGGCACTCAGCATGGTGGGAGGAAGGAGGATCAGGGTGAGGAACATGTGGTTCAGACGCACGGCTTCTGAGACTTGACCGTGTGGAAGACAGGGTGATGGTGGTGGCAAAGTGACTGGAAGCATTATCTGCTATCCAACCAACAACCTTTTGACACTGCTCTGCATTCAATAGTGGTGGGCTGCGGTTCCCTTGCAATTGAGACAGGAAGGTTAAGCGACAAGATGTGGGTGCTTGCTGTGGAACAATTTCAGCTTGCCCACGGCCTCATCCTCTGCATACACCATCAGCATCACGTCCACTTCCCCATCCCTTCCCACGTTCCTTGCCCATTTTAAATGTAGGACTATATTTTCCATGGTTGGAGTTATATGTGATACGTCTGACAGACGCCCACAGTTTTAAATAGCGGGCTTGTAGTCTCCTATTATTCACAGCCACCACGTGTGAATAGCTTCACTGACATGCTGCTATAAACTGTAAATGGAAGACAATATTTTCCATGGTCGCTACAAATGGCTGGATTTGAACCGCAGTTATATGTGATACGTCTGACAGACGCCCACGGTTTTAAATAGTGGGCTTGTAGTTTCCTATTATTGACAAGGACCACGTGTGAATAGCTTCACTGACAAACTGCTACAAACAGTAAATGGAAGACAATATTTTCCACGGTCGCTACAAATGTCTGGATTTGTACCACAGTTATATGTGATACATCTGACGGATGCCCATGTTTTGAAATAGCGGGCTTGTAGTTTTTTATTATTCACAGCAACCACGTGTGAATAGCTTCACTGACAAACTGCTAGAAACTGTAAATGAAAGACAATATTTTCCACTGTTGCTAGAAATGGCTGGATTTGTACTGCAGTTATATGGGATACGTCAGACGGACACCCACGATTTTAAATAGCGGGCTTGTAGTTTCCTATTATTCACAATGACTACATGTGAATAGCTTCACTCAGTTATTGCGTATGTAGTAAGTGCAAGGGCTGTCAAAAGTTAGGACGCACTCCAATACCACTTTGAATAGACGTAGTGAAGGGCTTCAGTAATTTCTTTCCCCCTTATTAAGGAGTGAGACTCCTTTACTGTTATTGCGAATGCAGCAAGTTCAAGGGCTGCCAAAAATTAGAATGCACTCCAATATCCGTTTGAAGAGATGTCGAAGAGGACCTCATTAAAAATATGTTCCCATTATAAAGGAGTTTGTCTCCTATACTGTTATTGCGTATGCAGTGACTGCAAGGGCTACCAAAAATTAGGACACACTCCAATACCCCTTTCAGGAGACGTAGAGGAGGTCCTCATTAAAAAAAATATTCCCATTATTAAGGAATGGGTATTCTGTACTGGTAATGCCCATGCATCCATGGGCTTAAAAACATTTACCCCTTGGGGGTATACATGAACATACTATATACTTGAACATACAGTATAACACAGAATATTAGAGGTAGGCCTCTAAAAATATTTACTACGGGCATCATAAACACCCTTAAAAAAAAATTATGTTGGTGTTGCATGATGGTCACCCTGTTGATATGGTGATATGGTGGTGGAGGATGAGGAAAAGGAGAATAAGGAGGGTAACATTAAATAGACAAAATAATGAAGCATATACCCATGTCTAAGTGTGAAGAGGTGCATGGGAATAGACCCCCAAAAATAACTATTGGATTTGACTTTATGTTTCGCTGTCTGTCAGCATTTTCAGTTAATAGGCAGATGCGCCTATCAGTTATAATACCCCCAGCGGCACTAAAAAGCTGCACTGACTAAACACTGCCGGCAGGGCAGGCCAGGACCTCCAAGGCATAGAGAGACAGTTCATGCCATGTGTCCAGCTTGGAAACCCAATAGTTATAAGGCACAGAGGAATCACAGAGGACGCTGGCATGGTCGGCAAGGTACTCCTTCAGCATCTTCCAAAACTTTTCCCACCTTGTTAGAGTACTCCACGCATCATGGCCTGGATGCTGGGAGGGGCTGAGAAAATTGTCTCAGACCTTTGACAGTGTTCCCCTGCCTCTGCTGCATCTGGTTTGTGTCTCCCTCGCCAGTACTTCTTGGTTGTCCAAAGAACTGTGACCTCATTGGAGTTGCGATGGAGGGTTTGAGAAAACTGTCCCAGAATTTTCACTGTGTTCCCCTGCCTCTGCTGGATTGCATTTGTTGCTCTCTTGCCTGTAGTCCTTGGTTGTCCAACGATCTGTGACCTCTGCCACCAGCGTTTTCAGATGGGAATTTTTTTAATAATTCCTCAACAAGGGCCTTCTGGTACTGCAACATTTTATTAGTCCTCACTTCCACGAGAAAGAGAGATAGAAAATTGTAGCACGGGTCTAGAAGTGTGACCAACCAGTAATTACTGTCGCCCAAAATGCATACAATGGGTCACGGGAAAGGCAGACTGTCAACAACCAAAACTTCCCTGTCCCCACCAAGAGAACAGCTGTCCATGTTCTCTTCCTCATTCTCCTCCTGGTCCTCCTCCTTGTTCTCCCTCTTCTCAGATCATCCATGCTGAACAGACGGTATGAATGTTGTGTGGGTAGTACCGTCTGTAGCACGGAAAAACAGCTCCTGTTCCTCCTCCTCTACGTTATCACCCAATTCGCGTTGAGATGAGATGTGGCTGGGCTGTGTAGCATCACCCTGTATAGTTAGTTGCTTCATTTCATCATGCTCCACCTGCAATGCCTCCTTTTTAATTGTGAGCAGTGAGTGTTTCAGTAGATAGAGAAGCGAGATGATGACATTAATTATCGTGTCATCGCCACTCACCATCTTGGTGGAGTCCTCAAAGTTTTGAAGGACAGCACAGATGTCAGACATCCATGCCCACTCATCAGTTCTTATGTGCAGAGCCTGACCTGAATACTGATGGGCGTGATGAAGATGGTACTAAACAACTGCCCTCTGCTGCTCACAAACCCTTCCCAACATATGCAAAGTTGATTTACAACGTGTGGTGACACTGCACACCAGTCGGTGAGCTGGAAGCTGCAAACGCTGCTGAAGCACGGCAAAAGCAGCGGAAGCTGTAGCTGACTTTCTGAAATAAGCACACACGTGGCGTACTTTGACAAGCAGCTCAGGCAGATCTGGGTAGGTTTTGAGAAACCGCTGAATCAGTAGGTTGAGCACATGGGCCAGGCATGGTTGCTAAGCATCAGAGCTGCCGCCAAGTTTCGGCCATTATCACACACGACCTTGCCTGGCTGTAGGTTCAGCGGTGACAGCCACCAATCTGCCTGCTTTGTTACAGCTTTCAACAACTTTGCAGCGGTGTGTGATTTGTCACTTAACTATATTAGCTTCAGCACAGTACTGTTGCCAATTGGCCAAGGCAGTGATGCCGTGCTTCCAGCTTCCGACTGATGTGGTCATTCCAAAGATAGAGGCTGAAGAGGAGGAGGTTCAGGAGATGTAGAATGTGAGGGCAACCCTGATTGACCCAGGGTCCACAATCCTCGGCATCGGGAGGACGTGTTCCATCAGGGTTCTGACTGGGTCCTGGCTTCCACAATATTAACCCAGTGTGCCATCAGTGAGATGTGCTGTCCCTGGCCATAAGCACTTGTCCATGTGTCCGTGGTTAGGTGGACCTTCCCAGTAACTGCATTGTTGAGGGCACGGGTAATGTTCTGGTACACGTGCTTGTGTAAGTCGGGGACGACACACCAGGAGAAATAGTGACGGCTGGGGACCGAGTACTGAGGGACGGCCACCGCCATCAGGTTGCGTCTCCATGAGCCTAAAAGGCAACATTTCCAGTGCAAACAGTTGAGAAATGTGGCAGTTTAGTGCTGTGGGGCGTTGGCTGTGTATTTGCGCTTGCGTTCCAAAGACTGGGGTAGGGACAACTGAACGCTGCGCTAGGACAAGGACATGGACGTGGTTGATAACGATGATGGTTGCAAGTGTGCAATGACAGGTGCAGGCTTGGAGGCTTCTTTGCCTACATCACGTACAGTGGCTTGGCGGGCACGTACAACAGGGGAAGAGGAAGTGGTGTCATCCGCAGACACTGTTTCTGGACCCTAGTGTTCAGCTTAACTAGTCGGGTGCTTTGCTGTCATGTGCCTGAGCATACTGGTGGTGGTCAGGCTGGCAGTTTTGCTGCCCCTGCTGACGTTGGCTCAGCAGATGTTGCAAATGGCCTTTTTTGGGTTAACTGGACAGTCTTTAAAAATGACCCAGACTCGGGAAGACCTAGAAGTTAGACTGGCAACTTCCTTCGTATTGGTGTTTTGGGGAACAGTTGCCCGTCTTGTGTCTGTAGCCACCCCACTGCTTGTTACTGCCTGTTGTGGTGCTATGCCTCCCTTTCCCTCTGTGCTGCTGTCCTTGCTATGCATGTCACCTTGCCAGGTTGGGTCAGTGACTTCATCGTCCACCACCTCATCTTACACGTACGCACCCTTGGCCTCCTCCTGACTTGGTGGCAATTGTGTCTCATCATAATCCACCTCTTGTGACAGTAATTGCACTTTCCCATCGTCTCCTTCGTGTGATCGTGGCTGCTCAAATATTTGGAAATCGTTACATGCGATCTCTTCTTGCCCGCTTGAAGCGGACTGAGTGAGAGGCCAGAACAGTGGCATCCCGCCAATGGCGGCAGGCCACGCGACTGCTATGGGGCCCGTGAGCTGGGGGGGCCCCATAGCAGTCGCCTGCACTGTGTACCCCCGCATCGGGTCCCCTTCATGCACCCAGGCAAGTGGCGGGGCCCTGAGCAGGCGGGGGGGGCTTACTCGCCGTCGGGCATCCCGGCGTGCTATGGGCCCCCTCACCTGCTCAGGGCCCCAGCCGGCACAATACTTACCTCTTCCCGTGCCCTAGATGCTAGAATGTATGGGCTCCTTCCAGGTATGATGTCATTCCAAGGGGAGTGTTCTAGTTCAGCACCAGACGCCAGAGTCTCATGCAGAGACAGCTGCCGGTGAAGCTGCAGGAGGAGGTCAGTATCCTAAGCTGAGAAACAGGAGATTGTTCTATTAATTGCTGGTCTGATGTCTTTTCTTCTTTTTGTTTTTGGGCTGAGGGGGCTTGATACTTGGGAGTGATGGATTTGGGGGGGGGTTAATGCTGGAGGGCAGTCTGGTGGGGTTAATTAATGCTTGTGGAGATCTTAGGGGGCTCTGGGGAATAATGCAGGGATAATGCGTGCTTGTGGGGGCCCTAAGAGGATGTTGCGGGCTTGTGAGGGCTCTGGGGGGGATTCTGTGGGCTTGTGGGGGCTCTGGGGGGGATGCTGTGAGCTTGTGGGGCCCTGGGGGGGATGCTGTGGGCTTGTGGGTGCACTGGGGGGATGTTGCGGGCTTGTGGGTGCTCTGGGGGGGATGCTGCAGGCTTGTGAGGCCCTGGGGTGGATGCTGCGGGCATGTGGGGCCCTGGGGGGGATGCTGCGGGCTTGTGGAGGCCCTGGGGGGAGTTCTGCGGGCTTGTGGGGGCCCTGGGGGGGATTCTGCGTGCTTGTGGTGTCCTGGGGGAGATTCTGTGTGCTTGTGGGGCCCTAAGGGGGATGCTGCAGACTTGTGGGGCCCTGGAAGGGATGCTGTAGGCTTGTGGGGGCCCTTGGGGGGATGCTGCGAGCTTGTGGGGCCCTGGGGGGGATGCTGTGGGCTTTTGGGTGCTCTGGGGGGGATGCTGCGGGCTTGTGGGTGCTCTGGGGGGATGCTGCAGGCTTGTGGGGCCCTGGGGGGGATGCTGTGGGCTTGTGGAGGCCCTGGGGGGAGTTCTGCGGGCTTGTAGAGGCCCTGGGGGAGATTTTGCATGCTTGTGGGGCCCTGAGGGGGATTCTGTGCGCTTGTGGGGCCCTGGGGGGGATTCTGTGCGCTTGTGGGGCCCTAAGGGGGATGCTGCAGACTTGTGGGGCCCTGGGAGGGATGCTGTGGGCTTGTGGGGGCCCTTGGGGGGATGCTGCGGGCTTGTGGGTGCTCTGGGGGGATGCTGCGGGCTTGTGGGGCCCTGGGGGGATGCTGCAGGCTTGTGATGGCTCTGAGGGGGGTGCTGCAGGCTTGTGGGGGCCCTGGGGGGATGCTGCCGTCTTGTGGGTGCTCTGGGGGGATGCTGCAGGCTTGTGGGGCCCTTAGGGGGATGCTGCGGGCTTTTGGGGGCCCTGGGGGGATGCTGCGGGCTTTTGGGGGTCCTGGGGGGATGCTACGGGCTTGTGGGGGCCCTGGAGGGATGCTGTGGGCTTGTGGGGGTTCTGAGGGGGGTGCTGCAGGCTTGTGGGGGCTCTGAGGGGGGTGCTGCAGGCTTGTGGGGGCCCCAGGGGGGATGCAGCGGGCTTGTGGGGGCTCTGGGTGGGGCCCAGGAGGCATGGGGCATTACATGGGGTCCAGCCTGCATATGGCATTACATGGGGCCCAGCCTGCATGGGGCATTACATGGGGACCAGGCAGTATTCTCTATGGTGCATTATATGGGATCCAGTATTTTGTATGGAGCATTATATGGGACTCATAATACTGTATGGAGGACTATGTGGTGCCCATAATATTTTATGGAGGACTTAGTGGTGCTATAACACTGTATGGAGGACTATACTGTCCAGTCTGCACTGTGCGCTGTGAGGATTCACCGGTTTCTGAGCTATTGTAGAATTTACAATAGATATCACTCATGAAATGTAAGAAGTCAGTGAAATTTTTGTACTATATCTATATCTATAATTTCTCTGCTGTATCTGTGCATCATGAATGGTTGGATGTGTTAAAGGGGCCACTGAGACTCTTTCGCCCAGGGCCCACGAAAACCTGGAGGAGGGAGCATCATGTGACACTCCCTCTCCCATCATTCTTCCTCTGCGTCTGACGCAGCAGCATGATGACGCACCATGCTGTGTCAGACTGTGGAGCTGGCAGCTGCTGAGGTGATCAGCTGCAGAGACTGTAGCAGCGGGGAACGAGGAGCGGTAAGTATGTATTTATTTTTAAATCAGTGTGTACTGATAATACTGGAGGACTGGGGCTGCATTTTACCCTATGGGGGGCTGCATTATACTGCGTACAGGATCATGGGGGAATGCATTATACTGAGTGGAGGACCATGGCGAGTGTCTTATACTGTATGGAGGACCATGGGGGAGTTCACTGTACTGTGTGGAGGACCATGGGGGAGTGCACTGTACTGTGTGGAGGACCATGGGGGAGTGCATTGTACTGTGTGGAGGACCATGGGTGAGTGCATTGTAGTGTGTGGAGGACCATGGGGGAGTGCATTGTACTGTGTGGAGGACCATGAGGGAGTGCATTATACTGCGTGGAGGACCACGAGGGAGTGTATTATACTGCGTGGAGGACCATGGCGAGTGCCTTATACTGTGTGGAGGACCATGGCGAGAGTCTTATATTGTGTGGAGGACCATGGCGAGTGCATTATACTATATGGAGTGTGGAGAGGTGTGGGGCAGTTGGGGGATCATACTGTGTTGGTGTCATCATACTTTACTCTGGGAGTTGAGGTGGGGTACAGTAGGGTCATTATACTGCGCATGTGGAGGAATTCACCATGGGGGTATCATACCGTGTTTGGGGGGCACTTTTATTGGCACCACACTTTATGGGTAATGAAAAAGGGATCTAGGACTTCAGCAGGAGAAAAATTACTATGTAAAGGCTGGAAGGTTGTGAGATCTGCTTTTCTGTGACCCCGCAATTATTTACATTTTTTTCTGGGGTGGGGGGGCAATTAGAACTTCTGCTATGGGGCCCCATGATTCCTATGTACTCCCCTGGGCCAGAATCTATAAATGGAATTGTGAATAGCTCTTCGCTTGTCTCCGGGCACTCGGCATAGCGGAAGGAAGGAGGATATTGGTGCGGAATATGTTGTCCAGACTGACGGGTACTGAGACTGGACCGTCTGGAAGACAGGGTGGTGGTGATGGTGGCTAACTGACTGTAAGCATTATCTGCAATCCAACCAACAACCTTTTCACACTGCTTTGGCTTCAAGAGTGGTGCTCCGCGGCCCCCTAGAAAGTGGGACATGAATTAAGGGCGACATGATGTGGGTGCTTGTTGTGCTCCCTCAACAGGCTCAATTTCAGCTTGCCCACGGCCTCGGCCTCTGCGTGCACTATCACCATCACGTCCACTTCCCCTTCCCTTGCCATGTGCCTTGCCCATTTTAAATGGTCTATAATATTTTGCAGCTTGCAAAAAGAAATCAGATTAATTTTGCAGCATTTGATCTCATCTGATGACCAATTCTTTTGATCAGTGAGGGTATAGCGATGCCATTGGTCAGTGAACAAGTGTGAATATATTTTTGACACCAAGTTCCAGACTTTATATGCAGTATAATATTTTGCAGCTTGCAAAAAAAAAAACTTGATTAATACCCCAGTATTTCATCACGTCTGATGATGACCAATTCTTTTGCCCAGTAAGGGTAAAGTGATGCTATTGGTCAGTGAACTAGTGTGAATATATTTTTGACATGCAAGTACCAGACTTTAAATGCAGTATAATATTTTGCAGCTTGCAAAAAAGAAATCTGGGTTAATACCGCAGTATTAAATCACGTATGATGACCAATTATTTTGCCCAGTGACGGTATAGAGATGCTATTGATCAGCGAACAAGTGTGAATATATTTTTGATATGCAAGTACCAGACTTTAAATGCAGTATAATATTTTGCAGCTTCCAAAAAAAAAATCAGGATTAATACTGCAGTATTTGATCACGTCTGATGACCAATTCTTTTACCCAGTGAGGGTATAGCGATGCTATTGTTCAGCGAACCAGTGTGAATATATTTTTGACACGTAAGTAGCATACTTTAAATGCAGTATAATATTTTGCAGTTTGCAAAAAAAAACAGGATTAATACTGCAGTAATATTGACCACCTGAGATGATGGACAAGTTTTTCTGCTTCCACAATACAGCAATACTAGTCAAATCAACCAATTCTGGCTGTATGCTGCTAACAAGCAAATGAAACAGTAAAAATTATGTACTATATTGCTTTTCACCAAAATTAGCAGGATTAAGAGCAAAAAGAATATGGCTAAGGCTATTGATAGGAGTTCCAGTAGCCATAAGAACTTGCAATGGACCATATTCTGTACTATACTAGGTCTCCACAAACTCTGCCTAACTTAATTAATATTTTCTTCAGAAGTATTCCTTACAAGGACTGTTAGGCCACGGCCCCACTATCAGTATTTGGTCAGTGTTCAGTCAGTATTTTTTCTCAGGTGTGGGAGCCAAAACCAGGTGAGGAACTGTGACGCCCTGTGGCTGCAGGCTGTCACAGAACTCCTGGGTGTTGCACAGATGGTTTTCTCCCCAGTGGCCTCAATACATGCAGACATCTCCACCTAAGTCCACTAGATGGAGCCCTGTCAGGTATATATATACTGGGGGGTGGAGTTCAGGAAGTCAGTCAGTGAGTGTGACACGATGCTGCAGCACCAGACAAGCTGAAGTCTGCGTGGCTGAAAGCCAGGCTAGGCCCAAGCTGCGGGCTATTCTGGCCAGTGAGAGCCTAGAGTGGGCTAGAAGGCAAGAAGGGAGAGAAGAGCCATGAGGGACAGAGGAACCACAGAGAGTTCGTCCCCTGTTGCAAGCCGGGCACCGGGCCCGAGCCTATTGGGATCTCTATGCCCAGTAGGGAATCCGGCATACTGAGGAGGATTTCATATCCCTCAGTCCACCCATGAATAGCACACACTCAGAGGACTAGGTACCACAAAGGCCCCAGCGTCCAGGGATCGTGGTAACCAGTGGGAAAGCCCTCGCCGCCAAGCAAGACGGGTGAGAGAAACATCAAGGGAGCTAGACCCTGTTCCAGGCAGGTCAGAAGCTCCAGGTAGAGAGACAGGAAGATACAGAAAGGAGGCCTTACACCCACTCACTGGGGAGCAAGACCAGAAGTGCACACCACCTACAAGTGCCCCGGACCGTACCTGACTACCATCTGCAGTAAAGGTACTGAAACTAGCCCCGGTGTGTGTGTCTGTTCTTCCTCTGACCCGGCTGGGTCCCATCTCCCCAGCATCCACCATCTACCCCTACCCTGCCCTGGAGCTAGCTCTACCTGTGGAGAGCCACACCATCCCTGCTGCCGTACCACCAGCTCCAGAGGACTGCTCCGCAGCGGCGGCACCTTTTGGCCACAATCCACAGGTGGCGTCACGAACACTTAAAATCCCTTATAAATATTCCCCTTTTTACTGACCGCCCTGGGTCACGGACCAGGCCGGCAACCGTGATATCCCCCGGCAACCAGAGGCCCGGCTGCCGAGTATCCCACGGCCCAGGGGGTGTGTCAGCCTTGGCATCATGAACAGGATTCCGTGCCCGTTGCCACCGGGTACTGTGCGCCATAATAGACTGTAATACTCACTGTGGTGAAGTTTTCCCACCATTCCCCAGATTTCCCGCCATTGTCCGCCATCTTCCTGTCGCCGCGCGGGAAGAAGAGAGGCGTAACCGTGGGAATCGGAGAGGCGTAACCGCTGGAAGCGCGCGAAGCCTAGGACACGCCCCGCTCCTGACGTCAAAACAGGAAGCGTCAGGTCCTGGAAGGAGCCCAGAGGACGCTCTGACGTCAGACGCGAGCGATGCAAGGTCCTGGAAGAAGACCATCGCCCGCGGAGCTGCGGCCTACCTGATAAAGAAAGTGAAGAAGATAGGCTCCAGTTCACTAGGGGGGCGCAACCATGACCGACGACGAGCAAGCCGCCGGAGCATCGGTTGGTGCTCCAGATGCCCAACCTGCGCCCGGCGCTGCACAGGCCGGAGCGGACACTCCACTAGCAGGGGTCGTGACCCCGTTGATACCCATGGCTCTACAGCATGCCCTAAATGTTCAGAGGGTGAGGGAACTTCTGCAGGAGGACACCCTGACTGAACGGGAGGATGACCAGGACGGGTCACCTACCTCCCATCCTCAGGTGCATCACAGGAGGGGGCACCCTTGAGCTACAAGTTCCCCGGTAGCTCTCTAGTTTAAGTATATAAGTTCCTGAACTACTAGGAGGTCGGGAACTGTAAAAGACCCACCTTGTACATAATTTGCACCTCCTGAGGTGCCCCCTGGTGGTTTTCACAAGACCACCACCACTAAAACCTGCTTGGCGTGGCCGACCCAGTGGTCCTACACCAGTCCTGCAGCCCGCCCAGGACCTTCATTGGGGGTTTGGAGCAGGTCCCCCACAAGCCAGCTTACACGGATGAGAAGGACACACCCGATGAGGGATCTCATCAAGACTGGTTGCTACAGTAAAGCATAAATAATGTTTATTAAACCTGTTATTGCAACGTTCAAGCTACGTGCCTCTCATAAAGGGAAGAAAATTGTAATGTTTAAAAATATGTTATCCTTGTGTTACCTGTTATACAAAAATTTGTTTCAGTCTGGGAGTACTGACTTTTACTAGGGGGGAATGTGATGCCCTGCGGCTGCAGGCTGTCACAGAACTCCTGGGTGTTGCACAGATGGTTTTGTCCCCAGTGGCCTCAATACAGGCAGATATCTCCACCCAAGTCCACTAGATGGAGCCCTGTCAGGTATATATTTACTGGGGGCTGGAGTTCAGGAAGTCAGTCAGTGAGTGTGACACGATGCTGCAGCACCAAACAAGCTGAAGTCTGTGTGGCTGAAAGCCAGGCTAGGCCCAAGCTGCGGGCTAGTCTGGCCAGTGAGAGCCTAAAGTGGGCTAGAAGGCAAGAAGGAAGAGAAGAGCCATGAGGGACAGAGGAACCACAGAGAGTTTGTCCCCTGTTGCAAGCCGGGCACCGGGCCCGAGCCTATTGGGATCTCTATGCCCAGTAGGGAATCCGGCATACTGAGGAGGATTTCATATCCCTCAGTCCACCCGTGAATAGCACACACTCAGAGGACTAGGTACCACGAAGGCCCCAGCGTCCAGGGATCGTGGTAACCAGTGGGATAGCCCTCGCCGCAAAGCAAGATGGGTGAGAGAAACATCAAAGGAGCTAGACCCTGTTCCAGGCAGGTCAGAAGCTCCAGGTAGAGAGACAGGAAGATACAGAAAGGAGGCCTTACATCCGCTCACTGGGGAGCAAGACCAGAAGTGCACACCACCTACAAGTGCCCCGGACCGTACCTGACTACCATCTGCAGTAAAGGTACTGAAACTAGCCCCGGTGTGTGTGTCTGTTCTTCCTCTGACCCGGCTGGGTCCCATCTCCCCAGCATCCACCATCTACCCCTACACTGCCCTGGAGCTAGTTCTACCTGTGGAGAGCCACACCATCCCTGCTGCTGTACCACCAGCTCCAGAGGACTGCTCCGCAGCGGCGGCACCTTTTGGCCACAATCCACAGGTGGCGTCACGAACACTTAAAATCCCTTATAAATATTCCCCTTTTTACTGACCGCCCTGGGTCACGGATGAGGCCGGCTACCGTGATATCCCCCGGCAACCAGAGGCCCGACTGCCGAGTACCCCATGGCCCAAGGGCTGCATCAGAACAATTAGAGAAAAGGTATACTAGAAACAAGTGTAACAATTCTGCAATTATCACCTATTCTTGCTTTGGCTCCCACTGCTGAGAAAAAAATACTGACTAAATATTGACCAAATACTTATAGTGGGGCAGAGTAGATTTCTGATAGTGGCGTGGAATCTGTTTGAAATAACCACCAATTCTCTCCCTCGCTCAGCAGCAGATACTCTGTCTTTGACCTGTAGACTTTGACAAGCATAGGGCCCCGGGTCTTATATAGACCCGATGATGCTATGCGGCCAGCTAATCACTGTAATGCCACAACCAACATGACAATAGCATTACAGTGACTTTCACGCAGTCCCTGCATAGTAATTGGTTGCCTAAAATGCACCCAACATGCGGGGCGGAGACTCGAGCTCCCGCCTGAGCATTTCAAAATTAGTCGCTGAGCATCGAGCATCTTGAGCACTGTGATGCTCGGGCGAGTAAAGAATAGTGGCGAGCATGCTCGCTCATCACTAAAGCACACCCATCAAAGTTTTTATCATCCTAATATATTGCAGTCATTACATTATATAGCACTGTGTACTTAACCCCTTTAAAGCCCAAGACGTATTAATACGTGTCTTTGCCCTGGGCTTTAAGAGCCTGACCCGTATTAATATATCATTGCGATCGCGCGCGCACACAGGCTGTGCGGGTGCGATCGCCGCCGGGTGTCAGCTGATTGTTACAGCTAACACCCGGTGCTATGTGCAGGGAGCGGTCCCGCACCGCTTCCGGCACATTTACCCCCGCAATGCTGCGATCGAAGTCGAGCGCAGCATTGCGGTGGCTAAGGGGAGGTGATCGCAATACTCACCTCCTTTTCCGGCCTCCAGCGCTGTCTGCCGCTGCTTCCCGGATGTTGCCATGACGACCCGATGTCATCATGATAACATATGGATCATCAGACAGCAGGAAGATTTTTTGGTCATGCGCAGTGCATGACCAAACTATCTTCTCCCTGTGCAGCGCTGACAGCCTGCATAGCAGGTATGGTGCTCCATTCCTGTGCTATGCAGGAAATCAGAATAAAAAAAGTAAAAGTCCCATAGTGGGACAAAGTATAATAGTAAAAAAACTGTCTGAAAGTGAAAAAAAAAAAAATTGTAAATATATAAAAAAAAATAAAAATAATAATAATCCACCAAAAATAAAAATATAATGCACCCATCAATAAATATTATTAGGAAAAAAAAGCAAAAAACAAACAATAAAAGTACACATATTTGGTATTGCCGCGTCCGGAACGACCTAATCTATAAAACTGTCCTACTAACTAACCCCTTCAGTGAACACGGTAAAAAAATAAATAAAAAACGCAGCAAAAAACAATGCTAAATCATAATACCGCCAAACAAAAAATGGAATAACACACGATCAAAAAGACAAATATAAATAAAAATGGTACTGCTGAAAACGTCATCTTGTCCCGCAAAAAAAAAACTGCCAGACAGCTCCATCAGCCGAAAAATAAAAAAAGTTATAGCTCTCAGAATAAAGCGATGGAAAAAAATATTTTTTTCTATAAAATTGCTTATATTATGTAAAAGCGCCAAAACATAGAAAAACTATATAAATGTGGTACCGCTGTAAACGTACTGACCCGAAGAATAAAGCTACCTTATCAATTTTACAAAAAAATGCGTCTTTTAGTGTGTGACCGCTGTCAATCATAAAAATCCGATATTTTTCTGGTATCGCTGTAATCGCACCGACCCGAAGAATAAAGTCGTCTAATCACTTATACCACACGAGGAACGGCGTAAAAAATAAACTCTCGGGTTAGGGTTGTGCTAGGGTTAGGGTTGGGGTTGGGGTTAGGGTTGTGCTAGAGATAGGGTTGGGCTAGGGATGGGCTAGGTTCAGGGTTGTGCTAGGGTTAGGGTTGGGCTAGCGTTAGGGTTGGGCTAGGGTTAGGGTTGGGCTAGGTTCAGGGTTGGGATTTTTTTCAAAAGTAAAAAAAAAAAATATATAACTATATGGCAACTAGTGTTGAGCGCAAGTGCTCGCTACTTGAGTTTGCATCGGGTGCTCGGGTATGCATTGAGCATCGTGGGTGCTCTAGTGACATGCTCGAGTCACTGCCCCATATGCTTTGCGGCCAAAAAAAACACGAGCGATCCCCGCATGTTTTTTATTTGGGTGTCTAATAACCGTGAAACATGCGGGCGGAGACTCGAGCATGTCACTCAAGCACCCTTGATACATAGTGCATACCTGAGTACCCGATGCAAACTCAAGTAGCGAGCACTTGCACTGAAGACTATTGTCAACTTATTCAATATGATGACCTAATGTTATCAAATTCTGTGTCATATCTCTGGGTTCAAAATGTTCACTATACCCCTTGATAAAATCCTTGAGGGGTGTAGTTTCCAAAATGAGGTCATTTGTGGGGGGTTTCCACTATTTAGGCACATCAGGGGCTCTCGAAACGCGACATGGCATCCGCTCTCGATTCCAGACGATTTTGCGTTCAAAAAGTCACACAGTGCTCCTTCCCTTCTGAACTCTGCCGTGCGCCCAAACACTGTATTTTCTCCACATATGGGGTATTGACGTACTCAGGAGAAATTGCACAAAAGTTTTTGGGGTCCATTTTCTCCTCTTACCCTTGTAAAAATAAAAAAATTGGGGCTAAAACATAATTTTTGTGGAAAAAGTTAGATTTTTTTATTTTCACGGCTCAATGTTATAAACTTATGTAAAGGACTTGGGGGTTCAGGGTAACCACCACACATCTAGATAAGTTCCCTGAGGGGTCTAGTCTCCAAAATGGTGTCACTTATGGGGGGGTTTTCACTGTTTAGGCACATTAGGGGCACATCCGCTAATTATTCAAGCAAATTTTACATTCAAAAAGTCAAATGGTGCTCCTTCCCTTCCGAACCCTGCCGTGCGCCCAAACAGTGGTTTTCCCCCACATATGGGTTATCTGCTTACTAAGGAGAAATTGAGCGACAAACTGCATGGTGCAATTTCTCCTGTTACCCTTATTAAAATGCAAAAGTGGGGGCTGAAAAACTTCTTTGTGGGAAAAATGTGAAAATTTTATTTTTACGGTTCAATGTTATAAACTTCTGTGAAGCACCTGGGGGTTCATGGTGCTCACCACACATCTAGATAAGTTCCCTGAGGGGTCTAGTTTCCAAAATGGTGTCAATTGTGGGGGGTTTCCACTGTTTAGGCACATCAGGGGCTCCCCAAATGCAACATGGCGTCTGCTAATTATTCAAGCAAATTTTACATTCAAAAAGTCAAATGGAGCTCCTTCCCTTCCGAAACCTGCCGTGCGCCCAAACAGTGATTTTTCACCACATATGGGGTATCTGCGTGCCCAGGGGAAATTGTACAACAAATTTTGTGGTCCATTTTTTCCTGTTACCGCTGCAAAAAAAAAAAATTGGGTCTAAAGTAACATTTTTGTGAAAAAAACAACAAGGTTACTTACCGGTAGCCGGTTTTTCCAGAGCCCATGACAGCACACCTGAGAGAGAGGATCCGCCCTTCAAGGACAGGAAACCATCTGAAATAAAAGGTCGGCACCTTTCCCTTGCTTCAGTTGGTTACAGAGCATTGAGAGGACCTCCGTAAAACAGGAGTTATAAACAAAATCCAACACCATATCAAATAGCACCCAACACACGTGCACACCCGAGGGTGAGAGAAAAGGGAGGGGAATATACAGGTGCTGTCATGGGCTCTGGAAAAACCGGCTACCGGTAAGTAACCTTGGTGTTTTCCCTTCCCCCATGACAGCACACCTGAGAGAATTTTGGAGAAAGAAACACCTTAGGGAGGGACCACCGCCTGTAGCACCCTTCTACCAAAGGTCAAGTCAGACAGGCAGGATAGATCCAAATGGTAGTGTTTGAAAAAGGTAGATGGTGACGACCATGTAGTGGCCTTACAGATTTGATCTATCGATACCTCTGCTTTCTCTGCCCAGGAGGTAGCCACAGCCCTGGTGGAGTGAGCCTTGATGCCGTCAGGAATCGGGGTGTTACTTGAAGAGTAAGCTAAACAAATGGCCTCCCTAATCCATCTGGCTATTGTTGCTTTTGTTACCCCATACCCCTTCCTGCTCCCCTGGAAGGCTATGAACAAGGACTGACTACGCCTCCACTGGCTAGTGACTTCCATGTATTGCAACATAGCCCTTCTGACATCAAGATTATGAAACTTTTGTTCCCTTGAGTTCTTTGGGCTGTTACAAAAGGAGGGCAGAACAATCTCCTGAGATCTATGAAATTTTAGTGCAACCTTAGGAAGGTAGGCTGGATCAGGTCTCAGAGCTATTCTATCCTCAAATATTTGCGTATATGGAGGATTTATGGACAGGGCCTGTAGATCACTTACCCTACGGGCTGATGTTAGAGCTACCAAAATAGTAGTTTTGAGCGTTATATATTTTGCTGACAAGCCCTGAACTGGTTCAAAGGGCTCCATGGTTAGTGCGTCAAGTACTAAATTTAGGTCCCATGGAGGAACTTTGGGAATTGAGACTGGCCTAGATCTACCGCAAGATTTAATGAATCTTGTAACCCATTTATTTGCTGCGAGGTTATGGTTATATAACGCACCTAAGGCAGAAACCTGGACCTTAAGTGTACTGGTAGCTAGGCCAAACTCAAACCCTTTCTGTAAAAACTCCAGTATTGAATTAATTGGTGGTTTTTGGCTTAACGGTTTCCCCAGGAACTGCAAAAACTTCCACGTTCTACCATAGATCTTGGTGGTTATAGGTTTCCTACTTTTTAACAGGGTAGACACTAACCCTGATGAAAACCCTTTGCTCCTCAATATTGCCCTCTCAAATTTCATGCTGCTAAGTGGAAACCCTTCACTTGAGAATGGAATACTGGTCCCTGAGCTAGAAGGTCCGGGGTTTCCGGTAGGATCCATGGGTCTGACTGTGACATCATCCTCAACAGGGAGAACCATGGTCTTTTTGGCCAGAAGGGGGCTATGAGTATCACTCTCGCTTGATCCTTCCTGATCTTTCTCACCACTAAAGGTATCATGGCTATTGGTGGAAATACATAGGCCAGCTTGAAGCTCCAGGTAATTTGGAGAGCATCTATTGCCCAAGGGTTCCCCCTTGTGTCTAGAGAGCAGAATTTCTCCACCTTCCTGTTGTCCTTGTCGGCGAACAGATCTATCTCTGGTAGACCCCACAGCTGTACTATCTGATGGAACACAGTGGGGTTCAGGGCCCATTCCCCTTGCCTCAACTTGTTGCGGCTTAGAAAGTCTGCTTTTGTGTTGTCTATGCCCCGTATGTGTAGCGCCGTGAGAGAGAGGAGATTTTTTTCTGCTACTTGAAAAAGCCTGCTTACTGCCTCCAGAAGAGAAAAAGATCTTGTTCCCCCCTGGTGGTTTATGTAGGCCACAGTGGTTCTGTTGTCCGACATAACCCGGACATGGCGACCCTGGAGTAAAGGGAAAAAGCCTTCTAAAGCATTCCTCACAGCCCATAGCTCTCTTAAATTTGACGACCCCTTTTTTTCCCAGAATGACCAAGGCCCTTGAATCATATGATCTTTCAGGTGAGCGCCCCACCCTGAGTTGCTTGCATCAGTCATGATGATATCTTATACCGGTGTGTCTCACTGGATCCCCCTGAGACAAATTTGACCTGCTTGTCCACCACAAGAGGGCCTTCCTGGTTTGCAAGGAGAGATGAACCTTTCCGTTTAAATGCCCTCTTAACAACTTTTGTGCTGACAAGATTTCCCACTGAAGGCTTCTTGTGTGAAATTGGGCCCACTTGACTGCCGGAATGCAAGACGTTAGGGTTCCCAACAGGGACATAGCCTCCCTTAGGGACATAACTGGAGTGTGTATGGCTGCCAACACCACATTCGTGACTTTGTCTATCTTGCTGTTGGGTAGAAGACAAGTCTGACACTCTGAATTTAGTGTAAACCCCAAAACGGCCTGAATCCTTGCGGGTTCTAGTCTTGATTTCTTGCCATTGATCATCCAGCCCAAGCTCTGCAAGACCGCTATGATCTGATTCAGATGTGAAACGCAGTGTTCCTCTGAATCCCCCACTATAAGGAAGTCGTCCAGATAGGGTATTAAGATTGTATTCTGGATGCGGAGAAAGGCTGTTACCTCTGCTATCAGCTTGGTAAATACCCTTGGAGCAATTGACAACCCGAAGGGAAGAGCTTGGAACTGGAAGTGTCTGAGGCTCCCCTGAATGTAAAGAGCAACTCTCAGATACTGTTCATGACCTGGGAAAATCGGGACGTGATAGTATGCGTCTTTGAGATCTATCACTGCCATGAAACAATTGTGGGAAAGAAGCTTTATTGTAGAGTTTATTGACTCCATTTTGAACGTACTGTTGCTGACAAACCGGTTGAGGCCCTTTAAATTTATAAGAGTCCTGAACGACCCGTCCGGTTTTCTTATCAAAAAGAGAGGGGAATAAAATCCCCTTCCTTTTTGACTGTCCGGCACTTCGCATAGTACCTGCTTGTCCACTAGGCTCAAAATCTCCGATTCCAGGGCCCGCTGTTCTTCTGGGGATTTTCTCACCGGAGTTATCAAAAACGAACCGCCTGGCCGTTGAAGAAATTGAATCCTTAGTCCTTCCCTCACTATGTCGAGGACCCAGGGACTGGAGGAAATTTTTTCCCAGGCACGAATGAAAAAGGACAGTCTTCCTCCCACCAGTGGCCTGGCGTCATTGTGGATGTTTCTTGGGGGCAGCGGAGGAACCGCTGAACATGTAACCAGACTCTTTTCTGTTCTTAAAGTCCCATTTCCTTTTTTCTCCCGGGGAGCAACCTCTACTAAATTTTCCCCTCCGAAAATAGGTTTTCCTGACATCCGCCGAAACCCCAGGGAATCTACCCTTTCTGTCACTTGCTCTTTCAAGGACCTCGTCCAATTTTTTTCCAAAAAGAAATTGGCCGTCACAGGTGATAGAGCACAGTCTAGCTTTTGATTGCAAGTCCCCAGGGCATCCTTTAAGCCACAGAGCTCATCTAGCCGCGTTCGAGAACCCAGCCGACCTAGCTGCCAGTTTCACTGAGTCAGCAGAGGTATCTGCTTGGAAGGCAGCTGCACCATGTAGCAGGGGGAGACTGCTTAATATTTTCTCCCTTAGGTCTTTTTATTTTTTAGCTGATCTTCCAGCTGCCGTAACCATACCATAAGGGAACGAGCTGTACATGTTCCAGCAATGGCCGGCTTAAGACCCCCTGCTGCGGATTCCCAGGCATGTTTTAAAAAGTAATCCGCCTTCTTGTCTAAGGGGTCTCTAAGCACCCCCGAATCCTCAAGAGGAAGTGCCGATCTTTTTGAAGACCTAGAGACTGCCGCGTCGATTCTCGGCACCTTGTCCCAGACCTTTTAGATCAAAGGGATACCATCTCTTTGAAGATGAAGGCAAGGCCCCCACTTTCTCAGGCATCTTCCATTCTCTATTAATGAGAGCCTGGACTCTAGCATTCACTGGGAAGGTACGTTTTTTCTTTTCCTCCAACCGCGCAAACATGATATCATCTAGGGACTTAATGGGCTTATCTTCCTTCAACCCCATAGTGGTCCTGACGGCCTTCACCAATTTGTCTGTGTCTTCTACTAGAAAACACGGTCTCCCCTCCTTATCGCTGTCTGAAGAGGAGGAGGATGAGGATGAGGACCCACTATGGCCCTGTCCCTTCGACAACACGGAGGAACCAGAGTCAGGGGAAAGATCAGAAATTATTTTTTTCCTTTTCTTCAGGAGTGCTTTAAGGGAGCCCTCTACCTCTGATCTGATAACCGATCTGAGGCTAGCTGCAAAATCCAGGGTTCCCTCACATATGGTTTTTTGAACGCAGTCCGCGCAGAGCTCCTTCTGCCAGTCTATCGCTAGAGGGCACTTGCAAATAGCGCATTCTCTGTTCCGCTTCTTGGCGGTTGGCTTCCTGGGTTCCTCCTGGTGATTTAAACACACAGTAGGGCCCGTTAGAAATATATATAGTGACATCCACGAAGATCACACCCCGCCATTGCAGATACCGGAATTGGAGGTTTTTTCAGGATACGCGACGCATCCTTCCTGGAGAACGAGGAGTCCTGAGATGCTTTACCCCTCTGACTCGGACCACCACTGCTCCTCCTACTGGACCCTCTGGACCGGCGAGCAGATGAAGATGGCGATGCAGGCGGTCGCGACTGTGGCTGTGGCGACAGCTGCTGTTGCTCCATGTCCGACATGTTGATGAGCAACCTCCTGACCTCAGGTGCTCCCTTTTATGGGAGACTGGATGAGGTCACCACCTGCTGGTCTCTGCGGTCTCCATCCGGTATCCAAACCCCTCCCCCTAACCACCGTCCACCTCCTGCAACCGTCGCCAGCGCTTTCGTGATGCCGGCCGGCATTATGCAGGGCGCCGCCATCTTTTTTACGGCGCCGCCCCCAACGTCATCAGGGCTCGCCCCTACCCAGCGTGCCCCACACCGCGACGTCAGAGGCACGTGACCGGTCACATGGGTGGCCGGGGGAGGGCGGCGTGGCGGTGTCCGGAAGTCCAGGACCTCTGCACCGCCTGCGCCAGCACGTGCGACAGATCACCGGGGAACCTTCGGAAACCTCTTCCAGCACCTGAAGGCCGGCGCCACGGACTACAGCCCGCTCTTCCAGCGCCGGGACAGGCCTGGGTAAGTGTTCTTCCTATGGCAGCCCTGATATTCCATGAGGCTTCCTATCGAGGACAGGAAACCAACTGAAGCGAGGGAGAGGTGCCGCCCTTTTATTTCAGATGGTTTCCTGTCCTTGAAGGGCGGATCCTCTCTCTCAGGTGTGCTGTCATGGGGGAAGGGAAAAGTTAAATGCTAATTTTTTTCTTCCACATTCCAAAAATTCCTGTGAAGCACCTGAAGGGTTAATAAAGTTCTTGAATGTGGTTTTGAGCACCCTGAGGGGTGCAGTTTTTAGAATGGTGTCACTTTTGGGTATTTTCTGTCATAAAGACCCCTCAAAGTGACTTCAAATATGATGTGGTCCCTAAAAAAATGTTTTTGTAAATTTTGTTGGAATGAGAAATCGCTGGTCAAATTTAAACCCTTATAGCTCCCTAATAAAAAAAAAATTGCTTCCAAAATTGTGCTGATGTAAAGTAGACATGTGGGAAATGTTATTTATTGACTATTTTGTGTGACATACAGTACAGACCAAAAGTTTGGACACACCTTCTCATTTAAAGATTTTTCTGTATTTTCATGACTTTGAAAATTGTACATTCACTCTGAAGGCATCAAAACTATGAATTAACACATGTAGAATTATATACTTAACAAAAAAGTGTGAAACAACTGAAAATATGTCTTATATTCTAGGTTCTTCAAAGTAGCCACCTTTTGCTTTGATGACTGCTTTGCACACTCTTGGCATTCTCTTGATGAGCTTCAATAGGTAGTCACCGGAAATGGTTTTCACTTCACAGGTGTGCCATGTCAGGTTTAATAAGTGGGATTCCTTGCCTTACAAATGGGGTTGGGACCATCAGTTGTGTTGTGCAGAAGTCAGGTGGATACACAGCTGATAGTCCTACTGAATAGACTGTTAGAATTTGTATTATGGCAAGAAAAAAGCGGCTAAGTAAAGAAAAACGAGTGGCCATCATTACTTTAAGAAATGAAGGTCAGTCAGTCCGAAAAATTGGGCAAACCTTGAAAGTGTCCCCAAGTGCAGTTGCAAAAACCATCAAGCGCTACAAAGAAACTGGCTCACATGAGGACCGCCCCAGGAAAGGAAGATGAAGAGTCACCTCTGCTTCTGAGGATAAGTTTATCCGAGTCACCAGCCTCAGAAATCGCAGGTTAACAGCAGCTCAGATTAGAGACCAGGTCAATGCCGCACAGAGTTCTAGCAGCAGACACGTCTCTACAACAACTGTTAAGAGGAGACTTTGTGCAGCAGGCCTTCATGGTAAAATAGCTGTTAGGAAACCACTGCTAAGGTCAGGCAACAAGCAGAAGAGTCTTGTTTGGGCTAAAGAACACAAGGAATGGACATTAGACCAGTGGAAATCTGTGCTTTGGTCTGATGAGTCCAAATTTGAGAAGGTGTGTCCAAACTTTTGGTCTGTACTGTATCTCTCTGATTTAAGGGCATAAAAATTCAAATTTTGAAAATTGCAAAAATTTTTAAATTTTCGCCAAATTTCCGTTTTTTTTCACAAATAATCGCAAGTGATATCGAAGAAATTTTACCACAATCATGAATTACAATATGTCACAAAAAAACAGTCTCAGAATTAGGGGGATTCGTTGAAGCGTTCCAGAGTAATTACCTCATAAAGTGACAGTGGTCAGAATTGTAAAAATTGGCCTGGTCATTAACGTGCAAACCACCTTGGGTTATAAAGAGGTTAAAATTGCTATTTTTTCCCTTCTACCCAGCTGATACTTCTCTTTTCTCTGATTTAAAGTATGTAGAAACAAGAAGTCCTTACATTTATAATTCTCCTCTTCAGCTCCTGAAAACTTATAAACAGGCCATAAGATATATGGTCTGTAATCCCTATTAAAGTAGCATAACCGAAAAGAAGCAATGAAGGAAGAAAGGCAAATCTGTTAGTGTGTGTCCTAATTAGGATTGATAATTTCCACCGGCAATACCTCCAAAAAGAAACCAAAAGGAATTCAACCATGTAAATATACTTTATTCAAAAGAAGTTCAAAAAATCATAGTACAAATACAGGAATAATGATTGATAGAGAGACAGCTAAACAAGCAGGATATAGATAGCAATTCCTGCAAAGAGACCTACATCCCCTATATGATGCCCAATGTGTAATGAGTGTCAATACACATAGTGGCTTAGCATAATCTACCAGCCAGATCTTGTGGTATAATGGACAAGGTAAATATTGTAACTATAGAATAAAACAGCATCAGAAAGGTGTCTAAGTACAGAGAGACACCACTATGGTCCCAGCAAAGGAAATACCGAAAGATAAAATTTGCCGCAGATGGGAAGGGTGTGTATTTATGTGCATATTCCATAAATGATTCTATATGCACCCAAATACAGGCCCTGCTCTGGAAATGACAGTAATTGAGATCACTGGAAAATTGCTTAGTGTATAAAGTGCATGTGCTAACTATGTGAACCACTGATAAGGGTTCACTGCAGTAGCCTGTTATCCAATGAACCGAGCATCAAAAAAAAAATCTATTTAGCAATAAACTGTGATCCCAGTGGAGGGTCAAACATACAGCGCCATCCACTTAAGTGTCTACAAGTAATATAAAGGTACAAATTACCTTGAGTCATGATGAAAATTATGAAGGTGTGGGAGAGAAAGCCGAGAATGTGGTGTCCTGACCTAGCAGCTTCTGTTCTCTCCACTGCCAGGGACTTTTGCAGTTACTCATGACTCATACAGGGAAAATTTACATCCTGTTTCTACTTAGAGCTTAGAAGGATTTAGCTAGTCAATTTTAATCATGTGATGTCATAGACCTAATGCAAAAGAGAAGAATTAGTTGGGTAGAAAGGCAAAATGAGCAATTGAAAGTACACAGTGCTATGTAATATGATGATTGCAATATATTAAGAGCCTACAAATTTTGATGGGATTGCTTCTTTAATGAATAGCTACTGGTTGACTCATTATTGCATTTCTCAGAAGTGCTTCAAATATCTGAACAGGTTTTGCATTGTATCATTGATTACCAGGTCATCATTATATTTAAAGATTACTATTTTGAACCTGACGAATTTCCAGCATGTATCCCATTAATTATTTAATTTTGAAAGATTTGCTGTATTTTTCGGACTATAAGAAGCACCAGACCATAAGAGGACCCCAAATTTTAGGGTGGAAAATAGGAAAAAAAATATTTTTTATATGATGGTCTGAATAGGTATCTTACCTGGGGGGGCGGTGGAGCTGGGGTCACAGGAGGCAGGGTCCTTCAGGAAGCCGGCGGAAGTGGAGGCATGCTGGTACCTGGTGGCTCGGGGCCTGGCGCTTGGGGGCTTGGTGCTCTGGTACCTGTGGGCCTGGTGCCCTGGTACCTGGGGTCCTGCTGCTGGTGCCTGGTGCTTGGGTGCTGGGGGCCAGGCTGGTGGCCTGGTACCTGGGGTGCTGGTGGACTAGTGCCTAGTACCAGGGGTGCTGGGGGTCTGGTACCTAGGGTGCTGGTGGCCTGGTACCTGTGGTGCTGGGGGCCGGGGTGCTGGTGGCCTGGTGCTGGGGGCCTGGTACCTGGGGTGCTGGTACCTGGGGTGCTGGTGACCTGGTACCTGGGGTGCTGGGGGCCTGGTGCTGATGCCTGGCGCTGGGGTGCTGGGGGCCAGGGTGCTGGTGGCCTGGTGCTTGTGGCCGGGGTGCTGGTGGCCTGGTACCTGGGTTGCTGGTGGACTGGTGCCTAGTACCTGGGGTGCTGGGGGCCTGGTACCTGGGGTGCTGTGGGCCGGGGTGCTGGTGGCCTGGTGATGGTGACCTGGTGTGCTGGGGGCCTGGTGCTGGTGGCCTGGGGTGCTGGGGACCTGGTACCTGGGGTACTGGTACCTGGGGTGCAGGGGGCCGAGGTGCTGGTGGCCTGGTACCTAGGGTGCTGGTGGCCTGGTACCTGGGGTGCTGGGGACCTGGTACCTGGGGTGCTGGGGACCTGGTACCTGGGGTGCTGGGGACCTGGTACCTGGGGTGCTGGGGGCAGAGGTGCTGGTGGCCTAGTACCTAGTGTGGTGGTGGCCTGGTGCTGGTGCGGGGTCTGGGGTGCTGGTGGTCTGGTACCTGGGGTGCTGGTGCCTGCGGTACTGGTGGCCTGGTACCTGGGGTGCTGGGGGCCTGCTACCTGGGGTGCTGGGGGCTGGTGGCCTGGTACCTGGGGACCCGGTACCTGGGGTGCTGGTGGTCTGGTGCCCTGGTCCTGGTGGCCTCGTACCTGCGGTGCTGGGGGGCCGGGGTGCTAGGGGCCGGGTGCCAGGGCCGGTGTATTGCTATGGTGGTGGAGCGGGATCGCAGGGCGGCAGCGGAAGAAGAGGTGATGCGGGCTGGTATCTGGCTGGGGGCCAGGCCTGGCCGGGTGCCGGGGCCAGTGTATTGCTGTGAGCGGAGTTGCAGAGCAGAGTGAGCGGCTTCCGGTGGCCGCGGCCATCTTTCTGAAGCTGTGCTCTACAGAAAAATGGCCACCGACTCAGTAGAGCGCATGCGCCGGCTCCAGCGGCCATTTTCCTGTAGAGCACAGCTTCAGGAACATGGCCGCGGCCACCGGAAGCAGCTCACTCTGTTTTGCCACTCCGCCCGGTACGCGGTCAGGCACGGCCCCCAGCCAGATACCAGCACACCTCACCTCTTATTCCGCCGCCGCACTGCGATCCTGCTCCGCCATCACCGGTAAATTGCGTTCGGACCATAAGACGCACCCCCATTTTCCTTGCAAATTTGGGGGGAAAAAAGTGCGTCTTATGGTCCGAAAAATACGGTAACTCAAAATAGATAACTTATATAAAAGTTAGCAGACTCTAATAGATTTAGTCATAAAAAGTACAGTGAAATAATAAAAAAGTCACAAACCACATATGACGTTAATGTTGACTTTGAAAGTCTTGGTAATTCATTCATTTCCAATTGTTTATGTAGTAACAACAATTTTTATTTGTCACCAATGGAATCGGAATAAAATTTTTGCTATGAAAGATTAACACTCTAGGGGAAATTTAAAAGAAAGACAATTACCTCTTAGTATGTTTTTAGAGTTTGGGAGAGAATTTGAATTTGTGGACTCACACAAAATGGAGTCTATCAATTTTACTATTCAAGGCAGGAAAATTTTTGTTCTTTAAGTTGGTATTAGATTGTACATTGTATGCCAAGCAGGTCATTAGAAAATAATTTGCCTATCAAATTCCAAAAAATGATAAACAGTTGAAGATGAAGATAAAATTGAAAGTTATTTGAATATATTGAATATGTAAACTACCATGGTCCAAGTATATATACACCATCAAGTTACATGAAAAAATGTGGCTAACATTACTTTTCAGATTATAAACTGTGGAGAATAGAATCATTTTAGAACAATCTTTTCATTGTCATCTAATGGCCTTTAGTTCTAGACTATTTTCAAAGAACAATCAAATGTCTTTGATTTTTAATGTTACAGTAAAATATAATTAAAATCTCCAAGGAAATGTTCCTTTATCTTGCAGCAGCTTAATTCTCAGTGCAGCTTTATTCTACTTGGAACAAAAGATCTATAAATCCTAATTTCATTTGAAATATTGTCTTTTTCCTGAATCTCATTTATTCTAAGAATTTGGAGTAAAAACTTGACAATTTAAAGACATATCATTTTTGACAAATCAATCATATAGTGAAATTGCTTTGTATGAAATGTTTAACGTATTGAATAATGAATTTTTTACATAGATGTAAAAGAAATATATTTAGATGTATAAATATTACCTCTCTTCTCTTATGTAACAAACTGCTATGCCTGTAAACAATAGAAAATATTAAGATTTAATAACACAAGTTCAATGGCTACAAGGTGTATGTGTGCAACATATTTCCCTAGAGAGTAATTGAACTTTTTCATCCTGAGGCTCTAAAAATAAATACAAAATAATTATAATAATTTGCTGCTCACTTCTTGAATAAGTAAAAGAAATAGTACTTATAAAAAAAATCAATTAACTGGTAAAGAAGTAAATGTAACAGGAGAAAATGGACCATACAATTTGTTGTGCAATTTCTCCTGAGTACTCTGACACTCCAAATGCAGTGGAAAACTACTATTTGGGGGCAGGGCAGGGCTCAGAAGGGAAGGAGTATCATTTGACTTTTGAAATGCAAAATAGGCTAGAATAGATAGCCGACACCATGTCTCTTTTTCAGAGCCCCTGATGAGCCTAACCAAGAGAAATCCTCCTCAAGTGACCCCATTTTGAAAACGACTCCCCTCAAGGAACTTACCTAAAGGTGTGGTGAGCACCTTGAACAGAAAATGAAAGAATACATTTTTCCCACAAAAATGTTGGTTTTGCCCCAAATTATTAATTTTCACAAGGGTAACAGGAGAAAATAAACCATATAATTTGTTGCACAATTTCTCCTGAATATGACAATACCTCATATGTGTTGAAAAACTACTGTTTGGGCACACGACATGGCTCGTAAGGAAAGGAATGCCAACTGAATTCTGGAGCTCGATTTTGGCTGGAATTGATTGCAAATGTCATGTCACATTTGAAGAGCCATTTACATGTCAAAACAGCAGAAACCCTACAAGTGACTCCATTTTGCAAACTACACCTCTTGATGAATTCATGTAGTATTTTTAACCCTCAGGTGATTCACAGGATTGTTTAACATTAGTCTGAGTAAAATGTTGCTTTGGCTCTAAATGTTTAATTTTCAAAAGGGATAATAGGAGAAAATTAATGGCACAATTTGTTACTTAATTTCTCCTGAGTGCACCAATACCCCATATGTGATCAAAAACAATTTTTGAGGCACTGTGCAAAGCTCAGAAGGGAATCAGCACCATATTGAAGTTCAGACTTTGCTGGAATGGTTTGAGGGTGTCATGTTATATTTCTCACATTGACAGAGCCCCAGAGGTGCCAGAACAGCAGCAGAACCTCTCCATATGTGATCCCATTTTACAAATGACAGCCCACATTGAATTTATGTAGGGGTGCAGTGAGCATGTTGACACCATATGCACCTCACAGAATTTCATACCATTGGGCGATGAAGAAAGAATAATTACATTTTTATCACTAAAATATTAGCTCCAAGTTTTTAATTTTTATAAGAGCTAATAGGAAAAAATAGACCTCAGAGTTTATTATGCAATTTCTCCTGAGTGCGCCAAGACACCACATGTAATCGAGAAATACTTTTCAGGCATAGTAGATAGCTCAGAAGGGAAGGAGCACCATATTATACAGCAGATTTTGTTCTTATAGTTTGCGGGTTCCGTGACCCACTAGAAGAGCTCTTGAGGTGCCAGAACAGCAGAATGCCCCAAAAATGACCCCATTTGACAAACTGAACCTCTTAATAAATTCATCCAAGGGTACAGTGAACATAATGACACCATGAGTGTGTCACAGAATTTTATACCATTGGGCAATGAAGAAAATAATTACACTTTTACCACAAAACTTTTGTGTTAGTACTGTACAGCCACATATGGGGTATTTCCACATTCAGAAGAAACTGTGTGATAAACTTGGTGCCTTTTTTTACCAATTTCCTTATAAGAAAATGTAAAATAAGGTGCTACTTAGCTACACAGTGGGACTCATGATTTGACTTTTGGAGAACAAATTATCGTAGAATAGTGTGAAGAAGTAGAATTTTTTTTTGTGTTTGCAAACCTGGTAGTGGTACATGACTTTTTCTAGTCTGACAGTTTCTGTTTGTAAATGCTTTTTATCTCCTACCTTTCCTATTAGGCTGGCCACCTAATGCACTTTTCCTTCTCTTTCTGTGTTGCCAGTTATGAACAATGTACCAATACCAAGGAAAATTTATATGTATAACAATCTGTTTAAATACTAATGTTTGTATGTAATAAATTCACTTACCTGCACTGGTCCAGTTGTAGCAGGGTGTCTGCTCTGACTTCATAAGAGGCAGGTCAGGAGCCTTCTGGTGTTATATAGTGAATACTGCAAAGAATTGAGGGAGTTTCCATGTGTAAAAAAGGTCACAATTAACAGCAATTAGTGTGGATAGTTGTGAGGTCTTGTTTTGTGATCATGTTAAATATAGCTGCAACAGCCTGATGTAAAAGGCTTATGTTGAGCCAAATGTGGATTTTTGCTTAATGTTACTTTCTTTTGCTGAGGAAAAGGACAGCTTAAAATAAACTCCTTTTGGAATTTTTTGCATCTATCAAAGACTGTCATTTTTGAAAATCTCATACTTCACAAATAGTTTGCAGACTCCATATACAAAGCCCTTAAGTACCAGAAGGAGTTTTCCAGAAACAAGCAGCATTGGATGTTGCCAAGTGAAAATTGCAAATCTGCCAGTGTAGTGCCCAGTACATTGTAGTGTCCTTACATTATGCCCAGCTCGTGCTTCTGGTGACATGCACTAGTAAAATAAGCAGGCTGTCTTCACTACAGAAATGCCAAACAAGTGGATGCTAAATGTGGTTTGGGCACACTGTGGGGCTTAGAAGGGAGAGGGGCATTTTGATTTGAGAGCACAGAATTTGATGGCTTTCTTTTGGGAGCCTGGAGCCATAACGCTTTTCCGGAGCTTTTGTGCTACCAGTAACGTGGAAGCCCCATATATTTCCATTGACAGATGACGGACCTGTGTGGTGACTTATTTTTTTGTGGATTGAGTTGAACCTTTTATTGGGAACATTTTACATAACATTTTGGATCACATTTATCCTGTGCTCTATGCTGAACACTTACATTGAGATTTCTATCTAAATCTCCGAATTATGTGACGCGCCCCCTGGGCCTGTGTTGTGCAGGGAATACCTGGAGCCGGATCGCTGGGGGTTGTAGTCTCCGTGGCGCTGACCCGGTCCATGCCCAGGGTGGTCAATTCAGTGGCAGTCTTATTAGTGAGATAATAGTCCGACTACGCCACCCGTGGATTGCGGTCAGTGGGGACCGCCGCTGCAAGGCAGACCGCTGAGGCCGGTGTTGTGTGTGCAGCTAAGAACGTGATGACTCCCCAGGAGTATAGCCTCAGGGCAGTTAGGGTGGATGATGGGAGTGATGGTGCACGAGCGCAGCAGGAATAACTCAGAGTCCGTGCAGTGCAGTTCAGGGTCTTTACTGATGTTATAAAGCAGACCCTCCCGGGAGTACTGGCTAACAGTAGAGGCCTGGTCAGTCTGAGAGCTAGCAGGATCTCCCCCTGGCCAGGTGGAGTTGTAGGCCTCCCCATCTATCTGTACTCTTTCCTGGCTACCTTGCTGTGTGCGGGTAGAAGTAGCCCACGTCCCTGAGTATACCGTGTGGTGCTCACCCGTACGGCCGGTGACTTGGGGCCTTCTGTTAGCCTCCGCTTCACGATGGCGGTGCTGGTCCCTTGCTTGTGACCGTACCTCCGGGCTTCTCTGGCCAGAGGACATGGAATCCCCTGCCGGTTGGATTCTGCTGCTGGACCTGGGTGTCCCCACAGCCTCGGATTCAGTGTCCAGTCTTAATGTCTTCAGCCAAGGCGAGCTATCTAGCTTCCAGCCCCCTGGCACTCGCTCCTGCTCCTACAGAGCTCCTTGCTGACACTTTCCCTGTGTCTGGAACTGTCTCCAGGCTCTGACTGACCTAATCCCGCCCCAGACCCAGTTTATAAGGGCAGATTCCTCCCCTCCCAGGTCTGGGCGGGCGGTGTTGCATGCTTAGGGCTCCTGACCAGAGAAACCTCCCACTTGCTCTCAGACGTAATATTTCTATTACTGTGGTAACCAGACCCCTGGGGTGCCACATATGTGATTCAGTTTAAACCCCCATTCACTATAATGAGAGAGCAGAGATACTCTATACTCTGTCTGGCTTCTGTTCAGTGCAGTCCATCTTTTCAAAAATGTTCAAAACTGTGGCCGACCATGCTTTTATGCACGCTTAGGCCACGTGCATGCATTCAGTATTTGCTGAGTTTTTTACTTCAGTATTCTGTATTTGTAAGCCAAAATCAGGAGTGAAGCAATTAGATGAAAAGTATAATAGAAACACATGCACCACTTCTGTATTTTTCTTCCACTCCTGGTTTTGGCTTACAAATACTGAGGTAAAAAAAACTCACCAAATACTTAACGTGGCAGAGTCCAAAGTGACTAAATCTGATTCATTATAGGGAATTTTCCACCATGGGTTTCATCTGAATCAACTATTTCAGAGATTTACATGGAAACCCCAGTGTAAGCATTCAGCATAGAGCACAGGATAAATGTTAACCGAGCCTTACTGTGATCTTTAGGAGGTAAAATGAACCAATCAACAGTAGAGACGAGCAAACTTGTTTGGAAATTGTTTACCAATCTTAAAGTCAACACGAACATTGGAGATTTGGATTCGTGTTCAGATTCCCAAGCATTTTCCTCAAAATCGGCAAAATTCGGCCAGCGTTCAGTAAATTATTATTATTATTATTTATTATTATATATAGCGCCATTTATTCCATGGCACTTTACATGTGAAAAAGGGGTATACATACAAGAACAATTACCATAATCTTGAACACAATGTGGCAGCGACTGGTACAGGAGGAGCGAGGACCCTGCCTGCGAGGGCTCACAATCTACAAGGGACGGGTGAGGATACAGCAGGTGAGGGTAGAGCTGGTCGTGCAGCGGTGGTTACTGATGGTTGTAGGCTTGTCGGAAGAGGTGGATTGAATTTCCACTAACGCTTTTGTTAGGACTTTGGCTAGGATGCATGATGAGTGGGAGTGACGTGTTTGATGAGGGGAGGGGATGGGGAAAGATCAGTGGAGAGTCAGACTGTTATTCTTTTTTTTTTAACTTAATGTGTGGAGATTCCGGCAGCCAATCAGGGCACAGAAACCATCCACAACTTCCAGACACAATCGCTTGTGTCATTGGCTGCCAAAGTCACATGTCCCTCTCCATATAAAAAGTGAACATGTTGTTTTGATGCCATTTTGTCAGTGTAACAGCGCAGAGAGGCTGCTCTTGCTGCTGCAAGTAGTCAGTTATCTAGGCAGTTTATAAGCTATTTTAGATAGGATCCTGTGTGAAATTGACCTTCCAGCATATCGATCCTTTCTGCTTATTGTGTGGTCCAGACACCAGTGCACATTTCAGAATCTAAATCCTTTCTGCTAATAGGGCAGGCCAGACACCAGTCCATATTTCAGAATCCAAATCCTTTCTACTAATAGTGTGGTCCAGACACCAGTCCACATTTCAGAATCTTAATCCTTTCTGCTAATCGTGTGGTCCAGACACTAGTCCACATTTCAGAATCTAAATCCTTTCTGCTAATAGGTACAGATGAGCGAACCTCAATGTTCGGTTGGATCCAGTTCGCCAAACAATTCACGAAATGTACCGAACCCCATTGGATTCAATGGGAGGAAACACCAAACGCATGCAAACGGGCCAAGAAGCTGCCAAAACAGATCAAATTAGGGGAGGACACCAGGAAAGTGGCATCAATTGATCCACAGTACAAATTTTATAATGGCACACCAGCAATCAACCATGGGCCATGCATGAGGTATTAGAGTCTGGGCCAGCATTTACAGCTTTGAATTGAACTTCAAATTAAGATGAGGTGGGTGAGAGATCGGTGTAGGTCTGCTGTGCTGGGAGCCCTGACGCCACATGCAACAGTTCAACCTGGTTTTATGCTCAGCCACACTCAGATGGCAGAACAATCTATTTCTAGATTAGCATTTGTCCAAAAATTTAAGGATAGTAACACGGGTAGTTGACTGAAAGTAAGTGGAAGTCTGCCGTTCCTACTGCTACAGGAAACACACATGAAGGAGATGCAACCAGGAGTCACCCCATTTCATAAAAATTAGGAGCTGACACCACCAAAGTGGCATCAATTTCACCAGAGTAGACAGTGCTCATATGACATGGAAACAGCATGGGGAAGACCCCTGGAAGCATTTCTAACTTCCAGATCACTGCTGTCAACAACGTTGTCAGAGGTATTGCGCCACTTTTACGGACTCAAAATAAAACATACAAAAACAAAACCAAAATGGATTTTCCTAGGAAATATGTTAAGGAACATCCTTTCCAGATTAATGACTTATATATAAGGCAAAATAAATAACCAAAAACAAAAATGCTCCTCCACACCTTGGGCTATGTTCACACATAGCGTTTTTGAGCAGTTTTTTGCACTTTTGCATTGCTTTCAACCAAGACAAATGCATTTACCAGGAAATGTCATTTTACATTTTATCTGGCCATGTGGTGTGTGAAACATCATCAGACATATCCTGTTTCATTTATGAAGGAGGGATTGTGAAAGTCACAGACACTATTTTTACAGCCTTGTTATTCTTAAAGGGCCAGCAGTCAGCTATGCTTTGTTGTTCCCATTGCTAAATAGTGGGTCTCCAATACTGTTATTGCGTATGCAATGACTGCAAGAGCTGCCAAAAATTTGGACGTAACCCAATACCCCTTTGAAGAGACATAAAGGAGGGTCTCAGTAAAAAAAATGTTCCATTATAAAGGAGTGGGTCTCCTATAGTAGTAATGCCCATGCTGTGACTGCAAGGGCTGCCAAAATTTGGGAAAAACCCCACTAACTATTTAAAGATACATAGAGCGGGGCCACAGTTAGGACATTAGAAAAGGAAAGGGTCTGCTATCCAGTTATAGGGTATGCAGTGAGTCCAACGGCTGCCAAAATTTTTAGAAACAAATCAGAAGACAGAGAAGTGGGATGGTTGTGCTAATTATGGCATCATCGCCGCTCACCATCTTGGTGGAGTCCTCAAAGTTTTGGAGGATGGTACATATGTCTGACATCCATGTCCACTCCTGAGATCTTATGTGTGGAGTCTGACCTGTATCCTGACAGCCTTGTTGATGTTGGTATTCAAAAACTGCCCTCTTCTGCTCACAAATCCTTCCCAACATCTGCAATGTAGCGTTCCAATGCGTGGGGATATCGCAGATCAATCGGTGGGCTGGAAGCGGCATACGCTGCTGAAGCACGGCAAGGGTGGCGAGAGCTGTAGATAATTTTCTGGGCACACATGCGACGTACTTTGACAAGCAGATTTGTCAGATCTGGGTGGGTTTTGAGAAACTGCTGAACCACGAGGTTAAGCACATGGGCCAGGCATTGTAATTGTGTGAGCTTGCCTCACCTCAGAGCTGCCACCAGGTTCCGGCCATTGTCACACATGACCATGCCTGGCTGTAGGGTCAGCGGTGTAAGCCACAGATCTTCCTGCTCTTTCAGAGCTGTACACAACTCTTCAGCGTTTTGCGGTTTGTCATCTAAGAATAATAGCTTCAGCACAGCCTGTTGGTCTGGCCGAGGCAGTGCTACAGAGCTTCCAGCTTGCAACTGATGTGGTCATTTCAAAGATGAAGGCTGAAGAGGAGGAGGAGGAGCAGGAGCTGTAAAATGTGGGGGCAACCCTGATTGACCTGGGGCCCACAATTCTCGGCGTTGGGAGGATGTGCTCCGTCCCAAGGTCTGACTGGTCCCAGGTTCCTCTATATTAACCCAGTGTGCCGTCAGCGAGATGTACTGTCCCTGCCCACAAGCACTTGTCCACGTGTCCATGGTTAGGTGGACATTCTCTGTAACTGTGTTGTTGAGGGCACGGCCAATGTTGTGGGACATGTGCTCGTTAAATATGGGGACGGCACACCGGGAGAAATAGTGGCGGCTGGGGACCGGTTACAGAGGGACGGCCGCCGCCATCATGTTGCGGAAAGCTTCCATCTCCACAAGTCTAAAAGCAACATTTCGAGCGCAAGCATTCACGAAATTTGTGAATTTAGTAGTGTGGCCTGTGGGGCATTGGCTGCGTATTTGCGCTTGTGTTCCAAGGACTGGGGTAGGGACAACTGAACGCTGCGCTGGGACAAGGACGTGGACGTGCTTGCAGATGATGCTACTTGAGAGTGTGCAATGAGAGGTGAAGGGCGGGTTCCGTTTTTCCGGGGATACCACTACGTCTTGTAAGGAAAGTGTTCTGAATGGAGCCGCCATTCTACCTAAAGATATTTCTTTTTTTAATTTCCTTGTCTCGACATCTGGGTATTGGTAGGCTAATTTTAGATTTTTGCTCCAGCCTTTCTTGATTTTAGAAGGGCATGACATGCCTATATCTGTGTCTCCCCCTCCTTTTACTCCTCCACCTCTTTCTTTTCGCATGACTATATGTACTTGTCACTTTTCCATGTGTTAGTTGTGTCTTCTGAGCAGTTTGTCAGCTTTTGGACACCTTTGAAGGTGTTTTCTATGTGTTTCTATGTGTTTTTGTTTGCCTGCCATTGGTTTTAATGGTGTTCGACGGTGTTCGACGAACAGTTCGACGAACAGTTCGGCGAACACACCGGTGTTCGATGAACCGTACCGAACCCGAACACTACGGGGGTGGTTCAACTCTACTCTTCAAGAAAGCCTACAGCCTGCCATTGCCTCACTGCCATCTCAACACCACCAGAGTTAATACAACTCCACAACCTACTGTCTCCTTCCCCACCATCCTGTAGAATGTAAGGATGCAAGTGCAGGGTCTATGAGACGTAAGATGCAATATGGCTCCTTGGCAAAGCCCAGTTATGTTCTCCCTCTGATATCTAACAATAACAAGCAGCTCATGCTGGAGAAACTTGCACCTACTGCCACTCAGTGTCTTCAGCTCCTTTCTGAGAAACTAATGTTTGCTCAGCCAGTCTACCAAATAAAATTCCTGAGGTACGGAAATAGTGGATGGCTTTGCTTCTGGTAATGGGTGCTAATACCAAATCGTGGTGTGCCATTCATTGGATATTCCTGGCTGGTTGGAGACAAGCTCATTCCTGGTGTCTGCCCCTTATTTGATGTGTTTTGGCAACTTTTGGGCCCATTTGAAGGTGTTGTATATGCTTTTTTTTTGTCCCTCCTTTGAATCCTATGGCGTTCGGCAATGGTCGACAAACATTCGACAAATTAATTCGGCGAATGTCTAAATATTCGGCGAACATTTCTGAACCAAACATTGAAATGCTCGCTCATCTCTATTCAATATAACAGATCAGAAAACATAAAGGGAATCTTTCACCACATTTGGCCTATCTAAACTACTGATATGTGTATACAGGTTATAGACTGCTGAAAAAAGTTCTACCTGTATGTCTCATATCCGATGCCTTGCTGAGAAATCTTTTAGCACTTTATGTAAATGACCTCTTCCAGGTTCTGGGGAGGACATTGTCTTAAAGATAACTCTGCCTCCAGAGCTTATTTTACATGAAGAGGGAGTTACCAGTGTGAGACAAGTAATAAACACAGATCAGGAGAAATTAAATTTGTCTTCTAGGAAACCCATTTTTTCTTCTCTCTAAGCTCTGCTATATTGCAACAATATTGCAACCCTCTCTGCCTGTGAGATAAAAGTTGAGAGAAGCCTGCAGATGTGTCAGTTATTATTATCCCACAGAATTCTGCAGTGAGATCAGGAGCAGAGAGTGGCTATTATATATCACACTGGTAACTCCCCCTTCATGTAAAATAAGCTCTGGAGGCAGAGTTATCTTCCAGACAACATCCTGGAGTCTGGAAGTGGTCATTTATATAAAATGATAAAAGATGATTTCTCAACAACAAGGTATCTGATATAAAACATACAGGTAGGACTTTTTCAGCAGTCTATAACCTCCATGCCCAATATTAATAATTTAGATAGGTGAAATGTGGTGACAGATTCCATTTAAACATTTAGTAAGAAAATATTAGGCTTTTTTTTTTTAAGCAAGATAAGATTATTGTGGAACTACTACCTGAGTATCCTACATTTGTATTCAGAAAAGCGAGGATGGTAGGCAATTTAGTGGCCCCCACTGTAAAATGAAGGATTGAAGCATATAGAAAAGGCTTGGGTGGGTTCATGTGTATACTAGTGATGAGCAAACGTGCTCGCCACTGCTCGGCACTCGTCCGAACATCACTGTGCTCGACGAGCTTGGCGCTCAGCCAGTATTTCCAGATTGCTCGGGTGGGAACTCGAGTCCCCTCCCTGCATGTTTGGCACTCTTTATTGGCACTCTTTAGAGAGCCAATGAACATGCATGGATTGCCTGCCATGCACTGTAATGCCGTAGCCATGTTGTTTGTGGGCATTACAGTGATTGGCTAGCCGCACAGAATCATCAGGTGTATATAAGACCTGGCACCGCCATGCTCGTCACAGTCTACTCTAGAACCAGGCAGAGTAAGGAGAGCTGCTGCTGCGTCAGGGAGAGATTTGCTTCTTCATAGTTAGTATAGGTATTCCACAACATATATCTATATCCATCTGAACCAACAGTCTTTCTGAGGAATAATCCAGCTGCATATATTCAGTGGTAATAGCAGGAGATAGGCAGGCAGGCAGTGTATGTGGCAGACTGCAGTGCATGATACAGCAAAAGAGGGTCCATTGAACGTCCTGTTAGTGTAAGTATTCCACAACATATACATATATATATATCCATCTGAACTAACAGTCTTTCTGAGGACTAATCCAGCTGCATATATTCAGTGGTGATAGCGGGAATTAGGCAGGCAGACAGTGTATTTGGCAGACTTCAGTGCATAAAGTTCAAGAGGGTCCATTGAACATTCAAGCTGCCGCTGTTCTTACAGATATTTGTAGACATAGCCCTAGATATCAGAATTTTTTTTCTATCTTGATCAATTTTCTGCTCCATTTGCTTGTTCTCACTGCAGAATAAAGCCAAATCTGTTCCATATTTCAGCGATAAAAATCCAGAAATTTAAACTGAACGTTAAAAATATTAGCCTCCTTTTCCATTCTGTTGCAGTGTGCCAGTCAAGCTATTCATACTAGGTGTCTGTTAAGGATAGTATTAGCAAATAATAGGCCTACTATTTAAAATCGTTGTTCTCTGTTAGACATAACACCTATAAGTGTGTTCCAAAATCAGACATTTCTTCCATTTTCATTCCATTGCAGTGTGTCGGTCAAGCTATTCACACTAGGTGTCTGTGAAGGATGGTACTAGCAAATTATAGGCCTGCTATTTAAAACCATGGTTCTCTGTCAGACATAACACCTATAAGAGTGATCCAAAATCAGACATTTCTTCCATTTTCATTCCGCTGCAGTGTATCGATCAAGCTATTCACAGCAGGTGTCTGTGAAGGACAGTATTAACAAAAAACAGGCCTGCTATTTAAAACCGTGGTTCTCTGTCAGACATAACACCTATAAGGGTGTTCCAAAATCAGACATTTCTTCCATTTTCATTCCGCTAAAGAGTGTCGGTCAAGTTATTCACACTAGGCGTCTGTGAAGAATAGTGTTAGCAAATTATAGGCCTGCTAGTTAAAATTGTGGTTTTCTGTCACAAATAACTGCGTTCCAAAATCAGCCATTTCTCGTGAGCGTGGAAAATATTGTCCTCCGTTAAAAATGGGCAAGGTGCATTGCAAGGGACTGGGAACTGGACGTGATGGTGATGTTGCATACGAGGCCGAGGACGTGGCGGTGGGCAAGCTGAAATTGTGCCACAACAAACACCCACATCTTGTCGCTCAACCTTCCTGTACCAATTAAAAAGGGACCCCAGAACATCACTATTGAACACAGAGAAGTGTCAAAAGGTTATTGGTTGGATGGCAGATAATGCTTCCAGTCACTTAGCCACCACCACCACCCTGTCTCCCACATGGTGAAGTCTCAGTAGCCGTGAGTCTGGACTGCATATTCCTCACCCTGATCCTCCTTCCTCCCAACATGCCGAGTGGCCGGAGACAACTGATCCCACACTTGGACACTCAGAAGAGCTGTTCTATTTTTCATTTGTAGATTCGGGGCTCTCGCCTGGCCAGCTTCCAGCGAGTCAAGAGGAGAACGCGTGTAGCGATGTTCAAATATTGGATCAGCCAAGGTCACATGAAGGCAATGATGTGAAAGTGCAATTACTGTCACAAGAGGTGGATGATGATGATGAGACACATTTGCCAGAAAGTCAGAAGGAGGACCATGATCCGTACGTGGAAGACGAGGTGGTGGATGATATAGTAAAAGACCCAACCTGGTAGGGTGAAATACAGAGCAAGGACAGCAGCACACAGGGGGAGGAAGGTGTAGCACCACAACAGGCAGGACAAAGCAGCGTGGCGGCTGCAGACACAAGGAGGGTAAGCATTCCTCGTAATGCCAGCACGACGAAAGTTGCCAGTACAACTGTTAGGTCTTCCCGATTCTGGTTATTTTTTAAAGACTCTGCAGATAACCCCAAAAAGACCATTTGCAACACATGCCAGGCCAGCATCAGAAGGGGTAGCAAAACTAGCAGCCTGACCACCACCAGCTTGATCAGGCACATGGCAGCAAAGCACCCAACTAAGTGGGCCGAACCCCAGGGTCCAGAAACAGTGTCTGCGGGTGACACCACTACTTGTTCCACTGTTGTGCGTGCATGCCAATCCCCTGTCCATTACGCATGCCAAGATGCCTCCTGCCCTGCACCTGTCGCTGCACACTCTCAACTTGCACCGTCATCAAGCAGGTCCACATCCTTGTCCCAGCACAGTGTTCAGTTGTCCCTACCCCAGTCCTTGGAACGCAAGAGCAAATAAGCAGCCAACGCCCGCCCCACAGGCCACACTATTAAATTCACACATTTCGCGAATGCTTGCACTCAAAATGTTGCCTTTTAGGCTCATGGAGATGGAAGCATTCCGCAACCTGATGGCGGCGGCCATCCCTGGCACTCGGTCCCACGGCCAAGTGCTTGTGGGCAGGGACGATACATCTCACTGATGGCACACTGGGTTAATATAGTGGAATCCGGGACCCAGTCGGACCTTGGGACGGAACACGTCCTCCCAATGCCGAGGATTGCGGGCCCTGGGTCAATAAGGGTTGCCCCCACATTCTACAGCTCCTGCACCTCCTCCTCCTTCAGCCTCCATCTCCGAAATGACCACATCAGTCGCAAGCTGAAAGCGCTGCAGCACTGCCTCGGCCAAGTGGCAACAGGCTTTGTTGAACCTAATATGCTTAGGTGACAAACAGCACAACATTGAAGAGCTGTGGACAGCTCTGAACAAGCAGGCAGATCTGTGGTTAACACCGCTAAACCTACAGCCAGGCATGGTCGTGTGTGACAATGACCGGAACCTGGTGTCGGCTCTGAGGCATGGCGAGCTCCCACAAGTACCGTGCCTGGCCCATGTGCTTAACCTCGTGGTTCAGCAGTTTTTCAAAACCTACCCGAATCTATCGGATCTACTTGTTAAAGTATACTGCCTGTGTGCCCATTTTAGAAAGTCAGCTACAGCTTCTGCCGCCCTTGCCGTGCTTCAGCAGCATTTGCAGCTTCCAGCTCACGATGATCTGTACCAGCTCACGACTGATCTGCGATGTCCACTCTACATTGCAGATGTTGGGAAGGATTTGTGAGCAGAAGAGGGCAGTTGTTGACTACCAACATCCACAAGGCCATCGGTATTCAGGTTAGACTCCACACAAAAAACTTAAGGAGTGGACATGGATATCAGATATTTGTGCCATCCTCCAAAACTTTGAGGACTCCACCAAGATGGTCATAGTTAGCGTCACCATCCCGCTTCTCAGTCTTCTGAAACGCTCTCTGCTCACAATTAAAGAGGATGCATTGCAGGCAGAGCATGATGAGATTGAGCAAGGAACCATACATGGTGATTCCACACAGCTCAGCCTCATCTCATCCCAACATGGATTGGGTGACAATGAGGAAGAGAAGGAGGAGGAAGAACAGGAGCTGGTTTCCTGCACTACAGATGGTACTACCTGCACAACTGTCATACCGTCTTTTCAGCGTGGATGGCCTGAGGACAGGGAGGAGGAGGAGGAGAGCATGGTCCGTAGTCCTCTTGGTGTGGACACGGAAGTCTTGCCTCTTTGCAGTCTGGCACACATGGATGAGTTTATGTTACACTGCCTTTCCACTGACCCTCATGTTGTCCAAATTTTGGGTGACAGTAATTACCTCATGGCGGCGGCCGGGTGTCCATACTCGGTCCCCAGCCGCCACTGTTTCTCCCGGTATCGTCTCCGCCTTCCACAAGCAAGGGTCCCTGAACATTACTGCTGGTACTTTTCTGTGGGACTCTGCTTGCCTCCTATCAGCCTGTAATATTTCCAGTGAACTATGGTACGACGCCATGGTATTATCACTGCCCCCAGTACCAATAGCGAAGCCATCCCCAATTTTCATCTCAGGAATTCTATTTGTAGGCTGAGTGGCTGCCCAAATGCATTAGTTTCTCACAAAGGAGCTGAAGATAGTGGCAGTAGGAGCAAGTTTCTCCAGCCTGTTAGATATCAGAGGATGAATGGCAGCACATTGGCTCAGTGATTAGCACTGAAGCCTTGCAGCGCTGGGATCTTGGGTTCAAATCCCAGCAAGTACAACAACTGCAAGGATTTTGTATGTTCTCCCCGTGTTTGCGTGGGTTTCCACCTCAGTAAAAAAGGAGCCATACTATGTCCAAGAACCTTCCCACACACTTTTGTTAGCCAGGACTGCTTCTCGGCAGTCCCACCAGAGAAGCCAGGGCCCATCTGAGGATTCTCTGGTGGGACCATCCAACCCTGCCGAGAGAGTTCATGATAGCGCAAGCTTTGCAGCAGCTATGGGGCTCTTGAGCGGGGGAGAAAAGTGAGCCCTCAGAATCAAATCCTCTGGTGGGCCCAATTGTTTTTCAGTTTGAAACTGCTTCTCAGTGGGAGTTGTATTTCATCACAGCCATATTCTTTAGCTCGGTGAAATGACTGGCATAGAAGGAAACTGTATCTACTCATGCTGTCATTTCTCCATCGCCAGGTTCTGCCCATTGTCACACACGACTGTGCCTGGCTGTATGTTCAGTGGTGAGAGCCACAGATCAGGCATCTGTGTTACAGCTTTCAACAACTCTGCAGCGGTGGGCGGTTTGTCACCTAAGCATTAAGCATGTTATCTTCAGCACAGCCTGTTGCCGCTTGGCCAAGGCAGTGCTGCAGTGCTTTTAGCTTGTGATTGATGTGATCATTTCGGAGATGGAGGCCGAACTGGAGGAGGAGGTGCAGGAGCTGAACAATGTGATTACATTGAGGTTACATTGGCGAGTCTGGTTTTTATACTAAACAAATATCCTACTGTGTTTTTATTTTTTTTATTATTTATTTTTTTTACGTTATTTTTTAAGACAAATGAGTTCACTTGGAAATGTCATTTTAACATTTTACAACCTCATCTGGCCATGTGGTGTGTGACAAATCATCAGACACATCCTGTTTCATTTATGATGGAGGGACTCTGAAAGTCACAAAGCCTATTTTTATAGGGTCATCAGGTGGTCTTTACTATTCTTAAAGGGCCAGCAGTTGGCACTCGCTATTGTTAGAGAGCCATCAGCCGGCTATGCTTTGTTGCTAGCAATATAAACGAGTGGGTCTCCTATACTGTTATTCCGTATGCAGTGATTGCAAGGCCTGACAAAAATTTGGACGCAACCCAATACCCCTTTGTAGAGACATAGAGGACGGTCTCAGTAAAAAAAATGTTCCCATTATAAAGGAGTGGGTCTCCTATAGTGGTAATGCCCATGCTGTGACTGCAAGGGCTGCCAAAATTTGGGAAAAACCCCACTAACAATTTAAAGACTCATAGAGATAGGCCACAGTAACGAGTATGACATGTTCCCATTAGAAAGGAGAGGGTCTGCTACACAGTTATAGGTTATGCAGTGAGTCCAATGGCTGCCAATATTTAGGAAAAATCCCACTAACAATTTAAAGACACATAGAGCAGGACCACACTAACGACATGTTTCCATTAGAAAGGAGCGGTTCTGCTATACAGTTATAGGGTATGAAGTGAGTGCAACAACTGCCAAAATTTAGGAAAAGACCTCTACATCTCTTGCAAGGGGCATTGGAGTTCCTCCAAATTTTTGCAAGCCATTTCTTCACTGCATAGGCAAACAGTATGGAAGACACACTTCCTAATAATGAGAGCATCTTTTGCAAGAGGCCCTTCGAACTCTACGTCTCTTGCAAGGGGCATTGGAGTTCCTCCAAATTTTTGTCAGCCGTTGCTTCACTGCATAGGCAAACTAATGGACACACCCTAATAATGAGAGCATTTTTTGCAGGAGGCCCTCCGACTTCTACGTCTCTTGCAAGGGGCATTGGAGTTCCTCCAAATTTTTGGCAGCCGTTCACTGCATAGTCAAACAATATGGGAGACACACTTCCTAATAATGGGAACATTGTTTTCAGGAGGCCTTCTGACCTCTACGTGTCTTTCAAGGGGCATTGGATTTCCTCCAAATTTTTGGCAGCCGTTGCTTCACTGCATAGGCAAACACTATGCAAGACATACTTCCTAAAAATGAGAGCATTTTTTGCAGGAGGCCCTACGACCTCTACTTCTCTTGCAAGGGGCATTGGAGTTCCTCCAAATTTTTGGCAGCCATTGCAGTCACTGCATACACAATAACAGTATAGGAAACCCACTTGCTAATAATGGGAACAACAAGGCATAGCCGACTTCTGGCCCTTTAAATATAGTAAGGACCGCCTGATAGCCCTATAATAATAGTCATTGTGAATTTCAGAGTCCCTCCATCATAAATGACACAGGATTTGTCTGATGATGTGTCACACACCACATGGCCAGATAAGGTTGTAAAATGTTAAAATGACATTTACTGGTAAATGTTTTTTCACCGTTGAAAGCAATACAAAAGTTCAAAAACACATCAGAAATGCTGCACGTGAACATAGCCCAAGGTGTGGAGGAGCATTTTTGTTTTTGGTTATTTATTTTGCCTTAAATATAAGTCATTACCCTGGTAAGGATGTTCCTTAACATATTTCCCAAGAAAATCCATTTTGGTTTCATTTTTGTATGCTTTATTGTGAGTCCGTAAAAGTGGCATAATACCTCTGACAACGTTGTTCACAGCAGTTACCTGGGAGTCATAAATGCTTCCAGAGGTTTTCCCCATGCTGTTCCTATGTCAATTGAGCACTGTTCCCATCTATTTTGGCAATTTTTATTCCCTCTGCAGACCGCCGGAGGGAGCCGCAGGAAAAATGCTCGAGTTTCCCATAGATTTACATTGGGCTCGTTACTCGGTCTGAGCACTCGAGCATTCCAATTTGCTCAACTCGAACAACAAGTACCTGAGCATTTTAGTGCTCGCTCATCAGTAGTGTATACATGAAAACAATCAATCAATCTAGCAATCGGCAGCAAGTGTCGTATTTCTGTGCAGCAGCTTCACCGACGCATCCATCTAGTGCCAGTAATTTCAATGGATACCAATTCGCTACAGGGTCCAATATAAACTCATGGCTCTTATCCACAAAGCTCTCCAAAGTTCTTTACTGCCTTATATCTCCTCCCTCATCTCTTTCGCCCTACACGTGCCCTCCTTTCTACAAATGACCTAAGACTAACATCCTCCATAATCCGAGCCTAGCACCTTCATCTCAAAAACTTCTCACATGCTGAGCCAGGTGATCTGACTGATACCTAGCCCCACATCTTCAAGTGGGCTTTAAAAAGCCATCTCTTTAAACAAGCCTACCACCGCATCTCACTAACCTAAATTTCCCCTCTTCCCTCCTTCTAAATATTATTCAGAATCTGCTCCCTTCTATTTATTTGTCTCCACACCCTCCATGTACATGATAACCGCACTTAATTCTTGATAATTGCACTTAAACATTCTGGCTGATGACTGGATCATGTGGCGTAATGTGAAAATCCCTATTAATTATAATTGCTAGACCTGAAATAACAAGCACTTTTCACCTATTGTGTCCCCCCTATTCCCTTGAAAATCGTAAGCTTGCGAGCAGGGACCTCACTCCTAATGTAACTGTTTAAACTGTCTTACCTTGTATTGAATTTATTGTCTGTATAAGTCACCACTTAATTGTAAAGTGCTGCCGAATGTGTTGGCGCTATATAAATAAAAAGTATTCTTATTCTTATTATTATTAATCCATCCAGGAATTTACTGGTATAGATGGCTTAACTAAATTTAAAATCAGGAGGTAAATCACGTGCCACAGTCAAGGAGTAATTTATTGCATTTGTTGAGGTTGTGGGAAATTGCATGTGAGATTTACCAAATGACCACTATCGGTTAGACTCTAAGGTAGTTTTAAGAAAATTAAAAAAGGGTTTTCTGGGTCACTCCTAATCTAGACATTTTTCCAAGGCACACAAGTGTGAGACTAGTGAGGTGTAATTTTTATGTTTGGAACTCTCACCTTCAGATTGGAAAAGAGGTAACTATATTAAAAAAAATTCAAAAGCAGAAAGTAGATGACTTTTATATCTGAATTCATTTAGGCTATGTTCACACACGTTGGATTTTGCAGCGTATTTTGCTGCAGATTTTTATGCACATTTTCTATTGTGTTTTGCAGTACCAGCAAAGTCTGTGAAAAACCAGAATTCTCTGTTCACACATCTTTTCTTTTTTCTGTGACTTGGTTGTGTTTTTGGAAAATAGAGCATATCACTTCAGCGTTTATGCAGCAGAAAATGCACCTGCGTTTTTGCTGCGTATTTGCAGCGTTTTTTTTCGCCCATATGAAGTAATGGGTGGTCAAAAAAACGCAGCAAAACCTGAATTTTTAACACAGCTGTTTTCCTGCCAGAGAAAAGTTAACAGCAGATTTGCAGCAGAAAAAAAACACATTGTGTGTGATCATAGCCTTAGTCGGAGTGGTTTCAATTGTGAGATTAAATTATTTGCTTTCCAAATGCGACCCCAGAAGTTATGATAACTGGTATAATTTGTTGCTGCAGGAAGCATTTATCAGGCTCATTAACCAGTAATTAGCTTTAGTTATTTAATCATCCCCCAATTGATAATCGTATTCTATTTCTAGGGTTGATAGCTCATATATATGTTAAAATATAGTGAAACTCATAGGTTCATGGGTAAATAATGTGGTTTCAGTTACTCAATATTTTTCTCTGTTCGGTAAGTCTTTTTATATAATCATATACCAACTAGTGTCAACAATGTTTATCTATTTTACCAATCGTTATTTAATTAGTTATATAACATATACAGTATATTCTTGTTTTTGTTATTTATTGCTTTTATTGCTCATTTTAGGATATCTTTTAATTATAAGTTTTCTAAGTATGACGTATATTTTTGCTAGAGATGTTTTATTGTGTTCAGAAGTAACTGATACTAATTTGACACACAAACTCATACTTGAGAACTCCTAGATAAGTCCCATGCAATGCGCAAGGTGAGCTGTTTAATGATGTCACATGCTCAGGTCGTTTATCATATCATACACTGGATGTATGATTGCGCTGCCGCCCAGATCATGATATAAGTCGACTAGACTTAGTTTTATCACTTGCACCTATCATGGACCAAAGAATTATTAATCCTTGCCATCACTGGTAATCATCACTGATGGAGTATGGGCTCTAAATTATTACTGTCTGGAACTAAGTAAGCTACTTTATATACCAACTTCTTTTCTTTTAACCCAATGGTTAACCTTGTCTGCTTCCAGTTCCAAGTCAGTTGCTGTTGAATAACTAACAAATGTATCTTTGTAATTGGTCTTATATTTGATATCATTTCTCTCAATAAGGAAACAGATACCTGGTTCTGATTATTGCTGCCAACATCTCATCAACCAGCCATTTCTCTAATTTGCTTGTTTTGGTAGTTTTGTTGTTATTGGTAGGGTTGCACAGGTGTGTTTTTTCCTTTTCTTTTTAAAGTGGTATTGTACATATAGGATGATTCATACAACCATGTATCACAAAATCCAACATGGTTATTCTTGTGACTATATATGTTATTTTATCAGTATCTATTTGCTTATTTGAATATATCTGCTTATTTATTAATCTACCAGAATTTGATATTTGGAGAAATATTTGACTACGAGTTTGCAAATATAATTCAGGATTTTAGGGGTGGTTTTTATAATATGTTAATCCAATATACAAGTTTTCCTATACATCTCTGCTATTCCTGCATATAACCACACTTCTGCTAGCAAGATTCCTGTACATCTCGGCTATTACTGTGTGTAACTGCACTCCTGAAGCAAGATTCCAGTTGCCTACAGGTCTCTCCTGCTTCTGTACTATTTGTGCATCCTCATCTAGTGCTTCCAGTTCAGCTTGCCTATCTGCTACCCTGTATACTATGCTGTACTGGTCTTTTTTGCTCCATCTGCCATCCGACAAGTCTGCAATTCCAGGTCTGCTACATCACCAATAGTCAATGCTGCTCATCCTGTTTTATGGCTTAGAGATATTTCTAAAAGTAAAGGAGGAAATTTATTGAAAAATTATGAAGATTATTTTAGCTGTCTACTCTACCAAAGGACGAAAGTTAAAATCTGCACTATATATCATCTCAGTTGCAACTGTCCAAAACATTGATAAAGCTGAGAAAATGTGTTACTTCCTTTAACATGAAGTGTTCATGACAGCTGGGTTTTGTGAAAAATGTGAACAATGTTTTTAAAATAACTGTGCAGTTACTGACACTTTGTATCATTGTAAAAGATAATGTCAAGCTTTCTTCAAGCCTGCTACATTCCATCATTGGAATTGGCTTCACTGAAAGATAATATATTTTAGATAAGTGAAAATCCATTACATGTGTAATCTGTAATTTTTAGCACTCTTCTTCAGACTTAGTAGTTTATTATAGTGATATACAGTTTCTATTGCATAATTGCTACCTACAAAAACAATAATATATGTACATATTGTAAGGTGGCTGCCGGATAGGTCGTGGACGGGAGGTATGTGTCCCCGAAGTGCCAAGCTTCGGTGATGTAGGATACGGAGAAGCAGGCTCCAGCACACATAGTGTTGAGAGGAATTTAATGGGCCCGGATTACAGGGCCGGGTTTTACGAGCAGCTGAAAGAGCTGGGGGGGGACAGCTGCTCACTTACCTCCAGTCCAGGTGTTGGAAAGCTGATTTAAGACAGCTCCGCCTGTCTCAGTCTGTCTGTGTGTGTTGGGCAAGGTGATCAGACCTTGCAGGTGTTTCTTAGACTCTGCAGGAGGCAGAGAAAAGCACCTTGTTTAACCACTTCGCACCAGAGCCTGTTTTTGCCTTCGTGACCGGGCCAATTTTTTCAATTCTGACCACTGTAATTTTATGAAGTAATTACTCTGGAACGCTTCAACATATTCCCCTGATTCTGAGAATGTTTTTTCGTGACATATTGTACTTCATGATACTGGTAAAATTTCTTCGATATAACTTACGTTTATTTGTGAAATAATCGGAAATTTGGCGAAAATTTTTCAATTTTTCAATTTTCTAACTTTGAATTTTCATGCGCTTAAATCAGAGAGATGTATCACACAAAATAGTTAATAAATAACATTTACCACATGTCTACTTTACATTAGCACAATTTTGGAACCAAAATTTTTTTTTGTTAGGGAGCTATAGGGGTTAAAAGTTGACCAGCGATTTCTCATTTTTCCAACAAAATTTACAAAAACATTTTTTTAGGGACCACATCATATTTGAAGTCACTTTGAGGGGTCTTTATGACAGAAAATACCAAAAAGTGACACCATTCTAAAAACTGCACCCCTCAAGGTGCTCAAAACCACATTCAAGAACTTTATTAACCCTTCAGGTGCTTCACAGGAATTTTTGGAATGTGGAAGAAAAAAATTAACATTTAACTTTTTTCACAAAAATGTTACTTTAGACCCAATTTTTTCTATTTTCACAGGGGTAACAGGAAAACATGCACCCCAAATTTTTTTGTGCAATTTCTCTTGAGCGTGCTGATACCCCATATGTGAGGGAAAACCACTGTTTGGGTGCCCTGCAGGGTTCGGAAGGGAAGGAGCGCCATTAGACTTTTTGAATATAAAATTTGTCTGAATAATTAGCAGACACCATGTTGCGTTTGGAAAGCTCCTGATGTGCCTAAACAGTGGAAACCCCCCACAAGTGACACCATTTTGGAAACTAGACCCCTTAGGGAACTTATCTAGATGTGTGGTGAGCACCTTGAACCCCAAGGTGCTTCACAGAAGTTTATAATATTGAGCTGTAAAAATAAAATTTTCACATTTTTCCCACAAAAACGTTTTTCATCCCTTAATTTTGCATTATCATAAGGGTAATAGGAAAAATTGCACCATGAAATTTGTTGTGCAATTTCTCCTGAACACGCTGATACCCCATATGTGGAGGCAAACCACTGTTTGGGCGCACGGCAGGGTTTGAAAGGAAGGATCGCCATGTGACTTTTTGAATGTAAAATTTGTCTGAATAATTAGCGGACGCCATGTTGCGTTTGGAGAGCTCCTGAAGTGCCTAAACAGTGGAAACCACCCACAAGTGACACCATTTTGGAAACTAGACCCCTTAGGGAACTTATCTAGATGTGTAGTGAGCACTTTGAACCCCAAGATGCTTCACAGAAGTTTATAATATTGAGCTGTAAAAATTAAATTTTCTAATTTTTCCCACAAAACCGTTTTTCATCCCTTAATTTTGCATTATCATAAGGGTAATAGGATAAATTGCATCATGAAATTTGTTGTGCAATTTCTCCTGAGTACGCCGATACCCCATATGTGGGGGAAAACCACTGCTTTGGTGTACGGCAGGGTTCGGAAGAGAAAGGAGCGCTATGTTGGCTGGGATAGGTGGCAGACACCATGTCACATTTGAAGAGTCGCTGACATGCCGAAACAGCAGAAACCCCCACAAGTGACCCCATTTTGTAAACTACACCTCTCAAGGAATTCATCTAGGGAAGTAGTGAGTATTTTTTAATTTTTAAATTTATACAATTGGGCAGTGAAAAAAGCATAATTATATTTTTACCACAAAAAAATGTTTTACCCTCAGATTTTACATTTTCACACAGGGCAATGGGTAAAAATGGTGCCGAAATGTGTCACACAATTTCTTCTAAAAGTGGCAATATCCCATATGTGGCTGTATCGTACAACTCAGCCATACGGCGAGATCTGCGGGGGACGGAGCGCTATTTGACAATTGGAGAACAAATTATTGTAGAATAGGCATTTGGATTTGGGAGCACAATATTTTCTGAATTTCTTTTGGGGGGCAAGGGCCATTTCGCTTTTCCAGAGCCTTTCTGCTACCAGTAACTTGGAAGTCGCTTATATTTTTAACAGATGACAGACCTGAGTAGGGACTAGCTTTTTTTGAGGACTGAGTTGAAACTTTTATTGGGAACATTTTATGTAACATTTATCCGGCGCTCTAGGCTGAGCACTTACATCGGGGTTTCCATCTAAATTTCCAAGTGATATAATTCAGATGAAACCCCTGCGGGATCCTTTCACTGTAATGAGACAGCAGAGTTACTCTAGACTCCGTCTGGCCTCTGTTTAGCGGTGTCCTTTTTTTCAGAAGTGCACAAAACGGGCCAACCGCACTTTTATGCACGCGTAAAACAAATGACACCGTGGGATCCCAGGCTAGACGGCGTCCACAGTGGTCTATATCTGCCTCATTACAGGGAATCTGCCGTCATGGGTTCTGGCTGAATCACGTATTTCAGAGATTTACATGGAAACTCTGGTGTAAGTGCTCAGCGCAGAACGCCGGATAAATGTGAGCAGAGCCTTACTGCGATCTTTGGGAGACATAATAAACAAATCAGTAGCAGGTGAAGAATTGGTTTTATTTATTTTTTACGCCGCTCCTCGTGCGGTATACGTGATGAGATTACTTTATTCTTCGGGTCGGTGCGATTACAGAGATACCAGATTTATATCGGGTTTTTATGACTGACAGCTGTCACACACTAAAAGACGCTTTTTTTTTGCAAAATCTAGTTTTTGCATCACCATATTTTGAGAGCTATAATTTTTCCATATTTCGGCCGACAGTCATGTGATGGCTTGTTTTTTGCGGGACGAGTTGACATTTTTATTGGTACCATTTTTGGGTACGTGACATTTTTTGATCGCTTTCTATTCCGTTTTTTGGGAGGTAAAATTAACAAAAACCAATTCAGGAATTGTTCTTTGAGGTTTTTTTTTATGCCGTTCTGCGTGTGGTAAAAGTGATCAGGCAGCATTATTCTTCGAGTCAGTACATTTACAGCGATACTACACTTACTGTATGTTTTGGCGCTTTTACACAATAAAACAAATTTATAGAAAAAAATATTTTTTTTGCATTGCTTTATTCTGAGCACTATAACTTTTTTATTTTTCGACTGATGGAGCTGTATGGTGGCTTGTTTTTTGCAGAACAAGATGACGTTTTCAGCGGTACCATTTTTTTTTCTATTTTGCTTTTTGATCGCATTTTTTTCCACTTTTTGTTTGGCGATATGATGAAAAAGCATATTTTTTTGCTCCGTTTTTTATTTATTTTTATTACGGTGTGCACAGAAGGAGTTAATTAGTGTGACAGTTTTATAGCTCGGGTTGTTTTGGACGCGGCGATACCAAATATGTGTTCTTTTTTTGGTTTTGTAAAAATATAAGGATTTATTGGTTTAATATTTTATTTATTTATTTTTATTTATTTTGTGATTTTTTTTTAACAGTTTAAAAACTTTTTTTTTACTTTTTTTTACATTTTTACTTAGTCCCTGTATGGGACATAAATTTTTATTTTTCTGATCAATGATCTCATGTAATGTAATAGACATATATTACATTACATTACATGAGATCTTCCCTGTTTCAGTCAGAGTCTCCTGTCTGGCTCAGCTTGCAGGCTGAGCCAGACAGGACACCATATATGGCAGAGCTGGAGGCGGTCATGTGACCTCCAGCTGCCATAGCAACCCCAGGTCCTGGAAGGAATCGGAGGTCTTCGGAGGTAAGTAAGACGACCCCCTCTCCTCCTGCTGTCTCCTATATGCCGCGATCACTACAGATCGCAGCATATAGAAGACAGCAAAGGGTTAACATCACTGGGACCTGATCCAATCAGGTCCCGATGATGTTCCCTGTCAGAGCTATCGCTCTGCACCGGAATCACAGCGCTTGCAGGACCCTGGGGGTCCTGAGCGCTGCGAGACCACCCACCGTTTTTAAACGTCCGCGCTGCACAGAGCCCAGGCAGCGCGGACGTTTATGTACAGTGGGCGGTCGGGAACCGGTTAAATGGCTGAAGCCGTGCAGCATGGACTTGTTATTTTGAGCTTTGTTCTGTTATTCCTTTTTGTGCCAGGAAAAGGCTGTTACTTTTGTTTCCTCAATGGTGTATGGACACTAAATAAACCACCAGTTTATTTGAACCCGCGGACTGCATCACTGTGTGAACCTGTGCCTACCTCAAACGCGGCTCAGTGAGTACAAATCCCTACAAAATATATATATATATATATATATATATATATATATAAACAATTATGAAATAGCTGAAACTGTTTAAAATATGAAAGATATCATGTACTGATTTGAAAGCAACTAAGACATTTTTACAATTTAGTCTGAAATGGCATTCCATGCTACTGATACAGAAAGTACAGATGCTATTGGCTTACCTTACAAGTTGACCAGACATGTAGGGGCTCGTTACAGTAGGCCCCACCCATCAAGTTCTCCAATAGGTAAAGAATCCAAAGAAAGAGTACCAATTGCAGGACAATTTTATTGGATAAATGTGATCAGATTCCATCAGAGAAAAGTGTTTTTTGGAAATTATGTACAGAACAAGTCTATACTAAGAACACAATTGAACACATTGCCGTGATTAGAATCTACCAAGGAAGAAACAAAGAAAATAACTTTCTTCCTTGTCTTCTACAATTATATTCACAGTCTGGTTCTTAATTGAAAAGGGGCATGTCAGTGCCATTCTCCACCACCATACATTGTGTTAGTGTTGCTTCTTTTGCTACTTTTAGTGTAATAAATCTAAATCATTGAATGGATAACTGTGGCACAATGTTACCAGTTCAGGTGCTAGGTCCTTCACTGTTCATTTTTCATGCTATTAGTGATCCCACAATGTTCGTAAACAGAATTATATTGTGGACCGTGTCTGGTATCACCTATATCAGGCAGTTAAAATTGTTAAACTGTCTACCATAATCAATTAATCAAAATAGCAAAGATTCTTTCTAGAGATTTTGAACATTTTGAGATCCTGTTTCCAGTTTGCAAAAAAAAAAACAGAAAACCTTGCTCTGGGCACTATTTTCCCACACTGCAGAGGCATCAGAGAGCCGGCTAAAGTCATTTGGCAGGGTTCCTCATAATGCCCTGCAATCTTACAGGTTATCATACCTTGTACAATGGTGATCAGTATCTTGGCCATCATAGATCAGTGGTTAACAGTGAAGCAGATCAGTGGTTAACAGTGGAGCACAGTTTGTACGGCAGAGTAGTTTTCATTACTGCTCTAGAAAATAGAAATAAATAAGAATTCTTAGTGCATAAATTTGCCAATTCATGTGTACCCGGAAGACACAGTAAAGCGACTCTCATTGCTGGGAACATGCCTAGTGTGAATCCTCTCTTAGACTGAAGTCTACATGTACAGTCCTGCTCATCGTTATTGGCACCCATGAAGCTTAAGTACATAATGTGAAATATCTCCTGAAAAAAATGAATCAAGTGAAACAGTTTTTTTGTATAGAGAACTCGTGTTACATACAACAGAACAAATAATATAGAATAATTTTCAACAAAAAACAATGGGAGGGAAAAATAGAAAACCCAAAGCTTGCTGTGTCACTGGTATTGGCACCCTTTACATTAATTTAATATGGAAATACATTTTGACTCACCTGTGGTAAATCACAAAAGAGATTCATCTGTGATTAATTGTGGGTGCCCATGTGACATGAATCAGCCAATGAATGATGACTTAAAAAGCCACATGATAGGTTCTGTTACTTTTTCTCAATGGTGAAGACAAAGGAGCTGTCTGAGGACATCAGAACTGCTAATATTAGCAAACACATGACTTCCATGGGGTATAAGGCCATCTCCAAAGACCTTGGTATCCCAGTTTCAAAAGTGTGCAATGTTAAGACATTTGCCAAGCATGGAACCATCAAGAACCTTCCTGGATGTGGGGTAAAGAGGAAAATTGACAAGAGATGTCTTTGAAGTTTGGTGCGAATGGTGGAAAAAACACCACGTCAAACATCCAAAGACCTGAAGGCCAACCTGGAACTGTCTGAGAGCATGGTTTCAAAAAATACCATATGCCGCACACTAAACCAAGCAGAGCTTTATGGGCGAAAGCCAAGGTAGAAACCATTGCTGAAGAAAAGATATAAAAATGAACGACTGATCTTTGCCAAAGAGTACCCTGACAAACCACAATCCTTCTGGGAAAATGTTCTGTGGACAGCTGAAACAAAAATAGAGCTTTTTGGCAATGCAAAGCAACAGTTTGTTTACAGACGGCGCAATGAAGCGCAATGAAGGATCCATAATGCTGTGGGGTTTCTTTACTTTGTCTGGTACTGGAGGCTTTGACAATGTCACAGGAATCATCAAATCAGAGAATTATCAAGAGATTTTAGAGCGAAATGTCCTACCCAGCGTAAGAAAACTTGGTTTGAATCAAAGATCATGTGTCCTCCAACTAGACAATGACCCAAAGCACACATCCAAAAGTACATGGGATTGGTTAAAAAAGAAAAAATGGACTCTTAAAATGGCCAGAAATGAGTTTTGACTTCAATCCCATTGAAAATCTTTTTGATGAGCTGAAATCTTCCATTGGGAAAAAGAACCCTGCAAACATTCAAGAGTTTGAACAAATTGCAAAGGAAGAATGGAAGAAAATTCCAGCTGTGAAGTGCAAGAAGCTTATAGATGGCTACAAGAAACGTTTGGAAGCTGTCAGCAATGCCAAAGGCTGTGCAACCAAGTATTCATTAGGGGTGCTTTTATTGCTGCACATGCTGTTTATTCTGTTTCTTCTTTGAAATTGCAACATGGTAGTTGAAAACCAATGTTTTATTGTTGTATTACTTTGAACCACTAATTAAAAAATCTTGAGGATATAACTTTGGTACATTTCCATTTATTTCTGAAGATATTGTGCAGTCTATGAAAAAAATGAAGGGGTGCCAATAATAATAATTATAATTTTTAGTTATATAGCGCCAACATATTCCGTAGCACTTTACAATTAAGCGGGGCATATACAGACAATAAATTCAATACAATTTAAGACAGTTTAAGCAGTTACATTAGGAGTGAGGTCCTTGCTTGCAAGCTTACATTCTACAAGGAAATGGGGGGGGGGACACAATAGGTGAAAAGTGCTTGTTATTTCAGGTCTGGCAATTATAATAGGGATTTTCATATAAAGCTGTATGATCCGGTCATCAGCCAGTATGTGTAAGTGCAATACTCAAGTACCGAGCGCAGTTATCTTGTGCATGGAGGGTGTGGAGACAGATGAAGAGTAGGGAGCAGATTATGAATAATATTTAAAAGGAGGAAACAGGGGAAAGTTAATTTACTGAGTAGTTAAGGTGGTAGGCTTGTTTAAAGAGATGGGTTTTTAAAGAGAGCTTGAAGACATGGGGCCATCAGTCGGATCACCTGGGGTAGTGCATTCCAGAGAACTGGCGCAGCACGAGAGAAGTCTTGGAGACGGAGGTGCGAGGTTCGGATTATGGGGAATGTTAGTGTTAAGTCATTTGTAGAATGGAGGGCGATAGGCAGAGATGAGAGAGGAGATATAAGGTGGTGCAGAACTGTGGGGAGCTTTGTGGGTGAGAACAATGAGTTTATATTGGACCCTGTAGCGGATGGTCAACCAGTGTAAAGACTGGCAAAAGATGGAGGCATCGGTGAAGCGGCTGGACAGAAATATGACCCTGGCTGCCGCATTCAGGATGGATTGGAGAGGAGAAAGTTTGGTAAGAGGGAGACCAATCAGAAGAGAGTTGCAGTAGTCCAGACAAGAGAGCGAATAAGAGCAACAGTCAGAGTTTTAGCAGCTTCAAAGGTGAGAAAAGGTCAGATTCTGGAGATGTTTTTAAGATGCAGGTGACAATAGCGAGTGAGTGATTCGATATGGGGAGTAAAGAAAAGGTTAGTGTCGAATATGACCGCAAGTTAGAGGGTGTGCTGCTTGGGAGTTATGATTGAACCCTCCAAGGTAATTTCGATGTTAGGCAGAGTTGGGTTAGTAGAGAGGAAAAACGCAAGAAGTTCAGTTTTAGGGAGGACATGATGTTAGAGACAGCGGACAGACAATCCTTGGTATTTTGTATTAGGGTAGGGGTGATGTCAGGTGAAGAGATGTATAGTTGGGTGTCGTCAGCATAGAGATGATACTGGAACCCAAATCTGCTGATTGTTTGTCCAATAGGGGCAGTGTATAGAGAGAAGAGGACGGGGCCTAGGATTGAGCCCTGTGGGACCCCGATAGTAAGGGGATGAGGAGAGGAAGAGGAGCCGGCAAAAGATACTGTGAAGGAGCAGTCAGAGACGTAGGAGGAGAACCAGGAGAGAACGGTGTCCTTGAGGCCTATTGAACGGAGCATAGTTAGGAGGAGCTGGTGATCCATAGTGTCAAATGAGGCAGAGAGATCCAGGAGAATCAGCAGGGAGCAGTGACCTTTGGATTTAGCTGTTAGTAGATCATTAGAGACTTTAGTGAGGGCAGTTTCAGTGGAGTGTAAGGAGCGGAAACCATATTGTAGAGGTTCGAGGAGAGAGTTTTCTGAGAGATAGCGGATTAGACGGGAGTGGACCAAGCATTCCAGGAGTTTAGAGATAAAAGGAAGGTTAGAGACAGGTCTGTAGTTAGCAATGCAGTTCTGGTCCAGGGATGGCTTTTTAAGTAAAGGGGTTATGATAGCATGTTTAAATGAGGATGGAAAAATACATGAAGAAAGAGAGAGGTTAAATAATAAACAATAATGGTGAGCAGCACTGTATATGGGAAGGTAGGATTGTGCTATAATTAAAACCGCCAAAGGCTTAGGGCTGGAGTCTTCAGTCAGAAAGCCTGTGTATACAAATATCAAATGACTGACCTTCTCTTCCAAAACAGAGAACTGTTGTGTACAATTGCTTACTTACTAAGAGTAGCCATCTCCATATATAACCAACAAACAAAGTAGCACTCTGTAGTGCTATAGTATGGAAACATGAAAAATATGAAATTTGAATTGCATTACTGCTCTAGAAAATAGAAATAAATGAGAATTCTTAGCGCATAAATTAGCCAATTCATGTGTATCCGGCAGCCACAGAAAGGCGACTCTCGTTGCTGGGAACCTGCCTAGTGTGACTCCTCTCTTAGACTGCAGCCTACATGTATATGGGAAGGTAGGATCTCACCATTGCTTATCATTTACAAAAACAAAAAGACTTGAGATTTACTAGTAATAGTGCTGATCACTATGTTTCTGTTTTATTGTAGTGAAGCTGTGTTAGTCGTGACCTTTTGAATTTGTTTTTCAACAACTGATGGTTTTTGTCTGCAGCTAATCAGTATATTTGCAGTATAAAGCATGGAAGGGAATAGGGTAGGGTCCTGAGTCTCTTTTAAGTCAATTGTGTTTTACACCACTTCAGACTTTTGTTACAATTTAAAAGGAATTATCATAAAAAAGTAAAACAACAAAACAAATATAAATGTAAAGTATTCATATTTTATTATCCTATCACCCATGACAGCACCTACAATGAGAGAGGGGATCCGCCGTTCCAGGACAGGAAACCTACAGAATAAAAGGGTCGGCGCCTCTACACCACCTCAGTTGGTTTCTTGTCCTTGAGGGGGAACCTTGTTAATATGGCGGCAGAAGAAAGAAGAGAAGATTATTCCCAATGGGAGAACCTTAGACAGGCTTACCTGTTGAAGATCCGGATATGACTGAGCGGCGCCCTGCCTGGGGTCTGCAGCTCCAGCTCCGTGCATCAGTGGAAAAGCTGCTGTGGAACTGTGCCCCTATCTGGGGTCGACAGATCCAGCTCTGCACGTCAGTGAGAGAGCAGTTGTGGACCTACACCCCTGTCTGGGGTCGGCAACTCCAGCTCCGTGCATCAGTGGAGAAGCTGCTGTGTAACTGCGCCCCTATCTGGGGTCGACAGATCCAGCTCTGCATGTCAGTGAGAGAGGAGCTGTGGACCTGCGCCCCTGTCTGGGGTCGGCAGCTCCAGTTCCGTGCATCAGTGGAGAAGCCGCTGTGGATCTGCGCCCCTGTCTGGGGTCGGCAGATCCAGCTCCGTGCATCAGTGGAGAAGCTGCTGTGGAACTGTGCCCCTATCTGGGGTCGACAGATCCAGCTCTGTACGTCAGTGAGAGAGCAGTTGTGGACCTACACCCCTCTCTGGGGTCGGCAGCTCCAGCTCCGTGCATCAGTGGAGAAGCTGCTGTGGAACTGCGCCCCTGTCTGGGGTCGGCAGCTCCAGCTCCGTGCATCAGTGGAGAAGCTGCTGTGGAACTGCGCCCCTATCTGGGGTCGGCAGATCCAGCTCTGCACGTCAGTGAGAGAGCAGCTGTGGACCTGCGCCCCTGTCTGGGGTCGGCAGCTCCAGTTACGTGCATCAGTGGAGAAGCCGCTGTGGATCTGCGCCCCTGTCTGGGGTCGGCAGATCCAGCTCTGCACGTCAGTGAGAGAGCAGCTGTGGACCTGCGCCCCTGTCTGGGGTCGGCAGCTCCAGTTCCGTGCATCAGTGGAGAAGCTGCTGTGGAACTGCGTCCCTGTCTGGGGTCAGCAGCTCAGCTCTGCACCTTAATGGGAGCACCTGTTGAGCTGCGCCCCTGCCTGGGGGCAGCAGCTCCAGCTTTGATCGGCGCTCTATTGGAGGCACCGCTGCCTGGGATTGACCACCCCAGTATTGCTCAGGCATGGATGGATGGAGAGGAACAGGCCTGTGACTCGTTCCAGCCTCCGAATCCGTACAGCTGGTGGTGAGTGATCTTCGTGAATGTTTACCTTGTTTATGGGGCCCTTTCCTTGTTATGGTTACTAGGAAAGGCTGAGGATGTTAGCACAAAACTCAAAAATGGGTGTGTGTGCGCTCTGTAAGACCCCATCTGGGCCAAGGGCATTGTGCTATAAAATTGGCTTCAGGACGGAAGCTGGACCTTAGACCTCTAGGCTAAAGTTAGCCACATGTCTGGGCCGCACAGAGCCTCATGATTGGCCTTCAGAATTTACCACAAAAATGAGCCTCTATCTGCTCAGTAAATGTTAAACTAACACTGAGGTTTCTACTGTTGTCCTCCTGTCTGTTTACTCCATCCATAGGACAGCACATGGTGTTAATACAGCACATGGTTTCTGTGAAGGTCTGCTGTCCAGCTGCGTCTCATCAGTTGGCTCCTTTGGGTGGGGCTAGTCTGACATTTGAGATTTACCACCCAAAGGAAAGGTTTATCCTTCATTCAGATGGATTACTATTTTAAATAATAATCTGAGCGCAGTGCCTCACAGTGCCTTATAAAGCCTCTTTGCGCTTCACAAAGAGCACATCATAGCACTTTATATGACATCATAGTGCCTCATAGCGCCTCATACCTCATCTTAGTGCCTCATAGCATAGAGCTTCATAGCACATCATAGTGCCTCATGGCACATCATAGCATAGTAGCATAGCACATCATAGCGCCTCATAGCGCCTCATGGCACATAATAGCATAGTGCCTCATAGCATAGCGCTTCATAGCACATCATAGTGCCTCATGGCACATCATAGCTTAGTGCCTCATAGCATAGTGCTTCATAGCACATCATAGTGCTTCATGGCACATCATAGCATAGTGCATCATAGCATAGTGCTTTATAGCACATCATAGTGCCTCATAGCGCCTCATGGCACATCATAGCATAGTGCATCATAGCATAGCGCTTCATAGCACATCATAGTGCCTCATGGCACATCATAGCATAGTGCCTCATAGCATAGCGCTTTATAGCACATCATAGTGCCTTACAGCGCCTCATGGCACATCATAGTGCATCATAGCATAGCGCTTCATTGCACATCATAGTGCCTCATAGCGCCTCATGGCACATCATAGCATAGTGCCTCATAGCATAGTGTTTTATAGCACATCATAGTGCCTCATAGCGCCTCATGGCACATCATAGCATAGTGCCTCATAGCATAGCGTTTCATAGCACATCATAGTGCCTCATGGCACATCATAGTGCCTCATAGCATAGCGCTTTATAGCACATCATAGTGCCTCACAGCGCCTCATGGCACATCATAGTGCATCATAGCATAGCGCTTCATAGCACATCATAGTGCCTCGCCTCATGGCACATCATAGTGCCCCATGGCACATCATAGTGCGTCATAGCATAGCGCTTCATAGCACATCTTGGTACATCATAGCATGGTGCCTCATGTCACATCATAGCATGGTGCCTCATGGCACATTATAGCATGGTGCCTCATGGCACATTGTAGCATGGTGCCTCATGGCACATTATAACATGGTGCCTCATGGCACATTATAGCATGGTGCCTCATAGCATAGTGCTTTATAGCACATCATAGTGCCTCACAGCGCCTCATGGCACATCATAGTGCATCATAAAATAGCGCTTCATAGCACATCATAGTGCCTCGCCTCATGGCACATCATAGTGCCCCATGGCACATCATAGTGCATCATAGCATAGCGCTTCATAGCACATCTTGGTACATCATAGCATGGTACCTCATGGCACATCATAGCATGGTGCCTCATGGCACATCATGGCATGGTGCCTCATGGCACATTATAGCATGGTGCCTCATGGCACATTATAGCATGGTGCCTCATGGCACATTGTAGCATGGTGCCTCATGGCACATTATAGCATAGTGCCTCATGGTACATTATACCATGGTGCCTCATAGCATAGTGCTTTATAGCACATCATAGTGTCTCACAGCGCCTCATGGCACATCATAGTGCATCATAGCATAGCGCTTCATAGCACATCATAGTGCCTCACAGCGCTTCATAGCACATCATAGTGCCTCACAGCGCCTCATGGCACATCATAGTGCCTCATGGCACATCATAGTGCCTCATAGCATAGCGCTTTATAGCACATCGTAGTGCCTCATAGTGCCCCATGGCACATCATAGTGCATCATAGCATAGCGCTTCATAGCACATCTTGGTACATCATAGCATGGTACCTCATGGCACATCATAGCATGGTGCCTCATGTCACATCATAGCATGGTGCCTCATGGCACATTATAGCATGGTGCCTCATGGCACATTGTAGCATGGTGCCTCATGGCACATTATAGCAATGTGCCTCATAGCATAGTGCTTTATAGCACATCATAGTGCCTCACAGCGCCTCATGGTACATCATAGTGCATCATAAAATAGCGCTTCATAGCACATCATAGTGCCTCGCCTCATGGCACATCATAGTGCCCCATGGCACATCATAGTGCGTCATAGCATAGCGCTTCATAGCACATCTTGGTACATCATAGCATGGTACCTCATGGCACATCATAGCATGGTGCCTCATGGCACATCATGGCATGGTGCCTCATGGCACATTATAGCATGGTGCCTCATGGCACATTGTAGCATGGTGCCTCATAGCATAGTGCTTTATAGCACATCATAGTGCCTCACAGCGCCTCATGGCACATCATAGTGCATCATAAAATAGCGCTTCATAGCACATCATAGTGCCTCGCCTCATGGCACATCATAGTGCCTCATGGCACATCATAGTGCGTCATGGCATAGCACTTTATAGCACATCATAGTGCCTCACAGTGCCTCATGGCACATCATAGTGCCTCATGGCACATCATAGTGCCTCATAGCATAGCGCTTTATAGCACATCATAGTGCCTCACAGCGCCTCATGGCGCATCATAGTGCATCATAGCATAGCGCTTCATAGCACATCTTGGTACATCATAGCATGGTGCCTCTTGGCCCATCATAGCATGGTGCCTCATGGCACATCATAGCATTGTGCCTCATGGCACATTATAGCATGGTGCCTCATGGCACATTATAGCATGGTGCCTCATGGCACATTATAGCATGGTGCCTCATGGCACATCATAGCATGGTGCCTCATGGCATAGCTGTTCATGTCACTTAATAGTGCCTCGTGGCACATAGCGCTTCACAGTGCCTCATAGCGCTTCACAGTGCCTCATAATGCATGTTAGTGTCTCAAAGCACATCGTAGTGCCGTATAGCGTCTCATAGTGCTTTATAGTGCCTCATGGCATAGTGCCTCATAGCACTTCATAGCGCCTTATGGCTCTTCATAGCATAACATATCATAGTGACTTATAGCATATCATAGTGCCTTATGGTGCATTCATAGTGCCGTATAGCGCCTGTTAGTACCTCATAGCGATTCACAGTGCCTTTTAGTACCTAATGGGGCCTCATAGTGTCTCTCAGTGCTTCAGGGTGCCTCTGTGCCTTGTAGTGCTTTTATAGGGTGTCTGTGCCTCATAGTCCCTCTTTGTAAAGGTACTGGTTCCACAACTAAGTTTATGTCTGACAAAACCAAGTTCAACGACTGTAAACTGTGCATGGCAATGTTACCGAATTCAGGGGGAAAAATATCCTAGCCTCTATTTTGAGACAGAGGGTAGCAGTATTCCTGGCTGGTACTCGGTGGAATGCCGATTGGAGGCAGGTGACAATAAGAGCGCTTCCTTAGTTTTGCAGGTTAATAATAAACCTTGTAGGTTTTCACTCTTAAAGGTAGGAGGCATCATGTAGTGCTCATACAGCCATTGTGGGTTTGGTCCAATCGAGCGCAGTTTTATTGCTTTTTACAGGTTGCACAGAAGTCGTAAATATTAATATTTCTGGTCTTGTCCAAGCTCTGACTAAATAGGACAGACCCTGACTACTCATATACAGCTCAGCTTACCCAGCTTGATCAAACAAAACAATATTTATCAAGGGTAACCACTGATACTTGTGGAGTCTAGCCTGTGTCTCTGATTAGCTCCAAGGGACATACCATCTGCTCTGCTCTCCAGCAGTCTGACTAAGGTGAATGCCTAGCCTGCTCTATTGCTTAGCTATACAGGGACCCTAATAAAGACCTGTAAGGCTGAGTGCCCACGTAGCGTTTTTCAAGCATTTATGCTGCGGAATTTCCGCAGCATAAATGCTTGTGAAACGCTAGGTAATCCGCACCCCATGGTCCCCAAGGGAATTCCGCATGTTCTATGCACATGCTGCGGATTTTTCCGCAGCGTTTATGCTGCGTACAAAAATCCGCAGCATGTCATTTAATTTTGCGGAAGCGCAGCGGAACTCCCGCCATTGACTTGCATTGAGACGCATAGAAACCGCGACTGTACATTTTTACAAGCGGCTTCTATGTGTCTCTATGTGCGGATGGTACCCAGTTCTGGAGGAGAGGAGACTCTCATCCAGACCTGGGTACCATTGTACCTGTAAAAAAAGAATAAAATAACAAATAAAGTTTATATTCACCTGTCCGGGGGCTTCTCTCTGAATGCCGGCATCGCTTGAGGACCTGCGGTGACGTCACAGTCATGTGACCGCAGGCCCTTCACCGCTCTGTCTCCCGATATGCCGGCAGCCAGGAAGCAGAGAGGAACGAGCGCTGCAGCCACGCCGGGGTCTCGGGGGTGAGTATAGCTTTATTTGTTTTCATTTTTACGGTTCACACTATATAAATCCATGCTGTTTGCATGGATTTATACAGTGTGACCTAGTTGTCAAGCACTTTCCAAGTAATGCTATCGCTTGGAAAGCGCTTGTCAATCTGCATGCGGAAACGCATGTGAATCCGCATGTGGATCCGCATGTATTCTGCAGGAAAAACGCATGCACAATCTGCATGTGTTTTTTCTGCCAGGGAGATGCAGAAATTTTCTGCTTCATTTCTGCATCGTGGGCACATAGCCTAAAGATATTATTTAACCCAGTCCTTCCTGAGTTTGCTACAACTCGAAGGGGCTGTAGAGATTCCTGAGTTAGATCATTGGGAATGGACTCTAGAAGACCTGCTAGTAAATCTGCAGTTCCAGATTGTGATATAGTAGTATAGGCGTTTAAGGAGGTATACAATCGGGTTCCAATTCACATGAAACGTCAAATTTCTTGAGAGTAGTTCTTGGCATAAAATGAGGATTTAGGCTTTCAGTTTGTCTCCTTCCATTCAGATGTTAATGAGCCTTAAGGCTTTATGGAGAATTATAGTAATTAGGACAACTCTCATATCGAAGGAGGAGGCATTGACAATAGTTTACCTCAACTATTTTGGGATTATGGGCAGATCCATCGACTGCTGCAGAACTCACTGGGCAGTGAGTAAGCGTTGTGGTCTCCCAAGGTAGAATAAGGAGTCCTGTTATATGTCAAAATTAATAAGCAGTCTGGCCACAACTCTGAACAAGGCAATTGCATTTAATAACTCTAATCTTCTACATTCCAGTAGTAGCATGGTCACGGGTACAAACCCGGGGGCTGCCTCTAAAGACCCGGTTCCTCTAACCTAAAGAAGCTTTAGGAAGTATATAAGAAAGCACCATTCATCTATACATGGTCAACATGTAAATGTCTTGTCATACAACAGAGTAGCTTTATCTTACATAATCCATTATGGAGGAACTCTGCCAAGATCCCTAATGACACTTATGTCTAATCAGTTCAGATGGTGAAGTCTCACCTTTTATCTTTAACAGCACCTCATATAAAAAGGAAGAGAATTGCAAGTGGACCTTTTTAGCCATAGACTACTAGAACAGTGTCCAACCTTCATTGAATAAGCAAGGATTGTGAAAGTGCGCTTTGGATCTTGGCCCATTTTCAGTCCAAAGATGGCACCCTGGTATGTGAATCCAGTGCTTACGGCTGTAACAAGCCTTCGCTTGAGCCCATGGATTCAGGGTCTTCACATTAAAGACTATTATCCCGATGGCCCTGACTTCAGCATGGTAAGTTAGTGACATTCAAGCTTTTTCGGTTAATACTTTATTTATACAGATCCTAGAAGATGGGTCGGTTCGGGAGCTACTTTATCTTCCGAAGATAGCTTCCAATTTCCATAAAAAAGTCAGGAAATTTGCACCCTACTTTCTGTGCTAATCCGGGGAATCCATGGCTGAATAATAAGAAAGTAAATGTCCCCATCAAGCATTATTTAAGGTTGTGATTCAGTCTTCACCTTGCACCTTCTATAGACACTGTAGGCTTGCTGTCCTTTCCTTTAGGAAAACTGTTCTACATGCTGTGGTCACACCCTAACTTTAGAATTTTTTCTCTGTAAATCTCTCGTTGTAGGTGCTGTCATGAGTGATAGGATAACACTAAATTACTTACCGGTAATGTGTTTTTCCTGAACCCATGACAGCACCCTTATATTCCCTCCCATTACTGGTAGAAGTTGATCACATCTTTTCCTTCATGGTGTTTGATTCATGTGGTATGTAGAAGGAAAAATCATGGGATATATAACTATTAAGTAGTGTCCTTTCATGCTCTGAAAAACAACTGAGGTGGTGGAGAGGCGCCGCCCTTTTATTCTGTAGGTTTCCTGTCCTGGAAGGGCGGATCCCCTCTCTCCTTGTAGGTGCTGTCATGGGTTCAGGAAAAACACATTACCGGTAAGTAATTTAGTGATTTTGTTTGTATTTTAAAGGTTTAATCGTTAAGGGAGGATACATTTTAAGAACAAAATTCAGTGTCTTTTTTTTGGTGACTGCAATGTAATACTGTCGTGTGGACAGTGTCACCAAAACTGCTGGCAGAGCTGATTCTTGCTTTCCTGTTAAATGAGGCAAAAATTTACATTGCCACCCCTCTCTATAGTTCAATGTAAGCATGCAATGAATAAGCACAATTCCTTCATTGGTTTTTGGCATTTATGGCGTTCATTGAATGTTAAGAAAAAAATCTAAAGTTTATTAAAAAAAAATAAATAAATAAGTTGGGTTTGTGGCACCATTTTCCAATATTAGGAACTTTTTTATTTTTCCATCCATGTAAATGTGTTAGAGCTTGTTTTCTCCATAGAGATCTGATGCTTTTACTGATATTTTGACTGCAATTCTGACATCAATTATTTTTCAATTTTATGGCATTTACTATATGCGTTAATTCATTTTATATTTTGATCGACGGGACATTTATGGATTTGGTGATACCAGCTAAGCTATCTCTATTAATTTCTTTATTTTTAATGGGATTGGTGATTGAAAACTTGTTTTTTTTTGTTTTTTACTTTATTTTCACTTTATTTTTTTAGTTCCCTTGAACTTGAACCTTATCTTTAGCTTCATTTACTTGACTTCATCCTGCAGTGAGAACAGGTCAGGTAGATTGGCATTGTACCACTAATGACAGGCTACCCAACCTGCTTTCACCAAAGGATGCAATCATTGCTACAGCCCTGATGCCCAACCTATTGTAACAGCTAACCGCTACATACAGAGTGAAGAGCGCACCAGCTGGAAATGATTTGATGCTGCGCTCTCAACATTGAAAGTAGATGTGGGAGAAGGTCAGGCACCATGGCTGCTGCGGAGCCTTCAACAGTGTTAGGAACCAGTTGGGCAGCCTGCCATTGTACTAATAATTCAAGGCTGCCCAACCTGTTACTAGTGTTGAGCGAGCATGTTCGACACTGCTCGGTACTCGCCCGAGCATCTCACTACTCGGGATCTTCGGCGAGCACCGAGCATTTCCGTGTTACTCGGGCAGGAGCTCGGGTCTCCGCCCTGCACGTTTGGCGCCCTTTACAGAGCCAATGAACATGCAGGGATTGCCAGCCAGTCACTGGAATGCCGCAGCCATGTTGTTTGAGGGCATTACAGTGATTGGCTGGCCGCACAGCGTCACCTCGAGTATTTAAAACCGGGCGCCGCCATCTTGGACACAGTCGCTCCAGATCAGACAGTGTAGGGAGAGTGCTGCTGAGTTAGGGAGAGATATATATATAGTGCGAAATAGTTAGTGTAGGGTCTCTAAAGCCTGCCAAATCAAACAAACAGTCCTTCTCAGGACTAATATCCATGCCAGATATCAGGCAGGCAGGCTGTATAGGAGACGCAGTGGTTATACCAGCAAACGCTGCATTACAGTCCTGTGTGCCCCTGTTGGTCAAATTGCTAGACTTATCCCCCGGTCTCAGGGGCCAGGAAAAATCCTTTTTTTTTTCCATCTAAATCCTTTTTTTTTTTTTCCCTCAGTCAGAATGTACAAATACGCGTCTTATTAACCTTTTGGTATTTTTTTTCCCGCCCAAAAAAAATTTAGTGTGTCTGTGATTGTTCAGACACCAATATATCTGTTTAAAAGATTCTGGTGTTGGCCAGAGAAATAGAACTGTGGTTTTCCTCTTCCACGGTTCTAATCTCCTTTTATTACCCTTTTTCCATTGATAGTGCGAGTGTAAGCTATTTTACTTCATTTACAATGGGCAAAGCGCGTGGCAAGGGACGTGGAACTGGACGTTCTCATGATGGTGCGTGTAGATAAAGGGGGCCGTGGCCAAGGTGAAAATGTGCCACAACCAACAGCCACATCTTCTCGCTTTCACTTCTTGACCGAATTACTAGGGAAGCACACTACAACATCAGTATTGCGAACTGATCAGTGTGAACAGGTTATTAATGGGATAGCAGATTATACTTCCAGTTACCTGGGCACCACCACCTCCGGTATGTCTTCCACACGGTCAAGTTTTAGTAGCCGTGAGACTAGACCGCATACTCCTCCTCACTCTGATGCTCCTTGCTCCCACCATGCCGAGTGTCGTCAGAGAGCAACTGATCCCACACTTGGATACTCTGAAGAGCTGTTCACTGGTCCATTTCCATATTTGTGCCCCTCGCCTGCTCCGCTTGAAGTGGTGAAAGGAGATCCCATGTAGCGATGCCCAAATATTTGAACAGCCACGGCCACAGGAAGTCGACACTGGCAATTTGTCACAAGAGGTGGATGATGACGAGACAATTGCCACGAAGTGAGGAGGAGGATCGTGGTCTGCAAGTGGAAGAGGAGGGGGTGGATGATCTAGTAACTGACCCAACGTGGCAGGAGGACACGCAGAGCGAGGCCAGCAGCACACAGGGGGAGGGAGGCAGAGTACCCCAACAGGCAGGAAGAAGCAGTGTGGTGGCCGCACACAGAAGGCGGGCAACAGTTCACCGTAACACCAACACGAGGGACGTTGACAGTGCAACCGGTAGGTCTTCCAGAGTCTGGAATTTTTTTAAAGACTCTGCTAATAACCCTAAAAGGACATTTATACCACCTGCCATGCCAGCATCAGCATGGGTGACAAAACTACTAGCCTGACCACCACCAGCATGATCAGGCACATGGCAGCAAAGCACCCGACTTTGTGGGGCGAAGCCCAGGGTCCACGACCAGTGTCAGCGGGTGTCACCACTGTTTCTTCCGCTGTTGTGCGTGTAAGAGAACCCCCTGTTGTGCGTGCAAAGCAATCCCCTGTCCATACTGCATGCAAAGATGCCCCCTCCTCTCAGTCTTCACTTGTTATGACAGTTTCTCAAGAAACAGCATCAATGCCCACGTCCCACCGCAGCATTCAATTGTCCATATTCCAGAGCTTTGAACGAAAGCACAAATTTGCAGCCAACGCCCCACAGGCCACAGTCCTACATTCGCACATTTCGCGACAACTTGCATTGGAAATGCTGCCTTTTAGGCTGGTGGAGATGGAATCCTTTCGCAACCTTATGGCGGTTGCCGTTAGAGATGCGCGTTGTTCTACTCGAACTGTTCGCCAATCTCAAATTCGAGCTGTTTTGGGCGGTGTTCGAGCCGGTCGGCGAACACGAACAATTTGAGAAAAATTCGGCTGTTCGAGGTTATGTTCGATAACTGTTCGTGCACCAAAATCATAACTGGATTTTTTCTCAGTAATGATGAAAATTAATGTTAATACGCAGTTTGAGTGTACAGCGGGGCGGGGGGAGGGGCAGGGGATGGATCTCTGCAGGAACAATGAAGATCTCCATTTTTTTTTCTCTTTCCCGCATTTGCAGTGGGGAGGTGCAATCTGTCAGCCTATCAGCAGCGCACACACGGAGCGAAGTGCTTTTTTTCACACAAGCAAGGGCATGTGTGATTGGCAGTGTATGTCACATGTCCTTGCCCTATAAGACCAAGCCATTTTCCCCGTCGCCACCATTTTCTCACTGCTGCATCTGCGTGTTAGACGGCACCGCTGTTGCTGTGTGCGCTATACCTTGTTAATTTCAAGCCAATTTTCGCACAAATATACAGATAGCTTGGGAGTAGGGAATAGTTGTGATTGCAGTCCTTTTAAGGACTAGGTTACAGCATTTCCTACGACTTTTATCAGGCAGGTCTGTGCTCTTAAATAGATAGATTGTGGGAGTAAAGACTAATTGTAATTGGAGTCCTTTTCAGGACTAGGTTACATCAGTTCCTATCAGTTTTTGCCAGGCTGGTCTGTGCCAGTGCTGTGCAAGTTTTTTTCACAGCATTTTGCTGAATCTAGCAAAGCTAATCCTTTTTGGCCTATTGCAGAGTGTGTTAGTCAGTGGAGTAGCCTATCTGTGTTGCAAGATATACCACCTGTGTATAGAATACCAATTTTTTTACTGCACCTAGTGAAGTAAAATCTTTTGGGCATAGCATCATTCTATTAGTCCATCTATACTGACCTCCATCAGGTTGCAAACTGAATATAATTTTTTTCTGCATCTAGCTCTGAAAAAATATTTGGGCTTCTAGCAGTGTGTGGGACTTGGTCTATTAGTCCATCTATACTGACCTCCATCAGGTTGCAAATTAAAAATAATTTTTTTCTTCATTTAGCTCTGAAAAAATATTTGGGCTTCTAGCAGTGTGTGGGACTTGTTCTATTAGTCCTTCTATACTGACCTCCAGCAGGTTGCAAATTGAATATAATTTTTTTCTGCATCTAGCTCTGAAAAAATATTTGGGCTTCTAGCGGTGTGTGGGACTTGGTCTATTAGTCCATCTATACTGACCTCCATCAGGTTGCAAATTAAAAATAATTTTTTTCTGCATCTAGCTCTGAAAAAATATTTGGGCTTCTAGCAGCGTGTGGGACTTGTTCTATTAGTCCATCTATACTGACCTCCATCAGGTTGCAAATTAAAAATAATTTTTTTCTGCATCTAGCTCTGAAAAAATATTTGGGCTTCTAGCAGTGTGTGGGACTTGGTCTATTAGTCCATCTATACTGACCACCATCAGGTTGCAAATTAAAAATAATTTTTTTCTGCATCTAGCTCTGAAAAAATATTTGGGCTTCTAGCAGTGTGTGGGACTTGGTCTATTAGTCCATCTATACTGACCTCCATTAGGTTGCAAATTGAATAAAAAAAATTTCTACATCTAGCTCTGAAAAAATATTTGGGCTTCTAGCGGTGTGTGGGACTTGGTCTATTAGTCCATCTATACTGACCTCCATCAGGTTGCAAATTAAAAATAATTTTTTTCTGCATCTAGCTCTGAAAAAATATTTGGGCTTCTAGCAGTGTGTGGGACTTGGTCTATTAGTCCATCTATACTGACCTCCATCAGGTTGCAAATTAAAAATAATTTTTTTCTTCATTTAGCTCTGAAAAAATATTTGGGCTTCTAGCAGTGTGTGGGACTTGTTCTATTAGTCCTTCTATACTGACGTCCAGCAGGTTGCAAATTGAATATAATTTTTTTCTGCATCTAGCTCTGAAAAAATATTTGGGCTTCTAGCGGTGTGTGGGACTTGGTCTATTAGTCCATCTATACTGACCTCCATCAGGTTGCAAATTAAAAATAATTTTTTTCTGCATCTAGCTCTGAAAAAATATTTGGGCTTCTAGCAGTGTGTGGGACTTGGTCTATTAGTCCATCTATACTGACCTCCATCAGGTTGCAAATTAAAAATAATTTTTTTCTGCATCTAGCTCTGAAAAAATATTTGGGCTTCTAGCAGTGTGTGGGACTTGGTCTATTAGTCCATCTATACTGACCTCCATCAGGTTGCAAATTAAAAATAATTTTTTTCTTCATTTAGCTCTGAAAAAATATTTGGGCTTCTAGCAGTGTGTGGGACTTGTTCTGTTAGTCCTTCTATACTGACCTCCAGCAGGTTGCAAATTGAATATAATTTTTTTTTGCATCTAGCTCTGAAAAAATATTTGGGCTTCTAGCGGTGTGTGGGACTTGGTCTATTAGTCCATCTATACTGACCTCCATCAGGTTGCAAATTAAAAATAATTTTTTTCTGCATCTAGCTCTGAAAAAATATTTGGGCTTCTAGCAGTGTGTGGGACTTGGTCTATTAGTCCATCTATACTGACCTCCATCAGGTTGCAAATTAAAAATAATTTTTTTCTTCATTTATCTCTGAAAAAATATTTGGGCTTCTAGCAGCGTGTGGGACTTGTTCTATTAGTCCATCTATACTGACCTCCATCAGGTTGCAAATTAAAAATAATTTTTTTCTGCATCTAGCTCTGAAAAAATATTTGGGCTTCTAGCAGTGTGTGGGACTTGGTCTATTAGTCCATCTATACTGACCTCCATCAGGTTGCAAATTAAAAATCATTTTTTTCTGCATCTAGCTCTGAAAAAATATTTGGGCTTCTAGCAGTGTGTGGGACTTGGTCTATTAGTCCATCTATACTGACCTCCATCAGGTTGCAAATTGAATAAAAAAAATTTCTACATCTAGCTCTGAAAAAATATTTGGGCTTCTAGCGGTGTGTGGGACTTGGTCTATTAGTCCATCTATACTGACCTCCATCAGGTTGCAAATTAAAAATAATTTTTTTCTGCATCTAGCTCTGAAAAAATATTTGGGCTTCTAGCAGTGTGTGGGACTTGGTCTATTAGTCCATCTATACTGACCTCCATCAGGTTGCAAATTAAAAATAATTTTTTTCTTCATTTAGCTCTGAAAAAATATTTGGGCTTCTAGCAGTGTGTGGGACTTGTTCTATTAGTCCTTCTATACTGACCTCCAGCAGGTTGCAAATTGAATATAATTTTTTTCTGCATCTAGCTCTGAAAAAATATTTGGGCTTCTAGCGGTGTGTGGGACTTGGTCTATTAGTCCATCTATACTGACCTCCATCAGGTTGCAAATTAAAAATAATTTTTTTCTGCATCTAGCTCTGAAAAAATATTTGGGCTTCTAGCGGTGTGTGGGACTTGGTCTATTAGTCCATCTATACTGACCTCCATCAGGTTGCAAATTAAAAATATTTTTTTTCTGCATCTAGCTCTGAAAAAATATTTGTGCTTCTAGCAGTGTGTGGGACTTGGTCTATTAGTCCATCTATACTGACCTCCATCAGGTTGCAAATTGAATAAAAAAATTTTCTGCATCTAGCTCTGAAAAAATATTTGGGCTTCTAGCGGTGTGTGGGACTTGGTCTATTAGTCCATCTATACTGACCTCCATCAGGTTGCAAATTAAAAATAATTTTTTTCTGCATCTAACCCAGCCAATAGTTTTGGCCTAATACCACAGTTTGGCCACTCAGCTCTGCTCGGTTACCATCCATTGTTTTTTTGTGCAAACAACTCCAGAGTTGTGAATTAGTTAACCACCAAAATGAGTGGAAAAAGGCCTGCTGCTGGTGGAAAGGGGAATAGGCGTGTTGGGAAGGGGAAAAAAGGTTGTGTCCGTGGGGTAGGTGCAGAAGAAAGACCATCTTCCAGCCAAACTAAAATGTCTACTTCTTTTAGCGGACAATGTGATAAGATCCCTTTCTTACGGCCACGCCAATCGCTACAAATTCCAGATGAGGCACAAAAACAGCAGGTGCTTCAACGGATATCAAGTGCTCCTTTAAGTGGGCTCTCCTCCACATCAACTTCAACATCACAAATACTCCAGTCCTCAAAGGTGTCACCCAAATCGCACTTGCTTCCTCACAGCTCCCAAATCTCCAGCTGCCCGTCTGAGTATGAGGTAGAACAGATGGTTGAGTCTGCAGAGCTGTTTACTCATACTATAGCCTGGGAATCAGAGGTCGACTCCAGCGCTTCTGTGAATCCAGACGAGGAAATGATCTGCACTGATGCCCAGAATCTTTATGAGTCGGATCCAGGACCAGACGCAGAAGGTTCTGACCATAATGTAGACCCTCATTCCCAAACTGTAACTCCTGTTGGTGGAGACAATGAGGAAGACGATGATAAGACTCAAATACCTGATTGGAGCGACAACTTTAGTTTTTTGTCAGGGCAGGAACAGGTTGGCTCTGAGGACGACGGGTGTGATAACGCACAGGGTGATGATCATGAGGTCGGAGATCCCACTTACTGTCAACCCACAGTCAGCCAAGAGATGAGGTCAGCAGAGGAGGTGGAGGAAGATGCTAGTGACGACGAGGTCAGGTTGCGCCTTCCTGGACAGAGACGTAGTACTGGAAGCACGTCAACAACTGCATCCTCAAACACAACTCTGCCTCTCACCACAAGTCGTGGTGGCTCTTCAGGTCGCATGGGTGCTAAGCCTTGCATAGCCTGGGCATTTTTTCAGATCGATAAAGATGACCCAACTCGTGTTATCTGTAACATTTGTCAGCAAAAGCTAAGTAGAGGCCAAAAAATACATAGTTTGAGTACTTCATGCATGAACCGGCACATGGACATGAAGCATAAGTTGCAGTGGGAAGCTCAGTGTGCTACAATGCGGCCTAGCCGGCCGGGCCAACCACCGTCTGCCATATCTTGTGCATCCGCGGCCTCTTCATCCTCTGTGACTGGGGGGACAGCAGTCACACCTGTTTTGGGGCGCAGACCTGCCACCTCTTTACCCGCAACAGCCAGCGTGATTGGCAGGTCATCATTTTCTTTGGAGGTGGTAACACCAGCTGGTGTTGAGCGCTGTCCAACATCGATAGCACCACCTTTGGATCAAGGCAACCTAACATGTCCGCCTGCATCTTCCTCACAGACCGGCAGTTTGCCGGGGACACCCTTATCAACCCCGTCTAAGCACAATAGCCAGCCCTCGGTCCCTCAGATGTGGACAAGTAAAAGACCATTTCCTCCTAGCCATGAGAAAGCTGAGAGGTTGAATTTCACCATCTGCAAGCTCTTGGCTACAGAAATGCTGCCTTTCCGCCTGGTGGACACAGAGGATTTTCGAGACCTTATGTCCGTCGCAGTGCCCCAGTACCAGATGCCCAGTCGGCACTACTTCTCAAAGAAAGGTGTGCCTGCGCTCCACCAGCATGTCGCACACAACATCACCGCTTCTTTGAGAAACTCTGTGTGTGACAGGGTGCATTTCACCACAGACACTTGGACGAGTAGGCATGGACAGGGGCGTTACATGTCGCTGACTGGGCACTGGGTAACTATGGTGACAGCAGGACAAGGGGCTGCTGTCCAAGTCTTGCCGTCCCCACGAGTTGTGCGTCAATCCTCTTTATGTCATTTTTCCTCCACTGCTTCTGCCTCCTCAACCTCCTCTCGGTCTTCCACCTGCACCCAAAGCCTGTCTGGTCATGCCACAAGCTTTCTAACTGCACAGAAGGGATCCTGCACACCTCCTTACTATGCTGGCAGTAGGGCTCAACGTCATCAGGCGGTTTTTACATTGAAATGTCTGGGAAATGTGAGTCACACAGCTGAGGAGTTGTGGTCAGCTCTGGAGAACCAATTTCATGAATGGTTGTCTCCACTGGACCTGAAACCAGGGAAGGCCGTGTGCGACAATGCTGCAAACCTGGGTGCGGCCCTTCGCCGGGGCAATGTCACACACGTGCCTTGTATGGCTCACGTGTTGAACCTGGTTGTCCAGCAATTTTTAGCCCACTATCCCAGACTAGATGGCCTTCTGCAGAGGGCACGGTCGCTGTGTGCTCACTTCCGCCGTTCGCATCCCGCAGCTCAGCGACTTACATCTCTACAGAAGTCGTTGGGCCTGCCACTTCACCGGCTAAAATGCGATGTGCCTACCCGGTGGAATTCAACTCTGCACATGTTGCAGCGACTGTGGCAGCACCGACAAGCCCTGGTGCAATACGTTCTGACGTATAGCCTGGGCCAACGAGATTCAGAGGTGGGGCAAATCACGCTGGAGGAGTGGTCTCAGATCAGGGACCTATGCACCCTTCTGCACAGTTTTGAAATGGCGACGAAGATGTTTAGTGCTGACGATGCCATTATCAGCATGACTATTCCGGTGATTTACATGCTGGAGCACATGTTAAACAGAATTCGGAGTCAGGTGGTGGCACAAGAGGAGGTGGAGGAAGTAGAGGAGGAGGAGTTGTATGCGGAAGGGCTAACATCTGCAAGGTCCAGACGGTCGGCAGCACCAAGGCGGCAGGCATGTGAGGGTGGGGGAGATGATTTTACCAGGGCGCATGGTAGCAGCCAAACTAGTGAGGAAGGTGCAGGAGCCCAGGAAGAAGTGGAGGACGAACTGATGGAAGACTCATCAGATGAGGGAGACCTTGATCACATTTCTGTTGTGCGAGGTTGGGGGGAGAGGACAGAGGAAGGAAGCATGATTGCTACCTCGCCACCAACACAACAGGGACTTGGTGCTCCTGGATGCGCAACACACATGAGTGCATTCTTGCTGCACTACCTGCAACATGACCCTCGAATTGTGAGAATTAGAAATAATCCTGACTACTGGGTTGCCACACTGTTAGATCCCCGGTACAAAAGTAAATTTGCAGAAAATATTCCTGCCATAGAAAGGGATGCACGCATGCAGGAGTATTAGCAGAGACTGTTGCAGAATCTTACATGTGCTTTTCCACAAAATACCAGTGGTGCACGTAGTGAATCTCACAGTTCCAACTTGCCAACCGTGGGACCGTCAAGTGTTCAGCACTCAAACCGTAACAGAACCACAGTATCTGCTGGTAACATCAATTTTGCGGAATCATTTCACCACTTTTTTAGCCCATCCTTTGCAAGGCCACAGGAGACAAGAAGTCTGACACATAGTCAACGCCTAGAGACGATGGTACAGGAGTATCTCCAAGTAAACATTGAGGCCACGACTGTGTCACTGGACCCTTGCTCTTTTTGGGCTTCCAATCTGGATAAATGGCCGGAGCTAGCCACTTACGCCTTGGAGATCTTGTCATGCCCCGCAGCCAGCGTTCTGTCTGAACGTGTGTTCAGCGCTGCTGGTGGTGTGCTGACAGATAAGCGCACGCGGCTCTCCACTGATAATGTAGACAGACTCACGTTCATAAAGATGAACAAATCATGGATCCGAAACGACTTTTCTACCCCTGTGTCATCCTGGGGAGAGTAAAAGCTTGATGATTGGTTAAAATCACCCTACCAACCGTTTTAAGCTTTCAAATTACTAATCATGTTTATCTGTATCTTGACTGGAAAATAATTTGGGCTTTGTAGCAGTGTGCAGCACTGATCCTATTAGGCCATCTATAATAAGCTTCACCAGATTTAAAATTAAAAATAATTTTTAGCTGCATCTAGCCCGGAAAATAATTTTGGGGCTCCGAGATGCGCAAGACACATAAGTGCCTTCTTGCTGCACTACCTGCAGCATGACCCTCATATTGTCAGAATTCGAAGTAATCATGACTACTGGGTTGCCACACTCTTAGATCCCCCAAACTTTTCGATCAACCTTTTCATTTTAATAAAGACCAAAAAAATGGTCATTTTTGAAATTATAAGCATTAGCAGGTTGTTAGAAACTGAAATCAAACAGTTTTCAACTCAAAACTTTATTCTAGGTGATGTTACATTTTCACATAGGACCCCTTGTTCGAAAGGAGCTTCTGAACTCTCTCGTCCATTGAATTTGTCAGGTTTTGGATGGTTTCTGCTTCAATTGTTTTGCATGAGGACAGAATACCCTCCCAGAGCTGTTGCTTAGATGTGAACTGCCTCCCGCCATCATAGACACTCCTTTTAATGATGCTCCAAAGGTTCTGAATGGGGTAGAGGTCAGGGGAGCATGGGGGTCACACCATAAGTTTGTCCCCTTTTATGCCCATATCAGCCAGAGATGCAGATGTTTTATGTGCAGCATGAGATGGTGCATTATCATGCAGAAAAATGATCTTGCTGTGAAATACACGGTTCTTCTTCTTGAACCATGGCAGGAAGTGCTGTTTGAGAAAATCCACATACATTATGGAGTTCATCTTTAGCGCCTTCAGGGATCCTAAAGGGGCCGACAATCTCTCTCCCCATGATTCCAGCCCAAAACATTACTCCACCTCCTCCTTGTTGGCGCTGTAGCCGTGTTTGCGTGGGGTGTCCATCAACCAGCCATCCTCCACTCCATTCATCTGGACCATCGAGCGCTGCACGGCACTCATCCGTGAACAAAACAGTTTTGAAATCAGTCTTCATGTAATGTTTGGCCCACTGGAGCCGTTTCTGCTTGTGTGAAGTGGATAGAGGAGGTCGACAGGATGGCATATGCACAGCTGCAAACCTCTGAAGGACCCTGCATCTTGTTGTTCGGGGGACGTTGGAGGCACAAGCAGCTTCAAAAACTTGTCTGCTGCTATGACAAGGCTTTTTTGCCGCTGCTGTTTCAACCTGACGTAATTGCCTGTAGGAAAGAGTCCTCAATTTGCCCTTATCAGCACGCACACGTGTGTACTGTGAATCAGCTACATACTTCTTGATTGCCAAGACACTTCATCCTGATCATCGCACAATGTTGATTGTAGTCATGCCTTGACCTAAACACTCCACAATTTTTTGCTTCTCAGCAGCCGACACATCCTTTTTCTTTCCCATTTTGGCAGAAAATGTAGGCTGCTTAATAATGTGAGAGAGCCTTCTTAAGTAGTCTTGCCTTTCATTGGACACACCTGCCAAACTAATTAGCACAGGTGTCTGCAATTGCTTACAGTGATATAAAGAGCCCTGACACACATCACCATCAATGAGTTTAACTGACAAACAAACAAATTCTTCCCTTATCACTCCTAAACACTTTTTGCATAATACTTTGGAACGCGGTGTACATGTGCTTTTCCACAAAACACCAGTGGTTCACGTAGTGAATCTTACAGTTCTAACTTGCCAACCGTGGTCTGTATGGAATTGTTCAATAAAGGGCCCAAAATTAAGATAACATAGATGGGAGAGGTCTCTATGAATAGGAATTCCTAAGTATTTGATACCCTGTGAGGGCCAGGCAAAGGGAAAGTTGGACTGGATGGAATCCTACATGGATTTAGGGAGGGAGACATCGAGGGCCTCAGACTTCGCTGCATTGATTTTAAAATTTTACCATGTAACAAAGTGATCTATTTCAGCCATAACAGCAGGGATGGATATATGTGATTGAGTGATATATACTAGGACATCATCAGCAAATAGAGAGCACTTGTACTCGGTGCCTCCCACCTCAATCCACCTAATATTGGGGTTATGGCGAATTGATGAGAGCAGGTGCTCCGTCACTAGGATGTATAAGAGAGGGGACAGAGGACATCCCTGCCTTGTCCCATTGGTGATTGTGAAAGGTGATGAAAATGTTCTGACGCACCCCCTGGGCCTTGGGACACCCGGAGCCGGACCCTTTTTGGTGGATGCTGGTGGTTGTAGTCTTCGTGGCGGCGATCCGGTTCCGTGGCTCAGGGCGGTCAAACCAGTGGCGGAACTATTTATGTGGTTTTGATGTTTAAATGTCCGACTACGCCACCCGTGGATTGCGGTCAGAGTGAACCGCCGCTACAGGGCAGACCGCTAAGGCTGGTGTTGTGGGTGCAGCAGAGCGTAGCATAACTCCCCACGGGAGGAGTATAGCCTCAGGGCAGTGTATGCGGAGGATGGGGGTGATGGTGCAGGGCAGCAGCAGTAACGACACGGAGTCAGTGATGCAGTTCAGGGCCTTTACTCACAGTTCTTATTATCCAGACCACGTCTGCAGGTAACGGCTGCCCACGTCGTACTGTGCTCACCAGGTGAGGGGCTCAGACAACTCCCAGATAACTTTGGAGCGCTTCACAGGACCCCCTTTGTGTGTCCTTTGTCTGGCCTTTCTTACCAACACTTCTGTCCGGCTGCCTCGGGCCTCCTCTTGGTAAACTTGGCGCCAGTTTCCCTGACCCTATGTGGTGCCTTCCTAGCGGGTGGAGCAAGGGGCTGCGCCACATAAAATGTCAGAGCCTCCAGTTTCTAGCTGAGGGTCGTTTCCTGCCTCCACTAGTTCGGGGACCGGTCTCCCCCTTTGGCCTGACCCCTCCACGCAGGTGGATTCGGGCGTGCGGTGGCGACTCGCCCGTCCGCACCCCTGGGATCCCTTCATTCCTCGTTCCTGGAGCCTTCTCCGCTCCTCTTCCTTCCTTCTCCCTCTTGCAGGCCTGGGCCTCTGTTACTAGGCCCGCCTCCGGAGCAGAGCTCATGCAGAGCCCCTGCTCCCTGCCACTTCTGCTCAGACTTCTCTGCACTGAACTAAGATGGTGCCCACCTTTTATACTCCCTTCTCAATGCACCCAGGAACTGCTTCCTCCCTGCTCCTGCACTGCAGGGTTCCCCTTCCTCAGTGTTCCCTCCCCCCACTCCAGCCAGGGACAGGGACTGTCGTGCCCATCTCAGGGGCATATTGGTCGCCCTGCCCCACGGCAATGTGGTGTAATGCATGCAGGTGTCGGGTCCTGATCCACACTCCATCCTTATCTGAGAGTGAGATATCACACCTCTGGGTGAGGTGCAATACGTCTGTAGCAACCGAGCCCTCGGTGCTACAGTTCCATTTATCTTCAGCCTAGGTGACGTATTGTGATACAGGGCCGTGATTTTGGCTATAAAAGGGTCCCCTAGACCCCTACCCCAAGCTTTTTAAGAGAATCATATATGGCGTGCCAGGAGACTCTATGGAATGCTTTCTCAGCATCCAACGAGAGTATCTACTTACAAATTTTTAACTGCATCTAGCCCAGGAAATACTTTGTGCCTAGTAGCAGTGTCTGCTAGTCAGCGGATTATCCCGGCTGTTAAGCAAGCTACACCACCTGTAGTTTGGACACTTAATTTTTTCAAAGGAAATGCTTCGGGACCACGGGATACTTAGTGAAGAGCATCAGGAGGCACCCCAAGGCATAGGGGCTGGGACTGGCACTAGGATGCCTTGCGGTGGACAGCCGAGCTCGATCCTTATAAAAGCTTTTTAACTGCAGCAGCTTTAGTGGACGCTACTGGAGCTGGAATTACGCGGCTGCTGGCATGAGACTTGCCCTCCAATAGATCCTTGTAAATGGATTTAAAGTGTATTCATTCAAATTAGAGGGACAATTTAAATTAAAAAGCTTAGAGCTGCCTCCACCACAGGGGGGCTCTCTCGACCCACCAGCGGACAGGCACCAGTATTGGGAGAGGGGGGCTGGCCGTCAGGGTTCACCGCGGCTCTGGCACAAACCCGGCGACACGGAGGTGGCACGGGCAGGAGCGGACTGGCCGTCTCGGCTTCTCACTTTTTGGATTTTAGAAGGGCATGACATGCCTATATCTGTGTCTCCCCCTCCTTTTACTCCTCCACCTCTTTTCTTTTCGCATGACTATATGTACTTGTCACTTTTCCATGTGTTAGTTGTGTCTTCTGAGCAGTTTGTCAGCTTTTGGACACCTTTGAAGGTGTTTTCTATGTGTTTCTATGTGTTTTTGTTTGCCTGCCATTGGTTTTAACGGTGTTCGAAGGTGTTCGACGAACAGTTCGACGAACAGTTCGGCGAACACACGGGTGTTCGACGAACCGAACCGAACTCGAACACTACGGGGGTGGCTCAACACTAGTTGCCGTCCCTCGGTACTCGGTCCCCAGCCGACACTATTTTGCCCGGTGTGCCATCCCTGCACTGCACAAGCACGTGTTCCAAAACATCTGCCGTGCCCTCAACAACACAGTGACTGGGAGAGTCCACCTGACAACGGACACGTGGACAAGTGCTTGTGGTCAGGGATGGTACATCTCCCTGACGGCACACTGGGTAAACATAGTGGAAGCTAGGACCCAGTCGGACCTTGGGACGGAACACATCCTCCCCACACCAAGGATTGCGGGCCCTATGTCAGTCAGAGTTGCCCCCACAGTGTACAGCTCCTGCCCATCATCCTCCTCCTCCTCATGTTCAGCCTCCATCTCAGATATCACCACATCAGTTACAAGCTGTAAGCACTGCAGTACTGCTTCAGCCAAGCAGCAACAGGCTGTGCTGAAACTCATAAGCTTAGGTGATAAACCTGACACTGCTTGTGAGTTGTGGACAGCTGTGAAAGAGCAGGCAGATCTGTGGCTGAGACCGCTGAACCTACATCCAGGCACGGTCGTGTGTGACAATGGCCGTAACGTGGTGGCGGCTCTGAGGCGAGGCGAGATCACACTCTTACCATGCCAGGCTCATGTGCTTAACCTCGTGGTTCAGCGGTTTCTTAAATCGTACCCCGAGTTGCCAGATATGCTCATCAAAGTACGCCGCCTGTCAGCTCATTTTCGGAAGTTGGCTACAGCTTCCGCCGCCCTTGCTGTGTTGCAGCAGCGTTTGCAGATTCCGGCACACCGACTGGTGTGTGATGTCCCCACACGTTGGAACTCTACCCTCCACATGTTGCAAAGGATTTGTGAGCAGAAGAGAGCAGTTGTGGAGTACCAGCTGCAACAAGGCCGTCGATATTCAGGTCAGACTCCACATATAAGACCTCATGAGTGGACCTGGATGTCTGACATATGTACCATTCTGACAAACTTTGAGGAGGCCACCACGATGGTGAGTGTCGATGACGCCATCATTAGCGTCAGCATCCCACTTGTCTGTCTTTTGCAACGCTATCTGGAGAAGAAATAAAGAGGAGGCATTGCAGCCAGAGTATGATGAGATGGATCAAGAAGCCGTAGCGGGCGATTACACAGCCCAGCCTCATCTCATCCCAACGTGCATTGGGGGACAATGAGGGAGAAGAGGAGGAGGAAGAACAGGAGCTGGTATCACGCGCTGTAGACGGTAGTACCTGTACAACTGTCATACAGTCGGTTCAGCGTGGGTGGCCTGAGGACAGAGGGGAGGAGGAGGAGGAGAGCGTTGTCAGTCGTCATCTTGGTGAGGACACGGAAGTATTGCCCGTTACCAGTCTGGCACGCATGGCTGACTTTATGTTACGCTGCCTTAACTGTGACCATCGCTTTGTCAAAATGTTGGGTGACAGTCATTAGTGGTTGGTGACACTTTTAGGCCCCCGCTACAAGGAGAACTTTCACTCTCTTATTCCTGAGGTGGAGAGGTCTACAAAAATGGGTCAGTACCAGAAGGCCCTTGCTGCAGAACTGTTAAAAAAATTCCCATCTGAAAAAGCTAGCGGCAGAGGTCACAGTTCGTTGACCAACCAAGGCGTACAGGCGAGAGAGACGCAACTCCAATCCTGTAGAGGCAGGGGAACACTGTCAATATTCTGGGACAGTTTTCTGAGACCTGCCCAGCTTACAGGCCCTGAGGCGTAGGGTACTCTCACAAGGAGTGGAAAGTTTCAAAAGATGGTGAGAGTACCTTGCTCACCGTACCAGCGTCCTCCGTGATTCGTCTGTGCCTTTTAATTATTGAGTATCCAAGCTGGACACTTGGAATGAACTCGCTCTGTACTCCTTGGAGGTCCTGGCCTGCCCTGGCACTAGCGTGTTATCGGAGCGTGTTTTTAGTGCCGCTGGGGGAATTATAACTGATAAGCGCACTCGCCTGTCAACTGACAATGTTGACAAGCTGACCCTTATCAAAATGAACAAGGGCTGGATTGGGCCAGACTTCTCATCACCACCAAATGACAGCAGAGTAACATAAAGTCAAATCCACAGTGTTATTTCAGGAGGTGTATTCCCATGCACCGCTTCACAACCACACATGGGTATACGCTTCCTCATTTCAGCTGTATTTTGCTCTTCTTCTTATCCTCAGCCTCCACCACCACTACACCACCAGGGTGACTGTGGTCTGTGTTGCCAGCATTGCAAGTTCCTCCGTCCTAATTTTTGGCACCTTTTGCTTGGAAGGCATAGGCAAAGACTATGGGAGACCCACTCCCCAATAATGGGAATAATGTTTTTAATATGCTGTACTGCATGGCTCTTGTAAGTAGCATGAAAACCGTCTTCTTAATCTACTCTGAACTCCACGTCTCTTCCAAGGGGCATTAAAACCATCTTGTTAAGCTAGTGCGACCTCCACGTTTCTTCCAAGGGGCCTTAAAAGTGTGTTGTTAAACCACTCTGAACTCCACAGCTCTTCCAAGGGCCATTGAAATGTTGTTTTTAATTAACTCTAACCTCCACGACTCTACCAATGGGCATTGCATTTCCTCGTAATTTTAGCCAGCTTTTGCTTTTCAATGCATAGGCGAACACTAAGGGAGACCCACTCCCCAATAATGGGTAGAAGGTTTTTAGTATGCTGTCATCCATGTCTGTTTCAAGGGGCATTGCAGTTCCTCATAATTTTTGGAAAGCCTTCCATTCACTGCCAACAGTGCACAGGAGACCCAGTTGCTATAAATGGTAAAAACGGTTTAGTTAAGGCCCTCTGACCTCCATGTCAATTCCAAGGGGCATTGGAGTGCCTCGAAATTTTAGGTAGGCATTGCACTCACTGTATGCCCTATAACTGTGTAGCCGAACCGCTCCTTTTGGTACAGAAACATTTATGTTCCTCCTGCTCTCTCTCCTTTGCCACCACCTCATCCATAATTCATCACCTGAAGCTTTGTTTTAACGGGAGCCATAGAACTGGGATAGTAGCAGGAAAACATCCAGCAATCCTCGGAGGAGGTAGGATATGCGCCAAAACGCTGACCACCTCAGGCCTAGCCGCTACTACATACATGCGCTTGCATTCCAAGGAACAGAAAGTTAAGGAGATGGATGGCCTCATGATCATGAATAATTTACTCGTTGTGTAGGAGGCCGACCACTGCTGCTGTCTACCTTCTGAATGTAATGCACACGCCCGGACTGACTGGCGTGTGCGTGTATATGAAATGATTCCACTGGAACGTATCGGAGAGTGAATGCCTGGCGGGGCGTAACTAAGTATCCACCCGATCTGACCAAGGTCGCACGACGGCATACGACACCAGTGCACCAAGGAGGAACCGAGCAGAGGGACCAGGGGCTACTCCAGGTCAGACCCCGGACACGGCTGTTGACCCACACCGGGGAATACAGGAACAGGCAGGTTAGGCTGGCACACAGACGGGTGGCTGCTGGCAAGCACGACTGGTATGCAAACAGGGAGGTACTGACAGGTACGGCCGGCATGCAGGCAGGGAGGTACTGGCAAGTACGACAGGTTGGAGCACAGAGTGGATAGGTCCCAGTACAGACTGGGACTCAGGAACAGAACCGCAGATGCGGTGGACAAACACAGCAGAGTGAGGCCGCCCGGAGCGGCGAGCAAGAGCAGAGCAAGACGAGACCGCCTGGAGCGGTGAGCGAGAGTAGAGCAGGATGAGGCCGCCTGGAGCGGTGAACAAGAGTCAGAGCAGAGCGAGACTGCCGGAGCAGTGAGCAAAGGGTCAGCAGAGCAGAGCGAGACTGCCAGACCAGTGAGCAAAGGGTCAGAGCAGAGCGAGACTGCCGGAGCAGTGAGCAAAGGGTCAGAGCAGAGCGAGACTGCCGGAGCAGTGAGAAAAGGGTCAGAGCAAAGCAAGACTGCCGGAGCAGTGAGCAAAGGGTCAGAGCAGAGCGAGACTGCCGGAGCTGTGAGCAAAGGGTCAGAGCAGAGCGAGACTGCCGGAGCAGTGAGCAAAGGGTCAGAGCAGAGCGAGACTGCCGAAGCAGTGAGCAAAGGGTCAGAGCAGGGCGAGACTGCCAGAACAGTGAGCAAAGGTTCAGAGCAGAGCGAGACTGCCGGAGCAGTGAGCAGAGGGTCAGAGCAGAGCGAGACTGCCGGAGCAGTGAGCAAGGCAGAGCAGGCAGAAACCGCCGGAGCGGCGAGCAAGGCAGGGCAGAGGGGACAGGGCTCTGTTCACACACAACAGACAGAAAGGGAGAGGCAGAACCAGATACCCACAGGGTACTTGTAGTGAAGTAGTGAGTGGACCACAAACTCACAAACGGAAGTACAGTGACAACGAGCAGGAGTTAGGTACGAGTTCAGACTCTGCAGAAAAAGGGAAGATATGGGCATAGAGAGAGACGGGAAACAGGCTGGAAGATAGTTAGGGCAGGAACAGACACTGGGAAAAGACACAGACAACAGATCTAGGTATGCAGCCCCTGGAGGGCAGAAGGAACAGGCTAAGAGCATGTTCACACGGGCCTGGAAATACAGCCTCCAGGAAAGGCAGAAAGACAGCTGGCTAGAGTACACAGACAGGACACAGTTCAGACACAGGAACTGATACCGCAAGGCAGGAAACATAGACAGGACCTGGCACATCAGTGCCTAGAAGCCAACTGACAGAGCAAGATGCTCAGGCATGGATTCCAAGGAGGAGCTGGTTTAAATACCAGGAGACAGACAGGAATAGGCTGAGGACACATTAGGGGTGTGTCTGCAGCAGCTACAAGAAACAGGAAGTTCGGCCGGCGTCGCCCTAAGCAGCCAGAGCAGAGCAAAGCAGACAGCATGGAAAGAAGCCAAAGTGGCAGTCTGGACTGGAAATCAAGTGCGCGCTCTAGCACAGTGGGAGATGGACCACTATGCAAGGACGCCGCCAGGTATTTTACACTGAACTTTGTGTTGAAGCCTGATTGACCCAGGACCCGCAATCCTCTATGTCTGGAGGACTTGTTGCATCCCCGTGTCCAACTGCGTCCTGGATTCCACAATATTAACCCAGTGTGAAGGCGTGAGATGGACCATCCCTGGCCACATTCACTTGTCCACGTGTTTGTGGTTAGGCTGTCCTTCAAATAGGGGCGGCTCGGGACAGTTTATGGACACCCGGCCGCCCCCAGGTGGCTGGGGACCATGTGTGGACACCAGGCCGCGGGGCAGCTGGGGACTGAGTATGGACACCCGGCACCCCCTGGCGGCTGGGGACCGAGCGTGGACACCCGGCCGCCGGGCGGATGGGGACTGAGTATCGATACCTTGCTGCCGAAGCAGCCATGAAGTAGTGGCCAGCTTCGGCCTCCTCCAAACTAAAAGGCCCCATTTCAAGTGCAAGCAAGCTAGCAATATGGTATTGCAGCCTGGAGGTGGGTGGCAGGTTGCACACTTACGCTTGCATTCCAAGAAAACAAAGCAGATACTAACTTCTATCATCATCATGCTCCTCACCTTGGCACTCTCAACTCCCCTGATGGAGAAGCCAGGGCCCACCGGAGGAGTCTGGTTCTCTGGTGGGCTCGTCCAATGCTGCCCTAAAGCAGGCCAGGCTAAGAAAAGTGTGGGGGAAGTTCACAGGAGAAATAGGGGCAGCTGGTGACAGTTTATGGACCCCCGGCCACCCCCAGGAGGCTGGGGACCATGTGTGGACACCCGGCCGCGGGGCGGCTGGGGACCGAGTATGGACACCCGGCCGCCCCCTAGTGGCTGGGGACCGAGTGTGGACACCCGGCTGCCAGGCTGCTGGGGACTGAGTATGGATACCTCGCTGCCGAAGCAGCCATGAGGTAGTGGCCAGCTTCGGCCTCCTCCAAACTAAAAGGCCCCATTTCAAGTGCAAGCAAGCTAGCAGTATGGTATTGCAGCCTGGGGGTGGGTGGGTGGCAGGCTGCATACTTGCGCTTGCATTGCAAGGAATGTGGGAGGTACAATTGAACACTTCCCTGGGACAAGGACTTGCACGGGGATAGTTGTAAGTCTGCATCTTCTGATGCGGCAAGGATCACTTCTGATAGGCACACTTTTAGGCAGTAACCTGGGTGTCAGAGATGCTTCCAGGGGTCTTCCTCATGCTGTTCCCATGTCTTTTACAGCACTGTATGCATGTGTCACACAGTACATGGCCAGAGAAGATTGTAAAATGTTAAAATGACATTTTCCAGTGAATGCATTTGTCACGGTTGAAAGCAATACAAAAGTGCAAAAATGCATAAAAAATGCGACTTGTGAACATAGCCCAAGGTGTGGAGGAGTATTTTTGTTTTTGGTTATTTATTTTACCTTATACACAAGTCTTTACCCTGGAAAGGAAGTTCCTTAACATATTTCACAGGAAAACCGTTTCAGTTTCGTTTTTGAAAGTTTTATTGTGAGCCCGTAAAAGTGGCTTAATACCTCTGACCATGTTGTTGACAGCAGTGACCTGGGGGTCAGAAATGCTTCCTGGGGCAATACCCATGCTGTCCCCATGTCTTTTGAGCACTGTCACTATCGTTTTGGGCACTTTTTAGGCTTTTTACAGACTGCCGGGGGTGCCGCCGCAAAAATGCTCGGGTCTCCCATAGACTAACATTGGGCTCGTTGCTCAGGTCGAGCACCCGAATATCACGGTGAGCTCAGCCCGAGCTTTGAGCACCCGAGCATTTTAGTGCTCGCTCAACACTAATGTTTACTTATCTTTTTTGTTCATGTCTTTATTTTTAATGGGGTAGAAAGTGTGCGATTTAAATTCTTTTGTATATATTTTTTCTTTTTTACTTTATTTTTTATCACCGACTATGCAGAGTGCAGAACTCAAAGCATCATGGCTACTACTCTCTTCACACTGAACACTGACTGAGCTTTGCTATGTCAGTGTATCTGCTGAGTCTGCAAAGTGCAGCAGATGAGATGATATTATCATTGTCTACTGCACACTGCAAATTGAAGTTGAACTTGCACAGTGAAGTAGCCGATGACAGCATAATCTAATTTGCTGTGCTCTACATCAACAGCAGTTACAATGACATAGTAGTAGAGATCTGTGCTAGTTTGCAAAGGAGAATGGGCAGAAATTTCAGCCCTTAGATGTGCAAAGCTGATAGAGACATACAGTACCACAAAAGTCTTGCAGCGGTAATTGCTGAAAAAGTTGGTCCTACAAAGTATTGACTCACATGGGCTGAATAAAAATGCATGTCACAATTTTTCGATTTATATTTTTAAAATATTTACAAAACCATGTATCATTTCCTTTACACTTCCTAAATACTTTCCACTTTGTGTTGATGTATCACGTAAAATCCCACAACCACTATCAGTACATGATTACATGACCAAAACCATCATATGTACAGGAATACAACAGAAGCACCATCAGTACATGAATAAAGAACCAGAACCACCAAGAGTACAGAAATACTTACATAGGAAGAAGACGTACATGCCCCCAGTGCAAATTACTTTATATAATATCTATTTAGACTTAACTAAAATTAATTCGTTAGATGCCAAATACTTTGATAATATCTCCGAAACTGAGAGGCAAAATTAAAAAAAAAGTTTTAATCCGCTCTGCAGCAACTATTACTTTGCGTGTCCAGCGTAATATGAAAAATTTAGTGAAATGTCCTTGTTATCAATGGTAGGGAGATACCAGAAGTATTTGTTATTTATCCTCATGAAACTGTGGAACGTACAGGAACTACAGTACTAATGAGATTCATGCTATTGTACAAATAAATATTTGCAAATATGTACCTTTATAGGTGACATATTTTCTCATTGGAGTAGTTCTCATTCCTTTTGTCTCTTTATGAACCATACACTTTGATGACTTTTCACATCCATCCCCAGCTAGTTTCTGCAGATTTCCATCTTCTCCTATCTTCTGTAGCATATCCTGACACAAATAAAAGTATCATTATAATGTCCCTGAATAAAAATATCTGCCTATGTTGTACACCTGAATAAATATTTGCCCATCTCTTTGCTCTCTGCACAAAATATGACCCCACACTCACCCTCTTATGGTACATGGCATCCACACTATCCTCTCCAATAAAATATTGCCTCCACACTTGACACCCTTATTAACTTTATCCACTTCTGTCCTCCATTATTAGCTATACCTCCCACACTATCCCTATCTTATAGAGAATATATCATGTCACCAAACACTAATAACCTGCAAATACAGGCTTAAGAACTTTATCATTACTGTTCGCATTATTGCACTTTATCAGTACTGAGCCAGCTGTCGGTCAATGCAGGGGAGTGCACACAGCGGCTTGCTCATTGTATATTGAGCAGTGACTGAAGCCGCAAGGGCACACGTCTACATGTCTATGACTGAAAGCCTGAGTCTGCCGAGAGGAATAAAGTTAATTTTGGGTAGCTATAGTACTCTTTTAATGTGCCAATTAACTCTGTATTTACAGGTTAATAGCGTTTGGGGACTTGACAAGTTCCCCTTAACTGTCTCCTCTCCCATTCTGCCATCTTTCCATAATGAGGCCCCTCTTCAGATTGCCCACTCACACTGACCCCTTGTAAGCCAAGTTTTTATACTACCATTGTCAGATGACGCGGTAGAGGGCGGGACTTCGCTGGTATTATGGTGCGGTCTGCACCAAATAGAGAAATTTCTTTGCCGCTGACGAGGTGGCTTTTGATTGGCTGTGCTTAGCATAAAAGGTGCCTCCTGATGAATCAACACCACGCCCCCTGACGAAGGCTGGGACATCGAAACACATGTAGGGACCTGGCGTCGGCACAGTGAGGAGGAAATGGCTACAGGTATCTATATGCGATTTATTTCAAAGGTTACCTTACTTTACCTTAAATAGGAGTTGTGGGAAAATAGTGCCCATTGATATTATGAATAGCACTCCAATGCTTCTTATGTGTGGGTTACAAACATGAAGTTTTAATCTAAAGTAGACCCTACCTCAATTCTACTGTTGCCATACACATGAGTATTGCTCCCTGTTTTATTCCTTGTTTTTGTGTTGTTTTCTTTGTAATCAATAAAGTAATGTGTAATTTATGGAACCTTTTGGCTTTTTTCATTATTGGTACTCCATGTGGTTTATAGCCATGGTTAGTTAAAGCTAGAGTGCCCACTGTAAATAACTGCTTCTATTATGTTTGGGCAAATCTTATTGACATTGATTTGGTTTCAAGTTTTTATACTGTGGATCCACCTCACACCCACTCTTCTGCACACTGCTACCTTCTTGCTGTCTCCTCTCTATACTGCCCCCACACTATTCAATCTCTATAATGTGCCCCCTCATACTTTTCTCCTCCCATACTATCATGTTACGTTTCCCAAATAGTATCCCCTCACCACACCATACTGACCCCTCACAATTACTCCTCCCTCACCTAAAACTACCCTGTATTTTGGTTCCATTGAAGTGCTTACCTCATTGCTGGGGCAGGAGAGACACTTACTCATTTGCAGCATAGATGTGATGTGAGCTGCTTGACTAGGTGATCTGATTATGCTGTTAATAAAGTAATACTCTGCAACACTAAGCACGCAAGCATGAAATATGAAATTTGATTTGCATTACTGCTCTAGAAAATAGAAATAACTAAGAAATCTTGATGCATAAATTGGCCAATTCATGTGTATCAAGTAGCCACGTTAAGGCGATTCTCACTACCAGGAACCTAACTAATGTGAATCCTCTCTCAGAGACTAAAGTCTGTATGTGTGTGGGAAAGTAGAATCCTGCTTTAATTAAAACCACCTGATGCTTAGGGGTGGAGAGCTCAGCCAGAAAGCTTATGCATACAAATATCAAAAAACTGACCATCACTTCTAAAGCAAAAAACAGGTGTGTACAGGTGCTTACTAGTGTTGAACGAGCACTAAAATGCTCGGGTGCTCGAAGCTCGGGCCGAGCTCACCGTGATACTCGGCGCACCCCTGGCAGTCAGTAGAAACCTGTTTTCCTGTGAAATATGTTAAGGAACTTCCTTTCCAGGGTAAAGACTTGTGTATAAGGTAAAATAAATAAGCAAAAACAAAAATACTCCTCCACACCATGGGCTATGTTCACAAGTAGCATTTTTTATGCGTTTTTGCACTTTTGTATTGCTTTCAACCGTGACAAATGCATTCACCGGAAAATGTCATTTTAACATTTTACAATCTTATCTGGCCATGTGCTGTGTGACACATGCATACAGTGCTGAAAAGACATGGGAACAGCATGGGGAAGACCGCTGGAAGCATCTGACACCCAGGTCACTGCCTAAAAGTGTGCCCATCAGAAGTCATCCTTGCCGCATCAGAAGATGCAGACTGGCAGCTATCCCCGTGCAAGTCCTTATCCCAGGGCAGTGTTCAATTTTACCTCCCCCATTCCTTGCAATGCAAGCGCAAGTATGCAGCCTGCCACCCACCCACCCCCAGGCTGCAATACCATACTGCTAGCTTGCACTTGAAATGGGGCCTTTTAGTTTGGAGGAGGCCAAAGCTGGCCACTACCTCATGGCTGCTTCGAGAGCGAGGTATCCATACTCAGTCCCCAGCCGCCCGGCGGCCGGGTGCCCACACACGGTCCCCAGCCACCTGGGGGCGGCCGGGTGTCCATAAACTGTCCCCAGCCGCCCCAATTTCTCCTTGGAAGTCCCACCCCACAGTTTTCTTAGCCCGGCCTGCTTTAGGGCAGCATTGGACGAGCCCAACAGAGAACCAGACTCCTCCGGTGGGCCTTGGCTTCTCCATCAGGGGACTTGAGAGTGCCAAGGTGAGGAGCATGATGATGATGAAAGTTAGCATCTGATTTGTTTTCTTAGAATGCAAGCGTAAGTGTGCAACCTGCTACCCACCCACCCCCAGGCTGCAATACCATACTGCTAGCTTGCACTTGAAATGGGGCCTTTTAGTTTGGAGGAGGCCGAAGCTGGCCACTACCTCGTAGCTGAATTGCTGGCGAGGTATCCATACTCAATCCCCAGCCGCTGAGCAGCCGGGTGTCCATACTCGGTCCCCAGCCGCCCCGCGGCCGGAAGTCCACACATGGTCCCCAGCCGCCTGGGGGCGGCCGGGTGTAAATAAACGGTCCCCAGACGCTCCTATTTCTCCCTGGAAGTTCCCCTCACACTTTTCTTAGCCTGGCCTGCTTTAGGGCAGCATTGGATGAGCCCACCAGAGAACCAGACTCCTCCTGTGGGCCCTGGCTTCTCCATCAGGGGAGTTGAGAGGGCCAAGGTGAGGAGCATGATGATGACAGAAGTTGGCGTCTTTGTTTTCTTGGAATGCAAGCGCATGTTTGTAGTAGCGGCTAGGCCTGAGGCGGTCAGCGTTTTAGCGCATATCCTACCTCCTCCGAGGAATGCAGGATGTTTTCCTGCTACTATCCCAGTTCTATGACTCCTGTTAAAACAAAGCTTCAGGTGATGAATGATGGATGAGGTGTTGGCAAAGGAGAAAGAGCAGGAGGAACAGGGACCATTCACATCAATATCAGGCCAGTCAGACACACATGTCTTGTAGGATATGTTTCTGTACCAAAAGGAGTGGTTCGGCTACACAGTTATAGGGCATGCAGTGAGTGCAATGCCTACCAAAAATTTCGAGGCACTCCAATGCCCCTTGGAAGTGACATGGAGGTCAGAGGGCCTTAACTAAACAGTTTTTTCCATTTATAGCAACTGGGTCTCCTGTGCACTGTTGGCCTAAGCAGTGAATGGAAGGCTTTCCAAAAATTATGAGCAACTGCAATGCCCCTTGAAACAGACGTGGATTACAGCATACTAAAAACCTTCTACCCATTATTGGGGAGTGGGTCTCCCTTAGTGTTCGCCTATGCATTGAAAAGCAAAAGCTGACTAAAATTAGGAGGAAATGCAATGCCCGTTGGAAGAATGGTGAAGGTCGCAGTGGAATAAAAAGACAATATCAATGCCCTTGGGAAAAGTGGTGGAGGTCTCAGTAGCTTAACAAGATGGTTTTAATGCCCCTTGGAAGAATGGTGGAGGTCACATTAGCTTAACAAGACGGTTTTAATGGCCCTGGGAAAAGTGGTGGAGGTCGCAGTGGAATAAAACGACAATATCAATGCCCTGTGGAAGAGAAGTGGAGGTCGCAGTAGCTTAACAAGATGGTTTTAATGCCCCTGGGCAAAGTGGTGGAGGTCGCAGTAGCTTAATAAGACTGTTTTAATGCCCCTTGGAAGAATGGTGGAGGTCGCAGTAGCTTATCAAGACGGTTTTAATGCCCCTTGGAAGAAACGTGGAGGTCGCAGTGGAATAAAATGACAATATCAATGCCCCTGGGAAAACTGGTGGAGGTCGCAGTAGCTTAACAAGACGGTTTTCATGCCCCTTACAAGAGCCATGCAGTACAGCATATTAAAAACATTATTCCCATTATTGGGGAGTGGGTCTCCCATAGTCTTTACCTATGCCTTCCAAGCAAAAGCTGCCAAAAATTAGGACGCAGGAACTTGCAACGCTGGCAACACGGACCATGGTCACCCTGGTGGTATAGTGGTGGCTGAGGCTGAGGATAAAGAGAAGAGCAAAATACAGCCGAAATGAGGAAACGTAAACCCATGTGTGGGTGTGAAGCGGTGCATGGGAATACACCTCCCGAAATAACACAATGGATTTGACTCTATGTTACTCTGCTGTCATTTGGTGGTGATGAGAAGTCTGGCCCAATCCAGCCCTTGTTCATTTTGATAAGGGTCAGCTTGTCAGCATTGTCAGTTGACAGGCAACTGCGCTTATCAGTTATAATTCCCCCAGCGGCACTAAAAACACGCTCCGATAACATGCTAGCGACAGGGCAGGCCAGGACCTCCAAGGCATACTGAGCAAGTTCATTTCAAGTGTCCAGCTTGGATACCCAATAATTAAAAGGCACAGACGAATCACGGAGGATGCTGGTACGGTCAGAAAGGTACTCCCTCACCATCTTTTGAAACTTTCCACTCCTTGTGAGAGTACCCCGCGCCTCAGGGCCTGTAAGCTGGGCGGGTCTCAGAAAACTGTCCCAGAATGTTGACAGTGTTCCCCTGCCTCTGCTGGATTGGAGTTGCATCTCTCTCGCCTGTACGCCTTGGTTGGTCAACGAACTGTGACCTCTGCCGCTAGCGTGTTCAGATGGGAACTTTAACAGTTCTGCAGCAAGGGCCTTCTGGTACTGCCCCATTTTTGTAGACCTCTCCACCTCAGAAATAAGAGAGTGAAATTTCTCCTTGCATCAGGGGTCTAAAAGTGTCACCAACCAGTAATGACTGTCACCCAACATTTTGACAACGCGAGGGTCACGTTTAAGGCAGGGTAACATAAAGTCAGCCATGCGTGCCAGACTGGTAAAGGGCAAGACTTCCGTGTCCTCACAAAGATAATGACTGACCATGCTCTCCTCCTCCTCCTTCCCCCTGTCCTCAGGCCACCCACGCTGAACCGACTGTATGACAGTTGTACAGGTACTACAGTCTACAGCGCATGATACCAGTTCCTGTTCTTCCTTCTCCCCCTCTCCCTCATTGTCTCCCAATGCACATTGGGATGAGATGAGGCTGGGCTGTGTAATCGCCCGCTACGGCTTCTTGATCCATCTCATCATACTCTGGCTGCAATGCCCCCTCTTTAATTCTCTGCAGAGAGCATTGCAAAAGGCAGACAAGTGGAATGCTGACGCTAATGATGGCGTCATCGCCACTCACCATCTTGGTGGACTCCTCAAAGTTTGTCAGGATGGTACATATGTCAGACATCCAGGTCCACTCCTGAGGTCTTATGTGTGGAGTCTGACCTGAATATCGACGGCCTTGTTGCAGCTGGTATGCCACAATTGCTCTCTTCTGCTCACAAATCCTTTGAAACATGTGGAGGGTAGAGTTCCAATGTGTGGGGACATCACACACCAGTCGGTGTGCCGGAATCTGCAAACGCTGCTGCAACACAGCAAGGGCGGCGGAAGCTGTAGCCGACTTCCGAAAATGAGCTGACAGGCGGCGTACTTTGACGAGCAGATCTGGCAACTCGGGGTACGATTTAAGAAACCGCTGAACCACGAGGTTAAGCACATGAGCCTGGCATGGTACGTGTGTGATTTCTCCCCGCCTCAGAGCCGCCACCAGGTTATAGCCATTGTCACACACGACCATGCCTGGATGTAGGTTCAGCGGTTTCAGCCACATATCTGCCTGCTCTTTCACAGCTGTTCACAACTCTCAAGCAGTGTGAGGTTTCTCACCTAAGCTTATGAGTTTCAGCACAGCCTGTTGCCGCTTGGCTGAGGCAGTACTGCAGTGCTTCCAGCTTGTAACTGATGGTGATTTCTGAGATGGAGGCTCAACATGAGGAGGAGGAGGAGGATGATGCGCAGGAGCTGTACACTGTGGGGGCAACTCTGACTGACATAGGGCCCGCAATCCTCGGTGTGGGGAGGATGTGTTCCGTCCCATGGTCCGTCCGGGTCCCGGCTTCCACTATGTTTACCCAGTGTGCCGTCAGGGAGATGTACCGTCCCTGGCCACAAGCACTTGTCCACGTGTCCGTTGTCAGGTGGACTCTCCCAGTAACTGCGTTGTTGAGGGCACGGCAGATGTTTTGGGACACGTGCTTGTGTAGTGCGGGGATGGCACACCGGGCAAAATAGTGTCGGCTGGGGACCGAGTACCGAGGGACGGCCACCGCCAAAAGGTTGCGGAAGGATTCCGTCTCCACCAGCCTAAAAGGCAGCATTTCCAACACAAGTAGTCGTGAAATGTGCAAATTTAGGACTGTGGCCTGTGGGGCGTTGGCAGCGAATTTGCGCTTTCGTTCAAATTTCTGTGATATGGACAATTGAACACTGCGGTGGGACGTGGACGTTGATGCTGTTTCTTGAGAAACTTCCATAACAAGTGAAGACTGAGGCATCTTTGCATGCAGTATGGACAGGGGATTGCCTTGCACGCACAAAAGGGGGTTCTATTACACGCACAACAGCGGAAGAAGCAGTGGTGGCACCCGCTGACACTGGTCGTGGACCCTGGGGTTCGCCCCACACAGTCGGGTGCTTTGCTGACATGTGCCTGATCATGCTGGTGGTGGTCAGGCTGGTAGTTTTGTCACCCCTGCTGATGCTAGCATGACAGGTGGTACAAATGGCCTTTTTGAGGTTATTAACCCCTTAAGCCCCGCGGGTGGTTTGCACGTTAATGACCGGGCCAATTTTTACAATTCTGACCACTGTCACTTTATGAGGTAATTACTCTGGAACGCTTCAACGGATCCCCCTGATTCTGAGATTGTTTTTTCGTGACATATTGTACTTCATGATTGTGGAAAAATTTCTTCGATATCACTTGCGTTTATTTGTGAAAAAAACGGAAATTTGGCGAGAATTTTGAAAATTTTGCAATTTTCAAAATTTGAATTTTTAAGCCCTGAAATTAGAGCGATATGTCACACAAAATACTTAATAAATAACATTTCCCACATGTCTACTTTACATGACCACAATTTTGGAACCAAAATTTTTTTTTGTTAGGGAGCTATAAGGGTTAAAAGTTGACCAGCGATTTCTCATTTTTCCAACAAAATTTACAAAACCATTTTTTTAGGGTCCACATCACATTTGAAGTCACTTTGAGAGGTCTTTATGACAGAAAATACCCAAAAGTGACACCATTCTAAAAACTGCACCCCTCAAGGTGCTCAAAACCACATTCAAGAACTTTATTAACCCTTCAGGTGCTTCACAGGAATTTTTTGAATGTGGAAGAAAAAAATGAACATTTAACTTTTTTCACAAAAATGTTACTTTAGACCCAATTTTTTTTATTTTCACAGGGGTAACAAGAAAAAATGGACCCCAAAATTTGTTGTGCAATTTCCCCTGGGCACGCAGATACCCAATATTTGGGGAAAAAATACTGTTTGGGCGCACGGCAGGGCTCGGAAGGGAAGGAGCGCCATTTGACTTTTTGATTGTAAAATTTGCTTGAATAATTAGCGGACGCCATGTTGTGTTTGGAGAGCCCATGTGTGCCCAAACTTTGGAGCTCCCCCACAAGTGACCCCATTTTGGAAACTAGACCCCCCAAGGCACCTTTCTAGATGCATAGTGAGCACTTGGAACCCCCAGGTGCTTCACAAATTGATTCGTAACAATGAAAAAGTGAAACAAAAAAAAACACTTTTTCATTTTTATGAATCAATTTGTGAAGCACCTGAGGGTTCCAAGTGCTCACAATGCATCTAGATAGGTGCCTTGGGGGGTCTAGTTTCCAAAATGGGGTCACTTGTGGGGGAGCTCCAATGTTTGGGCACACAGCGGCTCTCCAAACGCAACATGGTGTCGCTAACAATTTGAGCCGATTTTCCGTTAAATTTGTTAGAGGACACCATGTTGCATTTAGAGAGTCCCTGTGTGCCCAAACATTGGAGCTCCCCCACAAGTGACCCCATTTTGGAAACTAGACCCCCCAAGGCACCTATCTAGATGCATAGTGAGCACTTGGAACCCCCAGGTGCTTCACAAATTGATTCGTAACAATGAAAAAGTGAAAAAAAAAACACTTTTTCATTTGTATGAATCAATTTGTGAAGCACCTGAGGGTTCCAAGTGCTCACTATGCATCTAGATAGGTGCCTTGGGTGGTCTAGTTTCCAAAATGGGGTCACTTGTGGGGGAGCTCCAATATTTGGGCACACAGCGGCTCTCTAAATGCAACATGGTGTCCGCTAACAAATTTAACGCAAAATTGGCTCAAATTGTTAGCGACACCATGTTGCGTTTGGAGAGCTGCTGTGTGCCCAAACATTGGAGCTCCCCCACAAGTGACCCCATTTTGGAAACTAGACCCCCCAAGGCACCTATCTAGATGCATAGTGAGCACTTGGAACCCCCAGGTGCTTCACAAATTGATTCGTAACAATGAAAAAGTGAAAAAAAAAACACTTTTTCATTTTTATGAATCAATTTGTGAAGCACCTGGGGGTTCCAACTGCTCACTATGCATCTAGATAGGTGCCTTGGGGGGGTCTAGTTTCCAAAATGGGGTCACTTGTGGGAGAGCTCCAATGTTTGGGCACACAGGGTCTCTCTAAATGCAACATGGTATCCGCTAACAAATTGAATGGAATATCGGCTCAAATTGTTAGCGGACACCACATTGCGTTTGGAGAGCCCCTCTGTGCCCAAACTTTGGAGCTCCCCCACAAGTGACCCCATTTTGGAAACTAGACCCCCCAAGGCACCTTTCTAGATGCATAGTGAGCACTTGGAACCCCCAGGTGCTTCACAAATTGATTCGTAATAATGAAAAAGTGAAAAAAAAAAACTTTTTAATTTTTACGAATCAATTTGTGAAGCACCTAGGGGTTCCAAGTGCTCACTATGCATCTAGATAGGTGCCTTGGGGGGTCTAGTTTCCAAAATGGGGTCACTTGTGGGGGAGCTCCAATGTTTGGGCACACAGGGACTCTCTAAATGCAACATGGTATCCGCTAACAAATTGAATGGAAAATCGGCTCAAATTGTTAGCGGACGCCACATTGCGTTTGGAGAGCCCCTCTGTGCCCAAACTTTAGAGCTCCCCCACAAGTGACCCCATTTTGGAAACTAGACCCCCCAAGGCACCTTTCTAGATGCATAGTGAGCACTTGGAACCCCCAGGTGCTTCACAAATTGATTCGTAATAATGAAAAAGTGAAAAAAAAAACATTTTCATTTTTACGAATTAATTTGTGAAGCACCTAGGGGTTCCAAGTGCTCACTATGCATCTAGATAGGTGCCTTGGGGGGTCTAGTTTCCAAAATGGGGTCACTTGTGGAGGAGCTCCAATGTTTGGGCACCAGGGACTCTCCAAATGCAACATGATATCCGCTAACAATTTGAGCCGACAATTTGTTAGCGGATATCATGTTGCATTTGGAGAGTCCCTGTGTGCCCAAACATTGGAGCTCCCCCACAAGTGACCCCATTTTGGAAACTAGACCCCCAAGGCACCTATCTAGATTCATAGTGAGCACTTGGAACCCCAGGTGCTTCACAAATTGATTCATAAAAATGAAAAAGTGTTTTTTTTTCACTTTTTCATTTTTACGAATCAATTTGTGAAGCACCTGGGGGTTCCAAGTGCTCACTATGCATCTAGAAAGGTGCCTTGGGGGGTCTAGTTTCCAAAATGGGGTCACTTGTGGGGGAGCTCAAAGTTTGGGCACAGAGGGGCTCTCCAAACGCAATGTGGTGTCCGCTAACAATTTGAGCCGATTTTCCATTCAATTTGTTAGCGGATACCATGTTGCATTTAGAGAGTCCCTGTGTGCCCAAACATTGGAGCTCCCCCACAAGTGACCCCATTTTGGAAACTAGACCCCCAAGGCACCTATCTAGATTCATAGTGAGCACTTGGAACCCCAGGTGCTTCACAAATTGATTCATAAAAATGAAAAAGTGTTTTATTTTCACTTTTTCATTTTTACGAATCAATTTGTGAAGCACCTGGGGGTTCTAAGTGCTCACTATGCATCTAGATAGGTGCCTTGGGGGGTCTAGTTTCCAAAATGGGGTCACTTGTGGGGGAGCTCCAATGTTTGGGCACACAGGGGCTCTCCAAACGCAACATGGCGTCCGCTAACAATTTGAGCCGATTTTCCATTCAATTTGTTAGCGGACACCATGTCGCGTTTGGAGAACCCGTGATGTGCCTAAACAGTGGAGCTCCCCCACAAGTGTCCCCATTTTGGAAACTATACCCCTCAAAGATTTTATTAAGGTGTATAGTGAACATTTTGGACCCAGAGATACGGCACATTATTTGTTTACATTAGGTCATCATATTGAATAAGTTGTCATTATTCTTGAGCGCAAGTGCTCGGTACTTGAGTTTGCATCGGGTACTCAGGTATGCACCATGTACAGCGTGTGCTCGAGTGACATGCTCGAGTCCCTGCTCCGCATGTTTCACGGTTATTATACACCCAAAAAAAAACATGCGGGGATCGCTCGTGCATGGCAGGCAATCCCCGTAAAGTTTTTTGGCCGCGAAGCATATGGGGCAGAGACTCGAGCATGTCACTCAAATACCCACGATACTAAATGCATACCAGAGCACCCGATGCAAACTCAAGTAGCGAGCACTTGCTCTCAACACTAGTCGCCATATCGTCATCTTTTTTTCTTAGTTTTGAAAAAAATTCCAACCCCAGCCCTAACCCTAGCACAACCCTAGCCCCAGCACAACCCTAGCCCCAGCACAACCCTAGCCCCAGCACAACCCTAGCCCCAAACCCAGCCCTAACCCTAGCCCAATCCTAACTCAAGAGTTTATTTTTGACGCCGTTCCTTGTGCGGTATAAGTGATTAGACGACTTTATTCTTCGGGTCGGTGTGATTACAGCAATGCCAGAATCATATGGGGTTTTTATGACTGACAGCTGTCACACACTAAAAGACGCATTTTTTGTAAAATCTAGTTTTTGCATCGCCATATTTTGAGAGCTATAATTTTTCCAGATTTTGGCAGACAGTCATGTGATGGCTCGTTTTTTGCGGGATGACTTGACGTTGTTATTGGTGCCATTTTCAGGCACGTGACATTTTTTGATCGCTTTCTATTCCGATTTTTGGGAGGCAGAATAAACAAAAACCAACAATTCAGGAATTGTTTTTTTTTTTTTTTTTTATTCTGTTCCGCGTGTGGTAAAATTGATGAGGCAGCTTTACTCTTCGGGTCAGTACGTTTACAGCGGTACCACATTTGTATCATTTTTCTATGTTTTGGCGCTTATACACAATAAAAGCTATTTTATAGAAAAAAATATTTTTTAGTATCGCTTTATTCTGAGAGCTATAACTTTTTTATTTTTCGGCTGATGGAGCTATATGAGGCTTGTTTTTTGCGGGACGAGATGACGTTTTCAGCGGTATCATTTTTATTTATATGCGTCTTTTTGATCGCGTGTTATTCCACTTTATGTTTGGCGGTATGGTGATAAAGCATTGTTTTTTGCTTGGTTTTTTTTTTTTTTTTTTTACCGTGTTCACTGAAGGGGTTAACTAGTGGGACAGTTTTATAGGTCAGGTTGTTCCGGACGCGGCGATACCAAATATGTGTACTTTTATTGTTTTTTTTTATTTTTTTTATAATAATATTTATTGATGGGTACATTATATTTTTATTTTTGGTGTATTATTTTTTTTATTTTTTTATAATATTTTTGCACATTTTTTTTTTTTTTTTTTCCACTTTCACACAGTTTATACACTTTATTACTTTGTCCCACTCTGGGACTTTCACTTTTTTTTTTCTGATCGCCTGCATGGCACAGGAATGGAGCACCATCCCTATGCCATGAAGGCTGTCAGAAGTGCACAGTGTGAAGATTGCTTGGAGATGCACTGCGCATGTCCAAGCAATCTTCCTGCTCTCTGGTGACCCGGATGTTGTCATGACGACATCGGGTCGTCATGGCAACACCCGGGAAGCCTTTGCAGACTGCGCTGGAAGCCGGAAGAGGAGGTGAGTATCGCCGATCACCTCCCCTTGCCCCCGCAATGCCGCGATCGACTTCGATCGCAGCATCGCGGGGGTTAATGTGCTGGGAGCGGTGCGTGACCGCTCCCTGCACATAGTACCGGGTGTCAGCTGTGACAATCAGCTGACACCCGGCGGCGATCGCGCCCGCACAGCCTGTGTGCGCGCGCGATCGCGATGACGTACTAATACGGGTCTGGCTCTTAAGTCCCAGGGCACAGACGCGTATTAGTACGTCAGATGTTATTAAGGGGTTAACAGAGTCTTTAAAAAAAATTCCAGACTCTGGAAGACCTACCGGTTGTATTGGCAACGTCCCTCGTGTTGGTGTCACGGTGAACTGTTGCCCGCCTTCTGTGTGCAGCCACCACACTGCTTCTTCCTGCCTGTTGGGGTACTCTGCCTCCCTCTCCCTGTGAACTGCTGGCCTCGCTCTGCGTGTCCTCCTGCCACGTTGGGTCAGTTACTAGATCATCCACCACCTCCTCCTCTTCCACTTGCGCACCACGATCCTCCTCCTCTCTTCCTGGCAATTGTGTCTCATCATCGTCCACCTCTTGTGACAAATTACCAGCGTTGACTTCCTGTGGATATGGCTGTTCAAATATTTGGGCATCGCGATATAGGATCTCCTCTTCCACCACTTCAAGCGGAGCAGGCGAGGGGCACAAATATGGAAATGGACCAGTGAACAGCTCTTCAGAGTGTCCAAGTGTGGGATCATTTGCTGTCTGACGACACTCGGTATGGTGGGAGGAAGGAGCATCAGGGTGAGGAGAAGTATGCGGTAGAGACTCACGGCTACTAAAACTTGACCGTGTGGAAGACAGACCGGAGGTGGTGGTGCCCAGGTAACTGGAAGTATTATCTGCTATCCAATTAATAACCTGTTCACACTGATCAGTTCGCAATACTGGTGTTGTAGTGTGCTTCCCTAGTAATTCGGTCAAGAAGTGGGAGGGAGAAGATGTGGCTGTTGGTTGTGACACATTTTCACCTTTGCCACGGCCCCGTCCTCTACTCGCACCATCACGAGAATGTCCAGTTTCACGTCCCTTGCCACGCGCCTTGCCCATTGTAAATGAAGTAAAATAGCTTACACTCGCACTATCAATGGAAAAAGAGTAATAAAAAGGAGATTAGAACCGTGGAAGAGGAAAACCACAGTTCTATTTCTCTGGCCTACACCAGAATCTTTTAAACAGATATATTTGTGACTGAACAGACAGGGAGACACTATTACTGTTTTTATTTTTTACGGCAAAAATTGCCAAAAGCAGGATAATACAGAAATTTGACCCGTGGAACTGCAAAACCACAGTTCTATTTCTCTGGCCTACACCAGACTTTTTTAAACAGATATATTGGTGTCTGAACAGGCACTGACACACTCAATTATTTTTTTTTGTGGGGGGGGGAATACCAAAATGTTAATAAGACGCGTTTTTTTACAGTCTGACTGAGGGGAAAAAAAAAAAAAAAAAAAGATTTTTCCTGGCCCCTGAGACCGGGGGATAAGTCTAGCAATATGACCAAAAGGAGCACACAGGATCGAAATTCAGCATTTGCTGGTATAACCATAGCGTCTCCTATACAGCCTGCCTGCCTGCCTGATATCTGGGATGGATATTAGTCCTGAGAAGGACTGTTTGTTTGATTTGGCAGGCTTTAGGGACCCTACACTAACTATTTCGGAGTATAAATCTCTCCCTAGCTCAGCAGCACTGACCCTACACTGGCTGATCTGGAGCGACTGTGTCCAAGATGGCGGCGCCCGGTTTTAAATACTCGACGTGATGCTGTGCGGCCAGCCAATCACTGTAATGCCCACAAAGAACATGGCTGTGGCATTGCAGTGACTGGCTGGCAATCCCTGCATGTTCATTGGCTCTGTAAAGAGCGCCAGACGTGCAGTGCGGATACCCGAGCTCCCGCCCGAGTAACCTGGAAATGCTCGGTGCTCGCCGAACATAACGAGTAATGAGATGCGCGAGCGAGTAACGAGCAGTATCGAACATGCTCGCTCAACACTAGTGCTTACTAAGAGTAGCTATCTCTATACCGGGTAAGACGACTCTCGTTGCTGGGAACCTGACTAGTGTGAATCCTCTCTTAGATTGAAGTCTAACGCCTTACTGTGGCTACTGGGTAAACATGAATTGGCGAATTTATGCGCTAAGATTCTCAGTTATTTCTATTTTTTAGAGTAGTAATGCAATTCAAATTTCATATTTCATGTTTGCATACTTAGCAATGCGCAGTACTACTTTATTTGTTAGTTATATATGGAGATGGCTACTGTTAGTAAGCACCTGTACACACCTGTTTTCTGTTTTGAAAGTGATGGTCAGTTTGTTGATATCTGATTATGCAGTTGACATTGCACATACCCAAGAATCACCGACAGTCAGAACTTCAATTGTACTCCCACCTGAAAGACATCCGGCACAGAAAATGTCCGAATCCTACACCTGAGAGGGGGCAGCAATGCGCTGCCACCTGGGAGATACCTTAGACTGACAGTGCTGCTGGATATGCCTGGGAAAAGTCCTGTTCCTCCTAGATATGTCATTGGGTTCAAGTCTCCTAGGGGACTAAAAAATAAAGCAAAAAATTCAAACATTTGTGTAAAAAAGTTCAAATATTTCCCCATTTGAAATAAAGAAATGTAAAAAGTAAACATGTTTGATATTGCTGAGTTCATAAATGTCTGATTTATCAAAATATAAAGTTAGTTAACTTGATCAGTAAATGCTATGAAGAGAAATATAATTAAAACATTAGAAATGTGTTTGTTTGTACATCATACCTCCCAAAAAATGCATTAAAAACAGATCATAAAAGTTGTTTATAGCCAAAAATGGTCTCAATTAAACTTTTAGCTTGTCATGCAAAAAACAATCCCTAACCCAGTGGTGAAACAAAAATGTTACAGATCTTGAAAAATGACCACAAAGCAAAAATAAATTGTTTAGAAACTTTGAATTTTTTTTCCACTTAAATGAAAAAATAACTGTATACAAGTTGCCATAATACCAGAGTTATAATTCAGAGGAAATGTTATCACAAAATGTATGCCATAAAAATGAAATCCAAAAACTCCTAGCAGAATTGCAGTTCTTTCTCAATTTCTCTTAACACTTGGATTTTTTCACTTTTTCTAATATATTGAATGGAAAAATGAATCATTTGTTTCAAAACTACAAGTCATCTTTCAAAAGACAAGCCAGCACATAGATATGTTAATGGAAAAAAGTTAGAAGTTAACTCCTTAACAACCGTTGATACGCATAAAAACAGAGAAAGCTAATGGACCATATTCGGAAATAAAGTAATAGCGGCCCCTAGAGACCAAAAATGTCTGGGGTCTCAGCTACACGGTCAGGGCCTTTTTTTTTTCATCCCGCAACATAATGGTCCTTACCTACCTTACCACTAGAGATGAGCGTTGTTCGACTCGAACTGTTCGCCAATCTCAAATTTGAGCTGTTTTGGGCGGTGTTCGAGCCGTTCGGCGAACACGAACGATTTGAAAAAAATTTGGCTGTTCGAGGTTATGTTCGATAACTGTTCGTGCACCAAAATCATAACTCGATTTTTTCTCAGTAATGATGAAAATTAATGTTAATACGCAGTTTTAGTGTACAGCGGGGCGAGGGGAGGGGCAGGGGATGGATCTCTGCAGGAATAATGAAGATCTCCATTTTTTTTTTCTCTTTCCTGCATTTACAGTGGGGAGGTGCAATCTGTCAGCCTATCAGCAGCGCACACACGGAGCGAACTGCTTTTTTTCACACAAGCAAGGGCATGTGTCATTGGCAGTGTATGTCACATGTCCTTGCCCTATAAGACCCACCCATTTTCCCCGTCGCCACCATTTTCTCACTGCTGCAGCTGCGTGTTAGGCGGCACCGCAGTTGCTGTGTGCGCTATACCTTGTTAATTTCAAGCCAATTTTCGCACAAATCTACAGATAGCTTGGGAGTAGGGAATAGTTGTGATTGCAGTCCTTTTAAGGACTAGGTTACAGCATTTATTACGACTTTTATCAGGCAGGTCTGTGCTCTTAAATAGATAGGTTGGGAGTAAAGACTAATTGTAATTGCAGTCCTTTTCAGGACTAAGTTACATCGTTCCTATCAGTTTTTGCCAGGCAGGTCTGTGCCAGTGCTGTGCGAGTCTTTTTCACAGCATTTGGCTAAATCTAGCAAAGCTAATCCTTTTTGGCCTATTGCAGAGTGTGTTAGTCAGTGGAATAGCCTATCTGTGTTGCAAGCTACACCACCTGTGTATAGAATACCAATTTTTTTACTGCACCTAGTGAAGTAAAACCTTTTGGGCATAGCATCATTCTATTAGTCCATCTATACTGACCTCCATCAGGTTGCAAATTGAATATAATTTTTTTGTGCATCTAGCTCTGAAAAAATATTTGGGCTTCTAGTAGTGTGTGGGACTTGTTCTATTAGTCCATCTATACTGACCTCCATCAGGTTGCAAACTGAATATAATTTTTTTCTGCATCTAGCTCTGAAAAAATATTTGGCCTTCTAGCAGTGTGTGGGACTTGTTCTATTAGTCCATCTATACTGACCTCCATCAGGATGCAAATTGAATATAATTTTTTTCTGCATCTAGCTCTGAAAAAAATTTTGGCCTTCTAGCAGTGTGTGGGACTTGTTCTATTAGTCCATCTATACTGACCTCTATCAGGTTGCAAACTGAATATAATTTTTTTCTGCATCTAGCTCTGAAAAAATATTTGGGCTTCTAGCTGTGTGTGGGACTTGTTCTATTAGTCCATCTATACTGACCTCCATCAGGTTGCAAACAGAATATAATTTTTTTCTGCATCTAACCCAGACAATAGTTTTGGCCTAATACCACAGTTTGGCCCCTCAGCTCTGCTCGGTTCCCATCCATTGTTTTTTTGTGCAAACAACTCCAGAGTTGTGAATTAGTTAACCACCAAAATGAGTGGAAAAAGGCCTGCTGCAGGTGGAAAGGGGAATAGGCGTGTTGGGAAGGGGAAAAAAGGTTGTGTCCATGGAGTAGGTGTTAAAGCAACAGTAACATCTGCAGAAGAAAGACCATCTTCCAGCAAAACTAAAATGTCTACTCCTTTTAGCGGATAATGTGATAAGATCCCTTTCTTACGGCCACGCCAATCGCTACAAATTCCAGATGAGGCACAAAAACAGCAGGTGCTTCAACGGATATCAAGTGCTCCTTTAAGTGGGCTCTCCTCCACATCAACTTCAACATCACAAATACTCCAGTCATCAGTGGTGTCACCCCAATCGCACTTGCTTCCTCACAGCTCCCAAATCTCCAGCTGCCCGTCTGAGTATGAGGTAGAACAGATGGTTGAGTCTGCAGAGCTGTTTACTCATACTATAGCCTGGGAATCAGAGGTCGGCTCCAGCGCTTCTGTGAATCCAGACGAGGAAATGATCTGCACTGATGCCCAGAATCTTTATGAGTTGGATCCAGGACCAGACGCAGAAGGTTCTGACCATAATGTAGACCCTCATTCCCAAACTGTAACTCCTGTTGGTGGAGAAAATGAGGAAGACGATGATGAGACTCAAATACCTGATTGGAGCGACAACTTTAGTTTTTTGTCAGGGCAGGAAAAGGTTGGCTCTGAGGACGACCGGTGTGATAACACACAGGGTGATGATGGTGAGGTTGGAGATCCCACTTACTGTCAACCCACAGTCAGCCAAGAGATGAGGTCAGCAGAGGAGGTGGAGGAGGATGCTAGTGACGACGAGGTCAGGTTGCGCCTTCCTGGACAGGGACGTAGTACTGGAAGCACGTCAACAACTGCATCCTCAAACACAACTCTGCCTCTGACCACAAGTCGTGGTGGCTCTTCAGGTCGCATGGGTGCTAAGCCTTGCATAGCCTGGGCATTTTTTCAGATCGATAAAGATGACCCAACTCGTGTTATCTGTAACATTTGTCAACAAAAGCTAAGTAGAGGCCAAAGAATACATAGTTTGAGTACTTCATGCATGAACCGGCACATGGACATGAAGCATAAGTTGCAGTGGGAAGCTCACTGTGCTACAATGCGGCCTAGCCGGCGGGGCAAACCGCCGTCTGCCACATCTTGTGCATCCTCAGCCTCTTCATCCTCTGTGACTGGGGGGACAGCAGTCACACATGTTTTGGGACGCAGACCTGCCACCTCTTTACCCTCAACAGCCAGCGTGATTGGCAGGTCATCATTTTCTTTGGAGGTGGTAACACCAGCTGGTGTTCAGCGCTGTCCACCATCGATAGCACCTCCTTTGGATCAAGGCATCCTAACATGTCCGCCTGCATCTTCCTCACAGACCGGCAGTTTGCCGGGGACACCCTTCTCAACCCCGTCTAAGCACAACAGCCAGCCCGCAGTCCCTCAGATGTGGACAAGTAAAAGACCATTTCCTCCTAGCCATGAGAAAGCTAAGAGGTTGAATTTCACCATCTGCAAGCTCTTGGCTACAGAAATACTGCCTTTCCGCCTGGTGGACCCAGAGGATTTTCGAGACCTTATGTCCGTCGCAGTGCCCCAGTACCAGATGCCCAGTCGGCACTACTTCTCAAAGAAAGGTGTGCCTGCGCTCCACCAGCATGTCGCACACAACATCACCGCTTCTTTGAGAAACTCTGTGTGTTACAGGGTGCATTTCACCACAGACACTTGGACGAGTAGGCATGGACAGGGGCGTTACATGTCGCTGACTGGGCACTGGGTAACTATGGTGACAGCAGAACAAGGGGCTGCTGTCCAAGTCTTGCCGTCCCCACGAGTTGTGTGTCAATCCTCTTTATGTCAAAGTTCCTCCACTGCTTCTGCCTCCTCAACCTCCTCTCGGTCCTCCACCTGCACCCAAAGCCTGTCTGGTCATGCCACAAGCTTTCTAACTGCGCAGAAGGGATCCTGCACACCTCCTTACTATGCTGGCAGTAGGGCTCAACGTCATCAGGCGGTTTTTACTTTGAAATGTCTGGGAAATGTGAGTCACACAGCTGAGGAGTTGTGGTCAGCTCTGGAGAACCAATTTCATGAATGGTTGTCTCCACTGGACCTGAAACCAGGGAAGGCCGTGTGCGACAATGCTGCAAACCTGGGTGCGGCCCTTCGCCGGGGCAATGTCACACACGTGCCTTGTATGGCTCACGTGTTGAACCTGGTTGTCCAGCAATTTTTAGCCCACTATCCCGGACTAGATGGCTTTCTGCAGAGGGCACGGTCGCTGTGTGCTCACTTCCGCCGTTCGCATCCCGCAGCTCAGCGACTTACATCTCTACAGAAGTCGTTGGGCCTGCCACTTCACTGGCAAAAATGCGATGTGCCTACCCGGTGGAATTCAACTCTGCACATGTTGCAGCGACTGTGGCAGCACCGACAAGCCCTGGTGCAATACGTTCTGACATATAGCCTGGGCCAACGAGATCCAGAGGTGGGGCAAATCACGCTGGAGGAGTAGTCTCAGATCAGGGACCTATGCACCCTTCTGCACAGTTTTGAAATGGCGACGAAGATGTTTAGTGCTGAAGATGCCATTATCTGCATGACTATTCCAGTGATTTACATGCTGGAGCACATGTTAAACAGAATTCGGAGTCAGGTGGTGGCACAAGAGGAGGTGGAGGAAGTAGAGGAGGAGGAGTTGTATGCGGAAGGGCTAACATCTGCAAGGTCCAGACGGTCGGCAGCACCAAGGCGGCAGGCATGTGAGGGTGTGGGGAGATGGTTTTACCAGGGCGCATGGTAGCAGCCAAACTAGTGAGGAAGGTGCAGGAGCCCAGGAAGAAGTGGAGGACGAACTGATGGAAGACTCATCAGATGAGGGAGACCTTGATCACATTTCTGTTGTGCGAGGTTGGGGGGAGAGGACAGAGGAAGGAAGCATGATTGTTACCTCACCACCAACACAACAGGGACTTGGTGCTCCTGGATGCGCAAGACACATGAGTGCCTTCTTGCTGCACTACCTGCAACATGACCCTCGAATTGGGAGAATTAGAAATAATCCTGACTACTGGGTTGCCACACTGTTAGATCCCCTGTACAAAAGTAAATTTGCAGAAATAATTCCTGCCATAGAAAGGGATGCACGCATGCAGGAGTATCAGCAGAGACTGTTGCAGAATCTTACATGTGCTTTTCCACAAAACACCAGTGGTGCACGTAGTGAATCTCACAGTTCCAACTTGCCAACCTTGGGACCGTCGAGTGTTCAGCACTCAAGCCGTAGCAGAAGCACAGTATCTGCTGGTAACATCAATTTTGCGCAATCATTTCACCACTTTTTTAGCTCATCCTTTGCAAGGCCACAGGAGACAAGAAGTCTGACACATAGTCAACGCCTAGAGACAATGGTACAGGAGTATCTCCAAGTAAACATTGAAGCCATGACTGTGTCACTGGACCCTTGCTCTTTTTGGTCATCCAATCTGGATAAATGACCGGAGCTCGCCACTTACACCTTGGAGATCTTGTCATGCCCCGCAGCCGGCGTTATGTCTGAACGTGTGTTCAGCGCTGCTGGTGGTGTGCTGACAGATAAGCGCACGCGGCTCTCCACTGATAATGTGGACAGACTCACGTTCATAAAGATGAACAAATCTTGGATCCGAAATGACTTTTCTACCCCTGTGTCATCCTGGGGAGAGTAAAAGCTTGATGATTGGTTAAAATCACCTCACCAACCATTTTAAGCTTTCAAATTACTAATCATGTTTATCTGTATCTTGGCTGGAAAATAATTTGGGCTTTGTAGCAGTGTGCAGTACTGATTCTATTAGGCCATCTATACTAAGCTCCACCAGATTTAAAATTAATAATAATTTTTAGCTGCATCTAGCCCGGAAAATAATTTTGGGGCTTCGAGATGCACAAGACACATAAGTGCCTTCTTGCTGCACTACCTGCAACATGACCCTCAGATTGTCAGAATTCGAAGTAATCCTGACTACTGGGTTGCCACACTCTTAGATCCCCCACACTCTTCGATCAACCTTTTCATTTTAATAAAGACCAAAAAAATGGTCATTTTTGAAATTATAAGCATTAGCAGGTTATTAGAAACTGAAATCAAACAGTTTTCAACTCAAAACTTTATTCTAGGTGATGTTACATTTGCACATAGGACCCCTTGTTCGAAGGGAGCATCTGAACTCTCTCGTCCATTGAATTTGTCAGGTTTTGGATGGTTTCTGCTTCAATTGTTTTGCATGAGGACAGAATACCCTCCCAGAGCTGTTGCTTAGATGTGAACTGCCTCCCGCCATCATAGACACTCCTTTTGATGATGCTTCAGAGGTTCTGAATGGGGTAGAGGTCAGGGGAGCATGGGGGTCACACCATAAGTTTGTCCCCTTTTATGCCCATATCAGCCAGAGATGCAGATGTGTTATGTGCAGCATGAGACGGTGCATTATCATGCATGAAAATGATCTTGCTCTGGAATACACGATTCTTCTTCTTGAACCATGGCAGGAAGTGCTGTTTGAGAAACTCCACATACATTATGGAGTTCATCTTTACCCCTTCAGGGATCCTAAAGGGGCTAACAATCTCTCTCCCCATGATTCCAGCCCAAAACATTACTCCACCTCCTCCTTGTTGGTGCTGTAGCCGTGTTTGCGTGGGGTGTCCATCAACCAGCCATCCTCCACTCCATCCATCTGGACCATCGAGCGTTGCACGGCACTCATCCGTGAACAAAACAGTTTTGAAATCAGTCTTCATGTAATGTTTTGCCCACTGGAGCCGTTTCTGCTTGTGTGCAGTGGATAGAGGAGGTCGACAGGATGGCGTACGCACATCTGCAAACCTCTGAAGGACCCTGCTTCTTGTTGTTCGGGGGACGTTGGAGGCAACAGCAGCTTCAAAAACTTGTCTGCTGCCATGACAAGGCTTTTTTGCCGCTGCTCTTTTAACCTAACGTAATTGCCTGTAGGAAAGAGTCCTCAATTTTCCCTTATCAGCATGCACACGTGTGTACTGTGAATCAGCTACATACTTCTTGATTGCCAAGACACTTCATCCTGATCATCGCACAATGTTGATTGTAGTCATGCCTTGATCTAAACACTCCACAATTTGTTGCTTCTCAGCAGCCGACACATCCTTTTTCTTTCCCATTTTAGCAGAAAATGTAGGCTGCTTAATAATGTGGGACAGCCTTCTTAAGTAGTCTTGCCTTTCATTGGACACACCTGCCAAACTAATTAGCACAGGTGTCTGCAATTGCTTACAGTGATATAAAGAGCCCTGACACAAATCACCATCAATGAGTTTAACTGACAAACAAACAAATTCTTCCCTTATCACTCCTAAACATTTTTTGCATAATAATTTGGAACACAGTGTACATGTGCTTTTCCACAAAACACCAGTGGTTCACGTAGTGAATTTACAGTTCTAACTTGCCAACCGTGGCCTGTATGGAGTTGTTCAATAAAGGGCCCAAAATTAAGATAACATAGACGGGAGAGGTCTCTATGAATAGGAATTCCTAAGAATTTGATACCCTGTGAGGGCCAGGCAAAGGGAAAGTTGGACTGGATGGAATCCTGTATAGATTTGGGGAGGGAGACATCGAGGGCCTCAGACTTCGCTGTATTGATTTTAACCGCTTCCCGACCGCCCACAGTAGATAAACGTCCGCGCTGCCTGGGCTCTGTGCAGCGCGGATGTTTACAAAAACGGTGGGTGGTCTCGCAGTGCTCAGGACCCCCTGGGTCCTGCAAGCGCTGTGAGAGCGGTGCAGAGCGTTAGCTCTGACAGGGAACATCATCGGGACCTGATTAGATCAGGTCCCAGTGATGTTAACCCTTTGCTGTCTTCTATATGCTGCGATCTATAGTGATCGCGGCATATAGGAGACAGCAGGAGGAGAGGGGGTCGTCCACTTACCTCTCTGACGACCCCTTGATTGCTTTCAGTACCTGGCGTTGCTATGGCAGCTGGAGGTCACATGACCGCCTCCAGCTCTGCCATATATGGTGTCCTTCCTGTCTGGCTTCAGCCTGTAGCTGATGCCAGACAAGAGACTGTGAAACAGTCAGTGAAGATCTCATATAATGTAATATATGTCTATTACATTACATGAGATCAGGGATCAGAAAAATAAAAATTAATGTCCCATACAGTGACTAAGTAAAAATGTAAAAAAAAGTAAAAAAAAATGTTTTGAAACTGTTAAAAAAAAAATACAAAATAAATAAATAAAATATTAAACCGATAAATCCATATAGTTATGCAAAAATAAAAAAAGTATACATATTTGGTATTGCCGCATCCGAAACAACCCGAGCTATAAAACTGTCACACTAATTAACTCCTTATGTGTATACCGTAATAAAAATAAATAAAAAACGGAGCAAAAAACTGCTTTTTCCTCATATCGCCAAACAAAAAGTGGAAAAAAATGCGATCAAAAAGCAAAATGGAAATAAAAATGGTACCGCTGAAAACGTCATCTTGTTCCGCAAAAATCAAGCTGCTATACAGCTCCATCAGCCAAAAAATAAAAAAGTTATACCTCTCAGAATAAAGCAATGCAAAAAAAATATTTTTTCTATAAAATTGTTTTATTGTGTAAAAGCGCCAAAACATAAAAAAATATACAGTAAGTGTAGTATCACTGTAAATGTACTGACCCGAAGAATAACGCTGCCTGATCACTTTTACCACACGCAGAACGGCATAAAAAAAACCCTCAAAAAACAATTCCTGAATTGTTGGTTTTTGTTAATTTTACCTCCCAAAAAAATGGAATAGAAAGCGATCAAAAAATGTCACGTACCCACAAATGGTACCAATAAAAATGTCAACTCGTCCCGCAAAAAACAAGCCATCACATGACTCTGTCGGCCGAAATATGGAAAAATTATAGCTCTCAAAATATGGCGATGCAAAAACTAGATTTTGCAAAAAAAAAGCGTCTCTTAGTGTGCGACAGCTGTCAGTCATAAAAACCCGATATAAATCTGGTATCTCTGTAATCGCACCGACCCGAAGAATAAAGTAATCTAATCAGTTATATCACACTAGGAACGGCGTAAAAAAATAAATAAAACCAATTCTTCACCTGCTACTGATTTGTTTATTATGTCTCCCAAAGATCGCAGTATGGCTCGGCACACATTTATCCTGCGCTCTGCGCTGAGCACTTACGCCAGAGTTTCCATGTAAATCTCTGAAATATGTGATTCAGCCGGAACCCATGACGGAAGATTCCCTGTAATGGGGCAGATATAGGCCACTGTGGATGCCGTCTGGCCTGTGATCCCACGGTGTCATTTCTTTTAGGCGTGCATAAAAGTGCGGTTGGCCACAGTTTTGTGCACTTCTGAAAAAAAGGACACCGCTAAACAGAGGCCAGACGGAGTCTAGAGTAACTCTGCTGCCTCATTACAGTGAATGGATCCCGCAGGGGTTTCATCTGAATTACATCACTTGGAAATTTAGATGGAAACCCCGATGTAAGTGCTCAGCCTAGAGCGCCGGATAAATGTTACGTAAAATGTTCCCAATAAAAGCTTCAACTCAGTCCTCAAAAAAAGCTAGTCCCCACTCAGGTCCGTCATCTGTTAAAAATATAAGGGACTTCCAAGTTACTCGTAGCAGAAAGGCTCTGGAAAAGCGAAATGGCCCTTGCCCCCCAAAAGAAATTCAAAAAATTTTGTGCTCCCAAATCTAAATGCCTATTCTACAATAATTTGTTCTCCAATTGTCAAATAGCACTCCGCCCCCCCCAGATCTCGCCATATGGCTGAGCGGTATGATACAGCCACATAAGTGGTATTGGCACTTTTAGAAGAAATTGTGTGACACATTTCGGCACCATTTTTACATATTGTCCTGTGTGAAAATGTAAAATCTGAGGGTAAAACATTTTTTTGTGGTAAAAATATAATTATGCTTTTTTCACTGCCCAATGATATAAATTTAAAAATTAAAAAATACTCACTACTTCCCTAGATGAATTCCTTGAGAGGTGTAGTTTACAAAATGGGGTCACTTGTGGGGGTTTCTGCTGTTTCTGCATGTCAGCGACTCTTCAAATGTGACACGGTGTCTGCTGCCTATCCCAGCCAACATAGCGCTCCTTTCTCTTCTGAACCCTGCCGTACACCAAAGCAGTGGTTTTCCCCCACATATGGGGTATCGGCGTGTTCAGGAGAAATTGTACAACAAATTTCATGGTTCAATTTATCCTGTTACCCTTATGATAGTACAAAATTAGGGAAAGGAAAACATTTTTTGTGGGAAAAATGTGAAAATTTTATTTTTATGGCTCAATATTATAAACTTCTGTGAAGCAGCTGGGGGTGCAAGGTGCTCACCACATATCTAGATAAGTTCCCTAAGGGGTCTAGTTTCCAAAATGGTGTCACTTGTATGGGGTTTCCACTGTTTAGGCACATCAGGGGCTCCCCAAATGCAACATGGCGTCCGCTAATTATTCAAACAAATTTTACATTCAAAAAGTCAAATGGCGCTCCTTCCCTTCCGAGCCCTGCCGTGCGCCCAAACAGTGGTTTGCCTCCACATATGGGGTATCGGTGTGTTCAGGAGAAATTGCACAACAAATTTCATGGTGCACTTTATCCTATTACCCTTCTGATAATGCAAAATTAAGGGATGAAAAACTTTTTTGCGGGAAAAATGTGAAAATTTTATTTTTACAGCTGATTATTATAAACTTCTGTGAAGCAGCTGGGGGTTCAAGGTGCTCACCACACATCTAGATAAGTTCCCTAAGGGGTCTAGTTTCCAAAATGGTGTCACTTGTGGGGGGTTTCCACTGTTTAGGCACATCAGGGGCTCCCCAAATGCAACATGGCATCCGCTAATTATTCAAACAAATTTTGCATTCAAAAAGTCAAATGGCGCTCCTTCCCTTCCGAGCCCTGCCGTGCACCCAAACAGTGGTTTGCCTCCACATATGGGGTATCGGCGTGTTCAGGAGAAATTGCACAACAAATTTCAAGGTGCAATTTATCCTATTACCCTTATGATAATGCAAAATTAAGGGATGAAAAACGTTTTTGCGGGAAAAATGTGAAAATTTTATTTTTACAGCTGATTATTATAAACTTCTGTGAAGCACGTTGGGGTTCAAGGTGCTCACCACACATCTAGATAAGTTCCCTAAGGGGTCTAGTTTCCAAAATGGTGTCACTTGTGGGGGGTTTCCACTGTTTAGGAACATCAGGGGCTCTCCAAACGCAACATGGCGTCTGCTAATTATTCAGACAAATTTTACATTCAAAAAGTCAAATGGCGCTCCTTCCCTTCCAAACCCTGCCGTGCGCCCAAACAGTGGTTTTCCCCCACATATGGGGTATCGGCGTGTTCAGGAGAAATTGCACAACAAATTTCATGGTGCAATTTATCCTATTACCATTATGATAATGGAAAATTAAGGGATGAAAAACGTTTTTGTGGGAAAAATGTGAAAATTTTATTTTTACAGCTCAATATTATAAACTTCTGTGAAGCACCTTGGGGTTCAAGGTGCTCACCACACATCTAGATATGTTCCCTAAGGGGTCTAGTTTCCAAAATGGTGTCACTTGTGGGGGGTTTCCACTGTTTAGTCACATCAGGAGCTCTCCAAACGCAACATGGTGTCTGCTAATTATTCAGACAAATTTTACATTCAAAAAGTCTAATGGTGCTCCTTCCTTTCCGAGCCCTGCCGTGCGCCCAAACAGTGGTTTTCCCTCACATATGGGGTATCAGCACGCTCAAGAGAAATTGCACAAAAAATTTTGGGGTCCATTTTTTCCTGTTACCCCTGTGAAAATAAAAAAAATTGGGTCTAAAGTAACATTTTTGTGAAAAAATTTAAATGTTAATTTTTTTCTTCCACATTCCAAAAATTCCTGTGAAGCACCTGAAGGGTTAATAAAGTTCTTCAATGTGGTTTTGAGCACCTTGAGGGGTGCAGTTTTTAGAACGGTGTCACTTTTGGGTATTTTCTGTCACAAAGACCCCTGAAAGTGACTTCAAATATGATGTGGTCCCTAAAAAAATGTTTTGTAAATTTTGTTGGAAAAATGAGAAATCGCTGGTCAATTTTAACCCTTATAGCTCCCTAACAAAAAAAAATTTTGGTTCCAAAATTGTGCTGATGTAAAGTAGACATGTGGGAAATGTTATTTATTAAGTATTTTGTGTGACATATCTCTCTGATTTAAGGGCATGAAAATTCAAAGTTTGAAAATTGCAAAATTTTCAAAATTTTCGCCAAATTTCCGATTTTTTCACAAATAAACGTATGTGATATCAAAGAAATTTTACCACTATCATGAAGTACTATATGTCACGAAAAAACAATCTCAGAATCAGGGGGATCCGTTGAAGCGTTCCAGAGTAATTGCTTCATAAAATGACAGTGGTCAGAATTGAAAAAATTGGCCCGGTCGCGAAGGCAAAAACAGGCTCTGGTGCGAAGTGGTTAAAATTTGACCATGTAACAAAGTGATCTATTTCAGCCATAACAGCCTGCTGATGGATATATGTGATTGACATCATCAGCAAATGCAGAGCACTTGTACTCGGTGCCTCCCACCTCAATCCACCTAATATTGGGGTTATGGCGAATTGATGAGAGCAGGTGCTCCGTCACTAGGATGTATAAGAGAGGGGACAGAGGACATCCCTGCCTTGTCCCATTGGTGATTATGAAAGGTGATGAAAATGTTCTGACGCGCCCCCTGGGACTTGGGACATCCGGAGCCCGACCCTTTTTGGTGGATGCTGGTGGATGTAGTCTTCGTGGCGGCGACCCGGTTCCGTGGCTCAGGGCGGTGAAACCAGTGGCGGAACTATTTATGTGGTTTTGATGTTTAAATGTCCGACTACGCCACCCGTGGATTGCGGTCAGAGTGAACCGTCGCTGCAGGGCAGACCGCTGAGGCTGGTGTTGTGGGTGCAGCAGAGCGTAGCATAACTCCCCACGGTAGGAGTATAGCCTCAGGGCAGTGTATGCGGAGGATGGGGGTGATGGTGCAGGGCAGCAGCAGTAATGACACGGAGTCAGTGATGCAGTCCAGGGCCTTAACTCACAGTTCTTATTATCCAGACCACTTCTGCAGGTAACGGCTGCCCACGTCGTACTGTGCTCACCAGGTGAGGGGCTCAGACAACTCCCAGATAACTTTGGAGCACTTCACAGGACCCCCTTTGTGTGTCCTTTGTCTGGCCTTTCTTACCAACCCTTCTGTCCGGCTGCCTCGGGCCTCCTCTTGGTAAACTTGGCGCCAGTTTCCCTGACCCTATGTTCTGCCCTCCTAGCGGGTGTAGCGAGGGGCTGCGCCACATAAATTGTCACAGCCTCCGGTTTCTAGCTGAGGGTCGTTTCCCGCCTCCACTAGTTTCGGGGACCGGTCTCCCCCTTTGGCCTGACCCCTCCACGCAGGTGGATTCGGGCGTGTGGTGGCGAGTCGTCCTTCCACACCCCTGGGATCCCTTCATTCCTCGTTCCTGGAGCCTTCTCGGCTCCTCTTCCTTCCTTCTCCCTCTTCCAGGCCTGGGCCTCTGTTACTAGGCCCGCCTCTGGAGCAGAGCTCATGCAGAGCCCCTGCTCCCAGTCACTTCTGCTCAGATTTCTCTGCACTGAACTAAGATGGTGCCCACCTTTTATACTCCCTTCTCAATGCACCCAGGAACTGCTTCCTCCCTGCTCCTGCGCTACAGGGTTCCCCTTCCTCAGTGTTCCCTCCCCCCACTCCAGCCAGGGACAGGGACTGTCGTGCCCTTCTCAGGGGCATATTGGTCGCGGGGTGCTACAGTTCCATTTATCTTCAGCCTAGGTGACACATTGCGATACAGGGCCGTGATTTTGGCTATAAAAGGGTCCCCTAGACCCCTACCCCAAGCTTTTTAAGAGAATAATATATGGCGTGCCAGGAGACTCTATGGAATGCTTTCTCAGCATCCAACGAGAGTATCTAATTACAAATTTTTAACTGCATCTAGCCCAGGAAATACTTTGTGCCTAGTAGCAGTGTCTGCTAGTCAGCGGATTATCCCGGCTGTTAAGCACGCTACACCACCTGTAGTTTGGACACTTAATTTTTTCAAAGGAAATGCTTCGGGACCACAGGATACTCAGTGAAGAGCATCAGGAGGCACCCCAAGGCATAGGGGCTGGGACTGGCGGTAGGACGCCTTGCGGTGGACAGCCGAGCTCGATCCTTATAAAAGCTTTTTAACTGCTGCAGCTTTAGTGGACGCTACTGGAGCTGGAATTACGCGGCTGCTGGCATGAGACTTGCCCTTCAATAGATCCTTGTAAAAGGATTTAAAGTGTATTCATTCAAATTAGAGAGACAATTTAAGTTAAAAAGCTTAGAGCTGCCTCCACCACAGAGGGGCTCGCTCGACCCACCAGCGGACAGGCACCAGTATTGGGAGAGGGGGGCTGGCCGTCAGGGTCCACCGCGGCTCTGGCACAAACCCGGCGACACGGAGGTGGCACGGGCAGGAACGGACTGGCCGTGTCGGCTTCTCACTTTTTGGATTTTAGAAGGGCATGACATGCCTATATCTGTGTCTCCCCCTCCTTTTACTCCTCCACCTCTTTTCTTTTCGCATGACTATATGTACTTGTCACTTTTCCATGTGTTAGTTATGTCTTCTGAGCAGTTTGTCAGCTTTTGGACACCTTTGAAGGTGTTTTCTATGTGTTTTTGTTTGCCTGCCATTGGTTTTAACGGTGTTCGACGAACAGTCCGACGAACAGTTCGGCGAACAGTTCGGCGAACAGTTCGGCGAACACAAGGGTGTTCGACGAACCGAACCGAACTCGAACACTACGGGGGTGGCTCAGCACTACTTACCACAACATTATCGTTACTTATGGACTAATTTGCTGGGTGTACATTTGATCTGTATGGGTATATACTTTGGCTATAGGTATACTCATATAAGTGGATGATATATATACTTAGTAAAAAAATTTCCGCTGTAGAATTTTATATCAGTGCATGTACTTGTCTCTGTACTTAGGGTCATAAGGACCTTGTGTGTATAATTTGTGATTTGAGTAGATACTCACCTTTTTGGTCTATTTTTTATTGCATATCAATTAAAAGTTAAATTTTAATATTACCACATCTTGCTTCTACATTCATATTGTAAGCCAGTGGTTTAATTCTTAAATCACCTGGATATGTAAATATACTTGCATGCCTTGCAGTCCACAACAAAAGTCCCTGAAGTTCTGTGGTCCAGCAAGGTTCCTTGTTTAGGAAGCGGTGATATAATGACAGCAAACAAGAAGATTTTAAATATTACATCCCAAAGAATAAAATTCCTTTCTCAAGATAGATGCCATTAAAGTTTTGTAAGTATTGTCATGTTACGGATATATGATGAAAGAGATGAGACAAAGGGTCACATGACCTCATCTAGATAGACATCAAGGTTATGTTTTTAGGTTGTTGATCCCCAACATAATAGGTCAAAATTTAAATGTGTGAAACTCCATGTGAATCTTGGTTACTCCATAAATATTATCCCTCTTTGTTGAATTTGAAGCTTCATTATCTGAGTGACCTCACTAAATATCTGTGCAACCAGCACCTATCATGAGTTTTCTCATCTCACATACAGTAAATACTTTGCTATTAGTTTAAGGTTTCCTGATGAACCTGATGTATGGCCGGGGGAAAATGCATCTGTTCTACTATTACTTTGTGATTTGCATTATAATAGCATTCCTCATATTTATGCCAGGAGCAGTGTATTATATTGCGTATTACATCATTTTACTTGGCAGGGATAAAGCCCTTGATGATGTTTGGCTTCATGCTTGTTCTTGATTATACAGTATGGTTTTGAGCTTCTTTACATCCCTCTATATCCTGCTTTTATCTATTTACACAATTTAGTAGGGATTTACAGAAACACATAATCTCCATCGTCATCTTCCTATTAAAATAATTATTTAAATAGGACCTTTCATCAGTGTGAGCATGTTAAATTGGCAATATAATGGAATAGTAGCTGCAGAGTGGAGTAAAATGTATTTTTATTTGTTTTAAATTCTCCTATGTAATGCAGAGATATTAGTTTGTAAAGTTTAGGTTATACTTTATGTAAAGTTCGATTGGGCAGTACCAGAGATTTTTCTCTGGGGGCATGTACATCTTCCCCTTCAGAAGGTTGACAAATCATAAGCAGGCATCGTCATGCAATGGAGAATAGAACATGCCCTCCTATCCTCACTGATCTCTGTATTTACCATGTCGAGAGCAGTTATGTATCATTAAAAACACTTCCAGATCTCATCTCATGGCAGTGAGTATGGGGGGGAGATGAGATCTTACAGAACAGTGAAATTACATCTGAAAGTGTTTATACTTATACGTAACTTAGCTTTGCTGTATCTCTACAAAAAGAGATACAGCTGCAGCTGCAAAGATTAGTGAGGAGAAGAAACCATGTTCTTTTTTCCCCTTCATGACTCTGCCTGCTTATGATTGACCAGCCTCATGCAGAGGAAGAAGTACATGCCCCCATAGACAAAGTCCTGGTATCACTCATATGAACTTTACATACATTTAACCTAACCTTTACAAGCTAATAAGAGATAAGAAATTAAAAAAAAAAAAAAAAAGTTTTGCTCAGCTCTGCAGCCACTGTTCCATGATGTTGCCAGTCTAACATTCTCAAACTGGTGAAAGGTCCTCTTTAAAACTCTATCAAAGGTTAGTATTTTTAATAAAAGCTATGCATTCATTTTTTTCTATTTGAGATATATGAGGTTATGACACAGGTTTTTTTTTACGGTGATTTTAAACATAGATATGTACCAAATGAGGAGCTCAGTTTAAGTATGCTTTTAGTTTTCGTTATTATTAATCAAGCTATTTTTCTGAGTCTAGTAAAGCTATCCAGTTAGGATTCAATGCAGTTTACAGTGTAAATATCTATTTTTATCATATCTCACTTTCAAACAATCATGGGATGCTGCATTATGTTGAAACATGCCTAATAGAAATAATAGCTGCAAATGCATTCATTGCATAATCTCCGGGAATTCAAGATTTTCTACTAAGTGTTAATTAATTTGGGCTTCAACTGTTATGTAATAATGCTATTTTTGTCTGAGGTCACAGCATTAAAAATGAAAATTGTACAGAATTATGCAAAAATTCTCCAATAGAAATGTATTTTATCATTTACTAGGTTTTCTCTCATTTAATGAAGTGTATAAAATGTGACAACCTGTCTTTACAAAACAATCAACACTTCTGAAATACAAAATTATATTGTCACAGACTAATGATTTTTCTTCTTTCCTTTTACATCTGTGATATAGCAATGTGTTATTTTAACAAACTATTCACGTTATAAGAAGAAACTGAATATTATTGGTCTAGCTAAGATTTAATAATTTACTTTTTATATGCAAAATAAGTTTTGCTGAACTCAATTTTGGTAAAACAGGTTAAACATTTGTTTATAGAAAATCAAAAATAAACAGTAATGTAATAGTGTTGTATAAAATCAAAAGTCTAATCCTTAACCCCTTTACAACCCAAGGTGGTTTGCACGTTAATGACCAGGCCAATTTTTACAATTGTGACCACTGTCATTTTATGAGGTAATTACTCTGGAACGCATCAACGGATCCCCCTGATTTTGAGATTGTTTATTCGTGACATATTGTACTTCATGATTGTGGTAAAATTTCTTTGATATCACTTGCGTTTACTTGTGAAAAAAACGGAAATTTGGCGACAATTTTGAAAATTTTGAAATGTTCTAAATTTTAATTTTTATACCCTTAAATCAGAGAGATACAGTACAGACCAAAAGTTTGGACACACCTTCTCATTTAAAGATTTTTCTGCATTTTAATGACTTTGAAAATTGTACATTCACACTGAAGGCATCAAAACTATGAATTAACATGTGGAATTATATAGTTAACAAAAAAGTGTGAAACAACTGAAAATATGTCTTATATTCTAGGTTCTTCAAAGTAGCCACCTTTTGCTTTGACTGCTTTGCACACTCTAGGCATTCTCTTGATGAGCTTCAAGAGGTAGTCACCGGAAATGGTTTTCACTTCACAGGTGTGCCCTGTCAGGTTTAATAAGTGGGATTTCTTGCCTTATAAATGGGGTTGGGACCATCAGTTGTGTTGTGCAGAAGTCTGGTGGAAACTCAGCTGATAGTCCTACTGAATAGACTGTTAGAATTTGTATTATGGCAAGAAAAAAGCAGCTAAGTAAAGAAAAACGAGTGGCCATTATTACTTTAAGAAATGAAGGTCAGTCAGTCGGAAAAATTGGGAAAACTTTGAAAGTGTCCCCAAGTGCAGTTGCAAAAACCATCAAGAGCTACAAAGAAACTGGCTCACATGAGGACTGCCCCAGGAAAGGAAGAACAAGAGTCACTTCTCCTTCTGAGGATAAGTTTAGCCGAGTCACCAGCCTCAGAAATCACAGGTTAACAGCAGCTCAGATTATAGACCAGGTCAATGCCACACAGAGTTCTAGCAGCAGACACATCTCTTCAACAACTGTTAAGAGGAGACTTTGTGCAGCAGGCCTTCATGGTAAAATAGCTGCTAGATAACCAATGCTAAGGACAGGCAACAAGCAGAAGAGACTTGTTTGGGATGAAGAACACAAGGAATGGACATTAGGCCAGTGGAATTCTGTGCTTTGGTCTGATGAGTCCAAATTTGAGATCTTTGGTTCCAACCACCGTGTCTTTGTGCGACGCAGAAAAGGTGAACTGATGAACTCTACATGCCTGGTTCCCATCGTGAAGCATGGAGGAGGATGTGTGATGGTGTGGGGGTACTTTGCTGGTGACACTGTTGGGGATTTATTCAAAATTGAAGGCATACTGAACCAGCATGGCTACCACAGCATCTTGCAGCGGCATGCTATTCCATCCGGTTTGCGTTTAGTCGGACCATCATTTTTTTTCAACAGGACAATGACCCCAAACACACCTCCAGGCTGTGTAAGGGCTATTTGACCAAAGAGGAGAGTGATGGGGTGCTACGCCAGATGACCTGGCCTCCACAGTCACCAGATCTGAACCCAATCAAGATGGTTTGGGGTGAGCTGGACCACAGAGTGAAGGCAAAAGGGCCAACAAGTGCTAAGCATCTCTGGGAACTCCTTCAAGATTGTTGGAAGACCATTTCCGGTGACTACCTCTTGAAGCTCATCAAGAGAATGCCAAGAGTGTGCAAAGCAGTCATCAAAGCAAAAGGTGGCTACTTTGAAGAACCTAGAAGATAAGACATATTTTCAATTGTTTCACACTTTTTTGTTAAGTATATAATTCCACATGTGTTAATTCAAGTGTTGCGCGAGCACTAAAATGCTCGGGTGCTCGAAGCTCGGGCTGAGCTCACCGTGATACTCGGGTGCTCAACCCGAGCAACGAGCCCAATGTTAGTCTATTGGAGACCCAAGCATTTTTGCGGCGGCACCCCCGGCAGTCTGTAGAAAGCCTAAAAAGTGCCCAAAACGATAGTGACATGCTCAAAAGACATAGGGACAGCATGGGCATTGCCACAGGAAGCATTTCTGACCCCCAGGTCACTGCTGTCAACAATGTGGTCAGAGGTATTAAGCCACTTTTAAGAGCTCACAATAAAACATTCAAAAACGAAACTGAAACGGTTTTCTTGTGAAATATGTTAAGGAACTTCCTTTCCAGGGTAAAGACTTGTGTATAAGCTAAAATAAATAAGCGAAAACAAAAATACTCCTCCACACCTTCGGTTATGTTCACAAGTAGCATTTTTTATGCTTTTTTGCACTTTTGTGTTGCTTTCAACCGTGACAAATGCATTCACCGGGAAATGTCATTTTAACATTTTACAGTCTTCTCTGGCCATGTGCTGTGTGACACATGCATACAGTGCTGAAAAGACACGGGAAAAGCATGAGGAAGACCCCTGGAACCGTCTGACACCCAGGTCACTGCCTAAAAGTGTGCCAATCAGAAGTCATCCTTGCCGCATCAGAAGATGCAGACTTGCAACTATCCCCGTGCAAGTCCTTGTCCCAGGGCAGTGTTCAATTGTACCTCCCCCATTCCTTGCAATGCAAGCGCAAGTATGCAGACTGCCACCCACCCACCCCCAGGCTGCAATATCATACTGCTAGCTTGCACTTGAAATGGGGCCTTTTAGTTTGGAGGAGGCCGAAGCTGGCCACTACCTCATGGCTGCTTTGGCAACGAGGTATCCATACTCAGTCCCCAGCCGCCCGGCGGCCGTGTGTCCACGCTCGGTCCCCAGCCACCACAGGGTGGCCGGGTGTCGACACACGGTCCCCAGCCACCTGGGGGGAGGCCGGGTGTCCACACACGGTCCCTAGCCGCCCCTATTTCTCCTTGGAAGTTCCCCCACACTTTTCTTAGCCCGGACTACTTTAGGGCAGCATTGGACGAGCCCACCAGAGAACCAGACTCCTCCGGTGGGCCCTGGCTTCTCCATCAGGGGAGTTGAGTGCCAAGGTGAGGAGCATGATGATGATGATGATGAAAGTTGGCGTCTGCTTTGTTTTCTTGGAATGGAAGCGCATGTATGTAGTAGTGGCTAGGCCTGAGGTGGTCAGCGTTTTGGCACATATCTTACCTCCTCCGAGGACTGCTGGATGTTTTCCTGCTACTATCCCAGTTCTAAGACTCCTGTTAAAACAAAGCTTCAGGTGATGCATGATGGATGAGGTGGTGGCAAAGGAGAAAGAGCAGGAGGAACAGGGACCATTCACATCAATATCAGGCCAGTCAACCACACATGTCTTGTAGGATATGTTTCTGTACCAAAAGGAGCGGTTCGGCTACACAGTTATAGGGCATGCAGTGAGTGCAATGCCTACCAAAAATTTCGAGGCACTCCAATGCCCCTTGGAAGTGACATGGAGGTCAGAGGGCCTTAACTAAACCATTTTTTTCCATTTATAGCAACTGGGTCTCCTGTGCACTGTTGGCCTAAGCAGTGAATGGAAGGCTTTCCAAAAATTATGAGGAACTGCAATGCCCCTTGAAACAGACGTGGATTACAGCATACTAAAAACCTTCTACCCATTATTGGGGAGTGGGTCTCAATTAGTGTTCGCCTATGCATTGAAAAGCAAAAGCTGACTGAAATTAGGAGGAAATGCAATGCCCGTTGGAAGAATGGTGGAGGTCGCAGTGGAATAAAAAGACATTATCAATTCCCCAGGGAATAGTCGTGGAGGTCGCAGTAGCTTAGCAAGATGGTTTTAATGCCCCTTGGAAGAGACGTGGAGGTCACAGTAGCTTAACAAGACAGTTTTAATGCCCCTTGGAAGAGACATGTAGGTCGCAGTGGAATAAAAAGACAATGTCAATGCCCCGTGGAAGAGACTTGGAGGACGCAGTAGCTTAACAAAACGGTTTTAATGCCCCTTGGAAGAGATGTGGAGGTCGCAGTGGAATAAAAAGACAATATCAATGCCACTGGGAAAAGTGGTGGAGGTCGCAGTAGCTTAACAAGACGGTTTTAATGCCCCTTGGAAGAGATGTGGAGGTCGCAGTGGAATAAAAAGACAATATCAATGCCATTGAGAAAAGTGGTGGAGGTCACAGTAGGTTAACAAGACGGTTTTAATGCCCCTTGGAAGAGACGTGGAGGTCGCAGTGGAATAAAAATACAATATCAATGCCCCTGAGAAAAGTGGTGTAGGTCGCAGTAGCTTAACAAGACGGTTTTAATGCCCCTTGGAATAGACGTGGAGTTTGCAGTAGCTTAACAAGACGGTTTTAATGCACTTTGGAAGAGATGTGGAGGTCGCAATGGAATAAAAAGACAATATCAATGCCCTTTGAAAAAGTGGTGGAGGTCGCAGTAGCTTAAAAAGACGGTTTTAATGCCCCTTGGAAGAGACGTGGAGGTCGCAGTAGCTTAACAAGACGATTGTAATGCCCCTTGGAAGAGCCATGCAGTACAGCATATTAAAAACATTATTCCCATTATTGGGGAGTGGGTCTCCCATAGTCTTTGCCTATGCCTTCCAAGCAAAAGATGCCAAAAATTAGGACGGAGGAACTTGCAATGCTGGCAACACGGACCACGGTCACCCTGGTGGTGGTAGAGGCTGAGGATAAGGAGAAGGGAAAAACACAGCCAAAATGAGGAAGCGTATACTCATTTGTGGGTGTGAAGTGGTGCATGGGAATACACCTCCCAAAATAACACAGTGGATTTGACTTTGTTACTCTGCTGTCATTTGGTGGTGATGACAAGTCTGGCCCAATCCAGCCCTTGTTCATTTTGATAAGGGTCTGCTTGTCAGCATTGTCAGTTGACAGGCAAGTGCGCTTATCAGTTATAATTCCCCCAGCGGCACTAAAAACACGCTCCGATAACACGCTAGCGGCATGGCAGGCCAGGACTTCCAAGGCATATAGAGCGAGTTCATTCCAAGTGTCCAGCTTGGATACCCAATAATTAAAAGGCCCAGAGGAATCACGGAGGCCACTGGTACGGTCGGCAAGGTACTCCCTCGCCATCTTTTGAAACTTTCCACTCCTTGTGAGAGTACCCCACGCCTCAGAGCCTGTAAGCTGGGCGGGTCTCAGAAAACTGTCCCAGAATGTTGACAGTGTTCCCCTGCCTCTGCTGGATTGGAGTTGCGTCTCTCTTGCCTGTACACCTTGGTTGGGCATCGAACTGTGACCTCTGCCGCTAGAGTGTTCAGATGGGAACTTTTTTAACAGTTCTGCAGCAAGGGCCTTCTGGTACTGCCCCATTTTTGTAGACCTCTCCACCTCAGGAATAAGAGAGTGAAAGTTCTCTTTGTAGCTGGGGTCTAAAAGTGTCACCAACCAGTAATGACTGTCACCCAACATTTTGACAATGCGAGGGTCACGGTTAAGGCAGCGTAACATAAAGTCAGCCATGAGTGCCAGACTGGTAATGAGCAAGACTTCCATGTCCTCACCAAGATGACGAATTACCATGCTCTCCTCCTCCTCCCCCCTGTCCTCAGGCCACACACGCTGAACCGACTGTATGACAGTTGTACAGGTACTACCGTCTACAGCGCTTGATAACAGCTCCTGTTCTTCCTCCTCCTTCTCCTCCGCCTCCTCTTCCTCTCCCTCATTGTCCCCCCAATGCACATTGGGATGAGATGAGGCTGGGCTGTGTAATCGCCGCTATGGCTTCTAGATCCATCTCATCATACTCTGGCTGCAATGCCTCCTCTTTAATTCTCTGCAGAGAGCGTTGCAAAAGACAGACAAGTGAGATGCTGACGCTAATGATGGCATCATCGCCACTCACCATCTTGGTGGACTCCTTAAAGTTTGTCAGGATGGTACATATGTCAGACATCCAGGTCCACTCCTGAGGTCTTATGTGTGGAGTCTGACCTGAATATCGACGGCCATGTTGCAGCTGGTACTCCACAACTGCTCTCTTCTGCTCGCAAATCCTTTGCAACATGTGGAGGGTAGAGTTCCAACATGTGGGGACATCACACACCAGTCGGTGTGCCGGAAGCTGCAAACGCTGCTGCAACACAGCAAGGGCGGCGGAAGCTGTAGCCGACTTACGAAAATGAGCTGACAGGAGGCGTACTTTGACGAACAGAACTGGCAACTCGGGGTACGATTTAAGAAACCGCTCAACCACGAGGTTAAGCACATGAGCCAGGCATGGTACATGTGTGATCTCGCCTCGCCTCAGTGCCGCCAACAGGTTACGACCATTGTCACACACGACCATGCCTGGATGTAGGTTCAGCGGTCTCAGCCACAGATCTGCCTGCTCTTTTACAGCTGTCCACAACTCACAAGCAGTGTGAGGTTTATAACCTAAGCTTAATAGTTTCAGCACAGCCTGTTGCCACTTGGCTGAGGCAGTACTGCAGTGCTTACAGCTTGTAACTGATGTGGTGATATCTGAGATGGAGGCTGAATATGAGGATGAGGAGGAGGATGATACGCAGCAGCTGTACACTGTGGGGGCAACTCTGACTGACATAGGGCCCGCAATCCTCGATGTGGGGAGGATGTGTTCTGTCCCAAGGTCCGACTTGGTCCCGGCTTCCACTATGTTTACCCAGTGTGCCGTCAGGGAGATGTACCGTCCCTGGCCATAAGCATTTGTCCACGTGTCTGTTGTCAGGTGGACTCTCCCAGTAACTGCATTGTTGAGGGCACAGCAGATGTTTTGGAACACGTGCTTGTGTAGTGTGGGGATGGCACACTGGGCAAAATAGTGTCGGCTGGGGACGGAGTACCGAGGGACGGCCACAGCCATAAGGTTGCAGAAGGATTCCGTCTCCACCAGCCTAAAAGGCAGTATTTCCAACGCAAGCAGTCATGAAATGTGCGAATTTAGGACTGTGGTCTGTGGGGCGTTGGCTGCGAATTTGCATTTTCGTTCAAAGCTCTGGGACATGGACAATTGAACGCTGCGGTGGGACGTGGACGTTGATGCTGTTTCTTGAGAAACTGCCATAACAAGTGAAGACTGAGAGGAGGGGGCATCTTTGCATGCAGTATGGACAGGGGATTGCCTTGCACACACAACAGGGGGTTCTATTACACACACAACAGCGGAAGAAGCAGTGGTGACACCCGCTGACACTGGTCGTGGATCCTGGGGTTCACCCCACAAAGTCTGGTGCTTTGCTGCCATGTGCCTGATCATGCTGGTGGTGGTCAGGCTGGTAATTTTGTCACCCCTGCTGATGCTGGCATGGCAGGTGGTACAAATGGCCTTTTTGGGGTTATCAGCAGAGTCTTTAAAAAAATTCCAGACTCTGGAAGACCTACCGGTTCTACTGGCAACGTCCCTCGTGTTGGTGTTAGGCTGTGTGCCCATGATGCGTTTTTTAAGTGTTTCCACAGCGGCAAAAATGCGGCAGAAACGCTTAAAAAATGCATGGTAGAAGGCCTGCCATATTCCCCAATGATAATCTGCATGTGCTGTGCACATGCTGCGGAAATTTCTGCTGCGAATTATCATTGTGGAAAAAAACGTATCACTACCAATTATTTTGCGGAAGTGCTTCGTTTTCACCGCCACTGACTTGCATTAGAACGCGCCAATTCTGTAAGACTGCATGTGTACTTGCGTAATTGGCGCGTTCTAATGTGCGGATGGTACCTGGGTGTGGAGGACAGGAGACTCTCCTCCACACCCAGGTACCATTAAAAGCTGTAAAAAAAGAAAATAAGAAATAAAGATTATATTCACCTTCCGACGGCCCCCAGACTCCTTCCCTGTGCTCGCTGCTGACAGATCGTGCAGGACTGAAGGACCTGCGGTGATGTCACAGTCATTTGACGGCAGGTCTTTCAGTGCAGCGTTCCGCAATCTGCCGGCAGCCAGCACAGGAGCGCAGCTGGACTTCAGGGGCCATCAGAAGGTAAGTATAGGTTTATTTTTTTATTTTTAACCATTGTCTCGGGTCACACTATATAAATACATGCTGTTTGCATGGATTTATATAGTGTGACCAAGTTGTCAAGCACTTTCCAAGTGATGGTAAAATCTCTTGGAAAGCACTTGACACCCGCAAGCAGAAATGCAAGTTTTTTTTTTTTGGGGGGGGGGATACCAAAAGGTTAATAAGATGTGTATTTGTACAGTCTGACTGAGGGAAAAAAAAAGGATTTAGATGAAAAAAAAAGGATTTTTCCTGGCCCCTGAGACCGGGGGATAAGTCTAGCAATTTGACCAACAGAAGCACACAGGACTGTAATGCAGCGTTTGCTGGTATAACCACTGCGTCTCCTATACAGCCTGCCTGCCTGCCTGATATCTGGGATGGATATTAGTCCTGAGAAGGACTGTTTGTTTGATTTGGCAGGCTTTAGAGACCCTACACTAACTATTTCGCAGGATAAATCTCTCCCTAGTTCAGCAGCACTGACCCTACACTCTGATCCGGAGTGACTGTGTCCAAGATGGCGGCGCTAGGTTTTAAGTACTCGAGGTGATGCTGTGTGGCCTGCCAATCACTGTAATGCCCACAAACAACATGGCTGCGGCATTACAGTAACTGGCTGGCAATCCCTGCATGTTCATTGGCTCTGTAAAGAGCGCCAAACGTGCAGGACGGAAACCCGAGCTCCCGCCCGAGTAACCCGGAAATGCTCGGTGCTCGCCGAACATCCCGAGTAGTTAGATGCTTGGGCGAGTAACGAGCAGTGTCGAGCATGCTCGCTCAACACTAGTTAATTCATAGTTTTGATGCCTGCAGTGTGATTGTACAATTTTCATAGTCATGAAAATACAGAAAAATCTTTAAATGAGAAGGTGTGTCCAAACTTTTGGTCTGTACTGTATGTCACACAAAAAAGTTAATATATAACATTTCCCACATGTCTACTTTACATCAGCACTATTTTGGAACCAAAATTTTTTTTATTAGGGAGCTATAAGGGTTAAAATTTGACCAGCGATTTCTCATTTTTCCATGAAAATTTGCAAAAACATTTTCTTAGGGACCACATCACATTTGAAGTCACTTTGAGGGGTCTTTATGACAGAAAATACCCAAATTTGACCCATTCTAAAAACTGCACCCCTCAAGGTGCTCACAACCACATTCAAGAACTTTATTAACCCTTCAGGTGCTTCACAGGAATTTTTAGAATGTGGAAGAAAAAAATGATCATTTAACTTTTTTCACAAAAATGTTATTTTAGACCCATTTTTTTTTATTTTCGCAGGGGTAACAGGAAAAAATGGACCACAAAATTTGTTGCTCAATTTCTCCTGAGCACACAGATATCCCATATGTGGGGAAAAAACACTTTGGGCGCACGGCAGGGTTCGGAAGGGAAGGAGCCCCATTTGACTTTTTTAATGTAAAATTTGCTTGAATAATTAGCGGATGTGCCCCTGATGTGCCTAAACAGTGGAAACCCCCACAAGTGACACCATTTTGGAAACTAGACCCCTAAGGGAACTTATCTAGATGTGTGGTGCGCACCTTAACACCCAGGTGCTTCACAGAAGTTTATAACATTGAGCCGCAAAAATAAAATTTTCACATTTTTCCCACAAAAATGTTTTTCAGCCCCCAATTTTGCATTTTCATAAGGGTAACAGGAGAAATTGCACCATGCAGTTTGTTGTGCAATTTCTCCTGAGTAAGCAGATACCCCATATGTGGGGTAAAACCATTGTTTGGGCGCACAGCAGGGTTTGGAAGGGAAGGAGCGCCATTTGACTTCTGATTGTAAAATTTGATTGAATAATTAGCGGACGCCATGTTGCATTTGGAGAGCCCCTGATGTGCTCAAGCAGTGGAAAACCTCCACAAGTGACACCATTTTAGAAACTAGACCCCTCAGGGAACTTATCTAGATGTGTTGTGAGCACCTTAACCCCATATGTGGGGGAAAGCTACTGCTTGGGCATACAGAAGGGTTCGGAGGGGAAGGAGCACATTTGACTTTTTTAATGTAAAATTTGCTTGAATAATTAGCAGATGTGCCCCTGATGTGCCTAAACAGTGGAAACCCCCCACAAGTGACACCATTTTGAAAACTAGACCCCTCAGGGAACTTATATAGATGTGTGGTGATCACCCTGAACCCCCAAGTGCTTTACAGAAGTTTATAACATGGAGCCGTGAAAATAAAAAAATCTAACTTTCCACAAAAATTATGTTTTAGCCCCAATTTTTTTATTTTCACAAGGGTAAGAGGAGAAAATGGACCCCAAAAACTTTTGTGCAATTTCTCCTGAGTACACCAATACCCCATATGTGTGGAAAATACAGTGTTTGGGCTCACAGCAGAGTTCAGAAGGGAAGGAGCACTGTGTGACTTTTTGAATGCAAAATTCGCTGGAATTAAGAGCGGACGCCATGTCACGTTTGGAGGGCCACGATGTGCCTAAATAGTGGAACCCCCCCCCAAGTGACCCCATTTTGGAAACTGCATCCCTCAAGGATTTTATCAAGGGGTATAGCAAACATTTTGATCCCAGAGGCACGACACAGAATTGGATAAAATTAGGTCATCATATTGAATAAGTTGTCATTAGTCTTGAGCGCAAGTGCTCGCTACTTGAGTTTGCATCAGGTACTCAGGTATGCACTATGTATTGTGGGTGCTCGAGTGACATGCTCGAGTCCCCGCCCGCATGTTTCACGGCTATTAGGCACCCAAAAAAAAAAACATACGGGGATTGCTCGTGCATGGCAGGCAATCCCCGCAAGGTTTTTTTGGCCGCGAAGCATATGGGGTGGAGACTCGAGCATGTCACTAGAGCACCCGCGATACTCAGTGCATACCCGAGCACCCGATACAAACTCAAGTAGCGAGCACTTGCGCTCAACACTAGTCACCATATCGTCATCTTTTTTTTTTTTACTTTTGACAAAAATCCCAACCCTAACCCTATTCCAACCCTAACCCTAGCCCAACCCTAACCCCAACCCCAACCCCAACCCTAGCCCAACCCTAACCCCAACCCCAACCCCAACCCTAGCCCAACCCTAACCCCAACCCCAACCCTAGCCTAACCCTAAGCCCAACCCCAACCATAGCCCAACCCTAACCCTAGCCCAACACTAATCCTAAACCCAACCCTAACCCTAGCCCAACCCTAAACCTAACCCAACCCTAACCCTAGCCCCAACCCTAACCCTAGCACAACTCTAACCCTAACCCGAGAGTTTACTTTTTACACCATTCCTCTTGTGGTATAAGTGATTAGACGACTTTATTCTTCGGGTCGGTGCGATTACAGCGATACCAGAATCATATCGGTTTTTATGATTGACAGCTGTCACACACTAAAAGACGCATTTTTTTGTAAAATCTAGTTTTTGCATCGCCATATTTTGAGAGCTATAATTTTTCCATATATTGGCCGACAGTCATGTGACGGCTTGTTTTTTGCGGGATGAGTTGATGTTTTTATTGCTGCCATTTTCAGGCACGTGACATTTTTTGATCCTTTTCTATTCCGATTTTTGGGAGGCAGAATAAACAAAAACCAACAATTCAGGAATAATTTTTTTTCTATGCTGTTCCATGTGTGGTAAAATTGGTAGCTTTATTCTTCAGGTCAGTACGTTTACAGCGGTACCATATTTATATAGTTTTTCTATGTTTTGGCGCTTTTACACAATAAAAGCTATTTTATAGAAAAAAATATTTTTTTGCTTTATTCTGAGAGCTATAACTTTTTTATTTTTGGCTGATGGAGCAGTATGGCAGCTTGTTTTTTGTGGGACAAGATGACGTTTTCAGCAGTACCATTTTTATTTATATTCATCTTTTTGATCGCGTGTTATTCCATTTTTTGTTTGGCGGTATGATAATAAAGCATTGTTTTTTTGCTTCGTTTTTTATTTTTTTTTACCTTGTTCACTAAAGGGGTTAACTAGTGGGACAGTTTTATAGGTCAGGTCGTTCTGGACGCAGCGATAACAAATATGTGTACTTTTATTGTTTTGTTGTTTTTTTTCATAATAATTATTGATCGGTACATTATATTTTTATTTTTGGTGGATTATTTTTTTTAATATTTGTACAATTTATTTATTTACTTTTTTCACTCTGACACTTTTTTTATTTTTACTCTTTGTCCCACTATGGGACTTTAACTTTTTTTATTCTGATTGCCTGTATAGCACAGGAATGCTGCACCATCCCTATGCTATACCGCCTGTCAGTGCTGCAGATGCATTAGATATTTTGGTCATGCACTGCGCATGACCAAAATATCTTCTTTCTGTCTGGTGAGCCCGATGTTGCCATGATGACATTGGGTCATCATGGCAACATCTGGGAAGCCGCGGCAGACAGCGCTGGAGGCTGGCAGGAGAGGTGAGTATCCCGATCACCTCCCCTTGCCACTGCAATGCTGCGATCGACTTCGAGACCGCTCCCAGCTCATAGCAACGGGTGTCAGCTGTGACAATCAGCTGACACCCGGCGGCGATCGCACAGCCTGTGTGCGCGTGCGATCGCAAAGACTTATTAATACGCATCAGGCTCTTAAATCCCTGGGCGCAGACACGTATTAATACGCAAGTGAAAATACATTGCCTTCTATCAACAGGGTAAGTGATAACTTGTTGTTCAGAAATTGACCGAGTGCTAAGACCAGCACCGATCAGCAGAATGGGGAACTTTTATCACCATTAGGGCTCAGTCACACAAGTCTATAACATAGCCAAGTGCTATTCGATATATTATTGGTACTTGGACCGATGTTATACAGAAGGGCAGTACAGATCTGCTATTTCTTTCTCATGCTGATTCGGCATGTTGCGAGAGGATCCGGAATTCGGATCACACGCACTCATACAAGTCTATGGGTGTGTGTGAAACATCAGCCCAACATCCGCAGACTCAGACAATGGAGAAGATGGAGAAATTAAGTTCTCCATATTCTCCACACCTGTGATACGATTCTTCCATGCGAGAGAATCGGATCACACAAAGCTGACACTTGGCTCAAACGCTGAGGTGAGTGTCATTAGCATAATCAAGTTGATTCTCTCGTATGAGAGAATCATCCCTCATGTGACCCTGGCCTTGCAATGGGGCTGTAGTGGACTTATGCAAACTGCTCTCCGTTCATGAGTTACCAAGCATTATGCTTGGCTTTTTCCAGACAAAACAACCCAACTCAGTTTAATGGAGAAATTTCAATAAATTTTGGCTGTGGATCAACTCTTACTCCTTTTTAATACAATCTAAACTGCAGAAAACAAATGTCCCGATTATATGAACAGTTTGCACAAGCAGTGTGGTTTAAAACTGAAATGTTGCAAAAAATTATGCAATTTTTGGCAGCTCTGGCAACTTTTTGAAATGTGGGACAAGCTTAGTGGGGATGAAGCATGATCGAGCACGGACAGAAAATTCACAAAAGTAGTGTAAATTATAACAATACTACATTTCAGTCAAGAGTACATTTCTTATGTGCATAGCAGCTGAAAGATACGACAAACTCTTTAAGAGGTGCATGCGTCTTAATGTATTTGACACATCTTACTCCAGTAGATATTCTTTCATCAATCCTTGAGTAGTGTTGAGCCACCCCCGTAGTGTTCGAGTTCGGTTCGGTTCGTCGAACACCCGTGTGTTCGCCGAACTGTTCGTCGAACTGTTCGTCGAACACCTTCGAACACCGTTAAAACCAATGGCAGGCAAACAAAAACACATAGAAACACATAGAAAACACCTTCAAAGGTGTCCAAAAGCTGACAAACTGCTCAGAAGACACAACTAACACATGGAAAAGTGACAAGTACATATAGTCATGCGAAAAGAAAAGAGGTGGAGGAGTAAAAGGAGGGGGAGACACAGATATAGGCATGTCATGCCCTTCTAAAATCCAAAAAGTGAGAAGCCGACACGTTCAGTCCGCTCCTGCCCGTGCCACCTCCGTGTTGCCGGGTTTGTGCCAGAGCCGCGGTGAACCCTGACGGCCAGCCCCCCTCTCCCAATACTGGTGCCTGTCCGCTGGTGGGTCGAGCGAGCCCCCCTGTGGTGGAGGGAGCTCTAAGCGTTTTAATTTAAATTGTCTCTCTAATTTGAATGAATACACTTTAAATCCATTTACAAGGATCTATTGGAGGGCAAGTCTCATGCCAGCAGCCGCGTAATTCCAGCTCCAGTAGCGTCCACTAAAGCTGCTGCAGTTAAAAAGCTTTTATAAGGATCGAGCTTGGCTGTCCACCGCAAGGCATCCTACTGCTAGTCCCAGCCCCCATGCCTTGGGGTGACTCCTGATGCTCTTCACTGAGTATCCCGTGGTCCCAAAGCATTTCCTTTGAAAAAATTAAGTGTCAAAAACTACAGGTGGTGTAGCTTGCTTAACAGCCGGGATAATCCGCTGACTAGCAGACACTGCTACTAGGCACAAAGTATTTCATGGGCTAGATGCAGTTAAAAATTTGTAATTAGATACTCTCGTTGGATGCTGAGAAAGCATTCCATAGAGTCTCCTGGCACGCCATATATGATTCTCTTAAAATGCTTGGGGTAGGGGTCTAGGGGACCCTTTTATAGCCAAAATCACGGCCCTGTATCACAATACGTCACCTAGGCTGAAGATAAATGGAACTGTAGCACCCTGAGGGCTCGGTTGCTACAGAGGTATTGCACCTCACCCAGAGGTGTGATATCTCACTCTCAGGTAAGGATGGAGTGTGGATCAGGACCCGACACCTGCATGCATTACACCACATTGCCGTGGGGCAGGGCGACCAATATGCCTCTGAGATGGGCACGACAGTCCCTGTCCCTGGCTGGAGTGGGGGGAGGGAAAACTGAGGAAGGGGAACCCTGTAGTGCAGGAGCAGGGAGGAAGCAGTTCCTGGGTGCATTGAGAAGGGAGTATAAAAGGTGGGCACCATCTTAGTTCAGTGCAGAGAAGTCTGAGCAGAAGTGGCAGGGAGCAGGGGCTCTGCATGAGCTCTGCTCCGGAGGCGGGCCTAGTAACAGAGGCCCAGGCCTGGAAAAGGGAGAAGGAAGGAAGAGGAGCAGAGAAGGCTCCAGGAACGAGGAATGAAGGGATCCCAGGGGTGCGGACGGGCGAGTCGCCACCGCACGCCCGAATCCACCTGCGTGGAGGGGTCAGGCCAAAGGGGGAGACCGGTCCCCAAAACTAGTGGAGGCAGGAAACGACCCTCAGCTAAAAACCGGAGGCTGTGACATTTTATGTGGCGCAGCCCCTCGCTACACCTGCTAGGAATGCACCACATAGGGTCAGGGAAACTGGCGCCAAGTTTACCAAGAGGAGGCCCGAGGCAGCCGGACAGAAGGGTTGGTAAGAAAGGCCAGACAAAGGACACACAAAGGGGGTCCTGTGAAGCGCTCCAAAGTTATCTGGGAGTTGTCTGAGCCCCTCACCTGGTGAGCACAGTACGACGTGGGCAGCCGTTACCTGCAGACGTGGTCTGGATAATAAGAACTGTGAGTAAAGGCCCTGGACTGCATCACTGACTCCGTGTCGTTACTGCTGCTGCCCTGCACCATCACCCCCATCCTCCGCATACACTGCCCTGAGGCTATACTCCTCCCGTGGGGAGTTATGCTATGCTCTGCTGCACCCACAACACCAGCCTCAGCGGTCTGCCCTGCAGCGACGGTTCACTCTGACCGCAATCCACGGGTGGCGTAGTCGGACATTTAAACATCAAAACCACATAAATAGTTCCGCCACTGGTTTGACCACCCTGAGCCACGGAACCGGGTCGCCGCCACGAAGACTACAACCACCAGCATCCACCAAAAAGGGTCCGGCTCCAGGTGTCCCAAGGCCCAGGGGGTGCATCAGAACATTTTCATCACCTTTCACAATCACCAATGGGACAAGGCAGGGATGTCCTCTGTCCCCTCTCTTATACATCCTAGTGACGGAGCACCTGCTCTCATCAATTCGCCATAACCCCAATATTAGGTGGATTGAGGTGGGAGGCACCGAGTACAAGTGCTCTCTATTTGCTGAAGATGTCCTAGTATATATCACTCAATCACAAATATCCATCCATGCTGTTATGGCTGAAATAGATCACTTTGTTACATGGTCAAATTTTAAAATCAATGCAGCGAAGTCTGAGGCCCTCGATGTCTCCCTCCCCAAATCCATATAGGATTCCATCCAGTCCAACTTTCCCTTTGCCTGGCCCTCACAGGGTATCAAATACTTAGGAATTCCTATTCATAGAGACCTCTCCCATCTATGTTATCTTAATTTTGGGCCCTTTATTGAACAACTCCATACAGACCACGGTTGGCAAGTTAGAACTGTAAGATTCACTACGTGAACCACTGGTGTTTTGTGGAAAAGCACATGTACACTGTGTTCCAAATTATTATGCAAAAAGTGTTTAGGAGTGATAAGGGAAGAATTTGTTTGTTTGTCAGTTAAACTCATTGATGGTGATGTGTGTCAGGGCTCTTTATATCACTGTAAGCAATTGCAGACACCTGTGCTAATTAGTTTGGCAGGTGTGTCCAATGAAAGGCAAGACTACTTAAGAAGGCCGTCTCACATTATTAAGCAGCCTACATTTTCTGCCAAAATGGGAAAGAAAAAGGATGTGTCGGCTGCTGAGAAGCCACAAATTGTGGAGTGTTTAGGTCAAGGCATGACTACAATCAACATTGTGCGATGATCAGGATGAAGTGTCTTGGCAATCAACAAGTATGTAGCTGATTCACAGTACACACGTGTGCGTGCTGATAAGGGCAAATTGAGGACTCTTTCCTACAGGCAATTACGTCAGGTTAAAAGAGCAGCGGCAAAAAAGCCTTGTCATAGCAGCAGACAAGTTTTTGAAGCTGCTGGTGCCTCCAACGTCCCCCGAACAACAAGATGCAGGGTCCTTCAGAGGTTTGCAGCTGTGCATACGCCATCCTGTCGACCTCCTCTATCCACTTCACACAAGCAGAAACGGCTCCAGTGGGCCAAACATTACATGAAGACTGATTTCAAAACTGTTTTGTTCACGGATGAGTGCCGTGCAGCGCTCGATGGTCCAGATGGATGGAGTGGAGGATGGCTGATTGATGGACACCCCACGCAAACACGGCTACAGCGCCAACAAGGAGGAGGTGGAGTAATGTTTTGGGCTGGAATCATGGGGAGAGAGATTGTTAGCCCCTTTAGGATCCCTGAAGGTGCTAAAGATGAACTCCATAATGTATGTGGATTTTCTCAAACAGCACTTCCTGCCATGGTTCAAGAAGAAGAACCGTGTATTTCACAGCAAGATCATTTTTTTGCATGATAATGCACCATCTCATGCTGCACATAAAACATCTGCATCTCTGGCTGATATGGGTATAAAAGGGGACAAACTTATGGTGTGACCCCCATGCTACCCTGACCTCTACCCCATTCAGAACCTCTGGAGCATCATCAAAAGGAGTGTCTATGATGGCGGGAGGCAGTTCACATCTAAGCAACAGCTCTGGGAGGGTATTCTGTCCTCATGCAAAACAATTGAAGCAGAAACCATCCAAAACCTGACAAATTCAATGGACGAGAGAGTTCAGAAGCTCCTTTCGAACAAGGTTTCCTATGTGAAAATGTAACATCACCTAGAATAAAGTTTTGAGTTGAAAACTGTTTGATTTCAGTTTCTAATAACCTGCTAATGCTTATAATTTCAAAAATGACCATTTTTTTGGTCTTTATTAAAATGAAAAGGTTGATCGAAAAGTTTGGGGGATCTAAGAGTGTGGCAACTCAGTAGTCATGATTACTTCGAATTCTGACAATATGAGGGTCATGTTGCAGGTAGTGCAGCAAGAAGGCACTTATGTGTCTTGCGCATCTCGGAGCCCCAAAATTATTTTCCGGGCTAGATGCAGCTAAAAATTATTATTAATTTTAAATCTGGTGGAGCTTAGTATAGATGGCCTAATAGGACCAGTGCTGCACACTGCTACAAAGCCCAAATTATTTTCCAGTCAAGATACAGATAAACATGATTAGTAATTTTAAATCTGGTGGAGCTTATTATAGATGGCCTAATAGAATCAGTGCTGCACACTGCTACAAAGCCCAAATTATTTTCCAGCCAAGATACAGATAAACATGATTAGTAATTTGAAAGCTTAAAACGGTTGGTAGGGTAATTTTAACCAATCATCAAGCTTTTACTCTCCCCAGGATGACACAGGGGTAGAAAAGTCATTTCGGATCCATGATTTGTTCATCTTTATGAACGTGAGTCTGTCTACATTATCAGTGGAGAGCCGCGTGCGCTTATCTGTCAGCACACCACCAGCAGCGCTGAACACACGTTCAAACAGAACGCTGGCTGCGGGGCATGACAAGATCTCCAAGGCGTAAGTGGCTAGCTCCGGCCATTTATCCAGATTGGAAGCCCAAAAAGAGCAAGGGTCCAGTGACACATTCATGGCTTCAATGTTTACTTGGAGATACTCCTGTACCATCGTCTCTAGGCGTTGACTATGTGTAAGACTTCTTGTCTCCTGTGGCCTTGCAAAGGATGGGCTAAAAAAGTGGTGAAATGATTCCGCAAAATTGATGTTACCAGCAGATACTGTGGTTCTGTTACGGTTTGAGTGCTGAACACTTGACGGTCCCACGGTTGGCAAGTTGGAACTGTGAGATTCACTACGTGCACCACTGGTGTTTTGTGGAAAAGCACATGTAAGATTCTGCAACAGTCTCTGCTGATACTCCTGCATGCGTGCATCCCTTTCTATGGCAGGAATAATTTCTGCAAATTTACTTTTGTACCTGGGATCTAACAGTGTGGCAACCCAGTAGTCAGGATTATTTCTAATTCTCCCAATTCGAGGGTCATGTTGCAGGTAGTGCAGCAAGAAGGCACTCATGTGTGTTGCGCATCCAGGAGCACCAAGTCCCTGTTGTGTTGGTGGCGAGGTAACAATCATGCTTCCTTCCTCTGTCCTCTCCCCCCAACCTCGCACAACAGAAATGTGATCAAGGTCTCCCTAATCTGATGAGTCTTCCATCAGTTCGTCCTCCACTTCTTCCTGGGCTCCTGCACCTTCCTCACTAGTTTGGCTGCTACCATGCGCCCTGGTGAAACCATCTCGCCCACCCTCACATGCCTGCCGCCTTGGTGCTGCCGACCGTCTGGACCTTGCAGATGTTAGCCCTTCCGCATACAACTCCTCCTCCTCTACTTCCTCCACCTCCTCTTGTGCCACCACCTGACTCCGAATTCTGTTTAACATGTGCTCCAGCATGTAAATCACCGGAATAGTCATGCTGATAATGGCATAGTCAGCACTAAACATCTTCGTCGCCATTTCAAAACTGTGCAGAAGGGTGCATAGGTCCCTGATCTGAGACCACTCCTCCAGCGTGATTTGCCCCACCTCTGGATCTCGTTGGCCCAGGCTATACGTCAGAACGTATTGCACCAGGCCTTGTCGGTGCTGCCACAGTCGCTGCAACATGTGCAGAGTTGAATTCCACCGGGTAGGCACATCGCATTTTAGCCGGTGAAGTGGCAGGCCCAACGACTTCTGTAGAGATGTAAGTCGCTGAGCTGCGGGATGCGAACGGCAGAAGTGAGCACACAGCGACCGTGCGCACTGCAGAAGGCCATCTAGTCTGGGATAGTGGGCTAAAAATTGCTGGACAACCAGGTTCAACACGTGAGCCATACAAGGCACTTGTGTGACATTGCCCCGGCGAAGGGCCGCACCCAGGTTTGCAGCATTGTCGCACTCGGCCTTCCCTGGTTTCAGGTCCAGTGGAGACAACCATTCATGAAATTGGTTCTCCAGAGCTGACCACAACTCCTCAGCTGTGTGACTCACATTTCCCAGACATTTCAAAGTAAAAACCGCCTGATGACGTTAAGCCCTACTGCCAGCATAGTAAGGAGGTGTGCAGGATCCCTTCTGCGCAGTTAGAAAGCTTGTGGTATGACCAGACAGGCTTTGGGTGCAGGTGGAAGACCGAGAGGAGGTTGAGGAGGCAGAAGCAGTGGAGGAACTTTGACATAAAGAGGATTGACGCACAACTCGTGGGGACGGCAAGACTTGGACAGCAGCCCCTTGTCCTGCTGTCACCATAGTTACCCAGTGCCCAGTCAGCGACATGTAACTCCCCTGTCCATGCCTGCTCGTCCAAGTGTCTGTGGTGAAATGCACCCTGTCACACACAGAGTTTCTCAAAGAAGCGGTGATGTTGTGTGCGACATGCTGGTGGAGCGCAGGCACACCTTTCTTTGAGAAGTAGTGCCGACTGGGCATCTGGTACTGGGGCACTGCGACGGACATAAGGTCTCGAAAATCCTCTGTGTCCACCAGGCGGAAAGGCAGCATTTTTGTAGCCAAGAGCTTGCAGATGGTGAAATTCAACCTCTTAGCTTTCTCATGGCTAGGAGGAAATGGTCTTTTACTTGTCCACATCTGAGGGACCGAGGGCTGGCTATTGTGCTTAGACGGGGTTGATAAGGGTGTCCCCGGCAAACTGCCGGTCTGTGAGGAAAATGCAGGCGGACATGTTAGGTTGCCTTGATCCAAAGGTGGTGCTATCGATGTCGGACAGCGCTCAAATCCAAGCTGCATGAGGTCTAGTGTGAAGCTTCCGCAATCAGTGATGGATGGCATGTCATCTGCTGGTGTAGGTCCACTGTATTTTATCAAGACCAAAGTCAGCGCAGCCATCTACCAGGAAATTTTAGAGCACTTCAAGCTTCCCTCTGACGACAAGCTTTTTGGAGATGGAAATTTCATTCTCCAGCAGGACTTGGCACCTGTCCACACTGCCAAAAGTACCAATATCTGTTTAAAAATAATAGTATCACTGTGCTTGATTGGCCAGCAAACTCGCCTGATCTTAACCCCATAGAGAATCTATGGGGTATTGTCAAGAGTAAGATGAGAGACACCAGACCCAACAATGCAGACAAGCTGAAGTCTGCTATCAAAGCAACCTTGGCTTTCAGAACACCTCAGCAGTGCCACAGGCTGAGCGCTTCCATGCCATGCTGCATTGATGCAGTAATTGATGCAAAAGGAACCCCGACCAAGTATTGAGTGCATTTACTGAACATACATTTCAGTAGGCCAACATTTCGGATTTTAAAATAATTTTTCAAGATGTTGTTATAAAGTATTCTAATTTACTGAGATTATGACTTTTGAGTTTTCATTGGCTGTAAGCCATAATCATCAACATTAACAGAAATAAACACTTGAAATAGATCACTCTGTAATGACTATAATATCAGTTGCACTTTTATATTGAAAAACTGAAATAAATTAACTTTTTGATGATATTCTAATTTAGTGAGATTCACCTGTATGATTGAGCCTCATTTTCTAAATCTGACCAGTGTAAATTTATGTAGTAATAATTCTGGTACACTTTACATAAAGTGATTCTGATACTATTTTTTTCATGGCATATTGTACTTCATGTTAATGGTAAATCCTGGTTGATATGATTTTCTTTTATTTATGAAAATATTGAAAATTTGGCAAAAAATGTGAAAATTTCACTATTTTCAAAGTTTGAATTTGTATGCCCTTAAACCAGGTAGTTATAGAACACAAAAAAATTAATAATTAACATTTGCCACATGTCTACTTTACATCAGCATTATTTTTAAAACATAATTTTTTTTGTTATGAAGTTAGAAGGGATAAAATTTATAAAACCATTTTTTTTAGGGACCACATCACATTTCAAGTGACTTTGAGAGGCCCATGTGACAGAAAACAAGCAAAAGTGACACCATGCTAAAACTGTACCCCTCAAAGTGTTCAAAATTACAATCCTGAAGATTATTAATCCTTAAGGTTCTTCACAGGAACTAAAGCAATATGAACAAAAAAAATTAACATTTAATTTTTTTCCCACAAAAATGTAATTTTAGCCCCAACTTTTGAATTTTCACAAGGGTAATAGGAGAAAATGAACCATGTAGTTTGATGTGTGGTTTCTCATGACTATTCCAAAACCCTATATGAGGGGGAAAACTAATGTTTGGGCGCATGGGAGGGCTCGGAAGGGAAGGAGCACCATTCGACCCTTGGAATGCAAAATTGGCTGGAATCGGTACCAGATGCAATGTCTCGTTAGCAGAGCCCCTGATGTGCCTAAACAGTAGAAACTCCACACAAGTGACCCCCCATTTTGGAAAATAGACTCCTCAAGGAATTTATTTTAGAGGTGTGGTGAGATTCTTGAACCCACAGGTGCTTCACATTATTTTAAAACATTGGAGCGTAAAAATTAAAAATTATGTTTTCCCCCCAAAAATGTTGTTCTAGCCCCCCATTTTTCATTTTCACAAGGGTAGCAAGAGAAAATGGATCATACAATTTGTTGTGCAATTTCTCTTGAGTAAGCCGATACCCAAAATGTTTGGGCACACAGCAAGGCTCGGAAGGGAAGGAGCGCAATTTGACTTTTGTAGTGCAAAATTGTCTAGAATAGATTGTGGACGCCATGTTGAATTTGGAGAGCCCCGATGTGCCTAAACAGTGGAAACCCTCCACAAGCGATCCCATATTGGAAACTACACTTCCTCTAGGGGTGTAGTGAGCATTTTAAACCCACCGGTATTTCACAGAATTGTATAACACTGGGTTGTGAGAATAGAAAGTTACTTTTTTTGCACTAAAATGTTGTTTTAGCCCCAAGTTTTTGATTTTCAAAAAAAGGGCTAATAGGAGTAAATGGACCACAACATTTGTTACACAAAGTCTTTTGAGTACAACAGTGCGCCATATGTGGTCAAAAACTACTTTTTAGGCACAGTGCAAAGCTCAGAAGGGAAAGAGCACGATATTGGAGTACAGATTTTTCTGGAATAATTTGAAGGTATCATGTCACTTTGGCTGAGAACCTGAGATGTCAGGACAGCAGGAACCCCCATAATCTAGGGGTACAGTGAGCATATTGACACCACCTGTTTCACAAAATGTTATACGATTGAGCAGTCAAGAAAACAAAAATAATTTTTTTTCCACTATAACGTTGTTTTAGCCAAAAATTTTATGTTTTCACAATGAAAAATTGGTTAAAAATGACCATATATTTTGTGAACGTGGCAATACCCCATATGTGACTGTACAGTACTTTTTGGCCACACGGTGAGACTCGGGACTGTAGCTTCGCTCTTTAACTTTTAGAGAACAAATTTTCGTAGAATAGTTTACGGGCTTCATACACAGAGCTCCTAATTGCCAAAAGAGCAGAATCCGACTTCAATTGACCCCAGTTTGGAAAATACACCCATTTGGGAATTCATCTACAGGTGTAGTGACGATTTTGCTAGCAATGGATGCTGATAATTGAAAATGCAATTATGCCGTTGTAGTGCCCAGTACATTGCAGTGCCCAGTATATTGTAGGGCCCAGTACATTATGCCCAGCCTGTGCTTTTGGAGACACGCACTCCATAAATTAAGTGGGCTTGTTTTTAGTGAGGATTTGATTTTTATGAGTTGAGTAGAAGCTTTTATTGGTGGCATTTTGGAGTGCAGAACATTTTGGATCACATTTATCTTGTGCTATACGCTGAGCATTTACATCAGGGTTTCTGAATCTGCAAAATGCATGATTAAGATGAAACTCGGAGGGATCCATTCCTAATGTGGCAGCAGAGTTACTCTGGACTCTGTGTGGCTTTTATTTGGAAGTATCCGGCTTTTCAGAAGTGCACAAAACTGTGGCCAACCGCGCTTTTATGCAAGCCTAAAAAGACGAGCATGGCCAGATTATAGGCCAGGCAGAGTCCACAGGGTCTCCATCTGCCTCATTATAGGGAATATTTGGCTGGGGGTTCCGGTTGAATCATGTATTTCAGAGATTTACATGGAAACCCCAGTATAAGCGCATAGAGTAAAGTGCAGGATAAATGTGAGTCAAGCATTAATGCGATCTTTAGCAGGCAGAATTGACAAATTAACAGCAAGTGAAGAATTGTTTTATTTATTTTTTACGCCATTCCTCGTGCGGTATAAGTGATTAGACTACTTTATTCTTTGGGTAGGTGCGATTACTGCGATAACAGATTTATATCGCTTTTTTTTTTACAAAAAACAAGTTTTTGAGAGTTATATTTTTCCTATATTTCTGCTGACAGTCATACGTCATACTAAGGCTTGTTTTTTGTGGGACGAGCCGACGTTTTTATTGCTACTATTTTCGGGCACAACATTTTTTGATCTCTTTTAGTGTTGAGCAAGTATGTTCTGTTAACCCTTTTGCCGAGTATGCTCGGGCGACAACCGAGTAGTTACAGCTGCTCGGTGTTATGTTTAAATCACTCCCGTGTGCATGATTTGCGACAGTTTGACAGCTTTATTACATGTGAGGAATGCAAAAGAAACATTGCATTCCTCACATGTAATAAAGCTGTCAAACTGTCGCAAATCATGCACGGCGGGAGTGATTTAAACATAACACCGAGCAGCTGTAACTACTTGATGCTCGCCCGAGCATACTCGGCGAAAGGGTTAACAGAACATACTCGCTCAACACTAATCTTTCTATTCCGATTTTTGGCAAGCAGAATGAACAAAGACCAGCAACTCAGATTGTTTTTGGTTTTGTTTTTTTTTTATGCCGTTTACCGTGTGGTAAAAGTGATAAGGCAGCTTTAGTCTTTGGGTCAGTACGATTACAGAGATACCACATTTTTATATTTTTTTATGTTTTGGCACTTCTGCAAAATAAAAACAATTTTATTGAAAAAATATTGTTTTTGCATTGCTGTATTCTGAGAGCTGTAACTTTTTTCTTTTTCCACTGATTGAGCTATATAGTGGCTTGTTTTTTGCAGGACAAGATGACATTTTCAGCAATACCATTTTTATTTACACTTTTCTTTTTGATCGCGTTTTATTCCACTTTTTCCAGCTGTATGATAACAAACCATAATTTGCCATGTTTTATTTTCTATGGCGTAGGTGTTAACTACTGTGACAGTTTTATAGGTAGGGTCATTCCGGATGTGGCGATGCCAAAATATATGTACTTTCTTTGTTTATTTTTTTACATAAAAATACATATTTATGGGCATAATATATATAGATATATATATATCTATATATATATATTTTTTTTAAAAAGTGTTTTACTTTTTTTAAACATTTTTATTTAGTCCCTCTATAGGACTTTTAATTTTTTCCCTTTGATCATTAGTATAAAGCATTGCAATGCACCAGCACTGCAATGCCTATACTTGTTAGAGCTGCACTTACAGAAGCTTCTTAGACCATGCCCTGAGCATGATCTATGAGGCTTTCCATAGTTTGGTGACTTGGGAGTCATCATGACAACCTCGAGTCACCATGGCAATGATCGGGCCCCTGCGATGATCTTGCGGTGGCACCGATCTGAAGGGAGAAGGAGCCCAGCCTTCTAAATGTTGCAATCACTCTCAATCACAGCATTTAGGGGGTTAAAAAGCAAGGGTTGGTTCTGGCACCCTCCCTTGCTGTTACTGCAGGAGCTCAGCCCTGAGTGTTGACACCCACTGATAACGTGCTATATCCACCATTGGATAATCACTGTGCTAGCCCATGAATGACATTATTATGATATCCTTATAGGTGCCAGCTTGCAAATCTTAATCTACTCACCACTATGTGCTTTTGTATTTTCTATTGGTTAATGTAATTCACTATAATGTGCCTGATGCTTACTCCTGATTCCTTCCACCTCTACAGTCATTTAGGGATGAGCTTACCCGTGGAAGTTCGGGTTCGTCGGGTTCATCCGAACTTCAGTCCAAAGTTCTGTTCATGTACCAGAACTTGACCCCACATCCGAAACCCTGTATAAGTCAATGGGGACCCAACCTTTGGTGCAGTAAAATGGTCATAATAAGGGATAAGGGCCTAAAAAAGAAAATAAAATGGTGTAAGAGCAGGACAATTGCCCTGCATACAAATGTGGATAGGAAGATGACTTAAAATAACATATAACATAAAATAATAATCTCGAACCAGGAGGCGGAGGTTCTAGTCATGGAGTGGAGCAGTGCCTTGCACGTTTATTTTACTGTGCTTGTTAATAAAAAAATAAGTTTGGTAACTATGGTATAGTTGTCAAGTCAGCTAAAAGGTCATGTCCTGTGGGATCCACACCTTGTTCTCCTAATCATTCTCATCCTCCCAAATTGTCCCCTGGCTGGACAGGAGTGCACTTGGCTGCTGTTGGTACAGTAATCCACCCTCCGAGCCTTTGTGTGGACAACAGGCCTGATAACAATGTGAAGGGTTCCAGTTAGACCTGCTCCTTTTCCTCCTGTGCCACCAACTTATCCATCATTGCATGAATTGTTTTTTCTAGCAGGCACAGAAGTGGTAACACTGATGATGGCATTATCGCTCGTTATCACACACCACCAAGGCAGGCTTGAGGTTCACCAGCACCAAACACTCATCTGTCTGCTGTTTGATCCCTGTCCACAGGAGGAGGCAACCTGCACAGAGAAATGTCCATCAATCCTTGTTGGTGGTAGGACATGCGCTAGAAAGCCTTCCACCTCTGTTACATCCACCACTTCATTTACCCAGGGACAAATTAGGGAGATGTTACGTCCTGGCCGTGCTTACTGGTTTATATATTAGTGGTTATGTGGACCTTTCCTCTGATGGCATTGCGCAGTGCACACCTGATTTGATTGGCTACATGTGTGTGCAGGGCAGGGATTGCACGCCTGTAAAAGTAATGGTGGCTGGGAACAACACACTGCCATCAGTTTTTTAAACTGTCCGTCTCCACCAGCCAGAATGGCAGCATTTCAATGGTCAGTAATTTTGCTGTCAATCAGAACCATGGCTTGTAGGTGGGTAGAGGGATATTTCCTCTTTCTTTCGAGGGTTTGGGAAATGAAGAGCTAAACTCTTTCATAGGATAGGGTGGAGATGTTCGGCGAAACTGGTGGTGGTGGTGCTGTCACATCTTCTCTTTGTGGGGAAGCAGGTGGCCCTGTTGATCTCGAGATAAAGGAAGAGGCCGTGACCACAGCAGAAAAAGGAGCAGGAGGAGGCTCGGATCTGTCATGCTTTTTAAGGTGTGTACTCCACTGCACCTCACGATTGGATTTCAGATGCTTCATGATGCAGCTGGTGCTTCGGTTCAGAAGATTTATGCCTTGCTTCTCTGATGGCACAGCGTGCAAACCACTCGTCACTTGTCGTCAGCACATTGCCTTGAAGAAATTCCATACCAGAGCTCTTTTGAGCTGGCTTTGGTGTGCTGATTTCAGTGGCGGGATGGGCAGTAGCAGCCGATGTACTGGCTAGGGGCCGCCCACTGTGCTTTTGCACCCTGCTCTCTTTTGCTGTGATGCTGGGGCAGCATGACCACCTCCTTTTACTCTGAATTGCGCATGTCACTAGGTACTAGGGTGGCCTTCATTCCATGTGGGGTCTAGGACTTTATCATCCCTCATCGCATCATCTTCTACTCACTCCTCCCCCCTTGTCGGTCTGCAATCTGCAAAAAGATTCTGCAGTTGACAATTGTGTTTTGCTATCCTTCGAGATGTGCTGCAGTGGTTCAATGATCACATGCACTAGCCCTCTCATGTACTCATCTTCCAACCTAACAAGTGGTTTGGCATCAGTATACTCAGCCTCTTCCACTTCTGGGGCAGGGCCAAGTGGATGGACCATGGAACCCCAGCCAGCAGACTCATCAAAAAGCAGAAGAAACTGCTGCATGACTTGGGGCTCAGACTGCTTGGTTGATTTGCAGGGGGGTGAGGTGGAAGCCAGAAGACTATGGTCCTCATGTGCCAACTCTGCGCTTTCTGCAGTGGACACGGTAGAAGATAATGCAAAGGAACTGGAGACACTCTCTCAGGCATCCAATCAAACACCGCCTCAACATGTTCTGGCCTCATCATTCGTGTAGCAGTACTCATCCCTGCGAAATGATGCAGAATATCCTGTCCACTATGTTTATCAGAGGAAGGTGTTTCATTTGGACACGTAGCAGGCACAGAATGACCACATCCTCTCCCTGCACCAGATACACCATCACCACCAGCAGCCAGCTACACTAGTACCACCATGGCCACTACCACGTTCCCTATTTGATGCCCTACTCATTTTTTGAAATGGTTTTTAGGCAAACTACTCCCACAGACATGGGTGCATTGTATAAAAAATTGGTTAGGCACACTACTCACACAGACAGGGAAGCAGAGTATAAAAAATTGGTTAGGCACACTACTTGGGAAGACACGGGTGCAGAGTGTAAAAATTTGTTAGGCACACTTCTCACACAGACATGGGTGCAGGGTATAAAAAATTGCTTTGGCACACTACTCACACAGTCAAGGGTGAAGAGTGTAATAATTGGCTAGGCATAGTACTCTCACAGACATAGGTGTAGAGTAGGAAAAAAAAATGGTTAGGCACACTACTCACACAGACACTGGTGCAGAGTATAAAATTGATTATGCACACTTCTCGCACAAACACAGGTGCAGAGTATAAAAATTGGTTAGACACATGACTCACACAGACATGGATGCAGAGTAGAAAAATTGGTTAAGCACACTACTGGAACAGACACTGGTGCAGAGTATAAAAAATTGGTTAGGCACACTATTCTCACAGACTCAGATGCAGAGCATAAAAAAAATAGTTAGGCACACTTTCCACACACACGTGCTGAGTAGTAAAGCTTGTTTTACTACTAAAAGCTTATTGATTGGCTTCGTTGCAGCCTTTCAACATACTTTATGCTGCATCCGAACTCGAACAGTTAACTAGACTTCTGGTAAAATGGTGTCCGGTACGAACCCTGAACTGTACAGTTCAGGTTCGCTCATCCCTACTCCTCACCTTTGCGGCACCATACAGTTTTGAAACCAACAGTTCCAAAAACATTTATCTTGGCCTCAACACTCCAGAGTATAAGGTCACAGTAATATTTATCTGCATAGGCCCTGGCAAATTGTCGATGGGCTCTTTTGTGCATGTGGTTTAGAAGAGGCTCCCTTCATGGACAACACCCATGCATGCCATTTCTCTGCAGTATACGCAGTATTGTGTCCAGGGAAAACCGTAACCCTTGTTTGGATTTCTAATTCTTCAGCAAACTGTAGTGAACTTGCATATTGATTTATTTCAACCCTTCTCATTAAAAGATGCTCCTGTTCATATCACTTTTCCTACAGTATTGTAACTGATAAGTAAACCTTTGCTGATCTTGTAGCCTTCATCTTTCTTATATAGAGAAATTACAAACGATGAGCATGATCCAACCATTCAGCAATTTAAATGTACTGACTCAAATATGGGAGGAATATGTGTCATGTTGTTAAAAGAAATGTAATGAAAAATGTTGAATACTTTGAAACATAAAAGCATAAAAGTTGCAATTAATCTGAACATTGAAAAGAAAAGCTAAGAAATACACTACTGACTAAATGGAGTGGTAATGCCTTGTTTACTCAACAGCTTTGTGAAATATGGAAGAGAAGACCTTTCAGAATTATCAAATGGCTCGTATTTGTGTTATTCAGAAAAGCTAAAAATCCATTACTGGTAATTTGGGGGTCAAGCCAGCAGATTGACAATAAGATGTAGCAAAATAAAGAATGTCATTTCAGAATTATGATGAATGGCAAAGCCTTTTAAAGCAATTCATAAGCAAAATGATTATTTTGGAAGTAACATTAGTTCATGTAGTGCAAAAGCTCTAAAATTGTGGAGTTGTGAGAGAACATTTACATTCAAATATTCTTAAAGTAGATTTCCAAACTATATGTGCTGTATATTTCTTTTAAAATATTTACTAAACTAAGTAGCAGTGCAGCATACAACTGTTTATCAGTTAAATAATGCACTATGACACCTGTTATAAAAATGAGGCATAAATCTGCTTTAAAGGGAATCTGTCATGTCAAAAAACACTATTCTATTGCAGATATGGGATTAATCAGCAGGCTAAAGCTGTACCACCGCAGAACTGAAAGCATGGCAACTGGGAGGAAATTAACTTTATTCCTTCGGCTTTCAGTCACAGCTCAGTACTAGTGTTGAGCGAGCACTACAATGCCCGGGTGCTCGAAGCTCGGGCCGAGCTCACCGTGATACTTGGGTGCTCGATCCGAGCAACGAGCCCAATGTTAGTCTATGGGAGACCCGAGCATTTTTGCGGCGGCACCCCCGGCAGTCTGTAGAAAGCCTAAAAAGTGCCCAAAACGTGCCCAAAACAATAGTGACAGTACTCAAAAGACATGGGGACAGCATGGGCATCGCCCCAGGAAGCATTTCTGACCCCCAGGTCACTGCTGTCAACAACGTGATCAGAAGTATTAAGCCACTTTAACGGGCTCACAATAAAACGTTCAAAAACGAAAGTGAAACGGTTTTCTTGTGAAATATGTTAAGGAACTTCCTTTCCAGGGTAAAGACTTGTGTATAAGGTAAAATAAATAACCAAAAACAAAAATACTCCTCCACACCTTGGGCTATATTCACAAGTAGTATTTTATATGCGTTTTTGCACTTTTGTATTGCTTTCAACCGTGACAAATGCATTCACCAGGAAATGTCATTTTAACATTAACACAGCATGGGGAAAACCCCGGGAAGCATCTCTGACACCCTGGTCACTGCCTAAAAGTGTGCCCATCAGAAGTGATCCTTTCTGCATCAGAAGATGCAGACTTGCAACTATCCCCGTGCAAGTCCTTGTCCCAGGGCAGTGTTCAATTGTACCTCCCCCATTCCTTGCAATGCAAGCGCAAGTATGCAGCCTGCCACCCACCCACCCCCAGGCTGCAATACCATACTGCTAGCTTGCTTGCACTTGAAATGGGGCCTTTTAGTTTGAAGGAGGCCGAAGCTGGCCACTACCTCATGGCTGCTTCGGCAGCGAGGTATGAGGTATCCATACTCAGTCCCCAGCCGCCCGGCGGCCGGGTGTCCACACTCTGTCCCCAGCCGCCAGGGGGTGGCCGGGTGTCCATACTCGGTCCCCAGCCGCCCCGCGGCCGGGTGTCCACACACGGTCCCCAGCCGCCTGGGGGCGGCTGGGTGTCCATAAACGGTCCCCAGCCGCCCCTATTACTCCTTGAAACTTCCCCTACACTTTTCTTAGCCTGGCCTGCTTTAGGGCAGCATTGGATGAGCCCACCAGAGAACCAGACTCCTCCAGTGGGCCCTGGCTTCTCCAACAGGGGAGTTGAGAGTGCCAAGGTGAGGAGCATGATGAAGATGATAGAAGTTAGCGTCTACTTTGTTTTCTTAGAATGCAAGTGCATGTAAGTAGTAGAGGCTAGGCCTGAGGTGGTCAGCATTTTGTTGCATATCCTACCTCCTCCGAGGATTGCTGGATGTTTTCTTGCTTCTATCCCAGTTCTATGACTCCCGTTAAAACAAAGCTTCAGGTGATGAATGATGGATGAGGTGGTGGCAAAGGAGCAAGAGCAGGAGGAACAGGGACCATTCACATCAATATCAGGCCAGTCAACCACACATGTCTTGTAGGATATGTTTCTGTACTAAAAGGAGCGGTTCGGCTACACAGTTATAGGGCATGCAGTGAGTGCAATGCCTACCAAAAAATTCGAGGCACTCCAAAGCCCCTTGGAAGTGACATGGAGGTCAGAGGGCCTTAACTAAACAGTTTTTTCCATTTATAGCAACTGGGTCTCCTGTGCACTGTTGGACTAAGCAGTGAATGGAAGGCTTTCCAAAAATTATGAGGAACTGCAATGCCCCTTGAAACAGACGTGGATTACAGCATACTAAAAGCCTTCTACCCATTATTGGGGAGTGGGTCTCCCTTAGTGTTCGCCTATGCATTGAAAAGCTAAAGCTGACTAAAATTAGGAGGAAATGCAATGCCCGTTGGTCGCAGTGGAATAAAAAGACAATATCAATGCCCCTTGGAAAAGTGGTGGAGTTCGCAGTAGCTTAACAAGACGGTTTTAATGCCCCTTGGAAGAGACGTGCAGGTCGCAGTAGCTTAACAAGATGGTTTTAATACCCCTTGGACGAGACTTGGAGGTCGCAGTAGCTTAACAAGATGGTTTTAATGCCCCTTGGAAAATTGGTAGAGGTCGCAGTGGAATAAAAAGACAATATCAATGCCCCTGGGAAAAGTGGTGGAGGTCGCAGTAGCTTAACAAGACCGTTTTAATGCCCCTTGGAAAAGTGGTGGAGGTCACAGTGGAAAAAAAGACAATATCAATGCCCCTGGGAAAAGTGGTGGAGGTCGCAATAGCTTAACAAGACGGTTTTAATGCCCCTTGGAAGAGACGTGGAGGTTGCAGTAGCTTAACAAGATGGTTTAAATGCCCCCTGCAAGAGCCATGCAGTACAGCATCTTAAAAACATTACTCCCATTATTGGGGAGTGGGTTTCCCATAGTCTTTGCATATGCCTTCCAAGCAAAAGCTGCCAAAAAGTAGGACGGAGGAACTTGCAATGCTGGCAACACGGACCAAGGTCACTCTGGTGGTATAGTGGTGGTGGAGGCTGAGGATAAGGAGAAGAGCAAAATACAGCCGAATTAAGGTAGCGTATACCCATGTGTGGGTGTGAAGCGGTGCATGGGAATACACCTCCTGAAATAACACAGTGGATTTGACTTTGTTACTCTGCTGTCATTTGGTGGTGATGAGAAGTCTGGCCCAATCCAGCCCTTGTTCATTTTGATAAGGGTCAGCTTGTCAGCATTGTCAGTTGACAGGCGAGTGCGCTTTTCTGTTATTATTCCCCCAGCGGCACTAAAAACACGCTCCGATAACACGCTAGTGCCAGGGCAGGCCAGGACCTCCAAGGCGTACAGAGCGAGTTCATTCCAAGTGTCCAGCTTGGATACCCAATAATTAAAAGGCACAGAGGAATCACGGAGGACGCTGGTACGGTCGGCAAGGTACTCCCTCACCATCTTTTGAAACTATCTACTCCTTGTGAGAGTACCCTGCGCCTCAGGGACTGTAAGCTGGGCAGGTCTCAGAAAACTGTCCCAGAACGTTGACAGTGTTCCCCTGCCTCTGCTGGAATGGAGTTGCGTATCACTCGCCTGTATGCCTTGGTTGGACAACGAACTGTGACCTCTGCCGCTAGCGTGTTCAGATGGAAATTTTTTTAACAGTTCTGCAGCAAGGGCCTTCTGGTACTGCCCCATTTTTGTAGACCTCTTGACCTCAGGAATAAGAGAGTGAAAGTTCTCCTTGTAGCGGGGGTCTAAAAGTGTCACCAACCAGTAATGACTGTCACCCAACATTTTGACAACGCGAGGGTCACGGTTAAGGCAGTGTAACATAAAGTCAGCTATGCGTGCCAGACTGGTAACGGGCAAGACTTCCGTGTCCTCACCAACATGACGACTGACCATGCTCTCCTCCTCCTCCTCCCCCCTGTTCTCAGGCCACCCACGCTGAACCGACTATATGACAGTTGTACAGGTACTACAGTCTAAAGCGCATGATACCAGCTCCTGTTCTTCCTCCTCCTCCTCTCCCTCATTGTCCCCCAATGCATGTGGGGATGAGATGAGGCTGGGCTGTGTGTAATCACCCATTACGGGTTCTTGATCCATCTCATCATACTCTGGCTGCAATGCCTCCTCTTTAATTCTCTGCAGAGAGCGTTGCAAAAGAGAGACAAGTGGGATACTGATGCTAATGATGGCGTCATCACTACTCACCATCTTGGTGGACTCCTCAAAGTTTGTCAAGATGGTACATATGTCAGACATCCAGGTCCACTCCTGAGGTCTTATGTGTGGAGTCTGACCTGAATATCGACTGCCTTGTTGCAGCTGGTACTCCACAACTGCTCTCTTCTGCTCACAAATCCTTTGCAACATGTGGACGGTAGAGTTCCAACGTGTGGGGACATAACACACACGAGTCGGTGTGCCGGAAGCTGCAAACGCTGCTGCAACACAGCAAGGGCGGCGGAAGCTTTAGCCGACTTCCGAAAATGAGCTGACAGGCGGCGTACTTTGACTGCCATTTTCACACACGACCATGCCTGGATGTAGGTTCAGCGGTCTCAGCCACAGATCTGCCTTCTCTTTCACAGCTGTCCACTAGTGTTGAGCCACCCCGTAGTGTTCGAGTTCGGTTCATCGAACACCCGTATGTTCGTCGAACACCTTCGAACACCGTTAAAACCAATAGCAGGCAAACGAAAACACATCGAAAACACATAGAAAACACATAGAAAACACAAAGAAAACACATAGAAAACACTTCAAAGGTGTCCAAAAGCTGACAAACTGCTCAGAAGACACAACTAACACATGGAAAAGTGACAAGTACATATAGTCATGTGAAAAGAAAAGAGGTGGAGGAGTAAAAGGAGGGGGAGACACAGATATAGGCATGTCATGCCCTTCTAAAATCAAGAAAGGCTGGAGTAAAAATCTAAAATCAGTCTACCAACACCCAGACGTCGTGGCAAGAAAGTTAAAAAAAGAAATATCTTTTGGTAGATTGACGATTCCATTCAGAACACTTTCCTTACAAGACGTAGTGGTATCCCCGCTGTGAGTTGTGCCAAAAACGGAACCCAATACATTCGGACTAATCCACCATTTGTCATTTCCAAGGGGCAGGTTCGTAAACGACAACATCGACGCGGAACCAAGAACAGTAGTATATACTGTACATTCTTTGACAAGGCAATCAGGCGGATCAAGAAGTTGGGAAGGGTCACCCTAATGGCCAAAACAGACATTTATGCGGCGTTCCGGTTACTTGCTACCTGTGCCTCCGAATAGTGTCCACCTATTGGGCTGCTTCTGGGAAGGAACATACTATATAGATCGCTGTTTGCCCATGGGGTGCTCCAGATCCTGCTCACTATTTGAGGCATTTAGTTGATTCCTCGAATGGGTTGTAATGGACGTTTCTAAGGGGGCACATATTATCCATTACCTCGACAACTTCTTATGCCTGGGCCCAAAAGATTCGCCACAGTGTGAATACACGCGGTAGTCCACCTGTGAGAAGGAGAGAGCTGGAGGGAGAGCGGACACCACAGAGCCGAGGGGTTAGATGGAGAACGGAAGAAGGAAAGAGGGCAAGGGAGGAAAGAGAGTACAGTGGAAGGCCGACCTGAGCTCCCCCACGTTCCTGCTGGGCGGGTAACAGCCCTGGGAATAAAAGCCGCTTGTGCATCCCTTTGAGGTTACAGGGACTACGCTGGAGTGCCAAGCCGACAAGGCCAGTCCGTTCCTGCCTGTGCGACCTCCGTGTCGCCGGGTTTGTGCCAGAGCCGCAGTGGACCCTGACGGCCAGCCCCCCTCTCCCAATACTGGTGCCTGTCCGCTGGTGGGTCGAGCCCCCCCGCGGTGGGGGGGGGTAACATCTGCAGAAGAAAGACCATCTTCCAGCCAAACTAAGATGTCTACTTCTTTTCGTGGACAACGTGATACGATCCCTTTCTTACGGACACGCCCATCGCTACAAATTCCAGATGAGGCACAAAAACAGCAGGTGCTTCAACGTATATCAAGTGCTCCTTCAAGTGGGCTCTCCTCCACCTCAACTTCAACATCACAAATACTCCAGTCCTCAGAGGTGTCACCCCAATCGCACTTGCTTCCTCACAGCTCCCAAATCTCCAGCTGCCAGTCTGAGTATGGGGTAACACAGATGGTTGAGTCTGCACAGCTGTTTACTCATACTATAGCCTGGGAAACGGAGGTCTGCTCCAGAGCTTCTGTTAATCCAGACGAGGAAATGATCTGCACTGATGCCCAGAATCTTTATGAGTCGGATCCAGGACCAGATGAAGAAGGTTCTGAGCATAATGTAGACCCTCGTTCCCAAACTGTAACTCCTGTTGGTGGAGACAATGATGAAGACGATGATGAGACTCAGATACCTGATTGGAGCGACAACAAACTTTTCAGTCAGGGCAGGAAGAGGTTGGCTCTGAGGACGATGGGTGTGAGAACACACAGGGTGATGATGACGAGGTTGGAGATCCCACTTACTGTCAACCCACAGTCAGCCAGTCGATGAGGTCAGCAGAGGAGGTGGAGGAGGATGCTAGCGACGACGAGGTTAGGTTGCGCTTTCCTGGACAGAGACGGAGTACTGGAAGCACGTCAACAACTGCATCCTCAAACACAACTCTGCCTCTGACCACAAGTCGTAGTTGCTCTTCAGGTCGCATGGGCATTTTTTCAGATCGATAAGGATGACCCAACTCGTGTTATCTGTAATATTTGTCACCAAAAGCTAAGTAGAGGCCAAAAAATCCATAGTTTGAGTACTTCATGCATGAACCGTCACATGGATATGAAGCATAAGTTGCAGTGGGAAGCTCACTGTGCTACAATGCGGCCTAGCGGGCAGGGGCAACCATCGTCTTCCCCATCTTGTGCATCCGCGGCCTCTTCATCCTCTGTGACTGGGGGGACAGCAGTCACACATGTTTTTGGACACAGACCTGACACCTCTTTACCCGCAACAGCCAGTGTGATTGGCAGGTCATCATTTCATTTGGAAGTGGAAACACCAGCTGGTGTTGAGCGCTCTCCGACATCGAGAGCACCACCTTTGGATCAAGGCAGCCTAACTTTTCCGCCTGCATCTTCCTCACAGACTGGCAAGTTTGCCGGGGACACCCTCCTCAGCCCCGTCTAAGCACAACAGCCAGCCCTCGGTCCCTCAGATGTGGACAAGTAAAAGACTATTTCCTCCTAGCCATGACAAAGCTAAGAGGTTGAATTTCACCATCTGCAAGCTCTTGGCTACAGAAATGCTGCCTTTCCACCTGGTGGACACAGGATTTTCGAGACCTTATGTCCGTCGCAGTGCCCCAGTACCAGATGCCCAGTCGGCACTACTTCTCAAAAAAAGGTGTGCCTGCGCTCCACCAGCATGTCGCACACAAGATCACCGCTTCTTTGAGAAACTCTGTGTGTGACAGGATGCGTTTCACCACAGACACTTGGGCGAGTAGGCATGGACAGGGGTGTTACATGTCGCTGACTGGGCACTGGGTAACTATTGTGACAGCAGGACAAGGGGCTGCTGTCCAAGTCTTGCCGTCCCCACGAGTTGTATGTCTATCCTCTTTATCTAGAAGTTCCTACACTGATCCTGCCTCCTCAACCTCCTCTCGGTCCTCCACCTGCACCCAAAGCCTGTCTGCCACCCGCTTTCTAACTGCGCAGAAGGAATCCTGCACACCTCCTTACTATGCTGGCAGCAGGGCTCAATGGCATCAGGCGTTGTTTACTTTGAAATGTCTGGGAAATGTGAGTCACACAGCTGAGAAGTTGTGGTCATCTCTGGAGACCCAGTTTCATGAATGGTTGTCTCCACTGGACCTGCAACCAGGGAAGGCCGTGTGCGACAATGCTGAAAACCTGGGTGCGGCCCTTCGCCGGGGCAATGTCACACACGTGCCTTGCATGGCTCACGTGTTGAATCTGGTTGTCCAGCAATTTTTAGCCGACTATACCGGACTAGATGGCCTTCTGCAGAGGGCACGGTCGCTGTGTGCTCACTTCTGCCGTTCGCATCCCACAGCTCAACGACTTACATCTCTACAGAAGTCGATGGGCCTGCCAGTTCACCGGCTGAAATGCGATGTGCCGACATCGTGGAATTCAACTCTGCACATGTTGCAGCGACTGTGGCAGCACCGACAAGCCCTGGTGCAATACGTTCCGACGTATAGCCTGGGCCACCGAGATCCAGAGGTGGGGCAAATCACGCTTCAGGAGTGGTCTCAGATCTGGGACCTATGAAGTTGACGAGCCCCCTGGGCCGTGGGGTACCCGGAGTCGGGCCGGTAGACACTGGGGGTTGTGACACTGTGGCGGCGACCCGGTCCGTTACCCAGGCCGGTCAATCCAAGGGTAATTTGTATATATGGGTTTTATAATGTCCGACTACGCCACCTGTGGAGTGCAGCCAAAGGGGCCGCCGCTGCGGAACAGTCCTCTGAAGCAGGTGGTTTTGCAGCAATGGTATTATTACTCCCCACAGGAAGAGTGTAGCTTCAGGGCAGTGTGGGTGGATGATGGTGGTTGTAGTGCAGGGAGTCAGTAATGAACACAGAGTCCATGTGATGCAGTCCCAAGATCTTTACTCACAGTTGTTGCAGTCCAGATTACAGGTACCAGAGCAATCTCCCTCTTCGTGCTGTGCATACTCAGTGAGGGGCTCAGTCCACCCCCAGATAGCTCTGGAGTACTTAACAGGACCCCCTTCTGTGTGTCCTTTCTCTGGCCTTCTCCCTGCACCTCACACCCAGTGACACATATCTGGTATCCTCGGGCCTTGGCGGGTGACGTGTGTTCCGTCCCCTGGGTCCTATGTGGCTACCTTCTTAGTGAGACTGGTGTGGACTTTGGCCTGCAGTACATGAAATGCTGCAGCCTCCGGTTTCTAGTTGAGCCTTGCTGTTTCTCCGCTAGTTGAGGGACCGGTTCCCCTTATCTGGCCTGACCCCTCTACCTCCTGGTAGCAGCGGGCGTACGGGTGGCCTTCTGCACGGCCCGTACCCCTAGGGTCCCTTCGGTTCCAGGAGCCTTCCTGCTCTCACTCCTCTCCTTCAGTCCTGGGCCTCCCAGGCTAGGCCCGCCTCCGGAGCAGAGCTCATGCAGAGCCTCTGCTCCTGTCACTTCTCCTCTGACTGGCTTGCTCTTTCTAAGATGGCTTCCTATTTATACTCTCCCTGTCATGTGCTCCCCTAAGCTGCTTTCTCCACCCACACCCACTACATAGGACGCTCCCACCAGCTAGGAACCTGGGACTGTGCTCTCCCTTAGGAGCAATCTCGCCCTACGCCCACTGCGGGTATGTGTTGGATGCAGGTGTTAGGGTCCCGAGCCATACTCCTTCCTTACCTGAGGGTGAGATACCACACCTCTGGGTGAGATGCAGTACCTCTGTGGCGACTGAACCCTCAGGAGCGCCACACACCCTTCTGCACAGTTTTGAAATGGCGACGAAGATGTTTAGTGCTGACGACGATGCCATTATCAGCATGACTATTCTGGTGATTTACATGCTGGAGCACACGTTAAACAGAATTCAGAGTCAGGTGGTGGGACAAGAGGAGGTGGAGGAAGTAGAGGAGGAGTCGTATGCGGAAGGGATAACATCTCCAAGGTCCAGACGGTCGGCAGCACCAAGGCGGCAGGCATGGGAGGGTGGGGGAGAGGGATTAACCAGGGCGCATGGTAGCAGCCAAACTGTTGAGGAAGGTGCAGGAGCCGAGGAAGAAGTGGAGGATGAACTGGCGATGGGCATGTAAGACTCATCAGATGAGGGAGACCTTGATCACATTTCTGTTGTGCGTGCTTTGGGGGGAGAGGGCAGAGGAAGGAAGCATGATTCTTACCTCGCTACCAACACAACAAGGACTTGGTTCTCCTCGATGCGCAAGACACATGAGTTCCTTCTTGCTGCACTACCGGCAACATGACCCTCGGATTGTCAGAATTCGAAGTAATCCCGACTACTGGGTTGCCACACTCTTAGATACCCGGTACAAAAGTAAATTTGCCGAAATAATTCCTGCCATAGAAAGGGATGCACGCATGCAGGAGTATCAGCAGAGGCTGTTGCACAATCTTACATGTGCTTTTCCACAAACACCAGTGGTGCACGCAGTGAATCTCACAGTTCTAACTTGCAAACCGTGGGACTGTCGAGTCTTCATCACTCAAACCATAACAGTAACACAGTATCTGCTGGTAACAGCAATTTTGTGGAATCGTTTCACCACTTTTTTAGACCATACTTTGCAAGGCCACAGGAGACAAGAAGTCTGACACATAGTCAACGCATAGAGAGGATGGTACAGGAGTATCTCCAAGTGAACATCGAAGCTATGACTGTCACTGGACCCTTGCTCATTTTGGGCTTCCAATCTGGATAAATGGCCAGAGCTCGCCACTTACGCCTTGGAGATCTTGTCATGCCCCGCAGCCAGCGTTCTCTCTGAACCTGTGCTCAGCGCTGCTGGTAGTGTGCTGACAGATAAGCGCACGCAGCTGTCCACTGAGAATGTAGACAGACTCACGTTCATAAAGATGAACAAATCATGGATCTGTGGCACCCCGAGGGTTCGGTTGCCACAGGGGTATTGCACCTTAACCAGAGGTGTGATATTCCACTCCCAGGTAAGGATGGAGTGTGGACCAGGGCTCACTTAGCTGTGCACATGCATACACACACTCCTCATTTCCGGGGGACAGCTCGACGGTGCTCCCATTTATATATATATATATGCAGGCACAACTGACCATGTCCCTGGCTGGAGTGGGGAGGGGGGAGAGAACCCAGTGATGTAGGAGCAGAAGGGGACGGTTTCTGGAGCATAGGAAGGAGCTCATTGGGTGCTAGTCACCTGAGCTCAGACACAGTAAAGTAGATAAAAGGTGGGGGCCATCTTAGGAGGGAGTTGAGTCAGAGAAGAATTTCAGCCAGAGAGGGCTGACAGGGAGCTGAGGCTCAATCTGAGCTCAGCTCCACGAGGCAGGCTTAGGGTGAAGGCCGGAGCCAGAAGGGAGAAGAGGAGAAGGAGAAGGAAGGAAGAAAGGTGGAGAGAAAGAGGAGTAGAAAGGCTCCAGAAACAAGAAGGCAGAAGGGACCCTAAGAACCCACGAGATATCGGGTGAAGGGTCAGGCAGAATAAGGGTACCGGATTCCCAAGTTGGTGGAGGTAAATTATCCCTCAGCCAAAGACCGGAGGTCGTGATCATCTATTGGTGCGACCCCTGCTACACCCACTAGGAAGGCACCACATAGTGTCAGGGAAACCGGCGACAGGTTTCACCAAGAGAAGGCCCGAGGCAGCTGGAAAGAAGTGTGGTCACTGGTGGGGCATGAGAGGCCAGAGAGAGGATAAAAGGGGTTCTTGTGCCATACTCCTGAATTGCTTGGGGGTTGACCGAGCTCCTCACCTGGTGGACGCAGCACGGCTCGGGCAGTCATTGCCGGCAGAAGTGACTCGGATAACAACTGTGGGTAAAAGACCCTGGACTGCATCACTGACTCTGTGTGAATTATGCTGCGCCTGAACCATCACCCCCAGCATCCCATTACACTGCCCTGAGGCTATACTCTTCCCGTGGGGAGTTACACTATCTCAGCTGCACACACCATCAGCCTCAGTGGACTGCCTTGCAGCGGCGGTTCATAATAGCCGCAATCCACGGGTGGCGTAGTCGGACATTCCATAACATATAAAAGACTGCCACTGGTTTGACCACCCTGAGCCACGTGACCGGGTCATCGCCACGGTGACTACAACCCCCAGCATCCACAAAAAGGCCCGGTTCCGGGTTCCCCACACGGCCCAGAGGACGCGTCAGACCCGCAAGGACTTTTCTACCCCTGTGTCATCCTGGGGAATCTAAAAGCTTGAGGATTTGGTAAAATCACCTCAGCAACCATTTTAAGCAACTCTGGGGCAATTGATGCCACTTAAGTGGTGTCTGTGCCACAATTTTTGGAAAAAATGGAGACTCTTTTTGGAGTCCCTTTGCTGTGTTTTACGTGACGTTGGCATCGTCAATTCCAGGTGGGTTGGGTCGCTCCCCCCCCCTTTTAACTGTAAGAAACTACATACACTATGGCTTGGGGTAACACAAATGGTTGAGTCTGAAGAGCTGTTTACTCAGACGTCTGCTCCAAAGCTTCAGTGTCTGCTAGTCAGCGTAGAATTTTTAACTGCATCTAGCCTAGGCAATACTTTGGGCGTAGTAGCCCAGCTGCGAAGCAAGCTGCACCGCCTGTGTATCTAATAAGAATTTTTAAATGCATCTAGCCTAGGCAGACTGTGGACACCCCCAACCAAACCCAGACTCTCAGCCCCCCTACCGCCCCCCTTTCCTTGACAATACAATAATGTAACTCTTACAACTGGATGGGTGAGGATCGGTCACAGCTTTATTAACTCTTTATACTCATTCCATTAGAAAGGCATTTTATTTCTAAAATAATTCAGCTTGTTGCAGCATGCCCTGGGTCTCCACACCGGCAAGTTGGCCAACAGGTGTAACTCTCCAACATGTCCTTTCTATTTCCAGGCCACAGAGGATCCTGCGTACTCGTACGCAGGACTCTGACCCCCATCCATCACTCTTAACGCTTGTTCCACTCCGTCCTGGAGTCCTGACAGGAATATGTCCAGTCCAATATCCATTAAGTGAACTCCGTCGGGCCGTATGAGGCCTGCTTTATCTCCTTTCAGTTGTCGGTGTTGTATCACTACACCGCCTCTGTCTCTTCTAAATTTTGCCATCCAAATATTTATTACCCGCCTTGTCCGTTCGATGGCCGTGATGTCTCGCGCACCTTGCCATACCGCTATCGGCACAATCTCTGATCATACTATAGTTAGTTTTGTGAAAAATTCTCTGAAGTGCTCAGTGTCTAGTTTCATTATTGCCATTAGTTATGCGCTCTTGTAATGACCTAGGTCATTTCCCCCGGCCTGTATAACTAAGATGACCGGACCTCTTGCCTCTCTCCCTACCTTGATTACATCCATTAGTACCTGCGGCCATAGCAGGCCTCTAATACCTCTCCAGTTGAAATATGTGTTTTGAAACTCTAATTTCCTCCCGCCTGGGCGGACTTTCGCCCTTTTTTCTGCCCAATATATATACGAGTGGCCTATCACCCACACTGTTGGCTTAGCGTCACCTGTAAAAGAAACAAACCACGTTAGGATAACAAGTCCGGTCTTATGTATCTCACCAAACACGTGGATCGCCATCTCCCTATCCTCTGAACTTCCGTTTCTGACAGTCCTGCTCTTGCTGCTTCCGTGGCCGCGCCTATGCGGAATGAGTGTCTCCCGTAATCTTTAGGGTGGTTCCCTGCCGATGTTATGCATTTATTAAATATAGCTTGGAACTGGTATCTTGATAATGGCGTTCATCAATGTGTGATAGGAAGAAATTACTTTGTGATCTGATGGTTATATATGTTTTTACTATTGTTACCCGACTCAGTGTACCGTTTGTGGGTTATAGAAGTATCCAAGTGCCCCTGCCCGCTGGAACCGTTTTCAATTGGCGTATGTGTAGACGTATTGCATTATTGGCTATGACTACGTCCTGGTGTAATAAGCCTCCACTGGTGGTAATTTTGGATTGAGGGACTAATTCGCTTATGCATAGCGCCCCGAAGAAGGCGATCGCAAATGCAGTAGACAGTAGTGTTGCTTCAAATTGTGAGTGTCATGTTAATGGTGTTAGGGATATGATGTGAGAAATCAGTTTTAGTGACTTGGGACGGGACGTCTACACTCCTAACTTGGCTGACCCCTTTTCCACCCTTTTATGGATTGTCTGATGATGAATCTCTTTGTCACATCTCCCCAATTCAGTAGTTGGAAGTGAAATGCTACTCTGGTCAGACACCGCTGCGCTGACGCCCCTGATATGCCCCTCATCATTAGCTGGTGGAGAAATTCTGTGGTGACTTGTAATCTGGCTTGTTCACATTGGTCAACCCGTCTGCCTGCTACTAGTCGTGTCCACTCTTCCCATGCCTCACCGTATGCTTGCCACGTCGACGGGGCAACTGACGCTCTGATTAATGGCATCAACTATTCACCACTAGATCCCATAGGGAGGGTGGGCAACTGTTGCCCGATGGGTGGGCGTTGGGGAGGAGCTCTGTGAAAATCTGCCAATTGAATTGTGATAAAGCGTTACCAGCAGCTTTAGACCCCTCAGCATCGTGGCTAGCGTGGACCCACACATTTTGTTTTAGGCACAGGAATGCTAGCCAGCGTAGTAGGCCTAGCACTGGGAGAGACGATGATGCCATCTTATTAATGCAGTGCGCTAGGCTTGTGTTTTTTGTTATGAAGCGTATATTTTTGTTAGCCAGGAGTGCACCCCATATTTCTATTGCTACCACTATTGGGAAGAAAAAAAATTTTCCGGGCTAGATGCAGCTAAAAATTATTATTAATTTCAAAGCTGGTGGAGCTTGGTATAGATGGCCTAATACAATGAGTACCACACACTGCTACTATGCCCAAAATTATTTTCCAGGCAAGATGCAGCTAAAAATTATTAGTAATTTCAAAGCTGGTGGAGCTTAGTATAGATGGCCTAATCGAATGAGTACCACACACTGCTAATATGCCCAAAATTATTTTCCGGGCTAGATGCAGCTAAAAATTATTTTGAATTTGCAACCTGGTGGAGGTTAGTATAGATGGACTAATAGAACAAGTCCCACACACTGCTACAAGCTGAAGCCAAAATATTTTTTCAGAGCTAGATGCAGATAAAAATTATATTGAATTTGCAACCTGGTGGAGGTTAGTATAGATGGACTAATAGAACAAGTCCCACACACTGCTACAAGCCGAAGCCCAAATATTTTTTCAGAGCTAGATGCAGATAAAAATTATATTGAATTTGCAACCTGGTGGAGGTTAGTATAGATGGACTAATAGAACAAGTCCCACACACTGCTACAAGCCAAAACCCAAATATTTTTTCAGAGCTAGATGCAGATAAAAATTATATTGAATTTGCAACCTGGTGGAGGTTAGTATAGATGGACTAATAGAACAAGTCCAACACACTGCTACAAGCCGAAGCCAAAATATTTTTTCAGAGCTAGATGCAGATAAAAATTATTTTGAATTTGCAACCTGGTGGAGGTTAGTATAGATGGACTAATAGAATAAGTCCCACACACTGCTACAAGCCGAAGCCGAAATATTTTTTCAGAGATAGATGCAGATAAAAATTATTTTGAATTTGCAACCTGGTGGAGGTTAGTATAGATGGACTAATAGAATGATGCTATGCCCAAAAGGTTTTACTTCACTAGGTGCAGTAAAAAAATTTGTATTCTATACACAGGTGGTGTAGCTTGCAACACAGATAGGCTACTCCACTGACTAACACACTCTGCAATAGGCCAAAAAGGATTTGCTTTGCTAGATTTAGCCAAATGCTGTGAAAAAAAACTTGCACAGCACTGGCACAGACCTGCCTGGCAAAAACTGATAGGAACTGATGTAACCTAGCCCTCAAAAGGACTGCAATTACAATTAGTCTTTACTCCCAACTTATCTATTTAAAAGCACAGACCTGCCTGATAAAAGTGATAGGAACTGATGTAACCTAGTTCTCAAAAGGACTGCAATCACAACTATTCCCTACTCCCAAGCTATCGGTAGATTTGAGCGAAAATTGGCTTGAAATTAACAAAGTATAGCGCACACAGCAACAGCGGTGCCGTCTAACACGCAGCTGCAGCAGTGAGAAAATGGTGGCGACGGGAAAAATGGCTGGGTCTTATAGGGCAAGGACATGTGACATACACTGCCAATAACACATGCCCTTGCTTGTGTGAAAAAAAGCAGTTTGCACCTCCCCACTGTAAATGCGGGAAAGAGAAAAAAAAATGGAGATCTTCATTATTTCTACAGAGATCCATCCCCTGCCCTTCCCCCCCTCCCCGCTGTACACTCAAACTGCGTATTAACATTAATTTTCATTATTACTGAGAAAAAATCCAGTTATGATTTTGGTGCACGAACAGTTAGCGAACATAACCTCGAACAGCCGAGTTTTTTTCAAATTGTTCGTGTTCGCCGAACGGCTCGAACACCGCCCAAAACAGCTCAAATTTGAGATCGGCGAACAGTTCGAGTCGAGCACCGCCCATCTCTATTGTCCACAACTCACAAGCAGTGTGAGGTTTATTACCTAAGCTTATGAGTTTCAGCACAGCCTGTTGCCGCTTGGCTGAGGCAGTACTGCAGTGCTTACAGCTTGTAACTGATGTGGTGATATCTGAGATGGAGGCTGATCATGAGGAGGAGGATGATGCGCAGCAGCTGTACACTGTGGGGGCAACTCTGACTGACATAGGGCCCGCAATCCTCAGTGTAGGGAGGATGTGTTCCGTCCCAAGGTCTGACTGGGTCCCGGCTTCCACTATGTTTACCCAGTGTGCCGTCAGGGAGATGTACCGTCCCTGGCCACAAGCACTTGTCCATGTGTCTGTTGTCAGGTGGACTCTCCCAGTAACTGCGTTGTTGAGGGCACGGCAGATGTTTTGGGACACGTGCTTGTGTAGTGTGGGGATGGCACAACGGGCAAAATGGTGTCGGCTGGGGACCGAGTACCGAGGGACGGCCACCGCCATAAGGTTGTGGAAGGATTCCGTCTCCACCAGCCTAAAAGGCAGCATTTCCAATGCAAGCAGTCGTGAAATGTGCGAATTTAGGACTGTGGCCTGTGGGCGTTGGCTGCGAATTTGCGCTTTTGTTCAAAGATCTTGGATATGGACAATTGAACGCTGTGGTGGGACATGGACGTGGACGTTGATGCTGTTTCTTGAGAAACTGCCATAACAAGTGAAGACTGAGAGGAGGGGGCATCTTTGCATGCAGTATGGACAGGGGATTGCCTTGCACGCACAACAGGGGGTTCTATTAAACGCACAACAGATTAAGAAGCAGTGGTGACACCCGCTGACACTGGTCGTGGACCCTGGGGTTCGGTCTATAAGTCGGGTGCTTTGCTGCCATGTGCCTGATCATGCTGGTGGTGGTCAGTCTGGTAGTTTTGTCACCCCTGCTGATGCTGGCATGGCAGGTGGTTTAAATGGCCTTTTTGGGGTTATCAGCAGAGTCTTTAAAAAAATTCAAGACTCTGGAAGACCTGCCGGTTGTACTGGCAATGTCCCTCGTGTTGGTGTTATGGGGAACTGTTGCCCGCCTTCTGTGTGCGGCCACCACACAGCTTCTTCCTGCCTGTTGGGGTACTCTGCCTCCCTCCCTCTGTGTGCTTCTGGCCTCGCTCTGCGTGTCCTCCTGCCATGTTGGGTCAGTTACTAGATCATCCACCACCTCCTCCTCTTCCACTTGCGCACCACGATCCTCCTCCTCACTTCGTGGCAATTGTGTCTCATCATCGTCCACCTCTTGTGACAAATTGCCAGCATCGACTTCCTCTGGCCGTGGCTGTTCAAATATTTGGGCATCACTACATGGCATCTCCTCTTCCACCACTTCAAGCGGAGCAGGCGAGGGGCGCAAATATGGAAATGGACCAGTGAACAGCTCTTGAGAGTGTCCAAGTGTGGGATCAGTTGCTGTCTGACGACACTCGGCATGGTGGGAGGAAGGAGCATCAGGATGAGAAGGAGTATGCGATCGAGACTCACAGCTACTAAAACTTGACCATGTGGAAGACAGATGGAGGTGGTGGTTCCCAGGTAACTGGAAGTATTATCTGCTATCCAATTAATAACCTGTTCACACTGATCAGTTCACAATACTGGTGTTGTAGTGTGCTTCCCTAGTAATTCGGTCAAGAAGTGGGAGCGAGAAGATGTGGCTGTTGGTTGTGGCACACTTTCACCTTTGCCACGGCCCCGTCCTCTACACTCACCATCACCAGAACGTCCAGTTCCACGTCCCTTGCCAAGCGCCTTGCCCATTGTAAATTAAGTAAAATAGCTTACACTCGCACTATCAATGGAAAAAGGGTAAGAAAAAGGAGATTAGAACCGTGGAAGAGAAAAAACACAGTTCTATTTCTCTGGCCTAAACCAGACTCTTTTAAACATATATATTTGTGTCTGAACAGTCAGGGAGACACCATTACTGTTTTTTTTTTTTCGGCAAAAAATGCCAAAAGCAGGATAATACAGAGATTTGAACCGTGGAACTGCAAAACCACAGTTCTAATTTACTGGCGTATACCAGACTTTTTTAAATAGATATATTTGGGGCTGAACAGTCAGCGACACACTCAAACTGTTTTTTTATGAAAAAAAAGACCCAAAATTGGATAATACAGAGATTTGACCCCTGGAACTGCAAAACCACAGTTATAGTTATGTGGCGTACACCAGACTCTTTTAAACAGATATATTGGTGTCTGTACAGTCACAGACACTCAATTTTTTGTTGGGGGGGAGATACCAAAAGGTTAATAAGACGCGTATTTGGACAGTCTAACTGAGAAAAAAAAAAATACAGGATTTAGATGAAAAAAAAAAGGATTTTTCCTGGCCCCTGAGACCGGGGGATAAGTCTAGCAATTTGACCAACAGGAGCACACAGGACTGTAATGCCGCGTTTGCTGGTATAACCACTACGTCTCCTATACAGCCTGCCTGCCTGCCTGATATCTGGGATGGATATTAGTCCTGAGAAGGACTGTTTGTTTGATTTGGCAGGCTTTAGAGACCCTACCCTACCTATTTCGCACTATATATCTCTCCCTAACTCAGCAGCACTCTCCCTACACCGTCTGATCCCGAGCGACTGTGTCCAAGATGGCGGCGCCCGGTTTTAAATACTCGAGGTGATGCTGTGTGGCCAGCCAATCACTGTAATGCCCACAAACAACATGGCGGCAGCATTACAGTGACTGGCTGCCAATCCATGCCTGTTCATTGGCTCTGTAAAGATCGCCAAACGTGCAGTGCGGAGACCCGAGCTCCCGCCTGAGTAACCCGGAAATGCTCGGTGCTCGCTGAACATCCCGAGTAGCATGATGCTCGGGCGAGTACCAAGCAGTGTCGAGCATGCTCGCTCAACACTACTCAGTACGTATTAAGTGGAGCTGTAACCATGCCCCGACACTAACTGACAGTCAGCTTAGCTGTGTATTAGCACAGCAAGACAGCGTGGTTTCAGCCGTCACTCACTATGTACTGAGCAGTGACTGGAGCACCGCCGGCCACGGATCTATGACTGAAAGGCAGAGCCTGCTGTAGGAATAAAGTTAATTTCCCCCTGTAGTCGGAATTTGAATGTGGTAGTCGCATGGCTATTGAATGCTATTAAACTGCAGATTAACCTCCTATCTTCAAGTTAATAGTTTTGGGAGATGACAGGTTTCCATTAATAGCTAATAAATATTTTTCATACAATCATTTATAAATAAATGTAATATAATAAATCTAATTCTATTTTAACAATTTTTAAAATCTAATTTTGTTTTTGTTAAAGGATTTCTATGTGATAAATCATGAGTGTCATGGGTATCATAGATATCACAGTGCTCCCTAAAACAAATAAAAGTTAGCATAGGCTAAATATTGATTTTTATATGTTTGTACATTTAAGTACTACGGATGAATAAATCAGTTCAAGGTGAATCAAATTGCGTCAAATTTTACCAAAAATTTGTCCATCCTATCCTGCCCATCAGAGAGATGTACCTGCATCTGACCATGGCAACCACCCCATTATATACAGCTCTAGCAAAAATTAAGAGACCACTGAACAGTTTTCTATTGGAAAGCATGGAAAGATTGGTGGAAAGCATGCCAAGACGCATGAAATCTGTGATTAAAAGTCATGGTTAGTCCACCAAATATTGATTTCTGAGCTGTTCCCGAGTTAAAACATGAGTAATTTGAGGTCTGAATGCACTGTTTCTTTTTTAGTATTTTGACGCTTTATCATTTGCTGCAAATAAATACAACATTTTTAGCTTTGAATTTCGGAGACATGTTGTCAGTAGTTTATAGACTAAAACAACAATGTACATTTTACTCACAAAGATACCTATAAAGAGAAAAATCAGAGAAACTGAAAATTTTGCAGTGGTCTCTTAATTTTTGCCAGATCTGTATATGTTCTTCTCCCATTGTCATTCCTGCAGATCTGGGTCAAGTGCCAGGAAGTGAATCCTCTAACCCAGGTGTATAAGACATAACTTCACCGTGCAGGAGCTCAACAAATCTTTATGAAACACTATGCATTCCACCACGAGCCTGTGCACTATCCAAATGCCCCTCTTTTTGTAATATAATGCTGTCCCAAGCTAAGTTTTATACATGTCTTTATTATTCCGTATCTCTTATGGACACTAAGGATGCTTTCTTCATGAACCTAATTAGGGGAAAATCAATGAGAATAAGACATACTTGAGAATTCGATTTATCTGTGATTTATCCATGTATTTAAAGAGCATAACACACCATGCCTGGGGGAACAAGTTCATTTAATATTGACCTGTAATCAAGCACATACAGTGCCTACAAGTAGTATTCAACCCCCTGCAGATTTAGCTGGTTTGATAAGATGCAAATAAGTTAGAGCCTTCAAACTGCAAACGAGAGTAGGTTTTATGAACAGAAGCATAAATCTTACAAACCAAAAAGTTATGTTGCGCAGTTGAATTTTATTAAATTTTAAACATAAAAGTGTGGGTCAATTATTATACAACCCCTATGTTTAATATTTTGTGGAATAACCCTTGTTTGCAATTACAGCTAATAATCGTCTTTTATAAGACCTGATCAGGCCGGCACAGGTCTGTGGAGTTATCTTGGCCCACTCCTCCATGCAGATCTTCTCCAAGTTATCTAGGTTCTTTGGGTGTGTCATGTGGACTTTATTCTTGAGCTCCTTCCACAAGTTTTCAATTGGGTTAAGGTCAGGAGACTGACTAGGCCACTCCAACACCTTGACTTTTTCCCTCTTGAACCAGGCCTTGGTTTTCTTGGCTGTGTGCTTTGGGTCGTTGTCTTGTTGGAAGATGAAATTACGACCCATCTTAAGATCCTTGATGGAGGAGTGGAGGTTCTTGGCCAAAATCTCCAGGTAGGCCGTGCTATCCATCTTCCCATGGATGCGGACCAGATGGCCAGGCCCCTTGGCTGAGAAACAGCCCCACAGCATGATGCTGCCACCACCATGCTTGACTGTAGGGATGGTATTCTTGGGGTCGTATGCAGTGCCATCCAGTCTCCAAACGTCACGTGTGTGGTTGGCACCAAAGATCTCGATCTTGGTCTCATCAGACCATAGAACCTTGAACCAGTCTGTCTCAGAGTCCTCCAAGTGATCATGAGCAAACTGTAGATGAGCCTTGACATGACGCTTTGATAGTAAAGGTACCTTACGGGCTCGTCTGGAACGGAGACCATTGCGGTGGAGTACGTTACTTATGGTATTGACTGAAACCAATGTCCCCACTGCCATGAGATCTTCCTGGAGCTCCTTCCTTGTTGTCCTTGGGTTAGCCTTGACTCTTCGGACAAGCCTGGCCTCGGCACGGGAGGACACTTTCAAAGGCTGTCCAGGCCGTGGAAGGCTAACAGTAGTTCCATAAGCCTTCCACTTACGGCTGATGCTCCCAACAGTGGAGACAGGTAGGCCCAACTCCTTGGAAAGGGTTTTGTACCCCTTGCCAGCCTTGTGACCCTCCACGATCTTGTCTCTGATGGCCTTGGAATGCTCCTTTGTCTTTCCCATGTTGACCATGTCTGAGTGCTGTTCACAAGTTTGTGGAGGGTCTTAAATAGTCAGAAAAGGCTGGCAAAAGAGATCTTTAATCCACACATGTGAAGTTCATTATTCTTGGTGCCTGAACTACTTCTTAATACTTTAGGGGGACCAAACAGAATTCTTGTGGTTTGAGGGGTTGAATAATAAATGACACTCTGAATTAACTTTTAACGTTTTAAAAAAAACAAACAAACAAAAAAAAAAACAATATTTGCTGCAGTGCATTTCCCACTTCCAGGCTGATCTACAGTACAAATGTCACAATGCCAAGTTAATTCTGCATGTGTCAACCAGCTAAATCTGCAGGGGGTTGAATACTACTTGTAGGCACTGTATGTACATTATATATAGTGTAGGGGTTGTGTACTCACTCAGCCGCTTTTGAGGTAGGCACAGGACACTGTCTGTTTAAAATGTCCAAGGCAGGTTTATTATGCTGCATAAACTGCAGCTTCAGAAGAGCAAAAGAAAGCCTTGTCCAGCACAGTGGACACAAACACTCTGGAGGTCTCCACACCTCCAGCCACAGGCACTGAATGAGACACTTGGTCTCCATTTTATACACACGCCCTAGGGTGGGGATATGTGAGCAGCCAATCCCCCCCCCCCCATATCTTATGACTGCTCAAAAAAAATGGCCCTGATATGCCCTATTAACCCTCTCAGCACTATGTATGCTGGAGCATGCTTTCCCGGTTTCATATCACTGAAGCTGCCAACCTCAGCAACACACATCTTCCCTCAAGGACATGTCCAGCAGCCCTCTTACAATAGGAACTTTTTGGAGCATGCCATTATGACTATTGCATTAATTCACAAGAATACAGGATACCAATGAAACGTTGTGATTTTATGTAAATATTAACTAATTATATACACTTGTACATGTAGTTCACCCTGGAAAGTTATTTGTAATTAAAGTTTTGTCTGGATGTTAGTACCTTTGTCCCATGATATGGCCTTGTAGAGATAGTCAGGGAAATCCGTCGTGGAGCTGGGGAGCCATTTGCGTACTGTGTAGGGTGCTAACCTCGGTGGCAAAGCAGGGATAATACAGATATTTATCAGGGTTACTAGTAGAGACCTTAAGAATTTAATATTTTTTTTTGCTTGTTTCTTATTTTTGCATTGGGTTTTCCCAGACAAATATATTGGCCTGTTCTATCTGTTTTTATATAAAGTGAGGGAAATAATTATTCGATCCCTTGCAGTTTTTATAAGTTTGCCCATTGATAAAGACATGAACAGTCTATAATTTTAAGGGTAGGTTAATTTTAACATTGAGAGAGAGAATATCCCCAAAAATTCAAGAAAATCACATTTTATAAATTAGATAAGTTTTATTTGCATTTTGCAGTGAGAAATAAGTATTTGATCCCTGTGATGAATGCCGGCCGGTGGGTGCAGCTCTCAGGCGCCCCCTTACCTCTCAGGTGAGTCAAGGTACTGCACCTTGAGAAAGTAGTGCCAGGAAGCTGCTACCAGTGGGTGGAAAACACGGTGGTGTGTTGTCCCTTACACGTCACCAATCCGTGACGCCACGATACAGGCACAACTCTCTGGCACCCCCTTGCCTCTCAGGTCAGTCAAGGTACTGCACCTAGAGCGAGTGGTCGCCGGAGAGGCCGTCCTGTAGCCCTCTGGGTATTTGAGGCCCTCTGCAGTGAGGGCGGTATATATATTTCCCTGGCTGCGCCAGTAATATAAATCCACACCTCCAACCGTCACTGCAAGCCTTCCTCAAATCCCAGCTGCCACCAGTTCTCGTTTGATACAAGCCCGGTCCGTTAATAGACTTGTATCGAGTCAGGAACCAACCCAGTAGCGTTTCCGGACCAATGGATTCGTATATACAGAGTAAAGGATACAGCCCACGATTAAATTATGATTTAATCGATTATAAGAATACACTAGATTACAATGCTATACAATTAACTATACAACGGTATTTGGCCAGAATAAGAGCTTTAACAATTAGAAATACGAATCACAGGAATAACAACGATAAATCAGTTACCGTTCTTGTGGTGCAAGGGAGGATTTGCGATCCCAGAGGTTCAAGCTTAGTCGCAGTCATCCAGGCCTCAGTAGCACATGGCAAAGGTGCTCTTCCCACTCAGAGACCTGGACCCGACATTAGGAGTTGTTCACATCATCTCCTGGGTCAAACTGAAGGGGTTTCTGGCTGTCGGCTATACTAAAGTCCTGTCACGCCCACTCTTGGTGATGTCAGTTTACTAAGCCCCGCCCCCCTACCAATGCTCATTTTAGCTCCATTTTAGAAAAGTACCCATAACTTTCCCTGGGGTGATCTCATCGTATCACCAGAGGTCTCGTTGTGATCCTCCTCTTGTGGGAAAGCCACTGACTCTAAGCATGCCTCCCCTGGGACCTTGTATATGGTTCTTCTAAATATACAGCTTTCCAGGCCACTCATGGATTTATAAGTCCCATGATTGTTTCCGCGGGCACCTTCCTCACATGATACATTTTATTTGGGTTCCCTAACTTGTATCGTGTGGTTAGGAATTGATAATGTATCTTGTAGCTTTTGGTGGCCATTTTCCACAAAGAAAGCACATGGTTTTCAGGCTTGCACAAATGGTTTGCTTCTGGTTTCAAGTGACATCCAGGTGCTAATTATCCCCCTGGGGCCTAGCTGACTCTGTCCTGCTTGGACGCAGCAAAAACTGGCCCATCTATTTACCATCTCAAAGGAGTTTCTGGAGACTGATCTCCAGAGGTGGGGGCGAATTGCTCTGTTTGCCAGGGGCTGCAGAAATGACATGGTAGAAGCTGTGTGACAATAGGGAATATCTTCAGGTATGACGTATCATACCTAAGATGGTGGCTAACTTTCATGACAATCCCCTACAAACCATTATGAGTTCTGCCTCCTACACACCAGTTAGACGCTCCTAATCAACTCGTTAACTGCATTAAAGACAGCTGTCTTACATAGTCACCTGTATAAATACTTGAAGAGAAAAAATCCGACCATATCAACCCAAAGTTATAATAAAAATTAACTTTTATTCATAAATAGTATAAAAAGTTACTACATAGTCAATATAGGGCACAGTACAGAAATACGAAAAGACATATAACATGTAGAAAAAACCGTCTCACTGAAGGGACGATGTGGTCCACAAATGACGAAGGGGGGGCCTCAGCACCACAGCAAAAACATATATATATCTAGTCCTTCATCTATAATGTCAATAAGGAGGACTATCGGATAGCCACAGAGAAATACCCATAGTAATATACATATAGTAATGCATGTCACAGGCAGTATTAAAGTACTTGAAGATTTCCTCAGGGGGGACTCATAATCAGTACTATCTGAATGCCATATGTGGGCTACTAGACTGTGCTTTTCATCGTATCAGATGCACAGTATGAAAATAGATAGGTGTAGAGTTGAATAAAGGCAAATACTGCATAATATCAAGAAGGTTACCTGGGCTACAAGCTGTAATGTCGGGGCTCCCCCACGTGGACCGCTCGCCCACCCCAACGCACGTTTCGGCGTTTGCCTTCTTCAGGGGGCGCCCCCTGAAGAAGGCAAACGCTGAAACGTGCGTTGGGGTGGGCGAGCGGTCCACGTGGGGGAGCCCCGACATTACAGCTTGTAGCCCAGGTAACCTTCTTGATATTATGCAGTATTTGCCTTTATTCAACTCTACACCTATCTATTTTCATACTGTGCATCTGATACGATGAAAAGCACAGTCTAGTAGCCCACATATGGCATTCAGATAGTACTGATTATGAGTCCCCCCTGAGGAAATCTTCAAGTACTTTAATACTGCCTGTGACATGCATTACTATATGTATATTACTATGGGTATTTCTCTGTGGCTATCCGATAGTCCTCCTTATTGACATTATAGATGAAGGACTAGATATATATATGTTTTTGCTGTGGTGCTGAGGCCCCCCCTTCGTCATTTGTGGACCACATCGTCCCTTCAGTGAGACGGTTTTTTCTACATGTTATATGTCTTTTCGTATTTCTGTACTGTGCCCTATATTGACTATGTAGTAACTTTTTATACTATTTATGAATAAAAGTTAATTTTTATTATAACTTTGGGTTGATATGGTCGGATTTTTTTTTTTTTTTTCTCTTCAAGTATTTAACTATGTTCAAACGACCCAACCTTGATTTTCATCAGTAGGTGCTAGCTATTTAGCAAGAGACACACTATCTTTAATATGCACCGATTGAGAAACTTACATTGGATAGTCACCTGTATAAAAGACTCCTGTCTGCAGACTCAATTAGGCTATGTGCACACGATGCAGAAATGCTCAGGATTTTTTCCTGAGCATTTCTGCATCTCCCTGGCAGAAAAAAAACGTATGCGGATTTCCGCATGCGGGTTGACAAGCGCTTTCCAAGCGATTTTAGCATCACTTGGAAAGTGCTTGACAACTCGGTCACACTATATAAATCCATGAAAACGGCATGGATTTATATAGTGTGACCCGAGAGAATGTCAAAAAATAAAAAATAAAGCTATACTAACCTTCCGATGGCCCCCGCAGTCTTGCTGCGCTCCTGTGCTGGCTGCCGGCAGATCACGGTACGCTGTACTGAAGGACCTGCCGTCACATGACTGTGACGTCACCGCAGGTCCTTCAGTCCTGCGCGATCTGCAGGCAAGCACAGGGAAGGAGTCCGGGGGCCGTCGGAAGGTGAATATAATCTTTATTTTTTATTTTATTCTTTCTTTTACAGCTTTTAATGGTACCTGAGTCCAGAGGAGAGTCTCCTGTCCTCCACACCTGGGTACCATCCGCACATTAGAACGCGCCAATTATGCAAGTACAGATGCAGTCTTGCGGAATTGGCGCGTTCTAATGCAAGTCAATGGCGGCGAAAACGCAGCACTTCCACAAAATAATTGCTAGTGCTGCGTTTTTTTCCGCAATGATAATCCGCAGCGGAAATTTCCGCAGCATATGCACAGCACATGCGGATTATCATTGGGGAACATGGCAGACCTTCTACCATGTGTTTTTTAATCGTTTCCGCAGCGTTTTTGCCACTGCGGAAATGCTTAAACGCATCGTGGGCACACAGCCTAAATCAGTCAGACTCTAACCTCTACAACATGGGCAAGACCAAAGAGCTTTCTAAGGATGTCAGGGACAAGATCAAAAACCTGCACAAAGCTGGAATGGGCTACAAAACCATAAGTAAGACGCTGGGTGAGAAGGAGACAACTGTTGGTGGAAAAGTAAGAAAATGGAAGAAAAACAAAATGACTGTCAATCGACATCGAACTGGGGCACCATGCAAAATTTCACCTTGTAGGGTATCATTGATCATGAGGACAGTGAGAGATCAGCCTAAAACTACACGGGAGGAACTTGTTAATGATCTCAATGCAGGTGGGATCACAGTCACCACGAAAACCATTGATAACACATTACGCCTAAAAGGTTTAAAACCCTGCAGTGCCTGCAAGGTCCCCCTGCTCAAGAAGGCATATGTGCAGTCCCGTCTGGAGTTTGCCAATGAACACCTGGATGATTCTGTGAGTTATTGGGAGAAGGTGATGTGGTCAGATGAGACAAAAATTGAGCACTTTGGCATTAACTTAACTCGCCGTGTTTGGAAGAAGAGAAATGCTGCCTATGACCCAAAGAACACCGTCCCCACTGTCAAGCATGGAGGTGGAAACAATATGTTTTGGGGGTGTTTCTCTGCTAAGGGCACAGGACTACTTCACTGCATCAGTGGGAGAATGGATGGAGCCATGTACAGTAAAATCCTGGGTGACAACCTCCTTCCCTCCACCAGGACATTAAAAATGGGTCGTGGATGGGTCTTCCAGCAAGACATTGACCCAAAACATACAGCCAAGGCAACAAAGGAGTAGTTCAAAAAGAAGCACATTAAGGTCATGGAGTGGCCTAGCCAGTCTCCAGACCTTAATCCCATAGAAAACTTATGGAGGGAGTTGAAGCTCTGAGTTGCCAAGTGACAGCCTCAAAATCTGAATGATGTAGAGATGATCTGCAAAAGGAGTGGACCAAAATTGCTCCTGACATGTGTGCAACCCTCATCATCAACTACAAAAAACGCCTGACTGTTGTGCTTGCCAACAAGGGTTTTGCCACCAAGTATTAAGTGTTGTTTGCCAGAAGAATCAAATACTTATTTCTACTGCAAAATGCAAATAAATGTATCAAATTTATACAATGTGATTTTCTTGATATTTTTTGAATATTCTATCTCTCAATGTTAATATTAACCTACCCTTAAAATTATAGACTGTTCAAGTCTTTGCCAGTGGGCAAACTTGCAAAAACAGCAAGGGATCAAATAATTATTTCCTTCACTGTATAATGTATATTTTTCACTTTTTTAGCCCATTCTTCCATACAAACTCTCTTTAAATCCTGAAGTTCCTTCTATAAACTCTGAGATTCAGTTTCTTCCATAAATTTTCTATTGGATTAACCCCTTCAGGACATATGATGTATAAATACGTCATATGTCATGTCTCCTCCTTTGATGCAGACTCCAGCTCTGAACCGGCATCTTTTCCGGCACATGAAAGCTGATTTCATCAGCTAACATGTGCCTCTAACAGCCACAGGTGGAATCGGGTGGAACTAATTAAATGCTGTGGTATAATCTCTGACTGTGACATTTAACTCGCGCAAACCAGATGTGCGTCATTAGTTCCGCCCATTGGCACCCCTATCACATGGGGGGGGCGCTAATGGGTTGACATGACAACCCGGGGTCTGCAGGAGACAACTGTGGTTGTCATTGCCGATCTGTCGTGGCCGGCAATCATAGCAGATGATCAATTCTGCTGCACAAGCAGAATTCTTAGCTTCTAGTCTCCCATGGAGACTATTGAAGCAAGTAAAAAGTAAAAAAAGTTTTTATAATTGTTAAAAAAATAAAAGCGATCACACTTCATTTGTATGGGAGAGGGCCAAAATCCATTGCCCTTTCCCAGCCTATTAATATCAGCCCGCAGATGTCTACTTAGCCTTTTCGGGTTATTAGAAATAGGGGGGGGTCCCACACATCATTTTGTTGGGGGGTCCCCCCTTTTTAATAACCAGTAAAGGCTAAGTAGACAGCTGTGAGCTAATATTAATAGGCTGACAAGCTCCATGTTTAGCGCCCTCTTCCCAGACTATTAAGACCAGCTCTCAGCTGTCTGCTTTCCCTCAGCTGGTTAATAAAAATAAAGGGGACCCCATGTCATTTATTTATTTTATTTATTTATTAGCTAAATACAAGTACAGAACTACACATACACTGCACTAATTCTATATCTCACTGACAACTTTCTATCTATTCTATCTATATATCTATTAAAGCTATTCTATTCTGACAGTTAACGCTGTGAATTTACTGTACTTGGCTGATGAAATGGTGGGTTTCCTATGAGATGGAAGCGTAAAAATTTGATGGCACATGCATGATCCATGTGCTGTGCAATTTTTTTTTCTTGCACCTATTGACTTGCATTGGTGAGTCTCTTCCGATATACACGCCACAATTTTTTTCTCATTCTGATCCCAGCTGAGAAAAAAATATCTCAAATGAACACTGAATCAGTAAATAACATTAGTCAGAGTGCAATCAGATTTTTTATCAGATTGCACTCGTTCTATTTATACATATGAGCCCTTAGAGTTACAATTCAATCCCACGTGATAGTGTAGACCCAGTTCCACTCTTGTGCCTACACCAAAATTTTTATGATAGGACATCAATTTATAATCTGTCTAACAACCAATGATTATGAGAACAAAGGAGAGGCAGCATTCGTAAAAATGTCAATTTCTCCATTGCATTAGTTACAAACACAGCTCCTCTCTTGTCTCATAGATAGATAATTTTTAAGTTATTATTATTTCTTTATACTTGAACTCAGATGTCCGATTTGCAAAATGCTAGAGTATATCATCTTAGTTAATTATAAATATCATCAATGAATATCTAGACTGAACAATAATGTTTTTTGAAAATCTGAAAGTGCTTCTCTATGTATCATGAATTCGCCATCAACAAAAGAAGCTAAAAAAAGAGAACATTAAAAAAAGTTAAAGCTTGAGGCTTACAAAAGGAATAGAACATTATTTCCTTTTTTTTATTTAGACAGTGATGTAATGTTTCTTTTGTGGGAGATAAGATAATTCATATGAAAGCGGCAGACTGGATGGTCTCATTTTCTCCCCATTAAGAGTTTACTCTAGGCTATGTGCCCACGATGCAGAAATGCTCAGGATTTTTTCCTGAGCGTTTCTGCATCTCCCTGCCAGAAAAAAACGCATGCAGATTGTACATGTGTTTTCCTGCCAGGGACATGCGGAAGTGAAGCGTTCTTCACATGCATTTCCACATGCGGGTTGACAAGTGCTTTCCAAGCGATTTTAGCATCACTTGGAAAGTGCTTGTCAACTTGGTCACACTATATAAATCCATGCAAACAGCATGGATTTATATAGTGTGACCCGAGAGAATGTCAAAAAATAAAAAAATAAATATATACTTGCCCTCCGATGGCCCGTGCTGGCTTGCTTCACCGTCCCGGCTGCCGGCAGCGGTACACTGAAGGACCTGCCGACGTCAGCGTTGCGTGACCCGTCACATGATTCTGACGTCAGCACAGGTCCTTCATTGCATCGCAAACTGCAGCCAAGCAAGGAGGAGCGCACCGCGGGCCGCCAGAAGCTAAGTATATATTTATTTTTTATTTTATTTTTTTTTACAGTTTTCAATGGTACACAGGTCCGGAGGAGAGTCTCCTCTTCTCTAGACCTGAGTACCACCTGCACATTAGAACGCATGGAATGCGCATCTACATATACAGTGATGCGTAATCCATGCGATCTAATGCAAGTCAATGGTGGCGAAGACGCAGCACTTCCGCAAAATAATTGGTAGTGATGCGTTTTTTTCCGCAATGATAATCCGCAGCGGAAATTTCCGCAGCATGTGCACAGCACATGCGGATTATCATTGGGGAACATGGCAGGCCTTCTACCATGCATTTTTTAAGCGTTTCTGCAGCATTTTTGCCGCTGCGGAAACACTTAAACGCATCGTGGGCACACAGCCTTACCATATATGTTCTGTTGCGGGTGGTGTTTCATCCACTTATGAGTTCTATTCAGAATAGATATAATTGACTTCTTGCTTTACTGAAACTTTTGTACTGTCCATGCATCTTGTTAAATGAAAAATGAGAATCTGTACTTCTTTTCTTCCTCTTGTGTTGCTGGGAAGTATCGTAACATATTGCTCTGAAGAGCACCGAAGTTCATTTTTTAAATAAATGTCTTAATTCCTAGCTGCTTCATTTGTATGGCTTTCAGTTTTAATTAATGGTAGTACAAATGCCAAATAAACTGTATTGTCCTGTATCAACTGAGCCAATACATAGTCCTCTGCTTTAGGCATGTTATATTTTTCTATGTGTTCAGAGCAATGACGTATATGTTATTTACTGACCTGGCCTAAGAGGGTTGGAAATAAAATGCAATTACTGTAGAGTAAGTGAAAGTATACTTCATATTAGTATATTAAATTTATTGAATTTTGCTTTTTTATAGTTTTGCGAATCGTGAGAGCAAAATTTTTGCACATTAATTTTGATCAATTTATATGTCTTTATTTTTAAGATAAAAATACATTTAAACGGAAGCTATCATCAGAAAATGACCTATTGTTTAAATCAGGTTTTTGTGTTACATGTATTTTAAAAAAATGGAAAATGATTTTTTTTTCATATCACAATCTTTATTTAAAACAACAGCAATTTTCACTCTACTAGAGCTTTTTACAATATAACTACTTTCAGGACCACTTTACAGGAGTTTTCTTATCATTAGAGGCAGGATTACAATAACAAGTAATACCTCTGTGCACAGCTGATAAGGAAGGATCCATCAATCACAATAGGTGATGTCACAGCTGACCCTGCCCCTCTCCCCCTCTCTTCACAATAACTTTGTACTCACTCCTTAGACATTTCATTACAAATGATAAGGTTGGGATTTGACCATTGTCATATGCACATGTGTTATTTTGTGAAAAAAAAAGTAGGATTTTAAAAAGCCCCATTGGACAAGAGTTGCAAGATTTCTATTTTTTACTTTTTAATACAGATTGTTCTATGTAAAAAAAATGTAAAAATGTAAAAAAGTACATTTAATAGAAAAACTTGTATTAATCGGTAAATGATTTTCTGATGACAGCTTCCCTTTAAGTGATACTAAAAGAATTACCGTATTTTTCGGACTATAGGACACACTTATTTCCTCCAAAATTGTGGAGAAAAATGGGGGGTGCGTCTTAGAGTCCGAATGTTGCTGGGGGGGTATGTATATATATATATATATATATATATATATATATGTATGTATATATATATATATATATATATATATATATATATATATATATATACATACATACATACATACATACTGTGCTGCGGGGAGTGATTGCAGCGGAGGATCAGGGCACAGAATGCAGCAGCCGCCTAGTGCGGCCTACACTGTCCCCGCTGCTAAAGAAAATGAATATTCACTGCTCCCCATGCCCATAGGTGTGGGGAGCACTGAATATTCATGTTCCTTAATAGCGGCACACAGTGCATCAGCAGCGTGGCCCCTGCTGCCGGGCAATCGCATGTGCGCCTCCTATTAAAGGGCATGAATATTCACCCCCTCTCCGCACCAATGGACCCTTTAACAGCAGATACACGTGATCACCCGGCAGCAGCAGGAGCCGCGCTGCGGCTACGCTGTGTGCCGGCTATTAAGGAGCATAAAGTCACTGCTCCCTGTGCACACAGTCCCGGCACGAGGAGCAGTGATTTCCGGCAGCTGGTCTCTCCTTGTGAGCCGCGCATGGCAGTGACGTCATGCGCGGCTCACATGTAGAGATCAGTGTTGGCAGACAGGATGCAGCGCTGGAGGAGAGAGAAGAAAGGTGAGTAGGAGTATTTATTTTTTAATGTGCAGCCTGATGGGGATTAGGGGGACCATGCATACTAGGATAAGGATGAGGGGACCATACATACTAGGGTAAGGATGAGGGGTGCTATGCACACCAGGATAAGGATGCGGGGGCCATTCATACCAGGATAAGGATGAAGGGTGCCATGCATACCAGGATAAGGATGAGGGGTGCCATGCATACCAGGATAGGGATGAGGGGTGCCATGCATACCAGGATAGGGATGAGGGGTGCCATGCATACCAGGGTAAGGATGAGGGGTGCCATGCATACCAGGATCGGGATGAGGGGTGCCATGCATACCAGGATAGAGATGAGGGGGTGCCATGCAAACCAGGATAGGGATGAGGGGTGCCATGCATAACAGGATAGGGATGCGGGGTGCCATGCATACCAGGATAGGGATGCGGGGTGCCATGCATACCAGGATAGGGATGGAGGGGTGCCATGCATATCAGGAAGGAGGGGTGCCATGCATATCAGGATGGGAGCCACGTATAATAGGAAGGGGCAGCATATCTACCAGGATAGGGGATATTATCAGAATTGGGGGACATTACCCCTATTCCAGTGTCAACAGCAGACCCGCTCCCCCTTAACAGTGCATAGTGACCACATTTTTTGCTTACATTTTTTTTTTCCTCCTCTAAAACCTAGGTGCGTCTTATGGTCCGGTGCATCTTATGGTCCGGTGCGTCTTATAGTCCGAAAAAAACAATACGTAATGCAAGTTATCCTATGTTCGGATCAATCGGACAACCATACCTGTCAGCTTCAAATCTCTATAGAGTCCTTTAGCTATAGCTAAAGGGGTTGTCTGGTCTAAAATGAAAAGTCTGCAGTCACTCAATGTAACTGCAGACTTTTGAATCCTCCCATTACACGCACTGTGCGCTCTGGGGATTTGCCCTTCTCTGCCCCGTGAACAGCAGTCAGGTATGCGATGGCATACTCCCGGGCAGAACCAGTCTAGTGGCCATGGCCTCACTCAATACACTTGTATTGAGCAAGGCCATGCCCACTAGACATTCACGCTCATTAGACGGGGCATGACCTCGCTCCATACATTTGTATTGAGCAAGTCTGTGCCACCTAGATGAATTCTGCTTGGGAGTATGCATATTGCATACCTGACCGCTGTTCCCATGGCAGAGAACGGTGAATCCTCGCAGCGTACAGTGCGTGCTGAGAGCATTCAAAAGTCTGCAGTCAAACAGAGTGACTGCAGACTTTTTATTTTAGACCGGACAAGCCCTTTAAATTTTTATAAAGTGACCTTACCATGAGCAGAGATGATGTTATGCACATCTATTTAAGCAAATGAGTACACCGTTATATGTTTCAGTTTATCAAAACGTCTTCTTAAGCCTAAACACTGTGAGTAGTGATGAGCGAACATGCTCGCCACTGCTCGGTACTCGCCCGAGCATCACTGTGCTCGACGAGCTCGGCGCTCAGCTAGTATATCCTGGTTGCTCGGGTGGGAACTCAGGTCCCCTCCCTGCGTGTTTGGCGCTCTTTAGAGAGACAATGAACATGCAGGGATTGCCTGTCATACACTGTAATGCCATAGCCATGTTGGTTGTGGGCATTACAGTGATTGGCTGGCCGCACAGCATCATGAGGTGTATATAAGACCGGGCACCGCCATGCTCTTCAGTCTACTCCAGGACCGTGACTATCAATCTAAGAATGTATAGCGGTGGCGACAGACTTCTACACAATATGTACGGACTGCCCGCACCCCCTCGTTTTCTTCAATATCTACATGCAGCGATGTGTCGGATGCAGCATCCTCATCTATTGCGACGAGATCGGGTACATATACAAGGAAACAGTGGAACCATAACTACCATCCATATAAGAGACAAGGGTTCCAGTCACCTGAGAGTCAGAAATGAAACAATAAGGTAATAAATCTCAGTGAACATATACTCTCTCTGGCTGATCTTTCCCTTCTTGGGAAGGGTTTATCTTTCTCGCCAGCCTCTGGTTTTGATGAGTTTGGTGCAGTGAAAGATCTGCATATATTTGCTAGATCTTTATTATTAAAAATACATTTTCATAATGATAGTGTTTTTAAACTGTTTCCTTCAGAGGAAGAACAAGTGGCATTGAAGACACTAGAGGAATTGGCTGTTGAGCATGAAACTCCTGAGAGCGGTAAGATCCCTCCTTCTATTCGACAGGGCTCCAAGAGGTTCCCCCCTCTCTCCTCTTGTACTATTGTGGATGTATTTGTATAAATTGTAGCGAACGAGTTCCACAAAATCCCGAGACATATTCTTGGGGATAATATTAAGAGAGAGGAGAGAGATAGGTTAAATATTTTGAAAAACCTCCCTGACGTTGTGTTAAAACCAGCGGACAAGAGGGGAAATGTGGTTATCTGGCCAAAGGTAATGTATGAGCGAGATGCTTTTCGCCAGCTAAATAATTAAATCAGGGCTACCAAGTATTTCCTTGGAAGTTCTGATTTGTCCATAGAAATGCAATCGTTGGTTCGGGAATTGCTGGAGTTCACACTGACGCATAATTTTTTCTTGCTTAAGGGGTCCTTTTTTCTGCAGCTCCAAGGAACAGCCATGGGATCGGCCTATGCGCCTTCCTATGCTAATCTGTTCCTGGGGCTGTGGGAAAGGGACCTCTTCCTGCCTGATTGGCGGACATCGATGTGCCGCGTTCTTTCGTGGACGCGGTACATCAATGACATCCTGCTAATCTGGCATGGGACGCAACCTCAATTGGAGGTATTCATGAAGAATTTAAAAGATAATGACGTTAATGTTCATATTATATATCAGTGTGACTCTGACAAGGCCGAATTCCTCAATGTTATTTTATCCAGAGACAATGATAATGCTATACAAACAAACATTTTCCGGAAACCCACCTCGACAAACACATTATTGAATGCTACCTCTTCCCATCCTAGACATATGGTGCGATCAGTGCCAGTGGGTCAATTTTTGTGCCTGCGGTGATTGTGTTCCACTGATCACGAATTTGAAACACAGGCCCGTGACCTTAGGAGCATTTTTATGAACGCGGCTATAGTCATAGGATGGTGAAGAGGGCATTTCACAGAGCTAAACATACATCAAGGTATAATCTCCTATATGGTAAAAAGGAGAACACCAATAATGAAACTGTGAGATTCATCACCCAATTTCATACCCAAGTTCTGGCAATAAGGAGAGCATTGATAAAAGCATGGCCGGTTCTTAAGGCTGATCCTATAATTTCTAGATACATTCCTGATAAACCGGCCCTTACATTCCGTCGGGCTAAAAATCTGCGCGACCATCTCGTGTGTAGTCACTGTAAGGAGATACCGATGCCAACTTTCCTTGATGCTGCAATGGTGCGGTGTGGATGCAGTCCATGTGGGCGCTGTGTAGCCTGCCCCAACATTGATCGCTGCAACAATTTTTCTAATGCAGATGGCTCCGTTGTATATAATATCAAACAACACATCTTGCTATACGTGTAATATTATTTATTATGTGTCGTGTCCATGTAGTCTAATCTATATAGGTCTAACCACTAGACAATTAAAAGTTAGAGTTCGGGAGCATGTATTGGGGATTGTAGCTTTGGCGGATCACGTGGACGCATCCACGCTGAAAACCATTCCGCGACACTTTAAATTATATCATCAAAGCAACCCAAGTTTACTGAGGGTTCGTGGTATTGAGGTAGGGATACGTGGCAGTCCGATTTCTCAACGGCTAGCTCAATTAGTGTCTAGGTGGACATGGACTTTAAATACCTTACATACCACCGGACTCAATGAAAATATCAGTTTTGCCCCATTTTTATAGTCTGCTGTCCTCTGTGTGACCAACAATTCAATCAATAAGAATTCTTCTTCTCTCGTTTTTCTTTTGGGTACCTTTTAAGCTTGTATATATAATTTTGTTTTATTTTTAGGTTTTTACTTTTCTATTTGTTGCTCACCTGCTGTGGATAAATATGGCAATGTACGTACATCCACCCATTGTTACAGTGTGAAGGTTCTACCTGGATATCATAATAGTGAAACGAATAGGAGAGTATGGATTTTTCTGGCATTTCCTGTGTATGTGGAAGCAGCCGTCTTTAAACTTATTTGCTTGGAGTATATTATGTATAGTGGAGAAAATACCTGCTATCAAGCAGTTGCATTTGTGGTATCTTTGTACCTATATATGGACTATGTCATGATATTGTTACCATGGATCAAAAATCTCTATTAATATATGATGAGTGTACTGTAATAATAATTTTTCTTAAATGTATTTGGTATTATAGAGATGCAATGTGTGGAGAGATATGGGGATATTAGGCATACAGCGCGGTATATGGTATTCAATATGTATTGCGTTGTTTGCCTTATATTGAATGTGATCTCAAGCCAATCTGTTACATATAATTCCAACTATGGGAACATATATACAGTACAGACAAAAAGTTTGGACACACCTTCTCATTTAAAGATATTTCTGCATTTTCATGGCTTTGAAAATTGTACATTCACATTGAAGGCATCAAAACTATGAATTAACACATGTGGAATTATATACTTAACAAAAAAGTGTGAAACAACTGAAAATATGTCTTATATTCTAGGTTCTTCAAAGTAGCCACCTTTTGCTTTGATGACTGCTTTGCACACTCTTGGCATTCTCTTGATGAGCTTCAAGAGGTAGTCACCAGAAATGGTCTTCCAACAATCTTGAAGGAGTTTCCAGAGATGCTTAGCACTTGTTGGCCCTTTAGCCTTCACTCTGCGGTCCAGCTCACCCCAAACCATCTCGATTGGGTTCAGGTCTGGTGACTGTGGAGGCCAGGTAATCTGGCGTAGCACCGCATCACTCTACTCCTTGGTCAAATAGCCCTTACACAGCCTGGAGGTGTGTTTGGGGTCATTGTCCTGTTGAAAAATAAATGATGGTCCAACTAAACACAAACCGGATGGAATAGCATGCCGCTGCAAGATTTTTCGGACTGACTGACCTTCATTTCTTAAAGTAATGATGGCCACTCGTTTTTCTTTACTTAGCTGCTTTTTTCTTTCCATAATACAAATTCTAACAGTCTATTCAGTAGGACTATCAGCTGTGTATCCAAAAGACTTCTGCACAACACAACTGATGGTCCCAACCCCATTTATAAGGCAAGAAATCCCACTTATTAAACCTGACAGGGCACACCTGTGAAGTGAAAACCATTTCCGGTGACTACCTCTTGAAGCTCATCAAGAGAATGTCAAGAGTGTGCAAAGCAGTCATCAAAGCAAAAGGTGGCTACTTTGAAGAACCTAGAATATAAGACATATTTTCAGTTGTTTCACACTTTTTTGTTAAGTATATAATTCCACATCTGTTAATTCATAGTTTTGATGCCTTCAGTGTGAATGTACAATTTTCATAGTCAGGAAAATGCAGAAAAATCTTTAAATGAGAAGGTGTGTCCAAACTTTTGGTCTGTACTGTATATATATATATATATATATATATATATATATATATATATATATAATTAAAAGTAAAGAAAAAAGATATTATCCATTTACCATGATTTTATGATAATGGTGTTCCATAGTTGGATGGGGAATTTCATGTGCGATTGTAGTGTTATTTCTAGTGAGCCTCTTTCAAATGGGTAATGCCTGCACGCAGCGGAGCCACGGTCCCGGTGTACACGTCGGCTTTCGGCGTCCCTAAGGTTTGAGTGACGTGGACGCCATCGCCGCCTTGTATCCTGGTAACAGTGACTCTTCTGCGTCATCTATGGGCATGAGGAATTTGCCCAGGTGCACTTCCGCCCTAAGTGATGACGCGTATGACGTGGGTTCCGCCCAACCTCGCCATGTTAGTGACATCACTTCCGCCGTATCAGCGATGCATTTGCGGTCATCCCCGCCTCTCCTGGGACGGGTGGTATGTCACTTCCAGGTGGATACTTGGCGGTAATGTATAAAATCACTACCACGTGTGTATGGTGAGGTGTGGATGTGCCTAAGGAGGAGGCGATTAAGAGGTAATTGGCCCTATATATAGAGACAGCAGGTGTGTGCAAAGTGGTACTGCCCCTTGAGAAAGGCAAAGCGCCAAAACGCGCGTCAGGGTCGGCCTCAGCGTGGTGGTCAGGTATAGAACGCTCTGGGAGGTATGTTATAAGCCTATTTGATGCATGGTGTTATATGTCTATATATGAGATACACTTTGGTTTAATCCTTTTTGGCATTCATCCCCTATATGTATATATAGCCTAAATAAATGAAATACTATGTACCACCACTCTTGATGGCTGCTAATGAGTAGAGATGAGCGTTGTTCTACTAGAACTGTTCGCCAATCTCAAATTCGAGCTGTTTTGGGCGGTGTTCGAGCCGGTCGGCGAACACGAACAATTTGAGAAAAATTCGGCTGTTCGAGGTTATGTTCGATAACTGTTCGTGCACCAAAATCATAACTGGATTTTTTCTCAGTAATGATGAAAATTAATGTTAATACGCAGTTTGAGTGTACAGAGGGGCGGGGGGAGGGGCAGGGGATGGATCTCTGCAGGAACAATGAAGATCTCCATTTTTTTTTCTCTTTCCCGCATTTGCAGTGGGGAGGTGCAATCTGTCAGCCTATCAGCAGCACACACACGGAGCGAAGTGCTTTTTTTCACACAAGCAAGGGCATGTGTGATTGGCAGTGTATGTCACATGTCCTTGCCCTATAAGACCAAGCCATTTTCCCCGTCGCCACCATTTTCTCACTGCTGCAGCTGCGTGTTAGACGGCACCGCAGTTGCTGTGTGCGCTATACCTTGTTAATTTCAAGCCAATTTTCGCACAAATATACAGATAGCTTGGGAGTAGGGAATAGTTGTGATTGCAGTCCTTTTAAGGACTAGGTTACAGCATTTCCTACGACTTTTATCAAGCAGGTCTGTGCTCTTAAATAGATAGATTGTGGGAGTAAAGACTAATTGTAATTGGAGTCCTTTTCAGGACTAGGTTACATCAGTTCCTATCAGTTTTTGCCAGGCAGGTCTGTGCCAGTGCTGTGCAAGTTTTTTTCACAGCATTTGGCTGAATCTAGCAAAGCTAATCCTTTTTGGCCTATTGCAGAGTGTGTTAGTCAGTGGAGTAGCCTATCTGTGTTGCAAGATATACCACCTGTGTATAGAATACCAATTTTTTTACTGCACCTAGTGAAGTAAAATCTTTTGGGCATAGCATCATTCTATTAGTCCATCTATACTGACCTCCATCAGGTTGCAAACTGAATATAACTTTTTTCTGCATCTAGCTCTGAAAAAATATTTGGGCTTCTAGCAGTGTGTGGGACTTGGTCTATTAGTCCATCTATAATGACCTCCATCAGGTTGCAAATTAAAAATAATTTTTTTCTTCATTTAGCTCTGAAAAAATATTTGGGCTTCTAGCAGTGTGTGGGACTTGTTCTATTAGTCCTTCTATACTGACCTCCAGCAGGTTGCAAATTGAATATACTTTTTTTCTGCATCTAGCTCTGAAAAAATATTTGGGCTTCTAGCGGTGTGTGGGACTTGGTCTATTAGTCCATCTATACTGACCTCCATCAGGTTGCAAATTAAAAATAATTTTTTTCTGCATCTAGCTCTGAAAAAATATTTGGGCTTCTAGCAGTGTGTGGGACTTGGTCTATTAGTCCATCTATACTGACCTCCATCAGGTTGCAAATTAAAAATAATTTTTTTCTTCATTTATCTCTGAAAAAATATTTGGGCTTCTAGCAGCGTGTGGGACTTGTTCTATTAGTCCATCTATACTGACCTCCATCAGGTTGCAAATTAAAAATAATTTTTTTCTGCATCTAGCTCTGAAAAAATATTTGGGCTTCTAGCAGTGTGTGGGACTTGGTCTATTAGTCCATCTATACTGACCTCCATCAGGTTGCAAATTAAAAATAATTTTTTTCTTCATTTAGCTCTGAAAAAATATTTGGGCTTCTAGCAGTGTGTGGGACTTGTTCTATTAGTCCTTCTATACTGACCTCCAGCAGGTTGCAAATTGAATATAATTTTTTTCTGCATCTAGCTCTGAAAAAATATTTGGGCTTCTAGCGGTGTGTGGGACTTGGTCTATTAGTCCATCTATACTGACCTCCATCAGGTTGCAAATTAAAAATAATTTTTTTCTGCATCTAGCTCTGAAAAAATATTTGGGCTTCTAGCAGTGTGTGGGACTTGGTCTATTAGTCCACCTATACTGACCTCCATCAGGTTGCAAATTAAAAATAATTTTTTTCTTCATTTATCTCTGAAAAAATATTTGGGCTTCTAGCAGCGTGTGGGACTTGTTCTATTAGTCCATCTATACTGACCTCCATCAGGTTGCAAATTAAAAATAATTTTTTTCTGCATCTAGCTCTGAAAAAATATTTGGGCTTCTAGCAGTGTGTGGGACTTGGTCTATTAGTCCATCTATACTGACCTCCATCAGGTTGCAAATTAAAAATAATTTTTTTCTGCATCTAACCCAGCCAATAGTTTTGGCCTAATACCACAGTTTGGCCACTCAGCTCTGCTCGGTTACCATCCATTGTTTTTTTGTGCAAACAACTCCAGAGTTGTGAATTAGTTAACCACCAAAATGAGTGGAAAAAGACCTGCTGCTGGTGGAAAGGGGAATAGGCGTGTTGGGAAGGGGAAAAAAGGTTGTGTCCGTGGGGTAGGTGCAGAAGAAAGACCATCTTCCAGCCAAACTAAAATGTCTACTTCTTTTAGCGGACAATGTGATAAGATCCCTTTCTTACGGCCACGCCAATCGCTACAAATTCCAGATGAGGCACAAAAACAGCAGGTGCTTCAACGGATATCAAGTGCTCCTTTAAGTGGGCTCTCCTCCACATCAACTTCAACATCACAAATACTCCAGTCCTCAAAGGTGTCACCCAAATCGCACTTGCTTCCTCACAGCTCCCAAATCTCCAGCTGCCCGTCTGAGTATGAGGTAGAACAGATGGTTGAGTCTGCAGAGCTGTTTACTCATACTATAGCCTGGGAATCAGAGGTCGACTCCAGCGCTTCTGTGAATCCAGACGAGGAAATGATCTGCACTGATGCCCAGAATCTTTATGAGTCGGATCCAGGACCAGACGCAGAAGGTTCTGACCATAATGTAGACCCTCATTCCCAAACTGTAACTCCTGTTGGTGGAGACAATGAGGAAGACGATGATAAGACTCAAATACCTGATTGGAGCGACAACTTTAGTTTTTTGTCAGGGCAGGAACAGGTTGGCTCTGAGGACGACGGGTGTGATAACGCACAGGGTGATGATGATGAGGTCGGAGATCCCACTTACTGTCAACCCACAGTCAGCCAAGAGATGAGGTCAGCAGAGGAGGTGGAGGAAGATGCTAGTGACGACGATGTCAGGTTGCGCCTTCCTGGACAGAGACGTAGTACTGGAAGCACGTCAACAACTGCATCCTCAAACACAACTCTGCCTCTCACCACAAGTCGTGGTGGCTCTTCAGGTCGCATGGGTGCTAAGCCTTGCATAGCCTGGGCATTTTTTCAGATCGATAAAGATGACCCAACTCGTGTTATCTGTAACATTTGTCAGCAAAAGCTAAGTAGAGGCCAAAAAATACATAGTTTGAGTACTTCATGCATGAACCGGCACATGGACATGAAGCATAAGTTGCAGTGGGAAGCTCAGTGTGCTACAATGCGGCCTAGCCGGCCGGGCCAACCACCGTCTGCCATATCTTGTGCATCCGCGGCCTCTTCATCCTCTGTGACTGGGGGGACAGCAGTCACACCTGTTTTGGGGCGCAGACCTGCCACCTCTTTACCCGCAACAGCCAGCGTGATTGGCAGGTCATCATTTTCTTTGGAGGTGGTAACACCAGCTGGTCTTGAGCGCTGTCCGACATCGATAGCACCACCTTTGGATCAAGGCAACCTAACATGTCCGCCTGCATCTTCCTCACAGACCGGCAGTTTGCCGGGGACACCCTTATCAACCCCGTCTAAGCACAATAGCCAGCCCTCGGTCCCTCAGATGTGGACAAGTAATAGACCATTTCCTCCTAGCCATGAGAAAGCTAAGAGGTTGAATTTCACCATCTGTAAGCTCTTGGCTACAGAAATGCTGCCTTTCCGCCTGGTGGACACAGAGGATTTTCGAGACCTTATGTCCGTCGCAGTGCCCCAGTACCAGATGCCCAGTCGGCACTACTTCTCAAAGAAAGGTGTGCCTGCGCTCCACCAGCATGTCGCACACAACATCACCGCTTCTTTGAGAAACTCTGTGTGTGACAGGGTGCATTTCACCACAGACACTTGGACGAGTAGGCATGGACAGGGACGTTACATGTCGCTGACTGGGCACTGGGTAACTATGGTGACAGCAGGACAAGGGGCTGCTGTCCAAGTCTTGCCGTCCCCACGAGTTGTGCGTCAATCCTCTTTATGTCAAAGTTCCTCCACTGCTTCTGCCTCCTCAACCTCCTCTCGGTCTTCCACCTGCACCCAAAGCCTGTCTGGTCATGCCACAAGCTTTCTAACTGCGCAGAAGGGATCCTGCACACCTCCTTACTATGCTGGCAGTAGGGCTCAACGTCATCAGGCGGTTTTTACATTAAAATGTCTGGGAAATGTGAGTCACACAGCTGAGGAGTTGTGGTCAGCTCTGGAGAACCAATTTCATGAATGGTTGTCTCCACTGGACCTGAAACCAGGGAAGGCCGTGTGCGACAATGCTGCAAACCTGGGTGCGGCCCTTCGCCGGGGCAATGTCACACACGTGCCTTGTATGGCTCACGTGTTGAACCTGGTTGTCCAGCAATTTTTAGCCCACTATCCCAGACTAGATGGCCTTCTGCAGAGGGCACGGTCGCTGTGTGCTCACTTCCGCCGTTCGCATCCCGCAGCTCAGCGACTTACATCTCTACAGAAGTCGTTGGGCCTGCCACTTCACCGGCTAAAATGCGATGTGCCTACCCGGTGGAATTCAACTCTGCACATGTTGCAGCGACTGTGGCAGCACCGACAAGCCCTGGTGCAATACGTTCTGACGTATAGCCTGGGCCAACGAGATTCAGAGGTGGGGCAAATCATGCTGGAGGAGTGGTCTCAGATCAGGGACCTATGCACCCTTCTGCACAGTTTTGAAATGGCGACGAAGATGTTTAGTGCTGACGATGCCATTATCAGCATGACTATTCCGGTGATTTACATGCTGGAGCACATGTTAAACAGAATTCGGAGTCAGGTGGTGGCACAAGAGGAGGTGGAGGAAGTAGAGGAGGAGGAGTTGTATGCGGAAGGGCTAACATCTGCAAGGTCCAGACGGTCGGCAGCACCAAGGCGGCAGGCATGTGAGGGTGGGGGAGATGATTTTACCAGGGCGCATGGTAGCAGCCAAACTAGTGAGGAAGGTGCAGGAGCCCAGGAAGAAGTGGAGGACGAACTGATGGAAGACTCATCAGCTGAGGGAGACCTTGATCACATTTCTGTTGTGCGAGGTTGGGGGGAGAGGACAGAGGAAGGAAGCATGATTGTTACCTCGCCACCAACACAACAGGGACTTGGTGCTCCTGGATGCGCAACACACATGAGTGCCTTCTTGCTGCACTACCTGCAACATGACCCTCGAATTGTGAGAATTAGAAATAATCCTGACTACTGGGTTGCCACACTGTTAGATCCCCGGTACAAAAGTAAATTTGCAGAAATTATTCCTGCCATAGAAAGGGATGCACGCATGCAGGAGTATCAGCAGAGACTGTTGCAGAATCTTACATGTGCTTTTCCACAAAATACCAGTGGTGCACGTAGTGAATCTCACAGTTCCAACTTGCCAACCGTGGGACCGTCAAGTGTTCAGCACTCAAACCGTAACAGAACCACAGTATCTGCTGGTAACATCAATTTTGCGGAATCATTTCACCACTTTTTTAGCCCATCCTTTGCAAGGCCACAGGAGACAAGAAGTCTGACACATAGTCAACGCCTAGAGACGATGGTACAGGAGTATCTCCAAGTAAACATTGAAGCCACGACTGTGTCACTGGACCCTTGCTCTTTTTGGGCTTCCAATCTGGATAAATGGCCGGAGCTAGCCACTTACGCCTTGGAGATCTTGTCATGCCCCGCAGCCAGCGTTCTGTCTGAACGTGTGTTCAGCGCTGCTGGTGGTGTGCTGACAGATAAGCGCACGCGGCTCTCCACTGATAATGTAGACAGACTCACGTTCATAAAGATGAACAAATCATGGATCCGAAACGACTTTTCTACCCCTGTGTCATCCTGGGGAGAGTAAAAGCTTGATGATTGGTTAAAATCACCCTACCAACCGTTTTAAGCTTTCAAATTACTAATCATGTTTATCTGTATCTTGACTGGAAAATAATTTGGGCTTTGTAGCAGTGTGCAGCACTGATCCTATTAGGCCATCTATAATAAGCTTCACCAGATTTAAAATTAAAAATAATTTTTAGCTGCATCTAGCCCGGAAAATAATTTTGGGGCTCCGAGATGCGCAAGACACATAAGTGCCTTCTTGCTGCACTACCTGCAGCATGACCCTCATATTGTCAGAATTCGAAGTAATCATGACTACTGGGTTGCCACACTCTTAGATCCCCCAAACTTTTCGATCAACCTTTTCATTTTAATAAAGACCAAAAAAATGGTCATTTTTGAAATTATAAGCATTAGCAGGTTGTTAGAAACTGAAATCAAACAGTTTTCAACTCAAAACTTTATTCTAGGTGATGTTACATTTTCACATAGGACCCCTTGTTCGAAAGGAGCTTCTGAACTCTCTCGTCCATTGAATTTGTCAGGTTTTGGATGGTTTCTGCTTCAATTGTTTTGCATGAGGACAGAATACCCTCCCAGAGCTGTTGCTTAGATGTGAACTGCCTCCCGCCATCATAGACACTCCTTTTAATGATGCTCCAAAGGTTCTGAATGGGGTAGAGGTCAGGGGAGCATGGGGGTCACACCATAAGTTTGTCCCCTTTTATGCCCATATCAGCCAGAGATGCAGATGTTTTATGTGCAGCATGAGATGGTGCATTATCATGCAGAAAACTGATCTTGCTGTGAAATACACGGTTCTTCTTCTTGAACCATGGCAGGAAGTGCTGTTTGAGAAAATCCACATACATTATGGAGTTCATCTTTAGCGCCTTCAGGGATCCTAAAGGGGCCGACAATCTCTCTCCCCATGATTCCAGCCCAAAACATTACTCCACCTCCTCCTTGTTGGCGCTGTAGCCGTGTTTGCGTGGGGTGTCCATCAACCAGCCATCCTCCACTCCATTCATTTGGACCATCGAGCGCTGCACGGCACTCATCCGTGAACAAAATAGTTTTGAAATCAGTCTTCATGTAATGTTTGGCCCACTGGAGCCGTTTCTGCTTGTGTGAAGTGGATAGAGGAGGTCGACAGGATGGCGTATGCACAGCTGCAAACCTCTGAAGGACCCTGCATCTTGTTGTTCGGGGGACGTTGGAGGCACAAGCAGCTTCAAAAACTTGTCTGCTGCCATGACAAGGCTTTTTTGCCGCTGCTCTTTCAACCTGACGTAATTGCCTGTAGGAAAGAGTCCTCAATTTGCCCTTATCAGCACGCACACGTGTGTACTGTGAATCAGCTACATACTTCTTGATTGCCAAGACACTTCATCCTGATCATCGCACAATGTTGATTGTAGTCATGCCTTGACCTAAACACTCCACAATTTGTTGCTTCTCAGCAGCCGACACATCCTTTTTCTTTCCCATTTTGGCAGAAAATGTAGGCTGCTTAATAATGTGAGAGAGCCTTCTTAAGTAGTCTTGCCTTTCATTGGACACACCTGCCAAACTAATTAGCACAGTTGTCTGCAATTGCTTACAGTGATATAAAGAGCCCTGACACACATCACCATCAATGAGTTTAACTGACAAACAAACAAATTCTTCCCTTATCACTCCTAAACACTTTTTGCATAATAATTTGGAACGCGGTGTACATGTGCTTTTCCACAAAACACCAGTGGTTCACGTAGTGAATCTTACAGTTCTAACTTGCCAACCGTGGTCTGTATGGAGTTGTTCAATAAAGGGCCCAAAATTAAGATAACATAGATGGGAGAGGTCTCTATGAATAGGAATTCCTAAGTATTTGATACCCTGTGAGGGCCAGGCAAAGGGAAAGTTGGACTGGATGGAATCCTATATGGATTTAGGGAGGGAGACATCGAGGGCCTCAGACTTCGCTGCATTGATTTTAAAATTTTACCATGTAACAAAGTGATCTATTTCAGCCATAACAGCAGGGATGGATATATGTGATTGAGTGATATATACTAGGACATCATCAGCAAATAGAGAGCACTTGTACTCGGTGCCTCCCACCTCAATCCACCTAATATTGGGGTTATGGCGAATTGATGAGAGCAGGTGCTCCATCACTAGGATGTATAAGAGAGGGGACAGAGGACATCCCTGCCTTGTCCCATTGGTGATTGTGAAAGGTGATGAAAATGTTCTGACGCACCCCCTGGGCCTTGGGACACCCGGAGCCGGACCCTTTTTGGTGGATGCTGGTGGTTGTAGTCTTCGTGGCGGCGATCCGGTTCCGTGGCTCAGGGCGGTCAAACCAGTGGCGGAACTATTTATGTGGTTTTGATGTTTAAATGTCCGACTACGCCACCCGTGGATTGCGGTCAGAGTGAACCGCCGCTACAGGGCAGACCGCTAAGGCTGGTGTTGTGGGTGCAGCAGAGCATAGCATAACTCCCCACGGGAGGAGTATAGCCTCAGGGCAGTGTATGCGGAGGATGGGGGTGATGGTGCAGGGCAGCAGCAGTAATGACACGGAGTCAGTGATGCAGTTCAGGGCCTTTACTCACAGTTCTTATTATCCAGACCACGTCTGCAGGTAACGGCTGCCCACGTCGTACTGTGCTCACCAGGTGAGGGGCTCAGACAACTCCCAGATAACTTTGGAGCGCTTCACAGGACCCCCTTTGTGTGTCCTTTGTCTGGCCTTTCTTACCAACACTTCTGTCCGGCTGCCTCGGGCCTCCTCTTGGTAAACATGGCGCCAGTTTCCCTGACCCTATGTGGTGCCTTCCTAGTGGGTGGAGCAAGGGGCTGCGCCACATAAAATGTCAGAGCCTCCGGTTTCTAGCTGAGGGTCGTTTCCTGCCTCCACTAGTTCGGGGACCGGTCTCCCCCTTTGGCCTGACCCCTCCACGCAGGTGGATTCGGGCGTGCGGTGGCGACTCGCCCGTCCGCACCCCTGGGATCCCTTCATTCCTCGTTCCTGGAGCCTTCTCCGCTCCTCTTCCTTCCTTCTCCCTCTTGCAGGCCTGGGCCTCTGTTACTAGGCCCGCCTCCGGAGCAGAGCTCATGCAGAGCCCCTGCTCCCTGCCACTTCTGCTCAGACTTCTCTGCACTGAACTAAGATGGTGCCCACCTTTTATACACCCTTCTCAATGCACCCAGGAACTGCTTCCTCCCTGCTCCTGCACTGCAGGGTTCCCCTTCCTCAGTGTTCCCTCCCCCCACTCCAGCCAGGGACAGGGACTGTCGTGCCCATCTCAGGGGCATATTGGTCGCCCTGCCCCACGGCAATGTGGTGTAATGCATGCAGGTGTCGGGTCCTGATCCACACTCCATCCTTATCTGAGAGTGAGATATCACACCTCTGGGTGAGGTGCAATACGTCTGTAGCAACCGAGCCCTCGGTGCTACAGTTCCATTTATCTTCAGCCTAGGTGACGTATTGTGATACAGGGCCGTGATTTTGGCTATAAAAGGGTCCCCTAGACCCCTACCCCAAGCTTTTTAAGAGAATCATATATGGCGTGCCAGGAGACTCTATGGAATGCTTTCTCAGCATCCAACGAGAGTATCTACTTACAAATTTTTAACTGCATCTAGCCCAGGAAATACTTTGTGCCTAGTAGCAGTGTCTGCTAGACAGCGGATTATCCCGGCTGTTAAGCAAGCCACACCACCTGTAGTTTGGACACTTAATTTTTTCAAAGGAAATGCTTCGGGACCACGGGATACTCAGTGAAGAGCATCAGGAGGCACCCCAAGGCATAGGGGCTGGGACTGGCACTAGGATGCCTTGCGGTGGACAGCCGAGCTCGATCCTTATAAAAGCTTTTTAACTGCAGCAGCTTTAGTGGACGCTACTGGAGCTGGAATTACGCAGCTGCTGGCATGAGACTTGCCCTCCAATAGATCCTTGTAAATGGATTTAAAGTGTATTCATTCAAATTAGAGGGACAATTTAAATTAAAAAGCTTAGAGCTGCCTCCACCACAGGGGGGCTCTCTCGACCCACCAGCGGACAGGCACCAGTATTGGGAGAGGGGGGCTGGCCGTCAGGGTTCACCGCGGCTCTGGCACAAACCCGGCGACACGGAGGTGGCACGGGCATTAGCGGACTGGCCGTGTCGGCTTCTCACTTTTTGGATTTTAGAAGGGCATGACATGCCTATATCTGTGTCTCCCCCTCCTTTTACTCCTCCACCTCTTTTCTTTTCGCATGACTATATGTACTTGTCACTTTTCCATGTGTTAGTTGTGTCTTCTGAGCAGTTTGTCAGCTTTTGGACACCTTTGAAGGTGTTTTCTATGTGTTTCTATGTGTTTTTGTTTGCCTGCCATTGGTTTTAACGGTGTTCGAAGGTGTTCGACGAACAGTTCGACGAACAGTTCGGCGAACACACGGGTGTTCGACGAACCGAACCGAACTCGAACACTACGGGGGTGGCTCAACACTACTAATGAGTATTTTTATAATATGTATCCCATTTTCTGTATTATGTCTTATTTATATGATGCATGTCTAATAAAGCATTTTTAATGTGACAACATCACCTTTTATGTCGTCCATTTTGGCTTTTGCCACTCTTCCTTTATACTCCAGAACCAGGCAGAGTAGGGAGAGCTGCTGCTGCATCAGGAAGAGATTTGCCTCTTCATAGTTAGTATAGGTATTCCACAACATGTATATACAGTACAGACCAAAAGTTTGGACACATCTTCTCATTTAAAGATTTTTCTGTATTTTCATAACTATGAAAATTGTATTCACACTGAGGGCATCAAAACTATGAAATAATACATGTGGAATTATATACTTAACAAAAAAGTGTGAAACAACTTAAAATATGTCTTACATTCTAGGTTCTTCAAAGTAGCCACCTTTTGCTTTGATGACTGCTTTGCACACTCTTGGCATTTTCTTGATGAGCTTCAAGTGGTAGTCACTAGAGATGAGCGGTATTCAACTAGAACTGTTCGCCAATCTCAAATTCGAGCTGTTTTGGGCGGTGTTCGAGTTGTTCGACGAACCCGAACGATTTGCAAAAAATTCGGCTGTTCGAGGTTATGTTCGATAACTGTTCGTGCACCAAAAGCGTGTCCTGCATGTCTGGCGCTATTTTGAGCACCAATCATGCAGGGATTGCCTGCCGCTCACTGTAATGCCACAGCCATGGTGGTTGTGGCATTACAGTGATTGCCCAAATCGATGGGAACAGTGCCAACAGTGAAACATGAAAAGCGGCAATTCAGCAGCGGCATAGACCGGTACCCGACAATTTAGAACAGAAAGAATAGAGCATCACACATAGATTAGATAGAAACATGTCAGTCACATATATAATAAGTACAGTGATAGTGTTGCTTACTGTACTTGTCATTTAGTGTAAAGGATTTATCAAAAAAAATAATAGTGTTTTCATGCACCGTCTCTTTAAAAAAGCCGGCTGGCAATTCAGCAGCGGTACCCGACAATTTAGAATAGAAAGAATAGAGAATCACACATTAGATTAGATAGATAGAAACATGTCAGTCACATATATATGAAGTACAGTGACAGTGTTGCTTACTGTACTTGTTATTTAGTGTTAAAATAAAGGATTTATTTAAAAAAAATTGGCGTGGGGGTCCCCATAATTTTAGGCTCTAGCGGAGGTTAAGCAGACGGCTGGGGCAGATGTTTGAAGCTTGGGAGGGGGGTAATACCCATGGAGCTTCCCAGGCTACTAATATCAGCCCCCAGCTGAATACCTAGCCTTTACTAGCTATTAAAATGGGGACCCCCCCAAAAAAATGACGTGGGGTCCCCCCTAATTTAATAGCTAGCAAAGGCTAGGCAGACAGCTGGGGGCTGATATTAATAGCCCAGGAAGGGTGCCATGAATATTGGCCCCCTCCCAGGCTAGAAACACCAGCCATCAGCCGCCCCAGAACTGGCGCATCCATAGGATGCGCTAATTCTGGCACTTAGTCTCGCTCTTCCCACTGCCCTGTAGCGGTGGCAGTGGGGTAATAGGGCTGGGGTTGATGTCAGCTTATAATGCCAGCTGACATCAAGCCCAGGTTAGTAATGGAGAGGCGTCTATAAGACACCCCCATTACTAATCCCATAGTCAAAGTTAAAAGAAAACACAAACACCCAGAATAAACTCCTTTAATTGAAATAAAGACACATTCCTTTATTGTTCTAAATTAAACCATACTTACCATCACGCCCATTCCAGCTGAAGCCAACGATCTCCTGCAATAAAAGTAAAATAATAAAGCAACCTCATCCTTACCTTTCCATGGTTCCCACGACAGCTTCAGCTCTGCTACATCGAGATGACAGGCTGGACCGCAGCAGAACGCTGCCATCCAGCTTGCCATGCCGCGGACACTGAGAAGCGCAGTCTTGCTTGCGCTCCTCAGTGTCTGGCTGTAACGGCATAACGATGAGCCGAGGTCATGTTCAATGAGCTCGGCTCACCTCATGCACGTCACGGACAGCGTGGGAGAATTCTCACGCTGAAGCGCTGAGTGCAGGAGAATTTTCCCACGCTGTCAGTGACGTGCATGAGGCTGATATTTAAATTTGGCGCACAAATCGGTGATTGGTCGCGGGCAGCGTCCGCGACCAATCAGCACAGTAGTGTTTAACTTTGGCGGCAAGATCAGTGATTGGTCACGGTCAAGACGGGGGTGTCTTATAGACGCCTCTCCATTACTAACCTGGGCTTGATGTCAGCTGGCATTATAAGCTGACATCAACCCCAGCCCTATTACCCCACTGCCACTGCTACAGGGCAGTGGGAACAGCGAGGCTAAGTGCCAGATTTGGCGCATCCTACGGATGCGCCATTTCTGGGACAGCTGACGGCTGGTGTTTCAAGCCTGGGAGGGGGCCAATATTCATGGCACCCTTCCTGGGCTATTAATATCAGCCCCCAGCTGTCTGCTTAGCCTTTGCTAGCTATTTAAATAGGGGGGACCCCACGTCATTTTTTTTAGGGGGGTCCCCCATTTTAATAGCTAGTAAAGGCTCGGTATTCAGCTGGGGGCTGATATTAGTAGCCTGGGAAGCTCCATGGGTATTACCCCCTTCCCAGGCTTCAAACATCTGCCCCAGCCGTCTGCTTAACCTCCGCTAGAGCCTAAAATTACGGGGAACCCCACGCCAATTTTTTTTTTAATAAATCCTTTATTTTAACACTAAATGACAAGTACAGTGATCAACACTATCACTGTACTTCTTATATATGTGACTGACATGTTTCTATCTATCTAATCTATGTGTGATGCTCTATTCTTTCTGTTCTACATTGTCGGGTACCGCTGCTGAATTGCCGGCCGGCTTTTTTAAAGAGACGGTGCATGAAAACACTATTATTTTTTTAAATAAATCCTTTACACTAAATGACAAGTACAGTAACCAACACTGTCACTGTACTTATTATATATGTGATTGGCATGTTTATATCTATCTATGTGTGATGCTCTATTCTTTCTGTTATAAATTGTCGGGTACCGCTGCTGAATTGCCGGCCGGCTTTTTTAAAGAGACGGTGCACGAAAACACTATTATTTTTTTTAATAAATCCTTTACACTAAATGACAAGTACAGTAAGCAACACTGTCACTGTGCTTCTTATATGTGTGACTGACATGTTTCTATCTATCTAATCTATGTGTGATGCTCTATTCCTTCTTGTCTAAATTGTCGGGTACCGGTGTATGCCGCTGCTGAATTGCCGGCCGGCTTTTTTAAAGAGAGCGTCTTCTGAGCAGTTTGTCAGCTTTTGGACACCTTTGAAGGTGTTTTCTATGTGTTTCTATGTGTTTTTGTTTGCCTGCCATTGGTTTTAACGGTGTTCGACGGTGTTCTAAGGTGTTCGACGAACAGTTCGACGAACAGTTCCTCGAACATCCCGGTGTTCGACGAACCGAACCGAACCCGAACACTACGGGGGTGGCTCAACACTAGTAGTCACCAGAAATGGTCTTCCAACAATCTTGAAGGAGTTCCTAGAGATGCTTAGCACTTGTTGGCCCTTTTGCCTTCACTCACCCCAAACCATCTCGATTGGGTTCAGGTCTGGTGACTGTGGAGGCCAGGTCATCTGGCATAGCACCCCATCACTCTCCTCCTTGGTCAAATAGCCTGGAGGTGTGTTTGGGGTCATTGTCCTGTTGAAAAATAAATGATGGTCCAACTAAACGCAAACCGGATGGAATAGCATGCTGCTGCAAGATGCTGTGGTAGCCATGCTGGTTCAGTATGCCTTCAATTTTGAATAAATCCCCAACAGTGTCACCAGCAAAGCACCCCCACACCATCACACTTCCTCCTCCATGCTTCACGGTGGGAACCAGGCATGTAGAGTCCATCCGTTCACCTTTTCTGCATCGCACAAAGACACGGTGGTTGGAACCAAAGATCTCAAATTTGGACTCATCAGAACAAAGCACAGATTTCCACTAGTCAAATGTCCATTCCTTGTGTTCTTTAGCCCAAAGAAGTCTCTTCTGCTTGTTGCCTGTCCTTAGCAGTGGTTTCCTAGCAGCTATTTTACCATGAAAGCCTGCTACACAAAGTCTCCTCTTAACAGTTGTTGAAGAGATGTGTCTGCTGCTAGAACTCTGTGTGGCATTGACCTGGTCTCTAATCTGAGCTGCTGTTAACCTGCGATTTCTGAGGCTGGTGACTTGGATAAACTTATCCTCAGAAGCAGAGGTGACTCTTGGTCTTCCTTTCCTGGGGCGGTCCTCATGTGAGCCACTTTCTTTGTCGCGCTTAATGGTTTTTGCAACTGCACTTGGGGACACTTTCAAAGTTTTCCCAATTTTTCGCACTGACTGACCTTCATTTCTTAAAGTAATGATGGCCACTCGTTTTTCTTTACTCAGCTGCTTTTTTCTTGCCATAATACAAATTCTAACAGTCTATTCAGTGGGACTATCAGCTGTGTATCCACCAGACTTCTGCACAACACAACTGATGGTCCCAACCCCATTTATAAGGCAAGAAATCCCACTTATTAAACCTGACAGGGCACACCTGTGAAGTGAAAACCATTTCCGGTGACTACCTCTTGAAGCTCATCAAGAGAATGCCAAGAGTGTGCAAAGCAGTCATCAAAGCAAAAGGTGGCTACTTTGAAGAGCCTAGAATATAAGACATATTTTCCGTTGTTTCACACTTTTTTGCTAAGTGTATAATTCCACATGTGTTAATTCATAGTTTTGATGCCTTCAGTGTGAATGTACAATTTTCATAGTCATGAAAATACAGAAAAATCTTTAAATGAGAAGGTGTGTCCAAACTTTTTGTGTGTACTGTATATATCCAACTGAACTAACAGTCCTTCTGAGGACTAATTCAGCTGCATATATTCAGTGGTGATAGCAGGAGTGAGGCAGGCAGGCAGTATATATGGCAGACTACAGTGCATGATACAGCACAAGAGAGTTCATTGAAGGTCCCGTTAGTATGGGTATTCCACAACATATACACACATATATATATATATAAATATATATATATATATGTATATACTGTATATATATATATATATATATATATATATCCATCTTAACTAACAGTCCTTCTGAGGACTAATCCAGCTGCATATATTCAGTGGTGATAGCAGGAATTAGGCAGGCAGGCAGTGTATTTGGCAGACTGCAGTGCATAAAATGCAAGAGGGTCCATTGAACGTTCCTACTGCTACTTTTCTTACAGATATTTGTAGACATAGCCCCAGATATCAGGGGCTAGCAATCCAGAGTACACCATTTTCTGCTCCATTTGCTTATTCTCACTGCAGAATAAAGCCAGATCTGTTTCATATTTCAGCGATAAAATCCAGAAATGTAATCTGAACGTGGAAAATATTGGCCTCTTTTTCCATTCTGTTGTAGTGTGTCAGTCAAGATATTCACACTAGGTGTCTGTGAAGAATAGTATTAGTAAATTACAGGCCCGCTATTTAAAACCGTTGTTTTCTGTCAGACATAGCACCTAATAAGAGTGTTCAAAAATCTGACATTTCTTCCATTTTCATTCCGTTGCAGTGTGTCGGTCAAGCTATTCACACTAGATGTCTGTGAAGAATAGAATTAGCAAATTACTGCTTTTTAAAACTGTGGTTCTCTGTCACACGAATCACATATAAGTGCGTTCCAAAATCAGCAATATCTTGTGAACATGGAAAATATTGTGCTCCATTAAAAATGGGCAAGGTGCGTGGCAAGGGACGAGGAACTGGACGTGATGGTGATTGTGCATGCAGAGGACGAGGATGTGGCCGTGGGCAAGCTGAAATTGTGCTACAACAAAATACCCACATCTTGTAGCTCGACCATCCTGTCTCAATTACTAGGGGACTGCAGAACACCACTATTGAACGCAGTGTGAAAAGGTTATTGGTTGGATAGCAGATAATGCTTCCAGTAACTTAGCCACCACCACCACCACCACCCTGTCTTCCACACGGTCAAGTCTCACCAGCCGTGAGTCTGGTCCGCATATTCCTCACCCTGATCCTCCTTCCTCCAACCATGCTGATTGTCAGAAAGTCAGGAGGAGGACCAGGGTGCAGAAGTGGAAGACGAGGTGGTGGATGATATAGTTACTGACCCAAACTGGCAGGGGGACATACAGAGCGAGGACAGCAGCACACAGTGGGAGCAAGGCATAGCAGCACAACAGGCATGAAGAAGCAGTGTGGTTGCTGCAGACACAATGAGGGAAAGCGTTTCTCGCAACGCCAACACGATGGAAGTTGCCAGTACAACTGTTAGGTCTTCCCGAGTCTGTTTTTTTTTTAAAGACTCTGCAGATAACCACAAAAAGGCCATTTGAATGAACTGCTAGGCCAGCATCAGCAGGAGTAGCAAAACTAGCAGCCTGACCACCACCAGGGGAACACTGTCAAACTCAGGCACATGGCAGCACAGCACACTACCAAGTGGGCCAAATCCCAGGGTCCAGCAACTGTGTCTGCAGGTGACACCACTGTTTGTTCCGCTTTTGTGTGTGCACGCCAATTCCCTGTCCATGGCGCATGAGAAGATGCCTACAGCCCTGCACCTGTCATTGCACACTCTCAACTAGCATCATCAGCAAGCACGTCCACGTCCTTGTCCAAGCGCAGCGTTCAGTTGTCCCTACCCCAGTTCTTGGAATGCAAGCGCATATACGCAGCCAACGCCCCACAGGCCACACTACTAAATTCCCACATTTCGCAAATGCTTGAGCTCAAAATGTTGCCTTTTAGGCTCATGGAGACGGAAGCTTTCCGCAACCTGATGGTGGCGGTTGTCCCTCGGTACTCGGTCCCCAGCCACCACTATTTATCCTGGTGTGCTGTCTCTACATTACGCGAGCACGTGTCCCACAACATTAGACATGCCCTCAACAACGCAATTACTGAGAAAGTCCACCTACCACGGACACGTGGACAAGTGCTTGTTGGCAGGGATGGCACATCTCGCTGACGGCACACTAGGTTAATATAGAGGAAGTCGGGACCCAGTCGGACCTTGCGATGGAACACGTCCTGCCGATGCCGAGGATTGAGGGCCCTTGGTCAATCAGTGTTGCCGCCACATTCTACAACTCCTGTACCTCCTCCTCCTCTTCAGCCTCCATCTCCAAAATGACCACATCAGTTGCAAGCTGGAAACACTGCAGCACTGCCTCGGCCAAGCGACAACAGGCTATGCTGAAGCTAATATGCTTAAGTGACAAACCACACAACACTGAAGAGTTGTGGACAGCTCTGAAAGTGAAGGCAGATCTGTGGCTGACACTGCTGAAACTACAACCAGGCATGGTCATGTGTGACAATGGCCGGAACCTGGTGGTGGCTCTGAGGCGAGGCGAACTCACACACGTACCATGCCTAGCCCATCTGCTTAACCTCATGGTTCAGCAGTTTCTCAAAACCTACCCGGATCTGTCGGATCTGCTTGTCAAAGTACACCTAGTGTGTGTCCATTTTAGAAAGTCAGCTACAGCTTCTGCCGCCCTTGCCGTGCTTCAGCAGCATTTGCAGCTTCCAGCTCATTGACTGATCTGCGATGTCCCCACGCGTTGGACCTCTACATTGCAGATGTTGGGAAGGATTTGTGAGCAGAAGAGGGCAGTTGTTGACTACCAGCATTAACAAGGCCGTCGGTATTCAGGTCAGAATCCACACATAAAACCTCAAGAGTGGACATGGATGTCAGACATTTGTACCATCCTCCAAAACATTGAGGACTCCACCAAGATGGTGAGCGGCCTTAACTAGCGCCACCATCCCGCTTCTTTGTCTTCTGAAACACTCTCTGCTCACAATTGAAGAGGATGCATTGCAGATGGAGCACGATGAGATGGAGCAAGGAACCATACAGGGTGATTACACACAGCCCAGCCTCATTTCATCCCAACGTGGATTGGGTGACAATGAGAAAGAGGAAAAACACAGTAAAACAAACGTGTAAAAAAGTAACAGTAAACAGCAAGTGCTAGTAAAAAGGTGATAAAAAATAGGATATTTAGTTAACACGTTTTTTGCAAAAAATGTGTACTAAGCCGCTCTACCAACATCAAGGTAACCCACATCAGAGCAGCCCCTAACTGGTGTATTTAAAAACTGATCATGTGTGTAGTACCTATATGAGCAGATCTGTAGATAATGTCCATGTGGACACGCTGCAGAAGAGGCCCATGTGCTTGTATTCAATGAGGAAGAGGAGGAGGAGGAGCTAGTTTCCAGGACTATAGACGGTACTACCTGCACAACTGTCATACCGTCTGTTCATCGTGGATGGCCTGAGGACAGGGAGGAGGAGGATGAGGAGGAGGAGGAGGAAGAGAGCATGGTCAGTCGTCCTCTTGGTGAGGACACGGAAGTCATGCCTCTTTGCAGTCTGGCACACATGGCTAAGTTTATGTTATGCTACCTTTCCTGTTACCCTCTTGCTGTCCAAATTTTGAGTGACAGTCATTACTGTTTGGTGACACTTCTAGACCGACGCAACAAGGAGAATTTTCTGTTTCTTATTTCCTTGCAGAACAGGCCTAATAAAATGGGGCAGTACCAGAAGGCCCTTGTTGCGGAATTATTTAAAAAATTCCCATCTGAAAATGTTGCTGCAGAGGGCACAGTTCGTTGGACAACCAAAGAGTACAGCCAAGAGCGACACAAATGCAATCCAGCAGAGGCAGGGGAACACAGTCAAAGTTATGGGACAGTTTTCTCAGACCCTCGAATCGCACAGGCCCTGAGGTATTCTCCCAAGGAAGGAAAAGTTTAGGAAGATGGTGACGAAGTACTTTGCCGACCGAACCAAAGTCCTCCGTGATTCCTCTGTGCCTTATAATAAGGGTATAATATATATATAATTGGGTATCCAAGCTGCACACTGGCTCTCTATGCCTTGGAGGTTCTGGCCTGCCCTGCCACTAGCGTTTTGTCAGAGATGGTTTTTAGAGCCACTGGTGGAATTATAACCTATAGACTCATCTGTCTGTCAACTGAAAATGCTGACAGGCTGACTCTTATAATAAAGAACAAGGGCTGGATTGGGCCAGATTTCTCAACACCACTGAATGAGAGCAGTGTAACATAACTCATATACACCCAGACATGGGTATACGCTTCCTGATTATGTCTGTTTGCTAATGTCCTCCTCCTTCTCCGCATCTTCATCCTCCACCACCATATCACCACCATATCTACCATATCAACATATCTACGTCTCTCCAAATTTTTGGCAGCCGTTGCTTCACTGAATAGGCAAACAGTAGGGGAGACACACTTCCTAATAATAGGAGTATTGTTTCAGGAGGCCCTCCGACCTCTACGTCACTTGCAAGGGGCATTGGAGTTCCTCCAAATTTTTGGCAGCCATTGCTTCACTGCATAAGCAAACAGTATGGGAGACACACTTCCTAATAATGGAAGCATTTTTTGCAGGAGGTCCTCCGTCCTCTATATCTCTTGCAAGGGGCATTGAAGTTCCTCCAAATTTTTGGCAGCCGTTGCTTCACTGCATTGGCAAACTGTGTGGGAGACACACTTCCTAATAATGGAAACATTGTTTTCAGGATGTCCTCCAACCTCTACGTCTCTTGCAAGGGGCATTGGAGTTCCTCCAAATTTTCGGCAGCAGATGCAGTCACTACATAGGCAAACAGTATGGGAGACACACTTACAAATAATGGGAACAATGTTATCAGTAGGCCCTCTGACCTCTACATCTCTGGCAAGGGGCATTGGCAAACAGTATGGGAGACACTTTCTAATAATGGGAGCATTTTTTGCAGGAGGCCCTCCAACCTCTACGTCTCTTCCAAGGGGCATTGGAGTTCCTCCTAATTTTTGGCAGCCGTTGCTTCACTTCATAGGCAAACAGTATAGGTGACACATTTCTTAATAATGGGAGCATTTTCTGCAGGAGGTCCTCCGTCCTCTATATCTCTTGCAAGGGGCATTGAAGTTCCTCCAAATTTTTGGCAGCCGTTGCTTCACTCCATTGGCAAACTGTGTGGGAGACACACTTCCTAATAATGGAAACATTGTTTTCAGGATGTCCTCCAGCCTCTACGTCTCTTGCAAGGGGCATTAGAGTTCCTCCAAATTTTCGGCAGCAGTTGCAGTCACTGCATAGGCAAACAGTATGGGAGACACACTTACAAATAATGGGAACAATGTTATCAGTAGGCCCTCTGACCTCTACATCTCTGGCAAGGGGCATTGGCAAACAGTATGGGAGACACTTTCTAATAATGGGAGCATTTTTTGCAGGAGGCCCTCCAACCTCTACGTCTCTTGCAAGGGGCATTGGAGTTCCTCCAAATTTTTGGCAGCCGTAGCAGTTACTGCATAGGCAAACAGTATGAGAGACACACTTCCTAATAATGGGAGCATTTTCTGCAGGAGACCCTCCGACCTCTACGTCTCTTGCAAGGGGCATTGGAGTTCCTCCAAATTTTTGGCAGCCATAGCAGTTACTGCATAGGCAAACAGTATGAGAGACACACTTCCTAATAATGGGAACATTGTTTTCAGGAGGCCCTCCAACCTCTACGTCTCTTGCAAGGGGCATTGGAGTTCTTCCAAATTTTTGGCAGCCGTTGCAGTTACTGCATAGGCAAACAGTATGAGAGACAAACTTCCTAATAATGGGAACATTGTTTTCAGGAGGCCCTCTGACCTCTACGTCTCTTGCAAAGGGCATTGGAGTTTCTCCAAAATTTTGGCAGCCATTGCTTCACTGCATAGGCAAACAGTATGGGAGACACTCTTCATAATAATGGGAACATTGTTTTCTTGAAGCCCTCCAACCTCTACGTCTCTTGTAAGGGGCATTGGAGTTCCTCCAAATTTTTGGCAGCCGTTGCTTCACTGCATAGGCAAACAGTATGGGAAACACACTTCCTAATAATGGGAACATTGTTTTCAGGAGGCCCTCCGACCTCTACATCTCTTGCAAAGGGCATTGAAGTTCCTCTAAATTTTTGGCAGCCATTGCTTCACTGCATTGGCAAACTGTATGGGAGACACATTTCCTAATAATGGGAGCATTTCTTGCAGGAGGCCCTCCAACCTCTACGTCTCTTGCAAGGGGCATTGAAGTTCCTCCAAATTTTTGGCAGCCGCTGCTTCAGTGCATTGGCAAACAGTATAGGAGACACACTTTCTAATAATGGGAACAATGTTTTCAGGAGGTCCCCCAACCTCTACGGCACTTGCAAGGGGCACTGGAGTTCCTCCAAATTTTTTGCAGCCGTTGCTTCACTGCATAAGCAAACAGTATGGGAGACACACCTCCTAATAATAGGAACATTGTTTTCAGGAGGCTCTCCAACCTCTACGTCTCATGTAAGGGGCATTGGAGATCCTCCAAATTTTTGGCAGCCATTGCCGTCACTGCATAGGCAAACAGTATGGGAGACACACTTCCTAATAAAGGGAGCATTGTTTTCAGGAGACCCTCCGACCTCTACATCTCTTGCAAGGGTCATTGGAGTTCAACCAAATTTTTGGCAGCTGTCGCTTCACTGCATAGGCAAACTGTATGGGAGACACACTTCCTAAGAATGGCGGCATTTGTTGCAGGAGGCCCTCTGACCTCTACGTCTTTTGCAAAGGGCATTGGAGTTCTTCCAAATTTTTAGCAGCTGTTGCTTCACTGCATAGGCAAAGAGTATGGGAGACTTACTTACTAATAATGGGAGCATTTTTTGCAGGATACTCTCCAACCTCTACGGCTCTTGCAAGGGGCATTGGAGTTCCTCCAAACTTTTGGCAGCCGTTATTTCACTGCATAAGCAAACAGTATGGGAGACACACTTCCTAATAATGGGAGCTTTTTTTGCAGGAGGCCCTCCGACCTCTACTTCTCTTGCAAGGGGCATTGGAGTTCCTCCAAATTTTTGGCAGCTGTTGTTGAACTGCATAGGCAAACAGTATGGGAGACAAACTTCCTAATAATGGGAACAATGTTTTTAGGATACCCTACCACCTCTACGTCTCTTGCAAGGGGCATTGGAGTTCCTCCAAATTTTTGGCATCCATTGCTTTACTGCATAAGCAAACAGTATGGGAGACACACTTCATAATAATGGGAGCATTGTTTTCAGGAGGCCCTCCAACTTCTATGTGTTTTGCAAGGGGCATTGGAGTTCCTCCAAATTTTTGGCAGCCGTTGCTTCACTGCATAGGCAAACAGTATGGGAGACACATTTCCTAATAATGGGAACATTGTTTTCAGGAGGCCCTCCGACTTCTACGTCTCTTGCAAGGGGCATTGGAGTTCCTCCAAATTTTTGGTAGCTGTTGCCGTCACTGCAAATGAAATAACAGTATAGGAGTCCCACTCGTTAATAATGGGAACAGCAAAGCACAGCCGACTGCTGGTCCTTTAAGAGTAGCAAGGTCTGCCTGATGGCCCTATAAATATAGTCTTTGTGACTTTCAGAGTCCCTCCATCATAAATGAAACAGGATGTGTCTGAAGATTTGTCACACACCTCATGGCCAAATAAGGTTGTAAAATGTTAAAATGACATTTCCTGGTGAATGCATTTGTCTTGGTTGAAAGCAATGCAAAAGTGCAAAAACGCATCATAAACATTATGTGTGAACATAGCCCAAGGTGTAGAGGAGAATTTTTGTTTTTGGTTATTTATTTTGCCTTATATACAAGTCATTATCCTGGAAAGGATGTTCCTTAGCATATTACCCAGGAAAATCCATTTTGGTTCCGTTTTTGTATGTTTTATTGAGAGTCCGTGAAAGTGGCCTAATACCTCTAACAACGTTGTTGACAGCTAGTGTTGAGCGAGCATGCTCGACACTGCTCGGTACTCACCCAAGCATCTCACTACTCGGGATGTTCAGCGAGCACCGAGTATTTTCGGGTTACTTAGGCGGGAGCTCGGGTCTCCGCCCTGCATGTTTGGCTCTCTTCACAGAGCCAATGAACATGCAGGGATGGCCAGCCAGTCACTGTATTGCCGCAGCCATGTTGGTTGTGGGCATTACAGTGATTGGCTGGCCGCACAGCGTCACCTCGAATATTTAAAACCGGGCGCCGCCACCTTGGACACAGTCGCTCCAGATCAGACAGTGTAGGGAGAGTGCTGCTGAGCTAGGGTGAGATTTATACTGCGAAATAGGTAGTGTAGGGTCTCTAAAGCCTGCAAAATCAAACAAACAGTCCTTCTGAGGACTAATATCCATCCCAGATATCAGGCAGGCAGGCAGGCTGTATGGGAGACGCAGTTTTTATACCAAAAAACACTGCATTACAGTCCTGTGTGCTGCTTCTCAAATTGCTAGACTTAGCCCCAGGCCTCAGGGGCCAGGAAAAATCCTTTTTTTTTCATCTAAATCCTCTTTTTTTTTTTTTCCTCAGTCAGACTGTGCAAATACCTGTCTTATTAACCTTTTGGTATTTCCCCCCCCCCAAAAAAAAAAAAATTGAGTGTCTCGCTGACTGTTCAGACACAAATATATCTGTTTAAAAGATTCTGGTGTAGCCAAGAGAACTAAAACAGTGGTTTTCCTCTTCCACGGTTCAAATCTGGGTGTAATCCACCTTTTTGCCTTTTTTACATAAAAAAAACAGTTTGAGTGTATCGCTGACTGTTCAGACACAAATATATATGTTTAAAAGATTCTGGTGTAGGCCAGAGAACTAGAACTGTGGTTTTCCTCTTCCACGGTTCAAATCTGGGTGTAATCCACCTTTTTGCCTTTTTTACATAAAAAAAATCAGTTTGAGTGTATCGCTGACTGTTCAGATATCAATATATCTGTTTAAAAGATTCCGGTGTAGGCCAGAGAAATAGAACTGTGGTTTTCCTCTTCCACGGTTCTAATCTCCTTTTTATTACCCTTTTGCCATTGATAGTGCGAGTGTAAGCTACTTTACTTCATTTACAATGGGCAAGGCTCATGGTAAGGGACGTGGAACTGGATGTTCTGGTGATGGTGCGTGCAGAGGATGGGGCCATGGCCAAGGTGAAAATGTGCCACAACCAACAGCCACATCTTCTCGCTTCCAGTTCTTGACCGAATTACTAGGGAAGCACACAACAACAACACTATTGCCAACTGATCAGTGTGAACAGGTTATTAATTGGATAGCAGATAATACTTCCAGTGACCTGGGCACCACCACCTCCGGTTTGTCTTCCACATGGTCAAGTCTTAGTAGGCGTGAGTCTCGACCGCATACTCCTTCTCACCCTGATGCTCCTTCCTCCCACCATGCCGAGTGTCGTCAGACAGCAACTGATCCCATAGTTGGACACTCTGAAGAGCTGTTCACTGGTCCATTTCCATATTTGGGCCCCTCGCCTACTCCGCTTGAAGTGGTGGAAGAGAAGATCCCATGTAGCGATGGCGAAATATTTCAACAGCCATGGCCACAGGAAGGCGACGCTGGTAATTTGTCACAAGAGGTGGATGATGACGAGACACAATTGCCATGAAGTGAGGAGGAGGACCGTGGTGCAGAAGTGGAAGAGGAGGAGGTGGTGGATGATCTAGTAACTGACCCAACGTGGCAGGAGGACACACAGAGCGAGGCCAGCAGCACACAGGGGGAGGGTGGCAGAGTACCCCAACAGGCAGGAAGAAGCAGTGTGGTGGCCGCACACAGAATGCGGGCAACCATTCCCCGTAACACCAACACGAGGGATGTTGCCAGTGCAATCGGTAGGTTTTCCAGAGTCTGGAATTTTTTTAAAGACTCTGCTGATAACCCCAAAAAGGCCATTTGTACCAGCTGCCAGGCCAGCATCAGCAGTGGTGACAAAACTACCAGCCTGACCAATATCAGCATGATCAAGCACATGTCAGCAAAGCACCAGACTTTGTGGGGCGAACCCCAGGGTCCACGACCAGTGTCAGCGGGTGTCACCACTGCTTCTTCCGCTGTTGTGCGTAAAAGAGAACCCCCTGTTGTGCGTGCAAGGCAATACCCTGTCCATACTGCATGCAAAGATGCCCCCCTCCTCTCAGTCTTCACTTGTTATTGCAGTTTCTCAAGAAACAGCATCAACGTCCACATCCACGTCCCACCGCAGCATTCAATTGTCCATATCCCAGACCTTTGAATGAAAGCGCAAATTCGCAGCCAATGCCCCACAGGCCACAGTCCTAAATTCGCACATTTCACGACTGCTTGCATTGGAAATGCTGCCTTTTAGGCTGGTGGAGTTGGAATGCTTCCGCAACCTTATGGCGGTGGCCATCCCTCGGTACTCGGTCCCCAGCCGACACTATTTTGCCCGGTGTGCCATCCCCGCACTACACAAGTCCAAAACATCTGCCATGCCCTCAACAATGCAGTTACTGGGAGAGTCCACCTGACAACGGACACGTGGACAAGTGCTTGGGCCAGGGACGGTACATCTCCCTGACGACACACTGGGTAAACATAGTGGAAGCCGGGACCCAGTCAGACCTTGGGATGGAACACATCCTCCCCACACCGAGGATTGCGGGCCCTATGTCAGTCAGAGTTGCCCCCACAGTGTACAGCTCCTGCGCTTCATCCTCCTCCTCATGTTCAGCCTCCATCTCAGATATCACCACATCAGTTACAAGCTGTAAGCACTGCAGTACTGCCTCTACCAAGCAGCAACAGGCTGTGCTGAAACTCATAAACTTAGGTTATAAACCTCACACTGCTTGTGAGTTGTGGATAGCTGTGAAAGAGCAGGCAGATCTGTGGCTGAGACCGCTGAACCTACATCCAGTGACAATGGCCATAACCTGGTGGCGGCTCTGAAGCGAGGCGAGATCACACACGTACCATGCCTGGCTCATGTGCTTAACCTCGTGGTTCAGCGGTTTCTTAAATCGTACCCCGAGTTGCCAGATCTGCTCGTCAAAGTACGCCGCCTGTCAGCTCATTTTCGCAAGTCAGCTACAGCTTCCGCCGCCCTTGCTGTGTTGCAGCAGCGTTTGCAGCTTCCGGCACACCGACTGGTGTGTGATGTCCCCACATGTTGGAACTCTACCCTCCACATGTTGCAAAGGATTTGTGAGCAGAAGAGAGCAGTTGTGGAGTACCAGCTGCAACAAGGCCGTCGATATTCATGTCAGACTCAACACATAAGACCTCAGGAGTGGACCTGGTTGTCTGACATATGTACCATCCTGACAAACTTTGAGGAGTCCACCAAGATGGTGAGTGATGATGATGCCATCATTAGCGTCAGCATCCCACTTGTCTGTCTTTGCAACGCTCTCAGCAGAGAATTAAAGAGGAGGCATTGCAGCCAGAGTATGATGAGATGGATCAAGAAGCCATAGCGGGCGACACAGCCCAGCCTCATCTCATCCCAACGTGCATTGGGGGACAATGATGGAGAGGAGGAGGAGGCAGAAGAACAGGAGCTGGTATCATGCGCTGTAGACGGTAGTACCTGTACAACTGTCATATCATCGGTTCAGCGTGGGTGGCCTGAGGACAGGGGGGAGGAGGAGGAGAGCATGGTCAGTCGTCATGTTGGTGAGGACACGGAAGTCTTGCCGTTTACCAGTTTGGCACGCATGGCTAATTTTATGTTAAGCTGTCTTAAACATGACCATCGCGTTGTCAAAATGTTGGGTGACAGTCATTACTGGTTGCTGACACTTTTAGACTCCCCGCTACAAGGAGAACTTTCACTCTCTTATTTCTGAGGTGGAGAGATCTACAAAAATAGGGCAGTACCAGAAGGCCCTTGCTGCAGAACTGTAAAAACGTTCCCATCTGAACTTGCTAGCGGCAGAGGTCACAGTTCGTTGCCCAAGCAAGGCGTACAGGCGAGAGAGACGCAACTCCAATCTAGGAGAGGCAGGGAAACACTGTCAACATTCTGGGACAGTTTTCTGAGACCCGCCCAGCTTACAGGCCCTGAGGCGCGGGGTACTCTCACAAGGAGTGGAAAGTTTCAAAAGATGGTGAGAGAGTACCTTGCCTACCGTACCAGTGTCCTCCATGATTCCTTTGTGCCTTTTAATTATTGGGTATCCAAGCTGGACACTTGGAATGAACTCGGTCTGTACGCCTTGAAGGTCCTGGCCTACCCTGCCGCTAGCGTGTTATCGGAGCTGGTTTTTAGTGCCGCTGGGGGAATAATAACAGATAAGCGTACTCGCCTGTCAACTGACAATGCTGACAAGCTGACCGTTATCAAAATGAACAAGGGCTGGATTGGGCCAGACTTCTCATCACCACCAAACGACAGCAGAGTAATATAAAGTCAAATCCACTGCATTATTTTGGGAGGTGTATTCCCATGCACCATTTCACACCCACAAATGGGTATACGCTTCCTCATTTCGGCTGTTTTTTGCTCTTCTCCTTATCCTCAGCCTCCAACACCACTATACCACCAGGGTGACCGTGGTCCGTGTTGACAGCATTGCAAGTTCCTCCATCCTAATTTTTGGCAGCTCTTGCTTGGAAGGCATAGACAAAGACTATGGGAGACCCACTCCCCAATGATGGGAATAATGTTTTTAATATGCTGTACTGCATGGCTCTTGTAAGGGGCATTGCAAGTTCCTCGGTCCTAATTTTTGGCAGCTTTTGCTTGGAAGGCATAGGCAAAGACTATGGGAGACCCACTCCCCAATGATGGGAATAATGTTTTTAATATGCAGTACTGCATGGCTCTTGTAAGGGCCCTTGCAAGTTCATCCGTCCTAATTTTTGGCAGCTTTTGCTTGGAAGGCACAGGCAAAGACTATGGGAGACCCACTCCCCAATAATGGGAATAATGTTTTTAATATGCTGTACTGCATGGCTCTTGTAAGGGGCATAAAAATCGTCTTGTTAAGCTACTGTGACCTCCACGTCTCATCCAAGGGTCATTGATATTGTCTTTTTATTCCACTGAGACCTCCACCACTCTTCCAAGGGGCATTGATATTGTCTTTTTATTCCACTGCGACCTCCACCACTCTTTCAAGGGGCATTGATATTGTCTTTTTATTCGACTGTAACCTCCACCACTCTTCCAAGGGGCATTGATATTGTCTTTTTATTCCACTGGGAACTCCATGTCTCTTCCAAGGGGCATTAAAACCGTCTTGTTAAACCACTATGAACTCCATGTTTCTTCCAAGGGGCATTAAAACTGTCTTATTAAGCTACTGTGGCCTCCACGTCTCTTCCAAGGGGCATTAAAACCGTCTTGTTAAACCACTCTGAACTCCACAGCTCTTCCAAGGGGCATTGAAATGTTGTTTTCAATTACCTCTAACCTCTATGACTCTTCCAACGGGCATTGCATTTCCTCCTAATTTTAGTCAGCTTTTGCTTTTCAATGCATAGGCGAACACTAAGGGATACCCACTCCCCAATAATGGGTAGAAGGTTTTTAGTACGCTGTAATCCACGTCTGTTTCAAGGGGCATTGCAGTTCCTCATAATTTTTGGAAAGCCTGCCATTCACTGCTTCGGCCAACAGTGTACAGGAGACCCAGTTGCTATAAATGAAAAAAACTGATTACTTAAGGCCCTCTGACCTCCATGTAACTTCCAAGGGGCATTGGAGTACCTCGAAATTTTTGGTAGGCATTGCACTCACTGTATGCCCTATAACTGTGTAGCTGAACCGCTCCTTTTGGTACAGAAACATATCCTACAAGACATGTGTGGTTGACTGGCCTGATATTGATGTGAATGGTCCCTGTTCCTCCTGCTCTTTCTCCTTTGCCACTACCTCATCCATCATTTATCACCTGAATCTTTGTTTTAACGGGAGTCATAGAACTGGGATAGTAGCAGGAAAACATCCAGCAATCCTCGGAGGAGGTAGGATATGCACCAAAACGCTGACCACCTCAGGCCTAGCCGCTACTACATACATGCACTTGCATTCCAAGGAACAGAAAGCTAAGGAGATGGATGGCCTCATGATCATGAATAATTTACTCGTTGTGTAGGAGGCCGACCACTGCTGCTGTCTACCTTCTGAACTTTGTGTTGAAGCCTGATTGACCCAGGACCTGCAATCCTCTATGTTTGGAGGATGTGTTGCATCCCAGTGTCCAACTGTGTTCCAGCTTCCACAATATTAACCCAGTGTGAAGGCGTCAGTGAGATGGACCATCCCTGGCCACATTCACTTGTCCACCTGTTTGTGGTTAGGCTGTCCTTCCCACTTAATGCACTGGGGAGGGCACAGGTAATGTTTTGGTATGCGCGTTTGTGTATAAGGTGCACCGGGACAAATAGGGGCGGCTGGGGACTGAGTATGGACACCCGGCCGCCCCCTGGTGGCTGGGGACCGAGTGTGGACATCCGGCCGCTGGGCGGCTGGGGACTGAGTATGGAAACCAGGCCGTCGACGCAGCCATGACATGGTGGCCGGCGTCTTCCTCCCCAAGCCTAAAAGGCCTCATTTCAAGAGCAAGCAAGCTAGCAGTATGGTATTGCAGCCTGGGGGTGGGTGGGTGGCTGGCTGCACACTTACGCTTGCATTCCAAGAAAACAAAGCTGATGCTAATTTCTATAATTATCATCATGCTCCTCACCTTGGCACTTTCAACTCCCCTGATGGAGATGCCAGGGCCCACCGGAGGAGTCTTTGGTTGTCTGGTGGGCTCGTCCAATGCTGCCCTAAAGCAGGCCAGGCTAACAAAAGTGTGGGGAAGGTTCCCAGGACAAATAGTGGTGGCTGGGGATTGAGTATGGAGACATCGCTGCCGGCGCAGCCATGAGGTAGTGGCCAACTTCGACCTCCTCCAAACTAAAAGGCCCCATTTCAAGTGCAAGCTAGCAGTATAGTATTGCAGCCTGCGGGTGGGTGGGTGGTTGGCTGCATGTTTGCGCTTGCATTGCAAGGAATGGGGGAGGTACAATTGAACACTGCCCTGGGACAAGGACTTGCACGGGGATAGTTGCAAGTCTGCATCTTCTAATGCGGCAAGGATCACTTCTGATGGGCATACTTTTAGGCAGTGACCTGGGAGTCAGAGATGCTTCCAGGGGTCTTCCCCATGCTGTTCCCATGTCTTTTCAGCACTGTATGCATGTGTCACACAGCACATGGCCAGATAAGGTTGTAAAATGTTAAAATGACATTTTCCGGTGAATGCATTTGTCATGGTTGAAAGCAATACAAAAGTGCAAAAATGCATAAAAAATGCTACTTGTGAACATAGCCCAAGTTGTGGAGGAGTATTTTTACTGGGGCGATCCCCATGCTGTCCCCATGTCATTTGAGCACTGTCACTATCCTTTTGGGCACTTTTTAGACTTTCTACAGACTGCCGGGGTAGCAGCCGCAAAAATGCTCGGGTCTCCCATAGACTAACATTGGGCTCGTTGCTCGGGTCGAGCACCCGAGTGTCACGGTGAGCTCGGCCCGAGCTTCGAGCACCCGATCATTTTAGTGCTTGATCAACACTATTGACAGCAGTTACCTTGGAGTCAGAAAGGCTTCCACGGGGAGCCGCCGGAAAAATGCTCAAGTTTCCCATAGTCTTACATTGGGCTCGTTACTCGGTCCGAGCACGCGAGCATTCCAATTTGCTTGACTCAAACAACGAATACCCGAGCATTTTAGTGCTCGCTCATCACTAACTGTGAGCCATTAAACTAGTGTATAGTCTTGAATCTATATTTGTCTTTGTAATATCTTGACCAAAATACATTAATTTTTGTTCTGTTTTGTTCATGTATAATTATAGTCATATATTTCCTTCACCAAGAGTAAAGATTGTTGGTAATTTCCTAGCACTCTGGCTATGCATACTGTCCAATATAGAGAGCCTTTTGGATGCCCCACTTCCCTGCCATTCAACCTTTGAGACCTTGGCAGACACTCTAGCTATTGTGAATTGAAACACCCAACAAATGTAGGAGGAACTCCTACATGGTGAGACACTGCAGGGAGAAACAAGATGCTTTCACGTCTGTGTGACTTTACAAACATAAACTCTCACCTCTGTGGGTCTACACTAAAATCAATTAAAGGTAGCAGTATGCACTGAAAGTGAACTGATTTTTTGAAAAGACACTAGTTACCCATGCTTTGACATGTCAAGTCCCTTGCTTTCTTCAATATTTTTGAATTTACTGCTACTAAGATCATATTATATTTATTTGTCCTGATGGAACAGAAGTATAAATGTCCATTCGCTACCGAATACAATATAAACATATCACTCTCATGCACAAATCTCTTCACAGTTCTGCACAGCCCTACATCTCCTCCCTCATATCTGTCTATCAACCTACCCATGCTCTCCTTTTCGTTAATTACCTAAGACTAACATCCTCAATAATTCCAACCTTCCACTCCTGTCTCCAAGACTCCTCTTTTGCTGTGCCAATTCTCTAGAATGCATTACCCTGAACAATTTGATTAATTTCCAATCTCCACATTTTTAAGCATGCCCTAAGAATGCATTTCTTGAGACTGGCTTATCACCTCATCTCACTTATCTTACTATTCCCTTTTTTACCTTCCAAACTTATCCTTAGAATTAGGTACCTCGTATTGTCTGTTCACTCTCCATGCAGCTAAAGGGGTTTCCTCAGAATAAAAATAAGTTCCGCAATTGGATGCGTTAAAAAAAATGTTCCTGTGCTGAAATAATATTTATAAATGTTCCTCTGTTGTGTACTGTGTAATGGCTGTGTCTGACTGTGCTGGAACATGGTTTAATCATACCACTGCTCCTGACGCAAGAGAGTATACAGACATTAGAGCAGGGAATTGCAGCTGATTCTTTTTGTGAGGTTAAACATTTCACTGCCTGTTTTTAAGCAATGTTTTCCTCAAAGAAAAAATCAGCTGTGATCTCCTGCTTAATGTTTGAACACTTTCCCCACCCCCTGCCCAGGAGCTGTGGTATGATCAGATCATGTTCCTGCACAGTCAGACACTGCCATTACACAGTACACAGCAGGGGTACATTTATAAGATTATCTCAGCACAGGAACATTTTTTTAAACAGATCCAATTGTGGAACTAATAGTCCTCTGTGTCTGTACTTGTATGCATACTGGCTGGTGACCAGTTCATGCAGCGTTATGTGAATACCCTATTTAATATATAGATGGCTGGACCGTACAATGCAAGCAGTTTTTACCATTTGCCTTTTGTGCTTCCCCTATTTCCTTATAGATTGTAAGCTTGCAAGCAGGGCCCTCACTCCTCTTCATATCTGTTGAATTATATGTTACTATGAAGTGTCTTATCTTGCTTGTACAAGTCCCCTCTGAATTGTAAAATACTGTGGAATATGTTGGCACTGTAAAAATATTTTTTTATTATTATTAATAATTATTAAATGATGTCTAAATCCTTGGCCCAATAAAGTAGTCATGTGTGGAAATTACACTGCAGTAAAGTTGAGTGCTAGATGTCAATAAAGCAATCAGATAGACCATTTCCCTAAACACCAGGCTTCATATGGAAAAGTATTATGCAGTACATGGATTACAGACGGCAGCATTAGAGAAGAGAGTACCATTTCCCCCAAAAATATTTTATTTTTCATTTCCTTTAATACATGTTGTCTTTTCTTATTATTACACCAACCACTTTGTATGTACTGCTTTGCACTATGATGCAATGTATAACTTATTTCAACTAGTCATTTTCACAATAATATTACAATTTTGGCATCCAAAGATTCCAATATAAGTAAATTACAATATAATGATAAAACAAAATTGTGTTTTCTAAAAGATGTTCCTAGTTGGTTCTATCTTCTGTATCTTCTGTAGGTTAGTACAGTTTATGTTCAACCCGGGCAGGAGAAACATATTATTTACTAGTACCAAAATACCAAAAAAAGAAGTTAAGAGCCCATAATATAAGTATAGAACTTTGTATAATCTAGCAATAAAGTCCCACTGGGGCAATCATAAAATGCACTTGTGACTGAGATACTTGAAAGTTGTTTTCTGTAACACTGGCATCATTGCAGCTTGAATGAACAGGTCATCTCATCTCATTCAGCCTTTATGATTGCTTATCTTTTTCTTGTAAAGCTACTAAGTCAATTTTTGGGATACACTCTATCTGGAAAAGCTACAGTATCATCTCAAATATTAAATTCTAGCTTATGTTTGGTTTAAACATATCAAGTAGTTCCATAATTCCTCCAAGCAAGTACTCAAACTGTAGCAATAATACATTGAAAAAGTAATAAGATCTTTTGGATTCAAACTGTTTGACCTGCTTAAAATGTTACTGATACATCACTCTGACAGTAATTTGCACTTAGCAGTCAGAAGGGTATAAGAATATGGGCAAAAGTGAGAGTTTCTAGTTTTATGCTTTAAGGGAAACATTTATTTTTGTTGAAACTATTACAACCATAAGAACTGTCTAAAAATATATCTATACATACCTATATCTACATACAGTGGGTATGGAAAGTATTCAGACCCCTTTAAATTTTTCACTCTTTGTTTCATTGCAGCCACTTCGTAAATTCTAAAAAGTTTTTTTTTTCTCATTAAAGTACACTCTGCACCCCATCTTGACTGAAAAAAACAGAAATGCAGAAATTTTAGCAAATTTATTAAAAAAGAAAAGCTGAAATATCACATGGTCATCAGTATTCAGACCCTTAGCTCAGTATTGAGTAGAAGCACCAATCTGAGCTAGTACAGCCATGAGTCTTCTTGGGAATGATGAAAAAGGTTTTCACACCTGGATTTGCGGATCCTCTGCCATTCTTCCTTGTAGATCCTCTCCAGTTCCGTCAGGTTGGATTGTGAACGTTGGTGGACAGCCATTTTCAGGTCTCTCCAGAGATGCTCAATTGGGTTTAGGTCAGGGCTCTGGCTGGGGCAGTCAAGAATGGTCACAGAGTTGTTCGGAAGCCACTGCTTTGATATTTTAGCTGTGTGCTTAGGGTCATTGTCTTGTTGGAAGGTGAACCTTCGGCCAAGTCTGAGGTCCAGAGCACTCTTGAAGAGGTTTCCATCCAGGATATCTCTGTACTTGGCCACATTCATGCTTCCTTCAATTGCAATCAGTCATCCTGTCCCTGTAGCTGAAAAACACCCACATAGCATGATGCTGCCACCACTATGTTTCACTGTTGGGAGGTGAAGAGCAGTGCCTGGTTTTCTCCACACATACCGCTTAGAATTATCACCAAAAAGTTCTATCTTCGTCTCATCAGACCAGAGAATCTTATTTCTCATAGTCTGAGAGTCCTTCATGTGTTTTTGATAAAACTCTATACGGGCTTTCATATGTCTTTCACTGTGGAGAGGCTTCCGTCGAGCCACTCTGCCATAAAAGCTTGACTGGTGGAGGGCAGCAGTCATAGTTGAGTTTGTGGAACTTTCTCCCATCTCCCTACTGCATCTCCGGAGCTCAGCCACAGTGATCTTGGGGTTCTTCTTTACCTCTCTCACCAAGGCTCTTCTCCCCCGATTGCTCAGTTTGGCTGGACGGCCAAATCTAGGAAGACTTCTGGTGGTCCCAAACTTCTTCCATTTAAGGATTATGGAGGCCACTGTGCTCTTAGGAACCTTGAGTAATGCAGAAATTCTTTTGTAACCTTGGCCAGATCTGTGCCTTGCCACAATTCTATCTCTGAGTTCCTTGGGCAGTTCCTTTGAGCTCATGATTCTCATTTGGTCTGACATGCACTGTGAGCTGTGAGTTCTTATATAGACAGGTGTGTGCCTTTCCAAATCAAGTACTATCAGTTTAATTAAACACAGCTTGCCTACAATGAAGGAGTAGAACCATCTCAAAGAGGATCACAAGGAAATGGACAACATGTGACTCAAATATGAGTGTCTGAGCAAAGGGTCTGAATACTTATGACCATGTGAATACTTATGACCATGTGATATTTCAGTTTTTCTTTTTTAATAAATTTGCAAAAAATTATACATTTTTGTCTTTGTCAGTCAAGATGGGGTGCAGAGTGTAGTTTAATGAGAAAAAAAAGAACTTTTTAGAATTTACCAATTGGCTGCAATGAAACAAAGAGTGAAAATTTTAAAGGGGTCTGAATACTTTCCGTACCCACTGTATACAGTATATTTGTCTGATATAGATACACTGTCCAGTTGCAAATTAGTAAAAAAAATAAAATATTGAACTGTGCAACTGGGTAAATGAGTTTTTTATATATTCAAAATACATAGTAGCACAATATGTACAAAATTAAGGTGCAAAGCAAAATTATGTGAAATCCAACTTGAGTTTCCATCAACCAGTTTCTGTGAGTATGTCTTTCATGATTATATAATTATGCAGTAACACAATGAAAATTTACTAAAATAGTCTAGGTAAAATCGTGCAAACTTAGAATAAACAGACTTAAAATTCATCAAATCTCTCAAAGTCGTTCATCCTGTTTGAGTAGTTAATTTTAGACCATATTAAGCAATCGAAGTTTACATCACTTATTAGTTTGCTTACTTAAAAACTTAATTGTGAAGCAAAGTTTTGTATTGGAAACTGGGCTCATGTCCCTTGCGATCATGTCAGAAAAGGGTCCAAAAAACATTATATGTGGTGCAGGGCATGGGAGAAATGTTTTGGGTGCAAATTCATCCAGAATTTTGTTGTATTTAAAGAGGTGGCCCGAAACCAAAGTTGAATTTAATCCTAAATGTCTATTTAATGTATTGGTCTAATCATTTTTATAACCTACTCTAATTAAAAATCCCCTATGGTTCACTCTCTACTCTATCTTCTTGTTTTTTTTTTAATTTTTACTTCTGCTCTTATGACATTTCATTTGAGATAGCCCACTTCATGCTGGGGTATTCAAATAGGATGTCATCAGGGAGCTGGGGCTGCAGTCACTGCCGCAAGTATTTTCTTCAACTTGAAATAAATTGTCATCAGGCACATTCATTTCAGAGACTGTGGTAGTCCCTGCTATACTGAGCATGTGTCCATTGCCAATTCCAAAGTATGCTCAGTTTTTCTCCCTACTCAGTGCTATATTCCTTTGTATATGCAGTGGCAGTGTGCTCCCTCACTAGGTCTCATGATAAATGACGACCAAGCAAGTAACTGCACTGTCAGTGCACATTGAAAATGAGGGAATTTGGAGAGCATGGAGAACATAGACCAGCCTTACCTCCAAAACTTACATCACTGATGACCCTCTGATGACATCCCATTTGAATATATTAGCATGCACTGCGGATTATCAAACAAAACATCAGTAATGTAGAGTGGAAAGGGAATGATATGTAATTTGATTTAAAGTATATAAATATTGATTAGGTTATTACATTAAATAAAAAGACATTTAGGATTAAATTCAACTTTGGTTTCAGACTACCCCTTAAATCTCCCTCAATTAATAAATTTTTCATCATATATAGAACCATCATGGGCCTATCCAACCCCTATTAGCAGTACTGCTGAGTGACAGCTGACAACCTTAAAGGGCCCTGTGACACTGATGGGAGGCGACAGGTACCCAAATGAAGACCAGAGGCAGAGTTTTCATCCAGGCACCACACGCCCCACAGCCTGGAATAACGCATAAACATAAAGGATTTAAACACAAAAGAGAACAAAAGAGAGAAACAAATGGGTATATAATACATTACAGACCAAAAGTTTGGACACACCTTCTCATTTAAAGATTTTTCTGTATTTTTCTGACTATGAAAATTGTACATTCACACTGAAGGCATCAAAACTATCAATTGACACATGTGGAATTATATGCTTAACAAAAAAGTGTGAAACAACTGAAAATATGTCTTATATTCTAGGTTCTTCAAACTAGCCACCTTTTTCTTTGATGACTGCTTTGCACACTCTTGGCATTCTCTTGATGAGCTTCAAGAGGTAGTCACCGGAAATGGTCTTCCAACAATCTTGAAGGAGTTCCCAGAGATGCTTAGCACTTGTTGACCCTTTTGCCTTCACTCTGCGGTCCAGCTCACCCCAACCATCTCGATTGGGTTCAGGTCTGGTGACTGTGGAGGCCAGGCCTTCATGGTAAAATAGCTGCTAGGAAACCACTGCTAAGGACAGGCAACAAGCAGAAGAGACTTGTTTGGGCTAAAGAACACAAGGAATAGACATTAGACAAGTGGAAATTTGTGCTTTGGTCTGTTGAGTCCAAATTTGAAATCTTTGGTTCCAACCACCGTGTCTTTGTGCGACGCAGAAAAGGTGAACGGATGGACTCTACATGCCTGGTTCCCACCGTGAACCATGGAGGAGGAGGTGTGATGGTGTGGGGGTGCTTTGCTGGTGACACTGCTGGGGATTTATTCAAAATTGAAGGCATACTGAACCAGCATGGCTACCACAGCATCTTGCAGTGGCATGCTATTCCATCTGGTTTGCGTTTAGTTGGACCATAATTTATTTTTCAACAGGACAATGACCCCAAACACACCTCCAGGCTGTGTAAGGGCTATTTGACCAAGAGGGAGAGTGATGGGGTGCTACACCAGATGACCTGGCCTCCACAGTCACCAGACCTGAACCCAATCGAGATGGTTTGGGGTGAGCTGGACCGCAGAGTGAAGGCAAAAGGGCAAACAAGTGCTAAGCATCTCTGGGAACTCCTTCAAGATTGTTGGAAGACCATTTCCGGTGACTACCTCTTGAAGCTCATCAAGAGATTGCTAAGAGTGTGCAAAGCAGTTATCAAAGCAAAAGGTGGCTAGTTTGAAGAACCTAGAATATAAGACATATTTTCAGTTGTTTCACACTTTTTTGTTAAGTATATAATTCCACATGTGTTAATTCATAGTTTTGATGCCTTCAGTGTGAATGTACAATTTTCATAGTCAAGAAAATACAGAAAAATCTTTAAATGAGAAGGTGTGTCCAAACTTTTGGTCTGTACTGTATATCAGAAAATATTCTATTTTAACCCAATCATGGACATATTATAAAAAATTGGACCATCGAAGCAAACATACTACTGAGAAACAAGAGAAACACACTTCGAATTACGGTCAGGTATATTTTGGAAATATTTTTATTAAATTTTAACAAGCAAAGGGGATGGATCACAGAATCCAGTGCGGTGAAGGGGCACCAATGGAGAGGGTGCAATAAATAACACAAGATAAGGTATACATAATTTCCTGAATTTCTGAATTTCGGTGGAGGGGCACCAATGGACAGTGTGCAATAAATAACACGAGATAAGGTATGTATAATTCAGGAAATTATATATACCTTATCTCGTGTAATTTATTGCACCCACTCCATTGTTGTCCCTCCACCGCACTGTTTTTAATATTTCCTGTGTTCTGTGATTCATCCCCTTTGCTTGTTAAAATTGAATAAAAATGTTTCCAAGATATACCTGGCCACATTTCGAAGTGTGTTTCTCTTGTTTCTCATAAAGGATAATGATAAGAGAGCATGCTCGCCACTATTTGTTTCTCATCTGAGCATCACAGTGCCCAAGATGCTCGTTGCTTGGCGAGTATTTTTTGAACGTTCGGGCAGGAGGTCGAGTCCCCGCCCCACATGTTTGGCACATATTAGACAGCCAATTAACATAACCAAAGAAAATAGGAAACTGGAGCAAATCAGATAAAATTCAAGATTTTTATTTAACAAATGTTAAAAAGATAAGTATCACATTATGTTATAATATATAAAAGAAGGGAAGAAAATAGAAGAGATACCAAAGTGCCATGTCTGTATAGTAAATGCAAAATAATCTCGGCAGAAAATAGTTCCTAATTAGAGGGAAGGAATGAGGACTAAAACACAGTCAATTTTTGGGACAGTAAATGGTGCAGTTCAAATATGTATCAGCATGTCACCAGGAGACAGAGAAAGAGAGAACCCTTAGCATGATTAACAATAAATATCATAAAGTGCTTGTGCAAAACAGTACTCAAATGCAGCCGTAATTGAGGGATATAAAACCCTTTTGTGCTAGAGTATATATGTAAAGAATCCACAGTAGTTCATCAAATGATAGAAAAATAAATCAAAAACAAAAGGTGGGAGGAGAAAAAAACCTCATGAGGTATTATCATAGAAAGGTGGAGCATGCTATAATGCTATCATACCAGTAGGGTATAAAGACAGCAGGTCAAATCCATTCCCTTCCAAAGGACACAACTAGAGAAAGAAGCCAGATGCAAAACGTGCGCTTTAGGCCATCTATCCACGTTCTGCATGGCGAACGCAGAGGCCAAGGCCATGGGAAAAATGGCCTTGGCCACATATTCCTCAACCTGATTCTCCTTCCTCCCACCACACCGAGCGCCCGGAGACAAGTGATCCCACACTTGGACACTCTGAAGAGCCGTTCACATTTCAATTTATAGATTCTGGCCTCTCGCTCGGTCTGCTTCAGGCGGGGCAAGGGGAGATTGCATGTAGCGATACCAAAATATTTGAGCAGCCACGGTCACATGAAGGCAACAGTGGGAAAGTGCAATTACTGTTGCAAGAGGTGGATGATGATGCGACACAATTGCCAGCAAGTCAGGAGGCCCAGGATGAGTACGTGGAAGACAAGGTGGTGGACGATGAAGTCACTTTCCCAACCTGGCAGGAAGACATGCATAGCAAGAACAGCAGCACAGAGGGGGAAGGAGGTGTAGGACCACAGCAGGAGGAAGCAGTGGGGTGGCCACAGACACAAGACGGTCAACTGTTCCCCAAAATACCAATACGAGGGAAGTTGCCAGTCGAAATGCTAGGTCTTCGAGAGTCTGGCTCTTTTTTAAAGGTTGTCCATATAACCCAAAAAGGCCATTTGCAACATATGCCATGCCAGCATCGGCAGGGGCAGCAAAAAGGGTCCAGAAACAGTATCTGCAGGTGACACCACTGCATCTTCCCCTGTTGTACGTGCACACCAAGCCTCCGTCCATGATGCAGACGAAGATGCCTCCCACCCTGCACCTGTCATTGCACACTTGCAACCATCAGCAACCACGTCTATGTCCTTGTCCCAGCGCAGCTTTCAGTTGTCCCTACCTCAGTCCTTTGAAAGCAATTGCAAATACATAGCCAACCACCCACAGTCCACAGCACTAAACTACCACATTTCTCAACTGCTTGCACTGGAAATGCTGCTTTTTAGGCTCATGGAGACGCAAGCTTTCCGCAACCTCATGGTGGTGGCCATCCCTTGGTACTCGGTTCCCAGCCGTCACTATTTCGTCCAATGGGCCATCCTCACCTTATACAGGCACGTGTCCCAGAACATTACCCCTGCCCTCAACAACGCAGTTACTGGGAAGGTCCACCTAACCACGGATACATGGACAAGTGATTTTGGCCTGGGACGGTACATCTCATTGAAGGCACACTGGGTTAATATTATGGAAGTCGGGACCCAGTGAGACCCTGGGATGGAACACGTCCTCCTGTCGCCAAGGATTGCGGGACCTGGGTCAATCAGGGTTGCCCCCACATTCTACAGCTCCTGCACCTCCTCCTCCTCTTCAGCCTCCATCTCCAAAATGACCACATCAGTTGGAAGCTGGAAGCACTGCAGCACCGCCTCGGTAAAACAGCAACAGGCTGTGCTGAAGCTAATATGCTTAGGTGACAAACCACACACCATTGCAGAGTTGTTGAAAGCTGTAACAGAGAAGGCAGATCTGTGGCTCTCACCATTGAACCTACAGCCAGGCATGGTCGTGTATGACAATGGCCAGAAACTGGTGGCGGTTCTGAGGCTTGGCAACCTCGCACATGTACCATGCCTGGCCCATGTGCTCAACCTAGTGGTTCAGTGGTTTCTCAAAACCTACCTGGATCTGGCTGAGCTGCTTGTGAAAGTATGCCAAATGTGTGCCCATTTCAGAAAGTCAGCTACAGCTTCCGCTGCCCTTGCCGTGCTTCATTTAAACCAAAAATAATGAGTACATAATGGCTCAAATAAGAACACCAAGAATGTCCATGCTAGTTCTCAAAATGCAATTCCGTTTATTAATTGGTTACATTGTGGACAGTTTATACAAATCTTGGAGGCAATATTGAGATAAACAAAGGACAGAGCATAGAGGCAAGGTAGGGGAAAAGAATATCACAAAGGCAACAGAGGGAAGCTAAAGTGCATCTGGTACAGTTAAGGGTCCTTGTGCAAAGTAAAAAAATTGGGTCTCAGTATTGTGACAAGGGCTATAACAAGGGTAGATGAATCCGTCCCTATATCCCTCTCTAAAGTGCTAACAAGTCCCCAAATGCAAATTATTGCTCACCCATACTGTATCCAGGAGTCATGCGTCCCTCCATGTTAATGTGTCAAAGTGCAGCCCCGACACATGTTTCACTAGATGCTCCTTCTGGGGGCATGCTTCAGCAGCGTTTGCAGCTTCCAGCTCACCGATTGGTGTGCGATGTCACCACACGTTGGAGCTCAACATTGCACATGTTGGGAAGGATTTGTAAGCAGCAGAGGGCAGTTGTTGATTACCAGCTTCAACATGCCCATCGGTATTCAGGTCAGCCTCCACACATAAGAGCTGATGAGTGGGCATGGATGTATGACATCCAGAAATCAAATAGCTGCCTAGCTGGTCCTGGTATAAGGGTTATGCGTCCAAGCAAAAAACAATATGTCTCTAGTGTGACAATGGTTATCCCTTCAGTCCCAGGGCCTCACGTGGGTGTGCCTGCAGCTTTGGCATATGGCGACCTGTGCCGCTCCATCGCCATACTCCAAAGCTGCAGGCACAACACGTGAGGCCCTGGGACTGAAGGGATAACCATTGTCACACTTGAGAAATATTGTTTTTTGCCTGGACGCATAACCCTTATACCAGGACCAGCTAGGCAGCTATTTGATTTCTGGATCAGCCAAATCCCCCTTGTTTCACATGCGTATTTTGAAATTGCTTGATAATTTTCTAGTGTAAATTCTGAAGAAGGTCATATAGACTGAAACGTCAATGTTTATATTATACACTATTATTTAATTCAAATAAAACCACACTTGATTGAGTGCCGGATTCCACTATCATTTGTACTGCATAGGCAATAACAGTATAGGAGACCCACTCCTTTATAATGGGAACATTAATGGGAATAGGCCCTCCTCTACATCTCTTCAAAGGGCTATTGGAGTGCGTCCTAATTTTTGGAAGCCCTTGCACTTACTGCATACGCAATAACAGTATAGGTGACCTACTCCTATGTTGTATGTTGCAGTACCAGACGGCCCTTGTTGAACAATTATTTTAAAAAATCCCATCTGACAACGCTGGCAGGTCACAGTTTCTTGGACAACCAAGGAGTACAGGCGAGGGAGAAACAAACCAGATGCAGCAGAGGCACGGGAACGCTGTCAAAGGTCTGGGACAGTTTTCTCAGACCCTCCCAGCACCCAGGCCCTGATGCGTGGGTTACTTTGACAAGGAGGAAAAGTTTTGGAAGATGCTGAAGGACTACCTTGGCGACCGTACCAGCATTCTCTGTTATTCCTCTGTGCCTTATAACTATTGGGTATCCAAGCTGGACACGTTGCATGAACTGTCTCTCTTCACCTTGGAGGTCCTAGCCGCTAGCGTTTTGTCAGAGATGGTTTTTAGTGCCACTGGGGGTAATATATCATATACGCAATAACAGTATAGGACAGCCACTCCTTAATAATGATAAGGCCAATTCAAATTGATTCTATATTCTACAATATTACCTCTCATCTGAAATTTGTCTACGGATGAGCTATTACAGTGTGGATAGCGTATTACACCTATCCAGCCAGGTACTATTGCCTTATACTGCGTACTGCTGCTGCAAAAGAAATATATATACAGTATATATATATTTTCTATTCTCTATTGATACCGCTGTTAGCTGCATTTACAATAGGGACAGTTGCAAGGTATCATCAGCTGGAGATGAGCGTTGTTCATTGTGGTCTAATACATCTTTTCCACAGTGCATTGCTTGATTGATATTTTCCATGCGCTCGTTGACTGATTCACATTTTTTAACTGGGATCTTTACTCACAAATTCATGAAAGCAGGCTGGGTTGCTTGCGTCCCTTCACAGTTTGGTGGTGCAACGAACGAAAAAAACCTCTTTGGAGCCAGTTCAATTCTATTATCTCTTGTACTATATTACCTCTCTTATCTGACATTCATGTATGGATGACCTATAGCAGTTGGGATGGTGTCTTACAGGCATCTAGTCAGGGATTATTGTATTATACTCCGTGCTTAAAAAATTCCCTATTGATAATGCTTAATTGATGGTATTATCAGCTGGAAACGAGTGTTCATTCTGGTCGCATACATCTGTACAACAAACCATAACTTGATAGATTTTTTTCCTTGCACTCGTTGACCGATTCATAATTTTTAACGGTGATCTGTAATTAAAAATTGATGAAAGCAGACAGGATTGCTTGGGTTCCATCAGAGTTTGGTGATGCAATGTACCAAAGAAACGTCTTCGGAGCCGGTTAAATTCTATTTTCTATTGTACTATATTACCTCTCTTATCTGAGATTCGTGTACGAGTGACCTATAGCGGTAGGGATAGCATCTTACAGGCATCTAGTCAGGGATTATTGTATTATACCCCGTGCTGAAAAAAAAATTCTATTCCCTATTGATAACGCTGTTAGCTGCTTTTACAATAGGGACAGGTGCTAGATGGTATTATCAGCTGGAAATGAGTTTTCGTTCGGGATGTGTCTGATCATGTCTCACACACTACATGGCCAGATAAGATAGTAAAATGTTAAAATTATATTTACTGGTGAAAGTATTTTTCACCGTTGAAAGAAATGCAAAAGTGCAAAAACGCATCAAAAACACTACATGTGAACATAACCCAAGGTGTGGAGGAGCATTTTTGTTTTTGGTTATTTAATTTGCATTATATATAAGTCATTACCCTGGAAAGAATGTTTGTCAACATTCTTTCCAGGAAAATCCATTTTAGATTGTTTTGTAGGTTTTATTGTCAGTCCGTAAAAGTGGCGTAATACTCTGACAACATTGTTCACAGCAGTGAACTGGGATTCAGAGATGCTTCCAGAGGTCTTCCCCATGCTGTTCCCGTGTAATTTCAGCACTGTTTCTATCGATTTGACAAATTTTTAGGCCCACAACAGATCTCAGGAAGGCTGACGGAAAAATGCTCGAGTTTCCCATTGACTTACATTGGGCTCATTACTGAGGTCGATCACCCGAGCATTACGTTTTCCTCGACCCGAGTAACGAGTAGCCGAGCATTTTAGTGCTCGCTCATCACTGATTAAAAGATAACTTCTGAAGAAGAAGACCACAGATATGAGGCATAGAAGTATGACTATTTTAAGTATACTGGAACCTGTATGTCAATATTAATTGATTAGGTACATCAAAGGGGGTGACAGATTCCATTTAAAGTTGTCAGCCGTAATATACATAAAGGATTAAAGATGATTTCTGAAAAACAAGACCGCAGATATGAGGCATACAGGTATGACTATTTTATGTATTCTAGAATCTGCATGCCCATATTAATAGGTGAGGTACATAAAAGGGGGTGACAAATTCCCTTTAAATGTACAGTACAGACCAAAAGTTTGGACACACCTTCTCATTTAAAGATTTTTCTGTATTTTCTTGACTATGAAAATTGTACATTCACACTGAAGGCATCAAAACTATGAATTAACACATGTGGAATTATATACTTAACAAAAAAGTGTGAAACAACTGAAAATATGTCTTATATTCTAGGTTCTTCAAACTAGCCACCTTTTGCTTTGATGACTGCTTTGCACACTCTTAGCAATCTCTTGATGAGCTTCAAGAGGTAGTTACCGGAAATGGTCTTCCAACAATCTTGAAGGAGTTCCCAGAGATGCTTAGCACTTGTTGGCCCTTTTGCCTTCACTCTGCGGTCCAGCTCACCCCAAACCATCTCGATTGGGTTCAGGTCTGGTGACTGTGGAGGCCAGGTCATCTGGCGTAGCACCCCATCACTCTCCCTCTTGGTCAAATAGCCCTTACACAGCCTGGAGGTGTGTTTGGGGTCATTGTCCTGTTGAAAAATAAATGATGGTCCAACTAAACGCAAACCAGATGGAATAGCATGCCACTGCAAGATGCTGTGGTAGCCATGCTGGTTCAGTATGCCTTCAATTTTGAATAAATCCCCAGCAGTGTCACCAGCAAAGCACCCCCACACCATCACACCTCCTCCTCCATGGTTCACGGTGGGAACCAGGCATGTAGAGTCCATCCGTTCACCTTTTCTGCGTCGCACAAAGACACGGTGGTTGGAACCAAAGATTTCAAATTTGGACTCAACAGACCAAAGCACAAATTTCCACTTGTCTAATGTCTATTCCTTGTGTTCTTTAGCCCAAACAAGTCTCTTCTGCTTGTTGCCTGTCCTTAGCAGTGGTTTCCTAGCAGCTATTTTACCATGAAGGCCTGCTGCACAAAGTCTCCTCTTAACAGTTGTTGTAGAGATGTGTCTGCTGCTAGAACTCTGTGTGGCATTGACCTGGTCTCTAATCTGAGCAGCTGTTAACCTGCAATTTCTGAGGCTGGTGACTCGGATAAACTTATCCTCAGAAGCAGAGGTGACTCTTGGTCTTCCTTTTCTGGGGCGGTCCTCATGTGAGCCAGTTTCTTTGTAGCGCTTGATGGTTTTTGCAACTGCACTTGGGGACACTTTCAAAGTTTGCCCAATTTTTTGCACTGACTGACCTTCATTTCTTAAAGTAATGATGGCCACTCGTTTTTCTTTACTTAGCTGCTTTTATTCTTGCCATAATACAAATTCTAACAGTCTATTCAGAAGGACTATCAGCTGTGTATCCACCTGACTTCTGCACAACACAACTGATGGTCCCAACCCCATTTATAAGGCAAGAAATCCCACTTATTAAACCTGACAGGGCACACCTGTGAAGGGAAAACCATTTCCGGTGACTACCTCTTGAAACTCATCAAGAGAATGCCAAGAGTATGCAAAGCAGTCATAAAAGCAAAAGGTGGCTACTTTGAAGAACCTAGAATATAAGACATATTTTCAGTTGTTTCACACTTTTTTCTTAAGTATATAATTCCAAGTGTGTTAATTCTAGAGATGAGCGGTGTTCGACTCGAACTGTTCGCCAATCTCAAATTCAAGCTGTTTTGGGCGGTGTTCGAGCCGTTCGGCGAACACGAACAATTTGAAAAAAATTCGGCTGTTCGAGGTTATATTCGATAACTGTTCGTGCACCAAAATCATAACTGGATTTTTTCTCAGTAATGCTGAAAATTAATGTTAATACGCAGTTTGAGTGTACAGCGGGGCGGGGAGAGGGGCAGGGGATGGATCTCTGCATAAATAATGAATATCTCCATTTTTTTTTCACTTTTCCGCATTTACAGTGGGGAGGTGCAATCTGTCAGCCTATCAGCAGTGCACACACGGAGCGAACTGCTTTTTTTCACACAAGCAAGGTGTCATTGGCAGTGTATGTCACATGTCCTTGCCCTATAAGACCCAGCCATTTTCCCCGTCGCCACCATTTTCTCACTGCTGCAGCTGTGTGTTAGACGGCACCGCTGTTGCTGTGTACGCTATACTTTGTTAATTTCAAGCCAATTTTCACACAAATCTACAGATCGCTTGGGAGTGGGGAATAGTTGTGATTGCAGTCCTTTTAAGGACTAGGTTACATCATTTCCTACAACTTTTATCAGGCAGGTCTGTGCTCTTAAATAGATAGGTTGGGAGTAAAGACAAATTGTAATTGCAGTCCTTTTCAGGGATAGGTTACATCAGTTCCTATCACTTTTATCATGCAGGTCTGTGCTCTTAAATAGATAGGTTGGGAGTAAAGACTAATTGTAATTGCAGTCCTTTTGAGGGCTAGGTTACATCAGTTCCTATCACTTTTTGCCAGGTAGGTTTGTTTTAGTGCTGTTCAAGTTTTTTTCACAGCATTTGGCTAAATCTAGCAAAGCAAATCCTTTTTGGCCTCTTGCAGTGTGTGTTGGTCAGTGGAGTAGCCTATCTGTGTTGCAAGCTACACCACCTGAGTATAGAATACCAATTTTTTTGCTGCACCTAGTGAAGTAAAACCTTTTGGGTATAGCATCATTCTATTAGTCCATCTATACTAACCTCGACCAGGTTGCACATTCAAAATAATTTTTATCTGCATCTAGCTCTGAAAAAATATTTCGGCTTGTAGCAGTGTGTGGGACTTGTTCTATTAGTCCATCTATACTAACCTCCACCAGGTTGCAAATTCAAAATAATTTTTATCTGCATCTAGCTCTGAAAAAATATTTGGGCTTGTAGCAGTGTGTGGGACTTGTTCTATTAGTCCATCTATACTAACCTACACCAGGTTGCAAATTCAATATAATTTTTTTCTGCATCTAGCTCTGAAAAAATGTTTCTGCTTGTAGCAGTGTATGGGACTTGTTTTATTAGTCCATCTATACTAACCTCCACCAGGTTGAAATTTCAATATAATTTTTATCTGCATCTAGCTCTGAAAAAATGTTTCTGCTTGTAGCAGTGTGTGGGACTTGTTCTATTAGTCCATCTATACTAACCTCCACCAGGTTGCAAATTCAATATAATTTTTTTCTGCATCTAGTTCTGAAAAAATATTTCGGCTTGCAGCAGTGTGTGGGACTTGTTCTATTAGTCCATCTATACTAACCTCCATCAGGTTGCAAATTCAATATAATTTTTATCTGCATCTAGCTCTGAAAAAATATTTGGGCTTCAGCTTGAAGCAGTGTGTGGGACTTGTTCTATTAGTCAATCTATACTAACCTCCACCAGGTTGCAAATTCAAAATAATTTTTATCTGCATCTAGCTCTGGAAAAATATTTCGGCTTGTAGCAGTGTGTGGGACTTGTTCTATTAGTCCATCTATACTAACCTCCATCAGGTTGCAACTTCAATATAATTTTTATCTGCATCTAGCTCTGAAAAAATATTTGGGCTTCGGCTTGTAGCAGTGTGTGGGACTTGTTCTATTAGTCCATTTATACTAACCTCCATCAGGTTGCAAATTCAAAATAATTTTTATCTGCATCTAGCTCGGAAAAAATATTTCGGCTTGTAGCAGTGTGTGGGACTTGTTTATTAGTCCATCTATACTAACCTCCACCATGTTGCAAATTCAAAATAATTTTTATCTGCATCTAGCTCTGAAAAAATATTTCGTCTTGTAGCAGTGTGTGGGACTTGTTCTATTAGTCCATCTATACTAACCTCCATCGGGTTGCAAATTCAATATAATTTTTTTCTGCATCTAGCTCTGAAAAAATATTTCGGCTTGTAGCAGTGTGTGGGACTTGTTCTATTAGTCCATCTATACTAACCTCCACCAGGTTGCAAATTCAATATAATTTTTTTCTGCATCTAGCTCTGAAAAAATATTTCGGCTTGTAGCACTGTGTGGGACTTGTTCTATTATTCCATCTATACTAACCAACACCAGGTTGCAAATTCAATATAATTTTTATCTGCATCTAGCTCTGAAAAAATATTTCGGCTTGTAGCAGTGTGTGGGACTTGTTCTATTAGTCGATCTATACTAACCTCCACCAGGTTGCAAATTCAAAATAATTTTTATCTGCATCTAACCCAGCCAATACTTTTGGGCTAATACCACAGTTTGGCCACTCAGCTCTGCTTGGTTCCCATCCATTGTTTTTTGTGCAAACAACTCCAGAGTTGTGAATTTGTTAACCACTAAAATGAGTGGAAAAAGGCCTGCTGCTGGTGGAAAGTGGAATAGGCATGTTGGGAAAGGAAAAAAAGGTTGTGTCCTTGGGGTAGGTGTTAAAGCAACAATAACATCTGCAGAAGAAAGACTATCTTCCAGCCAAACTAAGATGTCTACTTCTTTTAGCGGACAATGTGATAAGATCCCTTTCTTACTACCACACCAATCGCTACAAATTCCAGATGAGGCACAAAAACAGCAGGTGCTTCAACGGATATCAAGTGCTCCTTTAAGTGAACTCTCCTCCACCTTAACTTCAACATCACAAGTACTCCAGTCCTCAGAGGTGTCACCCCAATCGCACTTGCTTTCTCACAGCTCCCAAGTCTCCAGCTGCCCGTCTGAGTATGGGGTAGAACAGATGGTTGAGTCTGCATAGCTGTTTACTCATACTATAGCCTGGGAATCAGAGGCTGGCTCCAGAGCTTCTGTGAATCCAGACGAGGAAATGATCTGCACTGATGCCCTGAATCTTTATGAGTCGGATCCAGGACCAGACGCAGAAGGTTCTGACCACAATGTCGACCCAAGTTCCCAAACTGTAACTCCTGTTGGTGGAAACAATGAGGAAGATCATGATGAGACTCAAATACCTGATTGGAGCGACAACTTTAGTTTTTTGTCAGGGCAGGAAGAGGTTGGCTCTGAGGACGATGGGTGTGATAACACACAGGGTGATGATGACGAGGTTGGAGATCCCACTTACTGTAAACCCACAGTCAGCCAGTCGATGAGATCAGCAGAGGAGGTGGAGGAGGATGCTAGTGACGACGAGGTCAGGTTGCGCCTTCCTGGACAGAGACGTAGTACTGGAAGCACGTCAACAACTGCATCCTCAAACACAACTCTGCCTCTGACCACAAGTTGTGGTGGCTCTTCAGGATGCATGGGTGCTAAGCCTTGCATAGCCTGGGCATTTTTTCAGATCGATAAAGATGACCCAACTCGTGTTATCTATAACATTTGTAAGCAAAAGATAAGTAGAGGCCAAAAAATACATAGTTTGAGTATTTCATGCATGAACCGGCACATGGATATGAAGCATAAGTTGCAGTGGGAAGCTCACTGTGCTACAATGCGGCCTAGCCGGCCGGGCCGACCACCGTCTGCCATATCTTGTGCATCCGCGGCCTCTTCATCCTCTGTGACTGGGGGGACAGCAGTCACACCTATTTTGGGACGCAGACCTGCCACCTCTTTACCCGCAACAGCCAGCATGATTGGCAGGTCATCATTTTCTTTGGAGGTGTAAACACCTGCTGGTGTTCAGCGCTGTCCGACATCAATAGCACCACCTTTGGATCAAGGCAACCTAACATGTCTGCCTGCATCTTCCTCACAGACCGGCAGTTTGCCGGGGACACCCTTCTCAACCCCGTCTAAGCACAACAGCCAGCCCTCGGTCCCTCAGATGTGGACAAGTAAAAGACCATTTCTTCCTAGCCATGAGAAAGCTAAGAGGTTAAATTTCACCATCTACAAGCTCTTGGCTACAGAAATGCTGCCCTTCCACCTGGTGGACACAGAGGATTTTCGAGACCTTATGTCCGTCGCAGTGCCCCAGTACCAGATGCCCAGTCAGCACTACTTCTCAAAGAAAGGTGTGCCTGCGCTCCACCAGCATGTCACACACAACATCACCGCTTCTTTGAGAAACTCTGTATGTGACAGGGTGCATTTCACCACAGACACTTGGACAAGTAGGCATGGACAGGGGCGTTACATGTCACTGACTGTGCACTGGGTAACTATGGTGACAGCAGGACAAAGGGCTGCTGTCCAAGTCTTGCCATCCTCACGAGTTGTGCGTCAATCCTCTTTATCTCGAAGTTCCTCCACTGCTTCTGCCTCCTCAACCTCCTCTCGGTCCTCCACCTGCACCCAAAGCCTGTCTGGTCATGCCACAAGCTTTCTAACTGCGCAGATGGGATCCTGCACACCTCCTTACTATGATGCCAGCAGGGCTCAACATCATCAGGCAGTTTTTACTTTGAAATGTCTGGGAAATGTGAGTCACACAGCTGAGGAGTTGTGGTCAGCTCTGGAGAACCAGTTTCATGAATGGTTGTCTCCACTGGACCTGAAACCAGGGAAGGCCGTGTGCGACAATGCTGCAAACCTGGGTGCGGCCCTTCGCCGGGGCAATGTCACACACGTGCCTTGTATGGCTCACGTGTTGAACCTGGTTGTCCAGCAATTTTTAGCCCACTATCTCAGACTAGATGGCCTTCCGCAGAGGGCACGGTCGCTGTGTGCTCACTTCCGCCGTTCGCATCCCGCAGCTCAGCGACTTACATCTCTACAGAAGTCGTTGGGCCTGCCACTTCACCGGCTAAAATGTGATGTGCCTACCCGGTGGAATTCAACTCTGCACATGTTGCTGCGACTGTGGCAGCACCGACAAGCCCTGGTGCAATATGTTCTGACGTATAGCCTGGGCCAACGAGATCCAGAGTTGGGGCAAATCACGCTGGAGGAGTGGTCTCAGATCAGGGACCTATGCACCCTTCTGCACAGTTTTGAAATGGCGACGAAGATGTTTAGTGCTGACGATGCCATTATCAGCATGACTATTCCGGTGATTTACATGCTGGAGCACATGTTAAACAGAATTCGGAGTCAGGTGGTGGCACAAGAGGAGGTGGAGGAAGTAGAGGAGGAGGAGTTGTATGCGGAAGGGCTAATATCTGCAAGGTCCTGACGGTCGGCAGCACCAAGGCGGCAGGCATGTGAGGGTGGGGGAGATGGTTTTACCAGGGCGCATGGCAGCAGCCAAACTAGTGAGGAAGGTGCAGGAGCCCAGGAAGAAGTGGAGGACGAACTGATGGAAGACTCATCAGATGAGGGAGACCTTGATCACATTTCTATTGTGCGAGGTTGGGGGGAGAGGGCAGAGGAAGGAAGCATGATTGTTACCTCGCCACCAACACAACAGGGACTTGGTGCTCCTGGATGCGCAAGACACATGAGTGCCTTCTTGCTGCACTACCTGCAACATGACCCTCGAATTGTGAGATTTAGAAATAATCCTGACTACTGGGTTGCCACACTGTTAGATCCCCGGTACAAAAGTAAATTTGCAGAAATTATTCCTGCTATAGAAAGAGATGCACGCATGCAGGAGTATCAGCAGAGACTGTTGCAGAATCTTACATGTGCTTTTCCACAAAATACTAGTGGTGCACGTAGTGAATCTCACAGTTCCAACTTGCCAACCATGGGACCGTCAAGTGTTCAGCACTCAAAACGTAACAGAAACACAGTATCTGCTGGTAACATCAATTTTGCGGAATCATTTCACCACTTTTTTAGCCCATCCTTTGCAATGCCACAGGAGACAAGAAGTCTGACACATAGTCAACGCCTAGAGACGATGGTACAGGAGTATCTCCAAGTAAACATTGAAGCCATGACTGTGTCACTGGACCCTTGCTCTTTTTGGACTTCCAATCTGGATAAATGTCCGGAGCTCGCCACTTACGCCTTGGAGATCTTGTCATGCGCCGCAGCCAGCGTTCTGTCTGAACGTGTGTTCAGCGCTGCTGGTGGTGTGCTGACAGATAAGTGCATGCGGCTCTCCACTGATAATGTAGACAGACTCACGTTCATAAAGATAAACAAATCATGGATCCGAAACAACTTTTCTACCCCTGTGTCATCCTGGGGAGAGTAAAAGCTTGATGATTTGTTAAAATCACCTCACCAACCGTTTTAAGCTTTCAAATTACTAATCATGTTTATCTGTATCTTGGCTGGAAAGTAATTTGGGCCTTGTAGCAGTGTGCAGTACTGATTCTTTTAGGCCATCTATACTAAACTCCACCAGATTTAAAATTACTAATCATGTTTATCTGTATCTTGGCTGGAAAATAATTTGGGCCTTGAAGCAGTGTGCAGTACTGATTCTATTAGGCCATCTATACTAACCTCCACCAGATTTAAAATTACTAATCATGTTTATCTGTATCTTGGCTGGAAAATAATTTGGGCCTTGTTGCAGTTTGCAGTACTGCTTCTATTAGGCCATCTATACTAAGCTTCACCAGCTTTCAAATTAATAATAATTTTTAGCTGCATCTAGCCTGGAAAATAATTTTGGGGCTCCTAGATGCGCAAGACACATGAGTGCCTTCTTGCTGCACTACCTGCAACATGACTCTCAGATTGTCAGAATTCGAAATAATCCTGACTACTGGGTTGCCACACTCTTAGATCCCCCACACTCTTCGATCAACCTTTTCATTTTAATAAAGAACAAAAAAATGGTCATTTTTTAAATTATAAGCATTAGCAGGTTATTAGAAACTGAAATAAAACCGTTTTCAACTCAAAACTTTATTCTATGTTACATTTGCACATAGGACCCCTTGTTCGAAAGGAGCTTCTGAACTCTCTCGTCCATTGAATTTGTCAGGTTTTGGATGGTTTCTGCTTCAATTGTTTTGCATGAGGACAGAATACCCTCCCAGAGCTGTTGCTTAGATGTGAACTGCCTCCTGCCATCATAGACACTCCTTTTGATGATGCTCCAGAGGTTCTCAATGGGGTTAAGGTCAGGGGAGCATGGTGGTCACACCATAAGTTTGTCCCCTTTTATGCCCATATCAGCCAGAGATTCAGATGTGTTATGTGCAGCATGAGATGGTGCATTATCATGCATGAAAATGATCTTGCTGCGGAATACACGGTTCTTCTTCTTGAACCATGGCAGGAAGTGCTGTTTGAGAAACTCCACATACATTATGGAGTTCATCTTTACCCCTTCAGGGATCCTAAAGGGGCCGACAATCTCTCTCCCCATGATTCCAGCCCAAAACATTACTCCACCTCCTCCTTGTTGGTGCCGTAGCCATGTTTGCATGGGGTGTCCATCAACCAGCCATCCTCCACTCCATCCATCTGGACCATCGAGCGTTGCACGGCACTCATCGGTGAACAAAACAGTTTTGAAGTCAGTCTTCATGTATTGTTTGGCCCACTGGAGCCGTTTCTGCTTGTGTACAGTGGATAGAGGAGGTCGACAGGATGGCTTACGCACAGCTGCAAACCTCTGAAGGACCCTGCATCTTGTTGTTCGGGGGACGTTGGAGGCACCAGCAGCTTCAAAAACTTGTCTGCTGCTATGACAAGGCTTTTTTGCCGCTGCTTTTTTAACCTGACGTAATTGCCTGTAGGAAAGAGTCCTCAATTTTCCCTTATCAGCACGCACACGTGTGTACTCTGAATCAGCTACATACTTCTTGATTGTGCGATGATCAGGATGAAGTGTCTTGGCAATGTTGATTGTAGTCATGCCTTGACCTAAACACTCCACAATTTGTTGCTTCTCAGCAGCCGACACATCCTTTTTCTTTCCCATTTTGGCAGAAAATGTAGGCTGCTTAATAATGTGGGACAGCCTTTTTAAGTAGTCTTGCCTTTCATTGGACAAACCTGCCAAACTAATTAGCACAGGGGTCTGCAATTGCTTACAGTGATATAAAGAGCCCTGACACACATCACCATCAATGAGTTTAACTGACAAACAAAAAAATTCTTACCTAAACACTTTTTGCATAATAATTTGGAACACAGTGTACATGTGCTTTTCCACAAAACACCAGTGGGTCACATAGTGAATCTTACAGTTCTAACTTGCCAACCGTGGTCTGTATGGAGTTGTTCAATAAAGGGCCCAAAATTAAGATAACATAGACGGGAGAGGTCTCTATGAATATGAATTCCTATGTATTTGATACCCTGTGAGGGCTAGGCAAAGGGAAAGTTGGACTGGATGGAATCCTGTATGGATTTGGGGAGGGAGACATCGAGGCCCTCAGACTTCACTGCATTGATTTTAAAATTTGACCATGTAACAAAGTGATCTATTTCAGCCATAACAGCAGGGATGGATATATGTGATTGAGTGATATATACTAGGACATCATCAGCAAATGCAGAGCACTTGTACTCGGTGCCTCCCACCTCAATCCACCTAATGTTGGGGTTATGGCGAATTGATGAGAGCAGGTGCTCCGTCACTAGGATGTATAAGAGAGGGGACAGAGGACATTCCTGCCTTGTCCCATTGGTGATTATGAAAGGGGATGAAAATGTTCCATTTATCTTCAGCCTAGGTAACGTATTGCGATACAGGGCCGTGATTTTGCCTATAAAAGGGTCCCCTAGACCCCTACCCCAAGCTTTTTAAGAGAATAATATATGGCGTGCCAGGAGACTCTATGGAATGCTTTCACAGCATCCATCGAGAGTAACTATTTACAAATTTTTAACTGCATCTAGCCCAGGAAATACTTTGTGCCTAGTAACAGTGTCTGCTAGTCAGCGGATTATCCCAGCTGTTAAGCAAGCTACACCACCTGTAGTTTGGACACTTAATTTTTTCAAAGGAAATGGTTCGGGCCCCCGGGACACTCAATGAAGAGCATCGGGGAGGCACCCCAAGGCACAGGGGCTGGGACTGGCGGTAGGACGCCTTGCGGGGGACCGCCAAGCTCGATCCTTATAAAAGCTTTTAAACTGCAGCAGCTTTAGTGGACGCTACTGGAGCTGGAATTACCGTGGCTGCTGGCATGAGACTTGCCCTTCAATAGATCCTTGTAAAAGGATTTAAAGTGTACTCATTCAAATTAGAGAGACAATTTAAATTAAAAAGATTAGACCTGCCTCCACCGCAGGGGGGCTCGCTCGACCCACCAGCGGACAGGCACCAGTATTGGGAGAGGGGGGCTGGCCGTCAGGGTCCACCGCCGCTCTGGCACAAACCTGGCGACACGAAGGTCGCACAGGCAGGAACGGACTGGCCGTGTCGGCTTCGCACTTTTTTGGTTTTAGAAGGGCATGACATGGCTATATCTGTGTCTCCCCCTCCTTTTACTCCTCCACCGCTTTTCTTTTCGCATGACTATATGTACTAGTCACTTTTCCATGTGTTAGTTGTGTCTTCTGAGCAGTTTGTCAGCTTTTGGACACCTTTGAAGGTGTTTTCTATGTGTTTCTATGTGTTTTTGTTTGCCTGCCATTGGTTTTAACTGTGTTCGACGGTGTTCGACGAACAGTTCGACGAACAGTTCGGCAAACATACGGGTGTTCGACGAACCGAACCGAACTCGAACACTACGGGCGTGGCTCAACACTAGTTAATTCATAGTTTTGATGCCTTCAGTGTGAATGTACAATTTTCATAGTCATGAAAATACAGAAAAATCTTTAAATGAGAAGGTGTGTTCAAACTTTTGGTCTGTACTGTATATATGTCCCTTTTTAAGACTTCATATTAAGACTATATATGTTCTAAATATATGGTTCATGCGAACAACCGTAATACAGAAAATAATGGATATACTACAGAATTTCAGACTGAATTTTTTATTAGATTCCTCAGTTTCATTCCTGCAACACAAATAGTGCAAGAGAAGTCATTCTGGAGAAACTCTGAAGCAATTTATAATTCTAGCAGCATTGAATTTGAAATGTGCACCTTAATTTAAAACAATCATTAGCCAATTATTTGCCCTTAGGATGTAAGAAATGAATACCTGTGTTCTTTTTTTCTATATATCTTGTTAATTATGCATTGACAAATTGAAGAAAGTGTTATAAAAAATGACCAGAGAAAAGGTGTAAAATTTTACAAATGCAATTAGGCTAATTTGTTTTCCACACATTACTGTCACTGCCAATGAACACAGAGTAAAATCACCTTTTCTAGATTTATACTGCAGCTAAGTGTTATCTGAAGGTGGCACACTCCCATCATTAGTCCTTTACGTAGCAAATAGGTTTTATTGTCATTTCTATGATAATATGGGAAATGTGTTATCCACTGTACAACTTTCTGAACAGCTAATACAAAAAGCAATTTCTTTTTCATTATAACGCCCACACTTTAATTGAACTGAATTGAACTTTCTTATTATATGCTGATTGTATAACAAATATGCGAGTATAGCTTTAAAAAGTCATACCCTTTAGTTTTGCTTTTTGCTGTTCTAACAGATGCTGTACACACAAAATTGATTTACTTTACAAAGATGACTCTGACGCCCATGATCACAAGAATCACAAGAATAATGGTACTCAAACCCCTTTTCACAAGTAAGAAAAGTCTTCCCAATGCAGGGATAAGCACACTCTTTATTTTGAAATTAATATCAGTCCCTGCTTTTACTTCCAAAAAGACCCAATATCAAGAGCACAAAATATATTTCACAGAATTATAAAAAAATTGTGATCTCTTTATTAGAGATGAGCAATTTTTTTTAGGTAAAAATAATTCCCCTTGAACTCGACGAAAAAATATCGGATTCTTCTGAATGAAATTTTTTGCAATTTGATTTGTGCATATTCAGAAAAATGGCAGACCGCTGTCATTTTTCTGAATTGTAGAGGCTGGGAAAGGGATTAAAAAAAATTTATACTCGACTCATTGATCACCTGTCCCTCAGCATAGCAAACCATCCAGTTTTCCTATGTGTGTCTGTAAGGGGCACAGGGTGTGAGGGGTTGGTGCTCTTCTCCCACACCCTGGCTAGCCACAAATAAAAAATAAAATCCTGTTTTTCATGTGACTTGTGTGCATTGGGTAACACTCACAATTTTCGTTGAGGGTTCCATCTGCTCCGGGACTTTGACCTCAGCTGCAGGCAAACAATCAAGCACAGTCTCTTGTTTCGTTTTTAACAAACCATTTTTTACTGTAAATGTTCAGTTCAGTTTTTGGTCTCAGATACAGCACATTGGGGTACAACCGACACAGTTCAACTTTATTCAATACCCCTTTCACTCTTAACTCTTTGTTGCCCAAGTATGATTCACCCGGTACCGCAGCTTTCCAGAACCCAGTTCTGCTTCATATATGGACGTCCCTGTCTGTTTCCCCTTCTTGGGAAGTAAGTAAGGCTGGCTCCTCCACGTCTTCTCCGGGCCATAGACCCCAGACTTTTAGGGAAGTTTCCTTGCAGTTTACCACTTCTTTTTCTATAGAGCTGCTTCTCTCTTTTTCTGCCTCTTGCTATATCACTGTCGACCTTCAGCCCACTCCCCCTGAACTTTTCCACTCCTCTCAGTTTTCCCTCCTGCACATACTTTAACGTTACAACAAAACACGACATCTCTGACTAACTGATTGAAAACAAAAAACTGTTGCTATTCTCTGGCCCAAATTCCTCCCCCTTTTTACTCGACCAATCACCAACTCTTCAGTTGCTGGACAAAACTTTCCCATTACTACCATACTGCAGTCACTAAACCTCCTATGTCCTAAACTATCCTTTATCTATTATACACTAATAGGCCCACCACGGCCTATCAGCCCTAATGTTTCTATCTATCACTAACTAAACCCTAAACTGTATCCTATGCTTTTCCTATACATTATACATGAATAACATTATACATTAATCACAATACATTACATTTTCCACATATATTAGTGCCTATGAAACTATATGCAGATTCACATAGTATAACAGTCACAAATCAACACACATTTTATACAAACACAGTTTAAAGAGAAAGAGGCATATGACAGCCCCTGTCACACCCTTACATGTCGTCACATGTCAAGGACACAGTCCAATGTTCAAAATGTTCTGCTGTCTATAATGACCCCAGAGCAAGGTTGCCAACCGTTCATAAACTGGACACTTGGACACTCTGTAAAAATAGGGCACTTTTATCCCTTGACCATAAAAACATTGACATGCTCTTCAATTTTTTGAAGCTGGAAAGACTTGTACAGATTTTTCTGACTGTGTTTATCACTCTTCTACAGTTCACAGTGAAGGTAGCTAATGTATTTGTATATGACTTATGATCTGTAGGCATTTATTATTATTTTACTTATTTATTAAGCTTACTTATATAGCGAAATCATATTCCTCAGGGCTTTACAAACATTATCAGCACTGTCTCCATTGGGGCTCACAATCTAAATTCTCTATCAGTATGTCTTTGGAGTGTCGGAGGAAAGCAAGGTTGCCAACCGTCCATAAACTGGACACTCTGTAAAAATAGGGCACTTTATCCCTTGACCATAATAAAATTTACATGCTCTTGATTTTTTGGAAGCTGGAAAGACTTGTACAGATTTTTCTGACTGTGTTTATCGTCCTTCTACAGTTCACAGTGAAGATAGCTAATGTATTTGTATAGGATTTATGATCTGTAGGCATTTATTAATATTATTATTATTTATTTATTAAGCTTACTTATATAGCTCTATCATATTCCTCAGGGCTTTACAAACATTATCAGCACTGTCTACAGTTCACAGTGAAGGTACTGTAGCTAATGTATTTGTATAGAATTTATGATCTGTAGGCATTTATTATTATTATTTATTTATTAAGCTTGCTTATATAGCGCCATCATATTCCTCAGGGCTTTACAAACATTATCAGCACTGTCCCCATTGGGGCTCACAATCTAAATTCCCTATCAGTATGTCTTTGGAGTGTGGGAGGAAACTGGAGAACCCGGAGGAAGCCCATGCAAACACAGGGAGAACATATAAACTCCTTGCAGATGTCCTGTATCACTTATCACCAACTCACTTAAGAAACTAAATCAATCTACTATGAATGTTAAACAGCAGATAAAATTGAGAAAAAATTTTTTGCAGGACCCTGGTCCAACAGCGATAATGGTGGTCTGTGGCTGCCAGATCAAAGCACTGTGAACCTTCAACCTGCCAGCATCCCCGGTGTCTCTTGTGATTAGTAGACTTGAACAAGAGGCCTCATCACTGAGAACCATATTACCAAGTATTTTATACAAATGCCAAAAAACAATGAGCCTAAATTATTATGATATTTACGCTAGATTTCTAACATAAGACACCTTGATATGTTGCTAAATTTTTCTGCAACTTGAAGTTGGGCAAAAATTTAGCGACTTTTGTCATTTTTATGGCAAAGTTGGGGGAACTAGGGTGGGATGGGTTGTGGCGAAAGACGTGAAGCTAATTTAGCAAAATATATACTACTTAAGGTCCATAAATTCTGCCTGATATATTCCCAGTCCCTGTCTAGAATAACAATTCTGGCAGGAGATGCAAGGCAGTTTTAAGATGCCCCTAATTTAATCGTGTCTTGTCGTGTGCCTCCTATAGAATAAGGCTTATCTTACTCCAGCACTGCCTTCATTTAGACTGACGTATAGAATGCCAGTGTTAGTAAATCTTTCCCAATATTTATATTTATTAAAGGTAATATAAGCAGAATGATCAACTTCATTCAGCTTGCTAGTCATTCATAGTAATATTAATTGCAGGAGGTCCACCATTTTGACTTCCATATTCAACACTATGTGAGATTTTTTTCTATAGTTCACTGCAGGGATAATACTGTGTTTCATGGTTACCTATGAAATTAACAGATCTCCATTTATTTCAGTGGATATACAATATGTTCGGCTGAGCAGACAGTTTTATTTTAATAGAACTCATAGCCCAAAGTAATAAAGAACCTATTAGGGAATCTCCTCTATTATCTCAACAGGCCCTAATACAGCAATACAGGAGTCGTTCCTAAGGAAAAAAATGTTATTCGCAATTTGGGATTTTTTTTCAGAAATTTGCAAATACGCTGTCTCTGAACAAGACAAATAAATAAGCAGGTAATTCTGTATATAACCTAACAACCTAATTGATTAAATGTTCTCCATGCAATGTACAATAGGTTCATGGTCTGAAATTTAGATTACACAAATCTGATACCGAAATACAGGGTGGGCCATTTATATGGATTCACCTTAATTAAATGGGAATGGTTGGTGATATCAATTTCCTGTTTGTGGCACATTAGTATATGGGAGGGGGAAACATTTTCCAGATGGGTGGTGACCATGGTGGCCATTTTGAAGTTGGCCATTTTGGATCCATCTTTATTTTTTTTCATTGGGAAGAGGGTCATGTGACACATCAAACTTATTGAGAATTTTGTAAGAAAAATAATGGCGTGATTGGTTTTAACATAACTTTATTCTTTATTCTGGTGGTGACCAGCATCTGAAACAACGGATATTGGAAGCCTGTGCTAGCATTTCTTCTGTGGTGTTCCTATCAGTGTGTCAAGAGTGGGAGAAGAGGGTTGCATTGACAATCCAACACAATGGGCAGCACTTTGAACACATTTTATAAGTGGTCATAAACTTGTAAAAAACTCATGAAAAAATAAAGTTATGTTAAAACCAAGCACACCATTGTTTTTCTTATGAAATTCTCAATATGTTTCATGTGTCACATGCCCCTCTTCCCATTGAAAAAAATAAAGTTGGATCCAAAATGGTCAACTTCAAAATGACCACCATGGTCACCACCCATCTGGAAAGGTTTTCCCCCTCCCATATACTAATGTGCCACAAACAGGAAGTTGATATCACCAACCATTCCCATTTAATTTTAGCGTATCCATATAAATGGCCCACCCTGTAGTTACCCATAACATTAGACTTCAGATTACATGACATATTCATTGATGAAGTCATGAAAATGAATTGTGAATGTCATTTGAGAGAAAATTATGAAGGTTTGTTGATGATCGTCAAAGGCAGTAATTTATAGTTTAGTGCCTCTCTGCATTAAATTGCTACTCTCCATTCATATTTAGATATGACAATACAATGTTTTAAAGTGTTGTGTTTCTTAGTTCAATAGTATAGAGTCGCAACATAACCCACCATATATAGTTGGTACACGTAGGAAGATCACACAAGTGAAATCAGGTCACTTCTGATTTGCACAAAAAGAATGTTCTTTGGGTCCCTAAAAACTATAAGCCTTGACCAGACTTTTCTGAGATTTTTAGTTTTTCCATATTGAATCCATATTTAATGCAGTGACCAACAAGAAATAAAGCTTGACAGAAATATAGAGATATCTATTTCAGAAGCAAAGGGTTTAATACTGCAAGGGTTTAATACTGTCCATACACATTAGACTAAAGCTGATGAAAGCATAAAAAAATCAGGGTTTACCATGTTTGTAATCCTGTTGCTTGTTCATATTGATGGAAACCGGTCTCAGGATATGGGAGTGCCATTTAAAGTTGCAGACCATTAACTGAATTAATGAAAAAGGTAGAGAAAACTGCACATCCCAATTCCTTGACTATGACTAAGAGCAGCTAAACGCTAGAAATGTGTCAAATGTTTTCTATGGAGTACATGCTATACTACTGTTCTTTTAATCAAGGTGAAAAATATTTGGAGGTTTTCATACAAGGAATCAGGATGTGCAGTTTTCTCTATAATTTTCATTAAAACTAATGAAAATGTACAATTTCAACCAAAATCACAATCATTCTTTTTGTGAATTTTAGCAATGAACAATTGTTTGTCACAATCACTGACAGTGGCATTTAACATGGCTGCGGCGGAATGACATCATAAGTCCTGCCCATCGGCGCCCATGTCACATGACAGTGGGTCGCCGATTGGTTGGCATGACAACCCGGGATCTGCAGGAGACCCCTTGCGTTGTCATTGCAGGGAGGCTATGAGGGCAGCCTAGCGGTCGGCGCTCATAGCCAGTGAGCAATTCTGTTACACACAGGTGATCTGATCATCGCCTATGTGTTGTAGAGGTGATCAGATAATCATAGCTTCTAGTCTTCCATGGAGACTATTGAAGCTAGTGTAAAGTAAAAAAAAATGTTTTAAAAATTTTTCAAAAATGTAAAAAATTTAAACGTTTAAATCACCCCCCTTTCGCCCCATTCAAAATAAAACAATAAAAAATCAAATATACACATATTTGGTATTGCCGCCTTCAGAATCGGCCAATCTATCAGTATATAAAAAGATTTAATCCAATTGGTAAATGGTTTAATGAGAAAAAAATTCAAAACCCTGGTATCAGTTTTTTTGGTTGACGCAACATTGCAATAAAATGCAATAACGGACGATCAAAACATTGAATATACCCCAAAATGGTATCAATAAAAATTTCAGCTTGACGCGCAAAAAATATGCCCTCACGGGCCCCAGATCCCGAAAAATGGAGACACTGCGGGTTTCGGAAAATGGAGTCTTTTTTTTTTTTTTAACAAACTTTGGATTTTTTTTCACAACTTAAATAAAAATGAACGTATACATGTTTGGTATCAACAAACTCATAATGACCTGTGTAATTATAATTGCAAGTCAGTCTTAGCATCTAGTAAACATGATCTAAAAAATAAATAAAACAACTATGGAATTGCACTTTTCTTGCAATTTCACCGCACTTGGAATTTTTTTCCAGCACACGATATGGTAAAACCAATGGTGTCATTCAAAAGTACAACTTGTCCCGCAGAAAATAAGCCCTAACATTACCATATTGACTGAAAAATAAAAAAGTTATGGCTCTGTGAAGAAGGGGAGAAAAAAACAATAGTGCAAAAACGGAAAATGACCTGGGGGTGAAGGGGTTAGAAGATGATCACTGCCAAAAAAAATGGTCAACCTGAATCCAAATACACAAAAGGAGAGAGCACAGCAGCATTTTGTAAGGATCAAAATATATGAAGACACTAGAAACAATTAATCTAGACAGTATTGTTACTCAATAAAATGTACTTACAAAAATGAAGGTTCTTAGCACATAAATTGGCCAATTCATGTATGCCCATCAACCACGGCAAGGTGACCCCCCTTTTATGGGTCCTATCCTACTAAATATGCCACCCTTGGACTATGAGCCTACAGTTAAATGGAAAAACATGTCTCTACTGGGCTATGAGCCTACAACTTCAAGGCAAGTAGAACTGATTAAAATCACCTGCGGAAGATCTTGGTAAGAAAGAATTTTATTCACTAATAATCTGCACTATTGAGTCCAGTTTAAAAGATGATCACTACCAGAAAAAATGGTCAAACTGAATCCAAAGTTGCCTAGTTGAAGTCTATGGCTCCATTGTGGGCACTTTTGAATCTGTAAAAAACATAGGGATTGGCAAATGCTACATTGGTCAGGAGTCAGTTTTAGGTGAATTGTGGGCACTCAGGCAGCATTATTACATTAACCCAGATACTGTAGAACACTATAAATTATTAAAGGGAATTTAGGAAACAACACAGTATGTCTAAGCAATCGTTAATACTTTTTGGGGGCATTATTATTTGTTGTAAAGTAATCATGCTCTTTGAGTGTCCACATACAGGGGTCAAATAAGGCATAATATTACTGTCTAGGGGGAAAATAGGAATCCACAATTACTTTCTAAAAAGATCACCAATACTGTGTGAGACACAAAACGTGGTATGATATAGAGCAGTGTTTGACACTACTGTGTTTTAGAGACCTATTTACCACTATTCTTTTCAGTGTTGTTGTAAAGAGACAAAACACTGTGGAAACAGAACAGCATGGAGACGTGGCAGATGGGAGGAGTGTGATCAGGACTCTGGGTACAGCATTGTCTGAGAAATGAGATGAGGAGAAAAACAGCGCGTGTGCAAGTTCTGAGGTGATTCTGGTGCCGAAGAGAGAGATGGGAGAAGCAACAGCAGCGTCCTGTGCTCCTGTCAGGAAGAAAGGTTCCGAGTATTCCGAGTATCCGTCTAGCCCAGAAGTTGACCCCGAAGACCTGAGCGACGCCAGTCAAGGTTCCCAGCACGGACATAGATAGTCAATCCCTGAAGATCTGAGTGATTCTAGTCAAGGTTAATTACCCGGGTGACATTAGTCAACAGAACGAGAATAAGTTGCAGTGGCCTGGTTCTCAGATGTGTGCGCCAATGACAGGGCGTCACAGATGCTCCGGAGGTGTCAGATCAGAGATTCACAGTCTGGTCGGCGACCAGGAAGGACACGCGAGAAGGGCCGTTACCTCTGACAGGGACATATGGTACCAGGCACGAATAGAGGAAAAGACTGTAGTCAGATGGGGACCAGCAGATGCCAGGGCGGCATCACAAAAGTGGATAGAGAATTACGGGGGAAACGGGCAGCGAGTTGTGATAGGAACAGAGTATTACCAAAACTTTAAAAGACTGCCCCTTGCCCGGTATAGTTAATGACAATCTAGTTCCCCTTCTATATATATATGGCAGGAAAACTTTTTTAATGTATTGTACATATACTGTTGGAGATTTTTCTGCTTTGTAAAAGAAACCCAGTCATCCAAAAGTTTGATAACTACCTTGCTACCCTTATGTCCTGTTGATGTTTCTTTTGGATTTTGCCCTTTTTTCTTCTGACTGTGACATGGGAACTGACCGTGCTCTTTTATTTGACTCTGTATTGTCACCTTTTGACCATTTTCCTGAAATCCCATTCTATATCATTATATTCCCGTAGTGTTTTCATTTCAAAATTTCAGCTTGTCTTGTACTTTGTGTCAGCTCTTTTATCTGTATCTTATGACTCTTACTAGCTTGTTTCTCGTATCGATGTATATAAGACAATTTTGTTTATAAAATAAGGAGTATTGTTAAAGTAATACAACTAATTTTGTAATATTGTCTCTGAACTTGCATTACAGTTTGGAGTTACAAAAGTCACTATGACATACAGAAGACATTTATGTCAGCCTAGACTTACTTTAGTATTTAAAAATGTATTGTAAGAGGTATAATTTTGAGGTTTTCCAGTTTTGACATTAGCCACCAAAGCCCTGTTTTCTGCAGCTCACTTTTTAGATTTTCTATATATCCTAAGACAGCTGCTGGGTCAAAATGTTATTCCATTACTATTAATGCAGAGGAGGTTTGATGACAGTTTTGAGCCCTTTGGTGCTGCAGAATAACAACACTACACACACATAGATAAGATTTTGTATGAAGTTCCCTGGCCCTCACCGGGCTCTTGTATATGGACTATTACTCCATCCCATTTCTGAAGTAATATGGACTATTACTCCATCCCATTTCTGAAGTAAGGGTCTGTTTAGCACTTACTGGCGGCACTAAACGTCCGCCAATTAGTAAACCTTTACCGATCGGCAGTCGTTAAATAGCCAGTTTACACACAGTCTCCAGTAAACAATGTGCACTGAGCGATCTGTAATAGATCACTCAGTGTGTATAGGCTGCCACTGTTATTAGTAGTGCAAGCTCTGTTTACACAGAAAGATGCACCGCCAAGAGCAATGACTTTGCGCTGTGCGAAATATCATTTCATCTGATAAATGCTTATTTTATATGTTTATTGGGTGATCGGCAGCCTGTTTACACAGAAAGATTACTGTGAACTAGCACTCTTTGAGGAAGAGTCAGATGGCCATATAACTCAGAAGGCATCACAACGTAATGCTCTGACTGGCCGCTGGCTCTCCTAACACGAACATGTCAGCTACATAGAAATAGATGTTGTCTCATTTGGGTCAGGAAAGCCGCTGGCCAGTCCGAGCATTGCGTTGTGATTTCTGTCTGAGTTATATGGCAGTCTGATCCTCTCTAACAACAATAATCTTTCAGTGTAAATGCCGCTAAAAGTCTAAATAAACTTTTGCATTCATCATCAACCATTCACTGTAGCTGCCCTAAACCAAACACACCCTGCTACATTTTCTGTACAGACAACACTATAAGAATTTGTGTCCTTCATATATGGCATCCTCAAGGAACTTTGGAAAAAAAATGTAATAGTTACAATTTAAAACAAATATAGCTGCATCATACTGTCACTTTGCTGTTGCTTGTTATCTGGGGCTAGGGGCACCTTCCCTATCCCTAAAGCTAGGAGCACCCTAGCTATCCCTGCTCCCCGGATTATTTTTAACGGTGAAGTCCATTGGGGCCACGTGTCTTACTGAGCTTCTGAATCAGCCCTAATATGTCCCGTCCCCCACCCAGGGAAGTGGGAAGTAGTTGTCTATATGTACAGTACAGACCAAAAGTTTGGACACACCTTCTCATTTAAAGATTTTTCTGTATTTTCATGACTATGAAAATTGTACATTCACACTGAAGGCATCAAAACTATGAATTAACACATGTGGAATTATATACTTAACAAAAAAGTGTGAAACAACTGAAAATATGTCTTATATTCTAGGTTCTTCAAAGTAGCCACCTTTTGCTTTGCTTTGCACACTCTTGGCATTCTCTTGATGAGCTTCAAGAGGTAGTCACTGGAAATGGTCTTCCAACAATCTTGAAGGAGTTCCCAGAGATCTTTAGCACTTGTTGGCCCTTTTGCCTTCACTCTGCGGTCGAGCTCACCCCAAACCATCTCAATTGGATTCAGGTCTGGTGACTATGGAGGCCAGGTCATCTGGCATAGCACCCCATCACTCTCGTTCTTGGTCAAATAGCCCTTACACAGCCTGGAGGTGTGTTTGGGGTCATTGTCCTGTTAAAAAATAAATGATGGTCCAACTAAACGCAAACCAGATGGAATAGCATGCCACTGCAAGATGCTGTGGTAGCCATGCTGGTTCAGTATGCCTTCAATTTTGAATAAATCCCCAACAGTGTCACCAGCAAAGCACCCCCACACCATCACATCTCCTCCTCCATGCTTCACGGTGGGAACCAGGCATGTAGAGTCCATCCGTTCATCTTTTCTGCGTCGCACAAAGACACAGTGGTTGGAACCAAAGATCTCAAATTTGGACTCATCAGACCAAAGCATAGATTTCCACTGGTCTAATATCCATTCCTTGTGTTCTTTTGCCAAAACAAGTCTCTTCTGTTTGTTGTCAGTCCTTAGCCATGGTTTCCTAGCAGCTATTTTACCATGAAGGCCTGCTGCCCAAAGTCTCCTCTTAACAGTTGTTGAAGAGATGTGTCTGCTGCTAGAACTCTGTTTAGCATTGACCTGGTCTCTAATCTGAGCAACTGTTAACCTGCGATTTCTGAGGCTGGTGACTTGGATAAACTTATCCTCAGAAGCTGAGGTGACTCTTGGTCTTCCTTTCCTGGGGTGGTCCTCATGTGAGCCAGTTTCTTTGTAGCGCTTGATGGTTTTTGCAACTGCACTTGGGGACACTTTCAAAGTTTGCCCAATTTTTCGCACTGACTGACCTTCATTTCTTAAAGTAATGATGGCCACTCGTTTTTCTTTAATTAGCTGCTTTTTTCTTGCCATAATACAAATTCCACCAGTCTATTCAGTAGGACTATCAGCTGTGTATCCACCAGACTTCTGCACAACACAACTGATGGTTCCAACCCCATTTTTAAGGCAAGAAATCCCACTTATTAAACCTGACAGGGCACACCTGTGAAGTGAAAACCATTTCCGTTGACTACCTCTTGAAGCTCATCAAGAGAATGCCAAGAGTGTGCAAAGCAGTCATCAAAGCAAAAGGTGGCTACTTTGAAGAACCTAGAATATAAGACATATTTTCAGTTGTTTCACACTTTTTTTGTTAAGTATATAATTCCACATGTGTTAATTCATAGTTTTGATGCCTTCAGTGTGAAAGTACAATTTTCATAGTCATGAAAATGCAGAAAAATCTTTAAATGAGAAGGTGTGTCCAAACTTTTGGTCTGTACTGTATACACAAACCAGATTAACAAGGGAAGACGTACAGGTGTAAATGAAAATACCAACCATACAAAAATGCACTAACAGTGCATGTGAGTGGTACACTGGGAAGTACAAGGAAGGAAAAAACAAATAGGAAACGATGAGGATATTCACACTGTCAAATCACCAAGCAACAATCTTTAGAACAATGCTCCAAACACTTCTTCAAACAAACACCCAACTCAACTCCAGAACCAGGAAGTATAAAACTTACACATAGCAATCCTTGAATGCCAGAGGTGAGTATATATAGCTGAGGAAAATGGCTAACACTAAACAGCTGATACCATCAAAGCAGGGAAGCTTCTGAAGCTCTCAACTGAACAGATTATCCCCTACACTGCTAGCAGAAACCTGCACCGTTTAATATGATGGTGAAGTGCTTCTAATCAGTGCAGGAGTACTTGAAATCAGATGCAGCAAACTTCTGGACCCTCTTTGTCAAAGTAAACTTGTGACAGTACCGCACTACTTAAAGGGACATCCGGAACCTCAGGGCCGGGTCTATCAGGTTTTGCCACGTGAAAGGATTGGATCAAGCTGACTGCATGGACATCTGATGCTGGTATGCACATTTTCCCTTCAGGACCATAAAAATCCAGTGTACCAAGTACTGAAGAGACCAACGAACCAAGTGAGAATCAATGATCTTAGCAATCTTAAATTCCAAATTCCCATCAACAATAACCAGAGATGGAGGTGGTGTTGATGGTTCAGAGGACGCAACATATTTTTTGAGTAGAGACCGGTGAAAAACATTAGGAATCCTAAAAGTAGGTTACAAAGCAAGGTAGACTGCTACAGGATTGACGAAGGCCAAAATTTTATAAGGATCTGTGAACCTGGACCCAGTTTCCAAGAACAGGCCGTCAACTTAAAGTTTGTCGAGGACAACCATGCCAAATTACCAACACACAGGTCCAGACCCACCATATCTCTCTGATCAGCCACACTTTTATTGGACCCCATTTTCTTCAAATTGTTAAGAACCTCTTGCCATTCAAAAGTAATAAATCATGAAAACCGTTCCTCTTCAGTTATTTCTGAAGAATGATTCCTTTTAAAAGAGCTGAAATGAGGATGAAACTCGTAGGCCCCGATGAACAGGGACTTACCAGTAGACTCATGACAACGGTTGTTAGGCACAAATTCAGCTACAGGTAATTAAGTAACCCAATGCTCCTGATTGTCAGACACAAAACACCTAAGATTCTCGAGATTCTGGTTAGGACGTTCAGTTTGCCCATTAGACTGTGGATGAAAGGCTGAGGAAAATGACAGATGGATCCCCAAACAAGCGCCAAACGCTTTCCAACAATTGGAAATAAGTGGCACCCCCAGGTCATAAAATATATTGGTATGAATCCCTTGTAATTTTACGATTTCTTTGATGAAAATTTGTGCCAAGGTCTTGGCGTTTGGTAAGGTGGTTAGCGCAATGAAATGAGACAATGAGACATTTTGCTGAACCTGTCTACCACCACCAAAATAACTGTATTACCTGCAGATATGGGCAGATCTGTGATGAAATCTACCGATAAACGAGTTCAAGGTCTACTGGGAAATGCCAATGGTTGGAGAGACCCAGATGGATGAGTATGAGGGGTCTTAGAACGCGCAAATACAATAGAGGCAGCCACCTGGGAAATAGTGACCACAACATTATACAATTCCACATGTGCTTCAGTAGGGTGCCCAGCAAGGGAGTCACAAAAACACTGAACTTCAGGAGGGCAAAGTTTGATCAGCTAAGAGATGCCCTTCACCTTATAGACTGGGATAGTATCTTTAGTAATAGGAGCACGGATAGAAAATGGGAAATTTTCAAAACAGTCCTACATAGTCACTGTAGAAGGTACATACCTTATGGGAATAAAAGGGCTAGGAATAGGAGGAAGCCAATGTGGCTAAATAAGGAAGTCAAGAGGGCAATGAAAAACAAAAAAGGGGCTTTCGGTAAACTTAAACAAGAAGGCAGCGAGGAAGCGCTAATATCTTATAGGGAAAAAAACAAAATCTGTAAGAAACAAATAAGAATAGCAAAAGAGGAGACAGAGAGACTAATTGCCAAGGAAAGTAAAAAGAATCCCAAACTGTTCTTTAACTATATAAACAGTAAAAGGATTAAAACTGATGGAGTTGGCCCATTGAAAAATAACCTGGGTAAAATCATAGAGGGCGATGAGGGTAAAGCAAACCTACTCAATAGCTTCTTCTCCACTGTTTTCACAAAAGAAAACAATTTATCGGAGGAAATTCAAAGTGATAAAGTAAACCCTCCGCTAAATATCACCCACCTAACCCAGGAGGAAGTTCAGAAACGCCTAAATAATATCAAAATAGACAAGTCACCAGGCCCGGATGGCATACACCCCCGGGTACTAAAAGAATTAAGTAATGTGATAGACAGACCGCTGTATCTTATATTCAAGCACTCTGTATGGACAGGGACTGTCCCACTAGACTGGCGCCAAGCAAATGTGGTACCAATTTTCAAAAAGGGGTCTAAAAGTGACCCTGGAAACTATAGACCAGTCAGCTTAACTTCTGTTGTGGGTAAATTGTTTGAAGGATTTCTTAGAGATGCTATTGTAGAATATCTTAATGATAATAACTGTCTAACTCCATATCAACATGGATTCATGAGGGATTGCTCCTGCCAAACAAACCTGATCGCCTTCTACGAGGAGGTGAGCTCACAGCTGGACCGGGGAGAGTCAGTGGATGTTGTATACCTTGACTTCTCCAAAGCGTTTGATACCGTGCCTCACAAAAGGTTGGTTTATAAAATGAGAATGCTTGGTCTGGGGGATAATGTGTGCAAGTGGGTAAATAGCTGGCTGAGTGATAGAAAGCAGAGGGTGGTTATCAATGGAGTAAGCTCAGGGTGTGTCAGGGTTACTAGCGGGGTGCCTCAAGGGTCTGTCTTGGGCCCTATATTATTTAATATATTTATTAATGATCTAGTGGAAGGGTTGCATAGTAAAATAGCAATATTTGCAGATGATACTAAACTTTGTAAAGTAGTTAATACAGATGAGGATAGGGCACAGCTACAGGAGGATTTAGATAAATTGGGGAGTTGGGCCAAAAAATGGCAAATGGGGTTCAATGCCGATAAATGTAAGGTAATGCACATGGGAAAGAAAAACAGCAGTCACCCATACATATTAAATGGGAAACCGTTGGGGAAACCTGACATGGAGAAGGACCTGGGCGTCTTGGTTAATAGCAAATTAAATTGGAGTGCTCAGTGTCAGGCAGCAGCTGCGAAGGCAAATAGAGTCATGGCATGCATCAGAAGAGGAATAGGGGCATATGATGAGAACATTGTTCTACCTCTGTATAAAGCGCTGGTAAGGCCGCACTTAGAATACTGTGCACAGTTCTGGGCTCCGGTGCTGAGGAAAGACATATTGGAGCTAGAGAGGGTACAAAGGAGGGCGACTAAGGTAATAAAGGGAATGGAGGGACTAGAATACCCAGAGAGGTTGTCAAAATTAGGCCTATTTACGTTGGAAAAGAGAAGGCTTAGGGGAGACCTCATAAACATGTATAAATACATCAGGGGGCAGTACAGAGATCTCTCCCATGACCTGTTTATACCAAGGATGGTGACAAAGACGAGGGGGCACACTATGCGTCTGGAGGAAAGGAGGTTCCTGCACCAGCATAGAAGGGGATTCTTTACGGTCAGAGCAGTGAGACTCTGGAACTCTCTGGGAGAGGAAGTGGTGATGTCCAACTCACTTAATGAGTTCAAGAGAGGCCTGGACGCCTTTCTTGAGAACAATAAAATTACATCTTATGCTTAGTGATAGTTAATTAATCCAGGGATTTAATCTGACTGCCAGATTGGTGTTGGGAAGTGAATTTTTCCTCAATGATGTAAATTGGCCTATACCGCATGGTTTTTTGTTGCCTTACCCTGGATCAACGCTGCGGAATAGCTGCAGTGCACAAGAAATAGGCTGAACTGGATGGACGCTTGTCTTTTTTCGACCTTATAAACTATGTAACTATGTAACTATGTAACACACTCACGAACATCCTAATATACCCCCGACCACAAAAAACACAGAGTAAGGAGATTTGTGGTGGCTTTACTACCTGGGTGTCCTGCCAAGACCGAATCATGATGTTCATTTATGACTATGAGACAAAGATTTACAGGTATGAACAGTTTACCTAACGGACAGGCAGTAGGGGCATCCTGTGAGCCTCTACAACCTCCTTCTCAAGATCAAAACCTATAGAAGCAATAGTCACCCATTTCTGCAGTATAAGAACCAGTTCACAATTTTCTCCAACCCCTGGAAAACAACGAGATAAGGCATCCACCTTAATGTCCTTTTTTCCCGGCGAATACGTTATAAAAACTATGAACCTGGTGAAGAACAATGACCATCCTGCTTGTCTAGGCATCAGACACTTAGCAGATTCTAAATCACAGATTAATAACAGATTTTTATGATCAGTGATCACCATGCCCGGATAAACTACCTCCTCCAGAAAATGTCGCCACTTTTCAAAAGCCCACTTAATTGCCAACAGTTCTTTTTTGCCAATGTCATAATTTTTCTCAGCGGACGTGAGTTTCTTAGAAAATTATGCACACGGACGCCATTTACTAGGAGATGTACCCTGTGACCATACAGCCCCAACCTCCATTTCAGATGCATCAACTTCCACAATGAATGGCTGAGTAAAGTCAGTCTGTATAAGAATCGGTGCAGATGCAATACATTTCTTCATAGTATTAAAAGCCTCCCTGGCCTTACTGGATTATTTGGAAAAGTCTGTCCCTTTCCTGGACATATCCGTCAGAGGTTTGGCAACTACTGAAAAGTTTTTGATGAACTTATGGTAGTACTTGGCAAACCCTAAACACCTTTGTAATGCCTTTAAGTCCTGAGGACGATCCGAATCCAGTACCGCCCAATCTTTCGTCGGATCCATGCGAAAACTAGTGGACAATAAGAAATAACCCAGAAAAGGGATCTCCTGAACCAAGAACATACATTTCTCTGGTTTGACAAAAAAATGTATTGTTTCTGAGTATCTGTAAAACATGTCTGACATGTATCTGATGTGACTCGAGGTCAAGCGAATAAATCAATTCAATATGTCATCAAGATAGATCACAACAAATCTACCTGCCAAGTGACTAAAAATGTCATTAACATTAGTCAACCCAAATGGCATCACGAGATTTTCATAGTCAACCTCAGGTGTATTGAAGGCTATCTTCCACTCACCCCCCTCCTTAATAAAATTATATGCCCTCCTGAGATCCAGTTTTGGAAAACATTTTGCTCCTACGATCTGATTAAAGAGGTTCGGGATGAGAGGGAGAGGATATAGATTCCGGACCGTGATCCGATTAAGTTTGCAAAAATCTAGGCAAGGGCATATGCCCCATGTCTTTTTTCTTGACAAAAAAGAACTCAGCTGCAACAGGAGATGAAGATGGTCTGATATGGACCTTTGCCAGAATTTCAGTGATATAGTCCTTCAGGGCCTGCGTCTCTGGACCAGAGATGTTATATAATCAGATTTTTGGCAGCTTAGCCCCAGGAATAATATTAACCGTGCAATCATAACGATGATGGGGAGGAATTTCTTGACACCCCTGTTCTGAAAACACATCTCGAAGTCAGACAGGTATTCAGGTAGAGATTGAGTACCCACCCTAGCTAGCCGGGTGCCCAAGCTGTGTTCTTGGCAATATTCGCTCCACTTTACCAGCTCCCAAGTCTGCCAGTCTACCACAGGATTGTGTAGTGTAAACCAAGATAATCCAAGAACCACAGGAGAGGGAAAACCCTCTAGCATATAACAGTCAATAAGCTCTGAGTGCAGATGTAGACTGAAGATTAGAGATGAGCGTTGTTCTACTCGAACTGTTCGCCAATCTCAAATTCGAGCTGTTTTGGGCGGTGTTCGAGCCGGACGGCGAACACGAACAATTTGAGAAAAATTCGGCTGTTCGAGGTTATGTTCGATAACTGTTCGTGCACCAAAATCATAACTGGATTTTTTCTCAGTAATGATGAAAATTAATGTTAATACGCAGTTTGAGTGTACAGCGGGGCGGGGGGAGGGGCAGGGGATGGATCTCTGCAGGAACAATGAAGATCTCCATTTTTTTTTCTCTTTCCCGCATTTGCAGTGGGGAGGTGCAATCTGTCAGCCTATCAGCAGCGCACACACGGAGCGAAGTGCTTTTTTTCACACAAGCAAGGGCATGTGTGATTGGCAGTGTATGTCACATGTCCTTGCCCTATAAGACCAAGCCATTTTCCCCGTCGCCACCATTTTCTCACTGCTGCAGCTGCGTGTTAGACGGCACCGCTGTTGCTGTGTGCGCTATACCTTGTTAATTTCAAGCCAATTTTCGCACAAATATACAGATAGCTTGGGAGTAGGGAATAGTTGTGATTGCAGTCCTTTTAAGGACTAGGTTACAGCAATTCCTACGACTTTTATCAGGCAGGTCTGTGCTCTTAAATAGATAGATTGTGGGAGTAAAGACTAATTGTAATTGGAGTCCTTTTCAGGACTAGGTTACATCAGTTCCTATCAGTTTTTGCCAGGCAGGTCTGTGCCAGTGCTGTGCAAGTTTTTTTCACAGCATTTGGCTGAATCTAGCAAAGCTAATCCTTTTTGGCCTATTGCAGAGTGTGTTAGTCAGTGGAGTAGCCTATCTGTGTTGCAAGATATACCACCTGTGTATAGAATACCAATTTTTTTACTGCACCTAGTGAAGTAAAATCTTTTGGGCATAGCATCATTCTATTAGTCCATCTATACTGACCTCCATCAGGTTGCAAACTGAATATATTTTTTTTCTGCATCTAGCTCTGAAAAAATATTTGGGCTTCTAGCGGTGTGTGGGACTTGGTCTATTAGTCCATCTATACTGACCTCCATCAGGTTGCAAATTAAAAATAATTTTTTTCTGCATCTAGCTCTGAAAAAATATTTGGGCTTCTAGCAGTGTGTGGGACTTGGTCTATTAGTCCATCTATACTGACCTCCATCAGGTTGCAAATTAAAAATATTTTTTTTCTGCATCTAGCTCTGAAAAAATATTTGGGCTTCTAGCAGTGTGTGGGACTTGGTCTATTAGTCCATCTATACTGACCTCCATCAGGTTGCAAATTAAAAATAATTTTTTTCTTCATTTAGCTCTGAAAAAATATTTGGGCTTCTAGCAGTGTGTGGGACTTGTTCTATTAGTTCTTCTATACTGACCTCCAGCAGGGTGCAAATTGAATATAATTTTTTTCTGCATCTAGCTCTGAAAAAATATTTGGGCTTCTAGCGGTGTGTGGGACTTGGTCTATTAGTCCATCTATACTGACCTCCATCAGGTTGCAAATTAAAAATAATTTTTTTCTGCATCTAGCTCTGAAAAAATATTTGGGCTTCTAGCAGTGTGTGGGACTTGGTCTATTAGTCTATCTATACTGACCTCCATCAGGTTGCAAATTAAAAATAATTTTTTTCTGCATCTAGCTCTGAAAAAATATTTGGGCTTCTAGCAGTGTGTGGGACTTGGTCTATTAGTCCATCTATACTGACCTCCATCAGGTTGCAAATTGAATAAAAAAAATTTCTGCATCTAGCTCTGAAAAAATATTTGGGCTTCTAGCGGTGTGTGGGACTTGGTCTATTAGTCCATCTATACTGACCTCCATCAGGTTGCAAATTAAAAATAATTTTTTTCTGCATCTAACCCAGCCAATAGTTTTGGCCTAATACCACAGTTTGGCCACTCAGCTCTGCTCGGTTACCATCCATTGTTTTTTTGTGCAAACAACTCCAGAGTTGTGAATTAGTTAACCACCAAAATGAGTGGAAAAAGGCCTGCTGCTGGTGGAAAGGGGAATAGGCGTGTTGGGAAGGGGAAAAAAGGTTGTGTCCGTGGGGTAGGTGCAGAAGAAAGACCATCTTCCAGCCAAACTAAAATGTCTACTTCTTTTAGCGGACAATGTGATAAGATCCCTTTCTTACGGCCACGCCAATCGCTACAAATTCCAGATGAGGCACAAAAACAGCAGGTGCTTCAACGGATATCAAGTGCTCCTTTAAGTGGGCTCTCCTCCACATCAACTTCAACATCACAAATACTCAAGTCCTCAAAGGTGTCACCCAAATCGCACTTGCTTCCTCACAGCTCCCAAATCTCCAGCTGCCCGTCTGAGTATGAGGTAGAACAGATGGTTGAGTCTGCAGAGCTGTTTACTCATACTATAGCCTGGGAATCAGAGGTCGACTCCAGCGCTTCTGTGAATCCAGACGAAGAAATGATCTGCACTGATGCCCAGAATCTTTATGAGTCGGATCCAGGACCAGACGCAGAAGGTTCTGACCATAATGTAGACCCTCATTCCCAAACTGTAACTCCTGTTGGTGGAGACAATGAGGAAGACGATGATAAGACTCAAATACCTGATTGGAGCGACAACTTTAGTTTTTTGTCAGGGCAGGAACAGGTTGGCTCTGAGGACGACGGGTGTGATAACGCACAGGGTGATGATGATGAGGTCGGAGATCCCACTTACTGTCAACCCACAGTCAGCCAAGAGATGAGGTCAGCAGAGGAGGTGGAGGAAGATGCTAGTGACGACGAGGTCAGGTTGCGCCTTCCTGGACAGAGACGTAGTACTGGAAGCACGTCAACAACTGCATCCTCAAACACAACTCTGCCTCTCACCACAAGTCGTGGTGGCTCTTCAGGTCGCATGGGTGCTAAGCCTTGCATAGCCTGGGCATTTTTTCAGATCGATAAAGATGACCAAACTCGTGTTATCTGTAACATTTGTCAGCAAAAGCTAAGTAGAGGCCAAAAAATACATAGTTTGAGTACTTCATGCATGAACCGGCACATGGACATGAAGCATAAGTTGCAGTGGGAAGCTCAGTGTGCTACAATGCGGTCTAGCCGGCCGGGCCAACCACAGTCTGCCATATCTTGTGCATCCGCGGCCTCTTCATCCTCTGTGACTGGGGGGACAACAGTCACACCTGTTTTGGGGCGCAGACCTGCCACCTCTTTACCCGCAACAGCCAGCGTGATTGGCAGGTCATCATTTTCTTTGGAGGTGGTAACACCAGCTGGTCTTGAGCGCTGTCCGACATCGATAGCACCACCTTTGGATCAAGGCAACCTAACATGTCCGCCTGCATCTTCCTCACAGACCGGCAGTTTGCCGGGGACACCCTTATCAACCCCGTCTAAGCACAATAGCCAGCCCTCGGTCCCTCAGATGTGGACAAGTAAAAGACCATTTCCTCCTAGCCATGAGAAAGCTAAGAGGTTGAATTTCACCATCTGCAAGCTCTTGGCTACAGAAATGCTGCCTTTCCGCCTGGTGGACACAGAGGATTTTCGAGACCTTATGTCCGTCGCAGTGCCCCAGTACCAGATGCCCAGTCGGCACTACTTCTCAAAGAAAGGTGTGCCTGCGCTCCACCAGCATGTCGCACACAACATCACCGCTTCTTTGAGAAACTCTGTGTGTGACAGGGTGCATTTCACCACAGACACTTGGACGAGTAGGCATGGACAGGGGCGTTACATGTCGCTGACTGGGCACTGGGTAACTATGGTGACAGCAGGACAAGGGGCTGCTGTCCAAGTCTTGCCGTCCCCACGAGTTGTGCGTCAATCCTCTTTATGTCATTTTTCCTCCACTGCTTCTGCCTCCTCAACCTCCTCTCGGTCTTCCACCTGCACCCAAAGCCTGTCTGGTCATGCCACAAGCTTTCTAACTGCGCAGAAGGGATCCTGCACACCTCCTTACTATGCTGGCAGTAGGGCTCAACGTCATCAGGCGGTTTTTACATTGAAATGTCTGGGAAATGTGAGTCACACAGCTGAGGAGTTGTGGTCAGCTCTGGAGAACCAATTTCATGAATGGTTGTCTCCACTGGACCTGAAACCAGGGAAGGCCGTGTGCGACAATGCTGCAAACCTGGGTGCGGCCCTTCGCCGGGGCAATGTCACACACGTGCCTTGTATGGCTCACGTGTTGAACCTGGTTGTCCAGCAATTTTTAGCCCACTATCCCAGACTAGATGGCCTTCTGCAGAGGGCACGGTCGCTGTGTGCTCACTTCCGCCGTTCGCATCCCGCAGCTCAGCGACTTACATCTCTACAGAAGTCGTTGGGCCTGCCACTTCACCGGCTAAAATGCGATGTGCCTACCCGGTGGAATTCAACTCTGCACATGTTGCAGCGACTGTGGCAGCACCGACAAGCCCTGGTGCAATACGTTGTGACGTATAGCCTGGGCCAACGAGATTCAGAGGCGGGGCAAATCACGCTGGAGGAGTGGTCTCAGATCAGGGACCTATGCACCCTTCTGCACAGTTTTGAAATGGCGACGAAGATGTTTAGTGCTGACGATGCCATTATCAGCATGACTATTCCGGTGATTTACATGCTGGAGCACATGTTAAACAGAATTCGGAGTCAGGTGGTGGCACAAGAGGAGGTGGAGGAAGTAGAGGAGGAGGAGTTGTATGCGGAAGGGCTAACATCTGCAAGGTCCAGACGGTCGGCAGCACCAAGGCGGCAGGCATGTGAGGGTGGGGGAGATGATTTTACCAGGGCGCATGGTAGCAGCCAAACTAGTGAGGAAGGTGCAGGAGCCCAGGAAGAAGTGGAGGACGAACTGATGGAAGACTCATCAGATGAGGGAGACCTTGATCACATTTCTGTTGTGCGAGGTTGGGGGGAGAGGACAGAGGAAGGAAGCATGATTGCTACCTCGCCACCAACACAACAGGGACTTGGTGCTCCTGGATGCGCAACACACATGAGTGCCTTCTTGCTGCACTACCTGCAACATGACCCTCGAATTGTGAGAATTAGAAATAATCCTGACTACTGGGTTGCCACACTGTTAGATCCCCGGTACAAAAGTAAATTTGCAGAAATTATTCCTGCCATAGAAAGGGATGCACGCATGCAGGAGTATCAGCAGAGACTGTTGCAGAATCTTACATGTGCTTTTCCACAAAATACCAGTGGTGCACGTAGTGAATCTCACAGTTCCAACTTGCCAACCGTGGGACCGTCAAGTGTTCAGCACTCAAACCGTAACAGAACCACAGTATCTGCTGGTAACATCAATTTTGCGGAATCATTTCACCACTTTTTTAGCCCATCCTTTGCAAGGCCACAGGAGACAAGAAGTCTGACACATAGTCAACGCCTAGAGACGATGGTACAGGAGTATCTCCAAGTAAACATTGAAGCCACGACTGTGTCACTGGACCCTTGCTCTTTTTGGGCTTCCAATCTGGATAAATGGCCGGAGCTAGCCACTTACGCCTTGGAGATCTTGTCATGCCCCGCAGCCAGCGTTCTGTCTGAACGTGTGTTCAGCGCTGCTGGTGGTGTGCTGACAGATAAGCGCACGCGGCTCTCCACTGATAATGTAGACAGACTCACGTTCATAAAGATGAACAAATCATGGATCCGAAACGACTTTTCTACCCCTGTGTCATCCTGGGGAGAGTAAAAGCTTGATGATTGGTTAAAATCACCCTACCAACCGTTTTAAGCTTTCAAATTACTAATCATGTTTATCTGTATCTTGACTGGAAAATAATTTGGGCTTTGTAGCAGTGTGCAGCACTGATCCTATTAGGCCATCTATAATAAGCTTCACCAGATTTAAAATTAAAAATAATTTTTAGCAGCATCTAGCCCGGAAAATAATTTTGGGGCTCCGAGATGCGCAAGACACATAAGTGCCTTCTTGCTGCACTACCTGCAGCATGACCCTCATATTGTCAGAATTCGAAGTAATCATGACTACTGGGTTGCCACACTCTTAGATCCCCCAAACTTTTCGATCAACCTTTTCATTTTAATAAAGACCAAAAAATGGTCATTTTTGAAATTCTAAGCATTAGCAGGTTATTAGAAACTGAAATCAAACAGTTTTCAACTCAAAACTTTATTCTAGGTGATGTTACATTTTCACATAGGACCCCTTGTTCGAAAGGAGCTTCTGAACTCTCTCGTCCATTGAATTTGTCAGGTTTTGGATGGTTTCTGCTTCAATTGTTTTGCATGAGGACAGAATACCCTCCCAGAGCTGTTGCTTAGATGTGAACTGCCTCCCGCCATCATAGACACTCCTTTTAATGATGCTCCAAAGGTTCTGAATGGGGTAGAGGTCAGGGGAGCATGGGGGTCACACCATAAGTTTGTCCCCTTTTATGCCCATATCAGCCAGAGATGCAGATGTTTTATGTGCAGCATGAGATGGTGCATTATCATGCAGAAAAATGATCTTGCTGTGAAATACACGGTTCTTCTTCTTGAACCATGGCAGGAAGTGCTGTTTGAGAAAATCCACATACATTATGGAGTTCATCTTTAGCGCCTTCAGGGATCCTAAAGGGGCCGACAATCTCTCTCCCCATGATTCCAGCCCAAAACATTACTCCACCTCCTCCTTGTTGGCGCTGTAGCCGTGTTTGCGTGGGGTGTCCATCAACCAGCCATCCTCCACTCCATTCATCTGGACCATCGAGCGCTGCACGGCACTCATCCGTGAACAAAACAGTTTTGAAATCAGTCTTCATGTAATGTTTGGCCCACTGGAGCCGTTTCTGCTTGTGTGAAGTGGGTAGAGGAGGTCGACAGGATGGCATATGCACAGCTGCAAACCTCTGAAGGACCCTGCATCTTGTTGTTCGGGGGACGTTGGAGGCACAAGCAGCTTCAAAAACTTGTCTGCTGCTATGACAAGGCTTTTTTGCCGCTGCTGTTTCAACCTGACGTAATTGCCTGTAGGAAAGAGTCCTCAATTTGCCCTTATCAGCACGCACACGTGTGTACTGTGAATCAGCTACATACTTCTTGATTGCCAAGACACTTCATCCTGATCATCGCACAATGTTGATTGTAGTCATGCCTTGACCTAAACACTCCACAATTTGTTGCTTCTCAGCAGCCGACACATCCTTTTTCTTTCCCATTTTGGCAGAAAATGTAGGCTGCTTAATAATGTGAGAGAGCCTTCTTAAGTAGTCTTGCCTTTCATTGGACACACCTGCCAAACTAATTAGCACAGGTGTCTGCAATTGCTTACAGTGATATAAAGAGCCCTGACACACATCACCATCAATGAGTTTAACTGACAAACAAACAAATTCTTCCCTTATCACTCCTAAACACTTTTTGCATAATAATTTGGAACGCGGTGTACATGTGCTTTTCCACAAAACACCAGTGGTTCACGTAGTGAATCTTACAGTTCTAACTTGCCAACCGTGGTCTGTATGGAATTGTTCAATAAAGGGCCCAAAATTAAGATAACATAGATGGGAGAGGTCTCTATGAATAGGAATTCCTAAGTATTTGATACCCTGTGAGGGCCAGGCAAAGGGAAAGTTGGACTGGATGGAATCCTATATGGATTTAGGGAGGGAGACATCGAGGGCCTCAGACTTCGCTGCATTGATTTTAAAATTTTACCATGTAACAAAGTGATCTATTTCAGCCATAACAGCAGGGATGGATATATGTGATTGAGTGATATATACTAGGACATCATCAGCAAATAGAGAGCACTTGTACTCGGTGCCTCCCACCTCAATCCACCTAATATTGGGGTTATGGCGAATTGATGAGAGCAGGTGCTCCGTCACTAGGATGTATAAGAGAGGGGACAGAGGACATCCCTGCCTTGTCCCATTGGTGATTGTGAAAGGTGATGAAAATGTTCTGACGCACCCCCTGGGCCTTGGGACACCCGGAGCCGGACCCTTTTTGGTGGATGCTGGTGGTTGTAGTCTTCGTGGCGGCGATCCGGTTCCGTGGCTCAGGGCGGTCAAACCAGTGGCGGAACTATTTATGTGGTTTTGATGTTTAAATGTCCGACTACGCCACCCGTGGATTGCGGTCAGAGTGAACCGCCGCTACAGGGCAGACCGCTAAGGCTGGTGTTGTGGGTGCAGCAGAGCGTAGCATAACTCCCCACGGGAGGAGTATAGCCTCAGGGCAGTGTATGCGGAGGATGGGGGTGATGGTGCAGGGCAGCAGCAGTAACGACACGGAGTCAGTGATGCAGTTCAGGGCCTTTACTCACAGTTCTTATTATCCAGACCACGTCTGCAGGTAACGGCTGCCCACGTCGTACTGTGCTCACCAGGTGAGGGGCTCAGACAACTCCCAGATAACTTTGGAGCGCTTCACAGGACCCCCTTTGTGTGTCCTTTGTCTGGCCTTTCTTACCAACACTTCTGTCCGGCTGCCTCGGGCCTCCTCTTGGTAAACTTGGCGCCAGTTTCCCTGACCCTATGTGGTGCCTTCCTAGCGGGTGGAGCAAGGGGCTGCGCCACATAAAATGTCAGAGCCTCCGGTTTCTAGCTGAGGGTCGTTTCCTGCCTCCACTAGTTCGGGGACCGGTCTCCCCCTTTGGCCTGACCCCTCCACGCAGGTGGATTCGGGCGTGCGGTGGCGACTCGCCCGTCCGCACCCCTGGGATCCCTTCATTCCTCGTTCCTGGAGCCTTCTCCGCTCCTCTTCCTTCCTTCTCCCTCTTGCAGGCCTGGGCCTCTGTTACTAGGCCCGCCTCCGGAGCAGAGCTCATGCAGAGCCCCTGCTCCCTGCCACTTCTGCTCAGACTTCTCTGCACTGAACTAAGATGGTGCCCACCTTTTATACTCCCTTCTCAATGCACCCAGGAACTGCTTCCTCCCTGCTCCTGCACTGCAGGGTTCCCCTTCCTCAGTGTTCCCTCCCCCCACTCCAGCCAGGGACAGGGACTGTCGTGCCCATCTCAGGGGCATATTGGTCGCCCTGCCCCACGGCAATGTGGTGTAATGCATGCAGGTGTCGGGTCCTGATCCACACTCCATCCTTATCTGAGAGTGAGATATCACACCTCTGGGTGAGGTGCAATACGTCTGTAGCAACCGAGCCCTCGGTGCTACAGTTCCATTTATCTTCAGCCTAGGTGACGTATTGTGATACAGGGCCGTGATTTTGGCTATAAAAGGGTCCCCTAGACCCCTACCCCAAGCTTTTTAAGAGAATCATATATGGCGTGCCAGGAGACTCTATGGAATGCTTTCTCAGCATCCAACGAGAGTATCTACTTACAAATTTTTAACTGCATCTAGCCCAGGAAATACTTTGTGCCTAGTAGCAGTGTCTGCTAGTCAGCGGATTATCCCGGCTGTTAAGCAAGCTACACCACCTGTAGTTTGGACACTTAATTTTTTCAAAGGAAATGCTTCGGGACCACGGGATACTTAGTGAAGAGCATCAGGAGGCACCCCAAGGCATAGGGGCTGGGACTGGCACTAGGATGCCTTGCGGTGGACAGCCGAGCTCGATCCTTATAAAAGCTTTTTAACTGCAGCAGCTTTAGTGGACGCTACTGGAGCTGGAATTACGCGGCTGCTGGCATGAGACTTGCCCTCCAATAGATCCTTGTAAATGGATTTAAAGTGTATTCATTCAAATTAGAGGGACAATTTAAATTAAAAAGCTTAGAGCTGCCTCCACCACAGGGGGGCTCTCTCGACCCACCAGCGGACAGGCACCAGTATTGGGAGAGGGGGGCTGGCCGTCAGGGTTCACCGCGGCTCTGGCACAAACCCGGCGACACGGAGGTGGCACGGGCAGGAGCGGAATGGCCGTCTCGGCTTCTCACTTTTTGGATTTTAGAAGGGCATGACATGCCTATATCTGTGTCTCCCCCTCCTTTTACTCCTCCACCTCTTTTCTTTTCGCATGACTATATGTACTTGTCACTTTTCCATGTGTTAGTTGTGTCTTCTGAGCAGTTTGTCAGCTTTTGGACACCTTTGAAGGTGTTTTCTATGTGTTTCTATGTGTTTTTGTTTGCCTGCCATTGGTTTTAACAGTGTTCGAAGGTGTTCGACGAACAGTTCGACGAACAGTTCGGCGAACACACGGGTGTTCGACGAACCGAACCGAACTCGAACACTACGGGGGTGGCTCAACACTACTGAAGATGTAACACACAAACTACCTGAGTAAAATACCCCTGGCTCAAAGGTGCAGAGACAATGGCTTTTATTGGGTATTGGTCTAGACAGTTTATGTGGTTTGAGGCCCTGGATCTGAGTGAACCTAGCGTTGATAAAATTAAAGCCCGCCCCAGTGTCCAGAAAGGCTGAAATATCCATTTTATTGTGACCTACCCACGGAGAAAACATGTACACCTGGTTTGCCAACCTCCCTGCAACCTTGACTCCTTAGTTTTCTGTTGGATATTTACAGTGTTAAATGGATGGACAAGCACTCACAAAATTACCCTTTTATGGATATTGTCTATCTGTTCAGCTCTTTTTGATAAAGTCTTTGTCTACATTGTATGGGGACACATTTGCGATTGAGCTGCATATTTTGGTCTGCCATATATTCTCCGCCACGCCGTTAATGCTGCAGAAATATCTGAATTTCTTTACTGAATCCAGAGTTTATAGCACTAGCACTGTATTTTTGTTCCTGTATATTGTTAGGGCCTAACAGGGCTAGAAGGGACAGCCATCGAGCAGCAATGGCGCCACTGGCACAGGATTAGGGTGCCAACCTCCGCAGACAGGCAGGGGTGAGTGTGAGACTTTTAATAGGGTCATTGTCAGGGAGATATTGATGTCAGGGAGATATTACGAGAATATTGACCATTTCTTCCAAGCCCTTCCACCTCTCCCTTATCCACCATTTGCCACAAGAAGAGAGCTGAGAGCTCTGTCTGTATGCAGTTAACACACACCTGAAAAATGCCTTGTAGGCGGATACCAGCCAAGAAGTGCTACCTGCCTAATTAAAACACAAATGTATTTCTCCCTGGCAGACGCAGGGGATGATTAGTTGCATGATTGCAATAATTTGCATGTAACTGTTGAGGCTGCTTCCAGAGCCTCAATAGAAAATCTATAGACACACTGACTCTGATACGGAATATGGAATATTGTAAGTTCCATAACTCCAATAATAACGGGACCTATCTTTTTAGTGGCAGAATCAGCCAAGGAGCAATATGCATATTTCCCTGTCACTGTAAAACCCTATGTGGAGCCGTAGCACAAAAGCACCAAAATGACGGGTCGCAAATACGTCATGCGTGGTCTCTAAATGAAGGTAAAATCATAACGGAAAAAATGGCGTTGTTTGCAAGCTTCTGTGATCAATGAGCAATAAGTTATTGCAGAAGTTAGCTTTTTTAATTAAAATGTACAGGCTGCAGACCAGCCCACATGATGTCACCACAAGGGCCATCTGGGCAGATCTCCCCTTAGGTATAAGAGAATCCATGGAGAATAGAGGAGCACTCATTGCTGGGGGGGGTATAAGGACTATAAGCAGCGGGTCGCGTTCGATAATGCTCAAAACAAACTGGGGAGCCCCTCCTCCACCTACGCTGATTCGTCCCTGTGAACTGTGTAGCGTAAGTTTCCTCTTTAATCCTGTTTATTTTATGCAACTGCTTATGTATTTTAATGTCTCCTTTGCAACATCCTTGTATATATTTTTCCTAAACACTGCCTCCCTTTTGGATTAAATATAAAATTTAATAGTTCTGTTTCTTTTGTCCTGTAATCGTTCCCTCCCCCAAAGCCATATACGCTACCAAAATGCAGGTGTCCGGCCAGGCTTGTATTATATTTCAAACTCGGCCGGTGGTGGCAGAGAATAATATTAATAATTGGGCTATCGTGAAGCTGACAATGACAGTATAGGGGCGTAAACACGTATTCTATGCATTGGAATCCAGAGGTGTGACGCCCATACACTCACTGGTCGCTTGCTGATACCTAAGGAGTGAGTAGACTGGATCATGTGCTCGCAATTCCGAACAAAATACTGAAAGCGTGACAGCAACGACGAGATATTGCGTTATCTCCATGGTGTCGTTCCCGTGGGATACCTGACAGTCATTATTATGGTCTGATAAACGTTGTGCATCACTTGGGTGTTGTATCTTTTGTATGTCTATTTCTTAATAATTCATTCTTAAAAGTTACATTTTATTATCTGTTTAAAGTACAGCAAATACGGTGATCTTCTCAGATAGTGTGTACTATAATTATATCACTCCACGGTGATTTCTCTTTGACTGTCCCAAGCATGGCTTCACTCTCCTTGACAGTCTCCAGCATGGCTTCACTCTCCATGACAGTCCTGTGCTTTGCTCCACTCTCCTTCCTGCAGCCATTCGCTTCCAATTCACTGGGGTGATTCAGGAGGCTGTTATAGTCACCGCTGAGTACACAGTGAGTGCGTTGTAATCCCTTCCTAGAAGATTGATTGACAGTTTGATCTGCATACATATTTTGCTGAATAGGCTATCAATCTATTGGTCAAGGAGTGAATACAGCACACTTACTGTATAGTGAGCGGTGACTGTAGCCATTACCTACACTGCCCAATGACTGAAAGCAAGCGGCTGCAGGGAAAATATTACTTCATTTTCTTCCTGCAGCCTCTGCTCCAGTAAGTGACATTATATAAATGGTATTAACCTACAGATTACCACTATATCTGTAGGTAAATAGCATTTCTTAAAGTGAAAGATTCCTTTTTGAATGCAGGTTAAAATAAAAAAAAAATCTGTAAAATACAGCTTAGACATTGCTCTGCTATAACTTAAATGAGCAGATATGTCAGAATTGAAATAATAACATTTGTCATAGGTTTATTGTTTTACATGGTTTAATACTGGATTGGAAAACTAATCAATGAAAATACATAGCATAACTTGTTTATGGAACACTGCCACCTAGAGGACGATTACAAGGATTGAAGAGCTGTACCATTTTCTGTACATATCATCCCCAGTCATTATATGTTATTAATATGTCAATTATTTTATATTTATTAGTCTGTATAGCATAAGTAATGACAATTGAGAATTCCAGTACTAGAAAATATGCAAATTAGGAGGGCAAGTGACATTAAATTAAGAAATGGGAAGAGCTGATTATGAAGCAAGGAAAACATTTCTCTAATCATAATGGAATCCAAATGAGTTCTAGAGTCTTAATATTGGCATATCCCTCGGATTAATACTTCTGGGGATTGCTTGCTATACGTGCAGAAACATTAACATGATTTGTGATGAGATTTACACATCATAACATGGCTATATAAAAGCATGTGGGAAGCCTTGTCCTAATTGTATACCATTTTATGTGAGATTAGGATATATTTTTAATAATAATTGGCCTCTTTTATCTACTATGTGTCTACACAATTCACTACTGATGTAAACTAAACTAAATAAATGACAGTGTGTGACACATTTATTAATTTCGTTCATCTGGTTTGTGTATTTTTAATTTGTTGCATTTATTATACATGAACAGCAGATAAGAGAAGTCAATACTTATTCACATTTTAATGTAGCAAGCAGGGATATGCTTTAGATACCTTTTTAACGTTTTAGTTTTGCTTAAAAGGATATTTCTATTTTATACATTGACATAACATTTTGATTATACTGATCTGACCTTCATGACCCCCTATGTAGGGATCTGCCAGTTCAGTGTTGGAGAGTGTTCTCTGGCACTAGCACATCTTCATCTTAGTTATCTAACCACTTCAGTCATCTATTTCGCCGACTATATAGCGCTCAGTGATTACTATGTAGTGTACAGAAGCATTGGCATTGTTGGACCTGGTAACTATATGATTGCCGAGTGACTGCAGGCATAGGAGAGTCAAATGCGCCCTAGCAGACCCAGATCAACTCTGCCAGTGACTGTCAGTAGTGGGCTCCTATGGATGCCTCAGTTGCAGTGGGGAAAAAATAAATAAAATCTATATTTATTTATATATACAGTATATATGTATGTATATACAGTATATATATATATATATATATATATATATATATATATATATATATATATACTTGTAAAAAAATGAAAAAGCCGTAAAAGTCCCCACTGCACAAAAATTCGAAAAAAATCCAAAATCTTTCAATGCATTTTATTATATATATGTAAAATGACATGTAATACGGCTAACCTGGGCCAAAATTTCAAAAAATATCACAGAAAAGATACAGCCTTACCAACACCAAATCAGATTACAAATGCACCATCAGGATGCAGGAGACCCCCATGACATAGACAGTGACAGCACAGTTGCAAAATACTGATAAAAACAATCACTCACAAATCTACCAATTTATGGGGGTGGGTGGCTGCCTAGTATTTAAAATGCACACAGATGAGGCTTGCATAGGGTGCCAGTCATACAGATAGGTGTGATGCACAGTGTCTGGCTTACAGCCTATTGATGACATCCGTACTAATCGATCAGGCGGGCTGCCCAGCACTACACGTAATAACTAGTGATGAGTGAGCATGCTCGCTACTGCTCGGTGCTCGCCCGAGCATCTCACTGCTCGAGATGCTCGTCACTCACCGAGTATTTCCAGGTTTGCTCAACAGGAGCTCGGGTCTCCTCCCTGCATGTTTGGCGCTCTTTACAGAGCCAATGAACATGCAGGTATTGCCTGCCACTCACTGTAATGCCGTAGCCATGTTGGTTGTGGCATTACAGCGATTGGCTGGCCGCACAGCATCATCAGGTCTATATCAGACCTGGCGCCGCTATGCTCGTCACAGTCACTCCGGAATCAGACAGTGTAGGGAGAGGTGCTGCTGAGCTAGGGAGAGATGTGCTTGTTTCTAGTTAGTATAGGTGTGCCAAACTATATTAGAGACACATATCCATCTCAACAAACAGTCCTTCTGAGGAATAATCCATCTGCAGAGATAACAGGCAGGCACTGTATATAGGCAGGCAGGGTATATAGCAGACTGCAGTGCATATAGCACAAGATGCTTCATTCCAGTTTTGTCTCCTGCTCCTATTAGATATTTCTAGAAATAGGCCCAGGTCTCAGGGGCCAGGAAAAATATTTTTTTGGATCTTAATCCTCATTATTTGCTTAAAAAGCAATCCAGAGAACACCGTTTTTCTGCGCCATTTGCTTGTTGGCACTACAAAATACAGCCAGGTCCTTTCCATATTACAGCACTAAAAATCCAGCTATTTAAAACTGTGGTTTGTCCGTCACATGGATCACATATAATTGCACTGAAAATACTGCCATTTCTAGCATCCATTAAAAATGTATATTAGTGTGTCAGTGAAGCAATTGACACCAGTTTGCTGTTCAAAATAGTTACCTACAGGCCAGGTATTTGAAACTGTGTTTTCTCAACCACACGGATCACATATACGTTTTCAAAAAATACTGCCATTTCTGACCTTCATTAAAAATTGTTTAAGTGTCTCAGTGAAGCAATTGACACCAGTTTGCTGTTCAAAATAGTTACCTACAGGCCAGGTATTTAAAACTGGTTTGTCCGTCACACGGATCACATATACGTTTTCAGAAAATACTGCCATTTCAGACCTCCATTAAAAATTTCTTTCAGTGTGTCAGTGAAGCAATTGACACCAGTTTGCTGTTCAAAATAGTTACCTACAGGCCAGCTGTTTAAAACTGTGGTTTGTCCGTCACACAGATCACATATACATTTTCTGAAACTACTGCCATTTCAGACCTTTATTAAAAATTTGTTTCAGTGTGTCAGTGAAGCAATTGACACCAATTTGCTGTTCAAAATATTTACCTACAGGCCAGATATTTAAAACTGTGTTTTCTCCGTCACATGGATCACATATAGGTTTTCAGAAAATACTGCCATTTCTGGCCTCCATTAAAATTTGTTTCAGTGTGTCAGTGAAGCAATTGACACAAGTTTGCTGTTCGAAATAGCTACCTACAGGCCAGCTATTTAAAACTGTGTTTTCTCCATCACAAGGATCACATATACGTTTTCAGAAAATACTGCCATTTCTGGCCTCCATTAAAAAAAAATTTCAGTGTCTCAGTGAAGCAATTCACACCAGTTTGCTGTTCAAAATAGTAACCTATAGGCCAGGTATTTAAAACTGTGGTTTGTCCGTCACACGGATGACATATACATTTTCAGAAAATACTGCCATTTCTGACCTCCATTAGAAATTTGTTTCAGTGTGTCAGTGAAGCAATTGACACCAGTTTGCTATTCAAAATAGTAACCTACAGACCAGGTATTTAAAACTGTGTTTTCTCCGTCACACGAATCACATATATGTTTTAAAAAATACTGCCATTTGTGGCCTCCATTAAAAATTTGTTTCAGTGTATCAGTGAAGCAATTGACACCAGATTGCTTTTCAAAATAGTTACCTACAGGCCAGGTATTTAAAACTGTGCTTTGTCTGTCACACGGATCACATATAAGTTTGCTCCAAATTCAGTCATTAGTAGTGAGCATGGTAGATATTGTCCTCCATTTAAAATGGGCAAGGCACGAGGCAAGGGACGGGGAACTGGACGTGTTGGTTATGGTGCATGAAGAGGCCGAGGCCGTGGGCAAGCTGAAATTGTGCCACAACAAACACCCACATCTTCTCGCTCGACCTTCCTGTCCTAATTAATAGGGGACCACAGAACACCACTATTGAACCCAGAGCAGTGTGAAAAGGTTATTGGTTGGATAGCAGATAATGCTTCCAGTCACTTAGCCATCACCACCACCACCACCTTGTCTTCCACACGGTAACCTCTCAGTAGCTGTGAGTCTGGACCGCATATTCCTCACCCCGAACCTCCTTCCTCCCACCATGCTGAGGGCCCCTAGACAAATGATCCCACACTTGGACACTCTGAAGAGCTGTTCACTTTTCCATTAATAGATTCTGGCCTCTCGCTGGGTCCACTTGAAGCGGGGCAAGAGGAGATCGCATGTAGCGATGCCCAAATATTTGAGCAGCCAAGGTCACACAAAGGCAACAGTTGGAAAGTGTAACCAGAGGTGGACGACGATGAGACACAATTGCCAGAAAGTCAGGAGAAGGACCAGGGTGCGGAAGTGGAAGACGAGGTGGTGGATGATATAGTAACTGACCCAACCTGGCAGGAGGACATGCAGAGCAAGGAGAACAGCACACAAGAGGAGGGAGGCAGAGCACCCCAACAGGCAGGAAGAAGCAGTGTGGTGGACACAGAAATAAGGCCAACATGAAGGGAATTGTCAGAACAACTGTTTGGTCTTCCTGAGTCTAGTTGTTTTTTAAAGACCCTGCCGATAACCCCAAAAAGGCCATTTGCACCACCTGCCAGACCAGCATCAGCAGGGGTGGCAAAAAGACTAGCCTGACCACCACCAGCATGATCAGGCACATGGCAGCAAAGCACCCGACTTTGTGAGCCGAATCACAGGGTCTAGTAACAGTGTCTGCGGGTGGCACCACTGCTTCTCCCGCTGTTGTGCATGCAAGCCAATCCCCTGTCCATGGTGCATGGGAAGATGCCTCCTGCCCTGCACCTGTCATTGCACACTCTCAAGTAGCAGCATCAGGAAGCACGTCATTGTCCCAGCGCAGCGTTCAATTGTCCATACCCCAGTCCTTGGAACGCAAGCGCAAATATGCAGCCAACGCCCCACAGGCCACACTACTAAATTCCCACATTTCGCGACTGCTTGCACTAGAAATGTTGCCTTTTTGGCTCGTGGAGATGGAAGCATTCCGCAACCTGATGGCAGTGGCCATTCCTCGGAACTCGGTCCCCAGCTGCCACTATTTCTCCGGGTGTGCCATCCTCGCATTACACAAGCACGTGTCCCACAACATTAGCTGTGCCCTCAACAACGCAGGTACCGGGAAAGTCCATCTAACCACGGACACGTGGACAAGTGCTTGTGGGCAGGGACGGTACATCTTGCTGACGGCACACTGGGTTAACATAGTGGAAGCCGGGACCCAGTCAGACCTTGGGACGGAACACGTCTTCCAGACGCCAAGGATTGCAGGCCCTAGGTCAATCAGGATTGCCCCCACAGTCTACAGCTCCTGCACCTCATCCTCCTCAGCCTCCTCCTCCTCTTCAGCCTCCATCTCCGAAATGACCACATCAGTCACAAGCTGGAAGCACTGCAGCACTGCCTCGGCCAAACGGCAACAGGCTGTGTTGAAGCTAATATGCTTAGGTGACAAACCACACAATGCTGAAGAGTTGTGGACAGCTGTGAAAGAGCAGGCCGATCTGTGGCTCACACCGCTGAACCTACAGCCAGGCATAGTCGTGTGTGACAATGGCCGGAACCTGGTGGCGGCTCTGAGGCGAGGCGAGCTCACACACAACCATTGCCTGGCCCATGTGCTTAACCTCGTAGGTCAGGGATTTCTCAAATCCTACCCAGAGCTGCCGGATCTGCTTGTCAAAGTACGCCACCTGTGTGCCCATTTTAGAAAGTCAGCTACAGCTTCCGCCGCCCTTGCCGTGCTTCAGCAGTTTTTGCAGCTCCTGGCTCACAGACTGGTGTGTGATGTCCCCACGCATTGGAACTCTACACTGCAGATGTTGGGAAGGATTTGTGAGCAGAAGAGGGCAGTTGTTGAGTACCAGCATCAACAAGGCTATCGGTATTCAGTTCAGACTCCACACATAAGACCTCAGCTGTGGACATGGATGTCAGACATATGTACCATCCTCCAAAACTTTGAGGACTCCTTAAGATGGTGAGCGACGATGACACCATAATTAGCATCACCATCCCGCTTCTTTGTCTTCTGAAGTGCTCTCTACTCACAATCAAAGAGGATGCATTGTAAGCGGAGCACGATGAAATGGAGCAAGGAACCATACAGGGTGACTACACACAGCCCAGCCTTATCTCATCCCAACATGGATTGGGTGACAATGAGGAAGAGGAGGAGGAGGAAGAACAGCAGCTAGTTTCATGCGCTATAGACGGTACTGCCTGCACAACTGTCATACCGTCTGTTCAGCGTTGATGGCCTGAGGACAGAGAGGAGGAGAAGGAGAGCATGGTCTCTCATCCTCTTGGTGAGGACACGGAAGTCTTGCCTGTTAGCAGTCTGGCACGCATGGCTGAGTTTATGTTACACTGCCATCCCATGACCCTCGCGTTCTCAAAACTTTGGGTGACAGTCATTACTGGTTGGTGACACTTCTAGACCCACGCTACAAGAAGAAATTTAAATCTCTTATTCCTGAGGGGATAGGTCTACAAAAATGGGGCTGTAACAAAAGGCCCTTGTTGTGGAAGTATGAAAAAAATTCCCATCTGAAAATGATGGCGGCAGAGGTCATAGTTAGTTGGACAACCAAGGACTACAGGCGAGAGAGACACAATTCCAAACCAGCAGAGGCAGGGGAACACTGGAAGAATTTTCTCAGCCCCTCCCATCGCACAAGCCTTGAGGCGCGGGTTACTCTCACAAGGAGTGCAATGTTTGGGAAGATGCTGAGGGAGTACCTTGCCAACCGTACCAACATCCTCCGTGATTCCTCTGTGCCTTATAATGATTGGGTATCCTCGGTGGATATGTGGAATGAACTGGCTCTCTACGCCTTGGAGGTCCTGGCCTGCCCAGTCGCTAGCGTTTTATTAGAGCGGGTTTTTAGTGCCGCTGTTGGAATTATAACTAATAAGTGCATACGCCTGTCAACTGAAAATGCTGACAGGCTGACTATAGCAGACCCTCTCATTTCTAACGGGAACATGTCATACTCATTGCTGTGCCCCTGCTCTATGTGTCTTTAAATTCTTAGTGGGGTTTTTCCTAAATTTGGTCATCCATTGGACTCACTGCATACCCTATAACTGTATAGCAGACCTTCTCCTTTCTAATGGGAACATTTCATACTCGTTACTGTGGCCCTGCTCTATGTGTCTTTAAATTCTTAGTGGGGTTTTTCCCAAATTTTGGCAGCCCTTGCAGTCACAGCATGGGCATTAACACTATAGGAGACCCGCTCCTTTATAATGGGAACATTTTTTTTACTGAGACCCACCTCTATGTCTCTTCAAACGGGTATTGGGTTGCGTCCAAATTTTTGGAAGCCCTTGCAGTCACTGCATACGCAATAACAGTATAGGAGACCCACTCATTAATAATGGAACAACAAAGCATAGCCGTCTGATGGCTCTCTAACAATAGCGAGGGCCGACTGCTGGCCTTTTCAGAATAGTAAGGGCCGACTGATGGCCCTATAAAAATAGGCTTTGTGACTTTCAGAGTGCCTCTATCATAAATGAAACAGGATGTGTCTGATGATGTGTCACACACCACATTGCCAGATAAGGTTGTAAAATGCTAAAATGACATTTCCCGGTGAATACATTTGTCTTAAAAAATAACGTAAAGAAAACAAAACAGTAGGATCTTTCTTTAGTATAAAAAACAGAGTGGCCAATGTAACCTCAATGTAATCACATTGTTCAGCTCCTGCACCGCCTCCTCCATCTCCAAAATGACCACATCAGTCACAAGTTGAATGCACTGCAGCACTGCCTTGGCCAAGTGCCAACAGGCTGTGCTGAAGATAACATGCTTCATGCTTAGGTGACAAACCGCCCAGCGCTGCAGTGTTGTTGAAAACTGTAACACAGCAGCCTTATCTGAGGCTCTCACCGCTGAACATACAGCCAGGCATGGTCATGTGTGACAATGGGCGGAACATGGTGACGGAGAAATGACATCCGGAGTAGATACGGTTACCCTCTATGCCAGTCCTTTCACCGAGCTAAAGAATATGGCTGTGGTGAAATACAACTCCCACTGAGAAGCTGTTTCATATTGAAAAACATTGGGCCCACCAGAGGATTTGATTCTGAGGGTTAACCTTTCTCCCCCGCTCAAGAACCCCATAGCAGCAGCAAAGTTAGCGCTATCATGAACTCTCCTGATGTCGAAGCCAGGGCACACCAGAGGATTCTCTGGTGGGACCGTCCAACCCTGCCGAGAAGCAGTCCTGGCTAAGAAAAGTGTGTGGGAAGGTTCCCAGACACTCTATGGCTGCTTTTTTACTGAGGTGGAAACCCACGCAAACAAGGGGAGAACATACAAAATCCTTGCAGATGTTGTCCTTGCTGGGATTTGAACCCAGAGTCCCAGCGCTGCAAGACTTCAGTGCTAACCACTGATCCAATGTGCTGCCGTTCGCCCTCTGATATCTAACAGGCTGGAGAAAGATGTTTGTGTGTCAAAGCACCACAGACAAGTGTGAGATGATGTTGGACAGGTTGCCATTGCTTCTGCAACAAGCTGCATTAGAGGACTTCCTGGGAGAAATGACACCCAGAGTAGATATGGTTTCCCTCTATGCCAGTCCATTCACCGAGCTAAAGAATATGGCTATGGTGAAATACAACTCTCAGCAAAAAAAGCTGTGGACTGGCTCTGTACTGTCCCTGGCTACATTCACCTGTCCACGTGTTTGTGGTTAGGGGGTCCTTCCCAGTAAGTGCACTGGGGAGGGCACTGGTAATGTTGTGAGACCCGTTCTTGTGGAAGGCGGAGATGATACCGGGAGAAATAGTGGCGGCTGGGGACCGAATATGAACACCCGGCCGCCGCCGGCATGAAGTTGTGAAAAGCTTCCGACTCCACAAGCCTAAAAGGCCACATTTCAAGTGAAAGCACCTTTAGAGGACTTCCTGGGAGAAATGACAGCTGGAGTAGATATGGTTTCCCAAGTCCTTTAACCAAGCTAATGAATATTGCTGTTGTGAAATATAACTCAGCAAAAAAGCTGTGGACTGGCTCCATACTGTCCCTGGCCACATTCACTTGACCATGTGTTTGTGGTTAGGTGGTCCTTCCCAGTAAGTGCACTGGGGAGGGCATGGGTAATGTTGTGGGACCCGTGCTTGTGGAAGGCGGAGACGATACCAGGAGAAATAGTGGTGGTTGGCGAAAATACGCTGCGTCCAAAGCGCTGCTTATTGCTCTTCGTGAGGACACAGCGGCTAATGAAACAGCTGTGAGCTGTTATTAATAGTCAGCGAACATGTTTGCCTAATGGCATCTTCTTAGGCTAAAAATAGCAGCCATCAGCTGCCCCAGAAATGACATGAATGGAAATGCTAATGAGATTTGGTGTATGGGATTAGCTGACACCTAGCTATTTTGTTTGGTGATGACAAGGTATCAATCAGACCCTTTCATTACTAAAATATAATTAAAGTAAATTAAAGAGTTAAATAAACACACACACACAGAGTAAAACACTTTATTTGAAATACAACTGACACATTCTTTAATCATTTAAATTAACCAATATACTCACACCAGGTCTGACGGTAATCCAAGGGTTGAAGCAATGTCCCATATTTCTTTTTTCAAACAGAAAAAAAGCATGAATTGTTGTCCAAAAATGCATCCAAAACAACACATTAAAAAATGCATCAAAAACGCATAAAAAAGTGTTAAAATTGCGGCAAAATGCGCATTTTTTTCCACACAGTTTTTCCTGCCAAGAGATTCAGAAATGCTGCATTCAAATCCTGAACATGAGCACATAGCCGAAAAGAGTCATTAGTGTTCAAATCCTGGTGAGCCACCACAGGAGTAGTTACAGTAGGTACGGAAAGTATTCAGACCCCTTTAAATTTTTCACTCTTTGTTTCATTGCAGCCATTTGGTAAATTCTAAAAAGTTCATTTTTTTTTCTCATTAAAGTACACTCTGCACCCCATCTTGACTGAAAAAAAGAGAAATGTAGAACTTTTTTGCCAATAAATTAAAAAAGAAAGACTGAAATATCACAGTCATAAGTATTCAGACCCTTTGCTCAGACACTCATATTTAAGTCACATGCTGTCCATTTCCTTGTGATCCTCCTTGAGATGGTTCTACTCCTTCATTGGAGTCCAGCTGTGTTTAATTAAACTGATAGGACTTGATTTGGAAAGGCACACACCTGTCTATATAAGACCTCACAGCTCACAGTGCATGTCAGACCAAATGAGAATCATGAGCTCAAAGGAACTGCCCAAGGAGCTCACAGACAGAATTGTGGCACGGCACAGATCTGGCCAAGGTTACAAAAGAATTTCTGCATTACTAAAGGTTCCTAAGAGCACAGTGGCCTCCATAAACCTTACATGGAAGAATTTTAGGACCACCAGAAGTCTGCCTAGACCTGGCCATCCAGCCAAACTGAACAATCATGGGAGAAGAGCCTTGGTGAGACAGGTAAAGAAGAACCCCAAGATCACTGTGGATGAGCTCCAGAGATGCAGTAGGGAGATGGGAGAAAGTTCCACAAAGTCAACTATCACTGCAGCCCTCCACCAGTCGGGCCTTTACGGCAGAGTGGCCTGATGGAAGCCTCTCCTCAGTGCCAAACATATGAAAGCCCACATAGAGTTTGCTCAAAACACATGAAGGACTCTCAGACTATGAGAAATAAGATTCTCTGGTCTGATGAGACAAAGATAGAACTTTTGGTGATAATTCTAAGCGGTATGTGTGGAGAAAACCAGGCACTGCTCATCACCTGCCCAATACAATCCCAACAGTGAAAGATGGTAGTGGCAGCATCATGCTATGGGGTGTTTTTCAGCAGCAGGGACAGGACGACCAGCTGCAATTAAAGTAACATGAATGCTTCCAAGTACTGCGATATCCTGGATGAAAACCTCTTCCAGAGTGCTCTGGACCTCAGACTTCGCTGAAGGCTCACCTTCCAACAAGACAATGACCCTTTGAACACAGCTAAAATAACAAAGGAGTGGCTTCAGAACAACTCTGTGACCATTCTTGACTGGCGCAGCCAGAAGTATTCAGACCCCATTACATTTTTCACTCTTTGTTTCATTGCAGCCATTTGGTAAATTCTAAAAATTTCATTTTTTTTTCTCATTAAAGTACACTCTGCACCCCATCTTGACTGAAAAAAAAGCAGAAATGCAGAAATTTTTACAAATTTATTAAAAAAGAAAAACTGAAATATCACAGTCATAAGTATTCAGACCCTTTGCTCAGTATTGAGTAGAAGCACCCTTTTGAGCTAGCACAGCTATGAGTCTTCTTGGGAATGATGCAACAAGTTTTTCACACCTGGATTTGGGGATCCTCTGCCATTCTTCCTTGCAGATCCTCTCCAGTTCCATCAGGTTAGATGGTGAATGTCGGTGGACAGCCATTTTCAGGTCTCTCCAGAGATGCTCAATTGGGTTTAGGTCAGGGCTATGGCTGCGCCAGTCAAGAATGGTCACAGAGTTGTTCTGAAGCCACTCCTTTGTTATTTTAGCTGTCTGCTTAGGGTCATTGTCTTGTTGGATGGTGAACCTTTGGCCAAGTCTGAGGTCCAGAGCATTCTGGAAGAGGTTTTCATCCAGGATATCTCTGTACTTGGCTGCATTCATGTTTCCTTCAATTACAACCGGTCGTCCTGTCTCTGCAGCTGAAAAACACCTCCATAGCATGATGCTGCCACCACCATGTTTCACTGTTGGAATTGTATTGGGCAAATGATGAGCAGTGCCTGGTTTTCTCCACACATACCGCTTAGAATTATCACCAAAAAGTTCTATCTACGTCTCATCAGACCAGAGAATCTTATTTCTCATAGTTTGGGAGTCCTTCATGTGTTTTTGAGCAAACTCTATGCGGGCTTTTCATATGTTTGGCACTGAGGAAAGGCTTCTGTCGTGCCACTATGCCATAAAGGCCTACAGTGGTGGCCAAAAGTATTGACACCCCTGCAATTCTGTCAGATAATACTCAGTTTCTTCCTGAAAATGATTGCAATCACAAATTCTTTGGTATTATTATCTTCATTTAATTTGTCTTCAATGAAAAAACACAAAAAGAATTGTCCTAAAGCCAAATTGGATATAATTCCACACCAAACCTAAAAAAGGGGGTGGACAAAAGTATTGGTACTGTTTGAAAAATCATGTGATGCTTCTCTAATTCGTGTAATTAACAGCACCTGTAACTTACCTGTGGCACCTAACAGGTGTTGGCAATAACTAAATCACACCTGCAGCCAGTTAACATGGATTAAAGTTGACTCAACCTCTGTCCTGTGTCCTTGTGTGTACCACATTGAGCATGGAGAAAATAAAGAAGACCAAAGAACTGTCTGAGGACTTGAGAAACCAAATTGTGAGGAAGCATGAGCAATCTCAAGGCTACAAGTCCATCTCCAAAGACCTGAATGTTCCTGTGTCTTCCGTGCGCAGTGTCATCAAGAAGTTTAAAGCCCATGGCACTGTGGCTAACCTCGATAGATGTGGACGGAAAAGAAAAATTGACGAGAGATTTCAATGCAAGATTGTGCGGATGGTGGATAAAGAACCTCGACTAACATCCAAACAAGTTCAAGCTGCCCTGCAGTCCAAGGGTACATCAGTGTCAACCCGTACTATCCGTCGGTGTCTGAATGAAAAGGGACTGTATGGTAGGATACCCAGGAAGACCCCACTTCTTATGCCGAGACATAAAAAAGCAAGGCTGGAGTTTGCCAAAACTTACCTGAGAAAGCCTAAAACGTTTTGGAAGAATGTTCTCTGGTCAGATGAGACAAAAGTAGAGCTTTTTGACAAAAAGCATCAACATAGAGTGTACAGGAAAAAAAAAGAGGCATTCAAAGAAAAGAACACGGTCCCTACAGTCAAACATGGCGGAGGTTCCCTGATGTTTTGGGGTTGCTTTGCTGCCTCTGGCACTGGACTGCTTGACCGTGTGAATGGCATTATGAAGTCTGAAGACTACCAACAAATTTTGCAGCATAATGTAGGGCCCAGTGTGAGAAAGCTGGGTCTCCCTCAGAGGTCATGGGTCTTCCAGCAGGGCAATGACCCAATCCACACTTCCAAAAGGACTATAAAATGGTTTGAGAGAAAGCACTGGAGACTTCTAAGGTGGCCAGCGATGATTCCAGACCTGAATCCCATAGAACACCTGTGGAGAGATCTCAAAATGGCAGTTCGGAGAAGGCACCCTTCAAATATTAGGGACCTGAAGGAGTTTGCCAAAGAAGAATGGTCTACAATTCCAGCAGAGCATTGTAAGAAACTCATTGATGGTTACCGGAAGCGGTTGTTCGCAGTTATTTTGGCTAAAGGTTGTGCAACCAAGTATTAGGCTGAGGGTGCCAATACTTTTGTCTGGCCCATTTTTGGAGTTTTGTGTGAAATGATCAATTATTTGATTTTTGCTTCCTTCTCTTTTGTGTTTTTTCCTTGCAAGCAAATTAAATGAAGATAATAATACCAAAGAATTTGTGATTGCAATCATTTTCAGGAAGAAACTGAGTATTATCTGACAGAATTGCAGGGGTGCCAATACTTTTGGCCACCACTGTAACTGGTGGAAGGCTGCAGTGATAGTTGACTTTGTGGAACTTTCTGCCATCTCCCTACTGCATCTCTGGAGCTCAGCCACAGTGATCTTGGGTTTTTTTTTTACCTCTCTCACCAAGGCTCTTCTCCCACGATTGCTCCGTTTGGCTGGATGGCCAGGTCTAGGAAGACTTTTGGTGGTCCCAAACTTCTTCCATTTAAGGATTATGGAGGACACTGTGCTCTTTGGAACCGTGAGTAATACAGAAATCTTTTATAACCTTTTCCAGATCTGTGTCTTGCCACAATTCTGTCTCTGAGCTCCTTGGGCAGTTCCTTTGAGCTCATGATTCTCATTTGGTCTGACATGCACTGTGAGCTGTGAAATCTTATATAGACAGGTGTGTGCCTTTCCAAATCAAGTCCTATCAGTTTAATTAAACACAGCTGGACTTCAATGAAGGAGTAGAACCATCTCAAGGCAGATCACAAGGAAATGGACAGCATGTGACTTAAATATGAGTGTCTGAGCAAAGGGTCTGAATACTTATGACCATGTGATATTTCAGTTTTTCTTTTTTAATAAATCTGCAAAAATTTCTACATTTCTTTTTTTTTTCAGTCAAGATGGGGTGCAGAGTGTACTTTAATGAGAAACAAAAATGAACTTTTTAGAATTTACCAAATGGCTGCAATGCAACAAAGAGTGAAAAATTTAAAAGGGTCTGAATACTTCCTGTACCCACTGTACATTTACTATTATTGTTTACTTATTTATTACTTTACTTATTTGTTTTTTTTCTTGGGTTTTGTCTGTAAAATGGCTCTTTCACATAGCACATATACCAACTTATGCTCTGGCTCATTTATTTTGTTTTGTTTTGTTGTATCTTCTTGTACTTTGTATTACCAGGGGCATGGCCCCCCATTCTGAGTTAGCCATTTAATCTATATAGCTTCCAGTGGGCAGGTGTCTGAACAGTTGGGCCCATGTCCTGCTCTGCCCTTATTCACATTGAAGTCAGCTGAGGCTTTAATACGAGAGACAGGCTTGGACCGTCTCGATTGGCTAAACCTTGTTGCGGTGGGATGGTTTTTATGCCTTTTTGATCAAAATAGCGTTTACTAAGTACACTATGTTATTTACAAGTACTATTATAGTTTCTATTTTCTACTGTTTTCTTCTCCTAGGTGCCTCCATTATGGCCAGTAATATTTTCTGAGCCCAATATTCAAATAATATTTTTCTTAAAAGGCTTATCCAAGACTTTTTTTTTCTTCTATTGGGCTAAGTACTATTCTACAGGTAAGCAAATTGCAATCCAACTACTTGCCTGTTCTGCGCATGCAGAGTGCGATTTCCATTGCATGAGCAGTGTAGTGAGATTACCAGTGTGGGCACTGAAAATCAAAGTCACCTGTAGAGTTTTTTTCACTACTCATGCTCCATTCATGCAATATAAATCACGCTAACCAGCACACTTGCACTAAATTAGACAAAGGGGAACCGACTGTCAATCAACATGATATCAGCAGTGACGCTTCATTGACAAAGCAGAACAGAAGAGAAGGAACTGATCTGTGGACTTGACATCGCAAGAAATGGGAGAATCATCACCAAGAGCGGTTCTGTGACCGCTCTGAGCTGGGAGAGATTGTGGCACAGCAGAAAAAGCAGGTAATTAGCGACTACCTACCGATAAGTGCTTAGTTCCATAGAAGGAAAAAAAGAGCCCCAATAACCCCTTTAAATAAGTTGACTACATGGCCACTGATCATGAACTTTCCTTCTCTATACTGTCCAATGAGGTGGAACAATGTAAAAGTAGCTTCACCGTTGAGATTGTGCAATGGAGCCAGTCAACAAGAAATCCTGCTGATCAACCGCACAAACTAGCAATGAGATCATGCAATATATCTGCAAGATAAGTATGGTCATCACAAAATGTTACATTATAAGGATAGTGTTTCTAAGACTGTTTGGTAGATATGGGCCTAGCTGTGAATGGTTCTGAGTAATCATCATATTCATTTAAAATATTGGCCGCTTCCACCAGCCGCAGGATATTTGAATTAAACAGCACAGGTTGTACTGTGTGCAGGGAACAATGTGTCCAATTCTTAGATTTATATCTGTAAAATGTGATTACTGACAACACTGCTTTTATCCTCACACGATAGATGCCAGGAAATGTTTATTATTGACAGAGCTTAGGTCTAGACTTAAGACTGAATCCAGCATGCTGAATAGCAATGGAAGAGATGATCATTTCTTTGTAAATAAAAGCATAGTATGCTGCTCTCTAAAATTGACACTTTAAAGAAGCCTGCTCAGCTTTTCTCTAAAAAAAACAAGGTTACCGGACAAAAGATGCTGCCTGAATAGAAAAAGCTGCCAATATTATAGACTCTGAGTGAAAAATAATAACACTTTAGAAGGTTATGATAAGGCATTGTTATTATGATAAACTGTGAAATTCTTCATAAAATAACTAGGAAAAAAGAATCAGGGCCTTTTTGTATGTGTCACGGACATGTGGCAGCACTTGCTCTCTTGCTATGAGTAGATAACATTACAGTCTGCATATACTTCTAGAATGTGAGCCCTCGCGGGCAGGGTCCTCTTTTCTCCTGTACCAGTCGGTGACTTGTTTTTGTTCAAACCATTGTACTTGTCTGCTACGTATACCCCTTTTTCACATGTAAAGCTCCATGGAATTAATGGCGCTATAATAGTAAATAATAATAATAATACTGGATTTTTTTTCTATGCTATCTATTATCTAATATTTTTTCTATGAAGAAAGAAGTACAGAAAAAATGAAGTCCTCATGCATATGACCTTGTCTCCAAGTTGTAGCGATGCATAGCAAGGCACTCCTAAACTACTATGGAGCCCTGCTGTACCACTTTTATGCACAATTGTGCCACTAGTGCAAACAAATGCTTATGTTTTACTGCTCTGTAAATGCATTTCTAACCTTAGTCGAATATTATAGTATTTAAAAAAAGACAAAACTGCCGCATTTCTGCTGATGAAGCCAGAAGTTTCTGGAGAAACATGTCGGGGGTAATTAGGACTCAGTTTGCAGTTGTGAACATGTAGAGATAAGAAGGCGCATTTCAGGCACATGCCTTCAGGACACTGTTGAAAACTATTTGAAATACAGTATATATTGTATGTATTACCTGCCACCTTCTGGGGTATTTTAGGTAATGCACTGTACCTTCTTATACCTCTGTATACCAAATACTCTATTAGGTATATTTCTTGGGTAGTCTCAATAAGAAGAGAATATCTCTGACATATTAGCCTTGATTCATTAAGGTATTTATAAAATGGGTTGCGTAAATAGTTTGCAGCTTTTGGAGTTTTCGTGCCAGTGTTCCCAGTTTTGCCAAAGTGGACAGAAATGGGAAACAATGGATGAGGTAGAAACCACACGTCTAATTCATTATCAGTTGTCAAGTTCCACTTTCCTGACTGGATTAAAATTACTGCCTAGGCACATGGAGCCAAATGCCACTTGTGAAATGCTTCTGATTTATTATGTGGTGTGCGCCTCTTAATAAAACAGGTGCTTCTTACTTCACCACACTCTTTCATTGATAGTGGTGGGTGCAACAAAAAATTGGGTCCCTAGTGCCTTGTGTACCACCATAGAATCCCTGCTACTCTCCAGTATAGAGCAACAGGGGACTATGCGTGCTATTGTACAGCTCTCACACACTTCTCTGTGTAGAAGAGTTCTTAAAAACAGTAGCATGCACAAAAAAAGATTCAATAATCAAGGAAATGGCATATTGTGCCACAGCAGGATAGTTATACTTTAATTTAATCGTTTTTTTTAGCATGCTTGTCACACTCAATATTTTCAGATCTTAAGTATATCCTAAAAGGTAATGAATATACCTACTGTACTGTGTCCATTTTAGGACATGATCAGATATCAAAATCAAACATCAGAATGATGTCAGTTTGAGGCTAAATACCCTGTCTGACAAGTGATTCTGACAAGTGACTTTGACACTGATGCCTTACCATTGCGCTATCCCGTCAAGTGATAGCAACTAGCAGCTTTTCTTGTCTTATGAGATCAACCAGAAAAATACTCAGGGTGACTAAAAGTCATTGTGATTCTGATGTTTGAAGAGAGTCACACATCAGACTCACACATCAAAATCAAACATCATTTGAATTTGGCTTGCTTGCAGTCTGTGCATAAGTCCCAACGAGTTTCAATCAGGTTTGCACTGAAAATCATATAACCAAATAGAACTCTCAGATTTTTACAACTGAGTTTATAGCTCACTGGTTAGTGCACTGGCTTCTGGACATAGAATTTGGGTTCATCCCATCAGCGACCAGTTACTTTTTTTTTATTATTATTATTATTACAGTTGTAAAAGTCACTTGTCAAAATCACTTGTCAGAATCAGTTCTCAGACAGGGTATTTAGGCTCAAACTGACATCATTCTGATGTTTGATTTTGATATCTGATCATGTCCTAAAATGGACACTGTACTACTGAAATATTTCAGTTGATAAATATCTCAAAGTAATTTTGGTGTTTCCGAGATTTCAGAGTATGGAAAATAGTATGTTGTATACAAAAAAATCTACAATGGAGCATCAATGATTCGTCCAATAAATCATAAAAGAACCAAAATGAATACATACGAAACTATAGACCTTGCTAGCTCTTTCTATATGGACAATGTTTAGGACTTCACCATTAGAAAGACACTGTACAAAGATGATAATCATTGGAGAATTGTGAAAGTCACTGCTAACTAGACCTAATCAGAGCACTTACATAAATTTGACCACAATGATTTTTGCTTTATATATCCAGAAAACCTTGAAAGAAGATGCTAAGCTCAAGTGTAATTTGGTTAAGCAACACGATAATCTTCTAAAGCAGAAAAGCAATAATACAGGGGATTAATGAGGTTGTATCAAAGTCCAGACAAGAAGCCCTTTGATATGCGTGGCCTTAACCAGGCAGCGAATGCTTGAAAGTCCACAAATTCTGCAAAAGAGTTGGCCAAAATACTACAGTAATGAATCTACATGAGGACTCTTGCTTGCTTCTGGGGAAGAATACCTTCATTCACATTAAGTCTAATAGAGCATGTCACAATTTTTTATGTCAGATTAATTATGATTTATCATGAATAAAAGTCTGACCTGACCATAGGTCTCAGGATCCAGTCTGATGGTTTACTAGATGCCTATGAAGGAGTCAATTCAGCTGCTTAAACCTGTGGTCAGGCTAGGACTTGCATCCATAATACTAAGAAACAAAAATTACCATAATACTGTCATCTCAAATTGGCCCAAAAGTCAGCAAGATCACTCTAAGGCTATGTGCACACGATGTGGTTTTAATGCATTTCCGCGGCTGTTTTTCAGCCGCGGAAACGCATTAGAACCGCTTGTTAATAGGTCTGCCATGTATAGTAATGGTAATCCGGATGTGATGTGCACATGTTGCGGAAATTTCCCCTCCGGATTACCATTGCGGCAAAAACTGCATCATTACCATTGTTTGGGTGTTTCTGCCACAAATTCGCGCCCATTGACTTGCAGCAAAACCGCAGGTATAATATCTATACCTGCGAATTTGCTGCTTTTCAATGAATGTCAATGGGGGCGAATTCACGCCAGAAACGCACTGCTGGTGGTACCGTGGTCGGGAGAGGAGGCTATTACTCCTCTCATCCGACTGTCACTCTGGTTGATAACAGCGAGAGTGGCGTGGATGGGGGATCAGAAGTCTGCTCTTCCCAGCCGGAGTGCCCGCGGTAAAAAAAAAAAAGTAAAAAGAAAAAAGTAAACCTCTATACTCACCTGTCCAACAGCCCCCGTTGTCCTCCTGGTCCCCGGCAGCGATGTCTGCAGTACACTGCAGTATACTGTGCTTCCAGGACCTGTGCTGACGTCAGCGATCAGCTGATGGTCACATGACCATCAGCTGATTGGTGACACCAGCGATCAGCTGATCGGTCAAGCGACCGATCAGCTGATGCTCACCTGACCCTGGGAACATTCGCAAGAATGTTCCCAGGGTGGTAAGATCACCGGGGCGGATCAGCTGATCTTCAGCTGATCAACCCCAGTGACCTCCTGCAGCATGTATACTGACAGAGGTGATTTTACACTCCTTTCAGTATACAGTGCTGTATTCTACAGCTGTGACATCAGTGATTGCTGATTTCACAGCTGTAAAATTGACCCAGATCGCCGTGGGACACTCGTTGGCGGTATGTGGACTGTGTTGTTGACGGCGGACAGGTGAGTAATATGGTTGTTTGTTATTTTATGCTTTTTTCAGGAGATCGAGGGATTCACGGAGGCGTACAAGAAAAAAAAATTTAAAACCGTGTGCTTTTTATTTCATTAATAAAATGACCGCTTTTATTGAAAAGGTGGCGACTATTTTACCACGCCGTTAGTAATGGGGGTGTCTTATAGACGCCCTCATTACTAACCTGGGCTTCACGTCATCCACCAATACAAGGCTGGCGTAAACCCCAACCCCATTACCCCACTCGCCATCGCTACAGGGCAGTGGGAAGAGCGGAGGCTAAGCGCCAGATTTGGCGCATCTTATGGATGAGCCATTTCTGGGACTGCTGAGGGGTGATATTCATAGCCGCTGTGAGGAGCTGCCCACATACTAAAGACTATGATACTTTTCCAGCAACGGACCACCATTTTTGTCAATATTATTATTGTGTTTTATTAGTGATTTACTTGTTATGTTTTATATAGTTCTGCTAACTTGTCAGTATGTGCACTAGATTCACTTGTAAAATGTCCTGCATTCCGCTAATCTGTATTTCAGGAGTATCTAACCTTTGTTCCAACAGCCAATAATCTCATTATGTGTGTGTAGATTGTAGACACAGTGGAGCCGTCACCACAGAGGGTCTTACATGCAGTCTCAGATGAAGGCTTCTAGAATATTCTTCATTGTTTTAAACTAACAGTAAAATTTTAAGGGGGAGGGTGATCACTTCTGACCTGGGATGGGATTGATCCCAGTGAAAGAAAGGAGAGTCATGCTTTAGGAAGAGTTGGTGGAAGGATGCCGGAGGGTTAGGATCTGTGGCTGTGGACCTGGAGCTGTTTGATGGATGACTTACGGAGTGTTGAAGATCTGTTATCAACTAAAGTGGATAAACTTCCTTCAGTTGTGGAGATGTCATTTGGATTTAAACTTTATTGAAGGACTGCTGCTATTGAATATCTGTGCTTTCATCGTTTTATCTGTCATCTGGAGGATCATGGACTGTGGCTACAGACTATACTGGCTGGAGATGCGAAATCTGTGGGCCAACCAAAAGTTGGGAGACAGTGGGTATCACCTGATACAAAGCCAGTGGAACTACTGATCCCAGGTTGAGAACTTAAGGACTGAGAGAACTGTATTTTGGCCATTTACTTGGAATTGCTGCATTACCATTGAGGTGATTAATAAAATATTGCTGCATTGTTAACCTGCCTAGGTGATTACTGACAACCCACAACCTCAGATCTCTACAGCCACGAAGGGGACTAGTATTCATGGCCCCTTCCATGGCTATTAATATGAGCCCACAGCTGTCTAGTTTAGCCTTTGCTGGTTAGATTTTATAGGGGGACCCACGTCAATTTTTTTCTGGGGTCCCCTTGTAATCTAGCCAGTAAAGGCTAAACAAACAGCTGTGGGCTGATATTAATAGCCAGGGAACATTGTTGGCTAATGGCCCCTTCCCCGGCTACTAATATCAGCCCCTAGCGGTCAGCTTTCCCTCTTCTGGTTATAAAAATGACGCATGAGCCCACGCTATTTTTTTTTTAATTTTAGGTTCTGTGCCCATAATTCAGACATAGCAGAGCTTTGGACACAAATTTTTTCTGCGTCCAAAACGTTGCATGCTATTGAATGCAGGTAAATCTACATGTGTTCACGCAACAGAATTTGACATGCTGAGGTCCTGAAAGACGCGCCGCATGTCAGTGTCCATGGATGATTCGCAGCCTCTGATGAACACATAGTGGACATGGGATTTCTAGAAATCTCATCCACTATACTGTAACATCAGGATGCTGCGGGTTTAACGCTGTTTAAACACGCAGCGTCAAACCTGCTGTGGCTCCTGACCATGGCCACGTACCCAAACTCACCCACAGCATGTCAATTTCAGTAGTGGACACGTCAGTCTCCACTGCAGATTTTCACCAATTGAAGTGTCATTATATGCGGTGGATTCACATGTACAGACAGCAAAAGTTCGGCATTAGAACACTATTGCAGTGCTGATCGGGGGGACATAGTGGCTAACGAACCAGCTGTGAGATGTTAATTATGGCCAGGGACCATGTTTGCCTAATGGCACCTTCCCAGGCTAAAATTAGCAGCTCACAGGAGCCGCATAAATTACATGAATAGAAATGCTAATGAAGATAGGGCAAATGGAACTAGCTGACACCCAGCTCTTTTGTTTGGTGATGACAAGGTGTCAATCAGACCTTTTCATGACCAAACTTAATTAACCCCTTTCAGGCCCAAGGTGTACTAATTCCTATCTGTGCCCTGGGCCTTATGGGCCAGATACTTATTAGTACGCCTTGGCGATTTCGCCTGTACACAAGCGGTGTGGGGGAGATCGCCACCGGGTGTCAGCTAATTGTCATAGCTGACATCCGGTGTTATGTGCAGGGAGCAGTCCCGCACCGCTCCCTGCACATTAACCCCCGAAATGCTGCGATCGAAATCGATCATAGCATTCCGGTGGCAAGAATAGGTAAACGCAATACTTACCTTCTCTGGAGGCATCCCACGGCGTCAGAGTCCAGTCCCGGATGTTTTCATGGCGACCTGATGTCATCATGACAACATCCAGGTCACCAGGAGGCAGGAAGTTACTTTGGTCATGCGCAATGCGCGAACAAAGTAACTTCTCCCTGTGCAGCGCTGACAGGCTGTATAGCACAGGGATGGTGCTGCATTCCTGTGCTATACAGCCCTTCAAGCTGCAAAAAGTGAAAGTCCCATAGTGGGACAATGTGTAAAAGATCAAAAAGTGTCTAAAAGTAAAAAAATAAAAAATAAAATATAAAAATAAATGAAAAAAATAATAATAAATATATATATATATTGTACCCATAAATAAATAATCATATGAAAAAAATAAATAAATAAAAGTACACATATTTGGTATCGCCACATCCGGAACGACCTGACCTATAAAACTGTCCCACTAGTTTACCCCTTTAGTGAACACAGTAAAAAATAAAATTAAAAATGAAACATGAAACAATGCTTTATCATCATACCACCAAGCAAAAAAAGGAATAAAATTCGATCAAAAAGACAAATGTAAATAAAAATGATACCGCTGAAAACGTCATCTTGTCCCACAAAAAACAAGCTGCCATACAGCTCCAAAGGCCAAAAAATAAAAAAGTTATAGCTCTCAGAATAAAGTGATGCAAAAACAATTCTTTTTTCTATAAAATAGTTTTTATTGTGTAAAAGCACCAAAACATAAAAAAACAATATAAATTTGGCACCACTGTAAACGTACTGACCCAAAGAATAAAGCTGCCTTATCAATTTTACCTCAAGCAGAACGGCATAAAAAAAACTAAAAAAACAATTCTTGAATTCTTGGTTTTTGTTTATTGTGCCTCCTAAAAATCGGAATAGAAAGCGATCAAAAAATGTCACGTGCCCGAAAATGATACCAATAAAAACGTCAACTTGTCCCGCAGAAAACAAGCCATCATATGACTCTGTTGGCCGAAATATGGAAAAATTATAGCTCTCAAAATATGGCAATGCAAAGACTGGTCTTTGCAAAAAAAGGGTTTTTTAGTGTGTGACAGCTGTCAATCATAGAAACCCAATATGAATCTAGTATCGCTGTAATTGCACCGACACGAAGAATAAAGTCATCTAATCACTTATACCACACGAGGAACAGCGTAAAAAATAAACTCTAGGGTTAGGGTTAGGGTTGTGCTAGGGTTAGGCTTGTGCTAGGAATAGGGATGTGCTAGGGTTAGGGTTGTGCTAGGGTTAGGGTTGTTCTAGATTTAGGGTTAGGGTTGGGCTAGGGTTAGGGTTCAGCTAGGGTTAGGTTTGGGCTAAGGTTAGGGTTGAGCTAGGGTTAGGGTTGGACTAGGGTTAGGGTTGGCCTAGGGTTAGGGTTGTGCTAGGGTTAGGGTTGTGCTAGGGTTAGAGTTGTGTTAGGGTTAGGGTTGTGCTAGGGTTAGGGTTGTGCTAGGGTTAGGGTTGGGCTAGGGTTAGGGCTAGGCAAGGGTTAGGGTTGGGCTAAGGTTAGGGTTGGGCTAGGGTTGGGTTAGGGTTGAGGTTCTATTAGGATTGGGGTTGTATTAGGGTTGGGGTTGTATTAGGGTTGGGGAGAGGCTTGTGTTGGGGTTGGGATTTTTTCTGAAGCAAAGAAAAAAAATGACGACGATATGGTGCTAATGTTGAGCGCAAGTGCTGGCTACTTGAGTTTGCATCGGGTGCTCGGGTATACACCGAGTATAGCGGGTGCTCGAGTGACATGCTGGAGTCTCCGCCCCATATGTTTTGCAGCTGTTATACAGCCAAAAAAACCTTGCGGGGATTGAATGCGATCCCCGCATGTTTTTTTTTGGGTGTCTAATAACCTTGAAACATGCGGGCATGGACTCGAGCATGTCACGTGAGCACCCGCTATACTTACATACCCGAGTACCCGATGCAAACCCAAGTAGCGAGCACTTGCACTCAAGACTAATGACAGCTTATTAAATTGTCAAATTCTGTGTCGTACCTCTGGGTTCAAAATGTTCACTATACCCCTTGATAAAAATCCTTGAGGGGTGTAGTTTCCAATATGGAGTCACTTGGGGGAGGGTTTCCACTGTTTAGGCACATCAGGGACTCCCCAAACGCAGCATGGCTAGTGTTGAGCCACCCCCGTAGTGTTCGAGTTCGGTTCGGTTCGTCGAACACCCGTGTGTTCGCCGAACTGTTCGTCGAACTGTTCGTCGAACACCTTCGAACACAGTTAAAACCAATGGCAGGCAAACAAAAACACATAGAAACACATAGAAAACACCTTCAAAGGTGTCCAAAAGCTGACAAACTGCTCAGAAGACACAACTAACACATGGAAAAGTGACAAGCACATATAGTCATGCGAAAAGAAAAGAGGTGGAGGAGTAAAAAGAGGGGGAGACACAAATATAGGCATGTCATGCCCTTCTAAAATCCAAAAAGTGAGAAGCCGACACGTTTAGTCCGCTCCTGCCCGTGCCACCTCCGTGTCGCCGGGTTTGAGCCAGAGCCGCGGTGAACCCTGACGGCCAGCCCCCCTCTCCCAATACTGGTACCTGTCCGCTGGTGGGTCGAGCGAGCCCCCCTGTGGTGGAGGCACCTCTAAGCTTTTTAATTTAAATTGTCTCTCTAATTTGAATGAATACACTTTAAATCCATTTACAAGGATCTATTGGAGGGCAAGTCTCATGCCAGCAGCCGTGTAATTCCAGCTCCAGTAGCGTCCACTAAAGCTGCTGCAGTTAAAAAGCTTTTATAAGGATCGAGCTCGGCTGTCCACCGCAAGGCATCCTACTGCCAGTCCCAGCCCCTATGCCTTGGGGTGCCTCCTGATGCTCTTCACTGAGTATCCCGTGGTCCCGAAGCATTTCCTTTGAAAAAATTAAGTGTCCAAACTACAGGTGGTGTAGCTTGCTTAACAGCCGGGATAATCCGCTGACTAGCAGACACTGCTACTAGGCACAAAGTATTTCCTGGGCTAGATGCAGTTAAAAATTTGTAATTAGATACTCTCATTGGATGCTGAGAAAGCATTCCATAGAGTCTCCTGGCACGCCATATATGATTCTCTTAAAAAGCTTGGGGTAGGGGTCTAGGGGACCCTTTTATAGCCAAAATCACGGCCCTGTATCACAATACGTCACCTAGGCTGAAGATAAATGGAACTGTAGCACCCTGAGGGCTCGGTTGCTACAGAGGTTTTGCACCTCACCCAGAGGTGTGATATCTCACTCTCAGGTAAGGATGGAGTGTGGATCAGGACCCGACACCTGCATGCATTACACCACATTGCCATGGGGCAGGGCGACCAATATGCCTCTGAGATGGGCACGACAGTCCCTGTCCCTGGCTGGAGTGGGGGAAGGGAACACTGAGGATGGGGAACCCTGTAGTGCAGGAGCAGGGAGGAAGCAGTTCCTGGGTGCATTGAGAAGGGAGTATAAAAGGTGGGCACCATCTTAGTTCAGTGCAGAGAAGTCTGAGCAGAAGTGGCAGGGAGCAGGGGCTCTGCATGAGCTCTGCTCCGGAGGCGGGCCTAGTAACAGAGGCCCAGGCCTGGAAGAGGGAGAAGGAAGGAAGAGGAGCGGAGAAGGCTCCAGGACCGAGGAATGAAGGGATCCCAGGGGTGCGGACGGGCGAGTCGCCACCGCACGCCCGAATCCACCTGCGTGGAGGGGTCAGGCCAAAGGGGGAGACCGGTCCCCGAAGCTAGTGGAGGCAGGAAACGACCCTCAGCTAGAAACCGGAGGCTCTGACATTTTATGTGGCGCAGCCCCTCGCTACACCCGCTAGGAAGGCACAACATAGGGTCAGGGAAACTGGCGCCAAGTTTACCAAGAGGAGGCCCGAGGCAGCCGGACAGAAGGGTTGGTAAGAAAGGCCAGACAAAGGACACACAAAGGGGGTCCTGTGAAGCGCTCCAAAGTTATCTGGGAGTTGTCTGAGCCCCTCACCTGGTGAGCACAGTACGACGTGGGCAGCCGTTACCTGCAGACGTGGTCTGGATAATAAGAACTGTGAGTAAAGGCCCTGGACTGCATCACTGACTCCGTGTCGTTACTGCTGCTGCCCTGCACCATCACCCCCATCCTCCGCATACACTGCCCTGAGGCTATACTCCTCCCGTGGGGAGTTATGCTACGCTCTGCAGCACCCACAACACCAGCCTCAGCGGTCTGCCCTGCAGCGGCGGTTCACTCTGACCGCAATCCACGGGTGGCGTAGTCGGACATTTAAACATCAAAACCACATAAATAGTTCCGCCACTGGTTTGATCACCCTGAGCCACGGAACCGGGTCGCCGCCACGAAGACTACAACCACCAGCATCCACCAAAAAGGGTCCGGCTCCGGGTGTCCCAAGGCCCAGGGGGTGCATCAGAACATTTTCATCACCTTTCACAATCACCAATGGGACAAGGCAGGGATGTCCTCAGTCCCCTCTCTTATACATCCTAGTGACGGAGCACCTGCTCTCATCAATTCGCCATAACCCCAATATTAGGTGGATTGAGGTGGGAGGCACCGAGTACAAGTGCTCTCTATTTGCTGATGATGTCCTAGTATATATCACTCAATCACATATATCCATCCATGCTGTTATGGCTGAAATAGATCACTTTGTTACATGGTCAAATTTTAAAATCAATGCAGCGAAGTCTGAGGCCCTCGATGTCTCCCTCCCCAAATCCATATAGGATTCCATCCAGTCCAACTTTCCCTTTGCCTGGCCCTCACAGGGTATCAAATACTTAGGAATTCCTATTCATAGAGACCTCTCCCATCTATGTTATCTTAATTTTGGGCCCTTTATTGAACAACTCCATACAGACCACGGTTGGCAAGTTAGAACTGTAAGATTCACTACGTGAACCACTGGTGTTTTGTGGAAAAGCACATGTGACGCGCCCCCTGGGACATATTCCTTTTTGAGGGGAATACCCGGCACCGGATCAGATGGGGGGTTGTAGTCTCCGAGCGGCTGAGACCCGGTCCCGTGCCCAGGGCGTCAAGCTATGTGTTATGTGGCAGTCCTTACTGATGTTATAAGAGTTCTTTTGTGTCGACTACGCCACCCGTTGTAATGCGGTCACTGTGGCCGCCGCTGCAGCAGGGTCCGCTGAGGCTGATGGTGGATGTGCAGCTTGGTGGGATAACCCCCAACGGGAGGGGTATAGCCTCAGAGGGGACAGGCGCAGAGGATGGGGGTTGTGGTGGTGCGGTGCAGCCGGCAATGAAGACAGACTCGGGTTGTGCAGTTAAGGGAGTTTACTTACTGCTGATGTTTCGGTCACTCCAGCTGTTAGTGACCACCCGAGCCGTGCTGCGTCCACCAGGTCCTGGATCCGGCCAACCCCCAAACAAGTCCGGAGCGTGGCCCTGAGCTCTCCCTCTGTCCTTTCTCCAGCCGTCCCCACCAGTGATCCACCTAGGTCCAGCTCCCTCGGGCCTTCTGTTGGGCAACCCTTGGCCTTAGGTTCCCTGACCCTCCATGTGGTATGCCTTCAGGGTGGATGTAGTGGGTGGCCGTGGCAGATGCTGCCCACAGCCTCCGGTCTCTGGCTAGGGATGTTTTTGCCCCCACCAGCTTGGGTTCCGGTACCCTTGTGCTGACTCCTCACCCGGTGCTCTAATTTGGGTTCTTGGGTCCCCTCAGTCTTCCCCCTCTGGGTCTTTCTCTTTCTTTCTCCTCTCTCTCTCTCCAGGGCTGCTGTTTCCTTCTCTCTCCTCTCCAACTGACTTGTTCTCAGCGTCTGACCCTGATCTAAGTTGGTGCCCTCCTTATATATCCCTCTATGTGTGAGCTCAGGTGACCAGCACCCAATGAGCTCCTATCACTACCCAAACTGCTCCCCCTATCTGCCCCTACACTACATGGGATGTACCACCCCCCTCCCACTCCAGCCAGGAACAGGCTCGGTTGTACCTGCACATTTCTAAGTGGGAGTACCGTCGGCCTGCTCCTCTGGAATGGGATGTATGTAGTGCATGCAGTCTATCTGAGCTCAGTTCCACACTCCTTCCTTACCCGGGAGTGGAATATCACACCTCTGGGTTGAGGTGCAATACCCCTGTAGCAGCCGAATCCTCAGGGTGCTACATTCCCCCCTGGTAAATCACAGCACGTCCTCGGGCTGCAAGACAAAACACCAAAACATACAAAATTTTTATATGAACATATAAAACATGTAAAACATTATATATATAAAAACTTTTTCATATAAACATTCTCGTCGTCTCTGGTTTCAGGTTCCTCCTCCGGACACTGTGCAACGTGTGTCCGGGAAAAGTGCGACAGTCTTTCTAGAAAAATGGTTTCTCCTATAAAACCGGTAGGGGGCGCTTTAGGAAGCGCAACTATATACAGGGGAAGTTGAAAGTTGGCCGCTCTCAGTCCTCGGCCAGGTAAAGGGAAAGGGATGGCTGCTCACAGTCCTCAGCCTGGTTTGGGTAGGGGACACACGGGTTAAACTGTTCACTGGTCCCAACGGGGACTAAACTTTAAAGCAGCCACGGTTACTTGGGTACCCCGACAGGTAACTATATACAGTCCTTTGTACTATCTCAGTCATAGTACCTTCTAGCCTTGAACCCGTCCGGGTCTTCTGGCTCCTCCTCCCTACACCGCAACTCCTCCTCTGTCAGGCGATGCACGTGGAGGGCGTAAGGTCCCTTGGCACACTTGTGCCGGGTGAACGTTACCTCGTCACCGACGTAGAGGTCACGGCCTTTGTGACCCTCTGGCAGGTGGGACTCGACGTCCCGTCGGGTAACGAAGACGTCACCCATGGTGTTCCGGTCCTTTATGAAGCCCCACCCATGCTGCGCATTAAACTTTATTACCGTCCCGATGGTACGGGGACGATTTGCTGCATAGGGGTCCCTTCTGGTCCGACTCTTTTGCTCCGCGCTGCGGGTCTGGGCCCATTGCTCTCTGACCCGCCTCTCCTCCCGTTCTCTCTTAAACTCTGCCAGCTGTTGACGGCAACACTCTGTACGTTCAGCTGCAGCTGCCCGAGTCTCTCCGGTGAACCCCATCAAATCTTCTCCCGTGGGGTCCCACACGAATTGGGCTTCTTCTAGAGGAGGCGAGACCCGAGCCACGGGCTTCGGAGCCGGGATTAGGGGCTCACACAAGGGCCCTAGTCTTTGCTGCCGCTCCAGCTCAGGGTACCCTTCGGGCCAGATGAAGGGCCGCCCGTCCGGCCATGTGAGCTGGCCGAAGAGGTCCTCCCCCAGGTGTGGCACCCTAGGTATTGCGGGCGCGGGCGCGGTGGTGGTGGCGCCCGGGTTGCCCAGGCCTTGCGGCCAGGCCTGGGGCACCTGGAAGGTGAAGGGCACCGTTAGGACGGCGGCGCCCTGGGCTACCTGGCCTTGCGGCCAGGCCGGAGGCTCCGCGGAGGTAGGGGGCGCTGTTGGTGGTGCGGCGCCCGGAGGTACTGGGCCTTGCGACCAGGCTGATGGTACTTTCTGCTTTGTCACGCTCCGGGTCGGGGCGCGTGACGTCACAGGGGTCGCTGCGGCGGCTTCCGGTCGGGGCCTAGTCCATGGCGGTGACCTGGCGGTTACGGGCACAGCAGGGGGACTTTCGGGCTCTGCGACGGGGAGCTGGGGCAGGTAAGCGGTGTCACGGCTTGGGGTATAGGCGTCCCCTTTACCTGCCTCCATGCGTTCGGCTCCCTCCTCGGCGCCGTCTCCGGCCTTGGGCCCTCCTGCGCCATCCTCAGAGGCGGTCTGCTTCCTCTTCCAGGGTAGCGTGCTCCGCTGACTGGTCTCTGCGTGCTGAGCCATCTCCCGGCTCCACTCCGCCAGTATCTCCCGCTGTACCCGGGCCATCCTCCGTGCGAGGCCCTCCAGGGCAGTTTGTGCACACTCCCGGTCTCGGGGGAGCTGCGCTAGGATCTCCGCTAGACCTAGCGGGGTTGTGGACTCTAGCAGGCTCCTGACCATCGGGTCGGTGCTGCTCTGCTCGGCTTCCGGCAGGCTCCTGGCCAGCGGGCCGGTGCTGCTCTGCCCTCCTTCCTCGGTCTCTAGCAGACTCCTGGCCAGCGGGCCGGTGCTGTTCTGCTCTCTTTCCATCTCCGGGTGAGCTTTTCTGCTGCTCCTTTCCAGGCTTCCTGCCTCCGGGTGCGCTCGCTCCAGACTGCTCCAAGCGACACCCATCTTTTCTCTTCTCTTTCGTCTCCTCCCACTTCGAGGGCGGTCCCGGGGCAACTCGGTGACTGTCAGCTCCAGGGGGAGTTCTTTCACGCTGATGACGCGCCCCTGGGCCTGTGTCGCGCTGCGTTGCGCACGCGGGAGCTTACCCGGAGCCGGATCTGTTTAGGGTTGTAGTCTCGTGGCGGTGACCCGGTCCGTGCCCAGGGAGTCAAACTGGACGGCAGTCTGTTAGCGGTAGAAAATGGTTGATGACTACGCCACCCGTTGAATGCAGCCAGGGGGCTGCTGCTGCAGGGCAGACCGCTGAGGCCGGTGGAAGGATGGTGCAGCGTGATAGTATAACCCCCAACGGGAGGGGTATGGCCTCAGGGCAGCCGACGTGGATGATGGGGGTAGCAGGAACCACTCAGAGACGGTATGGTAGCGTTCAGGGTCTTTACTGGTAACAACGATAGACCCTCCCGGAGTACTTGCTAGCGAACGGGGCCTGGTCAGTCCTTGAGCAGATGGGATCTCCCCTGGCCAGGCGTAGTTGTAGGCCTCCCAAGCTGACTGTACTCTTCTGGCTACCTTGCTAGAAGCTGATGTAAGTAGCCCACGTCCCTGAGTGTACCGTGTGGTGCTCACCCGTATGGCCGGTGACTCGGGGCCTTCTAATGGCTTCCGCTCCACGATGGCGGTGCTGGTCCCACGCGTGTGACCGGGCCTTCGGGCTTCTGGGCCAGGGGACCTGAAATCCCCTGCCTGACGGATTCTGCTGCTGGGTAGAAGTTAGTCCCCACAGCCTCGGACTCCGGGTCCGGTAAAGAATCTTCTTAGTCAGGGCGAGCTCTTTAGCTGCCAGCCCCTGACTCCTTGTGACTCTGCTGCTTCCTATGCTGCTCTTGTCTCTACCCTTCCTGGACTCACTAACCCTGCCTCAGCCCCGGGTTTATACAGGGGAAGTTCTTCCCCTCCCAAGGCTGGGCAGGAGGTGTGGCATGCACAGGATCCCTGACCAAAGGACCTCCCACCTGCTCTCAGACGTAATATCTCTATCACTGTGACAACCAGACCCCTGGGGTGTCACACTCCCCCCTAGTGAAATTTAGTACTCCGGGACTAAACACTTTTTAGAAAAATATAACAAGGTATATCAAAGAACAATAAAATACAATAAGGAAACACAATAAGATGGTCACGGATGTCCGCAACCGGGTGCAGTCTTTGAAGAAAAGCAAAGGTGTCCATTTCACCAACACAGGGAGACGTAACCAGGTAGGGGTCTGTCCTACCCCGAGTCCTTAACAGTCTCTAGTCCATCCTGGGTTACGCTCCAACTATATACAAAGGATTCCCGGTAAATCCACCGAAGACTCCTAAAAACAACTAGAAACACAAAATTACACACAAGCAACAATAAACAGGTAAACATTGTAAAACAATTTAAACATTTAGATCCTCCAACGTGCGGGTAACTGGCCTCTAGTGGCCCTAGTGGACCTACGGAGCTGACTGTCTGGCCCTGAACTACAGGGTGTAGGAGCTGTCAAGGGTAAACTGGGCAGCTGTCTACCGGCTCTTTGTCTCACTAGGGGTACGGCAGGCTCACTATAAGCAGAGGGTGGATTCTCCTGTTCCGCTTGGGTGGAGTCTTCTGCCTCCTGGACCGGCTGCTCTTCCAGCTCTACCCGTTGCTCCGTAGGTTCTTGGGATGATGGTTGGAGGAAGGTGAGTACGGGTACCACAACTGCACCATTGACTTGAGTCCAAGACCGAGGGAAGTCCCCGAGCACGGTACTAACCATATCTTCCCTTTCTTCCACGGGTCGATGGTCTTCCTGTTCCTCCTCAGGGTTCCTCAGTTGTTCGGGGCACTTCTTCAGGTGGTCCCGGGATACAATGGCTGTGGTTTCCCCTCCGTCTTTACTGATGGTACAGACCTTCGGGGTCTCGTGGCTTGAGGGCAGTACGGTGTACGGGTCCTTCTCCCACTGGTCGTCCAACTTGTGGAGCCGTCTCTTCCTCTTCAAGACCTGCTCTCCGGGTACCAGGGGAACAGCGGGAGCATACTGGTTGTAAGTCTTCTCTTGTCTTTCCCTAGCCTGACAGAGACTTCGCTCCACGCTCTCCTGTACTTTCCGGTACTGCTGCTGCCTCTCTGTGTCCCAGTCCGTTTCTGGTGAAGTGTCCTCGGGCGTCAGGACTCCCATTTCCAGGTCAACAGGTAACTTACCAGGTCTTGCCCTCATTAGGTAAGCCGGGGTACAGTTGGTGGAACCTACCGGGATGTGGTTGTATAGGTCCACCAGATCGGGCAACTTCTCAGGCCACAGACTGCGTTCTTCCAGGGGCAACGTTTTTAGAAGATCCATTACCACCTGGTTCATTTTCTCACAAAGTCCATTAGTTTGCGGATGGTAGGGTGTCGTCCTTATCTTCCGGCAGCCATACAGATTGCAGAATTCCTGGAAGACCTCCGCTTCAAAGGCAGGTCCCTGGTCCGTCAGCACTTGGTCCGGGTACCCGTGTGGACGGCAAAAGTGCTGCTGGAAGGCTCTAGCTGCTGTTCGAGCCGTTAAGTCCTTGACGGGGACGACAACCAGAAACCGGGAGTAATGATCCACGATGGTTAACGCGTAGACGTAGCCACTTCTGCTGGGGGTCAGTTTTACATGATCCAAGGCTACCAGTTCCAACGGTTGCCGGGTGACGATGGACTGCAGGGGAGTCTTCTGGCTGGCCCGGTCCTTCCTTCTCAGATTGCATGGGCCACAGTCTCTGCACCACTTCTCGATGGTTCCCCTCATGCCTACCCAGTGGAACCGCTCGCGCAGCAGGAACTCCAGCTTTTTCCACCCGAAGTGTCCAGCTCCGTCGTGGTATGCCTCCATCACCATGGCTGCGTCTCTTCGTGGCACCACTACTTGCCAGAGTAGTTCATGCGTCCTGGAGTTAACCATTCTGCGGCACAACTTCCCCTTGTAAAGGAACAGTCGACTCTTCTCTGCCCATAGTTGTTTGGCTTCCTCTGGAGCGTCTGATTCCAGGCTAGCCTCCGGGCGAGTCAGCATCTCCTTCACCAGTCGGACGGCAGGGTCGCTGTCTTGCGTTTCCGCCCAGTTGTAGTGAGGTAAGGGGTTCAACGTAGCAGCCTGCTTACTCCTTACCCGGTGGGAATACTGGATAGTCCCATGACGGTGGAACGCAGGGAGTTCAACTTCTTCCAGTCCCTCCGGATCTTCTCCTCCGTCCGGCAGGTTGGGCATCCTGGACAGGGCGTCCGCGTTGGTATTGGAGCGCCCTGCCCGGTATTTAATTGTGAACTCGTAGTTGGACAGACGGGCCATCCACCTCTGCTCCAGGGCACCGAGTCTTGCCGTGTCCAGGTGTGTCAGCGGGTTGTTATCCGTGTATACGGTGAACCGGGAAGAAGCGAGGTAATGCCTAAAGCGCTCGGTGACTGCCCATACCACGGCCAGGAACTCTAGCTTAAATGAGCTGTAATTTTCGGGGCTCCTTTCGGTGGGTCGCAGTTTTCGGCTGGCATAGGAGATTACTCGTTCTCTCCCCTGCTGAATCTGGGACAGTACGGCTCCTAGCCCGATGTTACTGGCGTCGGTGTAGAGGATGAAGGGCTGGCTATAGTCCGGGTACGCCAAGATTTCATCCCCCGTGAGGGCCATCTTCAGCTGGCGGAAGGACTCTTCTTCTAGCTTTTCCCATTTGAAGGGCGGCTTCTGGTTCTTGGCCTTCCGGGACTGGCCTATCAGGAGGTCCTGCATAGGTGCTGCCTTTTTGGTGAAACCGGGAATAAACCTTCGGTAGTAGCCTACCAACCCTAGGAACTGCCGCACTTCTTTTACGCTGGAGGGGCTTGGCCATCCCTTAATTGCGGTGATCTTATCGGGGTCGGGAGCCACTCCGTCAGCGCTCACCACGTGTCCCAGGTATTGCACCTTTGGTTTCAGGAGGTGACACTTGGAGGGTTTCACCTTTAGGCCGTAACTCGCCAGAGCTTCGAACACCTCCGCCAGGTGTTTCAGGTGGTCCTCATAAGTTTTGGAGTATACGATGACATCGTCCAGGTACAACAGGACCGTCTCGAAGTTTCTGTGGCCCAGACAGCACTCCATTAATCGTTGGAAGGTTCCTGGGGCGTTGCAGAGTCCGAACGGCATGCAGGTGAACTCGCTAAGTCCCATCGGGGTGGTGAATGCGGTCTTCTCCCGGTCCGCCTCTGCTACAGGAACCTGCCAGTACCCGCTAGTGAGATCCAAGGTAGAGAAGAAGTTAGCAGATCTTAAAGCAGCCAATGACTCCTCTATCCTTGGTAAGGGGTACGCATCCTTGTGTGTGATACGGTTGATTTTCCGGTAATCTACACACATCCTCATGGTGTTGTCTTTCTTTTTGACTAAAACTAGTGGGGCTGCCCAGGGGCTACAGCTATCCCGGATTACCCCAGCCTCCTTCATGTCTCTAAGCATCCCCTTGGCGTGTTGGTAATGTGCAGGGGGTACGGGTCGATACCTCTCTTTTATGGGAGGATGATCTCCCGTGGGGATGCGGTGTTCTACCCCCTTGACTCGCCCGAAGTCTAACGGGTGTTTACTAAACACTCTCTCATACTCTTGAACCACCCGATAGACTCCTTGTTTCTGGTGTGAGGGAGTGGAGTCAGTACCCAGATGTAGTTGCTGACACCAGTCCTCCATGTCTTTCTTAGAGCCGTTACCTTCCTCCGGGTGAGATGGAGGCAAGGGTTCCACAGATTGTATAGAATTTTGATTAGTGGTATATAATTTGGCTAGCGTGGCATACCGGGGCAGGTACACTTCCCTCTCCCCGATATTTATTATGCGAACGGGCACCCTCCCATGGCGTACATTGACCACCCCCCGTGCTGTCAAAATGGTGGGCCTACTGTCTGAGTAAACTGGTTCTACCATTGCCTGGTAATCTCTACCTCTCAGACCAATAGCTGCCCGGCACCAAATCATCATTTCACTTTTTGGGGGCATGGCAATAGGAAAAGGGTCACACATTCTTACGCTACCAATCTCACCGCCGGAGAGTTCCACTTGTTGCCGTTGCATCAGTGCCCGGATCTCTTTCTGGAGCACCCGCTGCTCGCCGGAGCTGGCATTCTTGGCAACCTGCTGTAAAAGGAAAATCACCTCTGCAAGACAATTTTCAATTACATTAGTTCCTAGAGTTATTTTTGGGTGACTCTCATGTTTGTCAATATCTACAATGATCAGTCCCTGTGCGGCCAGTTCGACTCTACCAATTTTGATGGTCACCTCTTTAAATCCGATCTGTGGCACGGGCTGACCATTGCTGGCGATGATACTCAAGTCGTCGTCAGGGTAGCGGGTAATATCCGAGTCATTCCAGTACTGCTTGAAGAGCACGTACGGGATGGTGGTGACCTGTGACCCGGTGTCCAGTAGGGCACTCATGGGAATGCCATCCAGTACCACAGGCAAGACTGGACGTCCTCCCACATATCTGTCGCGCCAGTTCGATGGGCCTGGTGATCTTTTTCCTGGGGGTTGGCCCTCTACCCCAGGTTGTGCCCGTTTAAAGAACAGTACCTTTCCATATGTCCGGGTTGACTGCAGCGGCGGCAGATGGGTCGTCCGTCCTCGCTGTATCGGTCACTGGGTCTTCCTCTGGCCGGTGGGGTCCTCCTTGGTCGACGCCACGGGATGTCCTCCGGTCCGGATGCCAGCTGGATCTTCCCTGGAGTGGAAACCTGTAAAGACTGCACAGTTCGGGTTAGCGCAGCAGCGCTTTTAGCTAGCTCTTGGACCTGATGGTGTAGGTCTGGAGCCGGGTCATTGTCCAAAGCCTGCGCATCAGCTCCCACAGGCCCTGCTGACAAGGGCGCCGCCTCCTGGTAGTAAGTGGTAGTGGGGCGTCTGTGGGTCACAACGCCACCTGGTGCCGGTTCTCGGAGCACCCGGATGGCTCTGTCCTTGAACTGTGCAAATTCTAGATGAGGGTCCTGTAAGGCCATTGCCCGCAACTGGGTGCGGTGGGCATTGCAATATAAACCCTCTATAAATTGTTCGGTCAACAGCCTGTCCTCGTTTCCCACTCCATTAGGGTCGGTCTGCTTAATGGCCCTCAGGGCCTCTTGTAGGTTGAGTGCATAGTCCCTTATACTCTCATGCGCTCGCTGCTTGCACCCGTAGAATCTAAGTTTAATCTCGGCTGAGGTGCGGGTATCAAAGGTGTCCTTCAGCCGGGTTAGTATCCCTGCGACAGTCTTCCTCCCAGGTGGCCAGGATTTTACTTCCCTTTTGGCTGCCCCAGTTAGTTGGGCCACCAGGATGCTCACTTTTTGCTCTTCTGTGAGGGGGTACACCTGGAAGAGGCTATCCAGCTTTTCTCTAAAGTCATGCAGGGTATGTGACTCCCCTGAGTACTGGGGTAGCCAAGCTGCTCCCGGGATATAGGGCATGGTGAAGGGCATAACTGCAACAGCGGTAGCGCTGGCGGGGGTTGAGGCAGTGGAGCTCTCCTCCGTATCCGACATCTTCCTCCCCCCTAGTGGACCGTGGCCTACCTTGCGATGATCCTGTTCCGTAGGCCGCGGCTCCGCAGTGGATCGTCAGGGTTGAGGACCTTCCGTCGCGCTCCTGTGACGTCGGCGTCTGCTGGGCTCCTTCCAGGACCTTACGCAACGTCCGGACGTGAGGCGGGGCTTCAGTTCTCGCGCGCTTTCGGAGTCCACGCCCCTCTTCTTCCCGCGCGGCGTCCTCAAGATGGCGTCCAATGGCGGGAAAACTCCACGGATGGCGGGAAGAAGGCTGAAGATGGCGCCGGATGGCGGGAAACTTCACCGATGGCGGGAAGAAGGCTGAAGATGGCGCCGGATGGCGGGAATCTTCACCGATGGCGGGAATCTTCACCACTGGTAAGTTTGAACAGTCTTTGCTTTTCAGGCACGCAGTACCCGGTGGTTGCGGGCACGTGATCCTGCCGACTACGCCAAAGTTGACGCGCCCCTGGGCCTGTGTCGCGCTGCGTTGCGCACGCGGGAGCTTACCCGGAGCCGGATCTGTTTAGGGTTGTAGTCTCGTGGCGGTGACCCGGTCCGTGCCCAGGGAGTCAAACTGGACGGCAGTCTGTTAGCGGTAGAAAATGGTTGATGACTACGCCACCCGTTGAATGCAGCCAGGGGGCTGCTGCTGCAGGGCAGACCGCTGAGGCCGGTGGAAGGATGGTGCAGCGTGATAGTATAACCCCCAACGGGAGGGGTATGGCCTCAGGGCAGCCGACGTGGATGATGGGGGTAGCAGGAACCACTCAGAGACGGTATGGTAGCGTTCAGGGTCTTTACTGGTAACAACGATAGACCCTCCCGGAGTACTTGCTAGCGAACGGGGCCTGGTCAGTCCTTGAGCAGATGGGATCTCCCCTGGCCAGGCGTAGTTGTAGGCCTCCCAAGCTGACTGTACTCTTCTGGCTACCTTGCTAGAAGCTGATGTAAGTAGCCCACGTCCCTGAGTGTACCGTGTGGTGCTCACCCGTATGGCCGGTGACTCGGGGCCTTCTAATGGCTTCCGCTCCACGATGGCGGTGCTGGTCCCACGCGTGTGACCGGGCCTTCGGGCTTCTGGGCCAGGGGACCTGAAATCCCCTGCCTGACGGATTCTGCTGCTGGGTAGAAGTTAGTCCCCACAGCCTCGGACTCCGGGTCCGGTAAAGAATCTTCTTAGTCAGGGCGAGCTCTTTAGCTGCCAGCCCCTGACTCCTTGTGACTCTGCTGCTTCCTATGCTGCTCTTGTCTCTACCCTTCCTGGACTCACTAACCCTGCCTCAGCCCCGGGTTTATACAGGGGAAGTTCTTCCCCTCCCAAGGCTGGGCAGGAGGTGTGGCATGCACAGGATCCCTGACCAAAGGACCTCCCACCTGCTCTCAGACGTAATATCTCTATCACTGTGACAACCAGACCCCTGGGGTGTCACACTGACAGACACCTCCAGCATCACAGTCTCTGTTGGTGGGGGCGGTTTCCACTTTTGGCGCCATTTTCTGTCCCGGCCCACGATGGGATGTGGCCTCTTGCCCTCCTTTGGCACGCCCATAATGGCGTCCGCTGCTCTTCCAAGGCGGGAAATCTGCGGTTTTGGCGGGAAGCGTCGCCCAGTGGCGGGAAACTCTGCAGATGGCGGGAACAAGCTGGAAATGGCGGACAATCGGCGGGAAACGACTGGTGATGGAGTCCGATGGCGTGGACCCTCCGGAACCGGCGGGAGACTTCTTTCTGAGGTAAACTTGAACTTTTCTTCAGGCACGCAGTACCCGGGTGTTGCGGGCACGTAATCCTGCCGACTACGCCAAAGTTGACGCGCCCCCTGGGACATATTCCTTTTTGAGGGGAATACCCGGCACCGGATCAGATGGGGGGTTGTAGTCTCCGAGCGGCTGAGACCCGGTCCCGTGCCCAGGGCGTCAAGCTATGTGTTATGTGGCAGTCCTTACTGATGTTATAAGAGTTCTTTTGTGTCGACTACGCCACCCGTTGTAATGCGGTCACTGTGGCCGCCGCTGCAGCAGGGTCCGCTGAGGCTGATGGTGGATGTGCAGCTTGGTGGGATAACCCCCAACGGGAGGGGTATAGCCTCAGAGGGGACAGGCGCAGAGGATGGGGGTTGTGGTGGTGCGGTGCAGCCGGCAATGAAGACAGACTCGGGTTGTGCAGTTAAGGGAGTTTACTTACTGCTGATGTTTCGGTCACTCCAGCTGTTAGTGACCACCCGAGCCGTGCTGCGTCCACCAGGTCCTGGATCCGGCCAACCCCCAAACAAGTCCGGAGCGTGGCCCTGAGCTCTCCCTCTGTCCTTTCTCCAGCCGTCCCCACCAGTGATCCACCTAGGTCCAGCTCCCTCGGGCCTTCTGTTGGGCAACCCTTGGCCTTAGGTTCCCTGACCCTCCATGTGGTATGCCTTCAGGGTGGATGTAGTGGGTGGCCGTGGCAGATGCTGCCCACAGCCTCCGGTCTCTGGCTAGGGATGTTTTTGCCCCCACCAGCTTGGGTTCCGGTACCCTTGTGCTGACTCCTCACCCGGTGCTCTAATTTGGGTTCTTGGGTCCCCTCAGTCTTCCCCCTCTGGGTCTTTCTCTTTCTTTCTCCTCTCTCTCTCTCCAGGGCTGCTGTTTCCTTCTCTCTCCTCTCCAACTGACTTGTTCTCAGCGTCTGACCCTGATCTAAGTTGGTGCCCTCCTTATATATCCCTCTATGTGTGAGCTCAGGTGACCAGCACCCAATGAGCTCCTATCACTACCCAAACTGCTCCCCCTATCTGCCCCTACACTACATGGGATGTACCACCCCCCTCCCACTCCAGCCAGGAACAGGCTCGGTTGTACCTGCACATTTCTAAGTGGGAGTACCGTCGGCCTGCTCCTCTGGAATGGGATGTATGTAGTGCATGCAGTCTATCTGAGCTCAGTTCCACACTCCTTCCTTACCCGGGAGTGGAATATCACACCTCTGGGTTGAGGTGCAATACCCCTGTAGCAGCCGAATCCTCAGGGTGCTACATTCCCCCCTGGTAAATCACAGCACGTCCTCGGGCTGCAAGACAAAACACCAAAACATACAAAATTTTTATATGAACATATAAAACATGTAAAACATTATATATATAAAAACTTTTTCATATAAACATTCTCGTCGTCTCTGGTTTCAGGTTCCTCCTCCGGACACTGTGCAACGTGTGTCCGGGAAAAGTGCGACAGTCTTTCTAGAAAAATGGTTTCTCCTATAAAACCGGTAGGGGGCGCTTTAGGAAGCGCAACTATATACAGGGGAAGTTGAAAGTTGGCCGCTCTCAGTCCTCGGCCAGGTAAAGGGAAAGGGATGGCTGCTCACAGTCCTCAGCCTGGTTTGGGTAGGGGACACACGGGTTAAACTGTTCACTGGTCCCAACGGGGACTAAACTTTAAAGCAGCCACGGTTACTTGGGTACCCCGACAGGTAACTATATACAGTCCTTTGTACTATCTCAGTCATAGTACCTTCTAGCCTTGAACCCGTCCGGGTCTTCTGGCTCCTCCTCCCTACACCGCAACTCCTCCTCTGTCAGGCGATGCACGTGGAGGGCGTAAGGTCCCTTGGCACACTTGTGCCGGGTGAACGTTACCTCGTCACCGACGTAGAGGTCACGGCCTTTGTGACCCTCTGGCAGGTGGGACTCGACGTCCCGTCGGGTAACGAAGACGTCACCCATGGTGTTCCGGTCCTTTATGAAGCCCCACCCATGCTGCGCATTAAACTTTATTACCGTCCCGATGGTACGGGGACGATTTGCTGCATAGGGGTCCCTTCTGGTCCGACTCTTTTGCTCCGCGCTGCGGGTCTGGGCCCATTGCTCTCTGACCCGCCTCTCCTCCCGTTCTCTCTTAAACTCTGCCAGCTGTTGACGGCAACACTCTGTACGTTCAGCTGCAGCTGCCCGAGTCTCTCCGGTGAACCCCATCAAATCTTCTCCCGTGGGGTCCCACACGAATTGGGCTTCTTCTAGAGGAGGCGAGACCCGAGCCACGGGCTTCGGAGCCGGGATTAGGGGCTCACACAAGGGCCCTAGTCTTTGCTGCCGCTCCAGCTCAGGGTACCCTTCGGGCCAGATGAAGGGCCGCCCGTCCGGCCATGTGAGCTGGCCGAAGAGGTCCTCCCCCAGGTGTGGCACCCTAGGTATTGCGGGCGCGGGCGCGGTGGTGGTGGCGCCCGGGTTGCCCAGGCCTTGCGGCCAGGCCTGGGGCACCTGGAAGGTGAAGGGCACCGTTAGGACGGCGGCGCCCTGGGCTACCTGGCCTTGCGGCCAGGCCGGAGGCTCCGCGGAGGTAGGGGGCGCTGTTGGTGGTGCGGCGCCCGGAGGTACTGGGCCTTGCGACCAGGCTGATGGTACTTCCTGCTTTGTCACGCTCCGGGTCGGGGCGCGTGACGTCACAGGGGTCGCTGCGGCGGCTTCCGGTCGGGGCCTAGTCCATGGCGGTGACCTGGCGGTTACGGGCACAGCAGGGGGACTTTCGGGCTCTGCGACGGGGAGCTGGGGCAGGTAAGCGGTGTCACGGCTTGGGGTATAGGCGTCCCCTTTACCTGCCTCCATGCGTTCGGCTCCCTCCTCGGCGCCGTCTCCGGCCTTGGGCCCTCCTGCGCCATCCTCAGAGGCGGTCTGCTTCCTCTTCCAGGGTAGCGTGCTCCGCTGACTGGTCTCTGCGTGCTGAGCCATCTCCCGGCTCCACTCCGCCAGTATCTCCCGCTGTACCCGGGCCATCCTCCGTGCGAGGCCCTCCAGGGCAGTTTGTGCACACTCCCGGTCTCGGGGGAGCTGCGCTAGGATCTCCGCTAGACCTAGCGGGGTTGTGGACTCTAGCAGGCTCCTGACCATCGGGTCGGTGCTGCTCTGCTCGGCTTCCGGCAGGCTCCTGGCCAGCGGGCCGGTGCTGCTCTGCCCTCCTTCCTCGGTCTCTAGCAGACTCCTGGCCAGCGGGCCGGTGCTGTTCTGCTCTCTTTCCATCTCCGGGTGAGCTTTTCTGCTGCTCCTTTCCAGGCTTCCTGCCTCCGGGTGCGCTCGCTCCAGACTGCTCCAAGCGACACCCATCTTTTCTCTTCTCTTTCGTCTCCTCCCACTTCGAGGGCGGTCCCGGGGCAACTCGGTGACTGTCAGCTCCAGGGGGAGTTCTTTCACGCTGACAGACACCTCCAGCATCACAGTCTCTGTTGGTGGGGGCGGTTTCCACTTTTGGCGCCATTTTCTGTCCCGGCCCACGATGGGATGTGGCCTCTTGCCCTCCTTTGGCACGCCCATAATGGCGTCCGCTGCTCTTCCAAGGCGGGAAATCTGCGGTTTTGGCGGGAAGCGTCGCCCAGTGGCGGGAAACTCTGCAGATGGCGGGAACAAGCTGGAAATGGCGGACAATCGGCGGGAAACGACTGGTGATGGAGTCCGATGGCGTGGACCCTCCGGAACCGGCGGGAGACTTCTTTCTGAGGTAAACTTGAACTTTTCTTCAGGCACGCAGTACCCGGGTGTTGCGGGCACGTAATCCTGCCGACTACGCCAAAGTTGACGCGCCCCCTGGGACATATTCCTTTTTGAGGGGAATACCCGGCACCGGATCAGATGGGGGGTTGTAGTCTCCGAGCGGCTGAGACCCGGTCCCGTGCCCAGGGCGTCAAGCTATGTGTTATGTGGCAGTCCTTACTGATGTTATAAGAGTTCTTTTGTGTCGACTACGCCACCCGTTGTAATGCGGTCACTGTGGCCGCCGCTGCAGCAGGGTCCGCTGAGGCTGATGGTGGATGTGCAGCTTGGTGGGATAACCCCCAACGGGAGGGGTATAGCCTCAGAGGGGACAGGCGCAGAGGATGGGGGTTGTGGTGGTGCGGTGCAGCCGGCAATGAAGACAGACTCGGGTTGTGCAGTTAAGGGAGTTTACTTACTGCTGATGTTTCGGTCACTCCAGCTGTTAGTGACCACCCGAGCCGTGCTGCGTCCACCAGGTCCTGGATCCGGCCAACCCCCAAACAAGTCCGGAGCGTGGCCCTGAGCTCTCCCTCTGTCCTTTCTCCAGCCGTCCCCACCAGTGATCCACCTAGGTCCAGCTCCCTCGGGCCTTCTGTTGGGCAACCCTTGGCCTTAGGTTCCCTGACCCTCCATGTGGTATGCCTTCAGGGTGGATGTAGTGGGTGGCCGTGGCAGATGCTGCCCACAGCCTCCGGTCTCTGGCTAGGGATGTTTTTGCCCCCACCAGCTTGGGTTCCGGTACCCTTGTGCTGACTCCTCACCCGGTGCTCTAATTTGGGTTCTTGGGTCCCCTCAGTCTTCCCCCTCTGGGTCTTTCTCTTTCTTTCTCCTCTCTCTCTCTCCAGGGCTGCTGTTTCCTTCTCTCTCCTCTCCAACTGACTTGTTCTCAGCGTCTGACCCTGATCTAAGTTGGTGCCCTCCTTATATATCCCTCTATGTGTGAGCTCAGGTGACCAGCACCCAATGAGCTCCTATCACTACCCAAACTGCTCCCCCTATCTGCCCCTACACTACATGGGATGTACCACCCCCCTCCCACTCCAGCCAGGAACAGGCTCGGTTGTACCTGCACATTTCTAAGTGGGAGTACCGTCGGCCTGCTCCTCTGGAATGGGATGTATGTAGTGCATGCAGTCTATCTGAGCTCAGTTCCACACTCCTTCCTTACCCGGGAGTGGAATATCACACCTCTGGGTTGAGGTGCAATACCCCTGTAGCAGCCGAATCCTCAGGGTGCTACACATGTACACTGTGTTCCAAATTATTATGCAAAAAGTGTTTAGGAGTGATAAGGGAAGAATTTGTTTGTTTGTCAGTTAAACTCATTGATGGTGATGTGTGTCAGAGCACTTTATATCACTGTAAGCAATTGCAGACACCTGTGCTAATTAGTTTGGCAGGTGTGTCCAATGAAAGGCAAGACTACTTAAGAAGGCTGTCTCACATTATTAAGCAGCCTACATTTTCTGCCAAAATGGGAAAGAAAAAGGATGTGTCCGCTGCTGAGAAGCAACAAATTGTGGAGTGTTTAGGTCAAGGCATGACTGCAATCAACATTGTGCGATGATCAGGATGAAGTGTCTTGGCAATCAAGAAGTATGTAGCTGATTCACAGTACACACGTGTGTGTGCTGATAAGGGCAAATTGAGGACTCTTTCCTACAGGCAATTACGTCAGGTTAAAAGAGCAGCGGCAAAAAAGCCTTGTCATAGCAGCAGACAAGTTTTTGAAGCTGCTGGTGCCTCTAACGTCCCCCGAACAACAAGATGCAGGGTCCTTCAGAGGTTTGCAGCTGTGCATACGCCATCCTGTCGACCTCCTCTATCCACTTCACACAAGCAGAAACGGCTCCAGTGGGCTAAACATTACATGAAGACTGATTTCAAAACTGTTTTGTTCACGGATGAGTGCCGTGCTGCGCTCGATGGTCCAGATGGATGGAGTGGAGGATGGCTGGTTGATGGACACCCCACGCAAACACGGCTACAGCGCCAACAAGGAGGAGGTGGAGTAATGTTTTGGGCTGGAATCATGGGGAGAGAGATTATCGGCCCCTTTAGGATCCCTGAAGGCGCTAAAGATGAACTCCATAATGTATGTGGATTTTCTCAAACAGCACTTCCTGCCACGGTTCAAGAAGAAGAACCGTGTATTTCACAGCAAGATCATTTTTTTGCATGATAATGCACCATCTCATGCTGCACATAAAACATCTGCATCTCTGGCTGATATGGGCATAAAAGGGGACAAACTTATGGTGTGACCCCCATGCTCCCCTGACCTCTACCCCATTCAGAACCTCTGGAGCATCATCAAAAGGAGTGTCTATGATGGCGGGAGGCAGTTCACATATAAGCAACACCTCTGGGAGGGTATTCTGTCCTCATGCAAAACAATTGAAGCAGAAACCATCCAAAACCCGACAAATTCAATGGACGAGAGAGTTCAGAAGCTCCTTTCGAACAAGGGGTCCTATGTGAAAATGTAACATCACCTAGAATAAAGTTTTGAGTTGAAAACTGTTTAATTTCAGTTTCTAATAACCTGCTAATGCTTATAATTTCAAAAATGACCATTTTTTTGGTCTTTATTAAAATGAAAAGGTTGATCGAAAAGTTTGGGGGATCTAAGAGTGTGGCAACCCAGTAGTCATGATTACTTCGAATTCTGACAATATGAGGGTCATGTTGCAGGTAGTGCAGCAAGAAGGTACTTATGTGTCTTGCGCATCTCGGAGCCCCAAAATTATTTTCCGGGCTAGATGCAGCTAAAAATTATTATTAATTTTAAATCTGGTGGAGCTTAGTATAGATGGCCTAATAGGATCAGTGCTGCACACTGCTGCAAAGCCCAAATTATTTTCCAGCCAAGATACAGATAAACATGATTAGTAATTTTAAATCTGGTGGAGCTTATTATAGATGGCCTAATAGAATCAGTGCTGCACACTGCTACAAAGCCCAAATTATTTTCCAGCCAAGATACAGATAAACATGATTAGTAATTTGAAAGCTTAAAACGGTTGGTAGGGTGATTTTAACCAATCATAAAGCTTTTACTCTCCCCAGGATGACACAGGGGTAGAAAAGTCGTTTCGGATCCATGATTTGTTCATCTTTATGAACGTGAGTCTGTCTACATTATCAGTGGAGAGCCGCGTGCGCTTATCTGTCAGCACACCACCAGCAGCGCTGAACACACGTTCGAACAGAACGCTGGCTGCGGGGCATGACAAGATCTCCAAGACGTAAGTGGCTAGCTCCGGCCATTTATCCAAATTGGAAGCCCAAAAAGAGCAAGGGTCCAGTGACACAGTCATGGCTTCAATGTTTACTTGGAGATACTCCTGTACCATCGTCTCTAGGCGTTGACTATGTGTCAGACTTCTTGTCTCCTGTGGCCTTGCAAAGGATGGGCTAAAAAAGTGGTGAAATGATTCCGCAAAATTGATGTTACCAGCAGATACTGTGGTTCTGTTGCGGTTTGAGTGCTGAACACTTGACGGTCTCACGGTTGGCAAGTTGGAACTGTGACATTCACTACGTGCACCACTGGTGTTTTGTGGAAAAGCACATGTAAGATTCTGCAACAGTCTCTGCTGATACTCCTGCATGCGTGCATCCCTTTCTATGGCAGGAATAATTTTGGCAAATTTACTTTTGTACCGGGGATCTAACAGTGTGGCAACCCAGTAGTCAGGATTATTTCTAATTCTCACAATTCGAGGGTCATGTTGCAGGTAGTGCAGCAAGAAGGCACTCATGTGTGTTGCGCATCCAGGAGCACCAAGTCCCTGTTGTGTTGGTGGCGAGGTAACAATCATGCTTCCTTCCTCTGTCCTCTCCCCCCAACCTCGCACAACAGAAATGTGATCAAGGTCTCCCTCATCTGATGAGTCTTCCATCAGTTCATCCTCCACTTCTTCCTGGGCTCCTGCACCTTCCTCACTAGTTTGGCTGCTACCATGCGCCCTGGTAAAACCATCTCCCCCACCCTCACATGCCTGCCGCCTTGGTGCTGCCGATCGTCTGGACCTTGCAGATGTTAGCCCTTCCGCATACAACTCCTCCTCCTCTACTTCCTCCACCTCCTCTTGTGCCACCACCTGACTCCGAATTCTGTTTAACATGTGCTCCAGCATGTAAATCACCGGAATAGTCATGCTGATAATGGCATCGTCAGCACTAAACATCTTCATCGCCATTTCAAAACTGTGCAGAAGGGTGCATAGGTCCCTGATCTGAGACCACTCCTCCAGCGTGATTTGCCCCACCTCTGGATCTCGTTGGCCCAGGCTATACGTCAGAACGTATTGCACCAGGGCTTGTCGGTGCTGCCACAGTCGCTGCAACATGTGCAGAGTTGAATTCCACCAGGTAGGCACATCGCATTTTAGCCGGTGAAGTGGCAGGCCCAACGACTTCTGTAGAGATGTAAGTCGCTGAGCTGCGGGATGCGAACGGCGGAAGTGAGCACACAGCGACCGTGCCCTCTGCAGAAAGCCATCTAGTCTGGGATAGTGGGCTAAAAATTGCTGGACAACCAGGTTCAACACGTGAGCCATACAAGGCACGTGTGTGACATTGCCCCAGCGAAGGGCCGCACCCAGGTTTGCAGCATTGTCGCACACGGCCTTCCCTGGTTTCAGGTCCAGTGGAGACAACCATTCATGAAATTGGTTCTCCAGAGCTGACCACAACTCCTCAGCTGTGTGACTCACATTTCCCAGACATTTCAAAGTAAAAACCGCCTGATGACGTTGAGCCCTACTGCCAGCATAGTAAGGAGGTGTGCAGGATCCCTTCTGCGCAGTTAGAAAGCTTGTGGCATGACCAGACAGGCTTTGGGTGCAGGTGGAAGACCGAGAGGAGGTTGAGGAGGCAGAAGCAGTGGAGGAACTTTGACATAAAGAGGATTGACGCACAACTCGTGGGGACGACAAGACTTGGACAGCAGCCCCTTGTCCTGCTGTCACCATAGTTACCCAGTGCCCAGTCAGCGACATGTAACGCCCCTGTCCATGCCTACTCGTCCAAGTGTCTGTGGTGAAATGCACCCTGTCACACACAGAGTTTCTCAAAGAAGCGGTGATGTTGTGTGCGACATGCTGGTGGAGCGCAGGCACACCTTTCTTTGAGAAGTAGTGCCGACTGGGCATCTGGTACTGGGGCACTGCGACGGACATAAGGTCTCGAAAATCCTCTGTGTCCACCAGGCGGAAAGGAAGCATTTCTGTAGCCAAGAGCTTGCAGATGGTGAAATTCAACCTCTTAGCTTTCTCATGGCTAGAAGGAAATGGTCTTTTACTTGTCCACATCTGAGGGACCGAGGGCTGGCTATTGTGCTTAGACGGGGTTGATAAGGGTGTCCCCGGCAAACTGCCGGTCTGTGAGGAAGATGCAGGCGGACATGTTAGGTTGCCTTGATCCAAAGGTGGTGCTATCGATGTCGGACAGCGCTCAACACCAGCTGGTGTTACCACCTCCAAATTAAATGATGACCTGCCAATCACGCTGGCTGCTGCGGGTAAAGAGGTGGCAGGTTTGCGCCCCAAAACAGGTGTGACTGCTGTCCCCCCAGTCACAGAGGATGAAGAGGCCGCGGATGCACAACATATGGGAGACGGTGGTTGGCCCGGCCGGCTAGGCCGCATTGTAGCACACTGAGCTTCCCACTGCAACTTATGCTTCATGTCCATGTGCCGGTTCATGCATGAAGTACTCAAACTATGTATTTTTTGGCCTCTACTTAGCTTTTGCTGACAAATGTTACAGATAACACGAGTTGGGTCATCTTTATCGATCTGAAAAAATGCCCAGGCTATGCAAGGCTTAGCACCCATGCGACCTGAAGAGCCACCACAACTTGTGGTGAGAGGCAGAGTTGTGTTTGAGGATGCAGTTGTTGACGTGCTTCCAGTACTACGTCTCTGTCCAGGAAGGCGCAACCTGACCTCGTCGTCACTAGCATCTTACTCCACCTCCTCTGCTGACCTCATCTCTTGGCTGACTGTGGGTTGACAGTAAGTGGGATCTCCAACCTCATCATCATCACCCTGTGCGTTATCACACCCGTCGTCCTCAGAGCCAACCTGTTCCTGCCCTGACAAAAAACTAAAGTTGTCGCTCCAATCAGGTATTTGAGTCTCATCATCGTCTTCCTCATTGTCTCCACCAACAGGAGTTACAGTTTGGGAATGAGGGTCTACATTATGGTCAGAACCTTCTGCGTCTGGTCCTGGATCCGACTCATAAAGATTCTGGGCATCAGTGCAGATCATTTCCTCGTCTGGATTCACAGAAGCGCTGGAGTCGACCTCTGATTCCCAGGCTATAGTATGAGTAAACAGCTCTGCAGACTCAACCATCTGTTCTACCTCATACTCAGACGGGCAGCTGGAGATTTGGGAGCTGTGAGGAAGCAAGTGCGATTGGGGTGACACCTTTGAGGACTGGAGTATTTGTGATGTTGAAGTTGATGTGGAGGAGAGCCCACTTAAAGGAGCACTTGATATCCATTGAAGCACCTGCTGTTTTTGTGCCTCATCTGGAATTTGTAGCGATTGGCGTGGGCGTAAGAAAGGGATCTTATCACATTGTCCGCTAAAAGAAGTAGACATTTTAGTTTGGCTGGAAGATGGTCTTTCTTCTGCAGATGTTACTGTTGCTTTAACACCTACCCCACGGACACAACCTTTTTTCCCCTTCCCAACACGCCTATTCCCCTTTCCACCAGCAGCAGGCCTTTTTCCACTCATTTTGGTGGTTAACTAATTCACAACTCTGGAGTTGTTTGCACAAAAAAACAATGGATGGGAACCGAGCAGAGCTGAGTGGCCAAACTGTGGTATTAGGCCAAAACTATTGGCTGGGTTAGATGGAGAAAAAAATTATATTCGATTTGCAACCTGATGAAGGTCAGTATAGATGGACTAATAGAACAAGTCCCACACACAGCTAGAAGCCCAAATATTTTTTCAGAGGTAGATGCAGAAAAAAAATATAATCAGTTTGCAACCTGATGGAGGTCAGTATAGATGGACTAATAGAGAAAGTCCCACACACTGCTAGAAGGCCAAATATTTTTTCAGAGCTAGATGCAGACAAAAAATTATTTTGAATTTGCAACCTGATGGAGGTCAGCATAGGTGGAGTAATAGAACAAGTCAAACACACTGCTAGAAGGCCAAATATTTTTTCAGAGCTAGATGCAGAAAAAAAATATATTCAGTTTGCAACCTGATGGAGGTCAGTATAGATGGACTAACAGAACAAGTCTCACACACAGCTAGAAGCCCAAATATTTTTTCAGAGGTAGATGCAGAAAAAAATTATATTCAGTTTGCAACCTGACGGAGGTCTGTATAGATGGATTAATAGAACAAGTCCCACACACAGCTAGAAGCCCAATATTTTTTGAGAGGTAGATGCAGATAAAAATTATTTTTAATTTTCAACCTGATGGAGGTCAGTATAGATGGACTAATAGAGAAAGTCCCACACACTGCTAGAAGGCCAAATATTTTTTCAGAGCTAGATGCAGATAAAAATTATTTTTAATTTGCAACCTGATGGAGGTCAGTATAGATGGACTAATAGAGAAAGTTCCACACAATGCTAGGAGGCCAAATATTTTTTCAGAGCTAGATGCAGATAAAAAATATTTTTAATTTGCAACCTGATGGAGGTCAGTATAGATGGACTAATATAGAAAGTCACACACACTGCTAGAAGGCCAAATATTTTTTCAGAGCTAGATGCAGAAAAAAATTATATTCAGTTTGCAACCTGATGGAGGTCAGTATAGATGGACTAATAGAACAAGTCCCACACACAGCTAGAAGCCCAAATATTTTTTCAGAGGTAGATGCAGATAAAAATTATTTTTAATTTTCAACCTGATGGAGGTCAGTATAGATGGACTAATAGAGAAAGTCCCACACACTGCTAGAAGGCCAAATATTTTTTCAGAGCTAGATGCAGATTAAAATTATTTTTAATTTGCATCCTGATGGAGGTCAGTATAGATGGACTAATAGAGAAAGTCCCACACACTACTAGAATGCCAAATATTTTTTCAGAGCTAGATGCAGAAAAAAATTATATTCAGTTTGCAACCTGATGGAGGTCAGTATAGATGGACTAATAGAGAAAGTCCCACACACTGCTAGAAGGTAAAATATTTTTTCAGAGCTAGATGCAGACAAAAAATTATTTTGAATTTGCAACCTGATGGAGGTCAGCATAGGTGGACTAATAGAACAAGTCCCACACACTGCTAGAAGGCCAAATATTTTTTCAGAGCTAGATGCAGAAAAAAATTATATTCAGTTTGCAACCTGATGGAGGTCAGTATAGATGGACTAATAGAACAAGTCCCACACAAAGCTAGAAGCCCAAATATTTTTTCAGAGGTAGATGCAGAAAAAAATTATATTCAGTTTGCAACCTGATGGAGGTCTGTACAGATGGATTAATAGAACAAGTCCCACACACAGCTAGAAGCCCAATATTTTTTCAGAGCTAGATGCAGAAAAAAATTATATTCAGTTTGCAACCTGATGGAGGTCAGTATAGATGGACTAATAGAACAAGTCCCACACACAGCTAGAAGCCCAAATATTTTTTCAGAGGTAGATGCAGATAAAAATTATTTTTAATTTGCAACCTGATGGAGGTCAGTATAGATGGACTAATAGAGAAAGTCCCACACACTGCTAGAAGGCCAAATATTTTTTCAGAGCTAGATGCAGATAAAAATTATTTTTAATTTGCAACCTGATGGAGGTCAGTATAGATGGACTAATCGAGAAAGTCCCACACACTACTAGAAGGCCAAATATTTTTTCAGAGCTAGATGCAGAAAAAAATTATATTCAGTTTGCAACCTGATGGAGGTCAGTATAGATGGACTAATAGAACAAATCCCACACACAGCTAGATGCCCAAATATTTTTTCAGAGGTAGATGCAGATAAAAATTATTTTTAATTTGCAACCTGATGGAGGTCAGTATAGATGGACTAATAGAGAAAGTCCCACACACTGCTAGAAGGCCAAATATTTTTTCAGAGCTAGATGCAGATAAAAATTATTTTTAATTTGCAACCTGATGGAGGTCAGTATAGATGGACTAATAGAGAAAGTCCCACACACTGCTAGAAGGCCAACTATTTTTTCAGAGCTAGATGCAGAAAAAAATTATATTCAGTTTGCAACCTGATGGAGGTCTGTATAGATGGATTAATAGAACAAGTCCCACACAAAGCTAGAAGCCCAAATATTTTTTCAGAGGTAGATGCAGAAAAAAATTATATTCAGTTTGCAACCTGATGGAGGTCTGTATAGATGGATTAATAGAACAAGTCCCACACACAGCTAGAAGCCCAATATTTTTTCAGAGGTAGATGCAGATAAAAATTATTTTTAATTTGCAACCTGATGGAGGTCAGTATAGATGGACTAATAGAGAAAGTCCCACACACTGCTAGAAGGCCAAATATTTTTTCAGAGCTAGATGCAGATAAAAATTATTTTTAATTTGCAACCTGATGGAGGTCAGTATAGATGGACTAATAGAGAAAGTCCCACACACTGCTAGAAGGCCAAATATTTTTTCAGAGCTAGATGCAGAAAAAAATTATATTCAGTTTGCAACCTGATGGAGGTCAGTATAGATGGACTAATAGAACAAGTCACACACACAGCTAGAAGCCCAAATATTTTTTCAGAGGTAGATGCAGATAAAAATTATTTTTAATTTGCAACCTGATGGAGGTCAGTATAGATGGACTAATAGAGAAAGTCCCACACACTGCTAGAAGGCCAAATATTTTTTCAGAGCTAGATGCAGATAAAAATTATTTTTAATTTGCAACCTGATGGAGGTCAGTATAGATGGACTAATAGAGAAAGTCCCACACACTACTAGAAGGCCAAATATTTTTTCAGAGCTAGATGCAGAAAAAAATTATATTCAGTTTGCAACCTGATGGAGGTCAGTATAGATGGACTAATAGAACAAGTCCCACACACAGCTAGAAGCCCAAATATTTTTTCAGAGGTAGATGCAGATAAAAATTATTTTTAATTTGCAACCTGATGGAGGTCAGTATAGATGGACTAATAGAGAAAGTCCCACACACTGCTAGAAGGCCAAATATTTTTTCAGAGCTATATGCAGATGAAAATTATTTTTAATTTGCAACCTGATGGAGGTCAGTATAGATGGACTAATAGAGAAAGTCCCACACACTGCTAGAAGGCCAAATATTTTTTCAGAGCTAGATGCAGACAAAAAATTATTTTGAATTTGCAACCTGATGGAGGTCAGCATAGGTGGAGTAATAGAACAAGTCAAACACACTGCTAGAAGGCCAAATATTTTTTCAGAGTTAGATGCAGAAAAAAATTATATTCAGTTTGCAACCTGATGGAGGTCAGTATAGATGGACTAATAGAACAAGTCTCACACACAGCTAGAAGCCCAAATATTTTTTCAGAGGTAGATGCAGAAAAAAATTATATTCAGTTTGCAACCTGATGGAGGTCTGTATAGATGGATTAATAGAACAAGTCCCACACACAGCTAGAAGCCCAATATTTTTTCAGAGGTAGATGCAGATAAAAATTATTTTTAATTTGCAACCTGATGGAGGTCAGTATAGATGGACTAATAGAGAAAGTCCCACACACTGCTAGAAGGCCAAATATTTTTTCAGAGCTAGATGCAGATAAAAATTATTTTTAATTTGCAACCTGATGGAGGTCAGTATAGATGGACTAATAGAGAAAGTCCCACACACTGCTAGGAGGCCAAATATTTTTTCAGAGCTAGATGCAGATAAAAATTATTTTTAATTTGCAACCTGATGGAGGTCAGTATAGAACGACTAATATAGAAAGTCACACACACTGCTAGAAGGCCAAATATTTTTTCAGAGCTAGATGCAGAAAAAAATTATATTCAGTTTGCAACCTGATGGAGGTCAGTGTAGATGGATTAATAGAACAAGTCCCACACACAGCTAGAAGCCCAAATATTTTTTCAGAGGTAGATGCAGATAAAAATTATTTTTAATTTGCAACCTGATGGAGGTCAGTATAGATGGACTAATAGAGAAAGTCCCACACACTGCTAGAAGGCCAAATATTTTTTCAGAGCTAGATGCAGATTAAAATTATTTTTAATTTGCAACCTGATGGAGGTCAGTATAGATGGACTAATAGAGAAAGTCCCACACACTACTAGAAGGCCAAATATTTTTTCAGAGCTAGATGCAGAAAAAAATTATATTCAGTTTGCAAATTGATGGAGGTCAGTATAGATGGACTAATAGAACAAGTCCCACACACAGCTAGAAGCCCAAATATTTTTTCAGAGGTAGATGCAGAAAAAAAATATAATCAGTTTGCAACCTGATGGAGGTCAGTATAGAAGGACTAATAGAGAAAGTCCCACACACTGCTAGAAGGCCAAACATTTTTTCAGAGCTAGATGCAGACAAAAAATTATTTTGAATTTGCAACCTGATGGAGGTCAGCATAGGTGGACTGATAGAACAAGTCCCACACACTGCTAGAAGGCCAAATATTTTTTCAGAGCTAGATGCAGAAAAAAATTATATTCAGTTTGCAACCTGATGGAGGTCAGTATAGATGGACTAATAGAACAAGTCCCACACAAAGCTAGAAGCCCAAATATTTTTTCAGAGGTAGATGCAGAAAAAAATTATATTCAGTTTGCAACCTGATGGAGGTCTGTATAGATGGATTAATAGAACAAGTCCCACACACAGCTAGAAGCCCAATATTTTTTCAGAGCTAGATGCAGAAAAAAATTATATTCAGTTTGCAACCTGATGGAGGTCAGTATAGCTGGACTAATAGAACAAGTCCCACACACAGCTAGAAGCCCAAATATTTTTTCAGAGGTAGATAATTATTTTTAATTTGCAACCTGATGGAGGTCAGTATAGATGGACTAATAGAGAAAGTCCCACACACTGCTAGAAGGCCAAATATTTTTTCAGAGCTAGATGCAGATAAAAATTATTTTTAATTTGCAACCTGATGGAGGTCAGTATAGATGGACTAATAGAGAAAGTCCCACACACTACTAGAAGGCCAAATATTTTTTCAGAGCTAGATGCAGAAAAAAATTATATTCAGTTTTCAACCTGATGGAGGTCAGTATAGATGGACTAATAGAACAAGTCCCACACACAGCTAGATGCCCAAATATTTTTTCAGAGGTAGATGCAGATAAAAATTATTTTTAATTTGCAACCTGATGGAGGTCAGTATAGATGGACTAATAGAGAAAGTCCCACACACTGCTAGAAGGCCAAATATTTTTTCAGAGCTAGATGCAGATAAAAATTATTTTTAATTTGCAACCTGATGGAGGTCAGTATAGATGGACTAATAGAGAAAGTCCCACACACTGCTAGAAGGCCAACTATTTTTTCAGAGCTAGATGCAGAAAAAAATTATATTCAGTTTGCAACCTGATGGAGGTCTGTATAGATGGATTAATAGAACAAGTCCCACACAAAGCTAGAAGCCCAAATATTTTTTCAGAGGTAGATGCAGAAAAAAATTATATTCAGTTTGCAACCTGATGGAGGTCTGTATAGATGGATTAATAGAACAAGTCCCACACACAGCTAGAAGCCCAATATTTTTTCAGAGGTAGATGCAGATAAAAATTATTTTTAATTTGCAACCTGATGGAGGTCAGTATAGATGGACTAATAGAGAAAGTCCCACACACTGCTAGAAGGCCAAATATTTTTTCAGAGCTAGATGCAGATAAAAATTATTTTTAATTTGCAACCTGATGGAGGTCAGTATAGATGGACTAATAGAGAAAGTCCCACACACTGCTAGAAGGCCAAATATTTTTTCAGAGCTAGATGCAGAAAAAAATTATATTCAGTTTGCAACCTGATGGAGGTCAGTATAGATGGACTAATAGAACAAGTCCCACACACAGCTAGAAGCCCAAATATTTTTTCAGAGGTAGATGCAGATAAAAATTATTTTTAATTTGCAACCTGATGGAGGTCAGTATAGATGGACTAATAGAGAAAGTCCCACACACTGCTAGAAGGCCAAATATTTTTTCAGAGCTAGATGCAGATAAAAATTATTTTTAATTTGCAACCTGATGGAGGTCAGTATAGATGGACTAATAGAGAAAGTCCCACACACTACTAGAAGGCCAAATATTTTTTCAGAGCTAGATGCAGAAAAAAATTATATTCAGTTTGCAACCTGATGGAGGTCAGTATAGATGGACTAATAGAACAAGTCCCACACACAGCTAGAAGCCCAAATATTTTTTCAGAGGTAGATGCAGATAAAAATTATTTTTAATTTGCAACCTGATGGAGGTCAGTATAGATGGACTAATAGAGAAAGTCCCACACACTGCTAGAAGGCCAAATATTTTTTCAGAGCTAGATGCAGATGAAAATTATTTTTAATTTGCAACCTGATGGAGGTCAGTATAGATGGACTAATAGAGAAAGTCCCACAAACTGCTAGAAGGCCAACTATTTTTTCAGAGCTAGATGCAGAAAAAAATTATATTCAGTTTGCAACCTGATGGAGGTCTGCATAGATGGATTAATAGAACAAGTCCCACACACAGCGAGAAGCCCAATATTTTTTCAGAGGTAGATGCAGAAAATAAATATATTCAGTTTGCAACCTGATGGAGGTCAGTATAGATGGACTAATAGAGAAAGTCCCACACACTGCTAGAAGGCCAAATATTTTTTCAGAGCTAGATGCAGAAAAAAATTATATTCAGTTTGCAACCTGATGGAGGTCAGTATAGATGGACTAATAGAACAAGTCCCACACACAGCTGGAAGCCCAAATATTTTTTCAGAGGTAGATGCAGATAAAAATTATTTTTAATTTGCAACCTGACGGAGGTCAGTATAGATGGACTAATAGAGAAAGTCCCACACACTGCTAGAAGGCCAAATATTTTTTCAGAGCTAGATGCAGATAAAAATTATTTTTAATTTGCAACCTGATGGAGGTCAGTATAGATGGACTAATAGAGAAAGTCCCACACACTGCTTGAAGGCCAACTATTTTTTCAGAGCTAGATGCAGATAAAAATTATTTTTAATTTGCAACCTGATGGAGGTCAGTATAGATGGACTAATAGAGAAAGTCCCACACACTGCTAGAAGGCCAAATATTTTTTCAGAGCTAGATGCAGAAAAAAATTATATTGAGTTTGCAACCTGATGGAGGTCAGTATAGATGGACTAATAGAACAAGTCCCACACACAGCTAGAAGCCCAAATATTTTTTCAGAGGTAGATGCAGATAAAAATTATTTTTAATTTGCAACCTGATGGAGGTCAGTATAGATGGACTAATAGAGAATGTCCCACACACTGCTAGAAGGCCAAATATTTTTTCAGAGCTAGATGCAGATAAAAATTATTTTTAATTTGCAACCTGATGGAGGTTAGTATAGATGGACTAATAGAGAAAGTCCCACACACTACTAGAAGGCCAAATATTTTTTCAGAGCTAGATGCAGAAAAAAATTATATTCAGTTTGCAACCTGATGGAGGTCAGTATAGATGGACTAATAGAACAAGTCCCACACACAGCTAGAAGCCCAAATATTTTTCAGAGGTAGATGCAGATAAAAATTATTTTTAATTTGCAACCTGATGGAGGTCAGTATAGATGGACTAATAGAGAAAGTCCCACACACTGCTAGAAGGCCAACTATTTTTTCAGAGCTAGATGCAGAAAAAAATTATATTCAGTTTGCAACCTGATGGAGGTCTGTATAGATGGATTAATAGAACAAGTCCCACACAAAGCTAGAAGCCCAAATATTTTTTCAGAGGTAGATGCAGAAAAAAATTATATTCAGTTTGCAACCTGATGGAGGTCTGTATAGATGGATTAATAGAACAAGTCCCACACACAGCTAGAAGCCCAATATTTTTTCAGAGGTAGATGCAGATAAAAATTATTTTTAATTTGCAACCTGATGGAGGTCAGTATAGATGGACTAATAGAGAAAGTCCCACACACTGCTAGAAGGCCAAATATTTTTTCAGAGCTAGATGCAGATAAAAATTATTTTTAATTTGCAACCTGATGGAGGTCAGTATAGATGGACTAATAGAGAAAGTCCCACACACTGCTAGGAGGCCAAATATTTTTTCAGAGCTAGATACAGATAAAAATTATTTTTAATTTGCAACCTGATGGAGGTCAGTATAGATGGACTAATATAGAAAGTCACACACACTGCTAGAAGGCCAAATATTTTTTCAGAGCTAGATGCAGAAAAGAATTATATTCAGTTTGCAACCTGATGGAGGTCAGTATAGATGGACTAATAGAACAAGTCCCACACACAGCTAGAAGCCCAAATATTTTTTCAGAGGTAGATGCAGATAAAAATTATTTTTAATTTGCAACCTGATGGAGGTCAGTATAGATGGACTAATAGAGAAAGTCCCACACACTGCTAGAAGGCCAAATATTTTTTCAGAGCTAGATGCAGATAAAAATTATTTTTAATTTGCAACCTGATGGAGGTCAGTATAGATGGACTAATAGAGAAAGTCCCACACACTACTAGAAGGCCAAATATTTTTTCAGAGCTAGATGTAGAAAAAAATTATATTCAGTTTGCAACCTGATGGAGGTCAGTATAGATGGACTAATAGAACAAGTCCCACACACAGCTAGAAGCCCAAATATTTTTTCAGAGGTAGATGCAGATAAAAATTATTTTTAATTTGCAACCTGATGGAGGTCAGTATAGATGGACTAATAGAGAAAGTCCCACACACTGCTAGAAGGCCAAATATTTTTTCAGAGCTAGATACAGATAAAAATTATTTTTAATTTGCAACCTGATGGAGGTCAGTATAGATGGACTAATAGAGAAAGTCCCACACACTGCTAGAAGCCCAACTATTTTTTCAGAGCTAGATGCAGAAAAAAATTATATTCAGTTTGCAACCTGATGGAGGTCTGTATAGATGGATTAATAGAACAAGTCCCACACACAGCTAGAAGCCCAATATTTTTTCAGAGGTAGATGCAGAAAAAAAATATATTCAGTTTGCAACCTGATGGAGGTCTGTATAGATGGATTAATAGAACAAGTCCCACACACAGCTAGAAGCCCAATATTTTTTCAGAGGTAGATGCAGAAAAAAAAAATATTCAGTTTGCAACCTGATGGAGGTCAGTATAGATGGACTAATAGAGAAAGTCCCACACACTGCTAGAAGGCCAAATATTTTTTCAGAGCTAGATGCAGAAAAAAATTATATTCAGTTTGCAACCTGATGGAGGTCAGTATAGATGGACTAATAGAACAAGTCCCACACACAGCTGGAAGCCCAAATATTTTTTCAGAGGTAGATGCAGATAAAAATTATTTTTAATTTGCAACCTGACGGAGGTCAGTATAGATGGACTAATAGAGAAAGTCCCACACACTGCTAGAAGGCCAAATATTTTTTCAGAGCTAGATGCAGATAAAAATTATTTTTAATTTGCAACCTGATGGAGGTCAGTATAGATGGACTAATAGACAAAGTCCCACACACTGCTTGAAGGCCAAATATTTTTTCAGAGCTAGATGCAGATAAAAATTATTTTTAATTTGCAACCTGATGGAGGTCAGTATAGATGGACTAATAGAGAAAGTCCCACACACTGCTAGAAGGCCAAATATTTTTTCAGAGCTAGATGCAGAAAAAAATTATATTCAGTTTGCAACCTGATGGAGGTCAGTATACATGGACTAATAGAACAAGTCCCACACACAGCTAGAAGCCCAAATATTTTTTCAGAGGTAGATGCAGATAAAAATTATTTTTAATTTGCAACCTGATGGAGGTCAGTATAGATGGACTAATAGAGAAAGTCCCACACACTGCTAGAAGGCCAAATATTTTTTCAGAGCTAGATGCAGATAAAAATTATTTTTAATTTGCAACCTGATGGAGGTCAGTATAGATGGACTAATAGAGAAAGTCCCACACACTGCTGGAAGGCCAACTATTTTTTCAGAGCTAGATGCAGAAAAAAATTATATTCAGTTTGCAACCTGATGGAGGTCTGTATAGATGGATTAATAGAACACGTCCCACACACAGCTAGAAGCCCAATATTTTTTCAGAGGTAGATGCAGAAAAAAAATATATTCAGTTTGCAACCTGATGGAGGTCTGTATAGATGGATTAATAGAACAAGTCCCACACACATCTATAAGCCCAATATTTTTTCAGAGGTAGATGCAGAAAAAAATTATTTTTAATTTGCAACCTGATGGAGGTCAGTATAGATGGACTAATAGAGAAAGTCCCACACACTGCTAGAAGGCCAAATATTTTTTCAGAGCTAGATGCAGATAAAAATTATTTTTAATTTGCAACCTGATGGAGGTCAGTATAGATGGACTAATAGAGAAAGTCCCACACACTGCTAGAAGGCCAAATATTTTTTCAGAGCTAGATGCAGATAAAAATTATTTTTAATTTGCAACCTGATGGAGGTCAGTATAGATGGACTAATAGAGAAAGTCCCACACACTGCTAGAAGGCCAAATATTTTTTCAGAGCTAGATGCAGAAAAAAATTATATTCAGTTTGCAACCTGATGGAGGTCAGTATAGATGGACTAATAGAACAAGTCCCACACACAGCTGGAAGCCCAAATATTTTTTCAGAGGTAGATGCAGATAAAAATTATTTTTAATTTGCAACCTGACGGAGGTCAGTATAGATGGACTAATAGAGAAAGTCCCACACCCTGCTAGAAGGCCAAATATTTTTTCAGAGCTAGATGCAGATAAAAATTATTTTTAATTTGCAACCTGATGGAGGTCAGTATAGATGGACTAATAGAGAAAGTCCCACACACTGCTTGAAGGCCAACTATTTTTTCAGAGCTAGATGCAGATAAAAATTATTTTTAATTTGCAACCTGATGGAGGTCAGTATAGATGGACTAATAGAGAAAGTCCCACACACTGCTAGAAGGCCAAATATTTTTTCAGAGCTAGATGCAGATAAAAATTATTTTTAATTTGCAACCTGATGGAGGTCAGTATAGATGGACTAATAGAGAAAGTCCCACACACTACTAGAAGGCCAAATATTTTTTCAGAGCTAGATGCAGAAAAAAAATATATTCAGTTTGCAACCTGATGGAGGTCAGTATAGATGGATTAATAGAACAAGTCCCACACACAGCTAGAAGCCCAAATATTTTTCAGAGGTAGATGCAGATAAAAATTATTTTTAATTTGCAACCTGATGGAGGTCAGTATAGATGGACTAATAGAGAAAGTCCCACACACTGCTAGAAGGCCAAATATTTTTTCAGAGCTAGATGCAGATAAAAATTATTTTTAATTTGCAACCTGATGGAGGTCAGTATAGATGGACTAATAGAGAAAGTCCCACACACTGCTGGAAGGCCAACTATTTTTTCAGAGCTAGATGCAGAAAAAAATTATATTCAGTTTGCAACCTGATGGAGGTCTGTATAGATGGATTAATAGAACACGTCCCACACACAGCTAGAAGCCCAATATTTTTTCAGAGGTAGATGCAGAAAAAAAATATATTCAGTTTGCAACCTGATGGAGGTCTGTATAGATGGATTAATAGAACAAGTCCCACACACAGCTATAAGCGCAATATTTTTTCAGAGGTAGATGCAGAAAAAAATTATTTTTAATTTGCAACCTGATGGAGGTCAGTATAGATGGACTAATAGAGAAAGTCCCACACACTGCTAGAAGGCCAAATATTTTTTCAGAGCTAGATGCAGATAAAAATTATTTTTAATTTGCAACCTGATGGAGGTCAGTATAGATGGACTAATAGAGAAAGTCCCACACACTGCTAGAAGGCCAAATATTTTTTCAGAGCTAGATGCAGATAAAAATTATTTTTAATTTGCAACCTGATGGAGGTCAGTATAGATGGACTAATAGAGAAAGTCCCACACACTGCTAGAAGGCCAAATATTTTTTCAGAGCTAGATGCAGAAAAAAATTATATTCAGTTTGCAACCTGATGGAGGTCAGTATAGATGGACTAATAGAACAAGTCCCACACACAGCTAGAAGCCCAAATATTTTTTCAGAGGTAGATGCAGATAAAAATTATTTTTAATTTGCAACCTGATGGAGGTCAGTATAGATGGACTAATAGAGAAAGTCCCACACACTGCTAGAAGGCCAAATATTTTTTCAGAGCTAGATGCAGATAAAAATTATTTTTAATTTGCAACCTGATGGAGGTCAGTATAGATGGACTAATAGAGAAAGTCCCACACACTGCTAGAAGGCCAAATATTTTTTCAGAGCTAGATGCAGATAAAAATTATTTTTAATTTGCAACCTGATGGAGGTCAGTATAGATGGACTAATAGAGAAAGTCCCACACACTGCTAGAAGGCCAAATATTTTTTCAGAGCTAGATGCAGAAAAAAATTATATTCAGTTTGCAACCTGATGGAAGTTAGTATAGATGGACTAATAGAACAAGTCCCACACACTGCTAGAAGCCCAAATATTTTTTCAGAGCTAGATGCAGAAAAAAATTATATTCAATTTGCAACCTAATGGAGGTCAGTATAGATGGACTAATAGAATGATGCTATGCCCAAAAGATTTTACTTCACTAGGTGCAGTAAAAAAATTGGTATTCTATACACAGGTGGTATATCTTGCAACACAGATAGGCTACTCCACTGACTAACACACTCTGCAATAGGCCAAAAAGGATTAGCTTTGCTAGATTCAGCCAAATGCTGTGAAATAAACTTGCACAGCACTGGCACAGACCTGCCTGGCAAAAACTGACAGGAACTGATGTAACCTAGTCTTGAAAAGGACTGCAATTACAATTAGTCTTTACTCCCACAATCTATCTATTTAAGAGCACAGACCTGCCTGATAAAAGTCGTAGGAAATGCTGTAACCTAGTCCTTAAAAGGACTGCAATCACAACTATTCCCTACTCCCAAGCTATCTGTAGATTTGTGCGAAAATTGGCTTGAAATTAACAAGGTATAGCGCACACAGCAACAGCTGTGCCGTCTAACACGCAGCTGCAGCAGTGAGAAAATGGTGGCGACGGGGAAAATGGCTTGGTCTTATAGGGCAAGGACATGTGACATACACTGCCAATGACACATGCCCTTGCTTGTGTGAAAAACAGCAGTTCGCGCCGTGTGTGCGCTGCTGATAGGCTGACAGACTGCACCTCCCCACTGCAAATGCGGGAAAGAGAAAAAAAAATGGAGATCTTCATTATTCCTGCAGAGATCCATCCCCTGCCCCTCCCCCCACCCCGCTGTACACTCAAACTGCGTATTAACATTAATTTTCATCATTACTGAGAAAAAATCCAGTTATGATTTTGGTGCACGAACAGTTATCGAACATAACCTCGAACAGCCGAATTTTTCTCAAATCGTTCGTGTTCGCCGAACGGCTCGAACACCGCCCAAAACAGCTCGAATTTGAGATTGGCGAACAGTTCGAGTAGAACAACGCTCATCTCTAAACATGGCGTCCAGCAATTATTCAAGCAAATTTTACATTCAAAAAGTTTAATGGTGCTCCTTCCCTTCCGAACCCTGCCATGCGCCTAAACAGTGGTTTTCCCCCACATATGGGTTATCAGTGTGCTCAGGAGGAATTGCACAACAAATTTTGGGTTTATTTTTTAATGATACCCTTGCTAAAATAAAAAAATTGGGGTCTAGAGTAACATTTTTGTGAAAAAAAATAAATGTTCATATTTTTCTTCCACGTTCCAAAAATTCCTGTGAAGCACTTGAAGTGTTAATAAACCTCTTGAATGTGGTTTTGAGCACCTTGAGGGGTGCAGTTTTTAGAATGGTGTCACTTTTGGGTATTTTCTTTCATAAAGGCCCCTCAAAGTCACTTCAAATGTGATGTGGTTTCTAAAAAATTGGTTTTGTAAATTTTGTTGTAAAAATGAGAAATCGCTGGTCAATTTTATACCCTTATAGCTCCCTAACAAAAAAAATTCTGGTTCCAAAATTGTGCTGATGTAAAATAGACATGTGGGAAATGTTATTTATTAACTATTTTGTGTGACATATTTCTCTGATTTAAGGGCATGGAAATTCAAAGTTTGAAAATTACGGAATTCTCCAAATTTTCGCCAAATTTCCGTTTTTTTCACAAATAAACACAAGGGATGTCGAATAAATTTTACCACTATCATGAAGTACAATATGTCAAGAAACAAAAATTTCAGAATCAGTGGGATCTGTTGACGCGTTCCAGAATAATTACCTCATAAGGTGACAGTGGTCAGAATTGTAAAAATTGGCCTGGTCATTAACGTGCAAACCACCCTCAGGGATAAAGGGGTTAAAGTTGAGTAAAGAGTTAAATAAACACACAGACACAGAGTAAACACTTTATTTGAAATACAACAGATGCATTCTTCAGTCATTTAAATAAACCAATATACTCACCCCAGTTCTTATTTTAATCCAAGGGCTTAAGCAATGTCCCACCATATAACTTTATTTAGCTCCAAAAAGCATTCATTGATGTACAAAAACGCTTAAAAAACTCTTTAAAAACGCATGTAAAAAACGCATCAAAAATGAGTCAAAAACGTATGTAAAATCCGCATGCGTTTTTTCTGCCAGGGAGAAGCAAAAACGCTCAGGAAATTTCTGATTTAAATCCGCATCGTGCGCACATAGTCTTAAGTATTAATGGTATTTTTTTTGTGCGGGGTTTTTTACAACATTTTTGCAAAATCACTGCATTAAAACACTACATTTCAGAGAAATAGCAAATATATGGTGAAACTGCTATGTGATTTAAAAGTAACCTGTTACCTGTAACTTGTTCTGCTATAAATCTGTGGATATGGTGTTAATCTGTTGGTTTATACTGTCAGAAAGGTGCCCAGCTACTATACTGAAAGTGAAGGAAGTTGAACTTTATTTCTCCCAGGTCCCAATGGCTGTCAGTCACACAGGCATATCAGTGCAGCTGCAGTCACTGCTCAAAGCATTGCAAGTGGTGGCTTTAAGCACACTCTTCACTTTGACTGATAGCTCGCTCTGCAGTGCATCAGTGCAGAACCAGCTGTCAGTCAAAGTGTCAAGACGTGCTTACAGTGCTGTGAGCGAAGACTGTAGCCGAGATGGCACACCTTTATGATTGAAAGCCATAGGCGTAGGAGTAAAGTTCATTTTTTATTGCGAGTGTCACACTTTCAGTACGGCACTCTGGCACCTTTCTACCATTTATACCTACAGGTAAGTAGCAGTGCAATCAAACAATGGAGGCTGCACTATCCTTCATCCTGGCAAGGTCAAGATGTCCAAGTTGTTTCTATCAATACTTACAAATTAGACATTTCCTAGCATCATGTTCTTTAGATAAAGGAAACCTTAGAGGTTTGTTTCAGAATTTTGTAAACAATGGGAATTCCGGAATAAAGGAATGTCTTTAATTTATAAAATCTTAAATAGAGAGGAGCGGTGTTCGACTAGAACTGTTCACCAATCTCAAATTTGAGCTGTTTTGGGCGGTGTTCGAGTCGTTCGACGAACGTGAACGATTTGCAAAAAAATTCGGCTGTTAGAGGTTATGTTCGATAACTGTTCATGCACCAAAAGCGTAACTGGATTTTTTCACATCATGCAGGGATTGTCTGCCACTCACTGTAATGTCACAGCCATGGTGGTTGTGGCATTACAGTGATTGCCCAAATCGATGGGAACATTGCTCACAGTGAAACATGAAAAGCCGGCAATTCAGCAGCGGCATACACCGGTACCGGACAATTTAGAGCAGAAAGAATAGAGCGTCACACATAGATTAGATAGAGAGAAAAATGTCAGTCACATATATAAGAAGTACAGTGACAGTGTTGGTTACTGTACTTGTCATTTAGCGTTAAAATAAAGGATTTATCAAAAAAAAAATTGGCGTTGGGTTCCCCGTAATTTTAGTCTCTAGCGGAGCTTAAGCAGACGGCTGGAGCAGATGTTTGAAGCCTGGGAAGGGGGTAATACCCACGGAGCTTCCCAGGCTACTAATATCAGCCACCAGCTGAATACCTAGCCTTTACTAGCTATTAAAATGGGGGACCCAAAAAAAAATGACGTGGGGTCCCCCCTATTTTAATAGCTAGCAAAGGCTAGGCAGACAGCTGGGGGCTGATATTAATAGCCCAGGAAGGGTGCCATGAATATTGGCCCCCTCCCTGGCTAGAAACACCAGCCGTCAGCCGCCCCAGAAATGGCGCATCCATAGGATGCGCCCATTCTGGCACTTAGCCTCGCTCTTCCCATTGCCCTGTAGCGGTGGCAGTGGGGTAATGTCTATAAGACACCCCCATTACTAACCGCATAGTCAAAGTTAAAAAAAAACACAAACACCCAGAATAAAGTCCTTTAAGTGAAATAAACACACAATTCTTTATTGTTCTAAATTAAACCATACTTACCATCATGCCCATTCAAGCTGAATCCAATGTCTTCTGCAATAAAAGTAAAATAATAAACCAACCTCATCCTTACCTTTCCATGTTTCCCAGGACGGCTCCAGCTCTGCTACATTCACATGACAGGCTGAATCGCAGCCGAAAGCTGCCATCCAGCTTGCCATGCCGCAGACACTGAGAAGCTCAGGCATGCTTGCATTCCTCAGTGTCTGGCTGTGATGGCATCCAGATGAGCCGAGTTCATGTACAATGAACTCGGCTCACCTCATGCGTGTCTCTGACAGCGTGATAAAATTCTCCTGCGCTTGCGGTGAGCGTGAGAGAATTTTTCCACGCTGTCAGTGACGTGCATGAGGTAAGTTGAGTTCATTGGACATGAACTCGGCTCATCTGGATGCCGTTACAGCCAGACACTGAGGAGCGCAAGCATGCCTGCGCGTCTCAGTGTCTGCGGCATGGCAAGCTGGATGGCAGCTTTCGGCTGCGATCCAGCCTGTCATGTGAATGTAGCAGAGCTGGAGCCATCCTTGGAACCATGGAAAGGTAAGGATGAGGTTGGTTTATTATTTTACTTTTATTGCAGAAGACATTGGCTTCAGCTGGAATGGGCGTGATGGTAAGTATGGTTTAATTTAGAACAATAGAGAATTGTGTGTTTATTTCAATTAAAGGACTTTATTCTGGGTGTTTGTGGGGTTTTTTTTACTTTGACTATGGGGTTAGTAATGGGGGTGTCTTATTGACGCCTCTCCATTGCTAACCTGGGCTTGATGTCAGCTGGCATTATAAGCTAACATCAACCCCAGCCCTATTACCCCACTGCCACCGCTACAGGGCAGTGGGAAGAGCGAGGCCAAGTGCCAGAATTGGCGCATCCTATGGATGCGCCATTTCTGGGGCGGCTGACGGCTGGTGTTTCTAGCCAGGGAGGGGGCCAATATTCATGTCACCCTTCCTGGGCTATTAATATCAGCCCCCAGCTGTCTGCCTAGCCTTTGCTAGCTATTAAAATAGGGGGGACCCCACGTCATTTTTTGGGGGGGGTCCCCATTTTAATAGCTAGTAAAGGCTAGATATTCAGCTGGGGGCTGATATTAGTAGCCTGGGAAGCTCCGTGGGTATTACCCCCTTCCCAGGCTTCAAACATCTGCCCCAGCCGTCTGCTTAACCTCCGCTAGAGACTAAAATTATGGGGAACCCCACACCAATTTTTTTTTTAATAAATCCTTTATTTTAACACTAAATGACAAGTACAATAATCAACACTATCACTGTACTTACTATATATGTGACTGACATGTTTCTATCTATCTAACCTATGTGTGATGCTCTATTCCTTCTGTTATAAATTGTCGGGTACCGATGCTGAATTGCCGGCCGGCTTTTTTAAAGAGACGGTGCATGAAAACACTATTATTTTTATTAATAAATCCTTTAACACTAAATGACAAGTACAGTAACCAACACTGTCACTGTACTTCTTATTTATTTGACTGACATGTTTCTATCTATCTAATCTATGTGTGATGCTCTATTCTTTCTGTTCTAAATTGTCGGGTACCGATGCTGAATTGCCGGCCGGCTTTTTTAAAGAGAGTGTCTTCTGAGCAGTTTGTCAGCTTTTGGACACCATTGGAGGTGTTTTCGACAGGTGTTCAACGAACAGTTCCACGAACATCCCGGTGTTCGACGAACCGAACCCGAACACTACGGGGTTGGCTCAACACTAATCTTAAATAGTCCACTAGAGAAGGGGAAATTGCCGTACATGCTTAAGTGGGAAATGGATCTAGATACATCAGTACCATTTCAGAATTGACATAATGCGATTGCCTGGGTACAAAAAACATCAAGGTGTATTTATTATCTCGAAAAACTGAAGGAGATCCACATGAGATGGTATCTTTTTCAGTCTAAATTGGCACATTTTAGTCCGAGTTATTCGGATAAATGTTAGAAGGAATGTTTGCAAATAGGCACATTATGTCATATATAGTGGTTTTGCCCTAAGATAGGACCCTTTTGGTCCTTGGTCTTTGGGTTGATCTCCAGTTTTATAGGGGTCCAATTAGTACCGAATCCAGCTCTAGCAGTGTTGAATATTGGAACAGATGTAATCCCATATTAGTTTAGATTGATGGTAATCTATGTTTTAATTTCTGCCAGACAATGCATAGCACTGAAATGGAAATCTCCCTTTATTCCTACTTTGGAAGATTTGATCAGGAAGAATAATACTCACTATCATTATGAATATATGTTAGAATTCAGCGAAATAGAAATAGAGTTAATGATAGATAGAAACTGTGAACTTTATCTCCATGGGCTATACCTATTAACACATGATGCCTTAAGTAATTTTATGCTGTCTGTTATTGTGATATGTTATTTTAAATGTTGTACACCTTTTTATAATCTTGAAATAATGAATTACATAGTTACATAGATAGTTACATAGTTTATAAGGCCGAAAAAAGACAAGCGTCCATCCAGTTCAGCCTATTTCTTGTGCACTGCAGCTATTCCGCAGCGTTGATCCAGGGGAAGGCAACAAAAAACCATGCGGTATAGGCCAATTTACATCATTGAGGAAAAATTCACTTCCCGACACCAATCTGGCAGTCAGATTAAATCCCTGGATTAATTAACTATCACTAAGCATAAGATGTAATTTTATTGTTCTCAAGAAAGGCGTCCAGGCCTCTCTTGAACTCATTAAGTGAGTTGGACATCACCACTTCCTCTCCCAGAGAGTTCCAGAGTCTCACGGCTCTGACCGTAAAGAATCCCCTTCTATGCTGGTGCAGGAACCTCCTTTCCTCCAGACGCATAGTGTGCCCCCTCGTCTTTGTCACCATCCTTGGTATAAACAGGTCATGGGAGAGATCTCTGTACTGCCCCCTGATGTATTTATACATGTTTATGAGGTCTCCCCTAAGCCTTCTCTTTTCCAACGTAAATAGGCCTAATTTTGACAACCTCTCTGGGTATTCTAGTCCCTCCATTCCCTTTATTACCTTAGTCGCCCTCCTTTGTACCCTCTCTAGCTACAATATGTCTTTCCTGAGCACCGGAGCCCAGAACTGTGCACAATATTCTAAGTGCGGCCTTACCAGCGCTTTATACAGAGGAAGAACAATGTTCTCATCATATGCCCCTATTCCTCTTCTGATGCATGCCATGACTCTATTTGCCTTCGCAGCTACTGCCTGACACTGAGCACTCCAATTTAATTTGCTATTAACTAGAGATGAGCGTTGTTCTACTCGAACTGTTCGCCAATCTCAAATTCGAGCTGTTTTGGGCGGTGTTCGAGCCGTTCGGCGAACACGAACAATTTGAGAAAAATTCGGCTGTTCGAGGTTATGTTCGATAACTGTTCGTGCACCAAAATCATAACTGGATTTTTTCTCAGTAATGATGAAAATTAATGTTAATACGCAGTTTGAGTGTACAGCGGGGTGGGGGGAGGGGCAGGGGATGGATCTCTGCAGGAACAATGAAGATCTCCATTTTTTTTTTCTCTTTCCCGCATTTACAGTGGGGAGGTGCAATCTGTCAGCCTATCAGCAGCGCACACACGGAGCAAAGTGCTTTTTTTCACACAAGCAAGGGCATGTGTCATTGGCAGTGTATGTCACATGTCCTTGCCCTATAAGACCAAGCCATTTTCCCCGTCGCCACCATTTTCTCACTGCTGCAGCTGCATGTTAGATGGCACCGCTGTTGCTGTGTCCGCTATACCTTGTTAATTTCAAGCCAATTTTCGCACAAATCTACAGATAGCTTGGGAGTAGGGAATAGTTGTGATTGCAGTCCTTTTAAGGACTAGGTTACAGCATTTCCTACGACTTTTATCAGGCAGGTCTGTGCTCTTAAATAGATAGATTGTGGGAGTAAAGACTAATTGTAATTGGAGTCCTTTTCAGGACAAGGTTACATCAGTTCCTATCAGTTTTTGCCAGGCAGGTCTGTGCCAGTGCTGTGCAAGATTTTTTCACAGCATTTGGCTGAATCTAGTAAAGCTAATCCTTTTTGGCCTATTGCAGAGTGTGTTAGTCAGTGGAGTAGCCTTTCTGTGTTGCAAGATATACCACCTGTGTATAGAATACCAATTTTTTTACTGCACCTAGTGAAGTAAAATCTTTTGGGCATAGCATCATTCTATTAGTCCATCTATACTGACCTCCATCAGGTTGCAAATTGAATATAATTTTTTTCTGCATCTAGCTCTGAAAAAATATTGGGCTTCTAGCTGTGTGTGGGACTTGTTGTATTAGTCCATCTATACTGACCTCCATCAGGTTGCAAACTGAATATATTTTTTTCTGCATCTACCTCTGAAAAAATATTGGGCTTCTAGCTGTGTGTGGGACTTGTTCTATTAATCCATCTATACAGACCTCCATCAGGTTGCAAACTGAATATATTTTTTTCTGCATCTACCTCTGAAAAAATATTGGGCTTCTAGCTGTGTGTGGGACTTGTTGTATTAGTCCATCTATACTGACCTCCATCAGGTTGCAAATTAAAAATAATTTTTATCTGCATCTACAGTACCTCTGAAAAAATATTTGGGCTTCTAGCTGTGTGGGACTTGTTCTATTAGTCCATCTATACTGACCTCCATCAGGTTGCAAATTGAATATAATTTTTATCTGCATCTAGCTCTGAAAAAATATTTGGCCTTCTAGCAGTGTGTGGGACTTTCTCTATGAGTCCATCTACACTGACCTCCATCAGGTTGCAAATTAAAAATAATTTTTATCTGCATCTAGCTCTGAAAAAATATTTGGCCTTCTAGCAGTGTGTGGGACTTTCTCTATTAGTCCATCTATACTGACCTCCATCAGGTTGCAAATTAAAAATAATTTTTATCTGCATCTACCTCTGAAAAAATATTTGGGCTTCTAGCTGTGTGTGGGACTTGTTCTATTAATCCATCTATACAGACCTCCATCAGGTTGCAAACTGAGTATAATTTTTTTCTGCATCTAGCTCTGAAAAAATATTTGGCCTTCTAGCAGTGTGTGGGACTTGTTCTATTAGTCCACCTATACTGACCTCCATCAGGTTGCAAATTCAAAATAATTTTTTGTCTGCATCTAGCTCTGAAAAAATATTTGGCCTTCTAGCAGTGTGTGGGACTTTCTCTATTAGTCCATCTATACTGACCTCCATCAGGTTGCAAACTGAATATAATTTTTTTCTGCATCTACCTCTGAAAAAATATTGGGCTTGTAGCTGTGTGTGGGACTTGTTCTATTAATCCATCTATACAGACCTCCAAAAGGTTGCAAACTGAATAAAAAAATTTTCTGCATCTACCTCTGAAAAAATATTTGGGCTTCTAGCTGTGTGTGGGACTTGTTCTATTAGTCCATCTATACTGACCTCCATCAGGTTGCAAATTGAATATTATTTTTTTCTGCATCTAACCCAGCCAATAGTTTTGGCCTAATACCACAGTTTGGCCACTCAGCTGTGCTCGGTTCCCATCCATTGTTTTTTTGTGCAAACAACTCCAGAGTTGTGAATTAGTTAACCACCAAAATGAGTGGAAAAAGGCCTGCTGCTGGTGGAAAGGGGAATAGGCGTGTTGGGAAGGGGAAAAAAGGTTGTGTCCATGGGGTAGGTGTTAAAGCAACAGTAACATCTGCAGAAGAAAGACCATCTTCCAGCCAAACTAAAATGTCTACTTCTTTTAGCGGACAATGTGATAAGTTCCCTTTCTTACGGCCACGCCAATCGCTACAAATTCCAGATGAGGCACAAAAACAGCAGGTGCTTCAACAGATATCAAGTGCTCCTTTAAGTGGGCTCTCCTCCACATCAACTTCAACATCACAAATACTCCAGTCCTCAAAGGTGTCACCCCAATCGCACTTGCTTCCTCACTGCTCCAAAATCTCCAGCTGCCCGTCTGAGTATGAGGTAGAACAGATGGTTGAGTCTGCAGAACTGTTTACTCATACTATAGCCTGGGAATCAGAGGTCGACTCCAGCGCTTCTGTGAATCCAGACGAGGAAATGATCTGCACTGATGCCCAGAATCTTTATGAGTCGGATCCAGGACCAGACGCAGAAGGTTCTGACCATAATGTAGACCCTCATTCCCAAACTGTAACTCCTGTTGGTGGAGACAATGAGGAAGACGATGATAAGACTCAAATACCTGATTGGAGCGACAACTTTAGTTTTTTGTCAGGGCAGGAACAGGTTGGCTCTGAGGACGACGGGTGTGATAACGCACAGGGTGATGATGATGAGGTTGGAGATCCCACTTACTGTCAACCGACAGTCAGCCAAGAGATGAGGTCAGCAGAGGAGGTGGAGGAAGATGCTAGTGACGACGAGGTCAGGTTGCGCCTTCCTGGACAGAGACGTAGTACTGGAAGCACGTCAACAATTGCATCCTCAAACACAACTCTGCCTCTCACCACAAGTCGTGGTGGCTCTTCAGGTCGCATGGGTGCTAAGCCTTGCATAGCCTGGGCATATTTCAGATCGATAAAGATGACCCAACTCGTGTTATCTGTAACATTTGTCAGCAAAAGCTAAGTAGAGGCCAAAAAATACATAGTTTGAGTACTTCATGCATGAACCGGCACATGGACATGAAGCATAAGTTGCAGTGGGAAGCTCAGTGTGCTACAATGCGGCCTAGCCGGCCGGGCCAACCACCGTCTGCCATATCTTGTGCATCCGCGGCCTCTTCATCCTCTGTGACTGGGGGGACAGCAGTCACACCTGTTTTGGGGCGCAGACCTGCCACCTCTTTACCCGCAACAGCCAGCGTGATTGGCAGGTCATCATTTTCTTTGGAGGTGGTAACACCAGCTGGTGTTGAGCGCTGTCCGACATCGATAGCACCACCTTTGGATCAAGGCAACCTAACATGTCCGCCTGCATCTTCCTCACAGACCGGCAGTTTGCCGGGGACACCCTTATCAACCCTGTCTAAGCACAATAGCCAGCCCTCGGTCCCTCAGATGTGGACAAGTAAAAGACCATTTCCTCCTAGCCATGAGAAAGCTAAGAGGTTGAATTTCACCATCTGCAAGCTCTTGGCTACAGAAATGCTGCCTTTCCGCCTGGTGGACACAGAGGATTTTCGAGACCTTATGTCCGTCGCAGTGCCCCAGTACCAGATGCCCAGTCGGCACTACTTCTCAAAGAAAGGTGTGCCTGCGCTCCACCAGCATGTCGCACACAACATCACCGCTTCTTTGAGAAACTCTGTGTGTGACAGGGTGCATTTCACCACAGACACTTGGACGAGTAGGCATGGACAGGGGCGTTACATGTCGCTGACTGGGCACTGGGTAACTATGGTGACAGCAGGACAAGGGGCTGCTGTCCAAGTCTTGCCGTCCCCACGAGTTGTGCGTCAATCCTCTTTATGTCAAAGTTCCTCCACTGCTTCTGCCTCCTCAACCTCCTCTCGGTCTTCCACCTGCACCCAAAGCCTGTCTGGTCATGCGACAAGCTTTCTAACTGCGCAGAAGGGATCCTGCACACCTCCTTACTATGCTGGCAGTAGGGCTCAACGTCATCAGGCGGTTTTTACATTGAAATGTCTGGGAAATGTGAGTCACACAGCTGAGGAGTTGTGGTCAGCTCTGGAGAACCAATTTCATGAATGGTTGTCTCCACTGGACCTGAAACCAGGGAAGGCCGTGTGCGACAATGCTGCAAACCTGGGTGCGGCCCTTCGCCGGGGCAATGTCACACACGTGCCTTGTATGGCTCATGTGTTGAACCTGGTTGTCCAGCAATTTTTAGCCCACTATCTCAGACTAGATGGCCTTCTGCAGAGGGCACGGTCGCTGTGTGCTCACTTCCGCCGTTCGCATCCCGCAGCTCAGCGACTTACATCTCTACAGAAGTCGTTGGGCCTGCCACTTCACCGGCTAAAATGCGATGTGCCTACCCGGTGGAATTCAACTCTGCACATGTTGCAGCGACTGTGGCAGCACCGACAAGCCCTGGTGCAATACGTTCTGATGTATAGCCTGGGCCAACGAGATCCAGAGGTGGGACAAATCACGCTGGAGGAGTGGTCTCAGATCAGGGACCTATGCACCCTTCTGCACAGTTTTGAAATGGCGACGAAGATGTTTAGTGCTGACGATGCCATTATCAGCATGACTATTCCGGTGATTTACATGCTGGAGCACATGTTAAACAGAATTCGGAGTCAGGTGGTGGCACAAGAGGAGGTGGAGGAAGTAGAGGAGGAGGAGTTGTATGCGGAAGGGCTAACATCTGCAAGGTCCAGACGATCGGCAGCACCAAGGCGGCAGGCATGTGAGGGTGGGGGAGATGGTTTTACCAGGGCACATGGTAGCAGCCAAACTAGTGAGGAATGTGCAGGAGCCCAGGAAGAAGTGGAGGACGAACTGATGGAAGACTCATCAGATGAGGGAGACCTTGATCACATTTCGGTTGTGCGAGGTTGGGGGGAGAGGACAGAGGAAGGAAGCATGATTGTTACCTCGCCACCAACACAACATGGACTTGGTGCTCCTGGATGCGCAACACACATGAGTGCCTTCTTGCTGCACTACCTGCAACATGACCCTCGAATTGTGAGAATTAGAAATAATCCTGAATACTGGGTTGCCACACTGTTAGATCCCCTGTACAAAAGTAAATTTGCAGAAATTATTCCTGCCATAGAAAGGGATGCACGCATGCAGGAGTATCAGCAGAGACTGTTGCAGAATCTTACATGTGCTTTTCCACAAAATACCAGTGGTGCACGTAGTGAATCTCACAGTTCCAACTTGCCAACCGTGGGACCGTCAAGTGTTCAGCACTCAAACCGTAACAGAACCACAGTATCTGCTGGTAACATCAATTTTGCAGAATCATTTCACCACTTTTTTAGCCCATCCTTTGCAAGGCCACAGGAGACAAGAAGTCTGACACATAGTCAACGCCTAGAGACGATGGTACAGGAGTATCTCCAAGTAAACATTGAAGCCATGACTGTGTCACTGGACCCTTGCTCTTTTTGGGCTTCCAATCTGGATAAATGGCCGGAGCTAGCCACTTATGCCTTGGAGATCTTGTCATGCCCCGCAGCCAGCGTTCTGTCTGAACATGTGTTCAGCGCTGCTGGTGGTGTGCTGACATATAAGCGCACGCGGCTCTCCACTGATAATGTAGACAGACTCACGTTCATAAAGATGAACAAATCATGGATCCGAAACGACTTTTCTACCCCTGTGTCATCCTGGGGAGAGTAAAAGCTTGATGATTGGTTAAAATCACCCTACCAACCGTTTTAAGCTTTCAAATTACTAATCATGTTTATCTGTATCTTGGCTGGAAAATAATTTGGGCTTTGTAGCAGTGTGCAGCACTGATTCTATTAGGCCATCTATAATAAGCTCCACCAGATTTAAAATTACTAATCATGTTTATCTGTATCTTGACTGGAAAATAATTTGGGCTTTGTAGCAGTGTGCAGCACTGATCCTATTAGGCCATCTATACTAAAGCTTCACCAGATTTAAAATTAATAATAATTTTTAGCTGCATCTTGCCCGGAAAATAATTTTGGGGCTCCGAGATGCGCAAGACACATAAGTGCCTTCTTGCTGCACTACCTGCAGCATGACCCTCATATTGTCAGAATTCGAAGTAATCATGACTACTGGGTTGCCACACTCTTAGATCCCCCAAACTTTTCGATCAACCTTTTCATTTTAATAAAGACCAAAAAAATGGTCATTTTTGAAATTATAAGCATTAGCAGGTTGTTAGAAACTGAAATCAAACAGTTTTCAACTCAAAACTTTATTCTAGGTGATGTTACATTTTCACATAGGACCCCTTGTTCGAAAGGAGCTTCTGAACTCTCTCGTCCATTGAATTTGTCAGGTTTTGGATGGTTTCTGCTTCAATTGTTTTGCATGAGGACAGAATACCCTCCCAGAGCTGTTGCTTAGATGTGAACTGCCTCCCGCCATCATAGACACTCCTTTTAATGATGCTCCAAAGGTTCTGAATGGGGTAGAGGTCAGGGGAGCATGGGGGTCACACCATAAGTTTGTCCCCTTTTATGCCCATATCAGCCAGAGATGCAGATGTTTTATGTGCAGCATGAGATGGTGCATTATCATGCAAAAAAATGATCTTGCTGTGAAATACACGGTTCTTCTTCTTGAACCATGGCAGGAAGTGCTGTTTGAGAAAATCCACATACATTATGGAGTTCATCTTTAGCGCCTTCAGGGATCCTAAAGGGGCCGACAATCTCTCTCCCCATGATTCCAGCCCAAAACATTACTCCACCTCCTCCTTGTTGGCGCTGTAGCCGTGTTTGCGTGGGGTGTCCATCAACCAGCCATCCTCCACTCCATCCATCTGGACCATCGAGCGCTGCACGGCACTCATCCGTGAACAAAACAGTTTTGAAATCAGTCTTCATGTAATGTTTGGCCCACTGGAGCCGTTTCTGCTTGTGTGAAGTGGATAGAGGAGGTCGACAGGATGGCGTATGTGTGACACCCCAGGGGTCTGGTTGCCACAGTGATAGAGATATTACGTCTGAGAGCAGGTGGGAGGTCTCTTGGTCAGGGATCCTATGCATGCCACACCTCCTGCCCAGTCCTGGGAGGGGAAGAACTTCCCCTATATACACCTAGGGCTGAGACAGGGTTAGTAAGTAGAGAAGAAGTAGAGACAGAGAAGCAGATATAGGAAAAGAACATCAGGAGCTCTGTGGGAACAGTGCTACAAGGAGTCAGGGGCTGGCAGCTGCAGAGCTCGCCCTGACTGAGAAGTATCACCGGACCCGGAGTCCGAGGCTGTGGGGACTAATCTCTACCCAGCAGCAGAAACCGACCGGCAGGGGATTGCAGGTCCTCTGGCCCAGAAACCCAAAGGCACGGTCACACGCGTGGGACCAGCACCGCCATCGTGGAGCGGAAGCCATTAGAAGGCCCCGAGTCATCGGCCATACGGGTGAGCACCACACGGTACACTCAGGGACGTGGGCTACTTTTACCCGCCTCTAGCAAGGTAGCCAGAAGAGTACAGTTAGTTGAGAAGGCCTACAACTCCGCCTGGCCAGGGGAGATCCCATCTGCTCAAGGACTGACCAGGCCCCGATTGCTAGCAAGTACTCCGGGAGGGTCTATCTTTGTCACCAGTAAAGACCCTGAACTACACCGCATCGTCCCTGAGTGGTTCCTGCTACCCCCATCATCCACGTCGGCTGCCCTGAGGCCATACCCCTCCCGTTGGGGGTTATACCATCCACGCTGCACCATCCTTCCACCGGCCTCAGCGGTCTGCCCTGCAGCGGCAGCTCCATAGCTGCATTCAACGGGTGGCGTAGTCATCCACCATCCACTGCTAATAGACTGCCACTTAGTCTGACCCCCTGGGCACGGACCGGGTCACCGCCACGAGACTACTACCCCCCATCTGATCCGGCTCCGGGTAGGCTCCCGCATGCGCAACGCTGCGCGACTCAGGCCCAGGGGCGCGTCAACTTTTGGCGTAGTCGGCAGGATTTCGTGCCCGCAACCACCGGGTACTGCGTGCCTGAAAAAGAGACTTTTAAAACTTACCATCCGTGAAGTTTTCCCGCCATCCGGCGCCATCTTCAGCCTTCTTCCCGCCATCCGTGAAGATTCCCGCCATCCGGCGCCATCTTCAGCCTTCTTCCCGCCATCCGTGAGGTTTTCCCGCCATCCGGCGCCATCTTCAGCCTTCTTCCCGCCATCCGTGGAGTTTTCCCGCCGTTGGCCGCCATCTTAAAGACGCCGCGCGGGAAGAAGAGGGGCGTGGACTCCGAAAGCGCGCGAGAACTGAAGCCCCGCCTCACGTCCGGACGTTGCGTAAGGTCCTGGAAGGAGCCCAGCAGACGCCGACGTCACAGGAGCGCGACGGAAGGTCCTCAACCCTGACGATCCACTGCGGAGCCGCGGCCTACGGAAGAGGATCATCGCAAGGTAGGCCACGGTCCACTAGGGGGGAGAAGGATGTCGGATACGGAGGAGAGCTTCACCGCTTCAACCCCCGCCAGCGCCACCGCTGTTGCGGTCATGCCTTTCACCATGCCCTATATCCCGGGGGCAGCCTGGCTACCCCAGTACTCAGGGGAGTCCCATACCCTGCATGACTTTAGAGAAAAGCTGGATAGCCTCTTCCAGGTGTACCCCCTCACAGAGGAGCAAAAAGTGAGCATCCTGGTGGCCCAACTAACCGGGGCAGCCCAAAGGGAGGTAAAGTCCTGGCCACCTGGGGGGAGGACTGTCACGGGGATACTAACCCGGCTGAGGGACACCTTTGATACCCGCACCTCAGCCGAGATCAAGCTTAGATTCTACGGGTGCAAACAGCGGGCACATGAGAGTATAAGGGACTATGCCCTGAACCTACAAGAGGCCCTGAGAGCCATTAAGCAGACCGACCCTGACGGCGTGGGAGACGAGGACAGGCTGTTGACTGAACAATTTATAGAGGGTTTATATTGCAATGCCCACCGAACCCAGTTGCGGGCAATGGCCTTACAGGACCCTCATCTGGGATTTGCACAGTTCAAGGACAGAGCCATCCGGGTGCTTCGAGAACCGGCACCCGGTGGCGTTGTGACCCACAGACGCCCCACTACCACTTACCACCAGGAGGCGGCGCCCTTGTCGGCAGGGCCTGTGGGAGCTGATGCGCAGGCTTTGAACAATGACCCGGCTCCAGACCTGCACCATCAGGTCCAAGAGCTAGCTAAAAGCGCTAACCCGAACTGTGCAGTCTTTACAGGTTTCCACTCCAGGGAAGATCCAGCTGGCATCCGGACCGGAGGACATCCCGTGGCGTCGACCAAGGAGGACCCCACCGGCCAGAGGAAGACCCAGCGACTAATACAACGAGGACGGACGACCCATCTGCCGCCGCTGCAATCAACCCGGACATATGGCAAGGTACTGTCCTTTAAACTGGCACAACCTGGGGTAGAGGGCCAACCCTCAGGAAAAAGATCACCAGGCCCATCGAACTGGCGCGACAAATATGTGGGAGGACGTCCAGTCTTACCCGTGGTACTGGATGGCATTCCTATGAGTGCCCTGCTGGACACCGGGTCACAGGTCACCACCATCCCGTACGTGCTCTTCAAGCAGTACTGGAATGACTCGGATATCACCCGCTACCCTGACGACGACTTGAGTATCATCGCCAGCAATGGTCAGCCCGTGCCACAGATTGGATTTAAAGAGGTGACCATTAAAATCGGTAGAGTCGAATTGGCGGCACAGGGACTGATCATTGTAGACATTGACAAACACGAGAGTCACCCAAAGATAACTCTAGGAACTAATGTAATTGAAAATTGTCTTGCAGAGGTGATTTTCCTTTTACAGCAGGTTACCAAGAACGCCAGCTCCGGCCAGCAGCGAGTGCTCCAGAAAGAGATCCGGGCACTGATGCGACGGCAACAGCTAGAACTCTCCGGTGGTGAGATTGGTAGCGTGCGAATGTGTGACCCTTTCCCTATTGCCATGCCCCCAAAAAGTGAAATGATGATTTGGTGCCGGGCAGCTATTGGTCTGAGAGGTAGAGATTACCAGGCAATGGTAGAACCAGTTTACTCAGACAGTAGGCCCACCATTTTGACAGCACGGGGGGTGGTCAATGTACGCCATGGGAGGGTGCCCGTTCGCATAATAAATATCGGGAAGAGGGAAGTGTACCTGCCCCGGTATGCCACGCTAGCCAAATTGTATACCATCAATCAAGATTCCATACAGTCCGTAGAACCCTTGCCTCCATCTTCCCCGGAGGAAGGTAACGGCTCTAAGAAAACGATGGAGGACTGGTGTCAGCAACTACATTTGGGTACTGACTCCACTCCCTCACACCAGAAACAGGGAGTCTATCGGGTGGTTCAAGAGTACGAGAGAGTGTTTAGTAAACACCCGTTAGACTTCGGGCGAGTCAAGGGGGTAGAACACCACATCCCCACGGGAGACCATCCTCCCATAAAAGAGAGGTATCGACCCGTACCCCCTGCACACTACCAACACGCCAAGGGGATGCTTAGAGGCATGAAGGAGGCTGGGGTGATCAGGGATAGCTGTAGCCCCTGGGCAGCTCCACTAGTCTTAGTCAAAAGAAAGACAACACCATAAGGATGTGTGTAGATTACCGGAAAATCAACCGTATCACACACAAGGATGCGTACCCCTTACCAAGGATAGAGGAGTCTTTGGCTGCTTTAAGATCTGCTAACTTCTTCTCTACCTTGGATCTCACTAGTGGGTACTGGCAGGTTCCTGTAGCAGAGGCGGACCGGGAGAAGACCGCATTCACCACCCCGATGGGACTTAGCGAGTTTACCTGCATGCCGTTCGGACTCTGCAACGCACCAGGAACCTTCCAACGATTAATGGAGTGCTGTCTGGGCCACAGAAACTTCGAGACGGTCTTGTTGTACCTGGACGATGTCATCGTATATTCCAAGACGTATGAGGACCACCTGAAACACCTGGCGGAAGTGTTCGAAGCTCTGGCAAGCTACGGCCTAAAGGTGAAACCCTCCAAGTGTCACCTCCTGAAACCAAAGGTGCAGTACCTGGGACACGTGGTGAGCGCTGACGGAGTGGCTCCCGACCCTGATAAGATCACCGCAATTAAGGAATGGCCAAGTCCCTCCAGTGTAAAAGAAGTGCGGCAGTTCCTCGGGTTGGTAGGCTATTACCGCAGATTCATCCCCGGTTTCACCAAAAAGGCAGCTCCTATGCAGGACCTCCTGATAGGCCAGTCCCGGAAGGCCAAGAACCAGAAGCCACCCTTCAGATGGGAGAAGTTAGAAGAAGAGTCCTTCCGCCAGCTGAAGATGGCCCTCACGGGGGATGAAATCCTGGCGTACCCTGATTACAGCCAGCCCTTTATCCTCTACACCGACGCAAGTAACATCGGGCTAGGAGCCGTGCTGTCCCAGATCCAGCAGGGGAAAGAACGAGTAATCGCTTACGCCAGCCGAAAACTGCGACCCACCGAGAGAAACCCTGAGAATTACAGCTCATTTAAGCTAGAGTTCCTGGCAGTGGTGTGGGCAGTCACCGAACGCTTTAAGCACTACCTCGCTTCTTCCCGGTTCATCGTGTACACGGATAACAACCCGTTGACACACCTGGACACGGCAAGACTCGGTGCCCTAGAGCAGAGATGGATGGCCCGTCTGTCCAACTACGAGTGAACAATCAAATACCGGGCAGGACGCTCCAATACCAACCGGACGCCCTGTCCAGGATGCCAAACCTACCGGACGTAGGAGAAGATCCAGAGGGGCTGGAAGAAGTTGAACTCCCCGCGTTCCACCGTCATGGGACTATCCAGTATTCGCATCGGGTAAAGAGTAAGCAAGCCGTTACGTTTAACCCCTTGCCTCACTACAACTGGGAGGAAACGCAAGACAGTGACCCTGCCGTCCGACTGGTGAAGGAGATGCTGACTCGGCCAGAGGCTCACCTTGACCCAGACGCTCCGGAGGAAGCCAAGCAACTATGGGCTGAGAAGAGTCGACTGTTCCTTTACAAGGGAAAGTTGTGCCGCAGAATGGTTAACTCCCGGACGCATGAACTAATCTGGCAAGTAGTGGTGCCACGAAGAGACGCAGCCATGGTGATGGAGGCATACCACGACGGGGCTGGACACTTCGGATGGAAGAAGCTGGAGTTCCTGCTGCGCGAGCGGTTTCACTGGGTAGGCATGAGGGGAACCATCGAGAGGTGGTGCAGAGACTGTGGCCCGTGCAACCTAAGAAGGAAGGACCGTGCCAGCCAGAAGACTCCCCTGCAGTCCATCGTCACCCGGCAGCCGTTGGAACTGGTAGCCTTGGATCATGTAAAACTGACCCCAAGCAGAAGTGGCTACGTCTACGCACTAACCATCGTGGATCACTACTCCCGGTTCTTGGTTGTCGTCCCCGTCAAGGACTTAACAGCTCGAACAGCAGCTAGAGCCTTCCAGCAGCATTTCTGCCGTCCACACGGGTACCCGGACCAAGTGTTGACAGACCAGGGACCTGCCTTTGAAGCGGAGGTCTTCCAAGAATTCTGCACTCTGTATGGCTGCCGGAAGATAAGGACAACACCCTATCATCCGCAAACTAATGGACTTTGTGAGAAAATGAACCAGGTGGTAATGGATCTTCTGAAAACGTTGCCCCTGGAAGAACGCAGTCTGTGGCCTGAGAAGCTGCCCGATCTGGTGGACCTATACAACCACATCCCGGTAGGTTCCACCAACTGTACCCCGGCTTACCTAATGAGGGCGAGACCTGATAAGTTACCTGTTGACCTGGAAATGGGAGTCCTGACACCCGAGGACACTTCACCAGAAGCAGACTGGGACACAGAGAGGCAGCAGCAGTACCGGAGAGTACAGGAGAGTGTGGAGCGAAGTCTCTGTCAGGCTAGGGAAAGACAAGAGAAAACTTACAACCAGTATGCTCCTGCTGTTCCCCTGGTACCCGGAGAGCAGGTCTTGAAGAGAAAAAGACGGCTCCACAAGTTGGACGACCAGTGGGAGAATGACCCGTACACCGTACTGTCCTCAAGCCACGACAACCCAAAGGTCTGTACCATCAGTAAAGACGGAGGGGAAACCACGACCATTGTATCCCGGGATCACCTGAAGAAGTGTCCCGAACAGCTACGGAACCCTGAAGAGGAACAAGAAGACCCTCGACCCGTAGAGGAAAGGGAAGACATGGTTAGTACTGTGCTCGGAGACTTCCCTCGGTCTTGGACTCAAGTCAATGGCGCAGTTGTGGTACCCGTACTCACCTTCCTCCAACCAGCATCCCAAGCACCTACGGAGCGACAGGTAGAGCTGGAAGAGCAGCCGGTCCAGGAGGCAGAAGACTCCACACAAGCAGAACAGGAGGATCAACCCTCTGCTTATAGTGAGCCTGCCGTACCCCTAGTGAGCCAAGGAGCCGGTAGACAGCTGCCCAGTTTACCCTTGACAGCTCCTACACCCTGTAGTTCAGGGCTAGACAGTCAGCTCCGTAGGTCCACTAGGGCCACTAGAGGCCAGTTACCCGCACGTTGGAGGATTTGAAGTGTATAAATTGTTTTATTTGTGGTTACCTGTTTTTCTTGTTGCTTGTGTATAATTATGTGTTTCTAGTTGTTTATAGGAGTCTTTGGTGGATTTACCGGGAATCCTGTGTACATAGTTGGAGCGTAACCCAGGACGGACTAAAGACTGTTAAGGACTCGGGGTAGGACAGACCCCTACCTGGTTACGTCTCCCTGTTTTGGTGAAATGGACACCTTGCTTTTCTTCAAAAACTGCACCCGGTTGCGGACACGCCGTGACCATCTTTATATGTTTTTCTTATTGTACTATTGTTGTTTATACCTTGTTATGTTTTTCCAAAAATATGTTTAGTCCCGGAGTACTAAATTTCACTAGGGGGGAATGTGACACCCCAGGGGTCTGGTTGCCACAGTGATAGAGATATTACGTCTGAGAGCAGGTGGGAGGTCTCTTGGTCAGGGATCCTATGCATGCCACACCTCCTGCCCAGTCCTGGGAGGGGAAGAACTTCCCCTATATAAACCTAGGGCTGAGGCAGGGTTATTAAGTAGAGAAGAAGTAGAGACAGAGAAGCAGATATAGGAAAAGAACATCAGGAGCTCTGTGGGAACAGTGCTACAAGGAGTCAGGGGCTGGCAGCTGCAGAGCTCGCCCTGACTGAGAAGTATCACCGGACCCGGAGTCCGAGGCTGTGGGGACTAATCTCTACCCAGCAGCAGAAACCGACCGGCAGGGGATTGCAGGTCCTCTGGCCCAGAAACCCGAAGGCACGGTCACACGCATGGGACCAGCACCGCCATCGTGGAGCGGAAGCCATTAGAAGGCCCCGAGTCACCGGCCATACGGGTGAGCACCACACGGTACACTCAGGGACGTGGGCTACTTTTATCCGCCTCTAGCAAGGTAGCCAGAAGAGTACAGTTAGTTGGGAAGGCCTACAACTCTGCCTGGCCAGGGGAGATCCCATCTGCTCAAGGACTGACCAGGCCCCGATTGCTAGCAAGTACTCCGGGAGGGTCTATCTTTGTCACCAGTAAAGACCCTGAACTACACCGCATCGTCTCTGAGTGGTTCCTGCTACCCCCATCATCCACGTCGGCTGCCCTGAGGCCATACCCCTCCCGTTGGGGGTTATACCATCCACGCTGCACCATCCTTCCACCGGCCTCAGCGGTCTGCCCTGCAGCGGCAGCTCCATAGCTGCATTCAACGGGTGGCGTAGTCATCCACCATCCACTGCTAATAGACTGCCACTTAGTCTGACCCCCTGGGCACGGACCGGGTCACCGCTACGAGACTACTACCCCCCATCTGATCCGGCTCCGGGTAGGCTCCCGCGTGCGCAACGCTGCGCGACTCAGGCCCAGGGGTGCGTCATATGCACAGCTGCAAACCTCTAAAGGACCCTGCATCTTGTTGTTCGGGGGACGTTGGAGGCACCAGCAGCTTCAAAAACTTGTCTGCTGCTATGACAAGGCTTTTTTGCCGCTGCTCTTTCAACCTGACGTAATTGCCTGTAGGAAAGAGTCCTCAATTTGCCCTTATCAGCACGCACACGTGTGTACTGTGAATCAGCTACATACTTCTTGATTGCCAAGACACTTCATCCTGATCATCGCACAATGTTGATTGTAGTCATGCCTTGACCTAAACACTCCACAATTTGTTGCTTCTCAGCAGCCGACACATCCTTTTTCTTTCCCATTTTGGCAGAAAATGTAGGCTGCTTAATAATGTGAGACAGCCTTCTTAAGTAGTCTTGCCTTTCATTGGACACACCTGCCAAACTAATTAGCACAGGTGTCTGCAATTGCTTACAGTGATATAAAGAGCCCTGACACACATCACCATCAATGAGTTTAACTGACAAACAAACAAATTCTTCCCTTATCATTCCTAAACACTTTTTGCATAATAATTTGGAACACAGTGTACATGTGCTTTTCCACAAAACACCAGTGGTTCACGTAGTGAATCTTACAGTTCTAACTTGCCAACCGTGGTCTGTATGGAGTTGTTCAATAAAGGGCCCAAAATTAAGATAACATAGATGGGAGAGGTCTCTATGAATAGGAATTCCTAAGTATTTGATACCCTGTGAGGGCCAGGCAAAGGGAAAGTTGGACTGGATGGAATCCTATATGGATTTGGGGAGGGAGACATCGAGGGCCTCAGACTTTGCTGCATTGATTTTAAAATTTGACCATGTAACAAAGTGATCTATTTCAGCCATAACAGCATGGATGGATATATGTGATTGAGTGATATATACTAGGACATCATCAGCAAATAGAGAGCACTTGTACTCGGTGCCTCCCACCTCAATCCACCTAATATTGGGGTTATGGCGAATTGATGAGAGCAGGTGCTCCGTCACTAGGATGTATAAGAGAGGGGACAGAGAACATCCCTGCCTTGTCCCATTGGTGATTGTGAAAGGTGATGAAAATGTTCTGACGCGCCCCCTGGGCCTTGGGACACCCGGAGCCGGACCCTTTTTGGTGGATGCTGGTGGTTGCAGTTTCCGTGGCGGCGACCCGGTTCCGTGGCTCAGGGCGGTCAAACCAATGGCGGAACTATTTATGTGGTTTTGATGTTTAAATGTCTGACTACGCCACCCGTGGATTGCGGTCAGAGTGAACCGCCGCTCCAGGGCAGACCGCTGAGGCTGGTGTTGTGGGTGCAGCAGAGCGTAGCATAACTCCCCACGGGAGGAATATAGCCTCAGGGCAGTGTATGCGGAGGATGGGGGTGATGGTGCAGGGCAGCAGCAGTAACGACACGGAGTCAGTGATGCAGTCCAGGGCCTTTACTCACAGTTCTTATTATCCAGACCACGTCTGCAGGTAACGGCTGCCCACGTCGTACTGTGCTCACCAGGTGAGGGGCTCAGACAACTCCCAGATAACTTTGGAGCACTTCACAGGACCCCCTTTGTGTGTCCTTTGTCTGGCCTTTCTTACCAACCCTTCTGTCCGGCTGCCTCGGGCCTCCTCTTGGTAAACTTGGCGCCAGTTTCCCTGACCCTATGTGGTGCCTTCCTAGCGGGTGTAGCGAGGGGCTGCGCCACATAAAATGTCACAGCCTCCTGTTTCTAGCTGAGGGTCGTTTCCTGCCTCCACTAGTTTCGGGGACCGGTCTCCCCCGTTGGCCTGACCCCTCCACGCAGGTGGATTCGGGCGTGCGGTGGTGACTCGCCCGTCCGCACCCCTGGGATCCCTTCGTTCCTCATTCCTGGAGCCTTCTCCGCTCCTCTTCCTTCCTTCTCCCTCTTCCAGGCCTGGGCCTCTGTTACTAGGCCCGCCTCCGGAGCAGAGCTCATGCAGGGCCCCTGCTCCCTGCCACTTCTGCTCAGACTTCTCTGCACTGAACTAAGATGGTGCCCACCTTTTATACTCCCTTCTCAATGCACCCAGGAACTGCTTCCTCCCTGCTCCTGCATTACAGGGTTCCCCTTCCTCAGTGTTCCCTCCCCCCACTCCAGCCAGGGACAGGGACTGTCGTGCCCATCTCAGGGGCATATTGGTCGCCCTGCCCCACGGCAATGTGGTGTAATGCATGCAGGTGTCGGGTCCTGATCCACACTACATCCTTACCTGAGAGTGAGATATCACACCTCTGGGTGAGGTGCAATACCTCTGTAGCAACCGAGCCCTCAGGGTGCTACAGTTCCATTTATCTTCAGCCTAGGTGACGTATTGCGATACAGGGCCGTGATTTTGGCTATAAAAGGGTCCCCTAGACCCCTACCCCAAGCTTTTTAAGAGAATCATATATGGCGTGCCAGGAGACTCTATGGAATGCTTTCTCAGCATCCAACGAGAGTTTCTAATTACAAATTTTTAACTGCATCTAGCCCAGGAAATACTTTGTGCCTAGTAGCAGTGTCTGCTAGTCAGCAGATTATCCCGGCTGTTAAGCAAGCTACACCACCTGTAGTTTGGACACTTAATTTTTTCAAAGGAAATGCTTCGGGACCACGGGATACTCAGTGAAGAGCATCAGGAGGCACCCCAAGGCATAGGGGCTGGGACTGGCAGTAGGATGCCTTGCGGTGGACAGCCGAGCTCGATCCTTATAAAAGCTTTTTAACTGCTGCAGCTTTAGTGGACGCTACTGGAGCTGGAATTACGCGGCTGCTGGCATGAGACTTGCCCTCCAATAGATCCTTGTAAATGGATTTAAAGTGTATTCATTCAAATTAGAGAGACAATTTAAATTAAAAAGCTTAGAGCTGCCTCCACCACAGGGGGGCTCGCTCGACCCACCAGCGGACAGGCACCAGTATTGGGAGAGGGGGGCTGGCCGTCAGGGTTCACCGCGGCTCTGGCACAAACCCGGCGACGCGGAGGTGGCACGGGCAGGAGCGGACTGAACGTGTCGGCTTCTCACTTTTTGGATTTTAGAAGGGCATGACATGCCTATATCTGTGTCTCCCCCTCCTTTTACTCCTCCACCTCTTTTCTTTTCGCATGACTATATGTACTTGTCACTTTTCCATGTGTTAGTTGTGTCTTCTGAGCAGTTTGTCAGCTTTTGGACACCTTTGAAGGTGTTTTCTATGTGTTTCTATGTGTTTTTGTTTGCCTGACATTGGTTTGAACGGTGTTCGAAGGTGTTCGACGAACAGTTCGACGAACAGTTCGGCGAACACACGGGTGTTCGACGAACCGAACCCGAACTCGAACACTACGGGGGTGGCTCAACACTACTGTTAACCAAGACGCCCAGGTCCTTCTCCATGTCAAATTTCCCCAACAGTTTCCCATTTAATATGTATGGGTGACTGCTGTTTTTCTTTCCCATGTGCATTACCTTACATTTATCGGCATTGAACCCCATTTGCCATTTTTTGGCCCAACTTCCCAATTTACCTAAATCCTCCTGTAGCTGTGCCCTATCCTCATCTGTATTAACTACTTTACAAAGTTTAGTATCATCTGCAAATATTGCTATTTTACTATGCAACCCTTCCACTAGATCATTAATAAATATATTAAATAATATAGGGCCCAAGACAGACCCTTGAGGCACCCCGCTAGTAACCCTGACACACCCTGAGCTTACTCCATTGATAACCACCCTCTGCTTTCTATCACTCAGCCAGCTATTTACCCACTTGCACACATTATCCCCCAGACCAAGCATTCTCATTTTATAAACCAACCTTTTGTGTGGCACGGTATCAAACGCTTTGGAGAAGTCAAGGTATACAACATCCACTGACTCTCCCCGGTCCAGCTGTGAGCTCACCTCCTCGTAGAAGGCGATCAGGTTTGTTTGGCAGGAGCGATCCCTCATGAATCCATGTTGATATGGAGTTAGACAGTTATTATCATTAAGATATTCTACAATAGCATCTCTAAGAAATCCTTCAAACAATTTACCCACAACAGACGTTAAGCTTACTGGTCTATAGTTCCCAGGGTCACTTTTAGACCCCTTTTTGAATATTGGTACCACATTTGCTTGGCGCCAGTCTATCGGGACAGTCCCTGTCCATAAAGAGTGCTTGAATATAAGATACAGCGGTCTGTTTATCACATTACTTAATTCTTTTAGTACCCGGGGGTGTATGCCATCTGGGCCTGGTGACTTGTCTATTTTGATATTATTTAGGCATTTCTGAACTTCCTCCTGGGTTAGGTGGGTGATATTTAGCGGAGGGTTTACTTTATCACTTTGCATTTCCTCCGATAAATTGTTTTCTTTTGTGAAAACAGTGGAGAAGAAGCTATTGAGTAGGTTTGCTTTACCCTCATCGCCCTCTATGATTTTACCCAGGTTATTTTTCAATGGGCCAACTCCATCAGTTTTAATCCTTTTACTGTTTATATAGTTAAAGAACAGTTTGGGATTCTTTTTACTTTCCTTGGCAATTAGTCTCTCTGTCTCTTATTTTGCTATTCTTATTTGTTTCTTACAGATTTTGTTTTTTTCCCTATAAGATATTAGTGCTTCCTCACTGCCTTCTTGTTTAAGTTTACCGAAAGCCCTTTTTTTGTTTTTCATTGCCCTCTTGACTTCCTTATTTAGCCACATTGGCTTCCTCCTATTCCTATTCTTTATGAAAGTAGGAGTGTTATTGTATGTCAATGTTTTTATGTTCAATGTATACTTTTAAGGTTGTTGTATGTAATTCCTTGTTTTTTGCTGTAAAAATGGAAAAAATTAGCAAATAAATATTGGTAAAGAAAAAAAAGGCCACAAGTCAAAAGGCCACAAGGGTGGAACAATTCTGTAAAAATAATCCAAAAAAATATATCAAAGAGACAACAGCATCGGGGTCTTAAAATTATGAAAAAGTGTAGATTTATTATTATTAAATAGTGTGCAACGTTTTGGTTCAACACTGAGAAAGGCCAGTGAGGTGGTAATAAATCTACACCTTTTTCATATTTCCAAGACCCTGGTGCTGTGACCTGTTTTATATATTTTTTTGAATGTTTATAGTGATATCCAACATGGCAGCTTGCCTTTAATACTAGAGATGAGTGAATGTTTTGAAATTCACCGACTTTGTCAAATATTTCCCAAAAAATTGATTTGCGATAAACAAGTTCACATGAATTTCAATAAAGGAAAGCTTGTAATTGCTTGTAAAATAGACGTGGAGGTAGGAGCTAAAGAGAGCTTCACTTACCATAAGAGCTTACAATTTACAGGAGAGAGAAAAATAATCACACTGACTATAAGATCTTACTCTTTACAGGGGAAAGAGAGAGCACCCCGCTGACAATAAGAACTTACACTATACAGGCAAGAGAGAGAGGCCCCACTGGCCATAAGAGCTTACACTCTACAGAAGAGAGAGAACCACGCTGACCACAATAGCTTAAATTCTACAGGAGAAAGACCCCACTGATCATAAGTGCTTACACTTTATAGGCAAGAAAGGGAAAGGACCCTGCTTACCACAATGTCTTACACTCTACAGGAGAGAGAGGACCCTGCTGACCATAAGAGCTTACACTTTACAGGTGAGAGAGGACCCCGCTGACAATTAAAACTTACACTTTACAGGCGAGAAAGAGAGGACCCACAAGCCATAAGAGCTTACACTCTACAGGAGAGAGATGACCACGCTGACCATAATAGCTTACATTCTATAGGAGAGAGAGACCTCACTGATCATAAGTGCTTACACTTTACAGGTGAAAAAGACCATAATAGCTTAGACTCTACAGGAGAGAGAGGACCCCGCTGACCATAAGAATTTACACTATACAGGTGAGAGAGAGAGGACCCCGCTAACTATAAGAGCTTACACTCTACAAGAGAGAGGACCCCACTAACCATAAGAGCTTACACTATAAAGGTGAGAAAGAGAGGACCCACTGGCCATAAAAGCCTACACTTTACAGGAGAGAGGACCCTGCCTACAATAAGAATTTACACTATTCAGGTGAAAGAGAGAGGACCCCACTGACCATAAAGCTTACACTTTACAGGCGAGAGAGGCCCCAGCTGACAATAAGAACTTACACTATACAGGCGAGAAAGAGAGGACCCACTGGCCATAAGAGCTTATACTCTACAGGAGACAGAGGACTGCGCTGACCGTAAGAATTTACACTATACATGTGAGAGATAGAGGACCCCGCTGACTATAAGAGCTTAAACTCTACAGGAGAGAGGACACTACTGACCATAAGAGCTTACACTTTACTGGTGAGAAAAGACCCTGTTGACAGTAAGAACTTACACTATACAGGCGAGAAGGAGAGGACACACTGGCCATAAGAGCTTACACTTTACAGGAGAGAGAAGACCCCGCTAACCATAAGAATTTACACTATACAGGTGAGAGAAAGAGGACCCCGCTGAATATAAGAGCTTACATTCTACAGGAGAGAGGACCCCACTGACCATAAGAGCTTTCACTTTACAGGCAAGCGAGGACCCCACTGACAATAAGAACTTACACTATACAGGTGAGAAAGAGAAGACCCACTGGCCATAAGAGGTTACACTCTACAGGAGAGATAGAGACCCCACTGATCATAAGTGCTTACACTTTACAGGCGAGAAAGAGAGAGAACCCCGCTGACCATAATAAATGATACTCTACAGAAGAGAGGACCGTACTGACCATAAAATTTTAAACTTTACAGGAAAGAAAGAGAGAGGACCACACTGATCATAATAGCTTACAGTCTACAGGAGAGAGAGGACCCTGCTGACCATAAGAACTTACACTATACAGGTGAGAGAGAAAGGGGAGCCCATTGGCCAGAAGAGCTTACACCATGGAGGAGAGAGAGGACCCTACTGACCATAATAGCTTTTACTCTACATGAGAGACAGAACCCCTGCTGACTATTAGAACTTACACTATACAGACGAGAGACAGAGGTCCCCATTGACCATAAGAGCTTACAAGCTACAGGGGAGAGAGACTTACCCAGTGACTCTGGAGATGCAAAATTACTTTGTCAACAAACTGTTCTCCACTGGTAACCGCTGATCTGTGATGCCCCAGGTACTGTTCACCACTGTACAAGGTATGTTAATCCATTACATGTCATAGCTGCAGGGTATTATGGGGAAGTGCACGCAGTAATGCAAAATGATGTTTTCCTGTTCTCTTAAGCTTCAGCAATATGTGAAATGGTGATGGGCAAGTTTTGGGGTTTTTTTACAAATCGCAAATCAAATCTCAAAATGTTCAAATTTGCATGAGGTTGTGAACTTCAGGAAATTCGACTCTAGCTTAATCCTCCACGAATTGATCCGCTCATCTCTATTTAATACACAAATATCTTATGCATCCTTGTGTTTAACTGTAGTAAGTTTTGCCCTACTATCTATATTACGAAGTATTGAATTTCTATTGTGTGATACATCTTGTTTCAGTATCCTAAGTACACAGTATTTGACAAATACTATCTGTATTTTGTCTGTAAGTCTTTTTATAGTCCCAGTTTCTAATATAAGATTTCCCAGCTCACAATTTAGGGCACTTAAAGCACTTTTCACTCATTTAAAAATTCAAGATCAATGAGCATAAAGTCTATTTTAAGATTATAGAAAGATAGCAAAATAGTTCACATTTTCTGGTACAATTTGTGGAATACACAAGAACATTGATTCCTCAACGTTGAAGGTCTTTTTGAGTTCTGAAAATATATTCTACCTTTAAGTGTTTAATAGTTCACAGTGAATACTGTAGCACTGTATTCATTTAGCAGGCACTAAATACAAGATGAAAGGTAGCAAGAGGTTTTTAAGGAACTCAAACAATAAGTCTGGTGGAAATATGGTCCTATTTGTAGCAGGCGGTTAATGGATTGGTTAATGGTGTTAATAGTCAATGCTTCAGGGAGCAGAGAATATCACCTGTAATTAAATTGTAAATAATTAAGCTTAAGGGGCAATTAAGCGTAACGAGCAATTATATGTGAATATATTAAAGTCTCCTTAGGATGAAACCACTACATTTGTGAATGCCTATCTTTCAATTAATCTAACATGGCCAAAGGGTGGATAATGAAGGCATGAGCTGGTTGGCACAATAATAATAAAGCAAGTTTAATCGAATGAATGTTAATAAAGTACTAAAATATATAAATGGTGTTCTTTCATCTTTACATAGAGTTTCCAAGATATTGATTGCTAAATGACTAACATACAAGGCTACATCAAGATCTGTGCTTTCCATCAGTGAAAACATGGTGTCGGTACTTCACTCATTACTTTATGACAACCCATTATAGCTACAAAAACTTCACAGGTATAATGTTTTAAACTATTGCAATCAACTAAGCCAAAACATCATTGCTTCAAAAACTAGTGTAGTTCTCAAATAATAGCATCATGTGTACTAATATTACAAGCTTTTAATTCCCAGTACATATATTATACTGTTCTATTTACAGTGCTGAAACAAAAGGGGAATAGAAATCTCAGCTCTGCAAACCACTCTATTGTTCTCTCTGAGAGAGTTGCCAGCCATCACTGGCAGTGGCTAATCTCCCCACTGAACAAAAGGATCAGCCATTGGAAATCGTTCGGTGTCCTGTAAACCAAACTTGTAGGTTTATATCTATATACAGTGGTGGCCAAAAGTATTGGCACCCCTGCAATTCTGTCAGATAATACTCAGTTTCTTCCTGAAAATGATTGCAATCACAAATTCTTTGGTAATATTATCTTCATTTAATTTGCTTGCAAGGAAAAAACACAAAAGAGAATGAAGCAAAAAACAAATCATTGATCATTTCACACAAAACTCCAAAAATGGGCCAGACAAAAGTATTGGCACCCTCAGCCTAATACTTGGTTGCACAACCTTTAGCCAAAATAACTGCGAACAACCGCTTCCGGTAACAATCAATGAGTTTCTTACAATGCTCTGCTGGAATTGTAGACCATTCTTCTTTGGCAAACTGCTCCAGGTCCCTGATATTTGAAGGGTGCCTTCTCCAAACTGCCATTTTGAGATCTCTCCACAGGTGTTCTATGGGATTCAGGTCTGGACTCATTGCTGGCCACCTTAGAAGTCTCCAGTGCTTTCTCTCAACCATTTTATAGTGATTTTGGAAGTGTGTTTTGTGTCATTGTCCTGCTGGAAGACCCGTGACCTCTGAGGGAGACCCAGCTTTCTCACACTGGGCCCTACATTATGCTGCAAAATTTGTTGGTAGTCTTCAGACATCATAATGCCATGCACACGGTCAAGCAGTCCAGTGCCAGAGGCAGCAAACCAACCCCAAAACATCAGGGAACCTCCACCATGTTTGACTGTAGGGACCGTGTTCTTTTCTTTGAATGCCTCTTTTATTTTCCTGTACACTCTATGTTGATGCTTTTTCCCCAAAAAGCTCTACTTTTATCTCATCTGCCCAGAGAACATTCTTCCAAAACGTTTTAGGCTTTCTCAGGTAAGTTTTGGCAAACTCCAGCCTGGCGTTTTTATGTCTCGGAGTAAGAAGTGGGGTCTTCCTGGGTATCCTACCATACAGTCCCTTTTCATTCAGACGCCGAATGATAGTACGGGTTGACACTGTTGTACCCTCGGACTGCAGGGCAGCTTGAACTTGTTTGGATGTTAGTCGAGGTTCTTTATCCACCATCCGCACAATCTTGCTTGAAATCTCTCATCAATTTTTCTTTTCCGTCCACATCTAGGGAGGTTAGCCACAGTGCCATGGGCTTTACACTTCTTGATGACACTGCGCTGTGAGCACAACCCCCATATGTGGACTTCGGGCCCTCATACCACCCTCATGGAGTCGGTTTCTAACCATTTGTGCAGACACATGCACATTTGTGGCTGGCTGGAGGTCATTTTGCAGGGCTCTGGCAGTGCTCCTCCTGTTCCTCTTTACTCAAAGTTGGAGGTAGCGGTCCTGCTGCTGAGTTGTTGCCATCCTACGGCCCCCTCCACGTCTCCTGGTGTACTGGCCTGTCTCCTGGTAGCGCCTCCAGCCACTACGCTGACAGACACAGCAAACCTTCTTGCGACAGCTCGCAATGATGTGCCATCCTGGATGTGCTGCACTACCTGAGCAACTTCTGTGGTTTGTAGAGTTCGTCTCATGCTACCACGAGTGTGAAAGCACAACCAACATTCAAAAGTGACCAAAACATCAGCCAGAAAGCATTGGTACTGAGATGTGGTCTGTGGTCCCCACCTGCAGAAACACTCCTTTATTGAGTGTGTCTTGTTAATTGCCAATAATTTCCATCTATTGTCTATTCCATTTGCACAACAGCATGTGAAATTGATTGTCAATCAGTGTTGCTTCCTAAGTGGACAGTTTGATTTCACAGAAGTTTGATTTACTTGGAGTTATATTCTGTTGTTTAAGTGTTCCCTTTATTTTTTTGAGCAGTGTCCTGTATATACATATTTAAGCAATTTAAAAAAAAATGAACTTAAAAAAATAATGTTCTGTGTCTTACAAGAAACTATTTTTTTATTTCCATTGATGGAGATGTTTAACTGTTTTTTGTGCTGTGAGCTATCATTTTTATTGGTAACTTTTTGGTTGACATACTGTACTTTTTTTGCATTTTGGGGATGTGGTGCTATGGCTAAAAAATTTAATTCTGACATTTCAGCATTTTTCTTATTTACTGTGTGAGCATTCATTAGGGTATTTACTGATTGAGTTAATTAATGTTAGATTTTGATATATTTTCAGTGGTTTTCTGTTAGTGAATTGCCTCAGCAGCTCCAATATAAAAGGAGATTTCTGCAATGAGACAACTCTAGTATGTAGTACTGTATTGGGACAGTGAATTAATATTGTAGCATAGCCTGATGAGCATCTCAATACTACTGTATATTATTATTTTTATTATTTTTTGTAAATGGTTCTCTTTCTGTGTGATTTTTAATTAATAGCAATTGTGAGACAAAGAGGTTTGTGAATATTTGAGAATCAGGCATATTCTAGATACAGACTCTCATTTTCAGTTTCCGCAAACACTAAACTATTCACTCTATGGTCCATATCAAATTCTCCTAGAGGCCTCCGCCCATCATATGCAATGTTAAATGGCAAAATGAATTCACTAAATCTACCCCTTTCCTGTAATGGGAGAAGGATGTGGGCAACTCCTTCCCTGACAATACTTTGGTCACTTCTCTGTCATTTATACACAAAATTTTCTAGCAATGAAAACTATACTCAGGTGGTACCACTCAGTGGAAAAAAACTTAGTATTATCTACCCTCGCACGTCATCATTGTAATGAAGGGGTTGTGGAATGAAAGAATCACTCATACAAATTCTCTGGTTCTTTCGAAAGTTGACAGACTTGTGGATATCCACATTTCTTTTGGTCTCTCGAGTTTTCTGAACTCATATTTCACTTTCCCATTCCAAGGAAGAAATAATTTCAGCCATAAATATAACAAACACATATGAAAGAATGTTTGCTTCTAAAACCATAATGCACCTAAGTTCCATAAAGTGTGGTATTTATGGATGTACCATACCTAATTCCTGGACACCTTTTGAAAAAACTTATATCACCTCAACTGCATATCATTATATATACAGTACAGACCAAAAGTTTGGACACACCTTCTCATTTAAAGATTTTTCTGTATTTTCATGACTATGAAAGTTGTACATTCACACTGAAGGCATCAAAACTATGAATTAACACATGTGGAATTATATACTTAACAAAAAAGTGTGAAACAACTGAAAATATGTCTTATATTCTAGGTTCTTCAAAGTAGCCAACTTTTGCTTTGATGACTGCTTTGCACACTCTTGGCATTCTCTTGATGAACTTCAAGAGGTAGTCACCAGAACTGGTCTTCCAACAATCTTGAAGGAGTTCCCAGAGATGCTTAGCACTTGTTGGCCCTTTTGCCTTCACTCTGCGGTCCAGCTCACCCCAAACCATCTCGATTAGGTTCAGGTCTGGTGACTGTAGAAGCCAGGTCATCTGGCGTAGCACCCCATAACTCTTCCTCTTAGTCAAATAGCCCTTACACAGCCTGGAGGTGTGTTTGGGGTCATTGTCCTGTTGAAAAATAAATGATGGTCCAGCTAAACGCAAACCGGATAGAATAGCATGCCACTGAAAGATGCTGTGGTAGCCATGCTGGTTCAGTATGCCTTCAATTTTGAATAAATCCCCAACAGTGTCACCAGCAAAGCACCCCCCACCATCACACCTCCTCCTCCATGCTTCACGGTGGGAACCAGGCATGTAGAGTCCATCCGTTCACCTTTTCTGCGTCGCACAAAGACACGGTGGTTGGAACCAAAGATCTCAAATTTGGACTCATCAGACCAAAGCACAGATTTCCAATGGTCTAATGTCCATTCCTCGTGTTCTTTAGCCCAAACAAGTCTCTTCTGCTTGTTGCCTGTCCTTAGCAGTGGTTTCCTAGCAGCTATTTTACCATGAAGGCCTTCTGCACAAAGTCTCCTCTTAACAGTTGTTGTAGAGATTTGTCTGCTGCTAGAACTCTGTGTGGCATTGACCTGGTCTCTAATCTGAGCTGCTGTTAACCTGTGATTTCTGAGTCTGGTGACTCGGATAAACTTATCCTCAGAAGCAGAGGTGACTCTTGGTCTTCCTTTCCTGGGGCGGTCCTCATGTGAGCCAGTTTCTTTGTAGCGCTTGATGGTTTTTTTAAGGCAAGAAATCCCACTTATTAAACCTGACAGGGCACACCTGTGAAGTGAAAACCATTTCCGGTGACTACCTCTTGAAGCTCATCAAGAGAATGCCAAGAGTGTGCAAAGCAGTCATCAAAGCAAAAGGTGGCTACTTTGAAGAACCTAGAATATAAGACATATTTTCAGCTGTTTCACACTTTTTTGTTAAGTATATAATTCCACATGTGTTAATTCATAGTTTTGATGCCTTCAGTGTGAATGTACAATTTTCATAGTCATGAAAATACAGAAAAATCTTTAAATGAGAAGGTGTGTCCAAACTTTTGGTCTGTACTGTATATCTCTCCTTATTCCCTTCCTCTCATTTTTTTGTTTTCCCTCCATTACATTTTCTTATGGTTATTGTATACCTAATAATCCTGATTGAAAGGTAGCTACTGATTATAATTAACTGTATCTTTGTTCTAAAAAGTTTAAAAAAAATTAATTTGAGAAAACCAACTAAAAATTGTTTGAAAAGAACAGCAACTGTGTCGTTAACCCCAACACTTTGGGGTTTGCCACGGGTTTACAGCATATTGTGAGGGTAGCTCTAACCCGTAGGTCCTTATCAAGTGACATGACTGAATATGTATTCTTTGTATGCTTCAAACTCAGATTTGAAATCTTATAATAAACTCTGAGTCAACGAAGAAGTATTTTGCAGTAAAAAAGTCCACCCAGTAATTAGCTGTGAATCTTTAGCTACATAGAGAAAAGCCTATCTCTAATGAAAATTCTGTGTTTGAAAGATGATATATCCTATTTTAAAAATTGCCAGATATCTGCATGTTTCAAATTGTGCTATGAAACTCTTTGATTATGCTACTGTGCACTGTGTTTCACTGTAAGCATCTCCCCTGGTTTCCGGCTATTTAAGATATAAGTGTGGCCTCATTTCATTATCTCTCATCTACCGCTCAATGCAAGTGCAGTATACAATTTTTATAAAGCGCCCATGCTTTAACTCTTTCTTGGCAATAATACCCAGGTTTGATAAAATACCATTGTACTGTATTATCACCGCTTACAGCTCATTCATTATGATTAGGTTATCTTCGTAAGCGAAAACAAGATAAAAGTTTTATTAAAATAAATGGTAAGGATATCACATGAAATATATTACTTCCTAGTGATAGCTCCCAGTAGGATATCTTATCTCAGTGCTTGAGAACATAAGACTGAGAAAGGGAGAAAAACAGAAAACCATCTTCTATATAAGACATAACTAATGTTCTCCTCTCGGAGGATTGCGGTTGTTAATAATAGATCAAACAGAAAAAATGTAATAGATAAATGTTAAAATCATTAAAGTCCTTTTAGACACAAAATAAAAAGAGTGACTCACTCAGGTCAGTTATCAAATGCATCCATTTTAACATTTTTTCCGAAAGTGTGCATAAATCCCTTCTGTCTGAATTTTTGTACTATCGCCCTGTCAAGGGCTTTCTCACATCATCTTGGATACTGAAAACTATCCACATTAAATTTTCATCACAAAATTTTCAGAGGTTTCATAAAGGGTTATGTCATAAAGCACACAAAGTGAAAAGTTTCCATTAAAACAGACTGCCTTGGTAGCAATAAAACAGCAAAGTAGCTGTCTCAATGATCTCAACACTTATTTAAAATTCTGAATCTGTAGCAAGTTTCTTTAGAAATAATCATTTCTGCTACAAAGTTTGATGCGAACGTTGCCTCATTAAACTTAATGTGACGTAGTTGTGGGCAGTGCATGAAATCAAATAATATTCAGCACAAAATTTAGATCACTTGAATACTTCAAGACTCTTGCAGGGAAAAGTTATGTAGGAGAACCATGTTGATGACAACAAATCTAGGATTGTAATAAACACTGAAAGTAACATCTGCTTAGTTTTTAAGTGGAGAGCATATGGGTCCAAAAAGCAACTCAATGTTATGCGGGAAATACTGTGAACACACGTAAAAAGAGCAAGTAATGTAATTCTGTTTGTAAAGCAACTTTTCAATTATTAAGTCATGGTCAGCTCAAACTTCATGTAAGGCCCGATAGACAGGAAATTTAATAATAGCTCTGCGCAGGTTGATGAAGCTTTAAAAGTATGTTCAAATGCCAATATTTCAGTTTCTAACCATGTTTCCCTTTTATTTTCAAGAGACCAGACAAAATACACACTTTGAACCCAGTTTATCAAAACTAATGTCTCTTACTCCAGTCTCGAAGAAAAGTTCATATTTGGCAAATTTATTAAGAAGCACAAGCCTCTTAATGAATTTGCTGCATTTTCAAGCAACCCAATCCCTAATAATCCCACTCTGGAATTCAACCTTGCTTTGCAAAAAAATTGTGGCAGAGGGGGTTGCTCTTGGGATTATTTAAAAAAAATCAAACTGAGTATAATGTGGGTAAACCATTTATTTCTCTAGTATTCTATTCATTTCCTATATTACATAAACCAAGGTAAAATCTTTTACATGTGTCCTTTTGTGGAAGGAATTGGCTCACTCAATGAGCATTTCTGCATGTGGGCAAAATGTCCAGCTGCAACCTTTAGGGAATGTGCACACAGCATCTTTTTCAGGCGCATTCCACCTGAAAAAGCGCTAAAAAATATAAAAAAAAATAACATATGTATAGCAATGTCAAAACACCTTGCTATGCATATGTTCCATCTTTTGTTACTTCTTTTAACCATTTCAGGCTTTGAAAGCAATGAAGCAGCTAAAAGAAGTGACTGGTCTATTCTTCTTGCAGCTTCCTAGAAGACTTCAGAAAAGATGTTCCTTAGAAAACACTGTGTTAAGGGGACAGTTGCAAACAAATTTATTAAGTAATGGAAAGCAACCGAACCCGGGGTCCGCGATGCAGCCTGGAGGACTGCAGCCGAACACCTTCTGGGTAAGAAGGTAAAACAACCAACAGAAATAACAATTCCTTTCGTGTTACTGCACACTGGAACGGGAATAGGGATTCGCACTATCTCCGTTAACCGCACGAGAGATGTGCGACAAATAACATATCCGTAGCTCTGTTTACTGCACAGGGACTACGCAGCAGGCGCTAGGATGCGTGCGTGATTCACGCCGGCGTATACGTGCTCCCAGCTGGCATGCTACCGGACTGAGGAGTATCTCTCCATGTGGCTTACAGGCGGTGCCGGGAATATGGCGTCTGCAGACTGCTTGGGGTGTATGGCGACCCCTTTATCGGAGCCAGACATTCTGACGAAGCTACCTGCCTCCCTACATCTAAGGCTGCCTATCCCCCGCTAAACCTGCCTGACAGAAGCTAAAGCACACGTGGAGCCCAAACGACCAAGCATCAACACAATTACACCATTATAGCTCAATGATCAGAGCGCGCCGCCATGTTTGTGGGCAGGCTATTTAAAGATTAAGCCCTGCCCACCGTCGCATTATTGGTGACGTCACCCGCGACCAATCAGGCGGTGCCAGGTCACCGGATCAGCTGACTCCCAAACCACCAATCACGGTCCGTCATGTCACGGGCATGCTCAGTGCAGTGAATCCTGGACTTAGGCTGTAGCAGCCCTGTTTCCCTCCGCATCCTCTGCTTCATGTTGCTAGGAACAAAGACCCGAGAAACAACCTGTACATCTCGTGCACCAGCTAGGCATTGGGACTGACGACGATGCTGAGCAGCATCAGCCCCGGCTGGACCGGATCCAGCAAACGCCCGACACCTAACACACTGTTTCAAAAGCTAATTAGTTATGCAAGCATGTAAAAAATTGTGCACACCCCTGTAGTGCATCTCATTCCAGATTCTATTCTGGACACCATATCCTTATTAACAGCTTTAGATGGGTTTGTATGACAGGTCTGCATGGGAGCGCCTATTTTCCCATGTGCCTAGCAAATATTTTTATAACTTTTTGTGATAGGAAATTTCATTGAAAGACCAATGAGTTTGGTGGGTCTTGTGATCTAGTATGGTTGCTACTAGAGATGAGCAAATGTTTCAATATTCGGTTCGGATTACGATAGTCGAATTTGCAATATTTGCCGATTTATTCTTCGAATATTCATCGAACATAGCAGAACACCATTGGGTTCAATGGGGGGCAAAAACAAACGCATACACAACTGCTTCAAACGGGCCTAAAAGCTGCCAAAACACATCAAATTAGGGACAGACACCAGGAAAGTGCCATTAATTGACCGAGAGTACAAATAGTATAATTATTATTATTATGATTTATTATTAAAGCAACATTTATTCCATGGCACTTTACATGTGAAAAGGAGTCACCGACTGGTACAAGAGGAGAGAGGACCCTGCCCGCAAACAATCTACAAGGGATGGGTGAGGATACAGTAGGTGTGGGTACAGCTGGTCGTTCAGCGGTATGCTGGAGCGAGGGTTACGGCAGATTGTACGCCTGTCAGAAGAAATGGGTCTTCAGCTTCCTTTTCAAGGTTTCTATGGTAGGCGAGAGTCAGATGTGTTGGAGTATACAGTTCTACAGTAGGGGAGATGCACGGGACAAATCTTGTATACAATGGTGGAATGAAGAGATAAGAGAGAAGTAGAGAAGGAGATCTGGGAAGGATGGGAGGTTTCGTGCAGGTAAGTACAGGGAGACGGAGTCACAAATGTATGGAGGAGACAGTTTTTCGATGGCTTGATATGCCAAAGTTAGGCTTTTCAACTGGAGTCCCTGGCAACGGGGAGCCAGCGCAGGGATTGACAGAGGGGAGAAGCCGGGGAATAGCGGTGTGACAGGTGGATTAGTCAGCCAGCATAGATTAGGATAGATTGGAGGGGTGTGAAAGTGGTAGAAGGGAGGCCACAGAGCAGGAGTTTGCAATAGTCGAGGTGGGAGATGATGAGGGCATGCACTGGTGTTTTGGTAGATTCAAGGTTGAGGAATATGAGGATCCTGGAAATATTTTTGAGTTGGAGTTAGCAGCAAGTGGAAAGGGCTTGGATCTGACATTTGAAGGACAGGTCAGAGTGAACAGCCATTGACTTTGATGGATGGGTTAGTTGGGGGGTGGTTGATTGAGATGGTGGAAAGATGATGAATTCGGTTGTATCCATGTTACGTTTTACAAACCTAGCAGAGAGGAAAGATGAAATAGCGGACACACTTTGTGGGATTCTGGTTAGTAAGGAGGTGATATCAGGTCCAGAGAGGTAGATCTGTGTGTCATCAGCATAGAGCCGTGAGACTAAGAGCTGTCTCAGGCCAAAGGTGTAGATGGAGAAGAGCAGAGGTCCTAGAACTGAATCTTGGGGGACACTGACAAATAGGGGGCGAGATGAGGAGGTGGTGTGTGAGTGGGAGACACTGAATGTTCGGTCAGTTAGGTATGAAGAGATCCAAGATAGGGCCAAGTCGGTGACGCCGATACAGCGGTACGCCTTGTAGATGAGGGCCAGAAAGAACATGTGCTCCAATAGACGACAAGTGCTGCATCAAGTGGCTTCTGCTCCTCTTCTTCCACCTTAACATCACACACAGTACAGTCCTCAGGGGTGGCATCCAAATTAGCCTTGTTTTCCCCCATGTCACAACTCTCCAACCGCCCAACTGACTGTGGGGGAACCACAGATGGGCGAGTCAGTAGAGCTGTTCACACATTCTATTCCAGGGCATCAGAGATCTGATCCAAAGCTTCACAGACTCAAAAGTTGGAAAGCATGTGTAGCAATGCCCCAAATTTATTTCAGTTGATTGGGGGCCGCACGAAGTAGGGTCCAAGCAGAATCCAATAAATTGTCACCAGACGTTAACCCCTGTGAGTGGGCATGGATGGGTTGGAGAACAAAACAAATACACACCAGAACATGGAGAACTAAAATAATAGACAACATGGGTTGGAAAACTAAACTACGTAACAGCTAGGGTTGGAGAATTAAGCTATTACACACCTGGGCATGGAGAACTAAACCACTAGACACCAGAAGATGGAGAGCCAAACTAATAGACAACAGGGGTTGGAGAACTAAACTATTAAACAGCTGGGGTTGGAGAATGAAACAAAAACACACCAGACCATGGAGAACTAAACTATTAGACAACAGAGGTTGGAAAACTGAACTACTAAACAGCTAGGGTTGGAGAACTAAACTACTATACACCAGGGGATGGAGAACTAAACCACTAGACACCAATGTGTCACTAGACAGCAAGTCTTGAAATCCCCAAAGCTTGCGGAATAAACCTCTGTATCTAACACTTCCTTCAGTGCTTCTGCCTCCACCACCTCCTCTAGGGCCTCCACCTGTGCCCGCAACCTCTGCCTTAATGAGATACACGTTCCAACAGTGCAGAAAGAATACCTTCACCTCCGTACTGCGCAGCCAGGGCTCACTGCAATCAGGCTGTGGTTCAATTAATATGCTTTAGATATCACAGTCAAACTCATCAAGAGTTGTGGACAACTATACATGCCGAGTTTGAGCAATGGCTATCACCACTGAACCTGGAGCCAGGGAAGGCCGTGTGCGATAACGGTGCAAACCTGGTGGCGGCCCTACGCCGGGGCAACCTCACACACGTTCCTTGCATGGCTCGCATCCTCAACCTGCTGTTACAGCAATTTCTCCGCCACTATCCTGGCCTGGATGTGCTGCTGCAGAAACCACTGTCTTTGTGTGCTCACTTAAAACTATAAAAATGAGTAGGATCTTTAGTATAAAAATAAGACTACTAGACAAGTAGCTAACGCCTTCATTATAGAGGCCATCATCTCCTTAGCTTGCTACTGGTACTTTTCTGTGGGAATTAGCTTGCCTCCAACCAACCTGGAATATTTCCAGTGAATTTTGGCACGCCATGGTATTAGCAGTGCAAAATGTACCAGAAGCGAAGCCATCCACAATTTCCTTCTCAGGAATTATATTTGGTAGACTGGCTGCCCAAACATTAATTTCTCACAAAGGAGCTGAAGACACTCAGTGGCAGTAGGTGCAAGTTTCTCAAGTTTACCTGTAAGTTAGATATCAGAGGGAAAACAGAATTTGGCTTTACCAAGGTGCCAGATTGCATCTTAACTCTTTTAGACCCTGCCCTTGCGGGCTTACATTCTACATGATGGTGGGGAAGAAGACAGTAGGTTGGGAGGTTGCAGTAGCTCTGGTAGTGTTGAGGTGACAGCAAGCTAATGGCAGGCTGTAGGCTTTCTTGAAGAGATGGGTTTTCAGGTTCTGTCGGAAGAATACGAATGTGGTGGCTAATCAGACGTGTTGAGGCACAGAATTCCAGAGGATGGGGGATATTCGGTAGATGTCTTGGAGGCGATTGGGTGAGGAACAAATAAGTGTGGAGGAGAGAAGGAGGTCTTGGGAGGACCAGAGATTACGTAAGGGAATATATCGGGAGATTAGTTCAGAGATGTATGGAGGATAAAGGTTATGGATGGCTTTGTAGGTCAGTGTTAGTAGTTTAAACAGGATACGCTGGGCAATTGGGAGCCAGTGAAGGGATCTTATAGATTGCAATCTTATAGATTGCTGGAGCCAGTCCACAGTAAAAAAAAAAGCAGCCATAGAGTGTCCGGGAACCTTCATGCAGACTATTCTTAGCCAGGGCTGCATCTCGGCGGGGTTGGACGGGCCCACCAGAGAACGGGAGAATTCTCCAGTGGGCCCTGGCTTCTCCTTCAGGAGAGTTCATAGCCCAAAACCTTGCAGCTGCTATGGGGCTCTTGAGTGGGGGAGAAAGATGGGCCCTCAGAATCAAATCCTCTGGTGGGCCTAATGTTCTTCATTCTGACACTGCTTCTCAGTGAGAGTTGTATTTCACCACAGCCAAATTCTTTAAGTCGGTGAAAGGACTGGCATAGAGTGAAACCGAATCTACTCCAGCTGTCATTTCTCCCAGGAAGTCCTCTAATGCAGCTTGTTGCATAAGCAATGGCAGCCCATCCAACATCATCTCACACTTCTCGATGGTGCTTAGTCAAAGACAAAGATCTTTCTTTACACCTTGAATTTCATGACTACAGAGTTGGGAAATGGTCTGATCTGCAATGCTTTTTGATAAATAAAGTGCATAAGCAAAGCCACAGTTTGGGCCACTGAAGCTCATCATTAAGCGAAACTCATACAGCTTTCCCACAGACTGAAAGAGGGGTATCAAGACTTCTAAGACCACCAAGACTTCCCTGTCCTCGCCAAGAGGATGACTGTCCATGTTCTCCTCCTCTTCCTCCTCCTCATTATCACCCAATCCACATTGAAATGAGATGAGGCTGGGCTGTGAAGCATCACCCTGTATAGTTCTTTGCTCCACCAGAAATGCATCCTCTTCAATTGTGAGCAGCGAGTTTTTCAGTAGACAGAGAAGCGGGATGGTGACATTAATAATGGCATCATAGCCGCTCACCATCTTGGTGGAGTCCTCAAAATTTTGTAGGACAGCACAGATGTCAGATATCCATGCCCGCTCCTCATCATCAGCTCTTATGTGTAGAGGCTGACCTGAATTCCAACGGACGTGTTGAAGCTGGTACTCAAAAACTGCCCTGTGCTTTTCCCAAATCCTTTCCAACATCTGCAACATTGATTTCCAACGTGTGGTGACATTGCACACCAGTCAGTGAGCTGGAGGCTGCAAACGCTGCTGAAGCACTGCCAGGGTTGCGGAAGCTGTAGCTGACTTTCTGAAATGGGCACACATGCGGCTTACTTTCACAAGCAGCTCTAGCAGATCTGAGTACGTTTTGAGAAACCACTGAAGCACTAAGTTTAGCACATTTATTGCTTGCTCATCACTAATGTGTGCCCCTGCATGGAGAACAATATCTGCACCAAAGAATTAAAAGATGAAATGTAGCCTGCTTTATACACCACGGTAGTAAGAAAACCAATTTTGATTTTATTATGTGTACCCCTGTATGGAGAACGTTAATTAAAAGATGAGATGGAACCTGCTTTATATGCGACAGTAGTAACAAAACCAATTTTGATTTAGTGATGTGTACCCCTGTGTGGAGAACAATATCTGTACCAAAGAATTAAAAGATGAGATGTAGCCTGCTTTATATATGACAGTAGTAACAAAACCCTTTTAAATTTATTCATTTGTACCCCTGTGTAGAGAACAATTTCTGTACCGAAGAATTAAATATGAGATGTAGCCTGCTTTTTATAGGACAGTAGTAGCAAAACCAATTACGATTTAATCATATGGACCCCTGGTTGGAGAACAATATCAGCATCCAAAAACAGAAGAAAGAATTTTCGCCGAGTGGATGAAGCCTGTATAACATAGGAGATATGCTCCAAACAATTTCAAACTGAGATGTCCCTTAGAGTATCATGTTAGTAACAGAAGAAATATTTTTTTGTCTGTGGTTGAGGCCTGTATAACACAGGAGATATGCGCCAGACAATTTCAAACTAAGATTAGCCTTACTGCATCACGTTAGTAAGAGAAGAAAGAATTTTTTCCCCTGTATGGAGAACAATATTTGCACCAAAGAATTAAAAGTTTAAATATAGCCTGCTTTATATACCACGGTAGTAAGAAAACCAATTTCGATTATATCATGTGTACCCCTGTGAAAACAATATCTGCACCAAAGATTTAATTTCACTAGATTAGAACTAGTATAATTAGGACCTACAACTCTTCCACTACAGCCAATCCAGGAGATGAAGACCTAACCAGGTGTGATCACATTTCAAAATACCTGGGCCTGACACCACCATTTCTGTGGCCAACAGATTGGAGATGGTGGAGTTCAATCTCTTAGCTTAGTCATATGTAGGAGGAAATTATCTTTTACGTGACAACAACTACGGGACAAGGGTTGGCTGCTGTGCTGAGAGAGGGTGGAGTACGGTGAACCGGACAAACTGCTGGACCATGAGCGAGGTGCAGGAGGAAATGTTATGGTGGATTGAGAAAGATATGGTGGGCTCGGTGAAACAAACACAGCAGGCATATCCGCTTCCATTACAGCTGTCAGGCTCTCACTCAGCCTGACTGGAGTGAGTAAAGAACTGGATGTTCTTCGGTGGGAGACCTGATTGACAATACTTGGCACAGTAACAGAGGAGGAGGAAGAAGCAGCAGATGTGGCTGATGGTGAGGCTGATGGTTGTTGAGGTCCGCATTTTATCACAGTCAGATTGCCAGAGTAACACATGTTGATTGTGCATGTGAAGTTTCATGCAAGTAGTAGTAAAATTATTGCACTTTTTCCCTTTACTGAGTTTTTTCTTGCAAAGTTGGCAGAAAACGTGAATTAGCTTATCCCTTGCTGTGTCAAAAAAGCTATGCAACCCTTGCCACCCCAGTAGGATACACAACCTAATCATCATCCAATGTGTTATCCCATTCTTCGCCCTGAGAGTCACCCTCCTCCTCTTCTTACCATGACAACACAGTACAGTCCACGTGACCCTCAGGTATCTGAGTCTCATCAGGATCACTTCCCCAAGGAGTCAACATCTGGTGATGAGGATAAGGAAAATCCTTGGATCCAACTTTTTTTTCCTCTGTATGGAGAGTTGAGATGTAGCCTGCTTTATATACCACGGTAGTGAAAAAACAATTTTGAGTTTATCATGTCTGTGTACCCCCTTATGGAGAGAAATATCTACCCCAAAGAATTTTATCCTGAGATGTAGTCTGCTTTATATACCAATTTAGAGTTTATCATGTCTGTGCACCCTTCTGTGGAGAACAATATCTGCCTCAAAGAATTTTAAACTGAGATGTTGTCTGCGTTATATACCAATTTTGAGTTTATCATGTCTGTGTACCCCTATGTGGAGAACAATATCTGTCCCAAATGATTTTAAGCTGAGATGTAGCCTGCTTTATATACCGCGGTAGTAAGAAAACCAATTTTGAGTTTATCATGTCTGTGTACTCCTGTGTGGAGAACAATATCTGCACCAAAAAATTAATTTTACTAGAGTATAGATATTATAATGGGGACCGACGCCTCTTACACTACAGTCAACCAAGCAGATGGTGATCCAACTAGGAGTGTTCCCATTTAAAAAAATTAGTGTTAACATCTGCAGCAGCAACAACAGGCAATGGAACCACACTAAACATATCATAGACTGCAATTATGCAAGATCAGTGCAGCTAAAAACTACAGCATCGCCTAGTCTGTACAGTCTACGATTGGGGTACAAAAGTCTTTGGAGATCCATGACTTGTTCATCTTGATGAAAGTTCGGCGGTCTACAAGTTCAGGAGACAGCCGGCTTTGCTTATTCATCAAGACACCACCAGCAGCACTGAAGACATGTTCTGAGAGAACGCTGGCTGCCAGGCATGATAAACCTCCAAGCCGTGACAGGCGAACTAAGGCCACTCATCCATTTTTGAAGACCAAAATGTAAAAGGGTCCAAACCCTCCCTGATGGTATTGATATTGAGTTCTAGATACTCCTGCACCATCTTCTCCAGTCATTCACCTCGTTTCAGACTTGAACTCAGTTGTGTTGGTGCACGAGCTGTTCTAAAAAAGTGTGTGAAAGGACTCACAAAAATTGCTTCTGCCACTTACACTGTTGCTGCTGCTAATATTTTGATGTTAACGAATTGACGTGCCGGAGGTTGGAAGTGTAGAGCTGCGATGCACACTGTGTACCTCACTGCTGTCTTGGGGAAAACCTGTTTTAAGGTTGTGTAAAAGCTTGTTTCGATACTCCAGCATTCTCGGGTCACTTTCCAGGGTGGGAAGCTTCTAGCAAAATTCAGACTTATATTGTGGATTTAACAAAGTGGCAACCCAGTAGTCAACACTATTTTGAATCATAACTTTATGGGGATCATGTTGCAGATAGTGCAGCAAGAAGGCACTAATATGTCGGGCTCTTTCATGAGGTCCAAATCCATGCTGTGTTGGTGGATGGGTAATTCTAATGCTTGTTTCCTCCATCTCCTCCCACCAACCACAAACAACAGAGAGGGAATGATTAACCTCTTTGTGATGAAAGCCGGCCGGTGGGTGCAGCTCTCTGGCGCCCCTTTACCTCTCAGGTCAGTCAAGGTACTGCACCTAGAGAAAGTAGTGCCAGGTAGCTGCAACCAGCGCAGGGAACACGGTAGAGTGTTATCCCTTCAACGTCACTAAACCGTAACGTCACTACACAGCACAACTCGCTAGCGCCCTCTTAGCCTCAGGTCAGTCAAGGAACTGCACCTAGGATAAGCGGTCGCCAGGGAGACTGTCCTGTAACCTACTGGGTATCGGGGCCCTCTGTAGTGAGGGCGGTATATATATCTTCCTTGGCCGCGCCAGGAATATATATATCTGAACCTCCGACCGTCACTACCAGCCTTCCCCAATCCCCAGTTGGTATGCTGCCACCAGTCCCTATTTTAGATATACGCCCAGTCCGTGAATGGGCCTATATCGGGTCAGGAACCAACCCTGGGTAGCGTTTTTGGCTTGAGCCGAGCTCACACGGACGTGCGTTCGTTATGCAGAATAAAAGGCAGGCCCACAATTACTTGAGGTAATTGATTATAATAATACACTAGATACACGATATACAACTAAATATACACAGGTATAAGGTCAGGCTAAACTATACAACAATGGAATACAACACACAGAATCACCACAGCATATCAGTTACCGGTTTCTTGATTTTCTTGTGACGCAGGGAGAGGATTCTGCGGTCGCAGGCACGGTTCTTTGTTACAGGCTGAGGCCTACCACCGCATGGTCAGACTGCTCCTCCCCTTGGTGGCCTCAGCTGGTGCTCAGATGTTCAGCACACCACTCTTGGGTCAAGACTGACTTATCTCTTGTCTGTCCTGCTATCTTACCTGCCCCGTCCCGCCCACTGCTGGTGAGGTCAGCTGGCTCAGTCTCCACCCTCAGGTCTGACTTCGATCAGAAGCCCAAATTCTAAGGAACCCAATAACTTCTTCTGGGATAGTCTCAGGATACCCCCAGGGGTTCCCATGGATTCGGGCAGCCGTAACCGACCTTTTGATATCAATTATGATACCATACGGTCCTCAGGAATGGCTCAGCGCTATATCTTGGCTTCCAGAGCACGTACCAACGTCTACCGCGGAGGCTTGTGTGCGCAATGTCTCCGGGACGCCGTGATATTTTTTTATTGGCCCATCCCACGCAACATGCGTGTACTATTCATGTTTCTATATCTTATGCCTCCATGCTTGTGACAGACAAAGAAACTAGTCCTATGGGACAAATGGTCAGTTACAGATGGACGAAGCACCCCCCCCTGCTGGCTGTGTTTCCTCTCGAAGTCTTTGAAGCTCCTAGCATTCAAGTGTTAAGTAGGCCCTGGGGCTTCTTATCTCACAGGAGCCTGGATGGGGGAAACTATCTAGTTGATGTTTTAACAGAAGGTCCCAAGGGTGGGGGCTGCTGAAGTGTGGCCATCCCTGGATATGATTTATCATTACCAAGATGGCGGCTACGGGTTCATCACACTCTTCATCTCCTGACAGTTGCTCACCCATCACCTCTTCCTCCTCCATTTGTTCCTTGACTCTTGCAGCTTCGCTAACAGTTTGTCTGGTATCACCTCACCAGCCCCCTTCGATCACAGTAATATACCCTCCCTTGGCACCCTGAGATGTCCCCTACTGTATCAAGTTAGTAACAGAAGAAAATTTTTTTAGTGTGGAAGAGGCCTGTATAACATACAAGATATGCTCCAAACAATTTCAAACTGAGATCTCCCCTACTGTATCACGTTAGCAACAGAAGAAAAATATTTTTATACTCTTGTTAGCAACAGAAAAAAAAGGTTTGTTTACTCAGTGTGCACACAGGTGAACTTCAACTCCACAAAATGACAAGGTGGCTTATGGCAGACTGTATCATGTTTGTCACAGAAAAATATATATTTATTTACTCTTGTTAGCAACAGAAAAAAAACATTTGATTACTCAGCGTGCACGCAGGTGAATTTCAACACCACCAAATGACAAGGTGGCTTATGGAGTGCAGCGTCACGTTACTCACAAAAAAAAATTTTTAAATCTGCATACAGCTGAATTTCACCCCCACAAGATGACAACGTGGGCTACTGTAGCTTGCTGTATCACATTAGCAAATGAAAAAAAATAGAGTTTTGTACACTGCACTCAAGAACTCTGCATACAGCTGAATTTTAACCCCACAAAATGACAAGGTGGGCTACTATAGCTTGCTGTATCACATTAGCAAGTGCAAAAAATAGATTTTATAAGGTGTACTCGTGCATGAAGCACAATAGAAGCAGTGCACAACAGAGGTCTATGACATAGACCCTGCTGTTTTTGTGTAAACCTCAGTAATGGCACAAGAAATAAAAAATCTGCTGGAAGATTAATTTCACAGACACACAGGACACTAGCTATCTAAACTATCTGACTTAGAAACAAGCACCTATCTAACTAGCTAAAATCTCTTAGTATGCAGGAGCAGCGTCCAGCAGCAGTGTCTGTGACCTGTTATGAGAAAATCGCTCTTACACAACATGTCTGCTCTTAATATAGAGAGTACATGTGATTTCAGCAGCTAATGACATAAGCCCTTGTGTCTGGACAGTGGGGATGCTTCCTGAGCCCTGATTGGCTAGCAGCGATTTGCACACATAAAGTTAGGGGAGAAAAAAAGATTACAAGCAAGGCGCTGCTTTAATCTCCTGTCAGCTCCTCCCAGCCCCTCCCTTCATCCAACATGTCCCCCCACTCATCATACACCACCAGTAATGCTAGCCAAAGTGTTAAAAATACTTTAGTTGCAACTACAGATGAGCACATGTTTTGATGTTCGGGTTCAGTGAATAAACCTGAACATCAAAAAACTGTTCGTGTTCGGGCACCCGATCACAAACTCAAACACAAACATGGCCCCGAACATCCCTGGTTTCCTGGTGTCCCGCGCTGTCAGGCAGATGACATCTGCATAATAGCGTGGGAATCAGGGGCTGTGGCATGCGCTGACATGATTTGCCGGCACTGCAAGAATGAATGACATCAGCGCATGTGTGATGAGAACTTTCCCACGCTTGCGCTGACGTCAATGAGTTGAACTGAGTTCATGTGACATGAACCCCGCTCAACTTATTGACGGCCCACGAGTCAGTGAGGAGCGCAAGCATGTGCTCCTCAGTGTCTCTGCAGGGTGGCAGGCTAGTTGGTTGCGTCCAGCTACTATTCATCCTGCCATCTAAATGTAGCAGAGCTGGACCCGTCGCAGGACACATGGATGTTTTTCACGTCGGAAAGGTGAGGATGAGGTTGGTTTATTATTTTTTTTTTATTGCAGGTGACAAAGGGATTCAGAGGGAATAGGCATAATGGTAAGTAGGGCTTAATTTAGAATATTAAACGAGTCTGTGTGGTTATTTCAATTAAAATAGTTTAATCTGGGTGTGGGTGTTTTTATTTCACATATCACTTTCACTACGGGGTTAGTAATGGGGTCGTGTTATAGACGCCTCTCCATTACTAACCTGGGCTTGATGTCAGCATCTTATGGATGCGCCATTTCTGGGCCAGCTGAGGGCTAGTATTTGTAGTCTGGGAGGGGGCCAATATTCATGGCTCTTTCCTAGGCTATTAATATCAGCCCCCAGCTGTCTGCCTAGCCTTTGCTTGCTATTAAAATAGGGGAATCTCACATCAAATTTTTTGGGGGGTCCCCCATTTTAATAGCCAGTAAAGGCTAAGTATACAGCTGGGGGCTGATATTAATAGCCTGGGAAGCTCCATGGGTATTGCCCCCTTCCCAGGCTAAAAATATCTGCCCACAGCTGTCCGCTTAACCTCTGCTGATGTGTAAAATTACGGGGGACCCCACGCCATTTTTTTCTTAAATTTAGTAATAAATGACATGTACAGTAAGCAGCACAGTCACTGTACTAATAATATATGTCACTGACATCTTTCTATCTAACTATTCCATGTATGTATAGCTATTCTCTCTATTCTATATCGTCGGGTACTGCTGTGATTTTACAGTACACGGATGATGAATTGTCGAGTTTCAAGGAGATGGGTGCGGCAATACGCATCATGCTGGGATTTTTTTTCTCAGTCCGATTTCAGCTGAGAAAAAAATTGCAGATGAGATGTCATTCATAAAATAACATTGGTCAGAGTGCAATCTGATTTTTTATCTGAGTCCTTAAAGCGATGTCCCACGTTTCTTTTTTAAAATATCTTTAATTATCTCCCAAAAGCATTCATTGATTTACAAATTGTCTCTTCAGATAGGAAGAGATAACATTTCTCCTTGCGGAGAGCGACATTTTAAGCAAGTCACAGTGAGGAGACTTTTAAAGCCGCAATACCGGTCTGACGCCTCTCACCCAGCCAAACCAGAACTCACACTTTGCACTGATGAGGGGCAGTGCCCTGAAACACAGTGTTTGAAAATTGAGTTTCTGGTTCTGGCTTATAGTCTAAGTCATGTGATAAGGCTCGTTAAAGGGTCACGATTAACTTTTAGGATTGCTACTTCCTGTAGGTGGCACTAGCGTTCTGATCCTCTTCCTCTCTTAAGAGACAATTTGCATATTTCCCAGAGGAGCATTGCGGCTTTAAACATCTCCTCACCATGACATGCTTAACATGTCTTTCTCCGCAATGAGACATGTTACCCCTTAGATTGCTTTACAAAAACGCATCAAAAGCGCATGTAAAACATGCATGCAAAAATGCATCAAAAATTTTGCAACAAAGTGAATGAGAAGCATAAAGTGCCATGCACACGTTGAGTATTTTTTGACTTGCAGATTTGGCGCAGAAAATAATCATCAGCATGTCAATTCTCTATGCGTTTTTGCCACGTTTTTCACATATTAAATGCACTGAAAAAACGCAGGGAAAAAACACAGCAAAAACGCAGAGAATTTACATGCTGATGATTATTTTCTGCACCAAATCTGCAAGTCAAAAAATACTCAACGTGTGCATGACACTTCACGTTTTTCATTCACTTTGCTGCACAGTTTTTGGTGCATTTTTTACATGCATTTTTGTACAGCAATGAATGCTTTTTGGAGCTAAAGATACAGAATTTAAAAAAATAAATGTGGGACATCACTTTAAGGGTGTGTGCACATGATTAGGAGCCACTGCTGGTTTGATGCTGCGTGATTATGCAGCGTCAAACCCGCAGTGGCCAGATGTTATAGCATAGTGGATGGGATTTCTACAAATCCCATGTCCACTATGCTTTCATCTGTGCCTGCGGATAACCCACGCACATGAACATGCGGCGTATCTTTCAAGACCGCACCATGTCAATTTCTCTTGCAGAGTCGCTAGTTTCCGCAAGAGAAATCTGATCCGTACAATGTACTGAATCCAGTGAATCCACATGGTTCAATGAACACATGGGGATTCACCTGCATTCAATAGAACAAAGCGCTTTGGACGCAGTATAAAGTACACTGCATCCAAAATGCTGCTTGTCCGCATCATGTGCACATATCCTAACCGTTGGATTACCATCGGACCAGGGGGGAGTATTTTCGCTGCGTCCGAAACACTGTGTTCTAATGCCGCACTTGTTTTATCAGTAAATGCCGATCCACCACATGTAATGACATTTCAATTGGTCAAAATCTGCACAGGAGACTTGCGTCTCCACTACAGAAATTGACATGCTGCAAGTGAGTTTATGCAGTGTCAAAAACAAGCACAGTGGGCATGGGATTTCTTATAAAAGAAATAAAATGAAGAATTAAATTAAAAAAAATGGCAGGGCTTCCATGTCATTTTCATAACCAGCAGAGGTAAAGCTGACTGCTAGGGCTGATATTACTAGCCGGGGAATGGGCCATTAGCCAAAGATGTTCCCTGGCTATTAATAACAGCTCATAACTGTTTGCGTAGCCTTTACTAGCTGAATTACAGGGGGACCCCAGAAAAAAATTGATGTATGGTCCCCCTATGAAACCTAACCAGCAACCATCGGCTGGGTTGGCTGTAGTGGAATAGGTATCGTTCCTAATTCTACTATTTTAAACTGTAGTGAAATTGATGCCACTTCGCTGGTGCATGCCAGTAATTTTTGTAAATGTGGAGAATCCTGATTGGGACTCCTTCTACTGGGTTGGCAGTAGTGGAAAAGGTGTCCGTCCCCATTATACTACTTCTTATTTTCTGAAATCGATGCCACTTTGATGGTGTCAGGCCTTAATTTTTTTATTGTGAACATTCCTGGTTGGGTCTCCATTTGCTGGGTTGGCTGTAGTGGAAGAGGTTTTGGTCTCCATTATAATAGTTATATTGTAGTGAAATTTATTTTTTGGTGCAGATATTGTTTCTCCACAGTGGGGTACACAAACATGATAAACTCAAAATAGGTTTTCAATAAACAACCATCATCCGCCCCATTAAACACATCTGCTTCTTCCTCTGTTACTGTGTAAAGTTTTGTTACGCAGGTCTCTGACCGTAGAACCTCCGGTTGTATACCTGCTCCAGTCAGGCTGAGTGAGAGCCCGTCAGCTGTAACGGAAGCGGACATGCCTGCTATGCTTGTTTCACCGAGCACACCACATGTTTCTCAATCCACCATAACATCTTCGCCTACACTTTACTCACGCTCCAGCAGTTTGTCCAGTTCACTGTACTCCACCCTCTCTCAGCACTGCAGCCAGCCCTGTTACCATGCCAGGTTTTGTCACACAGTTCTCTGACCGCAGAACCTACGGTTGTATAACTGCTCCAGTCCGGCTGAGTAAGAGCCCATCAGCTCTAACAGAAGCCGAAATTCCTGCTGTGTTTGTTTCACCGAGTTTGGTTCACCATACTCCGCCCTCTCTCAGCACTGCAGCCAGCCCTCGGTCCCACAGTTGTGGTCACGTAAAAGATAAGATTGTTCCCTCCTACACATGACAATGCTAAGATGTTGAACTCCAACTCCACCATCTCCAATCTGTTGGCCATGGAAATGGTGGTCTTAGGCCCTAATTTTTTTTAAATGTGAACACTCCTGATTCAGTCTCCATCTATTGGGTTGGCTGTAGTGGAAGAGGTTTCGGTCTCCATTAAACTACTTCCACTCTCGTGAAATAAATGGCAGTTTGGTGGTTTTAGGCCCTAATTTTTTGAAATGTGGAGAATCCTGATTGGGTCTCCATCTGCTGGGTTGGCGGTAGTGGAAGAGGTGTCATTCCTAATTCTACTATTTCTACTGTACTAAAATTGATGCCACTTTGGTGGTTTTAGGCCCTATTTTTTTAAAATGTGAACACTCCTGATTGAGTCTCCATCTATTGGGTTGGCTGTAGTGGAAGATGTGTCATTCCTAATTCTACTATTTCTACTGTACTGAAATTGATGCCACTTTGGTGTTTTTTGGCCCTAATTTTTTGAAATGTGGAGAATCCTGATTGGGTCTTCATCAATTGGGTTGGCTGTAGTGGAAGAGATGTCGATACTAATTCTACTATTTCTACTGTACTGAAATTGATGCCACTTTGGTGGTTTTAGGCCCTAATATTTTTAATGTGGAAAATCCTGATTGAGTCTCCATCTACTGGGTTAGCTGTAGTGGAAGAGATTTTGGTCTCCATCATACTACTTCTACTCTAGTGAAATTGATGCCGCTTCTCTGGTGTCTGCCACTAATTTTTGGAAATGTGGTGAATCCTGATTGGGTCTCCATCTGCTGGGTTGGCTGTAGTGAAAGAGTTGTCGGTCCCCATTATACTAGTTCTACTCTAGTGAAATTAATTCTTTGGTGCAGATATTGTTGTCACAGGGGTACACAAGATATAATCTAGATTGGTTTTCTTAGTACCGTCATATATAAAGCAGGCGATATTTCATCTTTTAATTCTTTGGTGCTGATATTGTTCTCCATACAGGGGTACACATTAGTAACGAGAGAGCACTAAATGTATTCAACTTAGTGGTTCAGCTGTTTCTCAAAACCTACCCAGATCTGCCAGAGCTGCTTGTGAAAGTACAACGCGTGTGGGCCCATTTTAGAAAGTCAGCTACAGCTTCCACCACTCTGGCAGTGCTTCAGCAGTGTTTGTAGCTTCCAGCTCACTGACTGTTGTGCGATCTTACTACACATTAGAAATCAACGTTGCAGCTGTTGGAAATGATTTGTGAGCAGCAGAGGGCAGTTGTTGAGTATCAACTTCAACACGCCCTTTGGAATTCAGGTCAGCCTCTGCACATTAGAGCTGTTGAGTGGGCATGGATGTCTAACATCTGTGCCGTCCTCCAAAACTTTGAGGACTCCACCAAGATGGTGAGCGGCGATGATGCCATAATTAGCGTCACAATCCCATTTCTCTGTCTACTGAAATGCTCGGTGCTCACAGTGAAAGAGGAGGCATTGCAGGCAGAGTAAGGAACTATACAGGGTGACACTACACAGATCAGCCTTGTCTCATCTCAATGTTGATTGGGTGATAATGAGGAAGTGGAGGAGAACATGGACACTTGTCCTCTTGGTGAGGACAGGGAAGTCATGGTGGTCTTGGAAGTCTTGATACCCCTCTTTCAGTCTGTGGGAAAGCTGTATGAGTTTTACTTAATGATGACCTTGACAGGCCTAAACCGTGGTTTTGCTTATGCAAGTTATTTCTCAAAAAGCATTGCAGATCAGGCCATTGGACAACTGTAGTCATGAAATTCAAGGCTCAAAGAAAGATCTTTGTGTGTCGAAGCACCACTGAGAATTGTCAGCTGATGTTGGAAGGGCTGTGTAGCGTCAGCGTCCCTGCCCTCTGCTAGGCAGGGACGCTGTTCCCCTCACCTCTCTGCTCCGAGCCCGGCGTCCTCCTCCCGCTCTGCTGGCAGCGCACGCTCCTTCCCGGCCACTGTGCTTAGGGCGCGCGCACGCGCGCTCCCTCCCTCTTAAAGGGGCCGCGCGCGCCGTCCTAAGGAGTCCCCGGCCAATGGCCGGAGGACTTCACCATATATAAGGCACCTCCTCCAAAATGGAGGTGCCCGAGCAATGTTGTTGCACTGTTCACTACTCTGCTTCAGCCCTCAGGTCCCGTTGCCAGTTACCTGTCAGTTACCTGCCTGATTCCTGCCAGAGTCCTGCCAGTTTGCTGTCTGTTTCCTGCCTGATATTCCTGCTACCTGCTTGCTAGCCTGAGGTCCGACGGTCTGCCTTCCTACTCCTGTCAGTCTGTCTATGGACCAGCTTGGCCGCTCACCTGGGAGCGCACATCTGCTACCTGCCTGCTAGCCTACCTGGAGGCTCCGCCGTCACGTGCTGTGACCACCTGCTATTCCAGAGACTCCTGCCCGCTCATCTGGGAGCGCTTCTCCGCTACCTGCCTGCTTGCCTACCTGGAGGCTCCGCCGTCACGTGCTGTGACCACCTGCTATTCCAGAGACTCTTGCCCGCTCACCTGGGAGCGCTCCTCCGCTACCTGCCTGTTTGCCTACCTGGAAGATCCGCCGTCACATGCTGTGACCACCCGTTCATCCAGAGACTCTCGCTTGCTCACCTGGGAGCATACATCTTCCATCTGCCTGCTAGCCTACCTGGAGGTTCAGCCATCACAGGTCGTACCTACCCTTTACCCAGAGACTGCCCCGGTCACTTGCCGTGACCTCCAGCCCGTTCATCCAGAGACTGCCCCGGTCACTTGCCGTGACCTCCAGCCCATTCTTCCAGAGACTGTCCCGGTCACTTGCCGTGACCTCCAGCTCGTTCATCCAGAGACTGCCCCGGTCATTTACCGTGACCTCCTGCCCATTCACCCAGAGACTGTCCCGGTCACCTGCTGTGACTGCCTGCCCGTCTTCCCTGGTCGCCACCCGCTCCCTTACAAGGACCGCCCCCTTGTATAGTAGCTCTGAGGTTCCGCCTCCCAGACCCGTTACAGGCTGTCATTGCTTAGGGAACAAGCTGCATTAGAGAACTTTCCTGGGAGAAATGACCTTTCACTGGGCTAAAGAATATGACTGAGGTGAAATGCAACTGTCACCAAGAAGCAGTGTAAGACTGAAGAACATTGGGGCCACCAGAGGATTTGATTCTGAGGGACCACCTTTCTTCCCAGCCTTATAGCAGATGCAAGATTTGCACTATGAACTCTCCTGAAGAATCAGCCAGGGCCCACCGGAGGAATCTACGTTTCTCTGGTAGGCCTGTCCAATCCTGCGGAGAAGCAGCCCTGGCTAAGAAAAGTCTGTGTGAAGGTTCCCGGACACTCTGTGGCTGCTTTTTTTTACTGTGGACTGGCTCCAGCAATCTATTAGATTGCAATCTATAAGATCCCTTCACTAGCTCCCAATTACCCAGCATATCCAGGTCAAATTGCTAACACTGATGTACAAAGCCATCCATAACCTTCCTTCTCTGCACATCTCTGAACTAATCTCCCTATATATTCCTTTACATTATCATCCAGTCCTCCCAAGACCACCTTCTCTCCTCCACACTTATTTGGTCCTCACCCAATCGCCTCCAAGACGTCTACCAAATATCCCCCATCTTCTGGAATTCTGTGCCTCAACATGTCCGATTAGCAACCACATTTGGATCCTTCAGGCAGAACCTGAAAACCCATCTCTTCAAGCCAGCTTACAGCTTGCCATTGCCTTGCTGCCACCTCAACACAACTGGAGCTAATGCAACTTTACAAACTACTGTCTTCTTCCCCACCATCCTGTAGAATGCAAGGGCAGGGTCCATAAGACTTCAGATGCAATATGGCACCTTGGCAAAGCCTAGAGTTATGTTCTCCCTCTGATATCTAACAATAACAAACAGGTCATGCTGGAGAAACTTGCACCTACTGCCACTCAGTGTCTTCAGCTTCTAATCTTTGAGCAGCCAATCTACCAAAGGAAATTCCTGAGGTACAGAAATTGTGGATGGCTTTGCTTCTGGTACTGGGTGCCAATACCAAACCGTGGAGTGTCATTCACTGGATAATGCTGGCTGGTTGGAGACAACCTCATTCCCACAGAAAATTACCAGCAAACTAAGGAGATGGTAGCCTCTATCATCATGAAGGAGTTTGTTTGTTGTCTAGTAGTCTGTTTTTTATACTAAAGAACCTGCTCATTTTTATAGTTTTAAGTGAGAACACAGAGACCCTGGTTTCTGCAGCAGTGCATCCAGGCCGGGATAGTGGTGGAGAAATTGCTGTACCATCAGGTTGAGGATGCGAGCCATGCAAGGAACGTGTCTGATGTTGCCCCGGCATAGAGCCGCCACCAGGTTTATCGCTTATGGCCTTCCCTTGTTCCAGGTTCAGTGGCGACAGCCATTGATTAAACTCGGCCGGGAGAGCTGTCCACAACTCTTCAGCTGTATGACCGTGATCTCCAAGGCATATTAATTTTAACACTGCCAGATTGCGGTGAGCCTTGGCTGGGCAGAACAGAGGTGGGGGGGGATTCTCTCTGCACTGTTGGAATGTGTGTCTCATTAACGCAGAGGTTGAGGGTGCAGGTGGAGGCCTTAGAAGAGGTGGAGGACGCAGAAGCACTGGAGGAATTGTTAGATGCAGAGGTTTGTCCCGCAAGCCTTGGAGATTCCAAAACTTGCTGTCTAGTGACACCTTGGTGTCTAGTGGTTTAATTCTCGATCCCCTGGTGAGTAGTAGTTTAGTTCCCCAACCCTAGCTGTTTAGTAGGTTAGTTTTCCAACCCCTGTTGTCTTATTGGTTTAGTTCTCCAACCCCTGTTTTCTATCGGTTTAGTCCTCCAGGTTCTGTTGTGTATTTGTTTCATTCTCCATCCTTAGCTGTTTAGTAGTTTAGTTCTCCAATCCCTGTTGTCTATCAGTTTGGTACTCCATCTTCTGGTGTCTAGTGGTTTAGTTCTCCAACCCCTGGTGTGTAGTAGTTTAGTTCTCCAACCCTAGCTGTTTAGTAGTTTAGTTTTCCAGCACCTCTTGTATATTAATTTAGTTCTCCATGTTCTGGTGTGTATTTATCTTGTTCTCCAACCCATCCATGCCCCCCCCAGGGGTTAACATCTGGATTCTTTTTGGACCCTACATCGCCGGGCCCAGATAAACTGAAAAAAAAATTGGCCATCGCTACACATGCTTTCCCCCCTCTTGAGTCTGTGAAGCTTTGGATAAGACCTCTGATGCCCCGGAATAGAATGTGTGAACAGCTCTGCAGTCTCGCCCTTCTGTGTTTCCGCACAGTCAGTTGGATGGTTGGAGAGTTGTGATGCAGGTGAAAACAAGGGTAATTCAAATGCCACCTCTGAGGACTGTACTGTGTGTGATGTTAAGGTGGAGGAAGAGGAGCAGAGGCCACTTGATGCAGCACTTGTCATCTACTGAAGAGCATGTTCTTCCTGCCCCTCATCTACAAGGCATACCGCTGTGTTACTGCCAAAGAAAGGGAGTAGAGTCCAGTAACAGAAGTTTTCAAAATGCTGCACAATTGTTCACTGCAGCAAAACAAACCTACTTCTCATCTCTAATATCATACGTGTCTCACAACCGTAAACAGCTATTCTTTACTTTCGAATCCCTCCTCTGTCCACCAGCTCCCCCTCCCTCTCCTTTGCTCTCATCTCAGCTGAAGACTTAGCCTTATTATTCAAGTAGAAAATTGACAGCGTAGGGCAAAACTTTTGCTAAAAAGTCCCAACAGCCCCCACTCATAGCTACTTAACTCTCCTCCTCCAAAACCAGCTTGTCCGCCATCACGGAAGATCATCTTTACTCTCCAAATCACATCTCACCACCTGTGAACTTGACCCAATAACTAGAGATGAGCGGTGTTCAACTCGAACTGTTCGCCAATCTCAAATTCGAGCTGTTTTGGGTGGTGTTCGAGCCGTTCGGCGAACCCGAACGATTTGAAAAAAATTTGGCTGTTCGAGGTTATGTTCGATAACTGTTCGTGCACCAAAATCATAACTGGATTTTTTATCAGTAATGCTGAAAATTAATGTTAATACGCAGTTTGAGTGTACAGCGGGGTGGGGGGAGGGGCAGGGGATGGATCTCTGCAGAAATAATGAAGATCTCCATTTTTTTTCTCTTTCCCGCATTTACAGTAGGGAGGTGCAATCTGTCAGCCTATCAGCAGTGCACACATGGAGCGAACTGCTTTTTTTCACACAAGCAAGGGCATGTGTCATTGGCAGTGTATGTCACATGTCCTTGCCCTATAAGACCCAGCCATTTTCCCCGTTGCCACCATTTTCTCACTGCTGCAGCTGCGTGTTATATGGCACCGCTGTTGCTGTGTGCGCTATACTTTGTTAATTTCAAGCCAATTTTCGCACAAATCTACAGATAGCTTGGGAGTAGGAAATAGTTGTGATTGCAGTCCTTTTAAGGACTAGGTTACATCATTTCCTACGACGTTTATCAGGCAGGTCTGTGCTCTTAAAGAGATAGGTTGGGAGTAAAGACTAATTGTAATTGCAGTCCTTTTCAGGACTAAGTTACATCAATTCCTATCACTTTTTGCCAGGCAGGTCTGTGCCAGTGCTGTGCAAGTTTTTTTTCACAGCATTTGGCTAAATCTAGCAAAGCAAATCCTTTTTGGCCTATTGCAGTGTGTGTTAGTCAGTGGAGTAGCCTATCTGTGTTGCAAGCTACACCACCTGTGCATAGAATGCAAATTTTTTACTACACCTAGTGAAGTAAAACCTTTTGGGCATAGCATCATTCTATTAGTCCATATATACTAACCTCCACCAGGTTGCAAATTCAATAAAAAAATTTTCTGCATCTAGCTCTGAAAAAATATTTCGGCTTGTAGCAGTGTGTGGAACTTGTTCTATTAGTCCATCTATACTAACCTCCACCAGGTTGCAAATTCAATCTAATTTTTTTCTGCATCTAGCTCTGAAAAAATATTTTGGCTTGTAGCAGTGTGTGGGACTTGTTCTATTAGTCCATCTATACTAACCTCCACCAGGTTGCAAATTCAATCTAAATTTTTTCTGCATCTAGCTCTGAAAAAATATTTCGGCTTGTAGCAGTGTGTGGGACTTGTTCTATTAGTCCATCTATACTAACCTCCACCAGGTTGCAAATTCAATCTAATTTTTTTCTGCATCTAGCTCTGAAAAAATATTTCGGCTTGTAGCAGTGTGTGGGACTTGTTCTATTAGTCCATCTATACTAACCTCCACCAGGTTGCAAATTCAATCTAATTTTTTTCTGCATCTAGCTCTGAAAAAATATTTCGGCTTGTAGCAGTGTGTGGGACTTGTTCTATTAGTCCATCTATACTAACCTCCACCAGGTTGCAAATTCAATCTAATTTTTTTCTGCATCTAGCTCTGAAAAAATGTTTTGGATTGTAGCAGTGTATGGGACTTGTTCTATTAGTCCATCTATACTAACCTCCACCAGGTTGCAAATTCAATCAAATTTTTTTCTGCATCTAACCCAGCCAATACTTTTAGGCTAATACCACAGTTTGGCCACTCAGCTCTGCTCGGTTCCCATCCATTGTTTTTTGTGCAAACAACTCCAGAGTTGTGAATTAGTTAACCACCAAAATGAGTGGAAAAATGCTTGCTGCTGGTGGAAAGGGGAATAGGCGTGTTGGGAAGGGAAAAAAAGGTTGTGTCCATGGGGTAGGTGTTAAAGCAACAGTAACATCTGCAGAAGAAAGACCATCTTCCAGCCAAACTATGATGTCTACTTGTTTTAGTGGACAATGTGATAAGATCCCTTTCTTACGGCCACGCCAATCGCTACAAATTCCAGATGAGGCACAAAAACAGCTGGTGCTTCAACGAATATCAAGTGCTCCTTAAAGTGGGCTCTCCTCCACCTCAACTTCAACATCACAAATACTCCAGTCCTCAGAGGTGTCACCCCAATCGCACTTGCTTCCTCACAGCTCTCAAGTCTCCAGCTGCCCGTCTGAGTATGGGGTAGAACAGATGGTTGAGTCTGCAGAGCTGTTTACTCATGCTATAGCCTGGGAATCAGAGGTCGGCTCCAGAGCTTCTGTGAATCCAGACGAGGAAATGATCTGCACTGATGCCCAGAATCTTTATGAGTCGGATCCAGGACCAGACGCAGAAGGTTCTGACCATAATGTAGACCCTCGTTCCCAAACTGTAACTCCTGTTGGTGGAGACAATGAGGAAGATGATGATGAGATTCAAATACCTGATTGGAGTGACAACTTTAGTTTTTTGTCAGGGCAGGAAGAGGTTGGCTCTGAGGACGACGGGTGTGATAACGCACAGGGTGATGATGACGAGGTTGGAGATCGCACTTACTGTCAACCCACAGTCAGCCAAGAGATGAGGTCAGCAGAGGAGGTGGGGGAGGATGCTAGTGACGATGAGGTCAGGTTGTGCCTTCCTGGACAGAGACGTAGTACTGGAAGCACGTCAACAACTGCATCCTCAAACACAACTCTGCCTCTGACCACAAGTCGTGGTGGCTCTTCAGGTCGCATGGGTGCTAAGCATTGCATAGCCTGGGCATTTTTTTAGATCGATAAAGATGACCCAACTCGTGTTATCTGTAACATTTGTCAGCAAATCTAAGTAGAGGCCAAAAAATACATAGTTTGAGTACTTCATGCATGAACCGGCACATGGATATGAAGCATAAGTTGCAGTTTGAAGCTCACTGTGCTACAATGCGGCCTAGCCGGCCGGGCCAAGCGCCATCTGCCATATCTTGTGCATCCGCGGCCTCTTCATCCTCTGTGACTGGGGGGACAGCTGTCACACCTGTTTTGGGACGCAGACCTGCCACCTCTTTACCCGCAACAGCCAACGTGATTGGCAGGTCATCATTTTCTTTGGAGGTGGAAACACAAGCTGGTGTTCTGCGCTGTCCGACATCGATAGCACCACCTTTGGATCAAGGCAACCAAACATGTCCGCCTGCATCTTCCTCACAAACCGGCAGTTTGCCGGGGACACCCTTCTTAACCCCGTCTAAGCACAACAGCCAGCCCTCGGTCCCTCAGATGTGGACAAGTAAAAGACCATTTCCTCCTAGCCATGAGAAAGCTAAGAGGTTGAATTTTACCATCTGCAAGCTCTTGGCTACAGAAATGCTGCCTTTCCGCCTGGTGGACACAGAGGATTTTCGAGACCTTATGTCCGTCGCAGTGCCCCAGTACCAGATGCCCAGTCGGCACTACTTCTCAAAGAATGGTGTGCCTGCGCTCCACCAGCATGTCGCACACAACATCACCGCTTCTTTGAGAACCTCTGTGTGTGACAGGGTGCATTTCACCACAGACACTTGGACGAGTAGGCATGGACAGGGGAGTTACATGTCGCTGACTGGGCATTGGGTAACTATGGTGACAGCAGGACAAGGGGCTGCTGTCCAAGTCTTGCCGTCCCCACGAGTTGTGCATCAATCCTCTTTATCTCAAAGTTCCTCCACTGTTTCTGCCTCCTCAACCTCCTCTCGGTCCTCCACCTGCACCCAAATCCTGTCTGGTCATGCCACAAGCTTTCTAACTGCGCAGAAGGGATCATACACACCTCCTTACCATGCTGGCGGCAGGGCTCAATGTCATCAGGCAGTTTTTACTTTGAAATGTCTGGGAAATGTGAGTCACACAACTGAGGAGTTGTGGTCAGCTCTGGAGAACCAGTTTCATGAATGGTTGTCTCCACTGGACCTGAAACCAGGGAAGGCCGTGTGCGACAATGCTGCAAACCTGGGTGCGGCCCTTCGCCGGGGCAATGTCACACACGGGCCTTGTATGGCTCACGTGTTGAACCTGGTTGTCCAGCAATTTTTAGCCCACTATCCCGGACTAGAATGCCTTCTGCAGAGGGCACGGTCGCTATGTGCTCACTTCTGCCGTTCGCATCCCGCAGCTCATCGACTTACATCTCTACAGAAGTCGTTGGGCCTGCCACTTCACCGGCTAAAATGCGATATGCCTACCCGGTGGAATTCAACTCTGCACATGTTGCAGCGACTGTGGCAGCACTGACAAGCCCTGGTGCAATACGTTGTGACGTATAGCCTGGGCCAACGAGATCCAGAGGTGGGGCAAATCACGCTGGAGGAGTGGTCTCAGATCAGGGACCTATGCACCCTTCTGCACAGTTTTGAAATGGCGACGAAGATGTTTAGTGCTGACGATGCCATTATCAGCGTGACCATTCCGGTGATTTACATGCTGGAGCACATATTAAACAGAATTCGGAGTCAGGTGGTGGCATAAGAGGAGGTGGAGGAAGTAGAGGAGGAGTTGTATGCGGAAGGGCTAACATCTGCAGGGTCCAGACGGTCGGCAGCACCAAGGCGGCAGGCATGTGAGGGTGGGGGAGATGGTTTTACCAGGGCGCATGGTAGCAGCCAAACTAGTGAAGAAAGTGCAGGAGCCCAGGAAGAAGTGGAGAACGAACTGATGGAAGTCTCATCAGATGAAGGAGACCTTGATCACATTTCTGTTGTGCGAGGTTGGGGGAGAAGGCAGAGGAAGGAAGCATGATTGTTACCTCGCCACCAACACAACAGGGACTTGGTGCTCCTGGATGCGCAAGACACATGAGTGCCTTCTTGCTGCACTACCAGCAACATGACCCTCAAATTGTCAGAATTAGAAATAATCCTGACTACTGGGTTGCCACACTGTTAGATCCCCGGTACAAAAGTAAATTTGCAGAAATTATTCCTGCCATAGAAAGAGATGCACGCATGCAGGAGTATCAGCAGAGACTGTTGCAGAATCTTACATGTGCTTTTCCACAAAACACTAGTGGTGCACGTAGTGAATCTCACAGTTCCAACTTTCCAACCGTGGGACCGTCGAGTGTTCAGCACTCAAAACGTAACAGAAACACAGTATCTGCTGGTAACATCAATTTTGCGGAATCATTTCACCACTTTTTTAGCCCATCCTTTGCAAGGTCACAGGAGACAAGAAGTCTGACACATAGTCAACTCCTAGAGATGATGGTACAGGAGTATCTCCAAGTGAACATCGATGCTACATTGAATCCATGACTGTGTCACTGGACTCTTGCTCTTTTTGGGCTTCCGATTTGGATAAATGGCCGGAGCTCGCCACTTACGCCTTGGAGATCTTGTCATGCCCGGCAGCCAGCGTTCTGTCTGAACGTGTGTTCAGCGCTGCTGGTGGTGTGCTGACAGATAAGCGCACGCGGCTCTCCACTGATAATGTAGACAGACTCACGTTCATAAAGATGAACAAATCATGGATCCGAAACGACTTTTCTACCCCTGTGTCATCCTGGGGAGAGTAAAAGCTTGATGATTTGTTAAACTCACCTCACCAACCGTTTTAAGCTTTCAAATTACTAATCATGTTTATCTGTATCTTGGCTGGAAAATAATTTGGGCCTTGTAGCAGTGTGCAGTACTGATTCTATTAGGCCATCTAATCAGCCACCAGCTTTCAAATTAATAATAATTTTTAGCTGCATCTAGCCCGGAAAATAATTTTGGAGCTCCTAGATGCGCAAGACACATGAATGCCTTCTTGCTGCACTACCTGCAACATGACCCTCAGATTGCCAGAATTCGAAATAATCCTGACTACTGGGTTGCCACACTCTTAGATCCCCCACACTCTTCGATCAACCTTTTAATTTTAATAAAGAACAAAAAAATGGTCATTTTTGAAATTATAAGCATTAGCAGGTTATTAGAAACTGAAATCAAACAGTTTTCAACTCAAAACTTTATTCTAGGTGATGTTACATTTGCACATAGGACCCCTTGTTCGAAAGGAGCTTCTGAACTCTCTCGTCCATTGAATTTGTCAGGTTTTGGATGGTTTCTGCTTCAATTGTTTTGCATGAGGACAGAATACCCTCCCAGAGCTGTTGCTTAGATGTGAACTGCCTCCTGCCATCATAGACACTCCTTTTGATGATGCACCAGAGGTTCTGAATGGGGTTGAGGTCAGGGGAGCATGGGGATCACACCATAAGTTTGTCCCCTTTTATGCCCATATCAGCCAGAGATGCAGATGTGTTATGTGCAGCATGAGACGGTGCATTATCATGCATGAAAATGATCTTGCTGTGGAATACACGGTTCTTCTTCTTGAACCATGGCAGGAAGTGCTGTTTGAGAAACTCCACATACATTATGGAGTTCATATTTACCCCTTCAGGGATCCTAAAGGGGCCAACAATCTCTCTCCCCATGATTCAAGCCCAAAACATTACTCCACCTCCTCCTTGCTGGCGCCGTAGCCGTGTTTGCATGGGGTGTCCATCAACCAGCCATCCTCCACTCCATCCATCTGGACCATCGAGCGTTGCACGGCAGTCATCCGTGAACAAAACAGTTTTGAAGTCAGTCTTTATGTATTGTTTGGCCCACTGGAGCCGTTTCTGCTTGTGTGCAGTGGATAGAGGAGGTCGACAGGATGGCTTACGCACAGCTGCAAACCTCTGAAGGACTCTGCATCTTGTTGTTCGGGGGACGTTGGAGGCACCAGCTGCTTCAAAAACTTGTCTGCTGCTATGACAAGGCTTTTTTGCCGCTGCTCTTTTAACCTGACATAATTGCCTATAGGAAAGAGTCCTCAATTTTCTCTTATCAGCACGCACACGTGTGTACTGTGAATCAGCTACATACTTCTTGATTGTGCGATGATCAGGATGAAGTGTCTTGGCAATGTTGATTGTAGTCATGCCTTGACCTAAACACTCCACAATTTGTTGCTTCTCAGCAGCCGACACATCCTTTTTCTTTCCCATTTTGGCAGAAAATGTAGGCTGCTTAATAATGTGGGACCGCCTTCTTAAGTAGTCTTGCCTTTCATTGGACACACCTGCCAAACTAATTAGCACAGGTGTCTGCAATTGCTTACTGTGATATAAAGAGCCCTGACACACATCACCATCAATGAGTTTAACTGACAAACAAAAAAAATCTTACCTTATCACTCCTAAACACTTTTTGCATAATAATTTGGAACACAGTGTACATGTGCTTTTCCACAAAACACCAGAGTTCACGTAGTGAATCTTACAGTTCTAACTTGCCAACCGTGGTCTGTATGGAGTTGTTCAATAAAGGGCCCAAAATTAAGATAACATAGACGGGAGAGGTCTCTATGAATAGGAATTCCTAAGTATTTGATACCCTGTGAGGGCCAGGCAAAGGGAAAGTTGCCTCAGACTTCGCTGCATTGATTTTAAAATTTGACCACGTAACAAAGTGATCTATTTCAGCCATAACAGCAGGGATGGATATATGTGATTGAGTGATATATACTAGGACATCATCAGCAAATGCAGAGCACTTGAACTCGGTGCCTCCCACCTCAATCCACCTAATATTGGGGTTATGGCGAATTGATGAGAGCAGGTGCAGAGGACACCCCTGCCTTGTCCCATTGGTGATTATGAAAGGTGATGAAAATGTTCCATTTATCTTCAGCCTAGGTGACGTATTGTGATACAGGGCCGTGATTTTGGCTATAAAAGGGTCCTCTAGACCCCTACCCCAAGCTTTTTAAGAGAATAATATATGGCGTGCCAGGAGACTCTATGGAATGCTTTATCAGCTTCCAACGAGAGTATCTAATTACAAATTTTTAACTGCATCTAGCCCAGGAAATACTTTGTGCCTAGTAGCAGTGTCTGCTAGTCAGCGGATTATCCCAGCTGTTAAGCAAGCTACACCACCTGTAGTTTGGACACTTAATTTTTTCAAAGAAAATGGTTCAGGCCCCCGGGACGCTCAGTGAAGAGCATCGGGGAGGCACCCCAAGGCACAGGGGCTGGGACTGGCGGTAGGACGCCTTGCGGTGGACCGCCAAGCTAGATCCTTATAAAAGCTTTTTAACTGCAGCAGCCTTAGTGGACGCTACTGGAGCTGGAATTACGCTGCTGCTGGCATGAGACTTGTCCTCCAATAGATCCTTGTAAAAGGATTTAAAGTGTACTCATTCAAATTAGAGAGACAATTTAAATTAAAAAGATTAGACCTGCCTCCGCCGCAGGGGGGCTCGCTCGACCCACCAGCGGACATCCACCAGTATTGGGAGAGGGAGGCTGGCCGTCAGGGTCCACCGCGGCTCTGGCACAAACCCGGCGACACGGAGGTCGCACGGGCAGGAACGGACTGGCCGTGTCGGCTTCGCACTTTTTTGGTTTTAGAAGGGCATGACATGCCTATATCTGTGTCTCCCCCACCTTTTACTCCTCCACCTCTTTTCTTTTCGCATGACTATATGTACACTTTTCCATGTGTTAGTTGTGTCTTCTGAGCAGTTTGTCAGCTTTTGGACACCTTTGAAGGTGTTTTCTATGTGTTTCTATGTGTTTTTGTTTGCCTGCCATTGGTTTTAACGGTGTTCGAAGGTGTTCGACGAACAGTTCGACGAACATACGGGTTTTTGATGAACCAAACCAAACTCGAACACTACGGGGGTGGCTCAACACTACCATTAACATCCCACCCCATTCGAAACCGTACCACTGTCTTCATCTTAAGCCTAACCCTCCTCTTCAACCTGTCACTAACAACTGGCATCTTCCCCTCATGATTTAAACATATCTCAATCACACCCATCCTCCAAAAGCCTTCCCTTGACCAATCCTATGTCTAGCTATCGCCCCATCTCACTTCTCCCCTATGCCTCCAAACTATTGGATCAACACGTCCATTTTAAACTGTCCTCACACCTCTCCTCCTGCTCCCTCTTTGACCGCTTAGAATCTGGTTTCTGACCGCAGCACTCCACTGAAACTGCCCTGACTAAAGTCACCAATGACCTACTAACTGCCAAATCCAAGCAAGACTACTCTGTCCTCCTCCTCCTAAACCTGTCATCTGCCTTTGACACAGTAGACCATTCCCTCTTACTGCAAACTCTCATCTCTCAGCATCACAGACTTGGCCCTGTCTTGGATCTTTTCTTACCTAACCGACCGGACATTCAGTGTCTCCCACTCACACACCACCTCCTCATCTCACCCCCTATGAGTCAGTGTCGCCTAAGGTTCAGTTCTAGGACTCGTGCTTTTCTCCATCTACACCTTCGGCCTGGGACAGCTCATAGTCTCATGGCTTTCAGTATCACCTCTATACTGATGACACACAGATCTACCTCTCTGGACCTGATATCACCTCCGTACTAACCAGAATCCCACAATGTGTGTCCTCTATTTCATCTTTCTTCTCTGCTAGATTTGTAAAAAACTTAACATGGATAAAACCAAATGCATTGTCTTTCCACCATCTCATTCATTCCCCAACTGACCAATCCATCAAAGTAAATGGCTGTCCACTCTCCCCAGACCCGCAAGCTTGACTCTGATCTGTCCTTCAAACATCAGATTCAAACCTTTCCACTTGCTGCTGACTCCTACTCCAAAGTATCTTTGGGATCCATACATTCCTCCACCATGAATCTAGAAAAACACCAATGCACGTCCTCTTCATCTCCTGCCTCAACTACTACAAGCTCCTGCTCTGTGGCCTCTCTTCTACCACTCTGGCACCCCTCAATCTATCCCAAACTGTGCTGGCCGATTAATCCACTTGTCACCCTGCTATTCCCAGGCTTTTCCCCTCTGTCAATCTCTGTTCTGGCTCCCTGTTACCAAAAGACTCCAGTTGAAAAGCCTAACTTTGGCATACCAAGCCATCAAAAACCTGTCTCTTCCATACACGTGTGGCCTAGTCTCACTATACTAGTACCTGCACGCAACTTCCCATCCTTCCAAGATCTCCTTCTCTACTTCCCTCTTATCTATTCTTGTTATAATCGTATACAAGATTTATCCCGTGCATCTCATCTACTGTGTAACGCTGTACGCCACACATCAGACTGTCGCCTACCATGAAAACCTTGAAAAGAAAGCTGAAGAAGACCCACTTCTTCTAACAAGTGTACAATCTGCGGTAACCCTCGCTCCAGCATACAGCTGCACGACTAGCTGTACCCTGACCTACTGTATCCTCACCTATCACTTGTAGATTGTTTCTGCACCCTCACAGGCAGGGTCCTCTCTCAACTTGTATCAGTAAGTGAGTCACCGACGGTGACCTCTATTCACATGTAAAGCGCCATGGAATAAATGGCGCGGTAATAATAATAATAATTATAGTACCTGTACTCTGGGTCAATTGATAGCATTTTCCAGGTCTCTACCCCTAATTTGATGTATTTTGTCAGCTTTTGGGCCCATTTGAAGGTGTTGTATATGCGTTTTTTTTTGCCCTCCATTGAATTCTATGGCGTTTGGTAATGTTCGGTGAATATTTGACGAATAAATTGGTGAATATTGCAGATTCGATGATCATAGTTCGAACCAAATATTGAAACATACGCTCATCTCTAGTTATGAACTACTGATCAGGATTATGAGAAAGGACAAAATAGTTGAAAAATCATAATTCTTTGAATTTCATAATGGAATTTTTCTTTTAAATATATATTTTTTTTTTTCAGAAATTGTTAAGATATATTTGGGTGGTGTATTTGGCGTATCATCAGGATAATCTGTGCTCCCTAATTGGTGAAGCTGTTGCTCAACGGATGGGTGCCGATCGTATATCTGAACAGCAGAACCTTCTCCATTATCTGTAGAGTAAACACTTCCCCACTTGTGCAGCCCCTGCACATGGCAGCTCAGAAATGGAAAAAATGTCTGAATAACCAAAATATTTAAAATTGTCAAACCAAAATTATTTCACTTCCATAGCCATGACCTTAACTGCAATTTTCACAAAATTTTAAATTTCTTCTAAAACTGTTAAGAATATTTGGGGGCAAGGGAAAAGGCGTATAACCAGGAAAATCTGTGTTCCCTTATTAATGAAGCTTTTGCTCAAAGGACAGTTGCAGACTGAATGTATGACCAGTTGAACACTATCCGTTCCATGTAGAGTCAACATTTCCCTGCTTGTGTAGCCCCTGCATAGGGCAGGTCAAAAATGGAAAAATTATCAGAAGATCCAAAAATATAAAAAATTATCAAAACAAAATTATTTCACTTCCATAACCATAACAATAATTTTCTGTCACAAAATTTTCAATTTCTTCTAAAACTGTTAAGAAAATTTTGAGGCAAGAGAAAACGCATATAACCAGTAAAATCTGTGTTCCCTTTTTTGTTTTGCACAAAGGACGGTTGCAGACTGAATGTATGACTAGATGACCACTATCCGTTCCATGCAGAGTCAACATTTCCCTGCTTATGAGGCCCCTGAACAGGGCAGATCAAAAAAGGAAAAATTGTCAGAATAGGCAAAATTGTTTAAAATTATTAATCTCAAACTCTTTGAATTCCAAGTGCAGTTTTCTTTCACAAAATTAAAAATTTTACAAATAACCCAAGCAGCAGCACCAACACCAATAACAATATATATGACAAGATGGACCAGATGGTTAATCCACCGGTGCAGCAAGCTGATGCTTATCAGCAAACAGAGTTGCACATCCTAAACAGAAAGGTTTAAGGCCCTGTCACACATAACGAGATCGCTAGCGAGATCGTTGATACGTCACGGGTTTTGTGACGCAATAGCGACATCGCTAGCGATCTCGCTACGTTTGACAGGTAGCAATGATCAGGCCCCTGCTGCGAGATCGTTGATCGTTACAAAGCTTCCTGGACCATTCCTGGGTCGTTGCGCTCCCGCTGGGCAGTGTGCATCACTGTTTTTGACACCTACCCAACGACCTCGTCCAGCGATTCAGAACTGAGACACGTAGGCGTGCATAAATTGGACTTTTCCGCGCCCCTCGTCCCCGATTGGTGGTCGCTACAGCGTTTTCATTTCCGGCCGCGCATAAAGAAGGCAACAGAATAGCGATTCCGTCCTTTGTTTCTGACCTCGTGCTTGATTGCAGATCCTACCAGAGTTCTCCGGGCTGTTAATATCCGTTCATTGGACTAGTGCTGATTTTTGCGGATCATTATAGCGTTCTCCAGCTGTGACTCTGCTTTGAACATATCAGGCATCTTTAGTGAGGTAGGTATTGTTTGAGGTCTCAAATGCGTTTCCATTTTTTATTCTTTCATCACACATTTACCAATTATCTGTTATCTTTGCTCTTCAGGGAGGGAGGGCTTGGCTTCTATCTGTATACATATGTATGATTTTGCATGGGCAGATATTTTACGGGTCTCATGCACACGCACCCACACAGCACGTTTTCTGTCATGCTCACTAACAGAATGGAATATGGTTTTCCATGATATTTTTTATATACAGTTTCAATACTTGTGTTAATTGTTTTGTTGAAAGTGTTCTCATCTTTTCATGTTATGTTTGCAGTTTGTACATCATGGACGACGGGCAGTGTGCTATTGTGGTTGCTGCATTGCTGGTTGAGGAAGCTCGGCGTCAAGATGAAGCACGAGAGCTACAGAGGCGTTCCAAACGCAAGCGTCGCATGTGGACCAGAGAGTGGCTGCAGAAGAGGTCTAAATTGTCCCACATGCAACTTGTAAGAGAGCTTCAGGAGAAGAATCCTCATGATTTCCGCAACTATCTGAGAATGTCAGAGGAATCTTTTAAAGAATTACTGGAACGAGTTACGCCACGTATTCAATGGAAGGATACAGCGATGCGTGCTGCCATTCCGGCAGATGAAAGATTGGCAGTCACACTGAGATTCCTGGCCACCGGACGCTCACTCCAAGACTTGCATTTTTCTGCAGCCATTTCAAGGCCCATGCTCAGTGTTCTAATCCCGGAGACATGCAATGCAATTTACCACAGTCTACGTAGTTACATACAGTTTCCCAACACGGAGGAGGAATGGAAAAAGATTGCCTCTGATTTTGAGCAGCTGTGGCAGTTCCCTAACTGTGGTGGGGCTTTGGACGGGAAACATGTCCGAATCACTCAGCCACCAAATAGCGGATCCTATTTTTATAATTATAAGGGCTATTTCAGCATCATCATGATGGCCCTTGTTAACGCCAATTATGAATTTATAAATGTAGATGTTGGCATGAACGGCAGGGTTTCTGATGGTGGTGTTTTAGAGCACACACTTTTTGGAGAGCGATTGGACAACTGTGACCTACACTTGCCTCCCAACTCAGAGACTACAGGTAACCTTAATTTTGTTTTTGTCGGCGATGAAGCCTTCCCACTTCATCCCAATCTTATTAAACCGTTCCCCCAAAAAAGTCTTACCCAGGAAAGAAGAATTTTCAATTATCGTTTGTCAAGGGCACGTCGTGTTGTCGAAAATGCCTTCGGTATCATGGCCAAACGCTTCAGAGTTTTTCACACGCCAATTAACATGAAGCTTACATCAATAGACTCTGTTGTTTTGGCCTGTTGCACGCTTCACAACTTTCTTCGTCGACGTGATGCAATTACGTACTGTCCGCCTGGCTTCGTGGACTCTGTGGACCTAGCCAATGGGGAAGTGGAGCTCGGAGAATGGCGTTCAAACGATCCTGCAATTGCAGGCCTTCAACCAGTGGGACATGGCAGAAACACCCATGATGCGAAAACCAGCCGCGACAACTACTGCCAGTATTTTAACGGTCCTGGTGCTGTTACTTGGCAACATCAGAACTTATAGTGGGCAACTACTGACAATTATACACTACTTTCAGTTTTGTATTGATTTGTGTAATAAACTGTGTTTAACTTTGCAAAAGATTTGTTTATCATTGTTTCAGTAGTAAGGGCCCGTATATACATACGTGTACTACTCCAGGGGCGGACATAGGAATCATGGGAGCTCATAGCAGAAGTTATAATTGGGACCCCCCCACAAAAAAAATAAAAAAGTAAATAATTGTTGGGGACACAGAAGAGCAGATCTCACAACCTTCCAGCCTTTCTTCCTTTCTGAACTCCTAGATTCCTCTTTCATAGCCCCATAAAAATTTGATGTCAACAAAAGTCTCCCCCTTAACACAGTATGATACCCCGATGGTGAATTCCTCCTTTTTAGCCTCCACATGCACAGTGTAATGACCCTAATGTATCACATGAGCCATGTATGAGGGAGTTGGAGTCGTGGAGTCGGAGTCATGGAAATTGAGGAGTCGGTTTGGCTTACCAACTCCGCAGCCCTGTATACCAGGATGGGAGAGCACACAGTATAATGCAGCCCCCCATAGGGTAAAAGGCAGCCCCAGTCCTCCAGTATTATCAGTACTGACTGATTTACAAAAATATATAAATACATACTTACCACTCCTTATTCCCCGCTGCTTCAGTCTCTGCAGCGCGTCTCTCTCATCACGACAGCAGCTGGCAGCTCCACTGTCTGACACAGCGTGGTGCATCGTAGCAGCGTTGCCGCTGTTTGATTAACTGCCACCCACCGGCACTGTACTCAGTAATGGCTGCGTGTAGTGTGTTGTGCGGCTGTGTCTTGTAGTAATGCCGCAGCAGGGCCGACTCAAGCACAATTAAAGGCGTGGCCATGTCTGAACACGGTGGCAGTGGGCGGCGGCAGCAATCAAACAGCGGAGCGTGGGGTACAGAATGGGGGAGACTGCTATGGGGTCCGCTGGCTCACGGGCCCCCTACGGCCACGGGCCCCATAGCAGTTATGTGGCCTGCCACCAATGGCGGTACGCCACTGTTATACTCATATGTATACTCATATGTATACATATACATCCGTATACACATACATATTCAGATACATAAAAATCTACACCCATATCCACACTTATATGCAGATAACTAGATATACACACACATACTCACAGACACAAAAGTATGCATACCTATATAAAAATATAGATACATATTTCTACTTAAAACCACCTAAACACCAGTGTTCCTGTGTGACCATCAGACTACAGACACTGCTGCGTTCTACAGATGACACATTATCAATACAGCGTCTCTAGTCTGACACGCTAATAATTCAAGTCACAGTAGCGTTCTGTAATAATCCGGCAGGGTTTATGGGCGACGTTGGGCGACGTTGATGCGTCGTGGGCGTGGTTACCGACGTTGATGCGTCGTGGGCGGGTCTAACGACGTAGTTGCGGCCTAGCTTATTAGCAGCATTATGGCGTCCAGGGTGAGAGCATCTCCTTGGGGTGATGCTGAGGTGCGCTACCTTGTGGAGCAGCTGGATGCACTGGATTATGAGTGCCATGTGCACTCTGAGCATCCAGTGCTCCATAAGCGGGCGGTGCTGCACAGGATTGGTCGGGGCCTGGTCCAGAGATTTGGGGTGCAGCGCTCTGCTACCCAAATCAGGAAAAAGCTGGCGGACCTGAAATATAGGTCTGCCGACCGTATCGTCAGCATCCGGTCACAGACCCTGCCCCGTCGTGGTGAGTGGTTTTAAAATATGTTAGCACAATATATGGCACCACATTAGTTACAACTGCAATTACCTTAGGTATCTAATGTTATTTGTTTTCCAGCACCTGCAGCCTCAGAGCCCTCACGGGAGTCACCTCCAGCCCTGGAGCCCCAGCAGCACTCATCCTCAGGCTCGCCAGCATCACTCCGTGATATAGGTGCAGCTTCATCTTTCGGTAATGCTTTCACATGAAATACAGTCCATACAACTTGGAAAGTATAGGGCTGTCATGTACTATGAAGTGTTGTGTCTTTCTCTAGCCAGTGATGCCAGGGGATCCGGGTGGTCCATTAGCTCGTCATCATCCGAGCAAACCGAAAACCGTAAGTGTTAAATACCAAACATGTACCTGATAGGCTGTGTACCCACGATGCGTTTTTTTAAGGCGTTTCTGCAGCGTTTTTGCTGCTGTGGAAACGCATTAAAAGCGCATGGTAGAAGGTCTGCCATGTTCCCCAATGATAATCCGCATGTGCTGTGCACAAGCTGTGGAAATTTCCGCTGCGTATTATCATTGCGGAAAAAAACGCAGCACTACCAATTATTTTGCAGAAGGGGTTTTTTTTGCGCCGCCATTGACTTGCATTATAATGCGCCAATTCCGCAATACTGCATCTGTACTTGCGTAATTAGCGCGTTCTAATGTCTGGATGGTACCTTTCAGAGGCCAGCAGCTGACATCTGCGTCCCAGCGCAGCAGCGTATGACGTCACTGCCATGCGCAGATGTCAGCTGCTGGCCTCTGAAAGGCCGGCGGCTGGCACTGGTGTTGTTGTGCAGAGAGCCGGTCTCCGCACAGCAATACTCTGCACTACAGCGCTGATGTCGGCTGCTGCTGAAGAGAGCCGCAATACTTACGGGGTCTGTGCCTGCGGGCTAATTAAGGTTATCAGCTGATGTTGTGTGGGGCAGGAAAGCCAACTCCGAATACTGCCTGAAGAGTTGTGTATGTAATCCTATCCTGTGTGATACTGCCTGACGAGTTGTGTATCTAATCCTATCCTGTGTGATACTGCCTGACGAGTTGTGTATGTAATCCTATCCTGTGTGATACTGCCTGAAGAGTTGGGTATCTAATCCTATCCTGTGTGATACTGCCTGACGAGTTGTGTATCTAATCCTATCCTGTGTGATACTGCCTGAAGAGTTGTGTATGTAATCCTATCCTGTGTGATACTACCTGAAGAGTTGTGTATCTAATCCTATCCTGTGTGATACTGCCTGACGAGTTGTGTATGTAATCCTATCCTGTGTGATACTGCCTGACAAGCAGTGCGGGGGCAGGAAAGCCCACTCCAAAGTCGACTTTCACACCCTCCTGCTTATTGATGTTATCAGCTGAAGTTGTGTGGGGGCAGGAAAGCCGTCTGAAGTCGGCTTTCATTGCCGCCTACTTATTGATGTTATCAGCTGAAGTTGTGTGGGGGCAGGAAAGCCATCTGAAGTCGGCTTTAATAGCCGTCTGCTAATTGATGTTATCAGCTGAAGTTGTGTGGGGGCAGGAAAGCCGTCTGAAGTCGGCTTTCATTGCCGCCTACTTATTGATGTTATCAGCTGAAGTTGTGTGGGGGCAGGAAAGCCATCTGAAGTCGGCTTTCACAGATGCCAGCTAATTCAAGAAGAAGAGAGAAGAGGAAAGAATAGGAAAGAATAGGAACATAGTATGAAAACTAGAAGGAAGACCTAACATGTTGATCCAGAGGAAGGCAAAAAAAAACCATGCTCCGTTTTGGGGAAAAAAATTCCTTCCTGACTCCACATACGGCAATTAGACTAGTTCCATGGATCAACGCCCTATCAAGAATCTAGTATATACAACCTATAATCTGAGTCAGACTCATGGTGCATGGTATGGCAGATCATTGCCAAACCGTGCACCATGACTATGACCCCAAAGACTAAAAGAAGGGAAGTAGGAAGAGGAGGGGAAGAAGACCAGCTGTGAAGAAGACCAGAGGACATAGGGAGAAGACAGAAGACAGGTGATAAAGCCTGGAGCAGGAAGAGGAGAAGGGGAGGAGGTGATCACCAGCGGAGAGCAGGGATGGGAATAGAGGGTAGGGAATGGAGGGGAGGGAACGGAGATTGGGAAGGGATCGGTGGGCAGGGGTGAGGGGTCCCACCCTCGGGAAGAGGTAAAGCAGAAAATAAGGCAACAAAAAAATTTTTTTATTTCAATCAGGGTGAGATCAGAGGGCGGGGGTAAAGTTAAAAAAGAGGACAATAAACCTTTTTTTTTATAAACAAACAAAAATGTGAACAATTTTAACAATTTAAATAAGTATTAAATTAACAATATTTACAAAATGATAACAAAAATTGAAATGAAACATCACTACAGTTCTTCATATCGATTACCTGTATTTGTGTATCCATGCCTGGGGGAAACAAAAGAATCAGAACACATGGGATACTGTGGGGGGGGGGGGCAAGGCTTTGTGGATGCCAGATCCTCTGCACTGGTGTGCTGCGAAGTGGGTCCGGCATATGGGTCCAAGAATGTTGTTGAAAATGGCCAGGGTCGATCAGAGTATGTACAGTAGACCTTTCATTAAGTTCACCGGCTGCCGCTTTATTTAAAGTCTCAAGCATGACCCTTTCTGCGTGCGCCCTCTGTCGGTCATCCAGCCTCTGTAGTCTCTCGCCAGCAAATGTTGCAAAGTTGTCCCGCTTGGCCTGGGTCTGCAGCAGTAGAATCTTGTTCGCCAGAGATATTAGATCTGGCGATGGCAGCAAGCTGGCCTTTCTTTTCCTTGATTTTCTTTGTCGCCGAGGCACAAGGTCTTCACTTGTAGAGGCCATAGGGTCTTCATTCGCCGATGCCATAGGTTCCTCATTTCTTGATAGCACACTCGCCTCCTCCATACCACGTTCCGTAGCCGAGATGTCGTCTTCTTGCCGATGGTGCTGTGGGAACACAAAATTAAAGTTAAGATTTGGTTACAACATCCATCAGGTATGTTATGACCAGCATGGGTACACGTGCACTAAAAAACAAATATGAGGGGCGGCTAAACTATGGCATGTACATTGAAAGTATAAATGCTATTTACAGGGAAGCAAAGAAGGTACTTACATCTTCAACAGGGGAGTCAGTCCGGATGTCGGGGTCTTCTTCCGGGGTCGGCCGCATCGTACACGCCATTCGCCGAGGTAGCTCCTGGTCACGGGTGAAGGCAAGCAAATCATAATACCATAATGTCGGCACATAAACCTCATCTGTGCCGGTACCTGACTTCTTTGACTTCTCCACCCGGTTGAGTTCTTTCTTATATACGGTGCGTAGACCCTGGATCTTTCTCTTCACCAGCTCTTCATCCACCTTCTCGTTGGGGCCATGCCTTTTAAAGAGGGCAATCAATTGCTGGTATGCCTCCCTCTTTTTTTCTCTATTGCAGTAGTCCATTGATTTTATTTGCCAAAGGCACGGCAGGGAGCAGTAGAGGTCAATCATTTCCCTCACAAACTCTTCACTTTTGAAAGCCATCTGAAAAGGATAGCATACAGTGAGCATACATGAAACATTTTAAAACATAGTAAAAAGTACTGCACACCATTTACTGACTCCCTTAAAAATGGCCTCCAATGTATAAGCAAATGTATACTTGTTGGGTGTGGCAAAAATCCACTAAAATAACCTACCGTATGAACAAAGCAATACAGCTGTCTGAAGAACCCAAAAGTCGATGTTGAGTCACAGCTGAAGAAAATCCACAAATGAATGGAATCACAGCAGTAGAACGCAACTAGGATCCAAAAATCAGGACGCTGACAAGGCTTCAACAAATCCCAGATGGACGAATCTTGCCCGGAGAACACTGCTACGATCCGAAAGCAGAGCGCAGATAGGAAGAAAGGAACGGAATTGCCGCAACGTCGCCTTTTAAAAAACCTGCCGCCAATCAGAACGCAGTAGCGTCCACCAATCGGAGATGAGTGGGCACGGAAAGGTAATTCTATGCACGCCTTTTTGACACAGTACAGTCTCTCAAAGTGTGGATCGTTGATTGTGGATCGTTGAAATAGCTGCTGTGTGAAACCGTCCCAGCGACCAACGAGATCGTTAGTTAGATCGTTGGGGCGGCCGAAATCGTTGGCAAGTTCTACTTGTTTGACGGCTCCCCAACGATCTCTCCAGCGATCTCAAAACCGTGACGTAGTAACGATCTCGCTAGCGATCTCGTTATGTGTGACAGGGCCTTCTGTCATACCTGCACTGTGTCCTTTCTCCAACAGATACCCTGAGCTCCAATCCGATGGACTTCTAGCACAGAAGATTGGACCAGTTGAAAAAAGTGACACAGTTTGCTATGGGTGTACTGTAATGTCAAGCCTCTCATATACGGTCAGGGAGTGGATTCAGCATTGCTACTGGCTTTCTCACACCCAAGCACTCAAACTTATATTCTGCCAGCGTATAAAAGCTAAAATTTGTCAAAATGAATCAGGTATAGAATAGTGCTAACTTTCATTCACCCACTGCTGATTCCAATGTTCAAATCAGCCATATCATCTATCTATCTACCTGACTGTCTGTTGTCTCTCTTGAACATTGTTCAACTTACATCAGTGGCAGATGCTTAGATTGGCATCTACCCCCGTCCATAATGTCATCCATACTGTAGTACTGCTGCTGCCAGAACTGCTATCTTGGCCCTAAACTGCCACACATCTTCTTGACTACCCCATCCTAATTGTATGTTGTGATGCATCTGCCGCTGCCACTACAAAGCCATGTCAGCCACACATCTCCTGGCTGCCTACTGTGCTTTATAGTGTTAGGCCATACTGATGTTGCATAGGCTGCAAGTACTGGTCTTCCACTGCCATATATCTCCTTACCTGTCCTGTCCTAATTCTCTACAGTGAGGCTTCTGCCACTGGCATAACCACTGTAGAGCCATACCAGCAACACATCTTCTGGCTGCCCACTGTGTTTTAAAAGTACTAGACAGTACTGAATCTGGGAAACAATCACATTTGTGTACCCTCAAAAGAGAAACAGCTCACAAAAAGGGCTTATTTTTGTAAACACTTGGTGACAAGCAATTTCTTCACTTTGAAAACAGCTAGCCTATTCCTGCTCCCTAAAGAGGGATTATTTTTTTTATTTTTGGACTGATTGAAAAAATAACTTTTTTAATCTTTTTATGAATAACAGACTTTTGAATCCCAAAAAGGAATAATTTTTTCACTAGTGGTTTGCAAGCCATTACTATTACACTTGCAAAACAGTAAACCTGTTTTGTCTCCATAAATAATGAGAATTTTATTAATGAATTGTAGCCATGAAAAAGGATAATCTTTGATCTGAAACGCGTAGCATATCTACACTTTGTGTCTTGTTTATATTTTTTTATGGATTATTCAATAAAGCCATTCATTATTTCATTTGGATCACGTGAGCTGGATGTTTCTTCATTTTTCTCTCATTAAATATAGACCATGTGATCCATGCATGTTTACTATTGTGATTGTTAAACAATCATATTGCAATACCAAAGACAATATGTACTGAAAAAGATCTTCTCCTATGAAGTCCACCCACAGGCTGGGTCTCATAGGATGACTAAGATGGTGATGTTGTGGGCCTTCAGCAGGCCTCCAGATGCCATGCAACGTAACATATCTTTTCCCTGTGATCATGTCATTGATGTCCGGAGGAAGCTGAAGACTGTGCTCCTTGTAACTAACATCATTTAAATTCCACAGTCAGAGATTGGCATTTATGTTGTTAAACTACAGCAATCTGAGTGCATTCTAGCCGCTATCGTCATGCATGTATGGCGCTATAGTCATAGGAGATGCAAGCTATGTGTTACATCTGGCATCTGCCTGATATGGTACAAGCTTAGTGCTTGAGCCTGCTCCATAAACAGGGACCTGCTAAAAGACATACTTATGTCAAGAGAGGATTAATATTTTATTTTTAATATATTCTTTATTGTGATTACAACTAGTACAAATGAATCATATTTATCAAATATGAAAATAAATGAACGTTATAAATGTTCACATTCTTGATAAATTAATTTATCATAAATCTATTCATGAAGTCTTTGAGTAAAGTATTTGTAAACATAAAATGTCATTGATTTTGGCCATCCCGTAAAAAAAACATAGGAAAGAAGAAATGGAAAAGAGAGAAGAATGCACATATAAGAGGTCTTAACATTGTTAAGAATGTTAAAGTCAAATAGCGAGTTTTTATTCAGATAAAAGGAGCTTTGGTTCGTCATCAGAGGTGTGTATTTAGATCACCGATAACAGTGTCAAAATAGCTGCACCGTAAGGTGTTCCTGACATTGACATAGTATCCTTCAGCATACACGACTTTAATGTATAGCCGCCATACATTAAAGCCAGGAATGCAGGAGGATAGTATGTCTTTGTCAAGACCACCTTACCGATGCAGCTATTTTGACACTGTTACAAGAGCTCTGAATGTTTAACCCCTTAGCACAACCAAATTTCATTATATTTTTTTTACTTCCATGAGCCATAAATTTTTCTTCTACATCAACATAGCTATGTGAGAGCTTTATTTTCAAGTTATATGTTTGAATGATACTGAAGAACGGAAAACAAAAATCACAATTCTACCATTGTTTAGTTGGATTTTGTTTGTAATGCATTCATTTGTAAAATAAAATAACCTGGAAACATAATTCTCCATATCAGTAATAGTCCAGTAAACCAAAGTTGTACAATGCTTCAGTGTGTCACCGTTTTCTGAGACACAGAATTTTTTTTTATTTTTCCATCAGGGAGACAATGTGAAGGCTTGCTTATTTTCTTGTGATGAGCTGTCGTTTTTATTGGTAGAATTTTGAGGGACATACAAGTTTTTCATAGCTTATTATTGCACCTTATACTATATACTGCAAGTCTAATATATACTTACCTTATAACGTTTTCACATCCTGTTCCGTCCAGATGTGTACGGATCCCAGAATTCCAAGCGGTGGAAGTTCGCCGACTGCTATATTGGGACACCCAAGTGATAGGAGTCTCAATATGGAAACCGCTGGTGGTACAAGCCTCTTGCGCGGTACCACGCGTATACGCCGTACGCACCACATACACACACACTCTGTATACTCCGTACGCACCACACACACATGGTATACGCCATACGCACCACCACCACCACACACACACACACTGGATACGCCGTACGCAGCACACACACACACTGTATGTGCCATACGCACCACACACACACACACTGTACACGCCGTACGCACCACACACACACGGTATACGCCATACGCACCACCACCACACACACACACATACTGGATACACCATACGCACCACATACACACACACTGTATATACCGTACGCAGCCTCTTGCGCGGTACCACCAGCGGAACACCATCGCGAACACGCCGTACACGCCGCACACACTGCCGCCAGAATCAGCCGAATGATTCACTGACCGCCGCCATTTTTGTACAGGAGGAGCGCATGCGCAGTTTTAATGTGACCGCCGCTATCTGCCTGCACAAAGATGGCGGAAGTCTGATTTACTGCGCAGGGAGACAGATCAAACGAGAGAACACATGAGGGAAGAAGACAGCATAGGGGTGGAGAGAGAGAGCAGACAAGGGGGAGAGCACATGGGGTACACAGGTCAAAGAAGAGAACACATAAGAGGAGAAGACAGCAGATAGCGGAGCGAGAAAGCGCACAGGGGGGAGAGAGACAGAGCACAGCGGGAAGACAGCTCAAATGGGACAGCAAACAAGGGGATAACACAGCACAGGAAGGAGAGAAACAGCAGACAAGGGGGATAGCACATGGGATAGACAGGTCAAAGAAGAGAGCACAGACAGGAGAAGTCAGCACATGGGGGAAAGAGAGAGTGGATAGGTGGGTGATCACATGAGGGGAGAGAGATTCTCAATGCTGCAAAGCCAACAGCCAAACAGTTTAAACAGTTACATTAGGAGTGAGGGTCCTGCTCACAAGCTTACATTCTACAAGGAAATGGGGGGGGGGACGCAATAGGTGAAAAGTGCTTGTTATTTCAGGTCTGGCAATTATAATAAATAGGGGTTTTCATATAAAGCTGTATGATCCGGTCATCAGCCAGTATGTTTAAGTGCAATATTCAAGTACCGAGTGCAGTTATCTTGTGTATGGAGGGTGTGGAGACAGATGAAGAGAAGGGAACAGATTCTGAATAATATTTAGAAGGAGGGAACAGGGGAAAGTTAATTTACTGAGTAGTTAAGGTGGTAGGCTTGTTTAACCCTTTAACAACATTAGACGTACTAATACGCGTCTGTGCCCTGGGACTTAAGAGCCAGACCCGTATTAGTATGTCATCGCGATCGTGCGCGCACACAGGCTGTGCGGGCGCGATCGCCGCCGGGTGTCAGCTGATTGTCACAGCTGACACCCGATACTATGTGCAGGGAGCGGTCCTGCACCGCTCCCAGCACATTATCCCCCGCAATGCTGCGATCGAAGTCGATCGCAGCATTGCGGTGGCAAGGGGAGGTGATCGCAGATACTCACCTCCTCTTCCGGCCTCCAGCGCTGTCTGCCGTGGTTTCCAGGATGTTGCCATGACGACCCGATGTCGTCATGACAACATCCGGGTCACCAGACAACAGGAAGATTGTTTACACATGCGCAGTGCATCTCCAAACTATCTTCTCCCTGTTCAGCGCTGACAGCCTGCATGGCACAGGGATGGTGCTGCATTCCTGTGCCATGCAGGCGATCAGAATAAAAAAAAGTGAAAGTCCCAGAGTGGGACAGAGTAAAAAAGTGTAAAAACTGTCAGAAAATGAAAAAAAAATAAAAAAAAATTGTAAAAATATAAAAAAAATAAATAAATAAAATAATCCACCAAAAATAAAAATATAATGTACCCATCAATAAATATTATTATTATAAAAAAACCAAAACAATAAAAGTACACATATTTGGTATCGCCGTGTCCGGAACAACCTGACCTATAAAGCTGTCCACTAGTTAACCCCTTCAGTGAACACGGTAAAAAATAAAAATAAAAAAAACGAAGCAAAAAACAATGCTTTATCATCATACTGCCAAACAAAAAATGGAATAACACGCGATCAAAAAGACGAATATAAATAAAAATTAAACCGCTGAAAACGTCATCTTGTCCCGCAAAAAACAAGCTGCCATACAGCTCCATCAGCCGAAAAATAAAAAAGTTATAGCTCTCAGAATAAAGCTATGCTAAAAAATAATTTTTTTCTATAAAATTGCTTTTATTATGTAAAAGTGCAAAACATAAAAAAACGATATAAATGTGGTACCGCTGTAAACGTACTGACCCGAAGAATAAAGCTGCCTTATCAATTTTACCACACGCGGAACAGAATAAAAAAAAACAAAAAAAACAATTCCTGAATTGTTGGTTTTTGTTTATTCTGCTCCCAAAAATCGGAATAGAAAGCGATCAAAAAATGTCACGTGCCTGAAAATGGCACCAATAACAACGTCAACTCATCCCGCAAAAAGCAAGCCGTCACATGACTGTCTGCGAAAATCTGGAAAAATTATAGCTCTCAAAATATGGCGATGCAATAACTAGATTTTACAAAAAATGCGTCTTTTAGTGTGTGACAGCTGTCAGTCATAAAAACCCCATATGATTCTGGTATCACTGTAATCGCACCGACCCGAAGAATAAAGTCGTCTAATCACTTATACCGCACGAGGAACGGCGTAAAAAATAAAGTCTCGGGTTAGGGTTGGGCTTGGGTTAGGGCTAGGGTTAGGGCTGGGTTTGGGGTTAGGGTTGTGATGGGGTTGGGATTTTTTTCAAAAGTAAGAAAAAAGATGACGATATGGCGACTAGTGTTGAGCGCAAGTGCTCGCTACTTGAGTTTGCATCGGGTGCTCGGGTATGCATTGAGTATCGTGGGTATTTGAGTAACATGCTCGAGTCTCCGCCCCATATGCTTCGCGGCCAAAATAACTTTGCGGGGATTGCCTGCCATGCACGAGCAATGGTTTTTTTTTTAATAACCGTGAAACATGCGGGGCAGGGACTCGAGCATGTCACTCGAGCACACACAGTACATGGTGCATACCTGAGTACCCGATGCAAACTCAAGTAGTGAGCACTTGCGCTCAAGACTAATGACAACTTATTCAATATGATGACCTAATGCTATCAAATTCTGTGTCATACCTCTGGGTTCAAAATGTTCACTATACACCTTAATAAAATCCTTGAGGGGTATAGTTTCCAAAATGGGGTCACTTGTGGGGAAGCTCCACTGTTTAGGCACATCAGGGGCTCTCCAAACGCGACATGGTGTCCGCTAACAAATTGAATGGAAAATCGGCTCAAATTGTTAGCGGACGCCATGTTGCGCTTGGAGAGCCCCTGCGTGCCTAAACATTAGAGCTCCCCCACAAGTGACCCCATTTTGGAAACTAGACACCCCAAGGCACCTATCTAGATGCATAGTGAGCACTTGGAACCCCTAGGTGCTTCACAAATTGATTTGTAAAAATGAAAAAGTGAAAAAAAAACACTTTTTCATTTTTACAAATCAATTTGTGAAGCACCTGGGGGTTCCAAGTGCTCACTATGCATCTAGATAGGTGCCTTGGGGGGGTCTAGTTTCCAAAATGGGGTCACTTGTGGGGGAGCTCCAATGTTTAGGCACATCAGGGGCTCTCCAAACGCAACATGGCGTCCGCTAATTATTCAAGCAAATTTTGCAATCAAAAAGTCAAATGGCACTCCTTCCTTCCGAGCCCTGCCGTGCGCCCAAACAGTGATTTTTCCCCACATATGGGGTATCTGCGTGCCCAGGGGAATTTTCACAACAAATTTTGGGGTCCATTTTTTGTTGTTACCCCTGTGAAAATAAAAAAAATTGGGTCTAAATTAAAATTTTTGTGAAAAAAGTTAAATGTTCATTTTTTTCTTCCACATTCCAAAAATTCCTGTGAAGCACCTGAAGGGTTAATAAAGTTATTGAATATGGTTTTGAGCACCTTGAGGGGTGCAGTTTTTAGAATGGTGTCACTTTTGGGTATTTTCTGTCATAAAGACCTCTCAAAGTGACTTCAAATGTGATGTGGTCCCTAAAAAAATGGTTTTGTAAATTTTGTTGGAAAAATGAGAAATCGCTGATCAACTTTTAACCCCTTCAGCTCCCTAAAAAAAAAAAGTTTTGGTTTCAAAATTGTGCTGATGTAAAGTAGACATGTGGGAAATATTATTTATTAACTATTTTGTGTGACATATCTCTCTGATTTAAGGGCATAAAAATTCAAAGTTTGAAAATTGCTAAATTTTCGAAATTTTCGCCAAATTTCTGTTTTTTTCACAAATAAACGCAAGTGATATCGAAGAAATTTTACCACACTCATGAAGTACAATATGTCACGAAAAAACATTCTCAGAATCAGGGGGATCCGTTGAAGCATTCCAGAGTAATTACCTCATAAAATGACAGTGGTCAGAATTGTAAAAATTGGCCTGGTCATTAACGTGCAAACCACCCTCGGGGGTTAAGGGGTTAAATAGATGGGTTTTTAAAGCGCGCTTGAAGACATTGGGGCTAAGTATCAGTCAGATCGCCTGGGGTAGTGCATTGTACAATGTAAGTCAATGGGAAATGCGAGTAATTTTCTGGACCCTACAAAAGGGTCTGGGGGCCTGAGAAAAAGGCTGAAATGGATAGGAAAGTGATGGAACAGAATGGGAAGAGCCTGGAGAATATGCCTGCATGCATTTCTGACTCACATATGGTTTCTGGGAATAAGTTTGTCGCAATATTACGCCACTTTTACAGACACACAATAACAACCTAACCTAAATTGCATTTAACAGGCCAAAAAGGTTAAGAAACAGTTTTTCCTGCATAATCACTTGTATATAAGGCTAAATAAACCAGAGAAACCAAAAAAATATCCCTTTTAGCGTTTGCTCACGCATACTGTTGTGGCTTTTTTTTCGCCTTTTTTCAATTGGGAGGGCCCTGACTTATACATTTTGTAGGTCCCTCTGTCATACATCATTTTTAGTTTGCTATTCCCCAGCATTTTACAAGCACAGCTAGAACGTACCAGTAGGTATGTTTATCTTTGACCTAAGAGGCCTCAGGTGGCTCTGTAACATGAGTTTTGGAGGGACAGCTGTTACTTAGACATTTGGGCGGTCCCTCCATCATTGACACTCAGATAGTGGAATACATATTCCATAGCAGTTTACAATGTGCAATTTGTAGCGTTGGGCTTGACCCTCCTCCTCCTCCTGCTCCACCTCCTCCACCACCTTGTGATTCTGCGGCCTTAAATTCAAATGTTCAGAGGGCCTGCAGTAGGCAGGAAAGCTGAGTTTTGTGAGAGCCCTAGTGTGGCCCTGTAATATACATTGTGAAGTGCTCTCCTCTAGAAATTTTGGAGGTGCCTCGTACATTTGAGAGTGCCCTCACTTATTCATATTCTAGGGTCCTCACTCTATTATTTAACTCATTTAAGGGCAGAGACTACAGAGAAAAAGGCCAAGAGACATGGAGTACTTGAAGGTAGCAGTGAGTGTGGCCTGCAATCCTCAGGTATTGCTGAACTCTTTGAACCGGAAAAATAAAGCTGCACTGGTCAACTGGATGATGAGCTCAAATATATCACTTGTGCAAGTCAATGGACAAAGGATATATGGTGCCCCCCTCCAGGATGGGTTGGAGAAGCTTCTCCAAATGGCTCAGAAATTTTGATTGTCAATATTCCCAAGATTATATAGCAAGAGAAGGCTTCTTGATACTGTACTACTTGGTCCAGTGCAGAATGTGCATCGTATTTCCAAAAATTACTCCTGGGGGCTGTGTCATAGGAGCAGGGAAATTCCATGACAAGGGCCTCCCTTGACAAACATTATCTGTTTTAATAACATTATATTAACGATGGAGTACTGTAGTAGTTGTGGCCCTCAATTCAAGTTTTCAGAGGGCCATCAGTCGGTCATCAACAGTCAGTGTAAATTTCTATTGAATATGTATCCCCTATCTCAGTCACAATGTGGCACAAGTCAGGCATGTTTTTTTGCCAAATAGGGTGACTGACAGTACATTTCTATTGAATATGTATCTCCTATCTCAGTCACAATGTGGCACAACCTGTTACAAGGGCCTCCAATGACAAATATTTGTTTGGTAGGACCACTGTACATTCCAGATTTGTCTACTGCACAATGTGCATGCGGTTTGTAAAAATTAGCCCTATGAGCTGAGTCATGGTTGACGCAGGAAGCCTCCATCCCAAAGGCCTCCAATCACAAATAGTAGTTAGGCTGGAGTAAGAATACTGTCCTGGTTTGTCCACTGCACAATGTGCATAGGGTTTGTAAAAATTAGCCCTATGGGCCGAGTCATGGTTGACAAAGGAAGGAAACGAGTTTTTATGTGAAGGGGGTGACGTTAACAGCAGTAGCATGAATCTGCATTTTTGGTGAATTTAGGTTGGCTTGCTGTCATCTGGAGGGATTACAAACTGTGGAGTTATCCAGTCCTTGTTGAATTTAATCAGAGTAAGTCTTTCTGCATTTTCCGTGGAAAGGCGTGTGCGCCTATCAGTGGTGATTGACCCAGCGGAACTGAAAACACGTTCAGACACCACACTAGTAGCCGCGCAGGCCAGCACCTCCAAGGCATATAACGAAAGGTCGGGCCAAGTGTTCAGCTTAGACACCCAATAATTAAAGGGAACTGAAGCGTGAGAAAGGACGCACGTATGGCCACTTAATAACCCCTTGACCATGTTCTGCAACGTATCCCTCCTTGGCATTATTACAGGCACAGATAGCCCTTGCTGTTGTGCTGGTTTATTGAAAATTGCCCAATTTGTGCACATTTTCCCCCCACCTCTGATGGAGTTGGTGTTCATGTCTCTCCCCATTATCCCTTGGTGTTTAAAAGAGCCGGTACCTCTGCCACCAGCATTGTCTGAGGGTGATGTTTTCAGCAACTGATCTACAACGGCCCTCTTGAACGATTCCATTGTAAAACTCTTTAGTGACTCCATAAGGAGAGAAGAAAATTTCTCCTTATAACGTGGATCGAGAAAGGTGGCCAACCAGTCTAGGTTGTTATATAAAATGTGTATCATGCGAGGGTCTTGCCACAGACACTTACACATGAACTTTCCCATCTGGGCTAAGCTGCAAAAAGGCAATTGTTCTGTGTCCCCAACAGCAGAAACAGTACCCATCCTCTCCTCACGCTGACTCGTCTCCTCCTCCACCTCTTCCTTTCCAGCCCATCCAGGCTGAACAACTAGGTTCAGCACGTGAGCCATGGATGGCACGTGTACCAGCTTGCCGACCTTTAAAGCCGCCACCAGGTTATGCCCATTATCGCAGACGACCAGACCTGGTTGGAGGTGCAGCGGGGAGAGCCACTGATTGGTCTGTTGTTTTAAAGATTGCCATAGCTCTATTGCAGCAATTGCTTTCTGATCTAAACAGATCAGTTTCAGCAGAGCGTGTTGCCGCATTGCTGATGCAGTGCTGCACAGGTCCCAGCTTGGCAGTGATGGGGAGGGTATTTCAGCAGAGGATGAGGAGCAGGAGGAGGGGAAAGAGGAAGTGGAGTATGAAGAGGCGGAAACCCTGACAGAAATTGGGCCCGCTATTCTTGACGTTGGGTAGGATGTGTGATGTTCCAGTTTGCGCCTTTGTCCCACCCTCCACCAGGTTCACCCAGTGTGCCGTGACAGAAATGTATCATCCCTGTCCACAACAACTTGTCCAGGTGTCTGTTGTTAGGTGGACCTTCCCAGTTATGGCATTGGTGAGAGCACGGTTCAGATTGTTTAGCACGTGCTTGTGTAACGCAGGGATGGCACACCAGGCAAAATAGTGGTGGCTGGGAACACTGTATCGTGTGGCAGCCACAGCCATGAGATCTTGGAAAGACTGTGTTCCCACAAGCCTAAATGGCAACATCTCCACAGCTAGCAATTTGGCAATGTGCGAGTTTAGTATTTGTGCCTATGGGTGCGTGGCTGGGTATTTATGCTTTCTTTCCAAGCTCTCAGGCACAGAAAATTGGATGTTTTGCTGGGACAAGGAAGTGGATGAGGCTGATGTTTGTTGTGTGTGAGCAACCGCAGCTTGTGGGCAGGAGGTATGAGCACCTGCTTCCTGAACAGCAGATTCTGAAGGACATAGCACAGGCGACAGGGCATTGGTTTGACCCGCAGACGGAGATTTGGTACCCTGGTGTTCCGCCCATCTACTGGGGTGCTTGGCTGCCATGTAGTTTCACATACTGGTGGTGTTCAGCTTGCCTTTGCCCTGGCCTCTGCTCAACTTGGTATGGCCGATGCTACAGACTACAATGTTTTTCTCTGAAGGACTTTCAGAAAAAAATTCCACACAGCAGCTGAATGCTCCCTTGCCCTGACTAGGTGCACAGCGGGGATGCTCTTGGGAACAGTTGACCCAGTTCTCACTCTGGGCAAACCACAACCCCTTTGTGCCTGTGTTGGTGCTACATGGTGCTATGGTGCTACATGGTGCTATCTTTCTCTGTGTTGCTGTCATGGTGCTATCTTTCTCTGTGTTGCTGTCATAGCTATGCATGCCAACGGTCCAGGTCGGATCAGTGGACTCATCATCGACCACCTCATCTTCTATCTCATCCGCCTTCCCAGTTGACATTGTAGACTAACCTGATGACAACTGTGTCTCATCATCATCAGCCTCCACCTCTGGAGACAGTAAATGACGTTCCTTAAAGTGGCATTCTTCTGGTCGTAGGTCCACAAATACTTGAGCATCAATGCACGCCACCTCCTTTTGTCCCTCTTCAATGCTGCACAATGATAGGCTGGAGACAACCAAAGGATACATACCAAACAGATCCTCGGAGTGGCCAAGCTTGGGGTCATATATCTCCTGTGATTGAGAATGATAGGAGGATGGAGAACCAGCTTTAGGATTGGATGGGCCAGCCTTCTGTGTATCGACAGTAGACTGTGTGGTTGTGGAAGATTTGTTTCTGCTTGGCAAATGCGTAGAGGCCTTGTCTGCTATCCAAGACAGAATCTGCTCTCGCTCTTCTGGCTTCCACACACGTTTACATTCCAGGAACATAGTGGATGCATCAAGCTTCTTCTGACCTGACACAGAATGAGTGCCTTCTCGCGCACCACTGACCACACCACGTCCATGTACCTTAACAACAGGCTTTTTTTGCATTTTGGGTTTTGTTGATAGATTTTCAGATGTTGATGGCACAAGCCAAGCTAGCTGTCACAGCCAAAATAGTGGGTAAAATGGCCTGGTGCGTGCTTGGTAGCAGGCAGTAGGAAATGTTTGGACTACTGCTTTGTGCAGCACACTAAACGCTTTTTTAAGTGGATGAATGTGAACAGAAGACAGGCTGTCACCCCAAAAACAGCGGGGAAAATGGCCTGGTGCGTGCTTGGTAGCAGGCAGTAGGAAATGTTTGGACTACTGCTTTGTGTAGGGCACTAAACACTTTTTCTGAGCTGGAAGGTTCATTCTGCCTCTCAGTCAGGTCCATGCTTCTACTAAGGGTTCAGTCTCTCAGCCCTTATCCATATGAATGTCACTTGACAAATGGTAAGGTTTTAATATTAGAGTTAGGACTGTCCCATAAGGGTTGCCGTGACATGGCGGGATGGCTTTTACATTAGATTGATCAAAATTTATGTTAACTAAATGCCCTTTATTATTTATCATTATTTTTATGCACTTTGTGATTTATCCATTTACCTTTGAGTATTTGTGTATTGTGCTTTCGTTTTTGTTTTTTTCTGTTTAATGGCCTTATGTGAACATGCATTTACATTTTGCATGCACACCAATTTACATTTCAGTTCAGACTCCCAGGTTTTAAATGCTATGTTAAGTGAACTAATGTGAACAGAAGGAAGGCTGTCACACCATAAACAGCGGAGAAAATGGGCTGGTGCGTGCTTGTAGCAGGCAGTAGGAAATGTTTGGACTACTGCTTTGTGTAGGGCACTAAACACTTGTTTAAGTGGACTAATGTGGACAGAAGGCAGGCTGTCACCCCAAAAACAGCGGGGAAAATAGACCTGTGTTTTTAAAAAAGAAGACAGCACAAAATTATACTAATCTGTGTGCTGGAAAAATATTGCTTTGCCTCTGACAAGCGCTGTTTTAGGATGGACACTGGAAGAACACTTTATCCTCTCCCTAACTAATACACAATCTCTCCCTTCCTGTACTCTGACTTTGTTGTATGTCTTCAGCTCTGAAAAGAGCTATTTTTTGATGGTATTATGAAGCTAGTGAGCGGCTCCATTAAACTGTACCTGCTTGAGTATCTCCCCCTTCCTACTCTACACTGAACTAGTATACACTGCAGGTAGCCCTTAAAAGGGCTTTGGTTTTATCAAGAGGCCTAAACACCCTCCCTAGCAGCTCAGCGATCTCTCCCTATGCTTATACAACACAGGCTCCAGATGCAATTTGCATAAAATGGCGGTGGTAGGGCTTAAATAGACCAGCCAATCACAGTAATGCCACAACCAAGATGTCTGCGGCATTACTGTGATTGGTTAAGAAGCCCAGCATGTTTAGTGGCTGCAAAGGAGGCGCCAAAACTGCAGGGGGGAACATCCGATTATAGCAAGGTGAGTACACAAATACTCGCAATATAGCGAGTAACACGAATACCATACTATCCATGCGAATAGCGGATAGTAATGAATACACTCGCTCATCACTATTGGCAACCTGACTGATGCATTAAAAATATTTAACATACAGAAATGTGTCAGGTGATTTGTTGAATTAAGCAAGTTTTTATTTTGTTCCATATTTTTTTCTTGATATATACTTTAGTTTAGATGGGGAAATGCAGTATTTTATTAGCACTTGTTCTACCTTTCTATCATTTTCTTTCTCACACAACTGGCACATGAGTCACTACAGAAGAAATCCTACATATCGCACCCATTGGTGCACAAATTTGAAGACAACCTTCGCTATTGTCCAACTGCAGGTGGGTGAGGTTTCAGTGACAGGACCTTACCTTATTGGATTTGGTTTTGCTGGTGCTGAAACAACTACTAGCTATGATTGACCATAGGACTAATGTTATCTTTAAAATACTGCAGCCATTTATGACTACTTTATGTGGGCGAGAGTTTCATGCAGCACATTATTTGTTTAACAGTTTACCAAAAAATAGCACTATGATAGCTCAAAATAAAGACATCAGGGAAAAGCAAGTAACTGGTCTGGTATCACAAATCATACAAATGTGGACATAATGGATTTCACTCATTTAGTAGTTGTGGTCAAATTTTTCAATTCTCTTAGGGTACAAGTGGAATGGTGGCATCGTGAAATGTGAGTAGTTGGCTTAAACCTTTATGCCAATAACTACCACTGATAGGAATCCTGGCATTGGCAGGAAAGCAAAAAAGATTCACCTGAATATTAAAAATTAAATTGGCCAAGTTGTTTTTAAACTGCGCAACATTATACTACAGGAAAATCTCAGTGAAAAGATGTCATATTCTCAACTAAACACTGTGATGGCAACAGTTGCTACAATCGCGAATTTCTTGCAAATTCAATCTGTCTTGAGGTACAGGCAATTGTAAGCAAACAAAGGCAACCCACTTCAATACAGTGTCAGGTGGCTGAGTAGTGGGAAAGTGCTGAGACTTTTGTGAACTGCATTAATACAATAAAAGCCTTTTGTGCTTTACAGGACCAGCATTAACCAGAGCAGGAGGACGTCAGTAGGTTTGATAAAGGTATGTTTTCACAGACATTACATTACACTTGAATAAATTCAATGTCTGCATAAAAAGAGCTGAACAAAAGTAATGGTGCTGTTTGGATGTGGAAAGCATTCATAATCCAAATGTAAAGTTGTAGATAAAGATACAGAAAAGGGACATTTTGCTATTTCAAGCTCTTGAGAGATCTTTTCACTCATCATTTGGTTAGCAGTCTTGATATTACCAGGTACACAAGAGGGCTTGAGATACAATTTTTTGGATGATTCTAAGATTTTGAAAGATATTGGCAAATACTTTTTTGCAACTCATCTGGACAAGCTTAACGTAAAAGACATGCCCACTTATTGAATGGATGAGCATTGATGACTTTGAAATGCAACTCCATATACTGTATATTAATAACTTTCCCTTACCTAAGTCATGAATATGGAGATAACCAAAGATTTGGAATGCCTCTGTGCAAATAAAGGCATGGCCTTCCTTTTCTTTGAGCTTGACATTACGTTGGTATAGCCCCCCTCTGCTGGGTGTCCACTAGTCAGGGCCTCAGTTCTTCTTGACCCTTATTCACTTTCACATCATTAGACATATGTTGAGGTTTTAATATTAGAAGTTATGACATTTTTTTATGAAAATTATGTTAACCAAGTGCCCTATATTATTTTCATGCACTATAGCTGTTTATTAATTTATTTATTGCAGGTGATTTGCTCATTTTATTTTTATCTAATGTTTTGTAAGATTTTGAAGCTTATCTATGGAAATGTTTGCCCAATTATTCAGAAGAGTGTTTATGATATTTGAAGTGAAGGTTTGGCTCACATTTACCGTTTTAGTTTATACCAAGGATGTATGATGAGATAGATCTCAAGTCTCTATGGACCTTGTGTGTTGCATAGTGGGGCCCAATGATGCTGGAACAAAAAAGGGTCTTCTTCTTTTGCAAACTGTTCCCACATAATTGGAAACATACAATTGCTCAACATGTCTTGGCATTCTGAAGCATTAAGATTTCCTTTAACGTAACTAAGGGGTCTAAGGCAACCCCTAAAAAATAACTGCATAGCAATATGCCTCCTTTTTAAACATTATAATAAGTACAATGCAGTCAGACAAGTATCATTTTTTCTGGCATTTGCCAAACTAAGACTTGTCCATCAGACTTCAAGAACATATTTAAAGAACATATTTCCACTAGTGATGGGCAAGCACTAAAATGCTCGGGTACTCGTTGCTTGGGTCGAGCACATTGGAACACTCAGGTGCTCGACCCGAGCAATGAGCCCAATGTAAGTCTATGTGAAACTCGAGCATTTTTCAGGCGGCTCCCCCCGGCGGTCTGTAGAGGCCCTAAAAATTGCCCAAATCGATGGGAACAGTGCTCAAATGACATGGGAACAGCATGGGGAAGACCCCTGGAAGAATCTCTGACTCCCAGGTCACTACTGTCAACAACTTTATCAGAGTATTACCCCACTTTTACGGACTCACAAAAAAACATACAAAAACGAAACCAAAATGGATTTTCCTGGGAAATATGTTAAGGAACATCCTTTCCAGGGTAATAACTTGTAAGGCAAAATAAATAACCAAAAACAAAAATACTCCTCCACACCTTGGGCTATGTTCACACGTAGCGTTTTTGATGCGTTTTTGCACTTTTGCATTGCTTTCAACCAAGACAAATACATTCACCAGGAAATGTCATTTTAACATTTTACAACCTTATCTGGCCATGTGGTGTGTGACACATCATCAGACACATGCATACAGTGCTGAAAAGACATGGGAACAGCATGGGGAAGACCTCTGGAGGCATCTCTGACTCCCAGGTCACTGCCTAAAAGTGTGCCCATCATAAGTAATCCTTGGCGCATGCAAAGATGCCTCCTGCCATGCATCTGTCGTTGCAGACTTGCAACAATCACCGTCCACGTCCTTGTCCCAGAGCAGTGTTCAGTTGTCCCTACCCCATTCCTTGGAATGCAAGCGCAAGTATGCAGCCAGCCACCCACCAACCCACAGGCTGCAATACTATACTGCCAAATTTTTGACAGCTGCTTGCACTTGAAATGTGGCCTTTTAGGCTCATAGAGGCGGAAGCTGTCCACAATCTTATGGCGGCGGCGACCGGGTATCCATACTCGGTCCCCAGCCACCACTATTTGTCCCGGTGTCGTCTCTGCCTTCCACAAGCACGGGTCCCACAATATTATCCGTGCCCTCCCCAGTGCAGTTACTGGAAAGGACTGCCTAACCACAAACACGTGGACAGGTGAATGTAGCCAGGGACATTACGGAGCTAGTCCACAGCTTTTTTTTGCTGAGAGTTGTATTTCACCACAGCCATATTCTTTAGCTTGGTCAAAGGACTGGCATAGAGGGAAACCGTATCTACTTTGGGTGTCATTTTTCCCAAGAAGTCCTCTAAAGCAGCTTGTTGCAGAAGCAATGGCAGCCAATCCAACATCAACTCGCACTTCTCGGTGGTGCTTTGACAAACAAACATCTTTCTTTGCACATTTAATTTCATGAATACAGAGTTGGACTATGGCCTGATCTGCAATGCGGTTTGAGAAATAACATGCATAAGCACGTCAGATCCACATTAAAAAAGCAGCCATAGAGTGTCCGGGAATCTTCCCTCACACTTTTCTTAGCCAGGGCTGCTTCTCGGCAGGGTTGGACGGACCCACCAGAAAACTGGAGACTCCTCCGGTGGGCCTTGGCTTCTCCTTCAGGAGAGTTCATAGTGCCGAGATGAGGCCATGATGATGATAGATGCCACTATCCGTTTAGTTTTCTGTTACTTGGAATGCAATGGCAAGTATGCAGCCAGCCACCCACCCACAGGCTGCAATACTAAAATGCCAGATTTCTGGGCAGCTGTTTGCACTTGAAATGTGGCCTTTAACCCCTTTACCCCCGAGGATGGTTTGCACATTAATGACCAGGCCAATTTTTACAATTCTGACCACTGTCAATTTATGAGGTAATTACTCTGGAACGCTTCAACAGATCCCCCTGATTCTGAGATTGTTTTTTCATAACATAATGCACTTCATGATAGTGGTAAAATTTCTTCAATATCACTTGCGTTTATTTGTGAAAAAAAATGGAAATTTGGCAAAAAATTTTGAAAATTTCACAATTTTCAAAATTTAAATTTTTATGCCCTTAAATCAGAGAGATATGTCACACAAAATAGTTAATAAATAACATATCCCACATGTCTACTTTACATCAGCACAATTTTGGAACCAAAATTTTTTTTTGGTAGGGAGCTATAAGGGTTAAAAGTTGACCAGCGATTTCTCTTTTTTACAACAAAATTTACAAAACCATTTTGTTTAGGGACCACATCACACTTGAAGTCACTTTGAGGGGCGTTTATGACAGAAAATGCCCAAAAATGACACCATTCTAAAAACTTCACCCCTCAAGGTGCTCAAAACCACATTCAAGAAGTTTGTTAACCCTTCACGTGCTTCACACCAATTAATTGAATGTGAAGAGAAAAAATTAGCATTTAACTTTTTTTCACTAAAATTTTATTTTACACCCAAATTTTTTATTTTCACGAGAGTACTAGGAGAAATTGGACCCCAAAAGTTGTTGTGAAATTTCTCCTGAGTAGCTGATACCTCATATGTGGGGGAAAGCCATTGTTTGGGCGCACGGCAGGGCTCGGAAGGGAAGGAGTTCCATTTGACGTTTTCAATGCAAAACTCGCTGGAATTCACAGCAGACCCCATGTCGCGTTTGGAGAGCCCCTAATATGCCTAAACAGTGGAAACCCCCCACAAGTGACCCCATTTTGGAAACTAGACCCCTTAAGGAATTTATTTAGATGTGTGGTGAGCACTTTGAACCCTCAAGTGTTTTGCAAAGGATTATGACGTAGAGCCGTGAAAAAGAAAATCATTTTTTTTCCACAAAAATGATATTTTAGCCGCAATATTTTAATTTTTACGAGGGTACTACTAGAAATTGGACGACAAACGTTGTTGTGCAATTTCTCCTGAGTACACTGATACCTTATATGTGGGGGAAAGCCATTGTTTGGGCACACGGCAGGGCTCGGAAGGGAAGGAGCTACATTTGACGTTTTCAATGCAAAACTCGCTGGAATTCACAGCGGACCCCATGTCGCGTTTGGAGAGCCCCTGATGTGCCTAAACAGTGGAAACCCCCCACAAGTGACCCCATTTTGGAAACTAGACCCATTAAGGAATTTACTTAGATGTGTGTTGAGCACTTTGAACCCTCAAGTGTTTTGCAAAGGTTTATGTCGTAGAGCCTTTTGAAGCATTCTTTCATGCACAGGCCAGGTTTGTTGGGGCAGGTGTCACATTGATAAATGGTGTCCTTGCGTATTCCCCTTTTATAACACACTCGGCACTTCTTTTGTGACTTACCTTTTTTTCCGCATGAGACAAATGGATTCTGGAGGCGCTCCCGTGGAAGAAAGAGTAACAAAAAAATTGTTGAATCTTCCAATTTTTTGGTTACTCTTTCTTCCACAGTAGCGCCTTCAGAATCCATTTGTCTTAGTTTGTTTACGTGGTGGCTGTCTGTCGGGTAGGACAAATATACCCCCACCATCTATGGAATAGCTGCAAACCGTGGTCTGAGAACCCTAATAACGGACAAATTCCTCAAATAGAGTTGTGCCTATCAGCACAACTTGCTCAGGCGAGCATAAAAGATTTTATATTCTTTTAAAATTTCCTGTCTCTACTTACTACGATCAGGTAGCGCTCTCTTTCCCTTTTTCCTCCACTTCTTTCTACCCAGGAACAATCACTTTTTTTCCGCTGTGAGGGATCTGCCCCGGGAAATGCTGGCCCGGTACAATTCGAGGTCCTTCAGTTCCAGAAGGACTGGGGCCTGCTCCGTTACCACTGCCAAATATCAGGGCCTTGATAACTGTCTCCTGAAAGTGAAGATATGACGCAGATGTCTGGCCTGCACATTGTGACAGAAGGAAAGCGTTGTGCATTGCCATCTGTACAAGGTGCACCGCCAGCTTCTTACACCATGCCTTGGCCTTTCTCAAAGCACTGTATGGCTGGAGGACTTGATCAGAGAGATCATCTCCCCCCATGTTCTTGTTGTACCCCACTGCACAGTCTGGTTTGGCGACCTGTGTAGTGGAACCTCGTATAGTGCTGAGGATGCTGCCATCACCATGTATGGTGGTCAAGAGAAGGACATCCCTCTTGTCCTTGTACTTGTCGACCAACAGGTGGTCGCTACATTGGGCTCTGCTCTCACCCCTTCTAAGCAGCTGCCCAATTAGCGTCTTTGGGAGGCCTCTCTGATTTTTGCAGACAGTACCGCAAGCTGTGGTACGTCGCACAGAGAGGTACTTGAAGAGAGGGACACTGGTATAAAAGTTATCCACGTACAAGTGATAACCTTTATCCAGCAGTGGGTGCACCAAGTCCCACACAATTTTCCCACTCACTCCCAGAACAGGGGGGGCATTCAGGGGGTTCAATCCGGGAGTCCTTCCCTTCATAAACTCTAAACTTGTGAGTGTACCCTGAGGTACTCTCACAAAGTTTATACAGCTTGATCCCATACCTGGCCCTCTTACTGGGCAGGTAGTGCCGGAATCCAAGCTGCCCCTTAAAATGAACTAGGGACTCATCAACGCAGATGTCCCTATGGGGCACATACACTTCAGCAAACTTGTTGTTGAAGTGCTCGATGACCGGCCGAACTTTGAAAAAACGATCAAAGTTCGGGTCATCACGTGCAGGACACCTTGCATTATCTTGGTAATGCAAGAACTTGTGGATGGCCTCAAAGCGTCTCCGGATCATGACCATTCGGAACACTGGAGTGTTATTCAAAACGTCAACACTCCAGTATTGCCGAACCTCTGGTTTCTTCAGGATCCCCATATGAGGGACCAGGCCCCAAAAGTCATCACTTCTTCTGCGTCTACAGGAGACCAGTTAGAAAATGATGAAGAGGGGTTTTGTTCCAAAAATTGATGAGCGTATAAATTAGTTTGGCCCACCATGAGGTTTATAAAATCCTCAGAGAAAAATATTTTGAAAAAGTCTATTTCTGTGAGGCCGGTTGGTTCAAACTTGATTCCTGATTCCGCCACGAAATCAGGAATCAGTGGCTCATAATTTTCAGGGGGGGCGAGGTCCATATGGGGTCAGTAGTGGGGGGCGCTGGATTATCTTCTCTCCTGTGACGACTGCGGGGCGGTCCAGCAGCACCTGAGGAGGAAGAGGAGGAGGAGGAAGAAGAGGAGGAAGAGGAGGACGATGAGGCGTCGGAAAAGTAAAGAAATGTGGGATCCTCACCCTCACTGTCAGTGTCAGTGTCGGAGGCAAGAATAGCGTATGCCTCCTCCGCTGAATAGTGAGTTTGGGATGAGCCGGCCATTTTTTTTTTCTTGTGTATGTGGTGCGTGTGTGTCAGTACTTTATTTAGAGTGTGTGTGTGTCAGTGTGCTTGGTGTGAACTTTTTAATTCTGAAAAAAAAAGAGAAAAAAAGGAACTACTGTAGGTGCAAACAGCGAGCACGAGTGCGGATCGGTGAACTATGTCACCAATCAACTCTCGGCAGCTGCTGGGTGTGTGCGCGGATGTGGTGCAAAGGTGGGGGGGAGTGTAAAACAGTGAGCACAAGTGCGGATCAGTGATCTGTGGTCACTAATCAGCGCTCAGCAGCTGCAGAAAGCAAGGGAAAATAAATGGATAAAAGTCAAGCGATCAAGTCCTGATCAAGTAATGATTAGTGTTGAGCCACCCCCGTAGTGTTCGAGTTCGGTTCGGTTCATCGAACACCCGTGTGTTCGCCGAACTGTTCGTCGAACTGTTCGTCGAACACCTTCGAACACCGTTAAAACCAATGGCAGGCAAACAAAAACACATAGAAACACATAGAAAACACCTTCAAAGGTGTCCAAAAGTTGACAAACTGCTCAGAAGACACAACTAACACATGGAAAAGTGACAAGTACATATAGTCATGCGAAAAGAAAAGAGGTGGAGGAGTAAAAGGAGGGAGAGACACAGATATAGGCATGTCATGCCCTTCTAAAATCCAAAAAGTGAGAAGCCGACACGTTCAGTCCGCTCCTGCCCGTGCCACCTCCGTGTCGCCGGGTTTGTGCCAGAGCCGCGGTGAACCCTGACGGCCAGCCCCCCTCTCCCAATACTGGTGCCTGTCCGCTGGTGGGTCGAGCGAGCCCCCCTGTGGTGGAGGCAGCTCTAAGCTTTTTAATTTAAATTGTCTCTCTAATTTGAATGAATACACTTTAAATCCATTTACAAGGATCTATTGGAGGGCAAGTCTCATGCCAGCAGCCGCGTAATTCCAGCTCCAGTAGCGTCCACTAAAGCTGCTGCAGTTAAAAAGCTTTTATAAGGATCGAGCTCGGCTGTCCACCGCAAGGCATCCTACTGCCAGTCCCAGCCCCTATGCCTTGGGGTGCCTCCTGATGCTCTTCACTGAGTATCCCGTGGTCCCGAAGCATTTCCTTTGAAAAAATTAAGTGTCCAAACTACAGGTGTGTAGCTTGCTTAACAGCCGGGATAATCCGCTGACTAGCAGACACTGCTACTAGGCACAAAGTATTTCCTGGGCTAGATGCAGTTAAAAATTTGTAATTAGATACTCTCGTTGGATGCTGAGAAAGCATTCCATAGAGTCTCCTGGCACGCCATATATGATTCTCTTAAAAAGCTTGGGGGAGGGGTCTAGGGGACCCTTTTATAGCCAAAATCACGGCCCTGTATCACAATACGTCACCTAGGCTGAAGATAAATGGAACTGTAGCACCCTGAGGGCTCGGTTGCTACAGAGGTATTGCACCTCACCCAGAGGTGTGATATCTCACTCTCAGATAAGGATGTAGTGTGGATCAGGACCCGACACCTGCATGCATTACACCACATTGCCGTGGGGCAGGGCGACCAATATGCCCCTGAGATGGGCACGACAGTCCCTGTCCCTGGCTGGAGTGGGGGGAGGGAACACTGAGGAAGGGGAACCCTGTAGTGCAGGAGCAGGGAGGAAGCAGTTCCTGGGTGCATTGAGAAGGGAGTATAAAAGGTGGGCACCATCTTAGTTCAGTGCAGAGAAGTCTGAGCAGAAGTGGCAGGGAGCAGGGGCTCTGCATGAGCTCTGCTCCGGAGGCGGGCCTAGTAACAGAGGCCCAGGCCTGGAAGAGGGAGAAGGAAGGAAGAGGAGCGGAGAAGGCTCCAGGAACGAGGAACGAAGGGATCCCAGGGGTGCGGACGGGCGAGTCGCCACCGCACGACCGAATCCACCTGCGTGGAGGAGTCAGGCCAAAGGGGGAGACCGGTCCCCGAAACTAGTGGAGGCAGGAAACGACCCTCAGCTAGAAACAGGAGGCTGTGACATTTTATGTGGCGCAGCCTCTCGCTACACCCGCTAGGAAGGCACCACATAGGGTCAGGGAAACTGGCGCCAAGTTTACCAAGAGGAGGCCCGAGGCAGCCGGACAGAAGGGTTGGTAAGAAAGGCCAGACAAAGGACACACAAAGGGGGTCCTGTGAAGCACTCCAAAGTTATCTGGGAGTTGTCTGAGCCCCTCACCTGGTGAGCACAGTACGACGTGGGCAGCCGTTACCTGCAGACGTGGTCTGGATAATAAGAACTGTGAGTAAAGGCCCTGGACTGCATCACTGACTCCGTGTCGTTACTGCTGCTGCCCTGCACCATCACCCCCATCCTCCGCATACACTGCCTGAGGCTATACTCCTCCCGTGGGGAGTTATGCTACGCTCTGCTGCACCCACAACACCAGCCTCAGCGGTCTGCCCTGGAGCGGCGGTTCACTCTGACCGCAATCCACGGGTGGCGTAGTCGGACATTTAAACATCAAAACCACATAAATAGTTCCGCCACTGGTTTGACCGCCCTGAGTCACGGAACCGGGTCGCCGCCACGGAGACTACAACCACCAGCATCCACCAAAAAGGGTCCAGCTCCGGGTGTCCCAAGGCCCAGGGGGCGCGTCAGAACATTTTCATCACCTTTCACAATCACCAATGGGACAAGGAAGGGATGTTCTCTGTCCCCTCTCTTATACATCCTAGTGACGGAGCACCTGCTCTCATCAATTCGCCATAACCCCAATATTAGGTGGATTGAGGTGGGAGGCACCGAGTACAAGTGCTCTCTATTTGCTGATGATGTCCTAGTATATATCACTCAATCACATATATCCATCCATGCTGTTATGGCTGAAATAGATCACTTTGTTACATGGTCAAATTTTAAAATCAATGCAGCGAAGTCTGAGGCCCTCGATGTCTCCCTCCCCAAATACATATAGGATTCCATCCAGTCCAACTTTCCCTTTGCCTGGCCCTCACAGGGTATCAAATACTTAGGAATTCCTATTCATAGAGACCTCTCCCATCTATGTTATCTTAATTTTGGGCCCTTTATTGAACAACTCCATACAGACCACGGTTGGCAAGTTAGAACTGTAAGATTCACTATGTGAACCACTGGTGTTTTGTGGAAAAGCACATGTACACTGTGTTCCAAATTATTATGCAAAAAGTGTTTAGGAGTGATAAGGGAAGTATTTGTTTGTTTGTCAGTTAAACTCATTGATGGTGATGTGTGTCAGGGCTCTTTATATCACTGTAAGCAATTGCAGACACCTGTGCTAATTAGTTTGGCAGGTGTGTCCAATGAAAGGCAAGACTACTTAAGAAGGCTGTCTCACATTATTAAGCAGCCTACATTTTCTGCCAAAATGGCAAAGAAAAAGGATGTGTCTGCTGCTGAGAAGCAACAAATTGTGGAGTGTTTAGGTCAAGGCATGACTACAATCAACATTGTGCGATGATCAGGATGAAGTGTCTTGGCAATCAAGAAGTATGTAGTTGATTCACAGTACACACGTGTGCGTGCTGATAAGGGCAAATTGAGGATTCTTTCCTACAGGCAATTACGTCAGGTTGAAAGAGCAGCGGCAAAAAAGCCTTGTCATAGCAGCAGACAAGTTTTTGAAGCTGCTGGTGCCTCCAACGTCCCCCGAACAACAAGATGCAGGGTCCTTCAGAGGTTTGCAGCTGTGCATACGCCTTCCTGTCGACCTCCTCTATCCACTTCACACAAGCAGAAACATCCTCCAGTGGGCCAAACATTACATGAAGACTGATTTCAAAACTGTTTTGTTCACGGATGAGTGCCGTGCAGCGCTCGATGGTCCAGATGGATGGAGTGGAGGATGGCTGGTTGATGGACACCCCACGCAAACACGGCTACAGCGCCAACAAGGAGGAGGTGGAGTAATGTTTTGGGCTGGAATCATGGGGAGAGAGATTGTCGGCCCCTTTAGGATCCCTGAAGGCGCTAAAGATGAACTCCATAATGTATGTGGATTTTCTCAAACAGCACTTCCTGCCATGGTTCAAGAAGAAGAACCATGTATTTCACAGCAAGATCATTTTTTTGCATGATAATGCACCATCTCATGCTGCACATAAAACATCTGCATCTCTGGCTGATATGGGCATAAAAGGGGACAAACTTATGGTGTGACCCCCATGCTCCCCTGACCTCTACCCCATTCAGAACCTTTGGAGCATCATTAAAAGGAGTGTCTATGATGGCGGGAGGCAGTTCACATCTAAGCAACAGCTCTGGGAGGGTATTCTGTCCTCATGCAAAACAATTGAAGCAGAAACCATCCAAAACCTGACAAATTCAATGGACGAGAGAGTTCAGAAGCTCCTTTCGAACAAGGGGTCCTATGTGAAAATGTAACATCACCTAGAATAAAGTTTTGAGTTGAAAACTGTTTGATTTCAGTTTCTAACAACCTGCTAATGCTTATAATTTCAAAAATGACCATTTTTTTGGTCTTTATTAAAATGAAAAGGTTGATTGAAAAGTTTGGGGGATCTAAGAGTGTGGCAACCCAGTAGTCATGATTACTTCGAATTCTGACAATATGAGGGTCATGCTGCAGGTAGTGCAGCAAGAAGGCACTTATGTGTCTTGCGCATCTCGGAGCCCCAAAATTATTTTCCGGGCTAGATGCAGCTAAAAATTATTATTAATTTTAAATCTGGTGAAGCTTTAGTATAGATGGCCTAATAGGATCAGTGCTGCACACTGCTACAAAGCCCAAATTATTTTCCAGTCAAGATACAGATAAACATGATTAGTAATTTTAAATCTGGTGGAGCTTATTATAGATGGCCTAATAGAATCAGTGCTGCACACTGCTACAAAGCCCAAATTATTTTCCAGCCAAGATACAGATAAACATGATTAGTAATTTGAAAGCTTAAAACGGTTGGTAGGGTGATTTTAACCAATCATCAAGCTTTTACTCTCCCCAGGATGACACAGGGGTAGAAAAGTCATTTCGGATCCATGATTTGTTCATCTTTATGAACGTGAGTCTGTCTACATTATCAGTGGAGAGCCGCGTGCACTTATCTGTCAGCACACCACCAGCAGCGCTGAACACACGTTCAGACAGAACGCTGGCTGCGGGGCATGACAAGATCTCCAAGGCGTAAGTGGCTAGCTCCGGCCATTTATCCAGATTGGAAGCCCAAAAAGAGCAAGGGTCCAGTGACACAGTCATGGCTTCAATGTTTACTTGGAGATACTCCTGTACCATCGTCTCTAGGCGTTGACTATGTGTCAGACTTCTTGTCTCCTGTGGCCTTGCAAAGGATGGGCTAAAAAAGTGGTGAAATGATTCCGCAAAATTGATGTTACCAGCAGATACTGTGGTTCTGTTACGGTTTGAGTGCTGAACACTTGACGGTCCCACGGTTGGCAAGTTGGAACTGTGAGATTCACTACGTGCACCACTGGTATTTTGTGGAAAAGCACATGTAAGATTCTGCAACAGTCTCTGCTGATACTCCTGCATGCGTGCATCCCTTTCTATGGCAGGAATAATTTCTGCAAATTTACTTTTGTACCGGGGATCTAACAGTGTGGCAACCCAGTAGTCAGGATTATTTCTAATTCTCACAATTCGAGGGTCATGTTGCAGGTAGTGCAGCAAGAAGGCACTCATGTGTGTTGCGCATCCAGGAGCACCAAGTCCCTGTTGTGTTGGTGGCGAGGTAACAATCATGCTTCCTTCCTCTGTCCTCTCCCCCCAACCTCGCACAACAGAAATGTGATCAAGGTCTCCCTCATCTGATGAGTCTTCCATCAGTTCGTCCTCCACTTTTTCCTGGGCTCCTGCACCTTCCTCACTAGTTTGGCTGCTACCATGCGCCCTGGTAAAACCATCTCCCCCACCCTCACATGCCTGCCGCTTTGGTGCTGCCGACCGTCTGGACCTTGCAGATGTTAGCCCTTCCGCATACAACTCCTCCTCCTCTACTTCCTCCACCTCCTCTTGTGCCACCACCTGACTCCGAATTCTGTTTAACATGTGCTCCAGCATGTAAATCACCGGAATAGTCATGCTGATAATGGCATCGTCAGCACTAAACATCTTCATCGCCATTTCAAAACTGTGCAGAAGCGTGCATAGGTCCCTGATCTGAGACCACTCCTTCAGCGTGATTTGCCCCACCTCTGGATCTCGTTGGCCCAGGCTATACGTCAGAACGTATTGCACCAGGGCTTGTCGGTGCTGCCACAGTCGCTGCAACATGTGCAGAGTTGAATTCCACCGGGTAGGCACATCGCATTTTAGCCGGTGAAGTGGCAGGCCCAACGACTTCTGTAGAGATGTAAGTCGCTGAGCTGCGGGATGCGAACGGCGGAAGTGAGCACACAGCGACCGTGCCCTCTGCAGAATGCCATCTAGTCTGGGATAGTGGGCTAAAAATTGCTGGACAACCAGGTTCAACACGTGAGCCATACAAGGCACGTGTGTGACATTGCCCCGGCGAAGGGCCGCACCCAGGTTTGCAGCATTGTCGCACACGGCCTTCCCTGGTTTCAGGTCCAGTGGAGACAACCATTCATGAAATTGGTTCTCCAGAGCTGACCACAACTCCTCAGCTGTGTGACTCACATTTCCCAGACATTTCAATGTAAAAACTGCCTGATGACGTTGAGCCCTACTGCCAGCATAGTAAGGAGGTGTGCAGGATCCCTTCTGCGCAGTTAGAAAGCTTGTGGCATGACCAGACAGGCTTTGGGTGCAGGTGGAAGACCGAGAGGAGGTTGAGGAGGCAGAAGCAGTGGAGGAACTTTGACATAAAGAGGATTGACGCACAACTCGTGGGGACGGCAAGACTTGGACAGCAGCCCCTTGTCCTGCTGTCACCATAGTTACCCAGTGCCCAGTCAGCGACATGTAACGCCCCTGTCCATGCCTACTCGTCCAAGTGTCTGTGGTGAAATGCACCCTGTCACACACAGAGTTTCTCAAAGAAGCGGTGATGTTGTGTGCGACATGCTGGTGGAGCGCAGGCACACCTTTCTTTGAGAAGTAGTGCCGACTGGGCATCTGGTACTGGGGCACTGCGACGGACATAAGGTCTCGAAAATCCTCTGTGTCCACCAGGCGGAAAGGCAGCATTTCTGTAGCCAAGAGCTTGCAGATGGTGAAATTCAACCTCTTAGCTTTCTCATGGCTAGGAGGAAATGGTCTTTTACTTGTCCACATCTGAGGGACCGAGGGCTGGTTATTGTGCTTAGACGGGGTTGATAAGGGTGTCCCCGGCAAACTGCCGGTCTGTGAGGAAGATGCAGGCGGACATGTTAGGTTGCCTTGATCCAAAGGTGGTGCTATCGATGTCGGACAGCGCTCAACACCAGCTGGTGTTACCACCTCCAAAGAAAATGATGACCTGCCAATCACGCTGGCTGTTGCGGGTAAAGAGGTGGCACGTCTGCACCCCAAAACAGGTGTGACTGCTGTCCCCCTAGTCACAGAGGATGAAGAGGCCGCGGATGCACAAGATATGGCAGACGGTGGTTGGCCCGGCCGGCTAGGCCGCATTGTAGCACACTGAGCTTCCCACTGCAACTTATGCTTCATGTCCATGTGCCGGTTCATGCATGAAGTACTCAAACTATGTATTTTTTGGCCTCTACTTAGCTTTTGCTGACAAATGTTACAGATAACACGAGTTGGGTCATCTTTATCGATCTGAAAAAATGCCCAGGCTATGCAAGGCTTAGCACCCATGCGACCTGAAGAGCCACCACGACTTGTGGTGAGAGGCAGAGTTGTGTTTGAGGATGCAGTTGTTGACGTGCTTCCAGTACTACGTCTCTGTCCAGGAAGGCACAACCTGACCTCGTCGTCACTAGCATCTTCCTCCACCTCCTCTGCTGACCTCATCTCTTGGCTGACTGTGGGTTGACAGTAAGTGGGATCTCCAACCTCATCATCATCACCCTGTGCGTTATCACACCCGTCGTCCTCAGAGCCAACCTGTTCCTGCCCTGACAAAAAACTAAAGTTGTCGCTCCAATCAGGTATTTGAGTCTTATCATCGTCTTCCTCATTGTCTCCACCAACAGGAGTTACAGTTTGGGAATGAGGGTCTACATTATGGTCAGAACCTTCTGCGTCTGGTCCTGGATCCGACTCATAAAGATTCTGGGCATCAGTGCAGATCATTTCCTCGTCTGGATTCACAGAAGCGCTGGAGTCGACCTCTGATTCCCAGGCTATAGTATGAGTAAACAGCTCTGCAGACTCAACCATCTGTTCTACCTCATTCTCAGATGGGCAGCTGGAGATTTGGGAGCTGTGAGGAAGCAAGTGCGATTGGGGTGACACCTTTGAGGACTGGAGTATTTGTGATGTTGAAGTTGATGTGGAGGAGAGCCCACTTAAAGGAGCACTTGATATCCGTTGAAGCACCTGCTGTTTTTGTGCCTCATCTGGAATTTGTAGCGATTGGCGTGGCCGTAAGAAAGGGATCTTATCACATTGTCCGCTAAAAGAAGTAGACATTTTAGTTTGGCTGGAAGATGGTCTTTCTTCTGCAGATGTTACTGTTGCTTTAACACCTACCCCACGGACACAACCTTTTTTCCCCTTCCCAATACGCCTATTCCCCTTTCCACCAGCAGCAGGCCTTTTTACACTCATTTTGGTGGTTAACTAATTCACAACTCTGGAGTTGTTTGCACAAAAAAACAATGGATGGGAACCGAGCAGAGCTGAGTGGCCAAACTGTGGTATTAGGCCAAAACTATTGGCTGGGTTAGATGCAGAAAAAAATTATATTCAATTTGCAACCTGATGGAGGTCAGTATAGATGGACTAATAGAACAAGTCCCACACACAGCTAGAAGCCCAAATATTTTATCAGAGGTAGATGCAGAAAAAAATTTTATTCAGTTTGCAACCTGATGGAGGTCTGTATAGATGGATTAATAGAACAAGTCCCACACACAGCTACAAGCCCAATATTTTTTCAGAGGTAGATGCAGAAAAAAAATATATTCAGTTTGCATCCTGATGGAGGTCAGTATAGATGGACTAATAGAGAAAGTCCCACACACTGCTAGAAGGCCAAATATTTTTTCAGAGCTGGATGCAGACAAAAATTATTTTGAATTTGCAACCTGATGGAGGTCAGTATAGGTGGACTAATAGAACAAGTCCCACACACTGCTAGAAGGCCAAATATTTTTTCAGAGCTAGATGCAGAAAAAAATTATATTCAGTTTGCAACCTGATGGAGGTCTGTATAGATGGATTAATAGAACAAGTCCCACACACAGCTAGAAGCCCAAATATTTTTTCAGAGGTAGATGCAGATAAAAATTATTTTTAATTTGCAACCTGAAGGAGGTCAATATAGATGGACTAATAGACCAAGTCCCACACACTGCTAGAAGGCCAAATATTTTTTCAGAGCTAGATGCAGATAAAAATTATTTTTAATTTGCAACCTGATGGAGGTCAGTATAGATGGACTAATAGAGAAAGTCCCACACACTGCTAGAAGGCCAAATATTTTTTCAGAGCTAGATGCAGATAAAAATTATATTCAATTTGCAACCTGATGGAGGTCAGTATAGATGGACTAATAGAACAAGTCCCACACACAGCTAGAAGCCCAAATATTTTTTCAGAGGTAGATGCAGAAAAAAATATATTCAGTTTGCAACCTGATGGAGGTCAGTATAGATGGACTAATACAACAAGTCCCACACACAGCTAGAAGCCCAATATTTTTTCAGAGGTAGATGCAGAAAAAAATATATTCAGTTTGCAACCTGATGGAGGTCAGTATAGATGGATTAATAGAACAAGTCCCACACACAGCTAGAAGCCCAAATATTTTTTCAGAGGTAGATGCAGATAAAAATAATTTTTAATTTGCAACCTGATGGAGGTCAGTATAGATGGACTAATAGAGAAAGTCCCACACACTGCTAGAAGGCCAAATATTTTTTCAGAGCTAGATGCAGATAAAAATTATATTCAATTTGCAACCTGATGGAGGTCAGTATAGGTGGACTAATAGAACAAGTCCCACACACTGCTAGAAGGCCAAATATTTTTTCAGAACTAGATGCAGAAAAAAAATATATTCAGTTTGCAACCTGATGGAGGTCTGTATAGATGGATTAATAGAACAAGTCCCACACACAGCTAGAAGCCCAAATATTTTTTCAGAGGTAGATGCAGATAAAAATTATTTTTAATTTGCAACCTGATGGAGGTCAGTATAGATGGACTAATACAACAAGTCCCACACACAGCTAGAAGCCCAATATTTTTTCAGAGGTAGATGCAGAAAAAAATATATTCAGTTTGCAACCTGATGGAGGTCAGTATAGATGGAGTAATAGAACAAGTCCCACACACAGCTAGAAGCCCAAATATTTTTTCAGAGGTAGATGCAGATAAAAATTATTTTTAATTTGCAACCTGATGGAGGTCGGTATAGATGGACTAATAGAGAAAGTCCCACACACTGCTAGAAGGCCAAATATTTTTTCAGAGCTAGATGCAGATAAAAATTATATTCAATTTGCAACCTGATGGAGGTCAGTATAGATGGACTAATAGAGAAAGTCCCACACACTGCTAGAAGGCCAAATATTTTTTCAGAGCTAGATGCAGATAAAAATTATATTCAATTTGCAACCTGATGGAGGTCAGTATAGATGGACTAATAGAACAAGTCCCACACACAGCTAGAAGCCCAAATATTTTTTCAGAGGTACTGTAGATGCAGATAAAAATTATTTTTTATTTGCAACCTGATGGAGGTCAGTATAGATGGACTAATAGAGAAAGTCCCACACACTGCTAGAAGGCCAAATATTTTTTCAGAGCTAGATGCAGATAAAAATTATTTTTAATTTGCAACCTGATGGAGGTCAGTATAGATGGACTAATAGAGAAAGTCCCACACACTGCTAGAAGGCCAAATATTTTTTCAGAGCTAGATGCAGATAAAAATTATATTCAATTTGCAACCTGATGGAGGTCAGTATAGATGGACTAATAGAACAAGTCCCACACACAGCTAGAAGCCCAAATATTTTTTCAGAGGTACTGTAGATGCAGATAAAAATTATTTTTAATTTGCAACCTGATGGAGGTCAGTATAGATGGATTAATACAACAAGTCCCACACACAGCTAGAAGCCCAATATTTTTTCAGAGGTAGATGCAGAAAAAAATATATTCAGTTTGCAACCTGATGGAGGTCTGTATAGATGGATTAATAGAACAAGTCCCACACACAGCTAGAAGCCCAATATTTTTTCAGAGGTAGATGCAGAAAAAAATATATTCAGTTTGCAACCTGATGGAGGTCAGTATAGATGGACTAATACAACAAGTCCCACACACAGCTAGAAGCCCAATATTTTTTCAGAGGTAGATGCAGAAAAAAATATATTCAGTTTGCAACCTGATGGAGGTCAGTATAGATGGATTAATAGAACAAGTCCCACACACAGCTAGAAGCCCAAATATTTTTTCAGAGGTAGATGCAGATAAAAATAATTTTTAATTTGCAACCTGATGGAGGTCAGTATAGATGGACTAATAGAGAAAGTCCCACACACTGCTAGAAGGCCAAATATTTTTTCAGAGCTAGATGCAGATAAAAATTATATTCAATTTGCAACCTGATGGAGGTCAGTATAGGTGGACTAATAGAACAAGTCCCACACACTGCTAGAAGGCCAAATATTTTTTCAGAACTAGATGCAGAAAAAAAATATATTCAGTTTGCAACCTGATGGAGGTCTGTATAGATGGATTAATAGAACAAGTCCCACACACAGCTAGAAGCCCAAATATTTTTTCAGAGGTAGATGCAGATAAAAATTATTTTTAATTTGCAACCTGATGGAGGTCAGTATAGATGGACTAATACAACAAGTCCCACACACAGCTAGAAGCCCAATATTTTTTCAGAGGTAGATGCAGAAAAAAATATATTCAGTTTGCAACCTGATGGAGGTCAGTATAGATGGAGTAATAGAACAAGTCCCACACACAGCTAGAAGCCCAAATATTTTTTCAGAGGTAGATGCAGATAAAAATTATTTTTAATTTGCAACCTGATGGAGGTCGGTATAGATGGACTAATAGAGAAAGTCCCACACACTGCTAGAAGGCCAAATATTTTTTCAGAGCTAGATGCAGATAAAAATTATATTCAATTTGCAACCTGATGGAGGTCAGTATAGATGGACTAATAGAGAAAGTCCCACACACTGCTAGAAGGCCAAATATTTTTTCAGAGCTAGATGCAGATAAAAATTATATTCAATTTGCAACCTGATGGAGGTCAGTATAGATGGACTAATAGAACAAGTCCCACACACAGCTAGAAGCCCAAATATTTTTTCAGAGGTACTGTAGATGCAGATAAAAATTATTTTTTATTTGCAACCTGATGGAGGTCAGTATAGATGGACTAATAGAGAAAGTCCCACACACTGCTAGAAGGCCAAATATTTTTTCAGAGCTAGATGCAGATAAAAATTATTTTTAATTTGCAACCTGATGGAGGTCAGTATAGATGGACTAATAGAGAAAGTCCCACACACTGCTAGAAGGCCAAATATTTTTTCAGAGCTAGATGCAGATAAAAATTATATTCAATTTGCAACCTGATGGAGGTCAGTATAGATGGACTAATAGAACAAGTCCCACACACAGCTAGAAGCCCAAATATTTTTTCAGAGGTACTGTAGATGCAGATAAAAATTATTTTTAATTTGCAACCTGATGGAGGTCAGTATAGATGGATTAATACAACAAGTCCCACACACAGCTAGAAGCCCAATATTTTTTCAGAGGTAGATGCAGAAAAAAATATATTCAGTTTGCAACCTGATGGAGGTCTGTATAGATGGATTAATAGAACAAGTCCCACACACAGCTAGAAGCCCAATATTTTTTCAGAGGTAGATGCAGAAAAAAATATATTCAGTTTGCAACCTGATGGAGGTCAGTATAGATGGACTAATACAACAAGTCCCACACACAGCTAGAAGCCCAATTTTTTTTCAGAGGTAGATGCAGAAAAAAATATATTCAGTTTGCAACCTGATGGAGGTCTGTATAGATGGATTAATAGAACAAGTCCCACACACAGCTAGAAGCCCAATATTTTTTCAGAGGTAGATGCAGAAAAAAATATATTCAGTTTGCAACCTGATGGAGGTCAGTATAGATGGACTAATACAACAAGTCCCACACACAGCTAGAAGCCCAATATTTTTTCAGAGCTAGATGCAGAAAAAAATTATATTCAATTTGCAACCTGATGGAGGTCAGTATAGATGGACTAATAGAATGATGCTATGCCCAAAAGATTTTACTTCACTAGGTGCAGTAAAAAAATTGGTATTCTATACACAGGTGGTATATCTTGCAACACAGATAGGCTACTCCACTGACTAACACACTCTGCAATAGGCCAAAAAGGATTAGCTTTGCTAGATTCAGCCAAATGCTGTGAAAAAAACTTGCACAGCACTGGCACAGACCTGCCTGGCAAAAACTGATAGGAACTGATGTAACCTAGTCCTGAAAAGGACTCCAATTACAATTAGTCTTTACTCCTACAATCTATCTATTTAAGAGCACAGACCTGCCTGATAAAAGTCGTAGGACATGCTGTAACCTAGTCCTTAAAAGGACTGCAATCACAACTATTCCCTACTCCCAAGCTATCTGTAGATTTGTGCGAAAATTGGCTTGAAATTAACAAGGTATAGCGCACACTGCAACAGCGGTGCCGTCTAACACGCAGCTGCAGCAGTGAGAAAATGGTGGCGACGGGGAAAATGGCTTGGTCTTATAGGGCAAGGACATGTGACATACACTGCCAATGACACATGCCCTTGCTTGTGTGAAAAAAAGCACTTCGCTCCGTGTGTGCGCTGCTGATAGGCTGACAGATTGCACCTCCCCACTGTAAATGCGGGAAAGAGAAAAAAAAATGGAGATCTTCATTGTTCCTGCAGAGATCCATCCCCTGCCCCTCCCCCCACCCCGCTGTACACTCAAACTGCGTATTAACATTAATTAATTACTGAGAAAAAATCCAGTTATGATTTTGGTGCACGAACAGTTATCGAACATAACCTCGAACAGCCGAATTTTTCTCAAATTGTTCGTGTTCGCCGAACGGCTCGAACACCGCCCAAAACAGCTCGAATTTGAGATTGGCGAACAGTTCGAGTAGAACAACGCTCATCTCTAATTGGGAGTGAAGAAGGGAGTTTTTTGTCACTTTGAGATGACAGCTAGAATACTGTAACAAGCTATTCCTGTTTGTCGGTTTCAGGTACAGATCGGTACTAAGTATGCCCTGCTCATTCTTTATGATCAAGGTGTTAAGGAAGTTGAGTCTCATGTGGTTATAGTTAAGACTGAATTGTAATCTGATCTGATTGAGAAAGGATGTGAAAGCATGTAGAGAACCATTCCTTATCCTCATTCCATTTACCCCTTCCCATTTTGCTCCTTTTCATACTCAGAAACTGGTGTAATTACATATGTTTCTCTTACCATGATATTCTTTGTACCATTTGGCTACATTCCCACGATCAGGAAGTAGTAGCACTTTGAATGCAGCGTATATTCGCTGTGTCCAAAGTGCTCCGTTCTAATCACACATTTAAATCCGCATGAGTTCACTGAATCATGCGGATTTAACTCATCCTAGCGTCTCCACAATAGAAATTGCCATGCTGAGGCTCCTAAAGCCGCGGCGCAGGTGAGTTTATGCAGAGGCAAATAGAAGTACAGTGGACATGGGATTTCTATAAATCCCATCCACTGTGCTTCTACTGTACAACGCAGTGGTTTGGACGCACCGCAGGTGAGCTGCGTTAAAACCGCAGCTACTCTGGATCGTGGGCACATACCCTTATGGTCATTTATGTTCATTTATATGGATCTGGTAACTTTCCAACATGCATTCTTAGCATTTATACTTGTATCAAGATATGAGGAATCCATTCCTCTTTTTGTGCGCATATTGATAATTGCCCCTTGAGTCTTATGCCTAATTGTGACATGCAGAAGTAGTGCTGTTGCTTCAAAAGCATCCAGCAACTTGAAGAGTTAACACAATCACAGGAGACAGGAAGTGGTTTGCTTCAGAAGCATCCAGCAACTAGAGGGGTTAACATAGTCACAGGAGACAGGGAGTGGTTAGCAGAGCCCCAAGGGGATTGTGGGGAAGGTGTTTGCTATTCTGGCAGCAGCGAAAGGGATGAGTTGTGTGTAATCTGTCTCTCAAATAAGTTCAGGCAAGTGAACCCTAGTGGAACAAGATTCCAGGAAAGAGTGAAGCTGGGCAAAGGTCAAATACCCCTTGTACTGCTAGAGGAGAAAGTCTATCATCGGGCAGGAAGATAAGGACTGGAAGGAATTGTGTCACAGGGATCATCTTCCTCAGCAAACCCTCGCTCCCCCTCCTCTATCTCACTGTGCTATAAAAAATGCTGTGTACTACTGTGCTTTTGTGAAGAAGCTGTTTGATGTTGAATAAGGGAAAGCCTGTTGCTTTAAAGGACTTCATTTGTACGGGCTGTGCTTCTACATTAAATTATACTGTTCACGAGGACTCTGTCAACTGTGTCTGTGTCAGCAAGTGAATACATCTTATGCCTGAGAAAGCTGCAGTGTATGGTCGCCATGAGTAGCGGTTACCCCGGGATTCCAAGAATTCATGAAACCTGTCTCTCCCCTATCTAAACATTATTGGCGTGCACATAACATAATTCTCTGAATGGTACTTTGTATACTGAAATATAGTATTTACTTCATGTGTTTTTGCTGAATCAGAGTGAAAACTGATGATTTTATAGGGAGTTTTAGTTTGCTCTTTTGTTTTGGACTTATTATCTGTATGCCCTGATTTTCGTTTCTGTATGATGTCTTAAAGTAAAAACATGATAATGTCAAGAAGTATTTAAAAAAAAAAAAAAACTAACACTATGACCATATGTAGGACAAATTAACTAGGAGCTTGATTTACTATTGAGCGCCAGAGGGTGCAAAAAGAGCGCACCCCTAAGTAAGATAAAGTTGATTGTGTCTATGTGTGAGTTTGCTGTATGCCAAACCTGATGATTCAATACCATGCTCTGCCTTCAATGTATGAGATGAAGCAGGTGTTTAGTATAATCCAGCAGCAATAGAGAATTTTACTACAAGAATAAATTAATTCCCATAGGGAAAGAAGCCGCTGACCATAATACAACAAACATAGTACAGACAACAGAACATTACAGTGATAAATGTCTCTATCTACAGTGATTTATGTTACTATAAAACTGTGTTTATTTGTTTTCAGATACAACAGACTTACAAACATTTCTGGGAAGTGAAGAAAATCGCTTGTAGATATATTGTATTTCAAATTTAAGAGAACAAGACTAAAATAAGAATTAAACGTTATTCTCTATTGATGATTATTTTGCAGCAAACAAGGCCTGAGGTTTCCAGACATGAAATAATACATTGGCCATTACTGCAACATCAGTTCTGTGTATGATATCACAAGCACAAATACAAATTGATGTGGATGGGAGTACAAATTGATTTTATAATATTTGAGCTTTAGTATTAAGATAAGTTTGAAACTTGAAATATAACGAAACACGCAGCGACTTATTAAATTATATGGTACAAAGTTGTCAAAAGTTTGCTAAACTTTGTACCATATAATGCATTTATTTCTTAACTGAAGTTAGAAAAAAAGTTGATTTGTTGATATGGCATTAAGCCATGGTTGTGATTGGCAGCTGTGATCATATGGAGAAATGTTTTATGAAGCTCATGTTAAACTGTACGTTTTTAGGTGACCACAGCTCATTTGCATGGAAGACCACTTAACTCTGTCTGCATCCATATAAACTTGTAGATATAAAGAAATGCAGTAAGGCACTGAAGATGTCTAGAGGATATATGTACAATCATGGCAATATACATAAGTGAATATGGAAAAAATTTACATATTAGCCCTGTGCATACAAGAAGTACTATCAATACTAGTTTTTATCCACATGATAGGTGATAAATGTAATTTGCTTGAAAACCCCCTTAACTTTTTAAAGAAATGTATTTCAAATTTGTTCACATTAGAAACACACAGTGGGGAAAATAAGTATTTGATACAGTGCAGATTTTGCAAGTTTTCCCACCTACAACGAATGGAGAGGCCTGTAATTTTTATCGTAGGTACACTTCAACTGTGAGAGACCGAATTTAAAAATAAGAAACAGAAAATCACATTGTATGATTTTTTAAATAATTAAATTGCATTTTATTGCATGAAATAATTATTTGATCACCTAGCAACCATCAAGAATTCTGGCTCTCACAGACATGTTAGTTTTTCTTTAAGAAGCCATCCTACTCTGCACTCATTACCTATATTAATTGCACCTGTTTGAACTCATTAGCTGTGTAAAAGACACCTGTCCACACACTCAATCACACTCCAACCTCTCTACCATGGCCAAGACCATAGAGCTGTCTAAGGACACCAGGGACAAAATTGTAGACCTGCACAAGGCTAAGATAGGCTACGGGACAATAGGCAAGAAGTTTGTTGAGAAGGCAACAACTGTTATAACAATTCTTAGAAAATGGAAAAAGCACAAGATGACTGTCAATCTTTCTCGGTCTGGGACTCAATACAGGATCTCACCTCATGGGGTAAGGATGATTCTGAGAAAGGTCAGGAATCAGCCAGAACTACATTGGAGGACCTGGTCAATGACCTAAACAGAGCTGGGACCACAGTCTCAAACATTACCGTTATTAACACACTACGCCGTCATGGATTAAAATACTGCAGGGCACGCAAGGTCCCCCTGTTCAGGTCACCACATGTCCAGGCGCGTTTGAAGTTGGTCAGTGACCATCTGGATGATCCAGAGGAGGCATGGGAGAAGTTCATGTGGTCAGATGTGACCAAAATAGAACTTTTTGGTATCAACTCCACTTGCCGTGATTGGAGGAAGAAGGAAGAGTACTGACTCGCCCAGAGTGATGGGGACGACTCGGTACACGGGCCTTTTGCCTGGCCTTGGGGATGTCGCGGTGGTCGGCTCCCGGGCCTGTACCCTGGGGTCAGCTTTTAAAAGGGGATTGTTTGTTAATTCTATGAAAGTTTGTGACACCACCTGTGGTTTCTGGTGAGAATCACCAGCGCTGCGGCAGTCCACTGAGGCCGGTGATAAGGCGGCTCGATGGTATAGCTCCCCACAGGTGGAGCTAGGCCTCAGGGCAGCGTACGGAGAGGGGGATACAGGACAGGCGAGACCCAGCCGGGTCAGAGCAAGAACGGGGATGGACACGGTAGTCACTTCAGTACCTTTTACTGGGGGTAATTCAGGCACATCCTGGAGCACTGTAGGGTGAAGGGTGCATATCAGGATCCTCCCCAATGAGCGGGTGTAGGGCCTCCTGTTTCTTGCCTCTGCGTAGTAAGTTTCTGACCTGCCTGAAGCTAGGCCTAACTTTATCTCTGTCCTGCACCGGCTAACGTTGTGGTAGGGCCTTCTCTTGGAGTGCACGCTCCCAGCTTACGGGGCCTATGTGTCTTCTGGCTCTGTTACGTATCAGCTCTCTGGTGAACCTGGGATCTGTAGTTCTCCAGGGATTCCGGTTATGCCTTACTGGGTCGTAGAGATCCTGGTAAGCTCGGACCCGGTGTCCGGTATATGTTTCGGAGTGAGCTGGGTAAGCTCCTCTGCCCCCACTGCTACTCATTTTCCACTCGCCTTCGGCCACGCTCGGGCCCTCACTAGGCTACTCACACTAACGGCAGCTTGCCGCGCTTCACCAATCTTATGGCGCCAGCACACCTTGGGCTCACTTACTTGAGCTCTTTGAGTCTGGACTGAGCTCCACTGCAGGCTGACCTCTCTCAGGCTTCTCTACTGCAGGAACCACAGTACAACCCCAAGAACACCGTCCCAACTGTGAAGCATAATGAGGAAAACATCATACTTTGGGGGTGCTTTTCTGCAAAGGGGACAGGACGACTGCAGTGTATTGAAGAGAGGATGAATGGGGTCATGTTTTGCAAGACTTTGGCCAACAACCTCCTTCCCTCAGTAAGAGTATTGAAGATAGGTCATGGTTTGGTCTTCAAGCATGACAATGACCCGAAATACACAGCCAGGGCAACGAAGGAGTGGCTCCTTAAGAAAAATTCCAAGGTCCCGGAGTGGCCTAGCCAGACTCCAGACCTGAACCCAATAGAAAATGCATAAATTGCAGCAAATGCATAGAAAATGCATAAATTACATTTTTTAGCAAATCGAGACTGCACAAACATTTTGCGACCTTTGGCATTTTCAGACCATTTTCACTCAACTCCCCCAAAATGAGTGTAGTTGGGGTGGGACAGGGAAGTGAAGCCTCAGGTTTTCTAATTCATGATGAGTTGTAGCATTCCTGAAATCTGACACCAGTCTCAGACACACAGAGGCACACTACACTTTTCAGACAAGTCAAATTCTTCAAACACTGCATGAACTGTTCACATGATGCAAAAGTGGCTGCAGAGTGAATAAACATTTCTGGCTTGTACTTTGAAGACTTTAAATAAAGGTATCTCCTTATTACATGCTATGCAATTTCCTTTCTGCATTGGACAGGGCACCAGCATATTCCTGCAACACATATCCTCCATTTCCATTCATCCCACTCAGTACCCTGAACGTGTAGGAATTGGTGCTACAACCTGGGTGAGTGTATGCATTCACTCTAACCACCACAGACCCATATCCCTCTACTACAGTGCTACCATAATTTCTTTTTGTCTGTTCTGGCAATGGATAGGGTCTTATTGGTCAGACCGTGATATACTTAGGATATCTGATAACTTCTTGTAATCAAAATGCCCTTTGAGTAACAAGTGAGATGTGAAGTAACCTATTATTGCAGGTTAAGACTAAATACAGGGTTTGCAGTCTGAACACAGAAATACGTAGGTCTGCATAGGAGCTGTACATAAAGATATGTTGCTTTAGAGTGCAACAGATTTTACCATAATAATCACATTTACGAGAGATTGTCTCTTTACTGCAACTGAAAACTGAGACATTTTAATGTCGATACTTAGGGATAATTTCACACAATTCATGCGTTGAATTGGCAATTGGGTGAAGTACAGAATAGTTACTGTAAATATGGTTTAATAGAATTTCCATTATATGGGGCACTTATTACAGTTCTTTATCTTATTCCTAACAGATTGTTCATTTATTCTGAAGTTCTCCTTCTAACACATTGTCCAGTTATTCATGTCTTCACTTTTCTGAACAGATAATCCAATTATTCAAAGCTTTCCCTCTCCAACAGATTGTCCAATTACTCAGCAAACATGATCATCCAGTAACTCACACATGGACAATACCAGAGAACATCTGATCGCTACAGCACATGCCTGTACTGGTAAGCACTCATTTACAATATTTTATCTCATGTTTCCATTATTTTACTTGTGTCAGAGCAACCATCTGTATACTGACTATAAAATATCAGCTAAATGACAAAGTATTTCTATATTCATAAGATAGTTACATTTACCTGAATAGAACCCACAATGCAGAAACAGTGCAATACTATGGGATACCAAACACTGTGCTATAAAAAATAAAGTCTTGACTGTCAGTTGAAGCTCCCCTTTTACGCCTTCTTGGCAGTACATATTTTATAATAAAGAAATATACAAAGAATGTTACTAAAAAATCCATTCACACACAAAAGAGAAATGAAAAAAATACTGCCAGCACCAGCCCAAACTATACCTATAGGTTGCCTTAACTGCTATCGGTCTGCCCATAGATTGAAAACATCCAAGCAGTCTTCATTATACTCTGCAGGGTTGTTCTAAAAAGTTAATGCAGATCATATAGAATCTGCATGAAATTGTGCAGCTGCGGGAGTGGGTAACAGGCGTTACCACAAAGATCAAGCAGAGGAGGGTGTATTATTATTATTATTATTATTATTATTATTATTATTATTATTATTATTATTTATATAGTGCCATTGATGCTGTACATGAGAAGGGGTTACATACCAGATACAGACATCACTTACAGTAAACAAAACTAACAATGATAGACAGATACAGAGGGAAGAGGACCCTGCCCTTGCGGACTTAAGGCCCTGTCACACTAAGCGACGCTACAGCGATCCCAACAATGATACGACCTGTCAGGGATCGTTGCTGTGTCGCTATGTGGTCGCTGGTGAGATGTCAAAGAGTCAGATCTTCCCAACGACGCAGCAACGATGCGGCGACCCGTAACGATCTGTGTAACGATGCACGCCTATGTGTTTCTGTGTCTGAGTCGTTAACAAGTTCGTTGGTAAGGTGTCAAACACACCGATGCATGCTACCCAGCGGGGCCTCAACAATCAAACAAATGTCCAGACCATTCCGACACGACAAGCGATCTCACAGCAGAGGCCTGTTCGCTGCTAAGTGTCAAACGTAGCGAGATCGCTACTGAGGTCGCTGTTGCGTCATAAAACTTGTGACTCAGCAGCGATCTCGCTAGCGATCTCGCTTAGTGTGACGGGGGCTTTACAGGGTTTATCACCATCTTTGCCTTCCCAATCACAGTAAACACAGTGATAAACAAGTGCTGTTTATACAGTAAGAGTAAGTGTAAGTAAGTACCATATGTTTTTTTATAGCACATGTAGTAGAACCTGATCTGGCAATTTGTGGGGTCAGACCATCAAAACCAAATATTTCTGAAGAGTCTGAAGAGGAATCCAAAAGCACTGAACTTTTTGACACTTCCAACCAGATGTGGTATGTGAAACCACTGTCTCCTTAACCCATTAAAAAGAAACAGAATACGAGTATATAATTGTTAATTTAGTAAATAATTATATATAGTAAGAAAATATAGAAAAAAAGAACTTAACTTTTTCATGGAAGAGGAATTTATCATTTAGGAAAAGTGAAAGCCAAAACTTTTTAAACAATTAACTTCATGCACTAGTTTTGGGCACACAATTAAAAGCTTTCTAAAATAATGTAAATTGCTATCGTGCCATTTCTTTAGAATTCATTTCAACAAAATGAAACACCTACTCCAAAGTTAAAAAAAGGTAATTTGTAATGGTATAATATAAGTAATTCTCATATGTGTTTAGGGTACATGTAATGACAGCTTGCTTTATAATAACTGTTCACAGCTTGTAAAATTACAAGTTTCTTGTTATTCAGACTGTGATTTTAACACACTTGTTACTCTTCATCAGCAAGAAAATGGAATTTTAATTGTAATATTCCCGCTTTAAACAGTTTAACAAATGGTACATGCAATGTAATAAACAAGCACTATAAATGCCAGTATTATGGAAGCTGTGTTATAGGATGAGAACCTCAAGAATTTACAAGTCACAACATATCAAGCTAAAATTACGTTTCTGGTAACAGATGCAATAACTTATATGATTAACAACATCAGAGAAATCTTCAAAAGTGCTAGAAAACATTTACAGTGGCTCCATTATACCTACTGTATAAACATCTCATAGCCGTAGTTGGAAGTTACTTTCTCTAACTTCCTGTTTTTGCATTTTTTGGCCCATTACATTTACAGTTATGTAATGGATATATTTTGCAGCTTCTTCTCTTACCTAACCAATACAGTCCTTCTTGGTTTGCTTGGCTAAGTGAAACCTGACCATACGATAGATATAACTTGTCCAAATCTACCAATTTTGGCAAAATTAATCTAACATACATAATGCGGGCCTCAGGACTGTACCACAACAAATCAAGTCAGGGAAAAAAGTATCAAGATTATTGGAATTAAACATACCAGATGAAGCCCATTCTAGTCCTGCCCATCTGAAATAAAGATACTTGAGCCATTAAAAACAATTGTTGGTAGAGTCAGGAAAAAAAGCTGTTGATTTTTTTTTTATATTTTGTTGCCGGAACTCTAGAGTTCAGTAAAATGATGTCCAACAGGCCACTGTTTTTCTTAGATCACAGGGAGAAAATTTTTGGAAAATTCAAGTAGAATTCAATTGCACACTATATTTGTCTATCTCAACATACCGTCTTAGAATATATTATTTAGCAGCTTCCTCTGAATGATGATAACCCTTTATACCAAGCATACCTTTTGATAATAGATGCTCCTGCGTTAGGCTCTATTCACAGTCCTGATATATATGCTAAACCTGTAACAAACATCTATGGACCCAACAAATGCCAAAAGTGTGTGTTTATTTAAGAGAAAAAAAAGAGACAAGTGCACATAGGTAAAATAGTGTAGAGCAAGTTAGGGGAAGGTGAGTGGTGTGCTCATCTGACCAAGTTGTGCATGTTACAACCCCACTGTATGCCCTTAGAGTATACAGCTGCTGCAGTCACACCCCTGGATAGAAGGAAATCTTCATCTGAATAGATATTGAGCAATAAAAGGACATGGATGTTTCTGATTGAATCCGCTGCTGCTGGAAATGTAGTCGTTCCACACTGATAGTATTTACTAGAAACTTTATTATCAAATTCATACCAAACTCTCTTTCAAAAATATGATATGCAGTCTATTTTTGAAAAAGAGTTTGAAGCACATAATAAAGCTACTAATGTGAACCAGAATCATCCATCTCAGTTTACTCCTCAAAATTGTGCTTTTTGACAACTTCTACCCATTGTGTATCCCATTGTGTATCAGTATACATTTTTGAAAAGCTTAGTCAAGTACAGTTTTATTACACTTTTACAATACAATTTTTTAACTTACTACAATGTCTGGGATAGGAGTTAACACTGATCCTGGCTGTTTTACCTTTAAATTAAGGCAGTCAATGGATATCACAACATATAAGTGGATTTACAAAGGAAGAAGATTCATATGATACATTAAAAAAGTCCATGGGTTGATAAGGCAGTCAATAATCTAAGAATTGCCAAGCTTGCTTGACAGTTTTTACTGACAGGCAGCCTGACAGACAGGCCTAATACACTGCAATACAAAAGTATTGCAGTGCAGTAATAAAGCAATCAAATCCCATAGCCAATTACCCTAAGTGACTAAACAAAAATGTAAAAACAACAGGTGAAGTAATGTATACAGATAAATAAAAAAAAGTTGTCTTTCAAATGTATGAATTTAAAAAACATGAAAAAATAAGCTGTCTTTAACCCCTTCACGACATCCCCTGTACAAGTATGATGCTGCTGGATGTGTTTTCCAAAAAAACACTGTATATGTACGGCATCACAATCGCACGGACTCACTCCGAATGCCAGCACGATCAAACAGGGGTGTCAGATCTATATGAAAGCTGATACCTTGAGGCAATGCCCACAATTGGTGCTAGCACTGAATGTGGGTGTTTAACCCCTCTGATGCCGCTATCAATAGCAACAGTGACATTGATCGGGTTTCATAGGAAAGGAGCTCCTTCCCTGCTCTGAATGGGACAACGCGATTACGATCGCGTTATACCAAAGGTCTCCATGGTGACTCCGGGCCGAAAGATGGCCACGGGGTGATGCATGTAGGTGGCCTGTAAGTTCCTGCTCAGAGCAGGAGCTGACACGCCTCCTGCCTGTGTCTAATTCACTGATATGATGCCCTGCAATGCAAGAGCACTGCAGAGAATTAACCCCTTCGCAACCTTGGGTTTTGTCGTTTTTGCTTTTTCGCTTTTTGCTCCCCTTGTTCCCAGAGCCATAGCATTTTTATTTTTTGGACAATATGGCTATGTGAGGGCTTATTTTTTGAGGGACAAGTTGTACTTTTCAATGCCATTACTAGTTTTACCATATCATGTACGGGAAAACGGGAAAAAAATTCCAAGTGCGGTAAAATTGCAAAAAAAGTGCAATACCACAGTTGTTTTTTATTTTTTTTTTTACCACGTTCATTGAATGCTAATACTGACCTGCCATTCCTATTCTCCAGGTCATTACGAGTTTGTAGACACCAAACATGTATAGGTTATTTAATATTTAAGTGGTGAAAAAAAATTCCAAAATTTGGTAAAAAAAAACGAAAAAAAAATAGCGCCATTTTCCGAGACCTGTAGCGTCTCCATTTTTCGTGATCTGTGGCTAAGTGAGGGCTTATTTTTTGCGCACCGGGCTGACATTTTTATTGATAACATATTGGGGTAGATCTGATGTTTTGATCGCCCCTTATTGCATTTTATTGCAATTTTGCGGCGACCAAAAAAAATAATTCTGGCGTTTAGAATTTTTTTCTCGTTACACCGTTTACCGATCGGATTAATTCTTTTTTTATATTGATAGATCGGGCGATTATGAACGCGGCGATACCAAATATGTGTATGTGTTTTTTTTGTTTTTTTTTTATTTTGAATGGGGTGAAAGGGGGGTGATTTAAACTTTTATATATTTTTTATTTTTTTTATATTTTTAAAAATATTTTTTTTTCACTTACTGCATGCTTCAATAGTCTCCATAGGAGACTAGAAGCAGCAGTTGTCTGATCGTCTCTGCTACATACAGGGGACGAGCAGATCCCCGGCATGCAGCAGAAATGGTCCTGTGCTATGAGCGTCGACCACTAGGTGGCGCTCATAGCGACCAGATCATGACAACCACAGGCGTCTGCTGCAGACCCTGGGTTGTCATGCACGCCCATCGGCGACCCGCGATCACGTGACGGGGTCGCCGATGGGCGGGGCTTATGACGCGCAACCCGGAAGCGCGCGTTAAATGTCGCTGTCGGAGATTGACAGCGGCATTTAACATGTTAACAGCCACGGGTGGATCGCGATTCCACCCGCGGCTGTTGCGGGCGCATGTCAGCTGTAAGAATCAGCTGACATGTGCTCGGTTCAGTGAGGGCTCAGCGCAGCAGCTCTCACTGAACCGGGGGTACGCAAATGTGCGTACTAAGACGTCATGGGTTGGAAAGGGGTTAAATCAGCAATCAGAGCAGAGAAAGCTGCTGACCTATTCTAACGCAAGGTAAGAAAGTCAATAAAAAATGTACACATTTTTGGTATTACCGCATCCAGAACGGCCTGACTTATAAAGTTGTAATGCTACTTAAAAAATCGATGCTTTTTCATCATACCGCCAAACAAAAAGTGAAATAAAATGCGAGAGAAAACTCGAATGTAAATGAAAATGGTAAAGCTGAAAACGTCATCTTGTTCCTTACAAAACAAGTTTCCACACTGTTCCATCAGCGGAAAAATAAAAAAGCTATAGCTCTCAGAATACAGGAGTGCAAAAACAATTCTTTTTTTAATAAAAAATTTTATTGTGTAAAAGCGACAAAACATAAAAAAAGATATAAATATGGTATCTCTGTACTGACCCAAAAAATAAAGCTGCCTTATCAATTTTACCACACGGTGAATGGAATTTAAAAAAAATCCTGAATTGCTAGTTTTTATTCATTTTGGCTCCCAAAAATCAAAACAGAAAACGATCAAAAATATTATTGTTTGACCAAAAATAGTACAAAAAAAAGCGACAACTCATCCCGCAAAAATCAAGCCCTCACATTACTCCGTCGGCAGCAATATAGAAAAATTATAGCTCTCAAAATATGGTGATACAAAAACTTTGTTTTGCAAAAAAAAAGCATTTTCTAATGTGTGATAGGAGCTAAACATAAAAAATATATATAAATCTGGTATCTCTGTAATCGCACTGACCAGAAGAATAAAGTTGTCTTACCACTTACACTACACGAGGAACAGTGACAAAATAAATAAGACCAATTCTTGACCTGCTTTTGATTTATTCATTCTACCTCCCAAAGATTGCTGTAAGGCTCGGCTCAAATATATCCTGCGCTGAGTATTTGCACCAGGGTGCCCGTGTAAATCTCTGAAATATGTGGTTCGGACAAAACCTCCGGTGGAAGATTCTCTATAATGAGGCAGAAGGAGTCCTGTGGACGCCAACTGGACTATGATTCGGCGGTGTCCATCTTTTTAGGTGTGCATAAAAGCGTGGTTGGGCCACAGTTTTGTGCACCTCTGAAAAGAAGGACAACCCTGAACAGAGGCCAGACGGAGTCCAGAGTAATGCTGCTGCCTTATTACAGTGAATGGATGCTTCACAGATTTCATCTCATTCATGTTATTTGGAGATTTAGATGGAAACCCCAATGTACAGTACAGACCAAAATTTTGGACACACCTTCTCATTTAGAGATTTTTCTGTATTTTCATGACTATGAAAATTGTACATACACACTGAAGGCATCAAAATTATGAATTAACACATGTGGAATTATATACTTAACAAAAAAGTGTGAAACAACTGAAAATATGTCTTATATTCTAGGTTCTTCAAAGTAGCCACCTTTTGCTTTGATGACTTCTTTGCACACTCTTGGCATTCTCTTGATGAGCTTCAAGAGGTAGTCACCGGAAATGGTTTTCACTTCACAGGTGTGCCCTGTCAGGTTTAATAAGTGGGATTTCTTGCCTTATAAATGGGGTTGGGACCATCAGTTGTGCTGTGCAGAAGTCTGGTGGATACACAGCTGATAGTCCTACTGAATAGACTGTTAGATTTTGTATTATGGCAAGAAAAAAGCAGCTAAGTAAAGAAAAGCGAGGAGCCATCATTACTTTAAGAAATGAAGGTCAATCAGTGTGAAAAATTGGGAAAACTTTGAAAGTGTCCCCAAGTGCAGTTGCAAAAACCATCAAGCGCTACAAAGAATCAGGCACACATGAGAACCGCCCCAGGAAAGGAAGACCAAGGGTCACCTCTGCTTCTGAGGATAAGTTTATCCGAGTCACCAGCCTCAGAAATCACAGATTAACAGCAGCTCAGATTAGAGACCAGGTCAATGCCACACAGAGTTCTAGCAGCAGACACATCTCTTCAGCAACTGTTAAGAGGAGACTTTGTGCAGCAGGCCTTCATGGTAAAATAGCTGCTAGGAAACCACTGCTAAGGACAGGCAGCAAGCAGAAGAAAATTGTTTGGGCTAAAGAACACAAGGAATGGACATTAGACCGGTGGAAATCTGTGCTTTGGTCTGATGAGTCCAAATTTGAGATCTTTGGTTCCAACCACCGTGTCTTTGTGCGACGCAGAAAAGGTGAACGGATGGACTCTACATGCCTGGTTCCCACCGTGAAGCATGGAGGAGGAGGTGTGATAGTATGGGGGTGATTTGCTTGTGACACTGTTGGGGATTTATTCAAAATTGAAGGCATACTGAACCAGCATGGTTACCACAGCTTCTTGTAGCGGCATGCTATTCAATCCGGTTTGCGTTTAGTTGGACCATCATTTATTTTTCAACAGGACAATGACCCTAAACACACCTCCAGGCTGTGTAAGGGCTATTTGACCAAGGAGGAGAGTGATGGGGTGCTACGCCAGATGACCTGGCCTCCACAGTCACCAGACCTGAACCCAATCAAGATGGTTTGGGGTGAGCTGGACCGCAGAGTGAAGGCAAAAGGGCCAACAAGTGCTGAGCACCTCTGGGACCTCCTTCAAGATTGTTGGAAGACCATTTCCAGTGACTACCTCTTGAAGCTCATCAAGAGAATGCCAAGAGAGTGCAAAGCAGTCATCAAAGCAAAAGGTGGCTACTTTGAAGAACCTAGAATATAAGACATATTTTCAGTTGTTTCACATTTTTTTGTTAAGTATATAACGCCACATGTGTTAATTCATAGTTTTGATGCCTTCAGTGTGAATGTACAATTTTCATAGTCATGAAAATACAGAAAAATCATTAAATGAGAAGGTGTGTCCAAACTTTTGGTCTGTACTGTATAAGCTTAGCGTGGAGCGCAAGATAAATGTGATCCCAAATGTTATGTAAAATGTTTCCAATAAGAGGTTAAACTCAATTTACAAAAAAAGCAAGTCCCCACTCAGGTCCATCATCTGTCAATGGATATATAAGGAGCTTCCACGTTACTGATAGCACAAAGGCTCTTGAAAACCGCTATGGTTCCTGGACCCCCAAAAGAAAAAGAGCGAATTCTGCGCTCCCAAATCCAAATGCCCCTCTCACTTCTGAGCCCCACAATGTGCCTAAACCACATTTAAAATCCACATGTTTGGCACTATAGCTGTTATGTTCTGCTACCAGAGCTAAGGAAAGAGAGGAGATCTGTCCCTACGATAGAACTCAGCTTAATCCCTACGATGTAACAGGGGACCTGATCCTGCGATCAGACCTGCTAAAGTCCTAAGCTAGTCTGTACGGAGACCTATAGATGTGGGGAAGGAATCCCTACAAGTACTAAGGACTGGGAGGAATATGGGACACCTCCTAACAGAAATAGTAGCAGACAGACGAACAAACAAAATATATAGAACATAGAGGTCAGTAGACCAAGCAAACTAACAGAGCAAGACACAGAGCACAGGCTAGCTAGAAAGTAGATATACAATGAAGTCCAGCAAAGCCAGAAGGGCGGAGCAGGATTAAATAGGCCAACAAGGTCATGTGACCAGCAAAGGAAAAAAGACCTAAAAGCAAGGTTCTAACAGTACCCCCCCTTCTAAGAGGATCCTCCGGATCCCCTAGGACCAGGCTTATCAGGAAATCTCCTGTGAAACGCTCTGATAAGTCTGGACGCGGAAACATCATCCGACCTCACCCAAGACTTATCCTCGGGACCGAAACCTTTCCAGGCCACAAGATACTGCAAACTACCTCTATACCGTCTAGAGTTAAGGATGCGAGAAATTTCATATTCCCCGTCCTCCACCACCGGAGGAACAGAGGCAGAGGCGTCACAATTAGTGTTGAGCGATACCTTCCGATATCAGGAAATATCGTATCGGATTGGATCGGGCCGATACCCAAAAAGTATCGGATATCGCCGATTCCGATACCGGAAACCAATGCAAGTCAATGGGACACAAATATCGGAATGAAAATAAACCCTTTCTTTCCTTGTAGGTTAATTCAACATGAAGGAAAACAACTAAGAATAATGTAGAATGACATGAAAAGCCGGCAATTCATCAGCGGCATACACCGGTACCCGACAATTTACAACAGAAAGAATAGAGCTTCACACATAGATTAGATAGATAGAAACATGTCAGTCACATATATATGAAGTACAGTGACAGTGTTGCTTACTGTACTTGTCATTTAGTGTAAAGGATTTATTAAAAAAAATATTAGTGTTTTCGTGCACCGTCTCTTTAAAAAAGCCGGCCGGCAATTCAGCAGCGGTACCCGACAATTTATAACAGACAGAATAGAGCTTCACACATAGATTAGATAGATAGAAACATGTCAGCCACATATATAAGAAGTACAGTGACAGTGTTGCTTACTGTACTTGTCATTTAGTGTAAAGGATTTATTTAAAAAAATAATAGTGTTTTCATGCACCGTCTCTTTAAGAAAGCCGGCCGGCAATTCAGCATCTGTACCCGACAATTTAGAATAGAAAGAATAGAGAATCACACATAGATTAGATAGATAGAAACATGTCAGTCACATATATTGAAGTACAGTGACAGTGTTGCTTACTGTACTTGTCATTTAGTGTAAAGGATTTATTAAAAAAAATATTAGTGTTTTCGTGCACCATCTCTTTAAAAAAGCCGGCCGGCAATTCAGCAGCGGTACCCGACAATTTATAACAGACAGAATAGAGCTTCACACATAGATTAGATAGATAGAAACATGTCAGTCACATATATATGAAGTACAGTGACAGTATTGCTTACTGTACTTGTCATTTAGTGTAAAGGATTTATTTAAAAAAATAATAGTGTTTTCATGCACCGTCTCTTTAAGAAAGCCGGCCGGCAATTCAGCATCTGTACCCGACAATTTAGAATAGAAAGAATAGAGAATCACACATAGATTAGATAGATAGAAACATGTCAGTCACATATATATGAAGTACAGTGACAGTGTTGATTACTGTACTTGTCATTTAGTGTTAAAATAAAGGATTTATTTAAAAAAAAATTGGCGTGGGGTTCCCCTTAATTTTAGGCTCTAGCGGAGGTTAAGCAGACAGCTGGGGCAAATGTTTGAAGCCTGGGAAGGGGGTAATACCCACGGAGATTCCCAGGCTACTAATATCAGCCCCCAGCTGAATACCTAGCCTTTACTAGCTATTAAAATGGGGGAACCCCCCCAAAAAAAATAACGTGGGGTCCCCCCTAATTTAATAGCTAGCACAGGCTAGGCAGACAGCTGGGGGCTGATATTAATAGCCCAGGAAGGGTGCCATGAATATTGGCCCCCTCCCAGGCTAGAAACACCAGCCGTCAGCCGCCCCAGAAATGGCGCATCCATAGGATGCGCCAATTCTGGCACTTAGCCTCGCTCTTCCACGCTGCCCTGGTGCGGTGGCAGGGGGTAATAGGGTTGGGGTTGATGTCAGCTTATAATGCCAGCTGACATCAAGCCCAGGTTAGTAATGGAGAGGTGTCTATAAGACACCCCCATTACTAACCCCATAGTCAAAGTTAAAAGAAAACACAAACACCCAGAATAAAGTCCTTTAATTGAAATAAAGACACAATTCTTTATTGTTCTAAATTAAACCATACTTACCATCACGCCCATTCCAGCTGAAGCCAATGATCTCCTGCAATAAAAGTAAAATAATAAAGCAACCTCATCCTTACCTTTCCATGGCTCCCACGACAGCTTCAGCTCTGCTACATCGAGATGACAGGCTGGACCGCAGCAGAACGCTGCCATCCAGCCTGTCATCCCGCAGACACTGAGAAGCGCAGGCATGCTTGCGCTCCTCTGTGTCTCTCTGTGACGTCATCCAGATGAGCCGAGTTCATGTCCAATGAACTCAGCTCACCTCATGCACGTCACTGACAGCGTGGGAAAATTCTCCTGCACTCAGCGCTTCAGCGTGAGAATTCTCCCACGCTGTCAGTGACATACATGAGGTGAGGTCATGTCCAATGAACTCAGCTCACCTCATGCACGTCACTGACAGCGTGGGAAAATTCTCACGCTGAAGTGCTGAGTGCAGGAGAATTTTCCCACGCTGTCAGTGACGTACATGAGGTGAGCTGAGTTCATTGGACATGACCTCGGCTCATCTGGATGCCGTCACAGCCAGACACTGAGGAGTGGAAGTATGCCTGCGCTTCTCAGTGTCTGCGGTATGACAGGATGGATGGCAGCGTTCTGCTGCGGTCCAGCCTGTCATCTCGATGTAGCAGAGCTGAAGCTGTCGTGGGAGCCATGGAAAGGTAAGGATGATGTTGCTTTATTATTTTACTTTTATTGCAGGAGATCGTTGGCTTCAGCTGGAATGGGCGTGATGGTAAGTATGGTTTAATTTAGAACAATAAAGAATTGTGTGTTTATTTCAATTAAAGGACTTTTTTCTGGGTGTTGTGTTTTTTTAAATACTTTACTAGAAATTCATGGTGGTCATGTCTAATATTGGCGTGACCCCATGAATTTCGGGCTTAGGGCCAGCTGATAATGCCAAGCTGGCCTTAACCCCTTTATTACCCAGTGAGCGAGCGCACCAGGGCCCTGGATGAGTTGGGTACAGTGCCAGAAGATGGCGCTTCTATGAACGCGCCATTTTCCGGGGCGGCTGCGGACTGCAATTTGCAGCGGGTGGGGCCCAGAAAGCTTGGGCCTCCCTGCGCTGCGGATTCCAGCCCCCAGCTGCCTTGTTGTACCTGGCTGGACACAAAAATAGGGCGAAGCCCCACGTATTTTTTTTTTTAATTATTTCATGAAATTCATGGAATAATTAAGAAAAAAAGGGCTTCCCTATATTGTTGTGTCCGGCTAGGTACAAATAGGCAGCTGGTGGTTGGGGGCATCCCGTTCCTGCCTGCTGTACCTGACTGGACACAAATATAGGGCGAAGCCCCACATAATTTTTTTTTAATTATTTCATGAATGTCCTGAAATAATTAAAAAAAAATTGACGTGGGGCTTTGCACTATATTTGGGTCCAGCCAGGTACAGCAGGCAGGAACGGGCTGCCCCCAACCACCAGCTGCCTATTTGTACCTGGTTGGACACAACAATATAGGGAAGCCCTTTTTTTCTTAATTATTCCATGAATTTCATGAAATAATTAAAAAAAAAAAAACGTGGAGCTTCTCCCTATTTTTGTGTCCAGCCAGGTACAACTAGGCAGCTGGGGGATGGAATCTGCAGCACAGGGAGGCCCAAGCTTTCTGCTACCGCTGAAAATTGCAGTCCGCAGCCGCCCCGGAAAATGGCGCGTTCATAGAAGCTGGATGCTGTACCTGGCTGGCATACAAAAATATGGCGAAGCCCACGTCAAAAGTTTTGGGAAAAATTAATTAAAAAATAAATAATAATTTAGGGACTGCATCTTTATTAACTCCTCAAATGTCATTTAGTGTTAAAATAATGGATTTATTTAAAAAAAAAATGGCGTGGGATCCCCCATAATTTTAGTCTCTAGCGGAGGTTAAGCAGACGGCTGGGGCAGATGTTTGAAGCCTGGGAAGGGGGTAAAACCCACGGAGCTTCCCAGGCTACTAATATCAGCCCCCAGCTGAATACCTAGCCTTTACTAGCTATTAAAATGGGGGACCCCCCCCAAAAAAATGACGTGGGGTCCCCCCTATTTTAATAGCTAGCAAAGGCTAGGCAGACAGCTGGGGGCTGATATTAATAGCCCAGGAAGGGTGCCATGAATATTGGCCCCCTCCCAGGCTAGAAACACCAGTCGTCAGCCGCCCCAGAAATGGCGCATCCATAGGATGCGCCAACTCTGGCACTTAGCCTCGCTCTTCCACACTGCCCTGGTGTGGTGGCAGGGGGTAATAGTGGTGGGGTTCATGTCAGCGCCAGCTGCCATGAAGCCCAGGTTAGTAATGATGGGCGTCTATAAGACACCCCCATTACTAACCTACAAAGTGTTAAAAAGAAAAAACACACTACACCCAGAAAAAAATAATTTATTTGAAATAAAACACACAATTTTATTTAATTCTTAGTTTACTAAAAATAATAGTTACCTGTCCACGTTCCTGCGCTGATCTCCCATGCACAGCTGTCACATCTGGAGATGGTGACAGCTGTGCATGGCTGCTGTAAGCTCACGCTGCCGGGAACACGTCCGCTCCCGGCAGTGGGAGCCACTGACTGAGGTCACCGGAGTGCATTCAGGCAGCGCAGCTCCGGAGACCTCCTTTACGGCACTGCTGTACCGTGGGAATTTCTCACGATACAGCAGGGCCGTAAAGGAGCTAACCGGAGCAGCGCTGCCTGAACTCCGGTGAACCCTTACGGCCCCGTTATTCTAGCGGCGGCAGCGGTTCAGAGCGGTCACATTCTATGTGGCTGCTCTGAACTGGAGATCTTCGTGGGACACTCGTGGACTGCTACGGAGGGGTAAGGATAAGGTTGTGGTTTATTATTTTATATTTTATTACAGGAGATCGATGGCTTCGGGGAATTAGGTGTCTTGGTGAGTATAGGTGTAGTTTTTTATTTTTTACTTTATTTTAGGTGGCGATCGGAGGGGACAGGTAATGTATGAACTAATTTCTTTTAGGTAACCACTGGCCACCAATGACATGTATTTAACATTTATTGGGGACACAGTAGGGCAATTTAAATAGCAGGATCAGTCTGATGGGAACTACTGCTCCCATCGAGCTGATCCTGCTGGCAGGAGTGGACGGGGGACAGACATAGGCCGATGGGAGTAGTAGTGTCACATCGGCCTATGTCTGCCTGCACGCACACACCCGCACACACACCGCACACACCCGCACACATCGCACAGACACCGCGCACACCCGCACAAACATCGCGCACACACCCCGCACACACACCCCGCACACACACTAATCATGACGGTCTGATCGTCTGGTAGGTGAGGCTGACCTGTGCGGCCGTGGGAAAGTTCATGTGAGTTCATGCAGTCAAGCATGAACTCACATGAACCCTCTGAGGGCACCGCGGCTAATTCAAATGAACAGCTGATCGGCATCAGCTGATACCTCAGCTGTTCATTTGAAATAACCGGCGGGAAAGCGCAGCACAGAACGGGAAAGCCGGCGGTGAAGTCTTTTCACTGCCGGCTTCCCCGCCCGGGTCCTTCACTCCCCGCTCCTTGGAGCTGCGCTCCCCGCCCGGTCCTAACTTACGATCGGGATGGGAGGTGGCGAGGGGAGCGGAGGATCGGGGTGGGAGGCTGCGGGGAAGCAGTATGGGGCTGTGTGATTGTTTAAAAGCCGGCGGCTTTATACCGCCCGCCGGCTTATAAACAATCAGGAGAATTCTCCCCCGCTGGGATGGCATTCTGATGACAGGCTGGATCGCGCTGCCATCCAACTTGTCATCCTTCACAGACACTGCAGAGCGCAGGCATTATGGGAACTTCCGATTCCGGTATCCGATATTGTAAAAGTATCGGAATTAAGTATCGGAATTCCGATACCGCGAATATCGGCCGATACCCGATATTACAGTATCGGAATGCTCAACACTAGTCACAATCCGATACAACAGCTTTTTTCAACAGAGAGACATGAAATACCGGATTAATTCTCCAGGAGGTAGGAACCTCCAACCTAACAGCAGATTTGTTGACAACCTGAAGCACCTTAAAGGGCCCTACAAACTTGGGACCCAATTTCTTTGAAGGAATCCTCAACCGCAGATTCCTAGAGGACAACCAAACCATGTCACCAACAGCGAACAAAACCTCCTGTCGTTTCCTATCAAAGTAGTCTTTAGATTTTCTGTTGGCCTCCTGAAGATTACCACGCACATCCGTCCAAACTCTCTCCAAATCACCGGAAAAATTCTCCTCCTCAGGCACGGCAGATCCCAACTTGGAGAACGACCCAAACGACGGATGTCTCCCAGAACAACAAAAAAAAGGCGAACAACCAGCAGAAGAAGATGTATGATTGTTCAGAGCAAATTCAGCAAGTGGCAGAAACTCAGACCACCCCTCTTGATTGTCTGCCACAAAACAACGCAAGAACTGCTCAACATCCTGGTTTTTCCTTTCTGTCTGGCCATTAGATTCAGGATGATATCCGGACGAGAACGACAAATGAATTCCCAACCTATCACAAAAGGCACGCCAAAAACGAGCCACGAACTGAGGACCCCTATCAGAAACAATGTCAGTAGGAACGCCATGAAGTCTGACAATTTCCTTGACAAAGGCCTTAGCGAGAGTTTTAGCGCAGGGCAGTTTGACGAAAGGAACCAAGTGACACATCTTGCTAAAACGGTCCACGACCACCCAGATGACAGTAAAACCCTCAGAGGGGGGAAGGTCAGTTATAAAGTCCATAGCCAAATGTGTCCAAGGAGCACTGGGAACCTCCAAAGGACAAAGCAACCCCGCAGCAGGAGTATGTGAGGACTTAGATCTAGCACATATAGTACATTGACGCACCCACTTAATGACTTCCTTCTGCCATCCAGGCCACCAAAAACTGCGACCCACCAGTCTCTTGGTCTCAGAGATTCCGGGATGACCTGCCAACCGAGATTCGTGACACTCAACAAACAAATCTCTCCTAAAGGTCCCAGGCACAAACAACCTCCCATGAGGAGTGTTAGAAGGGGCATTCTCCTGTGCTTTAAGAATCTCATTTTCCAAAACGGAGTCCAAAGCAGCTATCACAACACCTTCTTGTAAAATGTTCTCGTCTTTCTCAGCACCGACTATGGGAGAAAATCTGCGAGACAAGGCATCCGCCTTAACATTCTTAGTACCAGGGATATAAGTAACGGAGAAATTAAACCGCGAGAAAAACAGTGCCCACCTAGCCTGACGGGCATTCAGGCGCTTGGCAGCATCAAGATATATCAGATTTTTATGATCCGTAAGAACCTGAACGGGAAATTCCGCACCTTCCAAGAAGTGGCGCCAGTGTTCAAATGCGAGTTTAATAGCCAATAATTCCCGATTACCAATATCGTAATTCAGTTCAGTCTCCGAAAATTTTTTTGAAAAAAAGGCACAGGGATGTAATCCATCCCCGTTATCCTGAGACAATACTGCGCCAACCCCCACAGAGGAAGCATCAACCTCAACCAAAAACGGCCTAGTAACATCAGGCTGCATAAGGATGGGAGCAGAGGTGAACCTCTCCTTGAGATACACAAAAGCTTCAATGGCCTCAGAAGACCACTGAACCGCATCAGCACCTTTCCTGGTGAGATCAGTCAGAGGTTTGACAATACTAGAAAAATTTTTTATGAATTTTCTGTAGTAATTGGCGAAACCCAAAAACCTCTGTATCGATTTCAAACCAATAGGCCTAGGCCATTCCTGCACAGCCTGAACCTTAACCGGATCCATCTCAAAACCTTTGCTGGAGATAATGTAGCCCAAAAAACTAATTCTCTGTACAGCGAACTCACATTTCTCCAGCTTAGCAAAAAGCGAATTGTCCATTAATAACTGTAATACCTCACGCACGCTCCGCCAATGAGACTCCAGATCTGGCGAATAAATCAAAATGTCATCCAAATACACAACCACATTTTTACCGATCAAAGGTCTAAGGATGTCATTAATCAGATTCTGAAAAAATGCAGGAGCATTAGTAAGACCAAAAGGCATAACCAGGTTCTCAAAATGACCCACAGGAGTGTTAAAAGCAGTCTTCCATTCATCACCCTCCTTCATGCGCAACAAATTGTATGCCCCCTTAAGGTCAATTTTAGAGAACCACTTGGCCCCCATTAACTGGTTAAACAGATCAGGAATCAATGGCAGTGGGTAAGGATTGCGTACAGTAATTTTGTTAATCTCACGAAAATCCAGACAAGGACGTAAACCGCCGTCCTTTTTTTTTACAAAAAAAAATCCAACCGCCACAGGAGACTTAGAGGGCCTAATGTGACCGGCGGCCAAACTTGTCTGTATGTATTCCTCCAAAGCCTTCCTCTCAGGAATAGTAAGGTTAAATAAACGACTTTTAGGAAGAGTCGCTCCAGGGACAAATTCAATAGAACAATCATAGTCTCTATGGGGAGGCAAAACCTGCGATTCCTTCTCAGAAAAAACTCTCCAAAAATCCTGAATAGGAACAGGCAATTCTCCCCTACCCAAAGCTACAATACGCCAGTTACAACACTTGTCATAACATTTATGGCTCCAGGATTTAATTTCACTGGTAGACCAATCCAGTACAGGATTGTGAAATTTTAACCAGGGCAATCCCAATATTACTGGAGAAGGCAAGTTATTCAACACTACCAAATCCAATTTCTCATGGTGAACACCATTAATAGTGAGAGGAAATTCACAGACCTTGAGAGTAATATTCTTCAAAGGGGAACCATCCACAGAAACCACAGCAATGGGGGATGATAAAGGTTCAGGTTTTAAATTGAGTCTTTCCACGAATCCCCCATCAATTACATTCAGAGTAGACCCGCAATCAACAAACACCCGAAATTCCATTAATTTTTTCTGAGCAATCGTGGAAGCAGCTAAAAATATACCCTTGGAATTTAAACAGGCAATACGGGCGTGACTGACCTTTTTTTTTTCTTTCTTCATACGAAGCTCACAGCCTTTAATCAAATGACCAGATTTTCCGCAATAGAAACACAAGCCTTCAGAAAATCGACGATCTTTTTCTTGAGAGCGAGGTGCCACCGATCCAATCTCCATCGGTTCACCACTGTTAGTACACACATTCTCATAACCAGAAACTGACATAGCAGAGGATTTGCTCTCATTAACCCTTGCACGCAGTCTTCTATCCACCCGTATAGCTAATTGCATAGCCTGTTGCAAATCTTCAGGTGTAGGATAAGCAATTAGCAGGTCTTTAACCCTTTCACTGAGCCCAGCAAGAAATAGACTTTTCAGAGCAGAATCGTTCCACCCTGTTTGAGTAGACCAACGACGGAAATGAGTACAATATTTTTCCACATTACCTGATCCTTGTTTTAAACGTCTCAACTCAGTCTCAGCTGATGCGACACGGTCAGGATCATCATATAATAGTCCCAAAGCAGAAAAAAAACTATCCACTGATCTGAAGCATGAATCACTAGGTTGCAAAGAAAAGGCCCACTCCTGAGGCTCTTTGCGCAAAAGTGACATTATGAACCCTACGCGCTGGGATTCATCCCCAGAGGACTTAGGTCTCAAACGAAAATACAATAAGCAAGCATTTTTAAATGAAAAAAATTCTCGGTGTTCACCAAAAAATAAATCCGGCAAACATACCTTAGGCTCCAAGAAATGTGCTCCAGGACAGTTACTCACATGCTGACGGAGCTCGGCCACCTCTAGAGAGAGTCCCTGCAGGCGATGAACCAAATCCTGAACCGACACCATGATGGAACAGAAAAATCTTTCCTTAGAGAATTTGCTGGCTGGACTTACTGTTATGTTCTGCTACCAGAGCTAAGGAAAGAGAGGAGATCTGTCCCTACGATAGAACTCAGCTTAATCCCTACGATGTAACAGGGGACCTGATCCTGCGATCAGACCTGCTAAAGTCCTAAGCTAGTCTGTACGGAGACCTATAGATGTGGGGAAGGAATCCCTACAAGTACTAAGGACTGGGAGGAATATGGGACACCTCCTAACAGAAATAGTAGCAGACAGACGAACAAACAAAATATATAGAACATAGAGGTCAGTAGACCAAGCAAACTAACAGAGCAAGACACAGAGCACAGGCTAGCTAGAAAGTAGATATACAATGAAGTCCAGCAAAGCCAGAAGGGCGGAGCAGGATTAAATAGGCCAACAAGGTCATGTGACCAGCAAAGGAAAAAAGACCTAAGAGCAAGGTTCTAACAATAGCGATGAGAGCCCGCTTAATTTACGAGGTCCTTTTCTCTAGAAGCATGAGCTGGGAAAGATGTACGGGCACTACAACATACTGGACACTACAATGTATGGGCACTATAATGGCAGATTTTCAATTTTCACTCAACAGCTTTCACTACTGCTTGTTTCTGGAAAATATGCATGAAGTCAAAATCGTCACTACACTTGTAGATAAATTAAAAGAGGCATGTAATTTCCAAAATGGGGTCACTTGAGGGTGAATTTTGCTCTTCTGGCAATTAGGGGCTCTGTATGTGGTGTTTGCAAACTATTCTACTATAATTTGTTCTCCAAGAGTTAAAGAGCTCTCCTTCCATTCTGAGTCTTGTCATGTAGCTAAGCTGTACTGTGCAGCCACATATGGGGTATTGCCGTGTTCAGAAGAACTTGTGTGACAAATTTTGGTGCCATTTTTACCAATTTCCCGGTGTGAAAATGTAAAATCTGGGGCTAGAACAAAAATTGTAATTATTTTTTCTTTACCTCCCAATTGCATAAAATTCCGTGACACAACGGTGGTATCAATATGATCACTGCACCCCTAGATGAATTCATTGAGAGGTGTAGGTTGTAAAATAAGGTCACTTATGGGGGAGTTCAGCTGTTCTGTAACATCGCACCCTCAAACCATTCCAGCAAAATGTGCATTAAAATATGACGCTCCTTCCTTTCTGAGCTTTGTACCATGCTTCAAAAGTAGTTTTCAACATCATATGGGGTATTGGCGCAGTTAGGAGAAATTGCGTAATAAATTATACTGTTCATTTTCTCCTATTTTCCTTTTTGAAAATTGAAAACTTGGGATCAAAGCAACATTTTAGTGAAAAAAATAGTAATTTTCCATTGACTCAGCTCAATGTTATACAATTCTGTGACTCACTTGAGGGTTAAAAATGCTTACTTCATGCCTAGATGAATACCTCAAGAGGTGTCGTTTCCAAAATGGGGTCACGTGTTGGGGTTTCTGCTGTTTTGGCATGTCAGGAGCTTTTCAAATGTGACAAAATTGCGCTCCACAATGCAATTGACGATCTTTCCCTTAACGAGCCCTGACATTTGCAGAAACAGTAATTTTTCACCACATGTGGGGTATCAGCGTACTCTTGAGAAATTGCACAACAAATTGTATGGTCCATTTTCTCCTGTTAACCTTGTGAAAATAAAACATTTGGGGCTTAAGCAACATGTTTGTGAGAAAAATGTATTTTTTCATTTTTACAGCTCAACGTTATAAAATTCTGTGACGCAGATGTGGAATCAAGGTGCTCACCACACTTCAAGTTAAATTTTTTGAGGGGTGTTATTTTCAAAATGGGGTCACTAGTGGGAGGGTTTCCACCATTTAGGCAGAGCAGGGGCTTTGCAAGCACAACATGGTGTCCACTATCTATTCTAGCGAATTTTGCACTCCAAAAGTCAAAACACGCTCCTTCCCTTCCATGCCCTGCCATTTGCCCAAACAGTAGTTTTCCTCCTTATGTGGTGTATCAGTGTACTCCGGAGAAATTACACAATAAATTATATGGTTAATTTTCTCCTGTTACTCTAACACAAATGCAAAATTTGTGGCTAAATGTACATTTTTGTGGGAAAAAATTTCACTTTTACCTTCCACATGACTGTAATTCCTGTAAAGCACCTAAAGGGTTAATAAACTTCTTGTATGTGGTTTTGAGCACTTTGAGGGGTACAGTTTTTAAAATAGTGTCCCTTTTGGGTATTTTCTGTCATGTAAACCCCTCAAAGTCAGTTCAAACATGATGTGGTCCCTAAAAATAGTTTTGTAAATTTTGTTGGAAAAACTAGAAATTGTGGATAAACCCTTCTAACTTTCTAACAAAAGAAAATTATGTTTCAAAAATTATGCTGATGTAAAGTTGACATATGGGAAATGTTATTTATAAATTATTTTGTACAGCATGACTAATTGGTTTAAGGATACAAAAATTTTAACATTTTTGCCAAAAATTCAATATTTTCACAAATAAATGCAAAATATTTTTACCTAAATTTACCACTAACATAAAGTAAAATGAATCTCAGAATCACTGATAAAATTTGGCCTCATCAGGAAGGTGAAAAAAAAGTTTTGGGGTAAAGGGGTTAAGACCCAAGGTTTTTATCCATGACATTAAAATGAAGGATCTTATGGAATGTATTTTTTTTTATCTAAAGATAATCTATAGTAAAAGGTTAAAAAAAATAATGCTTCTATGTGATATCTTGAGCTGAAATAAGTGTTGTACATTCAACTAATGACACAAATGTAACAACTATTGCTAAGGAAATGTCAAGGTGGGCATTCAAGAGCCTTGTGATTAACTTTGTATCCTTCATTACTGTGAAGATTATTATCAATGTGTTCCTGTAGGTGCGCTGAACTAGAACAATAATGATAATAGGTTATTATACAAAAGTTTGCTTTGACATTTGTATAATAAATCTGAAGTCAATTAGATTGAAAATCGTCTATCAGATAAAGCAAGTGTACCAATTACTGCAGAGAAGGATGAGCATTTAAATGAAAATTGAAATTTGAGTGCATGATGCATTCCCTCCGGGGATGTTATAAAATCAGCTGGTGACACAGCAGGGCACATTTAGCTCAGAGTTTTAGGAGGTAAGACCTGAACTTTAGTCCAGCAGCTAATGATTCAAACAGAGCCATATGCTTCTTTAGTTTATGTGCAGTATTATAGTTTTTTGTTTTTTTAAAAAAGTAACTCAGTTTGGATTTTAGGTCAATGGCTCATGTCACATATTAAAGGAGTCAGCATAAAATGACTGTTCAAACCAAACACGGTTGCTCAATGAACCCATGCACCCAAAGTGCACCTTCCTGCTTGTTTCCCATCTCTATGTGCCATCTTCTAGCTCCTGTAAAGTCAAAGCTGTCAATCAAGGAAGAGGAGGGCGACCGTCTTTGCCAAGAGTGCACCATTGCTTAGTTTGAACAGTCATTTTGTGCTGACAAACTCGCTTTAAAAGATACATTTCACTTGCTGAGAGGATGGAATCATGCATGTTCTTCATTCAAACTAGCTTCCCAGAATTATATAAAAGAATAGGATCGGCTCAGACTACAGTGACAAATACCTCCATTTTTACAGTGTGATCAGCACATCTTTCACCAAATCTGGTCATTGCTGTGGGTCCATGGATTCCTGTCTCTGCTATGTTTTTGAAGGCTGATCAAAATGGTAAAATACCTGCAGTCATTCAATGAGAATAGAGTAATAAGCCATTGTCAATTATTTATCTATCACTGCAATGGAATCTTTAAAGGGGATTTCCCACGAACAAAGTTAGTTTTAACTATCATTTTAATCAACAGATCTTTGAATAATAATAAGCTCCACAATTGGATGTGTTTAGAAAAAATGTTCCTGTGCTAAGATAATCTTATGAATGTGCCCCTGTTGTGTACTGTGTAATGGCTGTGTCTGACCGTACAGGAACATGGTCTGATCATACCACAGCTCCTGGGCAGGAAAGAAAGCAAAAGAGTATACAGACATTACAGCATGGGATCACAGCTGATTCTTTCTTTGAAGCAAAGCATTGCTTAAAAACAGGCTGGGAAATGTTTTACCTCACAAAAAGATCAGCTGTGATCCCCTGCTGTCCTGTCTGTATACTCTTTTGCTTCCTCACCTGCACAGGAGCTGTGGTATGATCAGACCATGTCCTTATATGGTCAGACACAGCCATTACACAGTACATAGCACAGACACATTTATAAGATTATCTCACATTTTTTAATATATACAATTGTGGAAAAAAAAATTATTCCAAGATCTATTAATTAAAATGTACTTTTGTTCGTGGGAAAACCCCTTTAAGGCAAACACACTCTAGTGAAGTTGTCCAAACACATAAAGTCAAATTACCCATTGATGCTGAATTTGGCAGAATCAGTCAATCATTTAATGTCAAAAGAAAGAAGGATTGAGTTTGTTATACCTCTACAAATTACATTGTATAACAATCACACCATAGCCAGTTTATTTATTTTGTATAGCCAACTTTATGATGTCAGTGGTTACTATGCGCTCCCTGCACATAGTATCGGGTGTCAGCTGTGACAATCAGCTGACACCAGGCGGCGATCGAGCCCGCACAGCCTGTGTGCGCGCGCGATCGCCATGACGTACTAATACGGGTCTGGCTCTTAAGTCCCAGGGCACAGACGCGTATTACTATGTCAGATGTTGTTAAGGGGTTAAAGTACACTCTACATCCCATCTTGACTGACAAAAAAACAGAAATGTAGAAATTTTTGCAAATTTATTAAAAAAGAAAAACCGAAATATCACATGATCATAAGTATTTATACCCCTTGCTAAGCATTGAGCCTTTTGAGCTAGTACAGCCATGAGTCTTCTTGGGAATGATGCAACAAGTTTTTCACACCTAGATTTGGGGATCCTCTGCCATTCTTCCTTGCAGATCCTCTCCAGTTCCGTCAGGTTGGATGGTGAACATTGGTGGACAGCCATTTTCAGGTCTCTCCAGAGATGCTCAATTGGGTTTCAGTCAGGACTCTGGCTGGGCCAGTCAAGAATGGTCACAGAGTTGTTCTGAAGCCACTCCTTTGTTATTTTAGCTGTGTGCGTAGGGTCATTGTCTTTTTGGAAGGTGAACCTTTGGCCAAGTTTGAGGTCCAGAACACTCTGGAAGAGGTTTTCACCCAGGTTATCTCTGTACTTGGCCGCATTCATGTTTCCTTCAATTGCAACCAGTCGTCCTGTCCCTGCAGCTGAAAAACACCCCCATTGTTAGAACCTTGCTGTTAGGTTTTTTTTCCTTTGCTGGTCACATGACCTTGTTGGCCTATTTAATCCTGCTCCGCCCTACTGGCTTTGCTGGACTTCATTGTATATCTACTTTCTAGCTAGCCTGTGCTCTGTATCTAACTCTGTTAGTTTGCTTGGTCTACGGACCTCTAGGTTCTATCTATTTTGTTTGTTCGTCTGTCTGCTGCTATTTCTGTTAGGAGGTGTCCCATATTCCTCCCAGTCCTTAGTACTTGTAGGGATTCCCTCCCCAAATCTATAGGTCTCCGTACAGACTAGATTAGGACTTTAGCAGGTCTGATCGCAGGATCAGGTTCCCTGTTACATCGTAGGGATTCAGCTGAGTCTTATAGTAGGGACAGATCTCCTCTCTTTCCTTAGCTTTGGTAGCAGAACATAACAGTAAGTCCAGCCTGTAAATTCTCTAAGGAAAGATTTTTTTTTGTTCCATCATGGTGTCGGTTCAGGATTTGGCTAAACACCTGCAGGGACTCTCTCTGGAAGTGGCCGAGCTCCGTCAGCACGTGAGTAACTGTCCTGGAGCATATTTCTTGGAGCCTAAGGTATGTTTGCCGGATTTATTTTTTGGTGAACATCGAGAATTTTTTTCATTTAAAAATGCTTGCTTATTGTATTTTCGTTTGAGACCCAAGTCCTCTGGGGATGAATCCCAGCGCGTAGGGTTCATAATGTCACTTTTGCGCAAAGAGCCTCAGGAGTGGGCCTTTTCTTTGCAACCTAGTGATACATGCTTCAGATCAGTGGATAGTTTTTTTTCTGCTTTAGGACTATTATATGATGATCCTGACCGTGTGGCATCAGCTGAGACTGAGTTGAGACGTTTAAAACAAGGATCAGGTAATATGGAAAAATATTGTACACATTTTCGTCGTTGGTCCACTCAAACAGGGTGGAACGATTCTGCTCTGAAAAGTCTATTTCTTGCTGGGCTCAGTGAAAAGGTTAAAGACCTGCTAATTGCTTATCCTACACCTGAGGATTTGCAACAGGCTATGCAATTAGCTATACGGGTGGACAGAAGACTGCGTGCTAGGGTTAATGAGAGCAAATCCTCTGCTATGTCAGTTTCTGGTTATGATAATGTGTGTACTAACAGTGGTGAACCGATGGAGATTGGATCGGTGGCACCTCGCTCTCAAGAAAAACACCGTCGTTTTTCAGAAGGCTTGTGTTTCTATTGTGGAAAATCTGGTCATTTGATTAAAGGCTGTGAGCTTCGTATGAAGAAAGAAAAAAAAATGGTCAGTCACGCCCGTATTGCCTGTTTAAATTCCAAGGGTATATTTTTAGCTGCTTCCACGATTGCTCAGGAAAAATTAATGGAATTTCGGGTGTTTGTTGATTGCGGGTCTACACTGAATGTTATTGATGGGGGATTCGTGGAAAAACTCAATTTAAAACCTGAACCTTTATCATCCCCCATTGCTGTGGTTTCTGTGGATGGTTCCCCTTTGAAGAATATTACTCTCAAGGTCAGTGAATTTCCTCTCACTATTAATGGTGTTCACCATGAGAAATTGGATTTGGTAGTGTTGAATAACTTGCCTTCTCCAGTAATATTGGGTTTGCCCTGGTTAAAATTTCACAATCCTGTACTGGATTGGTCTACCAGTGAAATTAAATCCTGGAGCCATAAATGTTATGACAAGTGTTGTAACGGGCGTATTGCAGCTTTGGATAGGGGAGAATTGCCTGTTCCTATTCAGGATTTTTGGAGAGTTTTTTCTGAGAAAGAATCGCAGGTTTTGCCTCCCCATAGAGACTATGATTGTTCTATTGAATTTGTCCCTGGAGCGACTCTTCCTAAAAGTCGTTTATTTAACCTTACTATTCCTGAGAGGAACGCTTTGGAGGAATACATACAGACAAGTTTGGCCGCCGGTCACATTAGGCCCTCTAAGTCTCCTGTGGCGGTTGGATTTTTTTTTGTAAAAAAAAAGGACGGCGGTTTACGTCCTTGTCTGGATTTTCGTGAGATTAACAAAATTACGGTACGCAATCCTTACCCACTGCCATTGATTCCTGATCTGTTTAACCAGTTATTGGGGGCCAAGTGGTTCTCTAAAATTGACCTTAAGGGGGCATACAATCTGTTGCGCATGAAGGAGGGTGATGAATGGAAGACTGCTTTTAACACTCCTGTGGGTCATTTTGAGAATCTGGTTATGCCTTTTGGTCTTACTAATGCTCCTGCATTTTTTCAGAATCTGATTAATGACATCCTTAGACCTTTGATCGGTAAAAATGTGGTTGTGTATTTGGATGACATTTTGATTTATTCGCCAGATCTGGAGTCTCATTGGCGGAGCGTGCGTGAGGTATTACAGTTATTAATGGACAATTCGCTTTTTGCTAAGCTGGAGAAATGTGAGTTCGCTGTACAGAGAATTAGTTTTTTGGGCTACATTATCTCCAGCAAAGGTTTTGAGATGGATCCGGTTAAGGTTCAGGCTGTGCAGGAATGGCCTAGGCCTATTGGTTTGAAATCAATACAGAGGTTTTTGGGTTTCGCCAATTACTATAGAAAATTCATAAAAAATTTTTCTAGTATTGTCAAACCTCTGACTGATCTCACCAGGAAAGGTGCTGATGCGGTTCAGTGGTCTTCTGAGGCCATTGAAGCTTTTGTGTATCTCAAGGAGAGGTTCACCTCTGCTCCCATCCTTATGCAGCCTGATGTTACTAGGCTGTTTTTGGTTGAGGTTGATGCTTCCTCTGTGGGGGTTGGCGCAGTATTGTCTCAGGATAACGGGGATGGATTACATCCCTGTGCATTTTTTTCAAAAAAATTTTCGGAGACTGAATTGAATTACGATATTGGTAATCGGGAATTATTGGCTATTAAACTCGCATTTGAACACTGGCGCCACTTCTTGGAAGGTGCGGAATTTCCCGTTCAGGTTCTTACGGATCATAAAAATCTGATATATCTTGACGCTGCCAAGCGCCTGAATGCCCGTCAGGCTAGGTGGGCACTGTTTTTCTCGCGGTTTAATTTCTCCGTTACTTACATCCCTGGTACTAAGAATGTTAAGGCGGATGCCTTGTCTCGCAGTTTTTCTCCCATAGTCGGTGCTGAGAAAGAGGAAAACATTTTACAAGAAGGTGTTGTGATAGCTGCTTTAGACTCCGTTTTGGAAGATGAGATTCTTAAAGCTCAGGAGAATGCCCCATCTAACACTCCTCATGGGAGGTTGTTTGTGCCTGGGACCTTTAGGAGAGATTTGTTTGTTGAGTGTCACGAATCTCGGTTGGCAGGTCATCCCGGAATCTCTGAGACCAAGAGACTGGTGGGTCGCAGTTTTTGGTGGCCTGGATGGCAGAAGGAAGTCATTAAGTGGGTGCGCCAATGTACTATATGTGCTAGATCTAAGTCCTCACATACTCCTGCTGCGGGGTTGCTTTGTCCTTTGGAGGTCCCCAGTGCTCCTTGGACACATTTGGCTATGGACTTTATAACTGACCTTCCCCCCTCTGAGGGTTTTACTGTCATCTGGGTGGTCGTGGACCGTTTTAGCAAGATGTGTCACTTGGTTCCCTTCGTCAAACTGCCCTGCGCTAAAACTCTCGCTAAGGCCTTTGTCAAGGAAATTGTCAGACTTCATGGCGTTCCTACTGACATTGTTTCTGATAGGGGTCCTCAGTTCGTGGCTCGTTTTTGGCGTGCCTTTTGTGACAGGTTGGGAATTCATTTGTCGTTTTCGTCCGGATATCATCCTGAATCTAATGGCCAGACAGAAAGGAAAAACCAGGATGTTGAGCAGTTCTTGCGTTGTTTTGTGGCAGACAATCAAGAGGGGTGGTCTGAGTTTCTGCCACTTGCCGAATTTGCTCTGAACAATCATACATCTTCTTCTGCTGGTTGTTCGCCTTTTTTTTGTTGTTCTGGGAGACATCCGTCGTTTGGGTCGTTCTCCAAGTTGGGATCTGCCGTGCCTGAGGAGGAGAATTTTTCCGGTGATTTGGAAAGAGTTTGGACGGATGTGCGTGGTAATCTTCAGGAGGCCAACAGAAAATCTAAAGACTACTTTGATAGGAAACGACAGGAGGTTTTGTTCGCTGTTGGTGACATGGTTTGGTTGTCCTCTAGGAATCTGCGGTTGAGGATTCCTTCTAAGAAATTGGGTCCCAAGTTTGTAGGGCCCTTTAAGGTGCTTCAGGTTGTCAACCAATCTGCTGTTAGGTTGGAGGTTCCTACCTCCTGGAGAATTAATCCGGTCTTTCATGTCTCTCTGTTAAAAAAAGCTGTTGTGTCGGATGGTGACGCCTCTGCCTCTGTTCCTCCGGTGGTGGAGGACGGGGAATATGAAATTTCTCGCATCCTTGACTCTAGACGGTATAGAGGTAGTTTGCAGTATCTTGTGGCCTGGAAAGGTTTCGGACCCGAGGATAACTCTTGGGTGAGGTCAGATGATGTTTCCGCGTCCAGACTTATCAGAGCGTTTCACAGGAGATTTCCTGATAAGCCTGGTCCTAGGGGATCCGGAGGATCCTCTTAGAAGGGGGGGTACTGTTAGAACCTTGCTGTTAGGTTTTTTTTCCTTTGCTGGTCACATGACCTTGTTGGCCTATTTAATCCTGCTCCGCCCTACTGGCTTTGCTGGACTTCATTGTATATCTACTTTCTAGCTAGCCTGTGCTCTGTATCTAACTCTGTTAGTTTGCTTAGTCTACGGACCTCTAGGTTCTATCTATTTTGTTTGTTCGTCTGTCTGCTGCTATTTCTGTTAGGAGGTGTCCCATATTCCTCCCAGTCCTTAGTACTTGTAGGGATTCCCTCCCCAAATCTATAGGTCTCCGTACAGACTAGATTAGGACTTTAGCAGGTCTGATCGCAGGATCAGGTTCCCTGTTACATCGTAGGGATTCAGCTGAGTCTTATAGTAGGGACAGATCTCCTCTCTTTCCTTAGCTTTGGTAGCAGAACATAACACCCATAGCATGATGCTGCCACCACCATGTTTCACTGTTGGGATTGTATTGGGCAGGTGATGAGCAGTGCCTGTTTTTCTCCACACATACCGCTTAGAATTATCACCAAAAAGTTCTATCTTCATCTGATCAGACCAGAGAATCTTGTTTCTCAGAGTATGGGAGTCCTTCATGTGTTTTTTAGTAAATATGTCTTGCACTGAGGAGAGGCTTCCGTCGGGCCACTCTGCCATAAAGGCCCAACTGGTGGAGAGCTGCAGTGATAGTTGACTTTGTGGAACTTTCTCCCATCTCCCTACTGCATCTCAGAAGACTTCTGGTGGCCCCAAAGTTCTTCCATTTAAGGATTATGGAGGCCACTGTGCTCTTATTAACCTTGAGTAATGCAGAAATTCTTTTATAACCTTGGCCAGATCTGTGTCTTGCCAAAATTCTGTCTCTGAGCTCCTTGGGCAGTTCCTTTGAGCTCATGATTCTCATTTGGTCTGACATGCACTGTGAGCTGTGAGGTCTTATATAGACAGATGTGTGCCTTTCCAAATCAACTCCTATAAGTTTAATTAAACACAGCTGAACTCCAATGAAGGAGTAGAAGCATCTCAAGGAGGATCACAAGGAAATGGACAGCATGTGACTTAAATATGAGTGTCTGAGCAAAGAGTTTGAATAGTTATGACCATGTGATATTTCAGCTTTTCTTTTTTAATAAATTTGCAAAAAATTCTACATTACTTTTTTTATTTCAGTCAAGATGGGGTGGAGAGTGTACTTTAATGAGAAAAAAATGAACTTTTTAGAATTTACCAAATGGCTGCAATGAAACAAAGAGTGAAAAACTTAAAGGGGTCTGAATACTTTCCATACTCACTGTAAGTGTGTATGTATTTATATATAATCTGTGTGTACTGTATATGTGTGTACGTGGTTATGTATGTGTATATGTATGTGACTTTGCTACAATGTATATACAGCTGTGCTGAAAAGTTTACATACCCTGGCAGAATTTTTCCTTTCTTGGCCTCATTTCAGAGAATATGAAAAATAACAAAAACTTTTTCTCCACTCATGGTTATGGGTTGGGTGAAGCCATTTATTGTCAAACTACAGTGTTTTCTCTTTTTAAATCTTAATGACAACCAAAAGCATCCAAATGACCCTGATCAAAAGTTCACATACCCAAGTTCTTAATACCGTGTATTGCCCCCTCTAGCATCAATGACAGCTTGAAGTCTTTTGTCATAGTTGTGGATGGAGTTCTTTATTTTCTCAGATGGTAAAGCTGCCCATTCTTCTTGGCAAAAATCCTCCAGTTGCTGTAAATTCCTGGGCTGTCTAGCATGAACTGCATGCTTGAGATCTCCCCAGAGTGGCTCAATGATATTGAGGTCAGGAGACTGAGATGGCCATTCCAGAACCTTCACTTTGTTCTGCTGTAGTCAATGACAGGTTGACTTGGCCTTGTGTTTTGGATCGTTGTCATATTGGAACATCCAAGTACATCCCATGTGCAGCTTCCAGGCTGATGAGTGCAAATTTGCCTCTAGTATTTGCTGATAACGTGCTGCATTCATCTTTCCTTCAACTTTTACCAAATTTCCTGAGCCTTTGTAGCTCACACATCCCCAAAATATTAGTGATCCACCTCTGTGTTTTATAGTAGGAATGGTGTTCCTTTCATCATAGGCCTTGTTGACCTCTCTCCAAATTTAACGTTTATGGTTGTGGCCAGAAAGTTAAATTTTGGTCTCATCACTCCAAATTACCTTGTTCCAGAAGTTTTGAGGCATGTCTCTGTGCTGTTTGGCATATTGTAGGTGACATACTTTGTGACATTTGTGCAGTAATGGCTTTCTTACGGCGACTCGACCATGCAGCCCATTTTTCTTCAAGTGCCTCCTTCCTTATTGTGCATCTTGAAACAGACACACCGCTAGTTTTCAGAGAGTCCTAAATTTTAGCTGATGTTATTTGTGGGTTTTTCTTTGCATCCCGAACAATTTTCCTGGCAGTTGTGGCTGAAATTTTTGCTGGTCTACCTGACCATGGTTTGGTTTTTACAAAGCCCCTGATTTTCCATTTGTTAATCACAGTTTGAACGCTGCTGACTGTCATTATCAATTCCTTGGATATCTTTTTGTATCCCTTTCTTGTGTTATACAGTTTAACTATCTTTTCCCGTAGATCCATTGACAATTCTTTTGCTTTCCCCATGACTCACAATCCAGAAACATCAGTGGCTGGATGAAAGATGCAAGAGTCTGTCTGGATCCCAGAAACTCACTCAGCTTTTATGCACACATACTGATTACAAGCAAACAGGTCACAGGTGAGAATGTGACCTTTAGTAGCCATTCAAACCCATTTATGTCAAATTCTGTGCATGTTATCAGTAGTGTTGAGCCACCCCCGTAGTGTTCGAGTTCGGTTCGGTTCGTCGAACACCCGTGTGTTCGCCGAACTGTTCGTCGAACTGTTCGTCGAACACCTTCGAACACTGTTAAAACCAATGGCAGGTAAACAAAAACACATAGAAACACATAGAAAACACCTTCAAAGGTGTCCAAAAGCTGACAAACTGCTCAGAAGACATAACTAACACATGGAAAAGTGACAAGTACATATAGTCATGCGAAAATAAAAGAGGTGGAGGAGTAAAAGGAGGGGGAGACACAGATATAGGCATGTCATGCCCTTCTAAAATCCAAAAAGTGAGAAGCCGACACGGCCAGTCCGCTCCTGCCCGTGCCACCTCCGTGTCGCCGGGGTTGTGCCAGAGCCGCGGTGAACCCTGATGGCCAGCCCCCCTCTCCCAATACTGGTGCCTGTCCGCTGGTGGGTCGAGCGAGCCCCCCTGTGGTGGAGGCAGCTCTAAGCTTTTTAATTTAAATTGTCTCTCTAATTTGAATGAATACACTTTAAATCCATTTACAAGGATCTATTGGAGGGCAAGTCTCATGCCAGCAGCCGCGTAATTCCAGCTCCTGTAGCGTCCACTAAAGCTGCTGCAGTTAAAAAGCTTTTATAAGGATCGAGCTCGGCTGTCCACCGCAAGGCATCCTACTGCCAGTCCCAGCCCCTATGCCTTGGGGTGCCTCCTGATGCTCTTCACTAAGTATCCCATGGTCCCGAAGCATTTCCTTTGAAAAAATTAAGTGTCTAAACTACAGGTGGTGTAGCTTGCTTAACAGCCGGGATAATCCGCTGACTAGCAGACACTGCTACTAGGCACAAAGTATTTCCTGGGCTAGATGCAGTTAAAAATTTGTAATTAGATACTCTCGTTGGATGCTGAGAAAGCATTCCATAGAGTCTCCTGGCACGCCATATATGATTCTCTTAAAAAGCTTGGGGTAGGGGTCTAGGGGACCCTTTTATAGCCAAAATCACGGCCCTGTATCACAATACGTCACCTAGGCTGAAGATAAATGGAACTGTAGCACCCTGAGGGCTCGGTTGCTACAGACGTATTGCACCTCACCCAGAGGTGTGATATCTCACTCTCAGGTAAGGATGGAGTGTGGATCAGGACCCGACACCTGCATGCATTACACCACATTGCCGTGGGGCAGGGCGACCAATATGCCCCTGAGATGGGCACGACAGTCCCTGTCCCTGGCTGGAGTGGGGGGAGGGAACACTGAGGAAGGGGAACCGTGTAGTGCAGGAGCAGGGAGGAAGCAGTTCCTGGGTGCATTGAGAAGGGAGTATAAAAGGTGGGCACCATCTTAGTTCAGTGCAGAGAAGTCTGAGCAGAAGTGGCAGGGAGCAGGGGCTCTGCATGAGCTCTGCTCCGGAGGCGGGCCTAGTAACAGAGGCCCAGGCCTGGAAGAGGGAGAAGGAAGGAAGAGGAGCGGAGAAGGCTCCAGGAACGAGGAATGAAGGGATCCCAGGGGTGCGGACGGGCGAGTCGCCACCGCACGCCCGAATCCACCTGCGTGGAGGGGTCAGGCCAAAGGGGGAGACCGGTCCCCGAACTAGTGGAGGCAGGAAACGACCCTCAGCTAGAAACCGGAGGCTCTGACATTTTATGTGGCGCAGCCCCTCGCTACACCCGCTAGGAAGGCACCACATAGGGTCAGGGAAACTGGCGCCAAGTTTACCAAGAGGAGGCCCGAGGCAGCCGGACAGAAGTGTTGGTAAGAAAGGCCAGACAAAGGACACACAAAGGGGGTCCTGTGAAGTGCTCCAAAGTTATCTGGGAGTTGTCTGAGCCCCTCACCTGGTGAGCACAGTACGACGTGGGCAGCCGTTACCTGCAGACGTGGTCTGGATAATAAGAACTGTGAGTAAAGGCCCTGAACTGCATCACTGACTCCGTGTCGTTACTGCTGCTGCCCTGCACGATCACCCCCATCCTCCACTGCCCTGAGGCTATACTCCTCCCGTGGGGAGTTATGCTACGCTCTGCTGCACCCACAACACCAGCCTCAGCGGTCTGCCCTGTAGCGGCGGTTCACTCTGACCGCAATCCACGGGTGGCGTAGTCGTACATTTAAACATTAAAACCACATAAATAGTTCCGCCACTGGTTTGACCGCCCTGAGCCACGGAACCGGGTCGCCGCCACGAAGACTACAACAACCAGCATCCACCAAAAAGGGTCCGGCTCCGGGTGTCCCAAGGCCCAGGGGGTGCGTCAGAACATTTTCATCACCTTTCACAATCACCAATGCGACAAGGCAGGGATGTCCTCTGTCCCCTCTCTTATACATCCTAGTGACGGAGCACCTGCTCTCATCAATTCGCCATAACCCCAATATTAGGTGGATTGAGGTGGGAGGCGCCGAGTACAAGTGCTCTCTATTTGCTGATGATGTCCTAGTATATATCACTCAATCACATATATCCATCCATGCTGTTATGGCTGAAATAGATCACTTTGTTACATGGTCAAATTTTAAAATAAATGCAGCGAAGTCTGAGGCCCTCGATGTCTCCCTCCCCAAATCCATATAGGATTCCATCCAGTCCAACTTTCCCTTTGCCTGGCCCTCACAGGGTATCAAATACTTAGGAATTCCTATTCATAGAGACCTCTCCCATCTATGTTATCTTAATTTTGGGCCCTTTATTGAACAACTCCATACAGACCACGGTTGGCAAGTTAGAACTGTAAGATTCACTACGTGAACCGCTGGTGTTTTGTGGAAAAGCACATGTACACTGCGTTCCAAATTATTATGCAAAAAGTGTTTAGGAGTGATAAGGGAAGAATTTGTTTGTTTGTCAGTTAAACTCATTGATGGTGATGTGTGTCAGGGCTCTTTATATCACTGTAAGCAATTGCAGACACCTGTGCTAATTAGTTTGGCAGGTGTGTCCAATGAAAGGCAAGACTACTTAAGAAGGCTCTCTCACATTATTAAGCAGCCTACATTTTCTGCCAAAATGGGAAAGAAAAAGGATGTGTCGGCTGCTGAGAAGCAACAAATTGTGGAGTGTTTAGGTCAAGGCATGACTACAATCAACATTGTGCGATGATCAGGATGAAGTGTCTTGGCAATCAAGAAGTATGTAGCTGATTCACAGTACACACGTGTGCGTGCTGATAAGGGCAAATTGAGGACTCTTTCCTACAGGCAATTACGTCAGGTTGAAAGAGCAGCGGCAAAAAAGCCTTGTCATAGCAGCAGACAAGTTTTTCAAGCTGCTTGTGCCTCCAACGTCCCCCGAACAACAAGATGCAGGGTCCTTCAGAGGTTTGCAGCTGTGCATACGCCATCCTGTCGACCTCCTCTATCCACTTCACACAAGCAGAAATGGCTCCAGTGGGCCAAACATTACATGAAGACTGATTTCAAAACAGTTTTGTTCACGGATGAGTGCCGTGCAGCGCTCGATGGTCCAGATGGATGGAGTGGAGGATGGCTGGTTGATGGACACCCCACGCAAATACGGCTACAGCGCCAACAAGGAGGAGGTGGAGTAATGTTTTGGGCTGGAATCATGGGGAGAGAGATTGTCGGCCCCTTTAGGATCCCTGAAGGCGCTAAAGATGAACTCCATAATGTATGTGGATTTTCTCAAACAGCACTTCCTGCCATGGTTCAAGAAGAAGAACCGTGTATTTCACAGCAAGATCATTTTTCTGCATGATAATGCACCATCTCATGCTGCACATAAAACATCTGCATCTCTGGCTGATATGGGCATAAAAGGGGACAAACTTATGGTGTGACCCCCATGCTCCCCTGACCTCTACCCCATTCAGAACTTTTGGAGCATCATTAAAAGGAGTGTCTATGATGGCGGGAGGCAGTTCACATCTAAGCAACAGCTCTGGGAGGGTATTCTGTCCTCATGCAAAACAATTAAAGCAGAAACCATCCAAAACCTGACAAATTGAATGGACGAGAGAGTTCAGAAGCTTCTTTCAAACAAGGGGTCCTATGTGAAAATGTAACATCACCTAGAATAAAGTTTTGAGTTGAAAACTGTTTGATTTCAGTTTCTAACAACCTGCTAATGCTTATAATTTCAAAAATGACCATTTTTTTGGTCTTTATTAAAATGAAAAGGTTGATCGAAAAGTTTGGGGGATCTAAGAGTGTGGCAACCCAGTAGTCATGATTACTTCGAATTCTGACAATATGAGGGTCATACTGCAGGTAGTGCAGCAAGAAGGCACTTATGTGTCTTGCGCATCTCGGAGCCCCAAAATTATTTTCCGGGCTAGATGCAGCTAAAAATTATTTTTAATTTTAAATCTGGTGAAGCTTTAGTATAGATGGCCTAATAGGATCAGTGCTGCACACTGCTACAAAGCCCAAATTATTTTCCAGTCAAGATACAGATAAACATGATTAGTAATTTGAAAGCTTAAAACGGTTGGTAGGGTGATTTTAACCAATCATCAAGCTTTTACTCTCCCCAGGATGACACAGGGGTAGAAAAGTCGTTTCGGATCCATGATTTGTTCATCTTTATGAACGTGAGTCTGTCTACATTATCAGTGGAGAGCCGCGTGCGCTTATCTGTCAGCACACCACCAGCAGCGCTGAACACACGTTCAGACAGAACGCTGGCTGCGGGGCATGACAAGATCTCCAAGGCGTAAGTGGCTAGCTCCGGCCATTTATCCAGATTGGAAGCCCAAAAAGAGCAAGGGTCCAGTGACACAGTCGTGGCTTCAATGTTTACTTGGAGATACTCCTGTACCATCGTCTCTAGGCGTTGACTATGTGTCAGACTTCTTGTCTCCTGTGGCCTTGCAAAGGATGGGCTAAAAAAGTGGTGAAATGATTCCGCAAAATTGATGTTACCAGCAGATACTGTGGTTCTGTTACGGTTTGAGTGCTGAACACTTGACGGTCCCACGGTTGGCAAGTTGGAACTGTGAGATTCACTACGTGCACCACTGGTATTTTGTGGAAAAGCACATGTAAGATTCTGCAACAGTCTCTGCTGATACTCCTGCATGCGTGCATCCCTTTCTATGGCAGGAATAATTACTGCAAATTTACTTTTGTACCGGGGATCTAACAGTGTGGCAACCCAGTAGTCAGGATTATTTCTAATTCTCACAATTCGAGGGTCATGTTGCAGGTAGTGCAGCAAGAAGGCACTCATGTGTGTTGCGCATCCAGGAGCACCAAGTCCCTGTTGTGTTGGTGGCGAGGTAACAATCATGCTTCCTTCCTCTGTCCTCTCCCCCCAACCTCGCACAACAGAAATGTGATCAAGGTCTCCCTCATCTGATGAGTCTTCCATCAGTTCATCCTCCACTTCTTCCTGGGCTCCTGCACCTTCCTCACTAGTTTGGCTGCTACCATGTGCCCTGGTAAAACCATCTCCCCCACCCTCACATGCCTGCCGCCTTGGTGCTGCCGACCGTCTGGACCTTGCAGATGTTAGCCCTTCCGCATACAACTCCTCCTCCTCTACTTCCTCCACCTCCTCTTGTGCCACCACCTGACTCCGAATTCTGTTTAACATGTGCTCCAGCATGTAAATCACCGGAATAGTCATGCTGATAATGGCATCGTCAGCACTAAACATCTTCGTCGCCATTTCAAAACTGTGCAGAAGGGTGCATAGGTCCCTGATCTGAGACCACTCCTCCAGCGTGATTTGCCCCACCTCTGAATCTCGTTGGCCCAGGCTATACGTCAGAACGTATTGCACCAGGGCTTGTCGGTAGAGATGAGCGTTGTTCTACTCGAACTGTTCGCCAATCTCAAATTCGAGCTGTTTTGGGCGGTGTTCGAGCCGGTCGGCGAACACGAACAATTTGAGAAAAATTCGGCTGTTCGAGGTTATGTTCGATAACTGTTCGTGCACCAAAATCATAACTGGATTTTTTCTCAGTAATGATGAAAATTAATGTTAATACGCAGTTTGAGTGTACAGCGGGGTGGGGGGAGGGGCAGGGGATGGATCTCTGCAGGAACAATGAAGATCTCCATTTTTTTTTCTCTTTCCCGCATTTGCAGTGGGGAGGTGCAATCTGTCAGCCTATCAGCAGCGCACACACGGAGCGAAGTGCTTTTTTTCACACAAGCAAGGGCATGTGTCATTGGCAGTGTATGTCACATGTCCTTGCCCTATAAGACCAAGCCATTTTCCCCGTCGCCACCATTTTCTCACTGCTGCAGCTGCGTGTTAGACGGCACCGCTGTTGCTGTGTGCGCTATACCTTGTTAATTTCAAGCCAATTTTCGCACAAATATACAGATAGCTTGGGAGTAGGGAATAGTTTTGATTGCAGTCCTTTTAAGGACTAGGTTACAGCATTTTCTACGACTTTTATCAAGCAGGTCTGTGCTCTTAAATAGATAGATTGTGGGAGTAAAGACTAATTGTAATTGGAGTCCTTTTCAGGACTAGGTTACATCAGTTCCTATCAGTTTTTGCCAGGCAGGTCTGTGCCAGTGCTGTGCAAGTTTTTTTCACAGCATTTGGCTGAATCTAGCAAAGCTAATCCTTTTTGGCCTATTGCAGAGTGTGTTAGTCAGTGGAGTAGCCTATCTGTGTTGCAAGATATACCACCTGTGTATAGAATACCAATTTTTTTACTGCACCTAGTGAAGTAAAATCTTTTGGGCATAGCATCATTCTATTAGTCCATCTATACTGACCTCCATCAGGTTGCAAATTAAAAATAATTTTTTTCTGCATCTAGCTCTGAAAAAATATTTGGGCTTCTAGCAGTGTGTGGGACTTGGTCTATTAGGCCATCTATACTGACCTCCATCAGGTTGCAAATTAAAAATAATTTTTTTCTTCATTTATCTCTGAAAAAATATTTGGGCTTCTAGCAGCGTGTGGGACTTGTTCTATTAGTCCATCTATACTGACCTCCATCAGGTTGCAAATTAAAAATAATTTTTTTCTGCATCTAGCTCTGAAAAAATATTTGGGCTTCTAGCAGTGTGTGGGACTTGGTCTATTAGTCCATCTATACTGACCTCCATCAGGTTGCAAATTAAAAATAATTTTTTTCTGCATCTAGCTCTGAAAAAATATTTGGGCTTCTAGCAGTGTGTGGGACTTGGTCTATTAGTCCATCTATACTGACCTCCATCAGGTTGCAAATTGAATAAAAAAAATTTCTGCATCTAGCTCTGAAAAAATATTTGGGCTTCTAGCGGTGTGTGGGACTTGGTCTATTAGTCCATCTATACTGACCTCCATCAGGTTGCAAATTAAAAATAATTTTTTTCTGCATCTAGCTCTGAAAAAATATTTGGGCTTCTAGCAGTGTGTGGGACTTGGTCTATTAGTCCATCTATACTGACCTCCATCAGGTTGCAAATTAAAAATAATTTTTTTCTTCATTTAGCTCTGAAAAAATATTTGGGCTTCTAGCAGTGTGTGGGACTTGTTCTATTAGTCCTTCTATACTGACCTCCAGCAGGTTGCAAATTGAATATAATTTTTTTCTGCATCTAGCTCTGAAAAAATATTTGGGCTTCTAGCGGTGTGTGGGACTTGGTCTATTAGTCCATCTATACTGACCTCCATCAGGTTGCAAATTAAAAATAATTTTTTTCTGCATCTAGCTCTGAAAAAATATTTGTGCTTCTAGCAGTGTGTGGGACTTGGTCTATTAGTCCATCTATACTGACCTCCATCAGGTTGCAAATTAAAAATAATTTTTTTCTTCATTTATCTCTGAAAAAATATTTGGGCTTCTACCAGCGTGTGGGACTTGTTCTATTAGTCCATCTATACTGACCTCCATCAGGTTGCAAATTAAAAATAATTTTTTTCTGCATCTAGCTCTGAAAAAATATTTGGGCTTCTAGCAGTGTGTGGGACTTGGTCTATTAGTCCATCTATACTGACCTCCATCAGGTTGCAAATTAAAAATAATTTTTTTCTTCATTTATCTCTGAAAAAATATTTGGGCTTCTAGCAGCGTGTGGGACTTGTTCTATTAGTCCATCTATACTGACCTCCATCAGGTTGCAAATTAAAAATATTTTTTTTCTGCATCTAGCTCTGAAAAAATATTTGGGCTTCTAGCAGTGTGTGGGACTTGGTCTATTAGTCCATCTATACTGACCTCCATCAGGTTGCAAATTAAAAATAATTTTTTTCTTCATTTAGCTCTGAAAAAATATTTGGGCTTCTAGCAGTGTGTGGGACTTGTTCTATTAGTCCTTCTATACTGACCTCCAGCAGGTTGCAAATTGAATATAATTTTTTTCTGCATCTAGCTCTGAAAAAATATTTGGGCTTCTAGCGGTGTGTGGGACTTGTTCTATTAGTCCTTCTATACTGACCTCCAGCAGGTTGCAAATTGAATATAATTTTTTTCTGCATCTAGCTCTGAAAAAATATTTGGGCTTCTAGCGGTGTGTGGGACTTGGTCTATTAGTCCATCTATACTGACCTCCATCAGGTTGCAAATTGAATAAAAAAAATTTCTGCATCTAGCTCTGAAAAAATATTTGGGCTTCTAGCGGTGTGTGGGACTTGGTCTATTAGTCCATCTATACTGACCTCCATCAGGTTGCAAATTAAAAATAATTTTTTTCTGCATCTAACCCAGCCAATAGTTTTGGCCTAATACCACAGTTTGGCCACTCAGCTCTGCTCGGTTACCATCCATTGTTTTTTTGTGCAAACAACTCCAGAGTTGTGAATTAGTTAACCACCAAAATGAGTGGAAAAAGGCCTGCTGCTGGTGGAAAGGGGAATAGGCGTGTTGGGAAGGGGAAAAAAGGTTGTGTCCATGGGGTAGGTGCAGAAGAAAGACCATCTTCCAGCCAAACTAAAATGTCTACTTCTTTTAGCGGACAATGTGATAAGATCCCTTTCTTACGGCCACGCCAATCGCTACAAATTCCAGATGAGGCACAAAAACAGCAGGTGCTTCAACGGATATCAAGTGCTCCTTTAAGTGGGCTCTCCTCCACATCAACTTCAACATCACAAATACTCCAGTCCTCAAAGGTGTCACCCAAATCGCACTTGCTTCCTCACAGCTCCCAAATCTCCAGCTGCCCGTCTGAGTATGAGGTAGAACAGATGGTTGAGTCTGCAGAGCTGTTTACTCATACTATAGCCTGGGAATCAGAGGTCGACTCCAGCGCTTCTGTGAATCCAGACGAGGAAATGATCTGCACTGATGCCCAGAATCTTTATGAGTCGGATCCAGGACCAGACGCAGAAGGTTCTGACCATAATGTAGACCCTCATTCCCAAACTGTAACTCCTGTTGGTGGAGACAATGAGGAAGACGATGATAAGACTCAAATACCTGATTGGAGCGACAACTTTAGTTTTTTGTCAGGGCAGGAACAGGTTGGCTCTGAGGACGACGGGTGTGATAACGCACAGGGTGATGATGATGAGGTCGAAGATCCCACTTACTGTCAACCCACAGTCAGCCAAGAGATGAGGTCAGCAGAGGAGGTGGAGGAAGATGCTAGTGACGACGAGGTCAGGTTGCGCCTTCCTGGACAGAGACGTAGTACTGGAAGCACGTCAACAACTGCATCCTCAAACACAACTCTGCCTCTCACCACAAGTCGTGGTGGCTCTTCAGGTCGCATGGGTGCTAAGCCTTGCATAGCCTGGGCATTTTTTCAGATCGATAAAGATGACCCAACTCGTGTTATCTGTAACATTTGTCAGCAAAAGCTAAGTAGAGGCCAAAAAATACATAGTTTGAGTACTTCATGCATGAACCGGCACATTGACATGAAGCATAAGTTGCAGTGGGAAGCTCAGTGTGCTACAATGCGGCCTAGCCGGCCGGGCCAACCACCGTCTGCCATATCTTGTGCATCCGCGGCCTCTTCATCCTCTGTGACTGGGGGGACAGCAGTCACACCTGTTTTGGGGCGCAGACCTGCCACCTCTTTACCCGCAACAGCCAGCGTGATTGGCAGGTCATCATTTTCTTTGGAGGTGGGAACACCAGCTGGTCTTGAGCGCTGTCCGACATCGATAGCACCACCTTTGGATCAAGGCAACCTAACATGTCCGTCTGCATCTTCCTCACAGACCGGCAGTTTGCCGGGGACACCCTTATCAACCCCGTCTAAGCACAATAGCCAGCCCTCGGTCCCTCAGATGTGGACAAGTAAAAGACCATTTCCTCCTAGCCATGAGAAAGCTAAGAGGTTGAATTTCACCATCTGCAAGCTCTTGGCTACAGAAATGCTGCCTTTCCGCCTGGTGGACACAGAGGATTTTCGAGACCTTATGTCCGTCGCAGTGCCCCAGTACCAGATGCAAAGTCGGCACTACTTCTCAAAGAAAGGTGTGCCTGCGCTCCACCAGCATGTCGCACACAACATCACCGCTTCTTTGAGAAACTCTGTGTGTGACAGGGTGCATTTCACCACAGACACTTGGACGAGTAGGCATGGACAGGGGCGTTACATGTCGCTGACTGGGCACTGGGTAACTATGGTGACAGCAGGACAAGGGGCTGCTGTCCAAGTCTTGCCGTCCCCACGAGTTGTGCGTCAATCCTCTTTATGTCAAAGTTCCTCCACTGCTTCTGCCTCCTCAACCTCCTCTCGGTCTTCCACCTGCACCCAAAGCCTGTCTGGTCATGCCACAAGCTTTCTAACTGCGCAGAAGGGATCCTGCACACCTCCTTACTATGCTGGCAGTAGGGCTCAACGTCATCAGGCGGTTTTTACATTGAAATGTCTGGGAAATGTGAGTCACACAGCTGAGGAGTTGTGGTCAGCTCTGGAGAACCAATTTCATGAATGGTTGTCTCCACTGGACCTGAAACCAGGGAAGGCCGTGTGCGACAATGCTGCAAACCTGGGTGCGGCCCTTCGCCGGGGCAATGTCACACACGTGCCTTGTATGGCTCACGTGTTGAACCTGGTTGTCCAGCAATTTTTAGCCCACTATCCCAGACTAGATGGCCTTCTGCAGAGGGCACGGTCGCTGTGTGCCCACTTCCGCCGTTCGCATCCCGCAGCTCAGCGACTTACATCTCTACAGAAGTCGTTGGGCCTGCCACTTCACCGGCTAAAATGCGATGTGCCTACCCGGTGGAATTCAACTCTGCACATGTTGCAGCGACTGTGGCAGCACCGACAAGCCCTGGTGCAATACGTTCTGACGTATAGCCTGGGCCAACGAGATTCAGAGGTGGGGCAAATCACGCTGGAGGAGTGGTCTCAGATCAGGGGTCTATGCACCCTTCTGCACAGTTTTGAAATGGCGACGAAGATGTTTAGTGCTGACGATGCCATTATCAGCATGACTATTCCGGTGATTTACATGCTGGAGCACATGTTAAACAGAATTCGGAGTCAGGTGGTGGCACAAGAGGAGGTGGAGGAAGTAGAGGAGGAGGAGTTGTATGCGGAAGGGCTAACATCTGCAAGGTCCAGACGGTCGGCAGCACCAAGGCGGCAGGCATGTGAGGGTGGGGGAGATGATTTTACCAGGGCGCATGGTAGCAGCCAAACTAGTGAGGAAGGTGCAGGAGCCCAGGAAGAAGTGGAGGACGAACTGATGGAAGACTAATCAGATGAGGGAGACCTTGATCACATTTCTGTTGTGCGAGGTTGGGGGGAGAGGACAGAGGAAGGAAGCATGATTGTTACCTCGCCACCAACACAACAGGGACTTGGTGCTCCTGGATGCGCAACACACATGAGTGCCTTCTTGCTGCACTACCTGCAACATGACCCTCGAATTGTGAGAATTAGAAATAATCCTGACTACTGGGTTGCCACACTGTTAGATCCCCGGTACAAAAGTAAATTTGCAGAAATTATTCCTGCCATAGAAAGGGATGCACGCATGCAGGAGTATCAGCAGAGACTGTTGCAGAATCTTACATGTGCTTTTCCACAAAATACCAGTGGTGCACGTAGTGAATCTCACAGTTCCAACTTGCCAACCGTGGGACCGTCAAGTGTTCAGCACTCAAACCGTAACAGAACCACAGTATCTGCTGGTAACATCAATTTTGCGGAATCATTTCACCACTTTTTTAGCCCATCCTTTGCAAGGCCACAGGAGACAAGAAGTCTGACACATAGTCAACGCCTAGAGACGATGGTACAGGAGTATCTCCAAGTAAACATTGAAGCCACGACTGTGTCACTGGACCCTTGCTCTTTTTGGGCTTCCAATCTGGATAAATGGCCGGAGCTAGCCACTTACGCCTTGGAGATCTTGTCATGCCCCGCAGCCAGCGTTCTGTCTGAACGTGTGTTCAGCGCTGCTGGTGGTGTGCTGACAGATAAGCGCACGCGGCTCTCCACTGATAATGTAGACAGACTCACGTTCATAAAGATGAACAAATCATGGATCCGAAACGACTTTTCTACCCCTGTGTCATCCTGGGGAGAGTAAAAGCTTGATGATTGGTTAAAATCACCCTACCAACCGTTTTAAGCTTTCAAATTACTAATCATGTTTATCTGTATCTTGACTGGAAAATAATTTGGGCTTTGTAGCAGTGTGCAGCACTGATCCTATTAGGCCATCTATAATAAGCTTCACCAGATTTAAAATTAAAAATAATTTTTAGCTGCATCTAGCCCGGAAAATAATTTTGGGGCTCCGAGATGCGCAAGACACATAAGTGCCTTCTTGCTGCACTACCTGCAGCATGACCCTCATATTGTCAGAATTCGAAGTAATCATGACTACTGGGTTGCCACACTCTTAGATCCCCCAAACTTTTCGATCAACCTTTTCATTTTAATAAAGACCAAAAAAATGGTCATTTTTGAAATTATAAGCATTAGCAGGTTGTTAGAAACTGAAATCAAACAGTTTTCAACTCAAAACTTTATTCTAGGTGATGTTACATTTTCACATAGGACCCCTTGTTCGAAAGGAGCTTCTGAACTCTCTCGTCCATTGAATTTGTCAGGTTTTGGATGGTTTCTGCTTCAATTGTTTTGCATGAGGACAGAATACCCTCCCAGAGCTGTTGCTTAGATGTGAACTGCCTCCCGCCATCATAGACACTCCTTTTAATGATGCTCCAAAGGTTCTGAATGGGGTAGAGGTCAGGGGAGCATGGGGGTCACACCATAAGTTTGTCCCATTTTATGCCCATATCAGCCAGAGATGCAGATGTTTTATGTGCAGCATGAGATGGTGCATTATCATGCAAAAAAATGATCTTGCTGTGAAATACACGGTTCTTCTTCTTGAACCATGGCAGGAAGTGCTGTTTGAGAAAATCCACATACATTATGGAGTTCATCTTTAGCGCCTTCAGGGATCCTAAAGGGGCCGACAATCTCTCTCCCCATGATTCCAGCCCAAAACATTACTCCACCTCCTCCTTGTTGGCGCTGTAGCCGTGTTTGCGTGGGGTGTCCATCAACCAGCCATCCTCCACTCCATTCATCTGGACCATCGAGCGCTGCACGGCACTCATCCGTGAACAAAACAGTTTTGAAATCAGTCTTCATGTAATGTTTGGCCCACTGGAGCCGTTTCTGCTTGTGTGAAGTGGATAGAGGAGGTCGACAGGATGGCGTATGCACAGCTGCAAACCTCTGAAGGACCCTGCATCTTGTTGTTCGGGGGACGTTGGAGGCACAAGCAGCTTGAAAAACTTGTCTGCTGCTATGACAAGGCTTTTTTGCCGCTGCTCTTTCAACCTGACGTAATTGCCTGTAGGAAAGAGTCCTCAATTTGCCCTTATCAGCACGCACACGTGTGTACTGTGAATCAGCTACATACTTCTTGATTGCCAAGACACTTCATCCTGATCATCGCACAATGTTGATTGTAGTCATGCCTTGACCTAAACACTCCACAATTTGTTGCTTCTCAGCAGCCGACACATCCTTTTTCTTTCCCATTTTGGCAGAAAATGTAGGCTGCTTAATAATGTGAGAGAGCCTTCTTAAGTAGTCTTGCCTTTCATTGGACACACCTGGTAAACTAATTAGCACAGGTGTCTGCAATTGCTTACAGTGATATAAAGAGCCCTGACACACATCACCATCAATGAGTTTAACTGACAAACAAACAAATTCTTCCCTTATCACTCCTAAACACTTTTTGCATAATAATTTGGAACGCGGTGTACATGTGCTTTTCCACAAAACACCAGTGGTTCACGTAGTGAATCTTACAGTTCTAACTTGCCAACCGTGGTCTGTATGGAATTGTTCAATAAAGGGCCCAAAATTAAGATAACATAGATGGGAGAGGTCTCTATGAATAGGAATTCCTAAGTATTTGATACCCTGTGAGGGCCAGGGAAAGGGAAAGTTGGACTGGATGGAATCCTATATGGATTTAGGGAGGGAGACATCGAGGGCCTCAGACTTCGCTGCATTGATTTTAAAATTTTACCATGTAACAAAGTGATCTATTTCAGCCATAACAGCAGGGATGGATATATGTGATTGAGTGATATATACTAGGACATCATCAGCAAATAGAGAGCACTTGTACTCGGTGCCTCCCACCTCAATCCACCTAATATTGGGGTTATGGCGAATTGATGAGAGCAGGTGCTCCGTCACTAGGATGTATAAGAGAGGGGACAGAGGACATCCCTGCCTTGTCCCATTGGTGATTGTGAAAGGTGATGAAAATGTTCTGACGCACCCCCTGGGCCTTGGGACACCCGGAGCCGGACCCTTTTTGGTGGATGCTGGTGGTTGTAGTCTTCGTGGCGGCGACCCGGTTCCGTGGCTCAGGGCGGTCAAACCAGTGGCGGAACTATTTATGTGGTTTTGATGTTTAAATGTCCGACTACGCCACCCGTGGATTGCGGTCAGAGTGAACCGCCGCTACAGGGCAGACCGCTAAGGCTGGTGTTGTGGGTGCAGCAGAGCGTAGCATAACTCCCCACGGGAGGAGTATAGCCTCAGGGCAGTGTATGCGGAGGATGGGGGTGATGGTGCAGGGCAGCAGCAGTAACGACACGGAGTCAGTGATGCAGTTCAGGGCCTTTACTCACAGTTCTTATTATCCAGACCACGTCTGCAGGTAACGGCTGCCCACGTCGTACTGTGCTCACCAGGTGAGGGGCTCAGACAACTCCCAGATAACTTTGGAGCGCTTCACAAGACCCCCTTTGTGTGTCCTTTGTCTGGCCTTTCTTTCTAGCTGAGGGTCGTTTCCTGCCTCCACTAGTTCGGGGACCGGTCTCCCCCTTTGGCCTGACCCCTCCACGCAGGTGGATTCGGGCGTGCGGTGGCGACTCGCCCGTCCGCAAACCTGGGATCCCTTCATTCCTCATTCCTGGAGCCTTCTCCGCTCCTCTTCCTTCCTTCTCCCTCTTGCAGGCTTGGGCCTCTGTTACTAGGCCCGCCTCCGGAGCAGAGCTCATGCAGAGCCCCTGCTCCCTGCCACTTCTGCTCAGACTTCTCTGCACTGAACTAAGATGGTGCCCACCTTTTATACTCCCTTCTCAATGCACCCAGGAACTGCTTCCTCCCTGCTCCTGCACTGCAGGGTTCCCCTTCCTCAGTGTTCCCTCCCCCCACTCCAGCCAGGGACAGGGACTGTCGTGCCCATCTCAGGGGCATATTGGTCGCCCTGACCCACGGCAATGTGGTGTAATGCATGCAGGTGTCGGGTCCTGATCCACACTCCATCCTTATCTGAGAGTGAGATATCACACCTCTGGGTGAGGTGCAATACGTCTGTAGCAACCGAGCCCTCGGTGCTACAGTTCCATTTATCTTCAGCCTAGGTGACGTATTGTGATACAGGGCCGTGATTTTGGCTATAAAAGGGTCCCCTAAACCCCTACCCCAAGCTTTTTAAGAGAATCATATATGGCGTGCCAGGAGACTCTATGGAATGCTTTCTCAGCATCCAACGAGAGTATCTACTTACAAATTTTTAACTGCATCTAGCCCAGGAAATACTTTGTGCCTAGTAGCAGTGTCTGCTAGTCAGCAGATTATCCCGGCTGTTAAGCAAGCTACACCACCTGTAGTTTGGACACTTAATTTTTTCAAAGGAAATGCTTCGGGACCACGGGATACTCAGTGAAGAGCATCAGGAGGCACCCCAAGGCATAGGGGCTGGGACTGGCACTAGGATGCCTTGCGGTGGACAGCCGAGCTCGATCCTTATAAAAGCTTTTTAACTGCAGCAGCTTTAGTGGACGCTAGTGGAGCTGGAATTACGCGGCTGCTGGCATGAGACTTGCCCTCCAATAGATCCTTGTAAATGGATTTAAAGTGTATTCATTCAAATTAGAGGGACAATTTAAATTAAAAAGCTTAGAGCTGCCTCCACCACAGGGGGGCTCTCTCGACCCACCAGCGGACAGGCACCAGTATTGGGAGAGGGGGGCTGGCCGTCAGGGTTCACCGCGGCTCTGGCACAAACCCGGCGACACGGAGGTGGCACGGGCAGGAGCGGACTGGCCGTCTCGGCTTCTCACTTTTTGGATTTTAGAAGGGCATGACATGCCTATATCTGTGTCTCCCCCTCCTTTTACTCCTCCACCTCTTTTCTTTTCGCATGACTATATGTACTTGTCACTTTTCCATGTGTTAGTTGTGTCTTCTGAGCAGTTTGTCAGCTTTTGGACACGTTTGAAGGTGTTTTCTATGTGTTTCTATGTGTTTTTGTTTGCCTGCCATTGGTTTTAATGGTGTTCGAAGGTGTTCGACGAACAGTTCGACGAACAGTTCGGCGAACACACGGGTGTTCGACGAACCGAACCGAACTCGAACACTACGGGGGTGGCTCAACACTACTTGTCGGTGCTGCCACAGCCGCTGCAACATGTGCAGAGTTGAATTCCACCGGGTAGGCACATCGCATTTTAGCCGGTGAAGTGGCAGGCCCAACGACTTCTGTAGAGATGTAAGTCGCTGTGCTGCGGGATGCGAACGGCGGAAGTGAGCACACAGCGACCGTGCCCTCTGCAGAAGGCCATCTAGTCTGGGATAGTGGGCTAAAAATTGCTGGACAACCAGGTTCAACACGTGAGCCATACAAGGCACGTGTGTGACATTGCCCCGGCGAAGGGCCGCACCCAGGTTTGCAGCATTGTCGCACACGGCCTTCCCTGGTTTCAGGTCCAGTGGAGACAACCATTCATGAAATTGGTTCTCCAGAGCTGACCACAACTCCTCAGCTGTGTGACTCACATTTCCCAGACATTTCAATGTAAAAACCGCCTGATGACGTTGAGCCCTACTGCCAGCATAGTAAGGAGGTGTGCAGGATCCCTTCTGCGCAGTTAGAAAGCTTGTGGCATGACCAGACAGGCTTTGGGTGCAGGTGGAAGACCGAGAGGAGGTTGAGGAGGCAGAAGCAGTGGAGGAACTTTGACATAAAGAGGATTGACGCACAACTCGTGGGGACGGCAAGACTTGGACAGCAGCCCCTTGTCCTGCTGTCACCATAGTTACCCAGTGCCCAGTCAGCGACATGTAACGCCCCTGTCCATGCCTACTCGTCCAAGTGTCTGTGGTGAAATGCACCCTGTCACACACAGAGTTTCTCAAAGAAGCGGTGATGTTGTGTGCGACATGCTGGTGGAGCGCAGGCACACCTTTCTTTGAGAAGTAGTGCCGACTGGGCATCTGGTACTGGGGCACTGCAACGGACATAAGGTCTCGAAAATGCTCTGTGTCCACCAGGCGGAAAGGCAGCATTTCTGTAGCCAAGAGCTTGCAGATGGTGAAATTCAACCTCTTAGCTTTCTCATGGCTAGGAGGAAATGGTCTTTCACTTGTCCACATCTGAGGGACCGAGGGCTGGCTATTGTGCTTAGACGGGGTTGATAAGGGTGTCCCCGGCAAACTGCCGGTCTGTGAGGAAGATGCAGGCGGACATGTTAGGTTGCCTTGATCCAAAGGTGGTGCTATCGATGTCGGACAGCGCTCAACACCAGCTGGTGTTCCCACCTCCAAAGAAAATGATGACCTGCCAATCACGCTGGCTGTTGCGGGTAAAGAGGTGGCAGGTCTGCGCCCCAAAACAGGTGTGACTGCTGTCCCCCCAGTCACAGAGGATGAAGAGGCCGCGGATGCACAAGATATGGCAGACGGTGGTTGGCCCGGCCGGCTAGGCCGCATTGTAGCACACTGAGCTTCCCACTGCAACTTATGCTTCATGTCCATGTGCCGGTTCATGCACTCAAACTATGTATTTTTTGGCCTCTACTTAGCTTTTTCTGACAAATGTTACAGATAACACGAGTTGGGTCATCTTTATCGATCTGAAAAAATGCCCAGGCTATGCAAGGCTTAGCACCCATGCGACCTGAAGAGCCACCACGACTTGTGGTGAGAGGCAGAGTTGTGTTTGAGGATGCAGTTGTTGACGTGCTTCCAGTACTACGTCTCTGTCCAGGAAGGCGCAACCTGACCTCGTCGTCACTAGCATCTTCCTCCACCTCCTCTGCTGACCTCATCTCTTGGCTTACTGTGGGTTGACAGTAAGTGGGATCTCCAACCTCATCATCATCACCCTGTGCGTTATCACACCCGTCGTCCTCAGAGCCAACCTGTTCCTGCCCTGACAAAAAACTAAAGTTGTCGCTCCAATCAGGTATTTGAGTCTTATCATCGTCTTCCTCATTGTCTCCACCAACAGGAGTTACAGTTTGGGAATGAGGGTCTACATTATGGTCAGAACCTTCTGCGTCTGGTCCTGGATCCGACTCATAAAGATTCTGGGCATCAGTGCAGATCATTTCCTCGTCTGGATTCACAGAAGCGCTGGAGTCGACCTCTGATTCCCAGGCTATAGTATGAGTAAACAGCTCTGCAGACTCAACCATCTGTTCTACCTCATACTCAGACGGGCAGCTGGAGATTTGGGAGCTGTGAGGAAGCAAGTGCGATTGGGGTGACACCTTTGAGGACTGGAGTATTTGTGATGTTGAAGTTGATGTGGAGGAGAGCCCACTTAAAGGAGCACTTGATATCCGTTGAAGCACCTGCTGTTTTTGTGCCTCATCTGGAATTTGTAGCGATTGGCGTGGCCGTAAGAAAGGGATCTTATCACATTGTCCGCTAAAAGAAGTAGACATTTTAGTTTGGCTGGAAGATGGTCTTTCTTCTGCAGATGTTACTGTTGCTTTAACACCTACCCCACGGACACAACCTTTTTTCCCCTTCCCAACACGCCTATTCCCCTTTCCACCAGCAGCAGGCCTTTTTCCACTCATTTTGGTGGTTAACTAATTCACAACTCTGGAGTTGTTTGCACAAAAAAACAATGGATGGTAACCGAGCAGAGCTGAGTGGCCAAACTGTGGTATTAGGCCAAAACTATTGGCTGGGTTAGATGCAGAAAAAAATTATATTCAATTTGCAACCTGATGGAGGTCAGTATAGATGGACTAATACAACAAGTCCCACACACAGCTAGAAGCCCAATATTTTTTCAGAGGTAGATGCAGAAAAAAATACATTCAGTTTGCAACCTGATGGAGGTCAGTATAGATGGACTAATACAACAAGTCCCACACACAGCTAGAAGCCCAAATATTTTTTCAGAGGTACTGTAGATGCAGATAAAAATTATTTTTAATTTGCAACCTGATGGAGGTCAGTATAGATGGACTAATAGAGAAAGTCCGACACACTGCTAGAAGGCCAAATATTTTTTCAGAGCTAGATGCAGAAAAAAATTATATTCAGTTTGCAACCTGATGGAGGTCAGTATAGATGGACTAATAGAATGATGCTATGCCCAAAAGAATTTACTTCACTAGGTGCAGTAAAAAAATTGGTATTCTATACACAGGTGGTATATCTTGCAACACAGATAGGCTACTCCACTGACTAACACACTCTGCAATAGGCCAAAAAGGATTAGCTTTGCTAGATTCAGCCAAATGCTGTGAAAAAAACTTGCACAGCACTGGCACAGACCTGCCTGGCAAAAACTGATAGGAACTGATGTAACCTAGTCCTGAAAAGGACTCCAATTACAATTAGTCTTTACTCCCACAATCTATCTATTTAAGAGCACAGACCTCCCTGATAAAAGTCGTAGGAAATGCTGTAACCTAGTCCTTAAAAGGACTGCAATCACAACTATTCCCTACTCCCAAGCTATCTGTATATTTGTGCGAAAATTGGCTTGAAATTAACAAGGTATAGCGCACACAGCAACAGCGGTGCCGTCTAACACGCAGCTGCAGCAGTGAGAAAATGGTGGCGACGGGGAAAATGGCTTGGTCTTATAGGGCAAGGACATGTGACATACACTGCCAATGACACATGCCCTTGCTTGTGTGAAAATAAGCACTTCGCTCCATGTGTGCGCTGCTGATAGGCTGACAGATTGCACCTCCCCACTGCAAATGCGGGAAAGAGAAAAAAAAATGGAGATCTTCATTGTTCCTGCAGAGATCCATCCCCTGCCCCTCCCCCCACCCCGCTGTACACTCAAACTGCGTATTAACATTAATTTTCATCATTACTGAGAAAAAATCCAGTTATGATTTTGGTGCACGAACAGTTATCGAACATAACCTCGAACAGCCGAATTTTTCTCAAATTGTTCGTGTTCGCCGAACAGCTCGAATTTGAGATTGGCGAACAGTTCGAGTAGAACAACGCTCATCTCTAGTTATCAGGTCAAAATCACCAAGGTATGTGAACGTTTGATCAGGGTATTTGGATGTTTTAGGTTGTCATTAATATTTAAAAAGAGAAAACACAGTAGTTTGACAATAAATGGCATCACTAAACCAATAACCATGAGTGGAGAAAAGTTTTTTTTGTTATCATTCATATTCTCTGAAACAAGGCCAAGAAAGGAAAAATTCTGCCGGGGTATGTAAACTTTTGAGCACAACTGTATATATATATATATATATATATATATATACATACACATACAGTACAGACCAAAAGTTTGGACACACCTTCTCATTTAAAGATTTTTCTGTATTTTTAGGACTTTGAAAATTTTCCATTAATACTGAAGGCATCAAAACTATGAATTAACACATGTGGAATTATATACTTAACAAAAAAGTGTAAAACAACTGAAAATATGTCTTATATTCTAGGTTCTTCAAAGTAGCCACCTTTTGCTTTGATGACTGCTTTGCACACTCTTGGCATTTTCTTGATGAGCTTCAAGAGGTAGTCACCGGAAATGGTCTTCCAACAATCTTGAAGGAGTTCCCAGAGATGCTTAGCACTTGTTGGCCCTTTTGCCTTCACTCTGCGGTCCAGCTCACCCCAAACCATCTCGATTGGGTTCAGGTCTGGGGACTGTGGAGGCCAGGTCATCTGGCGTAGCACCCCATCACTCTCCCTCTTGGTCAAATAGCCCTTACACAGCCTGGAGGTGTGTTTGGGATCATTGTTCTGTTGAAAAATAAATGATGGTCCAACTAAACACAAACTGGATGGAATAGCATGCCACTGCAAGATGCTGTTATAGCTATGCTGGTTCAGTATGCCTTCAATTTTGAATAAATCCCCAACAGTATCACCAGCAATGCACCCCCACGCCATCACACCTCCTCCTCCATGCTTCACGGTGGGAACCAGGCATGTAGAGTCCATCCGTTCACCTTTTCTGTGCCGCATAAAGACACAGTGGTTGGAACCAACCAAAGATCTCAAATTTGGACTCATCAGACCAAAGCACAGATTTTCACTGGTCTAATTTCCATTCCTTGTGTTCTTTAGCAGAAACAAGTCTCTTCTGCTTGTTGCCTGTCCTTAGCAGTGGTTTCCTAGCAGCTATTTTACCACGAAGGCCTGCTGCACAAAGTCTCTTCTTAACAGTTGTTGAAGAGATGTGTCAGCTGCTAGAACTCTGTGTGGCATTGATCTGGTCTCTAATCTGAGCTGCTGTTAACCTGTGATTTCTGAGGCTGGTGACTTGGATAAACTTATCCTCAGAAGCAGAGGTGACTCTTGGTCTTCCTTTCCTGGGGCAGTCCTCATGTGAGCCAGTTTCTTTGTAGTGCTTGATGGTTTTTGCAACTGCACTTGGGGACACTTTCAAAGTTTTCCCAATTTTTCACACTGACTGACCTTAATTTCTTAAAGTAATGATGGCCACTCGTTTTTCTTTACTTAGCTGCTTTTTTCTTGCTATAATACAAATTCTAACAGTCTATTCAGTAGGACTATCAGCTGTGTATCCACCTGACTTCTGCACAACACAACTGATGGTCCCAACCCCATTTATAAGGCAAGAAATCCCACTTATTAAACCTGACAGGGCACACCTGTGAAGTGAAAACCATTTCCGGTGACTACCTCTTGAAGCTCATCAAGAGAATGCCAAGAATGTGAAAGTAGTCATCAAAGCAAAAGGTGGCTACTTTGAAGAACCTAGACTATAAGAAATATTTTCAGTTGTTTCACACTTTTTTGTTAAGTATATAATTCCACATGTGTTAATTCATAGTTTTGATGCCTTCAGTGTGAATGTACAATTTTCGAAGTCATGAAAATAGAGAAAAATCTTTAAATGAGAAGGTGTGTCCAAACTTTTGGTCTGTACTGTATATATATATATGTATCTATATATATATACATGGTCAAAATTGTTGGTACCCCTCGTTTAATGAAAGAAAAACCCACAATGATCACAGCAATAACTTGAATCTGACAAAAGTAATAATAAATTAAAAATCTATGAAAATGAACAAATGAAAGTCAGACATTGCTTTTCAACCCTGATTCCACAGAATAAGAATTTTTAAAAAAAATTAAACTCATAAAATAGGCCTGGACAGAAATGATGGTACTCTTAACTTAATATTTTGTTGAACAACTTTTTGAGGCAATCACTGCAATCAAATGATTCCTGTAATTGTCAATGAGACTTCTGCACCTCTCGACAGGAATTTTGGCCCACTCCTCCACAAACTTTTCCAGTTGTCTCGTGTTTGAAGGTTGCCTTTTCCAAACAGCATGTTTCAGCTCTTTCCAAAGATGCTCAATAGGATTTAGGTCAGGACTCTAGAAGGCCTCTTCAGAATAGTCCAATGTTTTCCTCTTAGCCATTCTTGAGTGTTTTAGCTGTGTGTTTTGGGTCATTATCTTGTTGCAAGACCCATGACCTGCGGCTGAGACCAAGCTTTCTGACACTGGACAGCACAATTCTCTCTAGAATCCATTGATAGTCTTGAGATTTCATTGTACCCTGCAGAGATTCAAGACACTCTGTGCCAGATGCAGCAAAGCAGCCCCAGAAAATAACAGAGCCTCCCCCATGTTTCACAGTAGGGACAGTGTTCTTTTCTTGATATGCTTCATTTTTCCGTCTGTGAACATAGAGCTGATGTGCCTTGCCAAAAACGTCCATTTTTGTCTCATCTGTCCATAGGAAATTCTCCCAGAAGCTTTGTGACTTGTCAACATGTAGTTTGGAAAATTCCAGTCTGGCTTTTTTATGATTTTTTTTCAGCAATGGTGTTCTCCTTGGTCATCTCCCATGAAGTCCACTTTGGATCAAACAACGACGGATGGTGCGATCTGACACTGATGTTCCTTGAGCTTGAAGTTCACCTTTAATCTCTTTAGAAGTTGTCCTAGGCTCTTTTATTACCATTCGTATTATCTGTCTCTTGGATTTGTCATCAATTTTCCTCCTGTGGCCATGTCCAGGGAGGTTGGCTACAGTCCCATGGATCTTAAATTTCTGAATAATATGTGCAACTGTAGTCATAGGTACATCAAGCTGCTTGGAAATGGTCTTAGAACCTTTACCTTTAACATGCTTGTCTATAATATTCTTTCTAATCTCCTGAGGCAACTCTTTCCTTTGCTTCCTCTGGTCCATGTTGAGTGTGGTACACACCATGTCACCAAACAACATAGTGAGTATCTGTAGCCCTATATACAAGCCCACTGACTGATTACAAGATTGTAGACTCCTGTGATGCTAATTAGTGGACACAACTTGAATTAACATGTCCCTTTTGTCACATTATTTTCAGGGGTACCATCATTTCTGGCTAGGCCTATTTCATGAGTTACATTTTTTTATTAATTCTGTGGAAGCAGGGTTGAAAAGCAATGTCTGACTTTCATTTGTTTATTATCATAGATTTTTAATTTATTATTACTTCTGTCAGATTCAAGTTATTTCTGTGACCATTGTGGGTTTTTCTTTCATTAAACGAGGGATACCAACAATTTTGACCACGTGTGTATATATAACTCCTAGCTCTATAGGCTATGATTAAATACACCTGGCTGGCTCTGCATATAAGAAGGCTAGGGGTTCACCTTAGTCAGTCAGCTGGGGGTAGAGCAGTACCCATCAGAGGGAGGTCACCTTGCTGCAGTAGATGGGCACACTTAAATTGGCCAATTTATGCTCTAAGAACCTTTGTTTTTTGTAAGTACATTTTGCTGAGCAATAATACAGTTTAGATTCAATATTTTCATTGTTATTATGTATCTTGGCCCTTACTGAGTGCTGCTGCACTTTCTTTTTATATATTGTATTGGAGCTAGAGAGAGAGAAGCCAGAATCCCTCTCTGAGAAGAGTCTGCAGAGGCCATCTGCACCAAACTGCAAGTATCACTGGTTGCTATGGACAATAGCCATTGTATTGAACCGAACTGGGACTACCTCAGCCGTGTGTGAGCAGCCAGGGCCTATATTGTTTAGATAGCGCCTAGACAAGGCTAGGGATTTTGTGTTTATGGTTTTGTTTTGGTACTGTGCAACCAGTCAAAATAAATGGCACATTATTTTGACCCAAGAATCCAGTGCCTGTGCTACCTAATGCCTACCAGATAGCGTGAATCCCTAAAATATGCATGTATGTGTATACGTTTATGTACATGTCCAAATGTATATGTATGAGGAACTGTAAGTATCTGTGTATGTATGTGTGCATAGGTACATGTCTGTGTATCTGTTTTTGTACAAGGAATTGTATGTATGTTTGTAAGATGTGCGTGTAGTAATAGTGTATTGTGGTGTGTGTATGTGTAAAAACATTTGTTTGCTTGAGGCACATTTACTAAATCTGTAAAGTGTCTTACACATCTTTGTTAGGGGATTCCACTTGTCTTTCCAATTTTAGGAATGATCAAGTGAAATGACCCCCTTCGTGCACCCTAGCATAACTGTATATCACAGTTAAGGTGCGTGTGGCTCAAGCAGGTTCAGGAGCTGAGCCTGCCTACATCCAGCAGATTCTGGATGTGATACTTAGTCAGCATCTGCCTGTAACAATAGTGATCAAAGCTAGCCTCAATCCAAGCTGGTTCACTATTTACATTCCACTGTCAATTACTGACAGCGATATTTAAAAAGAACAATGGCCGCTCCATGGATTCACCAATTCTCATCAGCCACCACCATGATGGGCTTCCAGATAGCTGAAGGGTTGCCATTACTGTCATGTTTGTCCTCTTATGAAGCACAGCCTGATTTGGGGGCTCCTAGGAAGATATCAATTTCACTATGTACTTCAATGCAGTGGTATATGATCACAAGAAAGGAATGGAATTCTCCAAGGCAGATGTGAAAGTAGCTCAAAAGTGCATTTATACTACACTATTTTCTTAGGTATACTCTTTTCCCAATAATGTTCATTCGTCAAAGTGAAAGATTTTTAAACTTGCTTCAAAATCACCATTGTTGGCAGCACATCGTCCTGTATAATCAGTGCTATCAAGAACAATGACAGCCTATGTGCACAGAACAATCTGATACTAATCTCTTGCAGAATGTTCTGTACTCATGGGAAATGCAAATGGCTGGTCTAAACAAACTATTAAATGACTGCTGATTGGCTTGTATATAGCCAATTAGCAGTCATTTTATGATGCATTCATACAGTATAAGTGAGCTCTGCTACTCAGATTCATATTCTCATTGCATTTGCCAATCATGTACATTTGAAAAATCACAAATAAAGTATCAAAGCTACCGCTCTGCTGCGCCATGGAGTGTACTGGTTAGACATAGTCACCTATGCTTGTGCTTGACTTTCTTTACACATATTTTTTAAATATTATAGTAAAGTGCAGAATATATTACGCTTCTAAAAAAAACATATACCGTACTTCATGTAAAGATGGGTCAACATGAGCTTATTTGTACTGCGTGAGATTATTACAATCTAAGCTCTGCAGAGTCTCAACTTTGAATATTTTTTTGTGTTTTTTTCACATGTATTCACTTGACTGACATCGAGATTATAATGTAGCAAATTCTTTCATCTTGATTTGTACCACATTTTTATATCTATCAGGTTTCCTGCAAACAATGGTATACACTGTATGTAAATTACATACTGTTTTATGGATTTGTTTGTTTTTTTGTTTTACAATAGTGATGGCTATATTTTTCTTCTGACAGCACAACTTTATCCCTTAACATGTGGAATCCTAATATTGTGCAATGCACTCCAATCCGTATGCAATTTGCATAACGAAGATCACATGCCAACTGCTTTCTCATTTACTTCTTTCAATGCTTTCAATTGAAAGACAGAAGAGAAATAGGTTGACACTTGATTGTAAGTATGCAAATTGCATACGGGACAGTCAAGTGACGAAATCGTAGAGTGTGAAAAGAGCTGATTCCAAACAGTAGTCTAACATCAGATTTTTTTTTATTTTTAGTGAAAATAAAGTTTCCAAAAGTTATTTTTTGTTTTTAAAATGGTGGTGTGCAAAAGGCCTATAGTGTGTAACTTTTGTATAATGTTCATGGTTTTGGCAACAACACATGCTGTTTGATGAATTAGGCAAAACTTTGAGGATAAAATGTAATTTCACATACTTTCTTTTTATAACATTTGGTTTTGCCCTGGAATCTCTGTAGTAAGCTCAGTTTTATTATTTTATGTATGTATATATATATATATATATATATATATATATATATATATACAGTGGTGGCCAAAAGTATTGGCACCCCTGAAATTCTGTCAGATAATACTCAGTTTCTTCCTGAAAATGATTGCAATCACAAATTCTTTGGTATTATTATCTTCATTTCATTTGCTTGCAAGGAAAAAACACAAAAGAGAATGAAGAAAAAATCAAATCATTGATCATTTCACACAAAACTCCAAAAATGGGCCAGACAAAAGTATTGGCACCCTCAGCCTAATACTTGGTTGCACAACCTTTAGCCAAAATAACTGCGAACAACCGCTTCCGGTAACCATCAATGAGTTTCTTACAATGCTCTGCTGGAATTGTAGACCATTCTTCTTTGGCAAACTGCTCCAGGTCCCTGATATTTGAAGGGTGTCTTCTCCAAACTGCCATTTTGAGATCTCTCCACATGTGTTCTATGGGATTCAGGTCTGGACTCATTGCTGGCCACCTTAGAAGTCTCCAGTGCTTTCTCTCAAATCATTTTATAGTGCTTTTGGAAGTGTGTTTTGGGTCATTGTCCTGCTGGAAGACCCATGACCTCTGAGGGAGACCCAGCTTTCTCACACTGGGCCCTACATTATGCTGCAAAATTTGTTGGTAGTCTTCAGACTTCACAATGCCATGCACACGGTCAAGCAGTCCAGTGCCAGAGGCAGCAAAGCAACCCCAAAACATCAGGGAACCTCCGCCATGTTTTACTGTAGGGACCGTGTTCTTTTCTTTGAATGCCTCTTTTTTTTCCTGTACACTCTATGTTGATACTTTTTCCCAAAAAGCTCTACTTTTGTCTCATCTGACCAGAGAACATTCTTCCAAAACGTTTAGGCTTTCTCAGGTAAGTTTTGGCAAACTCCAGCCTGGCTTTTTTATGTCCCGGGGTAAGAAGTGGGGTCTTCCTGGGTATCCTACCATACAGTCCCTTTTCATTCATTCAGACGCCGACAGATAGTACGGGTTGACACTGTTGCACCCTCGGACTGCAGGGCAGCTTGAACTTGTTTGGATGTTAGTCGAGGTTCTTTATCCACCATCCGCACAATCTTGCGTTGAAATCTCTCGTCAATTTTTCTTTTCCGTCCACATCTAGGGAAGTTAGACACAGTGCCACGAGCTTTAAACTTCTTGATGACACTGCGCAAGGAAGACACAGGAACATTCAGGTCTTTGGAGATGGACTTGTAGCCTTGAGATTGCTCATGCTTCCTCACAATTTGGTTTCTCAAGTCCTCAGACAGTTCTTTGGTCTTCTTTCTTTTCTCCATGCTCAATGTGGTACACACAAGGACACAGGACAGAGGTTGAGTCAACTTTAATCCATGTTAACTGGCTGCAAGTGTGATTTAGTTATTGCCAACACGTGTTAGGTGCCACAGGTAAGTTACAGGTGCTGTTAATTACACGAATTAGAGAAGCATCAAATGATTTTTCAAACAGTGCCAATACTTTTGTCCACCCCCTTTTTAGGTTTGGTGTGGAATTATTTCCAATTTGGCTTTAGGACAATTCTTTTTGTGTTTTTTTCATTGAAGACAAATTAAATGAAGATAATAATACCAAAGAATTTGTGATTGCAATCATTTTCAGGAAGAAACTGAGTATTATCTGACAGAATTGCAGGGGTGCCAATACTTTTGGCCACCACTGTATGTATATATATATATATATATATATATATATTTATATATATATATATATATATATACACCGTATTTTTCGGACTATAAGACGCACTTTTTTCCTCCAAAAAAATGGAGGAAAATGGGGAGTGCGTCTTATAGTCCGAATGTTGGGGGGGAGGTGTATATTTATGTGTGGTGTGGAGGGAGCAGTATCGGTGGAGGAGCGGGCACAGGAGGCAGCAGCCTGTCCCCGCTGCTAAAGAAAATGAATGTTCACTGCTCCCCACGCCCATGGGGCGTGGGTAGCACTGAATATTCATGCTCCTTAATAGCTGTATACTGCTGCTGCTGGCTATCTCCTGTGCCCACTCTTAAAGGGCATGAATATTCAACCTCTCTCCACGCCCATGGGCTTGTGGAGGGGGTGAATATTCATGCCCTTTAATGAGCGGGCACAGGTGATAGCCGGCAGCAGCAGCAGCCGCAGCGCGGCTCCGCTGTGTGCCGGCTATGAAGGAGAGTGAAGTCACTGCTCCCCTTGCACACAGACCCGGCGTGGGGAGCAGTGACTTCCGGCAGCTGTTCTCTCCTTGTGAGCTGCGCATGGCAGTGACGTCATTCGCGGCTCACATGGAGAAATCAGTGCGGGCAGACAGGATACAGTGCTGGAGGAGAAAAGAAAGGTGAGTAGGAGTGTTTATTTTTTTATTAACATGCAGCATGATGGGGATTAGGGGGACCATGCATACTAGGACAGGGATTAGGGGTGCCATGCATACCAGGGCAGGGATTAGGGGTGCCATGCATACCAGGACAGGGATTAGGGGTGCTAAGCATACCAGAACAGGGATTAGGGGTGCCATGCATACCACGATAGGGGTTAGGGGTGCCATGCATACCAGGATAGGGATTAGGGGTGCCATGCATACCAGGACAGGGATGAGGGGTGCCATGCATACCAGGACAGGGATGAGGGGTGCCATGCATGCCAGGATAGGGATGATGTGTGCCATGCATACCATGATAGGGATTAGGGGTGCCATGCATACCAGGACAGGGATTAGGGGTGCCATGCATACCAGGACAGGGATTATGGGTTCCATGCATACCAGGACAGGAATGAGGGGTGCCATGCATACCAGGACAGGGATGATGGGTGATATGCATACCAGGATAGGGATTAGGGGTGCCATGCATACCAGGACAGGGATGAGGGGTACCATGCATACTAGGACAGGGATGAGGGGTGCTATGCATATCAAGATAGGTATGAGGGGTGCCATGCACACCAGGTTAAGGATGAGGGGTGCCATGCATACCAGGATGGAAGGATGCCAGGCATACCAGGATGGGGATGGGGACCACGTATAAAAGGAAGGGGGGCAGCATATATATCAGGATGGGGGATATTGTCAGAATTGGGGGACATTACCCCTATACCAGTGTCAGCAGAAGACCCCCTCTCCCTTAAAAGTGCATCATGACCACATTTTTTGCTTAAATTTTTATTTTTTTTAATTTTCCTCCTCTAAAACCTAGGTGCGTCTTATGGTCCGGTGCGTCTTATAGTCCGAAAAATACGGTATATACACTGCTCAAAAAAATAAAGAGAACACTCAAATAACACATCCTAGATCTGAATGAATGAAATATTCTCATTGAATACTTTGTTCTGTACAAAGTTGAATGTGCTGACAACAAAATCACAGAAAAATCATCAAAGGAAATCAAATTTATTAACCAATGGAGGCCTGGATTTGGAGTCACCCCCAAAATTAAAGTGGAAAAATACACTACAGGCTGATCCAACTTTGATGTAATGTCCTTAAAACAAGTCAAAATGAAGCTCAGTGTTGTGTGTGGCCTCCACGTGCCTGAATGACCTCTCTACAACACCTGGGCATGCTCCTGATGAGGTTGCGGATGGTCTCCTGTGGGATCTCCTCCCAGAGCTGGACTAAAGCATCCGCCAACTTCTGGACAGTCTGTGGTGCAACGTGACGTTGGTGGATGGAGCAAGACATGATGTCCCAGATGTGCTCAATCGGATTCAGGTCTGGGGAACGGGCTGGCCAGTCCATAGCTTCAATGCCTTCATCTTGCAGGAACTGCTGACACACTCCAGCCACATAAGGTCTGGCATTGTCCTTCATTAGGAGGAACCCAGGGCCAACCGCACCAGCATATGGTCTCACAAGGGGTCTGAGGATCTCATCTTGGTACCTAATGGCAATCAGGTTACCTCTGGGGAGCACATGGAGGGCTGTGTGGCCCTCCAAAGAAATGCCACCCCACACCATTACTGACCCACTGCCAAACCGGTCATGCTGAAGAATGTTGCGGGCAGCAGATCGCTCTCCACGGCGTCTCCAGACTCTGTCACGTCTATCACATGTACTCAGTGTGAACTTGCTTTCATCTGTGAAGAGCACAGGGCGCCAGTGTCGACTTTGACAATCCTGGTGTTCAGTGGCAAATGCCAAGCATCCTGCACGGTGTTAGGCTGTGAGTACAACCCCCATCTGTGGACGTCAGACCCTCATACCACCCTCATGGAGTCGGTTTCTAACCGTTTGTGCAGACACATGCACATTTGTGGCCTGCTGGAGGTCGTTTTGCAGGGCTCTGGCAGTGCTCCTCCTGTTCCTCCTTGCACAAAGGCAGAGGTAGCGGTCCTGCTGCTGGGTTGTTGCCCTCCGACGGCCCCCTCCACGTCTCCTGGTGTACTGGCCTGTCTCCTGGTAGCGCCTCAAGCCTCTGGACACTTGATAATTGCTAATTTCTGGGAGTCCTTTCACACATTTTTTGCACCAACTCGTGCACCAGCACAACAGAAGTCTGACATGTGGTGAACGACTGGAGAGGATGGTGGACGAGTATCTAGAGCTTAATATGAATACCATCAGGAAGGATTTTGACCCTTTTACATTTTGGTCTTCAAAAATGGATGAATGGCCTGATCTCGCCTCTCACGCCTTGGAGGTTTTATCATGCCCGGCAGCCAGCGCTCTCGCTGAATGTGTCTTCAGCGCTGCTGATAGTGTCTTGACAGATAGGCGCACCCGGCTGTCCCCTGAAAGTGTAGATCGCCTAACTTTAATCAAGATGAACAAGTTATGGATCTCCAAAGACTTTTGCACCCCAATTGCAGACTGTACAGAGTAGGCGATGTTGTTGTTTTGAGTGTGCTGCATTGATCTCTTGAAGTTGCAGTCTGTGGTATGGCTTCAGTGCCTGCTCTTGCTGCTGCTGCTTCTGCTGCTGGTTTTAGGCCCTAATTTTGGGAAATGTGGAGAATTCTGATTGTGTCTCCATCCATTTGGTTGGCTGTAGTGGGACAGGTTTGGGTCTGCATTAAACTACTTGTAGTCTGATGACATTGATGCCACTTCGGTGGTGTTAGGCCTTCATTTAGGGCAATGTGAACACTCCTGGTTAGGTCTCCATCTCCTGGGTTAGCTTTACTGGAAGACTAGTGGGTCTTATTTACACTATTTGTACTGTAGTGAAATTGATGAGACATTGCTAGTGTCTGCCACTAATTTTTTGAAATGTAGAGAATCATGATTGTGTCTCTATCTATTGGATTGGCTGAAGTGGAACTGGTTTAGGCCTCCTTTGCAATACTTATACTCTAGTGAAATTGAGAAATTGATGCCACTTCAGTGGTGTTAGGCCCTTATTAGGGCAATGTGAACACTCCTGGTTAAGTCTCCATCTCTTGGGTTGTCTGTGCTAGAAGAGATGTGGGTCTCATTTACACTATTTTAACTGTAGTGAAATTGATCACACTTTGCTGGCGTCTGACGCTAAATTTTGGAAATGTGGGGAATCCTGAATGGGTCTCCATCTATTGGGTTGACTGTAGTTGAAAAGATTTTGGTCTTCATGCATTTCTATAGTTATATTGTAGTGAAATTGAGCATTTGGTGCAGATATTGTTGTGCCCAAACGGGTACACAAACGTAATAAACTCTAAATTGATTTTCAATAAGCAACCATCTGCCGCCCCATCAAACACCTGTGCTGCTTCTTCCTCCTCCTCTGTTACCGTGCCAAGTTGGGTCACTCAGGTGTCCGACAGAATGAGCTGTATATCCGCTGCAGTTAGGCTGAGTGACAGGCCGTCAGCTGTAAGTGAAGCGGACATGCCTGCTGTGTTTGTTTCTCTGAGCACACCACAAGTTTCTCAATCCACCATAACATCTCAGCCTGCACCTCACTCAAGGTCAATCGGTTTGTCTGTTTCACCGTACTCTGCCCTGTCTCAGCACTGCAGCCAGACCTTAATCACGCTGTTGTGGTCACGTAAAAGATTGCTTCAACCTACACATGACAAAGCTAAGAGGTTGAACTCCACCATCTCCAATCTGTTGGCCATGGAAATGGTGGTCTTAGGCCCTATTTTTATAAATGTAAACACTTCCGATTGAGTCTACATCTCCTTGGTTGGCTGTAGTAGGACAGGTATGGGTCTGCGTTAATCTACTTGTAGTCTGATGACATTGATGCCACTTTGGTGGTGTTAGGCCCTTATTTAGGGCAATGTGAACACCCCTGGTTAAGTCTCCATCTCCTGGGTTGCCTGTACTGGAAGAGGTGTGGGTCTTATTTACACTATTTCTACAGAAGTGAAATTGATGCCACTTTGCTGACGTCTGCCACTAATATATTTAAATGTGGGGAATCCTGATTGGGTCTCCATCTATTGGGTTGGCTGTAGTGGAACCTTCCTGTTCTGCAGTCTAAGTTGTGTAAGGTTGCAGTAATTGCTGAACTCCTGATACAGACTCTGCCTGCTGCACTCCTGATACAGACTCTGCCTACTGCACTCCTGATACAGACTCTGCCTGCTGCACTCTGATACAGATTCTGCCTGCTGCTCTCTGATACAGATTCTGCTTGCTGCACTCTGATACAGACTTTGCCTGCTGCACTCTGATACAGACTCTGCCTGCTGCACTCCTGATACAGACTCTGCCTGCTGCACTCCTGATAAAGACTCTGCCTGCTGCACTCTGATACAGACTTTGCCTGCTGCACTCTGATACAGACTCAGCCTGCTGCACTCCTGATACAGACTCTGCCTGCTGCACTTCTGATATAGACTCTGCCTGCTGCACTCTGATACAGACTCTGCCTTCTGCACTCCTGATACAGACTCTGTCTTCTGCACTCCTGATACACTCTGCCTGCTGCACTCTGATACAGACTCTGCCTGCTGCACTCCAGATACAGACTCTGCCTGCTGCACTCCTGATAAAGACTCTGCCTGCTGCACTCTGATACAAACTTTGCCTGCTGCACTCTGATACAGACTCTGCCTGCTGCACTCTGATACAGACTCTGCCTGCTGCACTTCTGATATAGACTCTGCCTGCTGCACTCTGAAACAGACTCTGCCTTCTGGACTCCTGATACAGACTCTGCCTTGTGCACTTTGATATAGACTCTGCCTGCTGCACTCCTGATGCAGACTCTGCCTGCTGCACTCCTGATACAGACTCTGCCTGCTGCACTTCTGATACAGACTCTGCCTGCTGCACTCTGATACACTCTGCCTGCTGCACTCTGATACAGATTCTGCCTGCTGCACTCTGATACAGATTCTGCCTGCTGCACTCTGATACAAACTCTCCCTGCTGCGCCATCTAGTCTGTCATTCTGGGTCCAGCAGCTGTGCGCCCGTTGGTCTGTCCTGGAGTGGCACCTGGCGTTCATCGGGAGCCAAGTCTAACCTCACCATCAGAGGCTGCAATGAACAGTCTGATGCTTGCTTAGTCACGCCCCTCCAAGCTCTCCGGGGTCCGTGGCACAGTGGTTCCACAAACCACGTCCGTGACAATGAGCCCTTGCAGGCAGTGTCCTCTCTCCTGTTGTACCAGTTGGTGACCCCTTTTGACATGTAAAGCGCAACTGAATAAATGTCTCTGTCACAGTAATAATAATTATATTACTTGTACTCTGGGTCAATTGATGGCACTTCCCTGGTGTCTACACCTAATCTGATGTGTTTTGGCAGCGTTTGGTCCCGTTTCTAGGTGTTCTCTATGCATTTTTTTGGTCCCCCCATTGACTCGGAAATGTTCGACGAATATTAGGTGAATAAATTCGGCGAACATCAATTTGTTCGGCGAACTTTTCCGAAATGAACATTGAAATGTTCGCTCTTGCCTAGATATGAGAACAGAACAGAGTCTACTAAATACATATAGTGGGGGAAAAAAGTATTTAGTCAGCCACCAATTGTACACGTTCTCCCACTTAAAAAGATGAGAGAGGCAGGCCTGTAATTGACATCAAAGGTAGGCCTCAACTATGGGAGACAAAATGAGAAAACAAATCCTGAAAATCACATTGTCTGATTTGGAAAGATTTTTTTTTTTCAAATTGTGGTGGAAAATACAGTATATATATATATATATATATATATATATATATATATATATATATATATACACTCCTCAAAAAAATAAAGGGAACACTTAAACAACAGAATATAACTCCAAGTAAATCAAACTTCTGTGAAATCAAACTGTCCACTTAGGAAGCAACACTGACAATCAATTTCATATGCTGTTGTGCAAAATGGAATAGACAATAGATGGAAATTATTGGCAATTATCAATGGGCATGGGCCCTCTGTTTCTGTCAGAATTTCAGTACTTGCACAAGAACACCAAAAATGTGCTGCAGCAGCAGTTGCTGAGGTTTACAGGCCAGGAATTATCTACACTATCTGACTACCACACAAGCGCCCACCTATCTAGCTAATATCTCTCATTACACAGGAGAACACTGAGTTGCGTCTGTCTCCAGCAGTGACATGGATATAATGGCGCTAAGGGAACATGGCCACTTTTTATATTGAGAGGACATGTGATTTCTGCAGCCAATTGCAGAAGCCCTTATGTCTGGACAGTGTAGAAGCTTCCTGCGCTGTGATTGGCTGGCCACACTTTAAAGTTAAAGTTACCGCCCACAGGAAAACAAAAAAAACAGTGTGCCGCTGATCTGACCTGTTCTAAGCTCTTCACAGCCCCCACACTCACCTGGCAGATGTCACCGCTCATACACTTGCACTATGCTAACAAAACTGTTCAAAATGCCGTGGTTGCCCTGTATTCTCGCGCAAATTCGTCTGACTTTTCCAATTTTAAGAAAATTTGCTCGCCTTTGCGATCACAAATCCGAATGTGCCATATTCGTGCCGAATTTGAAACTTTCGAACATTCGCCGAACAAATTCGTTCAACACTACTCATATCTATGTAGTAAGCTCAGTTCTGTTCTCATATCTATGTAATAAGCTTAGTTCTGTTTCTGTATCTATCTAATAAGCTTGTTTCTTTTCCAGTACCTTTGTACCATGCTAAGTTCTGTTCCTATATCTATGCAGTAAGCTTGGTCCTGTTCCCAAATCTATGTAATAAGCTCAGTTTTATACCTGTATCTATATAGTAAACTCAATTATGTTCCCATATTCATGCAGTAGGTTGAGTTCTGTTCCCATATCTATATAGAAAGCTAAGTTCTGTTCCATATCTATGTAGCAAGCTCAGTTCTCTTCCTATGTCTATCTAGTAAGCTCGGTACTGTTCCTGTATCTTTGTTTCAAGTTTGCTTATTTCTCTTTCTGTGTCTATGCGTTAAGCTTGGTTCTGTTCCTGTGTCTATGCAAAAATCTTATTTTTGCTCTTATACCTATGCATTAAGCTCTGTTCTGTCCCTGTACCTATGCAGTAGGCTTGGTTCTGTTTTCGTGGCTATGCAGTAAGCTTGGTTCCATTCCCATATCTATGAGGTGAGCTTAGGTCTGTTCCGATATCTAAGCAGTAAGCTATATTCTGATTTCATATCAATGTAGTAATCTAAGTTCTGTCCCTATATTTTTGTAGTATGCTTAGTTTTGTTTCCATATCTACACAGTAAACTTGGTTCTGTTCCCATGTCTATGTAGTAATCTTGGTTCTGTTCTCATATCTATGCAGTAAGTTTGGTTTTGTTCCCATATCTATCTATGTAGTAAGCTATGTTCTCTTCCTGTATCTATGCAGCAACCTTAGTTCCATTTCCATATTTATGCAGTACATTTTGTTCAGTTTCTGTATCTATGTAATAAGTTTGGATCTGTTCCCATGTCTATGCAGTAATCTTCATTCAGTTGCCATTGCTATGCAGTAAACTCTGTTCTGTTGCCATACTTATATAGTGTGCTTCGCTCTGATCCCATAGCTATGTAGTAAATTTTGTTCTGTTGATGTATCTAGGTAATAAGCTTGACTCTATTCTCATATCTGTGCAGTAAGCTCAGTTCTGTTCTTGTATCTATTTGGTAAGCTTGGTTCTGTTCCTGTATCTTTGTATTATGCTTGCTTTAATTTTTGTATCTATGCAGTAAATTTGGTTCTGTTCCTGTGTCTATGAAGTAATCTTAGTTCTGTTTACATACTTATGCAGTAAATTTGGTTCTGTTCCTATATCTGTGTAGTAAACTTGGTTCTGTTTCTGTGTCTACGCAGTAAGCTGGGCTCTATTTCCGTGTCTATGTCGCAGTCTTACTTCTGTTAGTATAAATATGCAGTAAGCTAATTTCTGATCCAGTATTTCTGTAGTTCTGTATACTTGGATCTTTTCCTGTATCTATGTAGTAAGCTGTAGTAACCTAAACTACAGTTAACACTTTTTGTCAGTATGTAGGATTTCAAATTTGCACCAAAATGCATAAAAAGAAAAACACATAAAAAATGCCGCAACAATCTGAGCAGATTTCTATTGCGTATTTTGGTGCAAAATTTTGGTGTCTTGTGTTTTGATGCCAAAGGGAGGCAGAGATTGAGGTGTTGAGGCAGCAGAGAATGAGTGGAGAGCAGGAACAGAATAGATGTGAAGAAGTATGACCTATAAAAGGGGTTGGGCCAGGGACTGAAATCTCCTCATAGACTCATCCTTTCCCAGGTAGCAAGTATGGTAATGATGCCCCAAACATGCTCAATCTATAAAAGATTTGTCCAGACCAACAAATGACATGCATTCAAACTACTAACATAAATCTTTCGTATCAAATTGTCCAAATTATGGAGTTATCTTAAAAAAAGCCTCGTGTCCAAGCCTATTTCAAGTTCCAGACTGAAAAAGCAGTAAAACATTTCCCCTGTTGTGAAACAGGTACTTACCAATAAAGTGCTAGAAAATCATTATATTTCTGAGAAAAACCCCATGTACTGAACACCATTTAAATTGTTTACGATGGATTTTTTAATGCACAACCCTCAAATGTCTTCACTTCCTATTATTGATACATGTAGGTAACTTCTGACTTTTCAGCTCTCTTCCAATAATTTACAGCTCTGTGTGAAGTTTACATTGGGAATTACTGATTGAGTGATGTAATGAATTCCTTAATGGTGATGTCCTGAATTAAACTATCCATAAAAAACAGCCCTTTCTATTTGTGATCCAAAGACTGTTTTATTGGTTACTTAGAGAAGAGCTTATAAAATATGGGCATTATATATATTTTAAATTGAGTTGGCATGCATCTCTCTTTTTAATTCATTTTCTGTGTGCACTTGCTACTTTTTGCAGCAATTTGTCTATTACAGTGAAATATTGCATTACAAACATTTGCTATTAAATGAGAATGTGAGGACACTACAGATCTTACAAAAAAGATTTCCTTGCCTGCAGTAAATCAGACTTAATGATTTAAGTGAAAGTTGCTGCAGTAAGTGGCTCATTGTCTTTGTCAATATTAATATGTAAGTGGTGAACTTTGCAGCACTTCTTAGTATATATGGGTTAAGGAACTTGTAGTAAATGAGTTTTATAGCAGCTTCTTCTCTAAATGTTCTAGATGTTCTCATTACCCTATTTTTGCAACTGCCTGCCATACATTTTCTATCGGATTGTTTGATTGAAGGATATTTGATGATGACTGAAGACATGACACGGCTGCTAAAACAGCTGTGACAAAAGGAAAGTAAGGTTATTAGTCAAATCGAAAATAATTTATAACCTTGTCTTTTGCAAAGAATAGTCCATGGCAAACTACGTCCAAAATTTGAGGCCAGTCCTAATAAATAACTAAATGCCACATAAAAGTTTCAAAGTCAGTTAACCCTTTCACAACATGCGCTGTACATGTATGGCGCATGGCGTGTCTCTCTCTTTGATGCAGGCTCCGGCGCTGAGCCCGCATCTTTCCCAGCACATGACAGCTGATCTGATCAGCTGTCATGTGCCCCTAACAACTGCTGGTGGAATCGCGATCCACCCTCGGCTGTTAAGATGTTAAATGCCGCTGTCAATCTCTGACAGCAGCATTTAACATGGCCGTGCCGGAGGCACGTCACTAATCCCGCCCATTGGCACCTGTGTGACATGACTGCGGGTCACCGATGGGTTGGCATGACAACCTGGGGACTGCAGGAGACCCCTGCGGTTGTCATTGGCGGTATGCTATGAGCGCTGTCCAGTGAAAAAAAAGTGAGCCTTGCTGTCTGTAGCACAGGTGATCGGATGCTTCTAGTCTCCCATGGAGACTATTGAAACAAGTGAAAAGAAAAAAAAATGTTTTTAAAATTAAAAAAATATAAAAGTTCAAATCACCCACCTTTTCCCCCATTCAAAATAAACAATAAAAAAAATCAAATACATACATATTTGGTATCACCAAATTCAGAATGGCCTGATCTATCAATATATGAAAAGAATTAATCCTGTAAATGGCATAATAAGAAAAAAAATCAAAGTGCCAGAATTGCAGTTTTTTGGTCCCCGCAACATTGCAATAAAATGCAATAACGGGCAATCGAAACACTGTATCTATCCCAAAATGGTATCAATAAAAACTTCAGCTCGGCACGCAGAAAATAAGCCCTCACGCAGCCCAAGATCACATAAAATGAAGACGCTACAGGTCTCGGAAAATGCACCATTTTTTTTTAAGAAATATTTGATTTTTTTCACCACTTTAATAAAAATGAACCTATACATGTTTGGCATCTACGAACTCGTAATGACCTGGAGAATAATAATGGCTGGTCAGTTTTAGCATTCAGTGAACGTGGTAAAAAAAAAAAAAAAATGTGGAATTTTTTTGCAATTTTACCGCACTTGGAATTTTTTACCGTTTTCCAGTAGACAATATGATAAAACCAATGGTGTCATTCAAAAGTACAATTTATCCTGCAACAAACAATCCCTCACACTGCCATATTGACAGAAAAATAAAAAAGGCTCTGGGAAGAAGAGGAGCAAAAAATAAAAGCCCAAAAACTAAAAAGGGCTGCGGCGTGAAGGGGTTAAACTGAAGTGTGACTGTTATTTCCAAAAAAGATATTTGACGAGCCAGAAGTAGACATGACCGGATTGATCCTCAGAGGATCGAGGTCAAGTTGAATTTCATGAAATTTGCAGTTTCTCACAAGTTTAAACACTTTGAGATTTGATTCGGGGTTCACAAAAAAATAATAAAAACTTGTTCCGAACCATTTCCCACAGTGCTGAAGCATCAGAGAGTGGGCTCATGTCTTTTTGAGCTGCTGTGCGGGCCTACTTTGCAGCTATGACATAAGGTGGATTATCATACCTTGTACAGTGGTGGTCAGTTCCTGAGCCATCACAGATCAGCGCTTCCCAGTAAAGCACAGTTTGTATGGCAGAGTGATTTTCCATCTTCAGAGTCACTGGGTAAGTCTCTCTCTTCTATGACGTCTAAGCTCTTATGGTCAGCTGCCTCTTCTTCTTCAGATTTATGACAACTTATTCACTGCAAACAAATCGGGAAGTTGGCGAATACGAATTTCGAAAGATACGCTCATTTCTAGTCAGAAATTTTGATTTGTGGGGTTCAGAGTGAAAATATCTCTAATGGTCACTAAAAGAAAAAAACAGAAGCAACCAGAACTGAAGAAGGACTTCATAGACTTCCAACTTTATCACTTGAAGAAAAACAGTGCTCGAATGAGAGTTTCTGCTTCTTTGTTGGATTGGTAAAGATCGCAGCACCTGAATCCCCTCAGTTAAGAATTTCTTGTTTTTAAAATAACAGATTTTATCACTTTTTCCTATATGAGGATAATTCTTAACAAGAGTGGCTAACATATAAATACATATGCTTATTTATTGATATGTGTCTTTTATCCTTATTGCAGGCATAGTGGAACTATGGGAAAACCATTGGTATGGAGTTCTGGGTAATATCCTTAATAACTATTACAAGTTTCATGACGGTTGTTACCTAGCCTTCAGAGTTCTCAATGACAAATCTTTCCCTTTATACAATATAGGAGTGAAGATATATCATTGCAGATTCCAGTCAGATCTATCATTAGGAAAAAAAAAGTTGAGTGACAGCCCATATAGGAGCTATAATGGTCTTTATCTTGGTTGCCTTACAGATCTCTTGACAATCGAAGTGCCAGGAACTATACTTGATCTTTTTGAAGGTAATAATCTCTACATATCTTTATATGTATATATGAAAGAAAAGTTTATTACTGACATATACCACAAGACTGCAAATAAAACTAACTCTATTTTACTTTATAATCAGGACCTCTGGGATGAAGTTAAAATGTATGTTAATGTGATGCAGTAAATGGGAAATACTTTTATGCTTGGCTTTCTTCCACTACTTATAACCCATTCAAATCTTGTATTAATAAATGCAATACATTATGTTTTTATATTTTGGGGAGCACAATTGTGTCTGGTTTATGATAAGATCTGTATGATCTGTTAACTATTTTCATCCTTCAAAAAATACAGAATCCTGCAGAACTGGCAGTGTGAAGTAAGGCTTATTTGTGAAATACAGGGTGGTCCAAAAGTAGGTGGACAGAAAGTGTAATAAGGTTATGAAGGGGGAGATTTATCAAACATGGTGTAACGTGAAACTGGCTCGGTTGCCCTTAGCAACCAATCAGATTCCACTTTTCATTCCTCACAGACTCTTTGGAAAATGAAAGGTGGAATCTGATTGGCTGCTAAAGGCAACTGAGCCAGTTTCACAGATCTAGTTTTCACAGATAGATCTCCCCCAAATCTGTTTTCTTTTCAGATAATTCAGATAACACATAATGGCAAATAATTTAAATACAGATCAAAGAAAATGGATTTTAACAGAGTATTGGAAATCTCAAAATGCTGAAACCGTTGGCGCAAATTGGGTTGAAACATTTGGTACTCAAGCCCCAAAGAGACAAACCATTTACCGCATTCGTGACAAATTCAATGCCACTGGCTCAATCCTTAATGCTCCAAAAACTTGTCGACCCAAAACAGTCTGTACAGAATATGATAAACAACTTGTTGCTGAAACATTTGTTCAGAGTCCAAAAAAAATCCACCAGAAGAGCCTCTTTGGAATTGGGAATTTCACGAGCTTCTATCATGCGAATCCTGAAATCTATTGGGTGGAAAGCTTATTGTCCACGTCTAATTCATGGTTTATTGGAGGATGATCCAAACAGGCGGCTGCAATTTAGCGAGATTAGGCTTAACGAACTTGAAGAAAATCCAGTAATTTTAGATAACATTATGTGGAGTGATGAAGCTTCTTTCAAATTATCTGGCCATATTAACAGACATAATTGTATTTACTGGTATAATGAGAACATGCATTTAACATTAGAGCAACAGCTTAATGAGTCTGGTGTTAATGTTTGGGGTGGTATTTCAAGTTTTGGTGTTTTAGGACCAATATTTTTTGATGGAGCAGTCACAGGAGATAAGTATCTCGAAATTCTAATGAATCAAGTTGTTCCCCAGTTACAGCAACAGCCTAATTCAAATGATCTTTATTTCCAACAAGATGGGGCCCCTCCACATTATTCAAGAGTAGTCCGCGAGTATCTTGATGAAACATTTCCTAATAAATGGATTGGCCGAAGAGGCCCACTTGATTTGCCGGCACGTTCACCAGACTTGACCCCAATGGATTTTTTCTTTTGGAGAGTACTCAAGGACAAAGTTTATAGTCGAAAAACCAAAAAGTGTCAGTGATTTGAAAAATTATATAAGAGATGCATTTCAAGTAATTAATACCCAAAGAGACTTGTGCAAAAAAGTTTGTTGAAGCGTAAGAGACAGACTTCAAAGCTGTGCAAATTGTAATGGAAAACAGTTTGAGCATCTGCGTTGATAAAATTTAAGGGCTTTTGTATGCTTGTGTTAGTAAATATAATTTTATATATAAATCAAAACAAATGTTATTATTTTCTGTCCACCTACTTTTGGACCACCTTGTATATAGCGATACACATAAGATAAAGGCTAAGATTTATTTGCTTTGTGATCAGGAAAAAAAGTCTGTCCATGTGTCATTACATAAGCAAACACTTAAATGCATGTTCTCAAGTTGTTAAAATTCTTTAATTAGTTAGACAGCATAAACACAAGGAAGTTTGCAATTGACTTGCTTTTTCTATCTGCTGTCATTCTCCTGCAATGAGAGATTTTATCTTTTATAGTTTGCAGCCTGTTTCCATGGAACCCAACCTCTAGTGACTGGCTGAGAGTGCACAGTAGTTACAATCCAAGAGAATGGTTATTTCTTAACTAGTGTTGAGCCACCCCCGTAGTGTTCGAGTTCGGTTCGGTTCGTCGAACACCTGTGTGTTCGCCGAACTGTTCGTCGAACACCTTCGAACACCGTTAGAACCAATGGCAGGCAAACAAAAACACATAGAAACACATAGAAAACACCTTCAAAGGTGTCCAAAAGCTGACAAACTGCTCAGAAGACATAACTAACACATGGAAAAGTGACAAGTACATATAGTCATGCGAAAATAAAAGAGGTGGAGGAGTAAAAGGAGGGGGAGACACAGATATAGGCATGTCATGCCCTTCTAAAATCCAAAAAGTGAGAAGCCGACACGGCCAGTCCGTTCCTGCCCGTGCCACCTCCGTGTCGCCGGGTTTGTGCCAGAGCCGCGGTGGACCCTGACGGCCAGCCCCCCTCTCCTAATACTGGTGCCTGTCCGCTGGTGGGTCGAGCCCCCCGCGGCGGGGGGGGAGTAACATCTGCAGAAGAAAGACCATCTTCCAGCCAAACTAACATGTCGACTTCTTTTCGTGGACAATGTGATACGATCCCTTTGTTACGGACACGCCCATCGCTACAAATTCCAGATGAGGCACAAAAACAGCAGGTGCTTCAGCGGATATCAAGTGCTCCTTCAAGTGGGCTCTCCTCCACCTCAACTTCAACATCACAAATACTCCAGTCCTCAGAGGTGTCACCCCAATCGCACTTGCTTCCTCACAGCTCCCAAGTCTCCAGCTGCCCGTCTGAGTATGGGGTAACACAGATGGTTGAGTCTGCACAGCTGTTTACTCATACTATAGCCTGGGAAACGGAGGTCTGCTCCAGAGCTTCTGTTAATCCAGACGAGGAAATGATCTGCACTGATGCCCAGAATCTTTATAAGTCGGATCCAGGACCAGATGAAGAAGGTTCTGAGCATAATGTAGACCCTCGTTCCCAAACTGTAACTCCTGTTGGTGGAGACAATGATGAAGACGATGATGAGACTCAAATACCTGATTGGAGCGACAACTTGACTTTTCGGTCAGGGCAGGAAGAGGTTGGCTCTGAGGACGACGGGTGTGATAACACACAGGGTGATGATGACGAGGTTGGAGATCCCACTTACTGTCAACCCACAGTCAGCCAGTCGATGAGGTCACCTGGGCCTTTGTCTGGCCTTTGGGATGTCGCGGTGGTCGGCTCCCTGGCCCGTACCCTGGGGTCACTCTTTAAAAGGGTGGATAATTGTTAATTTTATAAGAGTTTGTGACACCACCTGTGGTATCTGGTGAGAAGCACCAGCGCTGCAGCAGTCCACTGAGGCCCGTGATAAGGCAGCTCGATGGTATAGCTCCCCACAGGTGGAGCTAGGTCTCAGGGCAGCGTATGCAGGGGGAATGCAGGACAGGCGAGACCCAGCTGGGTCAGAGCAAGAACGGAAACGGACACGATAGTCACTTCAGTACCTTTTACTGGAGGAAATTCAGGCACATCCTGGAGCACTGTAGGGTGAAGGGTGCATATCAGGATCCTCCCCAATGAGCGGGTGTAGGGCCTCCTGTTTCTTGCCTCTGCGCAGTAAGTTTCTGACCTGCCTGGAGCTAGGCCTAACTTTGTCTCTGTCCTGCGCTGGCTGACCTTGTGGTAGGGCCTTCTCTTGAAGTTCACGCTCCCAGTATGCGGGGCCTAAGCGTCTCCTGGCTCTGTTACGTATCAGCACCTTAGCGATCCTGGGACTTGTAGTTCTCCAGGGATTCCGGTTATGCCTTACTGGGTCATAGAGATCCCGGTAAGCTCGGATCCGGTGTCCGGTAAATGCTTCGGGGTGAGCTGGTTAAGCTCCTCTGCCCCTTATGTACTAACTCGCCACTCGCCTTCGGCCTACTCGGGCCCTCAATAGGCTATACACACTAACGGCAGCTTGCCGCGCTTCACCGATCTTATGACGCCGGCACACCTTAAGCTCTATCTGGGCTCCCTGAATCTAGCTAGCAGGAGCCTCGTGCTCCACTGCTGAACTATTAACTGAGTTCTCTAGACTAGGCTGAGCTCCACTGCAGACTGACCTCTCTTAGGCTTCTCTACTGCAGGAACTCTTCAGAGGAACTGAACTGCCTAGCTTCACCTTCCCTATTTATATCCCTAACGGGCTCCCTCTGCTGGTCTGAGGTGGAAGGTGGAGATGTGTGAATGTTTATGGGGGCCTCTTGTGGAGGATTCCATCAATACACTCTTCTAGGATCTGTGATACCAAGCGCAGCGGGGCGTCACAGATGCTATTGACGACGAGGTTAGGTTGCGCCTTCCTGGACAGAGACGGAGTACTGGAAACACGTCAACAACTGCATCCTCAACCACAACTCCGCCTCTGACCACAAGTCGTAGTGGCTCTTCAGGTCGCATGGGCTCTAAGCCTTGCATAGCCTGGGCATTTATTCAGATCGATAAGGATGACCCAACTCGTGTTATCTGTAATATTTGTCACCAAAAGCTAAGTAGAGGCCAAAAAATCCATAGTTTGAGTACTTCATGCATGTACCGTCACATGGATATGAAGCATAAGTTGCAGTGGGAAGCTCACTGTGCTACAATGCGGCCAAGCAGGCTGGGCCAACCACCGTCTGCCCCATCTTGTGCATCCGCGGCCTCTTCATCCTCTGTGACTGGGGGGACAGCAGTCACACATGTTTTTGGACGCAGACCTGCCACCTCTTTACCTGCAACAGCCAGTGTGATTGGCAGGTCGTCAGTTCATTGGGAAGTGGAAACACCTGCTGGTGTTGAGAGCTCTCTGACATCGAGAGCACCACCTTTGGATCAAGGCAACCTAACATGTCCGCCTGCATCTTCCTCACAGACCGGCAGTTTGCCAGGGACACCCTACTCAACCCCGTCAAAGCACAACAGCCAGCCCTCGGTCCCTCAGATGTGGACAAGTAAAAGACCATTTCCTCCTAGCCATGAGAAAGCTAAGAGGTTGAATTTCACCATCTGCAAGCTGTTGGCTACAGAAATGCTGCCTTTCCGCCTGGAGTACACAGTGGATTTTTGAGACCTTATGTCCGTCGCAGTGCCCCAGTACCAGATGCCCAGTCGGCACTACTTCTCAAAGAAAGGTGTGCCTGCGCTCCACCAGCATGTCGCACACAACATCACCGCTTCTTTGAGAAACTCTGTGTGTGACAGGGTGCATTTCACCACAGACACTTGGACGAGTAGGCATGGACAGGGGCGTTACATGTCGCTAACAGGGCACTGGGTAACTATGGTGACAGCAGGACAAGGGGCTGCTGTCCAAGTCTTGCCGTCCCCGCGAGTTGTACGTCAATCCTCTTTATCTAGAAGTTCCTCCACTGCTTCTGCCTCCTCAACCTCCTCTCGGTCCTCCACCTGCACCCAAAGCCTGTCTGGTAATTCCACCTGCTTTCTAACTGCGCACCTCCTTACTATGCTGGCAGCAGGGCTCAACGGCATCAGTGTTTACTTTGAAATGTCTGGGAAATGTGAGTCACACAGCTGAGGACTTGTGGTCAGCTCTGGAGACCCAGTTTCATGAATGGTTGTCTCCACTGGACCTGCAACCAGGGAAGGCCGTGTGCGACAATGCTGCAAACCTGGGTGCGGCCCTTCGCCGGGGCAATGTTACACACGTGCCTTGTATGGCTCACGTGTTGAACCTGGTTGTCCATAAATTTTTAGCCCACTATCCCGGACTAGATGGCCTTCTGCAGAGGGCACGGTCGCTGTGTGCTCACTTCCGCCGTTCGCATCCCGCAGCTCAACGACTTACATCTCTACAGAAGTCGTTGGGCCTGCCAGTTCACCGGCTGAAATGCGATGTGCCGACACGGTGGAATTCAACTCTGCACATGTTGCAGCGACTGTGGCAGCACCGACAAGCCCTGGTGCAATAGTTTCTGATGTATAGCCTGGGCCAACGAGATCCAGAGGTGGGGCAAATCACACAGCAGGAGTGGTCTCAGATCAGGGACCTATGAAGTTGACGCGCCCCCTGGGCCGTGGGGTACCCGGAGCCGGGCCGGTAGACGCTGGGGGTTGTAGTCACTGTGGCGGTGACCCGGTCCGTGACCCAGGGCGGTCAATCCAACGGTAATTTGTATATATGGATTTTATAATGTCCGACTACGCCACCTGTGGAGTGCGGCCAAAGGGGCTGCCGCTGCGGAACAGTCCTCTGAAGCTGGTGGTTTTGCTGCAATGGTATTATTACTCACCACAGGAAGAGTGTAGCTTCAGGGCAGTGTGGGTGGATGATGGTGGTTGTAGTGCAGGGAGTCAGTAATGAACACAGAGTCCGTGTGATGCAGTCCCAAGATCTTTACTCACAGTTGTTGCAGTCCAGATTACAGGTACCAGAGCTATCTCACCCGTCGTGCTGTGCGTACTCAGTGAGGGGCTCAGTCCACCCCCAGATAGCTCCGGAGTACTTAGCAGGACCCCCTTCTGTGTGTCCTTTCTCTGGCCTTCTCCCTGCACCTCACACCCAGTGACACTTCTATCCGGTATCCTCGAGCCTTGGCGGGCGACTTGTGTTCCGTCCCCTGGGTCCTATGTGGCTACCTTCTTAGTGAGACTGGTGTGGACTTTTGCCTGCAGTACATGAAATGCTGCAGCCTCCGGTTTCTAGTTGAGCCTTGCTGTTTCTCCTCTAGTTGAGGGACCGGTTCCCCTTATCTGGCCTGACCCCTCTACCTCCTGGTAGCAGCGGGAGTACAGGTGGCCTTCTGCACGGCCCGTAGCCCTAGGGTCTCTTCAGTTCCTGGAGCCTTCCTGCTCCCACTCCTCTCTTCTCTCCTTCAGTCCTGGGCCTCCCAGGCTAGGCCCGCCTCCGGAGCAGAGCTCATGCCGAGCCTCTGCTCCTGTCACTTTTCCTCCTCTGACTGGCTTGCTCTTTCTAAGATGGCTTCCTATTTATACTCTCCCTGTCATGTGCTCCCCTAAGCTGCTCCCCTAAGCACCCACTACATAGGATCCTCCCACCAGCTAGGGACCTGGGACTGTGCTCTCCCTTAGGAGCAATCTCGCCCTAACCCCACTGCGGGTATGTGTTGGATGCAGGTGTTAGGGTCCCGAGCCATACGCCTTCCTTACCTGAGGGTGAGATACCACACCTCTGGGTGAGATGCAGTAACTCTGTGGTGACTGCACCCTCAGGGGCGCCACACACCTTTCTGCACAGTTTTGAAATGGCGACGAAGATGTTTAGTGCTGACGACGATGCCATTATCAGCATAACTATTCCGGTGATTTACATGCTGGAGCACACGTTAAACAGAATTCAGAGTCAGGTGGTCGGACAAGAGGAGGTGGAGGAAGTAGAGGAGGAGTCGTATGCGGAAGGGATAACATCTCCAAGGTCCAGACGGTTGGCAGCACCAAGGAGGCAGGCATGGGAGGGTGGGGGAGAGGGATTAAACAGGGCGCATGGTAGCAGCCAAACTGTTGAGGAAGGTGCAGGAGCCGAGGAAGAAGTGGAGGATGAACTGGCGATGGGCATGGAAGACTCATCAGATGAGGGAGACCTTGATCACATTTCTGTTGTGCGAGGTTGGGGGGAGAGGGCAGAGGAAAGAAGCATGATTCTTACCTCGCTACCAACACAACAAGGACTTGGTCCTCCTGGATGCGCAAGACACATGAGTGCCTTCTTGCTGCACTACCTGCAACATGACCCTCAGATTGCAGAATTCGAAGTAATCTCGACTACTGGGTTGCCACACTCTTAGATCCCCGGTACAAAAGTAAATTTGCCGAAATAATTCCTGCCATAAAAAGGGATTGACGCATGCAGGAGTATCTGCAGACGCTGTTGCAGAATCTTACATGTGCTTTTCCACAAAACACCAGTGGTGCACGAAGTGAATCTCACAGTTCTAACTTGCCAACCGCGGGACTGTCGAGTCTTCATCACTCAAACCGTAACAGTAACACAGTATCTGCTGGTAACAGCAATTTTGTGAAATCGTTTCACCACTTTTTTAGACCATCCTTTGCAAGGCCACAGGAGACAAGAAGTCTGACACATAGTCAATGCCTAGAGAGGATGGTGCAGGAGTATCTCCAAGTGAACATCGAAGCCATGACTGTGTCACTGGACCCTTGCTCATTTTGGTATTCCAATCTGGAAAAATGGCCGGAGCTCGCCACTCACGCCTTGGAGATCTTGTCATGCCCTGCAGCCAGTGTTCTCTCTGAACGTGTGTTCAGCGCTGCTGATGGTGTGCTGACAGATAAGCGCACGCGGCTGTCCACTGAGAATGTAGACAGACTCACGTTCATAAAGATGAACAAATCATGGATTCGCAAGGACTTTTCTAATCCTGTGTTATCCTTGGGAGGCTAAAAGCTTGAGGATTTGGTAATATCACCTCACCAACCGTTTTAAGCAACTGTGGGGCAATTGATGCCACTTAACCCTAGAACGCATGACCATAAAAATCTACACTTTCATATACCTGGGGCCTTTTAGGCCCGTGTGCAAATAACATTGAATAACTCAAACTCAAATGACAAACAACTACATACATGAAGAATACCTAGAGTTTCAAAATTCTAACTAAAGTAATCTTGCAGAAAATAGAAAACAATTAACAGGGCGGGACTGCGAGGCCCCAGGTATGCGTTCTAGGGTTAAGTGGTGTCTGTGCCACAATTTTGGGAAAAAATGAAAACTCTTTTTGGAGTCCCCTTGCTGTGTCTTACGTGACGTTGGCATCGTCAATTCCAGGTGGGTTGGGTCGCTCCCCCCCCCTTTTAACTGTAAGAAACTACATACACTATGGCTTGGGGTAACACAGATGATTGAGTCTGAAGAGCTGTTTACTCACAGGTCTGCTCCAAATCTTCAGTGTCTGCTAGTCAGCGTAGAATTTTTAACTGCATCTAGCCTAGGCAATACTTTGGGCGTAGTAGCCCAGCTGCGAAGCAAGCTGCACCGCCTGTGTATCTAATAAGAATTTTTAAATGCATCTAGCCTAGGCAGACTGTGGGGACCCCCAACCAAACCCAGACGCTCAGCCCCCCTACCGCCCCCCTTTCCTTGACAATACAATAATGTAACTCTTACAACTGGATGGGTGAGGATCGGTCACAGCTTTATTAACTCTTTATACTCATTCCATTAGAAAGACATTTTATTTCTAAAATAATTCAGCTTGTTGTAGCATGCCCTAGGTCTCCACTCCGGCAACTTGGCCAACAAGTGTAACTCTCCAACATGTCCTTTCTATTTCCAGGCCACGGAGGATCCTGCGTACTCGTATGCAGGACTCTGACCCCCACCCATCACTCTTAACGCTTGTTCCACTCCGTCCTGGAGTCCTGACAGGAATATGTCCAGTCCAATATCCATTAAGTGAACTCCGTCAGGCCGTATGAGGCCTGCTTTATCTCCTTCCAGTTGTCGGTGTCGTACCACTACACCGCCTCTGTCTCTTCTAAATTTTGCCATCCGAATATTTATTACCCGCCTTGTCCGTTCGATGGCCGTGATGTCTCGCGCACCTTGCCATACCGCTATCGGCACAATCTCTGACCATACTATAGCTAGTTTTGTGAAAAATTCTCTGAAGCGCTCAGTGTCTAGTTTCATTATTGCCATTAGTTATGCGCTCTTGTGATGACGTAGGTTGTTTCCCCCGGCCTGTATAACTAAGATGACCAGACATCTTGCCTCTCTCCCTACCTTGATTACCTCCATTAGTACCTGTGGCCATAAAAGGCCTCTAATACCTCTCCAGTTGAAATATGTGTTATGAAACTCTAATTTCCTCCCGCCTGGGCGGACTTTCGCCCTTTAGTCTGCCCAATATATATACGAGTGGCCTATCACCCACACTGTTGGCTTAGCGTCACCTGTAAAAGAAACAAACCACGTTAGGATAACAAGTCCGGTCTTATGTATCTTGCCAAACACGTGGATCACCATCTCTCTATCCTCCGAACTTCCGTTTCTGACAGTCCTGCTCTTGCTGCTTCTGTGGCCGCGCCTATGCGGAATGAGTGTGTCCCGTAATCTTTGGGGTGGTTCCCTGCCGATGTTATGCATTTATTAAATATAGCTTGGAACTGGTATCTTGATAATGGCGTCCCATCAATGTGTGATAGGAACAAATTACTTTGTGATCTGATGGTTAGATATGGTTTTACTATTGTTACCCGACTCAGTGTACCATTTGTGGGTTGTAGAAGTACCCAAGTGCCCCTGCCCGCTGGAACCATTTTCGATTTGTGTATGCGTAGACGTATTGCATTATTGCCTATGACTACGTCCTGGTGTAATAAGCCTCCACTGGTGCTAATTTTGGATTGAGGGACTAATTCGCTTATGCATAGCGCCCCGAAGAAGGCGATCACAAATGCAGTAGACAGTAGTGTTGCTTCAAATTGTGAGTGTCATGTTAATGGTGTTAGGGATATGATGTGAGAAATCAGTTTTAGTGACACGGGACGGGACGTCTACACTCCTGACTTGGCTGACCCCTTTTCCACCCTTTTATGGATTGTCTGATGATGAATCTTTGTCACATCTCCCCAATTCAGTAGTTGGAAGTGAAATGCTACTCCGGTCAGACACCGCTGCGCTGACGCCCCTGATATGCCCCTCATCATTAGCTGGTGGAGAAATTCTATGGTGACTTGTGATCTGGCTTGTTCACATTGGTCAACCCGTCTGCCTGCTACTAGTCGTGTCCACTCTTCCCATGCCTTACCGTATGCTTGCCATGTCGACGGGGCAACTGACGCTCTGATTAATGGCATCAACTATTCGCCACTAGATCCCATAGGGAAGGTGGGCAACTGTTGTCCCGATGGTTGGGCATTGTGGAAGAGCTCTGTGAAAATCTGCCAATTGAATTGTTATAAAGCGTTAGCAGCAGCTTTAGACCCCTCAGCATAGTGGCTAGCGTGGACCCATACATTGTGTTTTAGGCACAGGAATGCTAGCCTGGGTAGTAGGCCTAGCACTGGGAGAGACGATGATGCCATCTTATTAATTCAGTGCGCTAAGCTGGTGTTTTTTGTTATGAAGCGTATATTTTTGTAAGCCAGGAGCGCGCCCCATATTTCTATTGCTACCACTATTGGGAAGAAAAATTATTTTCAGGGCTAGATGCAGCGAAAAATTATTATTAATTGAAAAGCTGGTGGAGCTTGGTATAGATGGCCTAATACAATGAGACCCACACACTGCTAGAAGGCCAAAGATTTTTTCAGAGTTAGATGCAGAAAAAAATTATATTCAGTTTGGAACCTGATGGAGGTCAGTATAGATGGACTAATAGAACAAGTCCCACACACTGCTAGAAGGCCAAATATTTTTTCAGAGGTAGATGCAGACAAAAAATTATTTTGAATTTGCAACCTGATGGAGGTCAGTATAGATGACTAATAGAACAAGTCCCACACACTGCTAGAAGGCCAAATATTTTTTCAGTGCTAGATGCAGAAAAAAATTATATTCAGTTTGCAACCTTATGGAGGTCAGTATAGATGGACTAATAGAACAAGTCCCACACACAGCTAGAAGCCCAAATATTTTTCAGAGGTAGATGCAGAAAAAAATTATATTCAGTTTGCAACCTGATGGAGGTCTGTATAGATGGATTAATAGAACAAGTCCCACACACAGCTAGAAGCCCAATATTTTTTCAGAGGTAGATGCAAAAAAAAATATATTCAGTTTGCAACCTGATGGAGGTCTGTATAGATGGATTAATAGAACAAGTCCCACACACAGCTAGAAGCCCAATATTTTTTCAGAGGTAGATGCAGAAAAAAATATATTCAGTTTACAACCTGATGGAAGTCTGTATAGATGGATTAATAGAACAAGTCCCACACACAGCTAGAAGCCCAATATTTTTTCAGAGGTAGATGCAGAAAAAAATATATTCAGTTTGCAACCTGATGGAGGTCAGTATAGATGGACTAATAGAACAAGTCCCACACACTGCTAGAAGGCCAAACATTTTTTCAGAGCTAGATGCAGAAAAATATTATATTCAATTTGCAACCTGATGGAGGTCAGTATAGATGGACTAATAGAACAAGTCCCACACACAGCTAGAAGGCCAAATATTTTTTCAGAGGTAGATGCAGAAAAAAATTATATTCAGTTTGCAACCTTATGGAGGTCAGTATAGATGGACTAATAGAACAAGTCCCACACACAGCTAGAAGGCCAAATATTTTTTCAGAGGTAGATGCAGAACAAAATTATATTCAGTTTGCAACCTGATGGAGGTCAGTATAGATGGACTAATAGAACAAGTCCCACACACTGCTAGAAGGCCAAACATTTTTTCAGAGCTAGATGCAGAAAAATATTATATTCAATTTGCAACCTGATGGAGGTCAGTATAGATGGACTAATAGAACAAGTCCCACACACAGCTAGAAGGCCAAATATTTTTTCAGAGGTAGATGCAGAAAAAAATTATATTCAGTTTGCAACCTTATGGAGGTCAGTATAGATGGACTAATAGAACAAGTCCCACACACAGCTAGAAGCCCAAATATTTTTTCAGAGGTAGATGCAGAAAAAAATTATATTCAGTTTGCAACCTGATGGAGGTCTGTATAGATGGATTAATAGAACAAGTCCCACACACAGCTAGAAGCCCAATATTTTTTCAGAGGTAGATGCAGAAAAAATATATTCAGTTTGCAACCTGATGGAGGTCTGTATAGATGGATTAATAGAACAAGTCCCACACACAGCTAGAAGCCCAATATTTTTTCAGAGGTAGATGCAGAAAAAATATATTCAGTTTGCAACCTGATGGAGGTCAGTATAGATGGACTAATAGAACAAGTCCCACACACTGCTAGAAGGCCAAACATTTTTTCAGAGCTAGATGCAGAAAAATATTATATTCAATTTGCAACCTGATGGAGGTCTGTATAGATGGATTAATAGAACAAGTCCCACACACAGCTAGAAGCCCAATATTTTTTCAGAGGTAGATGCAGAAAAAAATATATTCAGTTTGCAACCTGATGGAGGTCAGTATAGATGGACTAATACAACAAGTCCCACACACAGCTAGAAGCCCAATATTTTTTCAGAGGTAGATGCAGAAAAAAATATATTCAGTTTGCAACCTGATGGAGGTCTGTATAGATGGATTAATAGAACAAGTCCCACACACAGCTAGAAGCCCAATATTTTTTCAGAGGTAGATGCAGAAAAAAATATATTCAGCTTGCAACCTGATGGAGGTCTGTATAGATGGATTAATAGAACAAGTCCCACACACAGCTAGAAGCCCAATATTTTTTCAGAGGTAGATGCAGAAAAAAATATATTCAGTTTGCAACCTGATGGAGGTCTGTATAGATGGATTAATAGAACAAGTCCCACACACAGCTAGAAGCCCAATATTTTTTCAGAGGTAGATGCAGAAAAAAATATATTCAGTTTGCAACCTGATGGAGGTCTGTATAGATGGATTAATAGAACAAGTCCCACACACAGCTAGAAGCCCAATATTTTTTCAGAGGTAGATGCAGAAAAAAATATATTCAGTTTGCAACCTGATGGAGGTCTGTATAGATGGATTAATAGAACCAGTCCCACACACAGCTAGAAGCCCAATATTTTTTCAGAGCTAGATGCAGAAAAAAATTATATTCAATTTGCAACCTGATGGAGGTCAGTATAGATGGACTAATAGAATGATGCTATGGCCAAAAGATTTTACTTCACTAGGTGCAGTAAAAAAATTGGTATTCTATACACAGGTGGTATATCTTGCAACACAGAGAGGCTACTCCACTGACTAACACACTCTGCAATAGGCCAAAAAGGATTAGCTTTGCTAGATTCAGCCAAATGCTGTGAAAAAAACTTGCACAGCACTGGCACAGACCTGCCTGGCAAAAACTGATAGGAACTGATGTAACCTAGTCCTGAAAAGGACTGCAATTACAATTAGTCTTTACTCCCACAATCTATCTATTTAAGAGCACAGACCTGCCTGATAAAAGTCGTAGGAAATGCTGCAACCTAGTCCTTAAAAGGACTGCAATCACAACTATTCCCTACTCCCAAGCTATCTGTAGATTTGTGCGAAAATTGGCTTGAAATTAACAAGGTATAGCGCACACAGCAACAGCGGTGCCGTCTAACACGCAGCTGCAGCAGTGAGAAAATGGTGGCAACGGGGAAAATGGCTTGGTCTTATAGGGCAAGGACATGTGACATACACTGCCAATGACACATGCCCTTGCTTGTGTGAAAAAAAGCACTTCGCTCCGTGTGTGCGCTGCTGATAGGCTGACAGATTGCACCTCCCCACTGCAAATGCGGGAAAGAGAAAAAAAAATGGAGATCTTCATTGTTCCTGCAGAGATCCATCCCCTGCCCCTCCCCCCACACCGCTGTACACTCAAACTGCGTATTAACATTAATTTTCATCATTACTGAGAAAAAGTCCAGTTATGATTTTGGTGCACGAACAGTTATCGAACATAACCTCGAACAGCCGAATTTTTCTCAAATTGTTCGTGTTCGCCGAACGGCTCGAACACCGCCCAAAACAGCTCGAATTTGAGATTGGCGAACAGTTCAAGTAGAACAACGCTCATCTCTATTCTTAACATCCCAGTTAACTCTTTGTAGTCCATTGATTTCTATACAGCAGTTAGATGCTCAACTCCCTTCCCCTCCTACCTTCTCCCTCTGATCCTCTAAAGAGATACAGTTCAATTGCCTTGTTAGCTCTATGTGTAAATACAGGGATACTGAGAGCTGAATGTGTTACAGTAGAACTTGTGCTGAGCCTTATAGTTCTACTAATACTACAGTTCTATTCACCAGGGCTGTCCTTCAAGGAGGCGAGCTGGCCCTGCTGGAAACTGGAAGGAGATTGCATTGCTCTGAAATGCTCAAGAGTTAATTTAAATTAACCATTTAAGGATTTCGTACACATTAGACTAAAGTTGGCCAAATATGTCAATATTGGTTGTATCAGCCAAAAGACTAATGTCTATAGAGGCCTCCTGACATTTCTCTGAAAGATGACGTCAGGAGAGGGAGGAATCCAGTCTGTTGGATTTCTAACAGACAATCCTTTTGTTCTCCCCCACGTTAAGCTGATGCCAGAGGAGTCTGGCAGATACTCTCTCATAGTGAACACAGAAGCTCTCAGCTGATCTGAGTAATCCTGTGTTTGGGGGAGTTGGGAGAAATAGATAACAACCAAACGATAGTGCGGCTGACACCTATCTAAGGCTATGTGCCCACGTAGCAGATTTGATGTAGAGCGTTTTTGCCTCTCTCTGGCAGAAAAAAACGCATGCAGATTTACATGCTTTTTTACTGCCTGTGTTAGTCCCTTCCCTGTGCATTGCATGAAATTGTGGGATTTTTAGATACTATTATTGCAAAAGATGTGCATTGCAGTCATGGGAAACAAATATTTGCATAAAGGCAATCTTACATCAGGTTTTTACCATGTAATCTGAGAGTAGCATAATGTGGAGACTTGATTCCTTTGATGTATCACTTACTGGGTTCATTAGTGTATGTGGAGACACGAGGGTCAGAGGGTGCTCTTGTCCGCTGGCCTGACTATCTTTAGAAAGACCGCATGGGCCAGGGTTCATCCCACTGAATGACCAAACTCCTTCTCCATGAGCAGACAGGACAACACAGGGTGAGGGTAACACACTGCGGTAATACTTTATTGGATCACCCACAGTCAACAGCATACAGTACAGTCCCAGCAAGCACACAAGATAGTGTAAATGACAGAGTCTCACTCTTCTGCTGGCTCACCATGGTTTAGAACCTCTGGGACTTCCGGTCAGCGAGGGCCACCTACCCCAAACAATAGCACCCTACTTTTGGCGGGCACCGATAGAGAGGATGTAGAGGCAAGGAAGCTGACCAAGCACAGTGAGAAACCTGGGTTCTTCAAATGTCTATGTTGGTTCAGTGACGGGCAGTGGAGCAGATCTGTTTTCCACCAGCTAGAGCTGTGGTCCATTGGGCTGATGTCCTATAGAGTCTCTCTGGAAACAGAGGCAGCCTCTTTTTATATTCCACAGCTCTCATTTAGGGTATTCTCCCACAGAATTAGGGGAAGGTGAGGGAAATAATCCCTCATTGTTCTATTGTTCAATTAACCTGCATATTTGTCCTCCAAATTATGTAGACTAGTAAATAGCAGGGGGCTGAGACAATACGTAATCAGCAGGCATTCCACAGATTAACATACAAAGGTCAATGTACACGCTCATATAAAAGAATGGTTCATGTCCCTGGATCTACTGAACAAAGGAACATTATTCTTAATTATTCTGGCATAATTAAGAATAATTCACCCTCACCCCAGTGGCCAGATAGATGGTGTGTCCTCACAGTGTACTTTTGATAAAATCATTGTTTGAATGACAGGAGATTATCACTAGAGGAATAGTAAATCTGCTGTCTAGTATCCCTCCATATTCATAAGCACTGCCCCACCACTGATTGGTAGCTTTCTGCCAATTTATATTAGTGGTGTGGGTGGGCTTATACAGAGCTCAGCATTTAGAGACCTGCTAAATCAAGCAGCCCAGTAAGTGATACATTGTTGAAATCAGGGTCTGTGCCCAAAAATCATGTTGTTCTCGGATGTCGTAGCAAAAATCTGGTGATTGATTCCCTTTAATTCTTACAATAATTTTGGAAATCAATTTAATAGCAAAATACTGTAATGTTACCTCTTTTTCCCATTGAAAATCATGCATTTGTAAAGTGGATTAGGAGACAAAAGTGGTGGGCAGCCATTGAAGTTGTATGACCACTTTTAGACATATCAGTATGTCTGTTTAGCTGTTACTTACTGTATGCTCATTATGTGGATATTGAAATAAGCATTTTCTTGTGGTTGCCTAAAGACAAAATAAGTTATAGTCAATCCTTTGGGATAGGTGATATATGTTAGATTGGTGGGAGTCCAAGTCTCAGTATCTCCACCAATCAGTAGGAACCAGCCCACAAGCCTTGGTAAACATAAAAGAGGCTAATAGCTAATTGGGAAGAGGGCACTGAAAGTCAAGCCATTAGTAATCTAATTTTAATAGCATATACTAAGTGTAGACCATAAATTTAACCCCTTAATAACATCTGACGTACTAATACGCGTCTGTGCCCTGGGACTTAAGAGCCAGACCCGTATTAGTACGTCATGGCGATCGCGCGCGCACACAGGCTGTGCGGGCGCGATCGCCGCCGGGTGTCAGCTGATTGTCACAGCTGACACCCGGTACTATGTGCAGGGAGCGGTCACGCACCGCTCCCAGCACATTAACCCCCGCGATGCTGCGATCGAAGTCGATCGAAGTCGATCGCGGCATTGCGGGGGCAAGGGGAGGTGATCGCCGATACTCACCTCCTCTTCCGGCTTCCAGCGCAGTCTGCAAAGGCTTCCCGGGTGTTGCCATGACGACCCGATGTCGTCATGACAACATCCGGGTCACCAGAGAGCAGGAAGATTGCTTGGACATGCGCAGTGCATCTCCAAGCAATCTTCACACTGTGCACTTCTGACAGCCTTCATGGCATAGGGATGGTGCTCCATTCCTGTGCCATGCAGGCGATCAGAAAAAAAAAAGTGAAAGTCCCAGAGTGGGACAAAGTAATAAAGTGTATAAACTGTGTGAAAGTGGAAAAAAAAAAAAAAAAAAAATGTGCAAAAATATTATAAAAAAATAAAAAAAATAATACACCAAAAATAAAAATATAATGTACCCATCAATAAATATTATTATAAAAAAAATAAAAAAAAAACAATAAAAGTACACATATTTGGTATCGCCGCGTCCGGAACAACCTGACCTATAAAACTGTCCCACTAGTTAACCCCTTCAGTGAACACGGTAAAAAAAAAAAAAAAAAAACCAAGCAAAAAACAATGCTTTATCACCATACCGCCAAACAAAAAGTGGAATAACACGCGATCAAAAAGACGCATATAAATAAAAATGACACCGCTGAAAACGTCATCTCGTCCCGCAAAAAACAAGCCGCCATATAGCTCCATCAGCCGAAAAATAAAAAAGTTATAGCTCTCAGAATAAAGCGATACTAAAAAATATTTTTTTCTATAAAATAGCTTTTATTGTGTATAAGCGCCAAAACATAGAAAAATTATACAAATGTGGTACCGCTGTAAACGTACTGACCCGAAGAGTAAAGCTGCCTCATCAATTTTACCACACGCGGAACAGAATAAAAAAAAAAAAAAAAAAACAATTCCTGAATTGTTGGTTTTTGTTTATTCTGCCTCCCAAAAATCGGAATAGAAAGCGATCAAAAAATGTCACGTGCCTGAAAATGGCACCAATAACAACGTCAAGTCATCCCGCAAAAAACGAGCCGTCACATGACTGTCTGCCAAAATTTGGAAAAATTATAGCTCTCAAAATATGGCGATGCAAAAACTAGATTTTACAAAAAATGCGTCTTTTAGTGTGTGACAGCTGTCAGTCATAAAAACCCCATATGATTCTGGCATTGCTGTAATCACACCGACCCGAAGAATAAAGTTGTCTAATCACTTATACCGCACAAGGAACGGCGTCAAAAATAAACTCTTGAGTTAGGATTGGGCTAGGGTTAGGGCTGGGTTTGGGGCTAGGGTTGTGCTGGGGCTAGGGTTGTGCTGGGGCTAGGGTTGTGCTGGGGCTAGGGTTGTGCTGGGGCTAGGGTTGTGCTGGGGCTAGGGTTGTGCTAGGGTTAGGGCTGGGGTTGGGATTTTTTTCAAAAGTAAGAAAAAAAGATGACGATATGGCGACTAGTGTTGAGAGCAAGTGCTCGCTACTTGAGTTTGCATCGGGTGCTCTGGTATGCATTTAGTATCGTGGGTATTTGAGTGACATGCTCGAGTCTCTGCCCCATATGCTTCGCGGCCAAAAAACTTTACGGGGATTGCCTGCCATGCACGAGCGATCCCCGCATGTTTTTTTTTGGGTGTCTAATAACCGTGAAACATGCGGAGCAGGGACTCGAGCATGTCACTCGAGCACACGCTGTACATGGTGCATACCTGAGTACCCGATGCAAACTCAAGTAGCGAGCACTTGCGCTCAAGAATAATGAAAACTTATTCAATATGATGACCTAATGTAAACAAATAATGTGCCGTACCTCTGGGTTCAAAATGTTCACTATACACCTTAATAAAATCTTTGAGGGGTATAGTTTCCAAAATGGGGACACTTGTGGGGGAGCTCCACTGTTTAGGCACATCACGGGCTCTCCAAACGCGACATGGTGTCCGCTAACAAATTGAATGGAAAATCGGCTCAAATTGTTAGCGGACGCCATGTTGCGTTTGGAGAGCCCCTGTGTGTCCAAACATTGGAGCTCCCCCACAAGTGACCCCATTTTGGAAACTAGACCCCCCAAGGCACCTATCTAGATGCATAGTGAGCACTTAGAACCCCCAGGTGCTTCACAAATTGATTCGTAAAAATGAAAAAGTGAAAATAAAACACTTTTTCATTTTTATGAATCAATTTGTGAAGCACCTGGGGTTCCAAGTGCTCACTATGAATCTAGATAGGTGCCTTGGGGGGTCTAGTTTCCAAAATGGGGTCACTTGTGGGGGAGCTCCAATGTTTGGGCACACAGGGACTCTCTAAATGCAACATGGTATCCGCTAACAAATTGAATGGAAAATCGGCTCAAATTGTTAGCGGACACCACATTGCGTTTGGAGAGCCCCTCTGTGCCCAAACTTTGGAGCTCCCCCACAAGTGACCCCATTTTGGAAACTAGACCCCCCAAGGCACCTTTCTAGATGCATAGTGAGCACTTGGAACCCCCAGGTACTTCACAAATTGATTCGTAAAAATGAAAAAGTGAAAAAAAAAACACTTTTTCATTTTTATGAATCAATTTGTGAAGCACCTGGGGTTCCAAGTGCTCACTATGAATCTAGATAGGTGCCTTGGGGGGTCTAGTTTCCAAAATGGGGTCACTTGTGGGGGAGCTCCAATGTTTGAGCACACAGGGACTCTCCAAATGCAACATGATATCCGCTAACAAATTGTCGGCTCAAATTGTTAGCGGATATCATGTTGCATTTGGAGAGTCCCTGTGTGCCCAAACATTGGAGCTCCTCCACAAGTGACCCCATTTTGGAAACTAGACCCCCCAAGGCACCTATCTAGATGCATAGTGAGCACTTGGAACCCCTAGGTGCTTCACAAATTAATTCGTAAAAATGAAAAAGTGTTTTTTTTTTCACTTTTTCATTATTACGAATCAATTTGTGAAGCACCTGGGGGTTCCAAGTGCTCACTATGCATCTAGAAAGGTGCCTTGGGGGGTCTAGTTTCCAAAATGGGGTCACTTGTGGAGGAGCTCCAAAGTTTGGGCACAGAGGGGCTCTCCAAACGCAATGTGGCGTCCGCTAACAATTTGAGCCGATTTTCCATTCAATTTGTTAGCGGATACCATGTTGCATTTAGAGAGTCCCTGTGTGCCCAAACATTGGAGCTCCCCCACAAGTGACCCCATTTTGGAAACTAGACCCCCCAAGGCACCTATCTAGATGCATAGTGAGCACTTGGAACCCCTAGGTGCTTCACAAATTGATTCGTAAAAATGAAAAAGTGTTTTTTTTTCACTTTTTCATTATTACGAATCAATTTGTGAAGCACCTGGGGGTTCCAAGTGCTCACTATGCATCTAGAAAGGTGCCTTGGGGGGTCTAGTTTCCAAAATGGGGTCACTTGTGGGGGAGCTCCAAAGTTTGGGCACAGAGAAGCTCTCCAAACGCAATGTGGTGTCCGCTAACAATTTGAGCCGATTTTCCATTCAATTTGTTAGCGGATACCATGTTGCATTTAGAGAGTCCCTGTGTGCCCAAACATTGGAGCTCTCCCACAAGTGACCCCATTTTGGAAACTAGACCCCCCAAGGCACCTATCTAGATGCATAGTGAGCAGTTGGAACCCCCAGGTGCTTCACAAATTGATTCATAAAAATGAAAAAGTGTTTTTTTTTTCACTTTTTCATTGTTACGAATCAATTTGTGAAGCACCTGGGGGTTCCAAGTGCTCACTATGCATCTAGATAGGTGCCTTGGGGGGTCTAGTTTCCAAAATGGGGTCACTTGTGGGGGAGCTCCAATGTTTGGGCACACAGCAGCTCTCCAAACGCAACATGGTGTCGCTAACAATTTGAGCCAATTTTGCGTTAAATTTGTTAGCGGACACCATGTTGCATTTAGAGAGCCGCTGTGTGCCCAAATATTGGAGCTCCCCCACAAGTGACCCCATTTTGGAAACTAGACCACCCAAGGCACCTATCTAGATGCATAGTGAGCACTTGGAACCCTCAGGTGCTTCACAAATCGATTCATACAAATGAAAAAGTGTTTTTTTTTTCACTTTTTCATTGTTACGAATCAATTTGTGAAGCACCTGGGGGTTCCAAGTGCTCACTATGCATCTAGATAGGTGCCTTGGGGGGTCTAGTTTCCAAAATGGGGTCACTTGTGGGGGAGCTCCAATGTTTGGGCACACAGGGACTCTCTAAATGCAACATGGTGTCCTCTAACAAATTTAACGGAAAATCGGCTCAAATTGTTAGCGACACCATGTTGCGTTTGGAGAGCCGCTGTGTGCCCAAACATTGGAGCTCCCCCACAAGTGACCCCATTTTGGAAACTAGACCCCCCAAGGCACCTATCTAGATGCATTGTGAGCACTTGGAACACTCAGGTGCTTCACAAATTGATTCATAAAAATGAAAAAGTGTTTTTTTTTTTCACTTTTTCATTGTTACGAATCAATTTGTGAAGCACCTGGGGGTTCCAAGTGCTCACTATGCATCTAGAAAGGTGCCTTGGGGGGTCTAGTTTCCAAAATGGGGTCACTTGTGGGGGAGCTCCAAAGTTTGGGCACACATGGGCTCTCCAAACACAACATGGCGTCCGCTAATTATTCAAGCAAATTTTACAATCAAAAAGTCAAATAGCGCTCCTTCCCTTCCGAGCCCTGCCGTGCGCCCAAACAGTATTTTTTCCCCAAATATTGGGTATCTGCGTGCCCAGGGGAAATTGCACAACAAATTTTGGGGTCCATTTTTTCTTGTTACCCCTGTGAAAATAAAAAAAATTGGGTCTAAATTAACATTTTTGTGAAAAAAGTTAAATGTTCATTTTTTTCTTCCACATTCAAAAAATTCCTGTGAAGCACCTGAAGGGTTAATAAAGTTCTTGAATGTGGTTTTGAGCACCTTGAGGGGTGCAGTTTTTAGAATGGTGTCACTTTTGGGTATTTTCTGTCATAAAGACCTCTCAAAGTGACTTCAAATGTGATGTGGTCCCTAAAAAAATGGTTTTGTAAATTTTGTTGGAAAAATGAGAAATCGCTGGTCAACTTTTAACCCTTATAGCTCCCTAACAAAAAAAAATTTTGGTTCCAAAATTGTGCTGATGTAAAGTAGACATGTGGGAAATGTTATTTATTAACTCTTTTGTGTGACATATCGCTCTGATTTCAGGGCTTAAAAATTCAAATTTTGAAAATTGCAAAATTTTCAAAATTTTCGCCAAATTTCCGTTTTTTTCACAAATAAACGCAAGTGATATCGAAGAAATTTTTCCACAATCATGAAGTACAATATGTCACGAAAAAACAGTCTCAGAATCAGGGGGATCCGTTGAAGCGTTCGAGAGTAATTACCTCATAAAGTGACAGTGGTCAGAATTGTAAAAATTGGCCCGGTCATTAACGTGCAAACCACCCGCGGGGCTTAAGGGGTTAAAAGACTAAATAAATCCCTTTAAATGTGATCATTATACATTCTGAAACAGTTTGGCTTAAAATATAGCTATGTATTTCAACTGTGTGCAATAGATGTAAGGAGAAATGTCATTTAGATGTTGGATTTATTTACCATAAAAAATGGAAGAAGATATTGTTTCACTATTGTAATCAGGCCTAACGGCATTAAAAATGTTAAACTGGTTTAAAATGAACCTTGTGTATGCATACAAGGGATGACAAGGTGAAATCCCTAGTAGCAATGGTAAATGTTCCACTATGACAGGACCATTCTTTTAAGGAATGAACGTGTCTTTGAGTTGATACAAATGTCTCTGGTCATGAATATCTCCTGATAGACAACGTTAGAACCTCATATATCTTTCTATGTTGAGTAGAAGAGCTAGAAAATACATAATAGCTGAAAGGTAGATTTATAGAGGCTCCGTCCTCACACAGCATTTGTACGTCAAAACAGATTATCTGCTGCATTACATTTTAAAAGAAGGATGTAGAGATTATCTTCGTGGATGTGTCTCACTAGATCCCTGAAGCTTTTCTACTTGAGTTAGCTTTATCCTCTGTCCAGAATTAAGAGCTGGTAAATTGTCAGAGAAGATTTCAACTATATTCTCCGTTGCTTCAGACTGCAAAATGCGATGTGCTGACAGCCGCTCTTAATTGATCATTGCAGAATTCCATTTATTTCTTGCTTTTGATCTTAAATATAATGCATGTTTGCGAAGCTGCCATTGTTAGGTGTCAAATAAACTATTGTGTCTTGAAATAGCGCAAAACCAAGGATTTCAAGATTTTTCGTGTATTCCAACAAGATTACAAGGATTTCTCGTGTGATAACTAGAGTCATATTAGGCCATTGAGAAGTGAAGAATAACAGGTGAGTTCGGGTTGCATTCCTGATGATGAATATCTATTGATATCATCATTTTTCTTTTGGAAAGTTTTTATTTTACTCTTTTGTAACTTAGAGATAAAGCGCCAACTCTTAAGTTATTGCAAATGCAAGTGGTTACCTTGGATTTTTGCATTTTATATAAAGCTTATGGCATTGTGCTTCATAATAGTTACAAATAAGCCTATACAGCAATCACATTATTTCCTGTGGAGTGTTGATTATAGCTCAAATAATACACCTGATTAGAAGACATGTTTGCTGTTCATTCACCTGATGTTTCTCTCTATTTATTCTATGAATTATATATAATAATGTAAATGAAAGTAAATGTAATCTTTGTTTTTCATTCCATATTTTAAATGGAAACATTTCAGAATCCAAAATAAACTGAATATTTAAAAAGCCTTGAATATAGGACCACATGACATGTGGCAGAATGATTCTGCAACAAAATTGACAAATTTATAGCACAATAAAACCTCATGCTTAATCACACACAGCAGGGTGTAAGCTACTAACAAGCCATGGAAAATCAGCAGCAAAAATCAGCAGAAATCTCTTTATATGTAACACATGCAGATTATGTAAAGGATTTGCAGCATTTGCAGAAAAATCAGCAGTAAAAATTATAGCAGTAGATTGTAATTGCTTCTGGACCCCCCATAAAGTATAACTGTCCAGGCTGTCCACACTTAACTCTGCACTGACATTTTAAAATGTCAGTGCGGAGTAAGCAGCTTGCAGGAGATTGTGCAGCTGGTTGTCAGAACCAGCTGACTCCTCACTGAGAATAACGTTCAAGCTGAAAAATCAGAGAAACCGGGTGCTTTAATAGGTAGCACTGTAGAGATAGTAATTGCTGAAATAAACAGTAAGAGGCTCACCTTGTGGCCTATGCAAATGAGCATAGCACTACTGAACAGCTGCCACTTCTGATCAGAACACCTGATGGGCCTGTGGTGAATAGAGGATAAAGCAGGGAAAAATAGAAGTCTATGGTACTGTTCAGTGTTGGTAAAACCACCTTGTTTATTACTGGCTAACTTAAAAGCATACTAAAAGTCCAGTCTAAAGTGAACACCAAATCAGGACTTTTGCCCACTGGCCCTGGAGGTCAATGCGCATGCTCAGTTTCTGCCAGGGCATGCTCACAGTCGGTAATCCTATCAAAGAGTGAATGCTAATCCTGAAATACAACACATAGAACAGGACAGCAGAAAGGGAGCATCAGGAGAGGCCAGGACAGGTGAGTGGTGAGGTATTTTTTTTTTACCTTTTAAAAAACTTATACTCACCTCACTGACAAAATCACCACTCCTGCCACCTACGCTGCACACTGCCTGATCTCTGCACCACCATTGCGCAGCATCTACAGTTTGGTGTTCACTCTAGACCAGGACTTCCTGCATGTGCAGTGATCTCCGGGGCTTGCTTGTGGTGTAAGTCCTGGCCAAGAGTGTTTACCAAGCTGGGACTTTAAGCCACAGGTCACTGTGCATGGGCATTGTCCTCCAGAGTCTGCTCACTCCTGGAAGTCCTAGCCCAAAGTGAACACCGGGCCAGAGTTGAAATGGAGGTTGGAGAGGACTTGACAAGGACCAGGGAGCAGAGTAGGCAGCCAGAGACGTGTGTTGTGATGTCTTCTTTTTTTCACCTTTTTTACCTTTTGCCAGCCCACCGTTATTTTGCTGAATTAGTGCAGAGCAAATCACAAAAATATGTTATTCTCTGAAATGTGGACTTTTGTACAATATGAGTAAATTTCAAGCCCACTAGAATAAATGTTACCTTCTCTACTGGGCATTGTTTCCAATGCCTTGCCCAACTTGCAGGAATCTCTAAACGTTATGCCTATAAAAAGTTACATGACTTTCTTTTTAATTCTGTAGCAGGAATAATAATAATATAATAATATATTTTTTTTTTCAAATGAATCGAACTGTACAAACCCAAAACACAAGATTTTGATCTGGTAAAGTAGGACTGATATAGTCAGTGATACAGCAGAAGACAGAGTTATTCCCATATTAAATATCTGAAATATTGTAAATTGTTCAAATGCTCACAAATCTGCAGCACATATGTGCATGTTTCTCTGAGGAAACCGTCTCTATTTTATATAACACCTACATGTAACCATCAATGTGTGTTCATGTTCGTAATATCCCGGTGGAGTTCAGTAACTAATTTGTATACATGGTATACACAATAAAATAAACAGTCATTTCCATGGGATGCCTTTTAATCTTCTAATATGTTGTTCGAGGAACCAGCAAATTATATGCAAGAAAGCAATCTCACCTGCTGTGCCACTAAGCTCTGGAACCTAGGAAAAGAATAACATGACTAAACAGTAAAATATATGACCTATTTTCAGTAAGAATATATTTAATAAGCCTATTCTAGGTAATTCTAATATGGGATAGTGAAGAAAAGGTAGAAAGTAAATCTGCAGACTTCATTGCTCATCATATTCTTTGATTCTACCGTTGGTAGTTAGTCAAAGGAAAATATAATGCCCATCCAAAAGGCTAGATGAAAGAATAGTAGAAACCCTTACAATATATTATTTACACCCCCAATTCCCAAAAAGTTGGGATGTTCTGTAAAAGGTAAAGAAAACAATAATGCTATTATACTGAAATTTCTTATAGCCATATTTTATTCACAGCAAAACATAAAACACAGATCAGAAGGTGAAAGTTAGATATTTTTCCATTTCCATTGAAAACATTAACAGGATTGTTCAGCCTTATGGTACAAGTCTACAGGTCACTCTATGTGACTGCAGACTTGTGAATTCTCACATCTCGCTCACTGCGCGCTGTCAAGATTCTCCCGTCCTGGTGCCAGAAGCATCAGGTGTGTGACCAAAAGTATGTGATTTGCATACATGTGGTCACGAACCGATGGGAATCGTGGAATGACACGTTTCCCTGCCTGCGTGTGTTAAATGGCGCTGTCAAAGAGTGCTCCACTGGCAGCTGTTAAAGGCATATGATGGCTAAATAATGCAGCCATTATCTGGCAGGAAAGATGCAGGCTCGAAGTACTAGCCTGCATCAAAGTCAGGGAGCCGACATATGACATACCAGTATATCATATATCAGAACTGATTTAAAGCACCACTCCAGCATTTTTTTACTTCACACCTAGAGTGGTATCACTAATTTATGTTCCCTGCCTGTAGTTGAATACTTACCAGCTATTCTCTTCTATTCTTTATGCCCCTATGTTTCTGTTCTACTAGTTGTTACTGTTTCAGTGTTTGTTGGGCGAAATGGAAGTCACTTCCCAATGTAAATCTATGAGAGCCAGAACTTACATTGAGACCTCTGTGACTTCCAGTCAGTCAGGAGCTGCAGTAACAAGATGGTGGAGCAAGGCTGAGGTGGTGCTGGGAAGAGCAGAAGACAATGACTAGTAAGTATTTAACTATGGGCAGAGAACTTGACATTAGTAATACTGTTCTGGCGTTGAAATAAAAAAAATGCTGAAATGATGCTTCAAGTAGCTTTACTTTATAAGTATATAATATCTATCAGTAATGCAGTTTACATTTCATATATTCATTGTTTGCATACATCTTGGAGCACAAATTGTGCTGCTGCACTTTTCGATTTGTATATATTGTAGTCACTGCAGCTTGCAACTGTCCACATTTGATTCATTCCATTAGAACGTTCCCGTCAGATTTGTATTTTTTTTTGTATCACAGTTTAGTGATTGGAAATAATTGGTAAATATGAATATTTAGTAAATCCATTGTACATACAGTTTAATCACCCACTATACAGTACAAATCGCAGACATTATTAACAATATATTAAATGCAAAATGTGAATGAAAGCTGAAATATTCCATTATAGTTCTGGAATTAAATACACAGTTTACATACAGAGAACATTCTTCATGTGGAACTTTTTGTAAGTTTTTGGAAGGGGCTAAAAATGTACATTTATTCTAAACTACTGTTCATCATACAATTGAATAATTTATATATTATTGCATTTTTATTACCCAGAAATGCACATTCCTATATTGAGTGCACCTCTGGGTTCATAAATCAGTCACTTGAAAGTGTAAGGCGAGAACTACTTTCGGCTGCCTCCAGGGACACATTAATATTCTTTCTGTAGTGTAAAAATCTGAAAGTCCACCTAAAATACATGAAATATTCTCATAAAGACATCTCTTTCCAACACTTCATTTTAAAAATGTTCCCACAAAATACAATCTTATTTTTGACATTTATAAGAATGAAGGAAAAAAAACAAAGCTGTGCTAAATGCCAAGGTCTAAATGCCAGTAGTTGTCATAGAGTTGTTCTTATTTCAGGTTGCATGGATTTAGCATATAATACATCTCACTCAAAGTAATAAGCAAACTCCTCTTATTGCTTAGCCAATAACACATCTTGTATGCTGGTCTTGATGAAGGCTGTGCTAGGATATAGATCACAAAATGAATTAAGAGGATTGGGTTGCTCCTTTTATTGGACTTGCATTTTTCAGCTAGTGGGCACCAGCGTAAGAAATGTACGAAAACCAGGGCCTGGATTATATTTACATCGCTTTTGAGATGTAAATTATGCTTAATTTGTCAGCCGTGCCTTTTCAAATTGTTAATGGAGTTGACCAAAATTGCAATAAAGCTACAGATTGTTAAAACATTTAGAAATATTGCAAAAAAAAATACACCAGAATTCTGGCATCATTTATTTCATAATTTGGTTTCAATTAAAACCGTCTACAAAAATATTCAATTTTTCTATATTTTTGCATTTATAATATAATTACTGTACTCATTTCACATTGCATGGATTAAGATTATAATTAGACATGAGGGAATAATTTCAAATTGAATTGAATTCTACTCGGATGTTACAAAATTCGCATTTGTTAAAATGCGGATTTTTTGTAATTAATCTCCTTACAGATTCATCAAAATGGTGGCCGCTGGCAGACATTTTTCTGAACCGTAAGGGGCTATCAAAATGTTAACAAGAAAAAAATTCTTATACTCACCTCTCCAGCCCCTCCGCTCCTCACCACAACCCGTCCGGTTCTCATTGATCTTTGGAATGCCGTCAGACACGCTGAAATCCGCTGAAATCCACGGGTCTCCTTGCTCGTTATGCCAAAGCTTGTAGCTTTGCTAGGTCCGGAAGGGTTCTGCGCATGCGCTTGCAAAGGTCACAACCCATGTATGACATGGCATGTGCAGAACCCTCCTGTGCCTTGCAAACCCGAAGCCTTGGACTAGCGAACCAGTCACGGTCGATGTCGATCTGAAGACGCAATGAGGACTGGAAAAGTGTCAGTGAGGAGCAGAGGGGCTGGAGAAGTGAGTGGTGAGAATAAGAATTTTTTTTACATATTATGTTTATTAGTCTCTGAGGCCTGGAGAGACATTAAATTAGCAGTGATTACCTTCTTCGCAGATCAAATTTCCCAGGAAAAAATTAGCAAACAGGCAAATTTGAATTTTTCCTGCTCCACTCGTGTCTTTTTATAATACCTTTCACTGAAAGTAATAAGCAAGCTCTGATTCATCAAGACTAGTGTTCTGCACATCAGGACTTAATGTAGGGTAAAATCTGCCAAATTCACTAGAAAGCCATTTTAATTAAAGGGAATGTGTCATCAGATTTTTAAATCTGATTTTTGTGTTACATATATTTTAGAAAAAAAAATTGGCTTTATTTTTCACATCAAGATCTAGTTTAACAAAAGACAAACCTAGTAATCTTTCACAGTGGCCATTGTGGGTTTTATAGACTCTAACTTCCTGCAGTTTCAGAAAGATTTTACAGCAGTTTTTTTATTTTGAAAGGCAGGATTACAATGACAGGTAGTATCTCTATACACAGCTGATAACACAGGATCCACCAATCAGAATAGGTGGTGTCACAGCACGCCTGCCCCCCCCCCCCTCACTTTACAATGACCTTTGCACAATTTTATTACATTCTTCAATACAAAAGACAAGCTCCCAGTCTGCTCATTGTGGCTAATGTACATGAAAGTTTCCTGAAGCATCAGAAAGTTAAAGTCTAAAATAGCCCCAGTGACCAGTGTGAAAAGTGCAAAAGTTCTCATTTTTATTTAGAATAAAAATTGAGATATGGGAAAAAAAAAACATTGCCAGCATTTTTAAAAGGGGATTTGTCACCAGGTTTTTACTACCTCATCTGTGATGAACATAATGTAGGAAAAGAGACCCCGATTCCAACAATGAATCATTTAGTTTCTAATAGTAGGGAGCTGCTTATCACAGGAGGGGGGGGGGAGTTGGACAACTTGGCATGAGGAAGCTAGTCACAGCAATGATAATGTCATGGTGATAAAAACATTCACTGTATGAAAACAACAGCACACAGCCTAATAAGTGACATATGACTAAAATCTGTGTCTCAGCCCCTCCCTCATGCTGCCATCAGATTACAAAGCAAAAATCTGCTGACAGATTCTCTTTAAAAATACATTTAACAAAAAATTGATTAAACAACAGATCTTTTTTCTGATGAGACATTCCCTTAAGTTATATTCCAGAATCAAGACATTAAAATAGACATAACTGAGAGGAAAAAGCATAGCCTGAGGCAGAGTCATGACGACATTATTCATATTGGAAAATGGTTAAGATTTAATGAGGAGAGGTTAGAGATTGCTGTGTAAAAGATAATTGAGAGATGGAGTTGAAACACCCACATACCAACTGTCAGATTGGCATATATTGGGTCTACCAAAGGAAATTATTGTGAGGTCCTATTGTCAGAAAATATATATATATATATATATATATATATATATATATATATATATATATACACATATATATATACACATATATATATATATATATACACACATATATATACATATATATATATTATCATGCATATATGTGATATGTCGAAATTCTAATATCATTTGTTGATCACGAGAGTAGAATTACTCGTAGCAGGACGTGCAAGGCTCCAAATCTGCTTCCAATAGGTGGTCCTTTGGTGCACTTTATTGTGTGAGCACCTAGGACCATTACAGCATCATGTTTTTCCAGCAGGTGAGTCAAATCTTGGTACAGTTGATAAACTTTTTTTTTTACCTCAGATCAGCACATTTTAGATATGAGGTTGCAAATGGATTGTTAATGTGAGAGTACTCATTAAAAAAGATTTTCAATGTAGCATAGAATGAGAATACATGATTTTTTTACTGCAGTTCTCCAATAATCAAGAAATGAAACATGCATAGTTATTGCTTATTAATAAAAACATAAAACCATAGACTTGTAAACAAGTTGGATGAAAATCAAGTTACCCAAATCAATGAATACAATGTTGTGATAAATAGTTTTAACAGCTTTACAATTGGTATATACTTCTCATATCCATTGTATACATACAATGGCTTGCAAAAGTATTAACCCCCTTGGCTTTTTGCCTATTTTGTTACATTACAACCTGTGCTTAAATATTTTTGTAATCTGATGTGTGTGTGATGCTTCAGCACTAAATAGTCTAAGTTGGTGACGAGAAGTGAGAAAAATATAAGCATAAATTAAATTTATGTGATCAAATAACTAAAAATTGGCATGTGCTTATGTATTCACCCCTTTTACTATGAAGACCCTAAAAATTTCTGGTGCAAGCAATAACCTTCATAAGTCACATGCTTAGTGAAAGGACGTCCACCTGTGTGCAATCTAAGTATCACATGGTCTGTCAGCATATACATACATTTTCTGAAAGGCCACAGAGGCACAAACACCATTAAGCAAGAGGCACCGTTAAGCAAACAACACCATGAAGACCAAGGAGATCTCCAAACAAGTCAGGGACAATGTTGTTGAGATGTACAAGTCAGGGTTGGGTAATAAAAAAATATCCCAATCTCTGATAATCCCCAAAACATCATTAAATCCATTATCATCAAATGGAAAGAAAATGGTACCACAGCAAACCTGCCAAGACAGGGCCACCCACCAAACCTCTCAGCCCAGGCAAAAAGGGCATTAATCAGAGAGGCAGCACAGAGACCAAAGGTAACCCTGAAGGAGCTGCAGAGTTCCCAAGCAGAGACTAGACTATCTGTACATGCGACCACAATAAGCCGTACATTCAACAGAGGTAGCCTTTATGGAAGAGTGGGCAGAAAAAATCCTTTACTTGTACATCAAAAATTGTAAGGCTCGTTTTGCGTTTGCCAAAAGACATATGGGAGACTCCCCAAATGTATGGAGGAAGGTGCTGTGGTTTGATGAGACCAAAATGTAACTTTTTGGCCACCAAGGTAAACGCTGTGTCTGGCGCTAAACCAACACTGCTCATCACCCCAAGAACACCATCTCCACAGTGAAAAATGGTGGTGGCAGCATCATTCTGTGGGGATGGTTTTTGGCAGGGAAAGGGAAGGGACAGGGAAAATGGTCTGAGTCAAGGGGAAGGTGGATGGTGTGAAAAATCAGGGATATTCTTGTGCAAAACCTGTTTCAGTCTGTTAATGATTTGAGACTGGGATGGAGATTCACCATCCAAAAAGACAATGACCAAAAACATACTGCTAAAGCAACACTCGAGTGATTTAAGAGGAAATGTGTAAATGTTTTGGCTTAGCCTAGTCAAAGCCCAGACCTTAATCCAATGGAGAATCTGTGGTCAGACTTGAAGATTGCTGTTCACCAGAGGAAATCATCTAACTTGAAGGAGCTGAAGCAGTTTTGCCTTGAGGAATGGGCAAAAATCCCATTGGCAATATGTGGAAAGCTCATAGAGACTTATCCAAAGCAACTTACAGCTGTAATTGCTGCAAAAGGAGGCTCTACAAAGTACTGATTTTAGGGGGTGAATAGTTTTGCACACTGAAGTTTTCAGTTATTTTGTCCTATTTGATGTTTTCCTCACAATAAAAAGAAAACCAAATGTTCACAGATGTAGCCATGAGAATACTTTCTCAAGCCACTGTATATGCAAAATTTTGAAAATAGCCGTCAGTGAAATTTTGGAGACAAACCATGCCCCTCTGCAGACCACACTCTTTTTTTGCAGATCATACCCATTTACACAACTCATTTTTATTCATTAAATAATTACAAAAGATAGTAGCACAACAGAAAAAAGTTCAAGTCCTCCATGGGCTGCTGGCTCACTGTCCTATCCAATGTACAAAAAAAGAGGGAGCAATTCAATAGTTAGTTAAAAAAGAAGGTGGCTCCTTTACTCACACATGCTATGTTTCAAATCTACTTAATGGAGCCTTTATCAAGCAGTTCAAAAGTTTAAAGGGGTCCACTACTTTTGAACACAAACAATCCTTATAAAAGAAATAAGGGAGCAATACTTAGCACATAAATAACCTGCCTCTTTTGTATTACAATTTCGATGGCTTCTGCTGGTACTGCAGTTGACTTCCCAGCAACCAGTCACCCGATTCTGCAGCCAACCAATGGCCTCATTACAGAAACACATCTAGGGTCCAAGCACAAGAGTGACGGTAATAGTAATAATGTCTCCTGAAACCCACCATATACAGTAATAATGGCCTTTTAGACCCCACATGTGCACTAATAATGCCTCCCTGAGTCCCTGTACATACTATAATATTGTCCCAAGTGCCTGCATATATAGTTAGATTGCTCCCTTTATATAATATCAACATTTATACAGTAATATTGTTCCCTGATTCCCCTCAACATACTTTAATTATGTCCTTTGAGTCTCCCTCACATACAGTAAAAATGTCACCTGAGTCACCTCCACATACCCCTGAGACCGCCAACATAGTATCATGGCCCCCTACCCAAACACACAGAATAATACCCCCACAGCCCCTCCCCCATGCAGTATGATAGCTAGCTCCACAGGCCCCCAAACACACAGCATGATGGCCTCCAAAGCACCCCACACACGGTATGATGGCTCCATAGACCCCACACACAGTACAATAGCTCCACACACACAGTATGATTGCCTTACAGTTCTCCAAATCATACAGTATGGTAGCCACATATCCCCCCAAGTATAGTATGAAGGTCTCCACAGACCCTCACACATAGTAGGATGGCCCCCACAGTACCTCAGAAACAGTATGATGGCCCCCACTAGCTTCCCCACATGGTATGATGACTAGTGTTGAGCCACCCCCGTAGTGTTCGAGTTCGGTTCGGTTCGTCGAACACCCGTGTGTTCGCCGAACTGTTCGTCGAACACCTTCGAACACCGTTAAAACCAATGGTAGGCAAACAAAAACACATAGAAACACATAGAAAACACCTTCAAAGGTGTCCAAAAGCTGACAAACTGCTCAGAAGACACAACTAACACATGGAAAAGTGACAAGTACATATAGTCATGCGAAAAGAAAAGAGGTGGAGGAGTAAAAGGAGGGGGAGACACAGATATAGGCATGTCATGCCCTTCTAAAATCCAAAAAGTGAGAAGCCGACACGTTCAGTCCGCTCCTGCCCGTGCCACCTCCGTGTCGCCGGGTTTGTGCCAGAGCCGCGGTGAACCCTGACGGCCAGTCCCCCTCTCCCAATACTGGTGCCTGTCCGCTGGTGGGTCGAGCGAGCCCCCCTGTGGTGGAGGCAGCTCTAAGCTTTTTAATTTAAATTGTCTCTCTAATTTGAATGAATACACTTTAAATCCATTTACAAGGATCTATTGGAGGGCAAGTCTCATGCCAGCAGCCGCGTAATTCCAGCTCCAGTAGCGTCCACTAAAGCTGCTGCAGTGAAAAAGCTTTTATCAGGATCGAGCTCGGCTGTCCACCGCAAGGCATCCTACTGCCAGTCCCAGCCCCTATGCCTTGGGGTGCCTCCTGATACTCTTCACTGAGTATCCCGTGGTCCCGAAGCATTTCCTTTGAAAAAATTAAGTGTCCAAACTACAGGTGGTGTAGCTTGCTTAACAGCCGGGATAATCCGCTGACTAGCAGACACTGCTACTAGGCACAAAGTATTTCCTGGGCTAGATGCAGTTAAAAATTTGTAATTAGATACTCTCGTTGGATGCTGAGAAAGCATTCCATAGAGTCTCCTGGCACGCCATATATGATTCTCTTAAAAAGCTTGGGGTAGGGGTCTAGGGGACCCTTTTATAGCCAAAATCACGGCCCTGTATCACAATACGTCACCTAGGCTGAAGATTAATGGAACTGTAGCACCCTGAGGGCTCGGTCGCCCTGCCCCACGGCAATGTGGTGTAATGCATGCAGGTGTCGGTATTGCACCTCACCCAGAGGTGTGATATCTCACTCTCAGGTAAGGATGGAGTGTGGATCAGGACCCGACACCTGCATGCATTACACCACATTGCCGTGGGGCAGGGCGACCAATATGCCTCTGAGATGGGCACGACAGTCCCTGTCCCTGGCTGGAGTGGGGGGAGGGAACACTGAGGAAGGGGAACCCTGTAGTACAGGAGTAGGGAGGAAGCAGTTCCTGGGTGCATTGAGAAGGGAGTATAAAAGGTGGGCACCATCTTAGTTCAGTGCAGAGAAGTCTGAGCAGAAGTGGCAGGGAGCAGGGGCTCTGCATGAGCTCTGCTCCGGAGGCGGGCCTAGTAACAGAGGCCCAGGCCTGGAAGAGGGAGAAGGAAGGAAGAGGAGCAGAGAAGGCTCCAGGAACGAGGAATGAAGGGATCCCAGGGGTGCGGACGGGCGAGTCGCCACCGCACGCCCGAATCCACCTGCGTGGAGGGGTTAGGCCAAAGGGGGAGACCGGTCCCCGAAACTAGTGGAGGCAGGAAACGACCCTCAGCTAGAAACCGGAGGCTGTGACATTTTATGTGGCGCAGCCCCTCGCTACACCCGCTAGGAAGGCACCACATAGGGTCAGGGAAACTGGCGCCAAGTTTACCAAGAGGAGGCCCGAGGCAGCCGGACAGAAGGGTTGGTAAGAAAGGCCAGACAAAGGACACACAAAGGGGGTCCTGTGAAGCGCTCCAAAGTTATCTGGGAGTTGTCTGAGCCCCTCACCTGGTGAGCACAGTACGACGTGGGCAGCCGTTACCTGCAGACGTGGTCTGGATAATAAGAACTGTGAGTAAAGGCCCTGGACTGCATCACTGACTCCGTGTCATTACTGCTGCTGCCCTGCACCATCACCCCCATCCTCCGCATACACTGCCCTGAGGCTATACTCCTCCCGTGGGGAGTTATGCTACGCTCTGCTGCACCCACAACACCAGCCTCAGCGGTCTGCCCTGCAGCGGCGGTTCACTCTGACCGCAATCCACGGGTGGCATAGTCGGACATTTAAACATCAAAACCACATAAATAGTTCCGCCACTGGTTTGACCACCCTGAGCCACGGAACCGGGTTGCCGCCACGAAGACTACAACCACCAGCATCCACCAAAAAGGGTCCGGCTCCGGGTGTCCCAAGGCCCAGGGGGTGCATCAGAACATTTTCATCACCTTTCACAATCACCAATGGGACAAGGCAGGGATGTCCTCTGTCCCCTCTCTTATACATCCTAGTGACGGAGCACCTGCTCTCATCAATTCGCCATAACCCCAATATTAGGTGGATTGAGGTGGGAGGCACCGAGTACAAGTGCTCTCTATTTGCTGATGATGTCCTAGTATATATCACTCAATCACATATATCCATCCATGCTGTTATGGCTGAAATAGATCACTTTGTTACATGGTCAAATTTTAAAATCAATGCAGCGAAGTTTGAGGCCCTCGATGTCTCCCTCCCCAAATCCATATAGGATTCCATCCAGTCCAACTTTCCCTTTGCCTGGCCCTCACAGGGTATCAAATACTTAGGAATTCCTATTCATAGAGACCTCTCCCATCTATGTTATCTTAATTTTGGGCCCTTTATTGAACAACTCCATACAGACCACGGTTGGCAAGTTAGAACTGTAAGATTCACTACGTGAACCACTGGTGTTTTGTGGAAAAGCACATGTACACTGTGTTCCAAATTATTATGCAAAAAGTGTTTAGGAGTGATAAGGGAAGAATTTGTTTGTTTGTTTGTCAGTTAAACTCATTGATGGTGATGTGTGTCAGGGCTCTTTATATCACTGTAAGCAATTGCAGACACCTGTGCTAATTAGTTGGCAGGTGTGTCCAATGAAAGGCAAGACTACTTAAGAAGGCTGTCTCACATTATTAAGCAGCCTACATTTTCTGCCAAAATGGGAAAGAAAAAGGATGTGTCGGCTGCTGAGAAGCAACAAATTGTGGAGTGTTTAGGTCAAGGCATGACTACAATCAACATTGTGCGATGATCAGGATGAAGTGTCTTGGCAATCAAGAAGTATGTAGCTGATTCACAGTACACACGTGTGCGTGCTGATAAGGGCAAATTGAGGACTCTTTCCTACAGGCAATTACGTCAGGTTAAAAGAGCAGCGGCAAAAAAGCCTTGTCATAGCAGCAGACAAGTTTTTGAAGCTGCTGGTGCCTCCAACGTCCCCCGAACAACAAGATGCAGGGTTCTTCAGAGGTTTGCAACTGTCGACCTCCTCTATCCACTTCACACAAGCAGAAACGGCTCCAGTGGGCCAAACATTACATGAAGACTGATTTCAAAACTGTTTTGTTCACGGATGAGTGCCGTGCAGCGCTCGATGGTCCAGATGGATGGAGTGTAGGTTGGCTGGTTGATGGACACCCCACGCAAACATGGCTACAGCGCCAACAAGGAGGAGGTGGAGTAATGTTTTGGGCTGGAATCATGGGGAGAGAGATTGTCGGCCCCTTTAGGATCCCTGAAGGCGCTAAAGATGAACTCCATAATGTATGTGGATTTTCTCAAACAGCACTTCCTGCCATGGTTCAAGAAGAAGAACCGTGTATTTCACAGCAAGATCATTTTTTTGCATGATAATGCACCATCTCATGCTGCATATAAAACATCTGCATCTCTGGCTGATATGGGCATAAAAGGGGACAAACTTATGGTGTGACCCCCATGCTCCCCTGACCTCTACCCCATTCAGAACCTCTGGAGCATCATCAAAAGGAGTGTCTATGATGGCGGGAGGCAGTTCACATCTAAGCAACAGCTCTGGGAGGGTATTCTGTCCTCATGCAAAACAATTGAAGCAGAAACCATCCAAAACCTGACAAATTCAATGGACGAGAGAGTTCAGAAGCTCCTTTCGAACAAGGGGTCCTATGTGAAAATGTAACATCACCTAGAATAAAGTTTTGAGTTGAAAACTGTTTGATTTCAGTTTCTAATAACCTGCTAATGCTTAGAATTTCAAAAATGACCATTTTTTTGGTCTTTATTAAAATGAAAAGGTTGATCGAAAAGTTTGGGGGATCTAAGAGTGTGGCAACCCAGTAGTCATGATTACTTCGAATTCTGACAATATGAGGGTCATGTTGCAGGTAGTGCAGCAAGAAGGCACTTATGTGTCTTGCGCATCTCGGAGCCCCAAAATTATTTTCCGGGCTAGATGCAGCTAAAAATTATTATTAATTTTAAATCTGGTGGAGCTTAGTATAGATGGCCTAATAGAATCAGTGCTGCACACTGCTACAAAGCCCAAATTATTTTCCAGTCAAGATACAGATAAACATGATTAGTAATTTTAAATCTGGTGGAGCTTATTATAGATGGCCTAATAGAATCAGTGCTGCACACTGCTACAAAGCCCAAATTATTTTCCAGCCAAGATACAGATAAACATGATTAGTAATTTGAAAGCTTAAAACGGTTGGTAGGGTGATTTTAACCAACCATCAAGCTTTTACTCTCCCCAGGATGACACAGGGGTAGAAAAGTCGTTTCGGATCCATGATTTGTTCATCTTTATGAACGTGAGTCTGTCTACATTATCAGTGGAGAGCCGCGTGCGCTTATCTGTCAGCACACCACCAGCAGCGCTGAACACACGTTCAGACAGAACGCTGGCTGCGGGGCATGACAAGATCTCCAAGGCGTAAGTGGCTAGCTCCGGCCATTTATCCAGATTGGAAGCCCAAAAAGAGCAAGGGTCCAGTGACACAGTCATGGCTTCAATGTTTACTTGGAGATACTCCTGTACCATCGTCTCTAGGCGTTGACTATGTGTCAGACTTCTTGTCTCCTGTGGCCTTGCAAAGGATGGGCTAAAAAAGTGGTGAAATGATTCCGCAAAATTGATGTTACCAGCAGATACTGTGGTTCTGTTACGGTTTGAGTGCTGAACACTTGACGGTCCCACGGTTGGCAAGTTGGAACTGTGAGATTCACTACGTGCACCACTGGTGTTTTGTGGAAAAGCACATGTAAGATTCTGCAACAGTCTCTGCTGATACTCCTGCATGCGTGCATCCCTTTCTATGGCAGGAATAATTTCTGCAAATTTACTTTTGTACCGGGGATCTAACAGTGTGGCAACCCAGTAGTCAGGATTATTTCTAATTCTCACAATTCGAGGGTCATGTTGCAGGTAGTGCAGCAAGAAGGCACTCATGTGTGTTGCGCATCCAGGAGCACCAAGTCCCTGTTGTGTTGGTGGCGAGGTAACAATCATGCTTCCTTCCTCTGTCCTCTCCCCCCAACCTCGCACAACAGAAATGTGATCAAGGTCTCCCTCATCTGATGAGTCTTCCATCAGTTCGTCCTCCACTTCTTCCTGGGCTCCTGCACCTTCCTCACTAGTTTGGCTGCTACCATGCGCCCTGGTAAAACCATCTCCCCCACCCTCACATGCCTGCCGCCTTGGTGCTGCCGACCGTCTGGACCTTGCAGATGTTAGCCCTTCCGCATACAACTCCTCCTCCTCTACTTCCTCCACCTCCTCTTGTGCCACCACCTGACTCCGAATTCTGTTTAACATGTGCTCCAGCATGTAAATCACCGGAATAGTCATGCTGATAATGGCATCGTCAGCACTAAACATCTTCGTCGCCATTTCAAAACTGTGCAGAGGGTGCATAGGTCCCTGATCTGAGACCACTCCTCCAGCGTGATTTGCCCCACCTCTGGATCTCATTGGCCCAGGCTATACGTCAGAACCTATTGCACCAGGGCTTGTCGGTGCTGCCACAGTCGCTGCAACATGTGCAGAGTTGAATTCCACCGGGTAGGCACATCGCATTTTAGCCGGTGAAGTGGCAGGCCCAACGACTTCTGTAGAGATGTAAGTCGCTGAGCTGCGGGATAAGAACGGCGGAAGTGAGCACACAGCGACCGTGCCCTCTGCAGAAGGCCATCTAGTCTGGGATAGTGGGCTAAAAATTGCTGGACAACCAGGTTCAACACGTGAGCCATACAAGGCACGTGTGTGACATTGCCCCGGCGAAGGGCCGCACCCAGGTTTGCAGCATTGTCGCACACGCCCTTCCCTGGTTTCAGGTCCAGTGGAGACAACCATTCATGAAATTGGTTCTCCAGAGCTGACCACAACTCCTCAGATGTGTGACTCACATTTCCCAGACATTTCAAAGTAAAAACCGCCTGATGAGGTTGAGCCCTACTGCCAGAATAGTAAGGAGGTGTGCAGGATCCCTTCTGCGCAGTTAGAAAGCTTGTGGCATGACCAGACAGGCTTTGGGTGCAGGTGGAAGACCGAGAGGAGGTTGAGGAGGCAGAAGCAGTGGAGGAACTTTGACATAAAGAGGATTGACGCACAACTCGTGGGGATGGCAAGACTTGGACAGCAGCCCCTTGTCCTGCTGTCACCATAGTTACCCAGTGCCCAGTCAGCGACATGTAACGCCCCTGTCCATGCCTACTCATCCAAGTGTCTGTGGTGAAATGCACTCTGTCACACACAGAGTTTCTCAAAGAAGCGGTGATGTTGTGTGAGACATGCTGGTGGAGCGCAGGCACACCTTTCTTTGAGAAGTAGTGCTGACTGGGCATCTGGTACTGGGGCACTGCGACGGACATAAGGTCTCGAAAATCCTCTGTGTCCACCAGGCGGAAAGGCAGCATTTCTGTAGCCAAGAGCTTGCAGATGGTGAAATTCAACCTCTTAGCTTTCTCATGGCTAGGAGGAAATGGTCTTTTACTTGTCCACATCTGAGGGACCGAGGGCTGGCTATTGTGCTTAGACGGGATTGATAAGGGTGTCCCCGGCAAACTGCCGGTCTGTGAGGAAGATGCAGGCGGATATGTTAGGTTGCCTTGATCCAAAGGTGGTGCTATCGATGTCGGACAGCGCTCAACACCAGCTGGTGTTACCACCTCCAAAGAAAATGATGACCTGCCAATCACGCTGGCTGTTGCGGGTAAAGAGGTGGCAGGTCTGCGCCCCAAAACAGGTGTGACTGCTGTCCCCCCAGTCACAGAGGATGAAGAGGCCGCGGATGCACAAGATATGGCAGACGGTGGTTGGCCCGGCCGGCTAGGCCGCATTGTAGCACACTGAGCTTCCCACTGCAACTTATGCTTCATGTCCATGTGCCGGTTCATGCATGAAGTACTCAAACTATGTATTTTTTGGCCTCTACTTAGCTTTTGCTGACAAATGTTACAGTCGTCACTAGCATCTTCCTCCACCTCCTCTGCTGACCTCATCTCTTGGCTGACTGTGGGTTGACAGTAAGTGGGATCTCCAACCTCATCATCATCACCCTGTGCGTTATCACACCCGTCGTCCTCAGAGCCAACCTGTTCCTGCCCTGACAAAAAACTAAAGTTGTCGCTCCAATCAGGTATTTGAGTCTCATCATCGTCTTCCTCATTGTCTCCACCAACAGGAGTTACAGTTTGGGAATGAGGGTCTACATTATGGTCAGAACCTTCTGCGTCTGGTCCTGGATCCGACTCATAAAGATTCTGGGCATCAGTGCAGATCATTTCCTCGTCTGGATTCACAGAAGCGCTGGAGTCGACCTCTGATTCCCAGGCTATAGTATGAGTAAACAGCTCTGCAGACTCAACCATCTGTTCTACCTCATACTCAGACGGGCAGCTGGAGATTTGGGAGCTGTGAGGAAGCAAGTGCGATTGGGGTGACACCTTTGAGGACTGGAGTATTTGTGATGTTGAAGTTGATGTGGAGGAGAGCCCACTTAAAGGAGCACTTGATATCCTTTGAAGCACCTGCTGTTTTTGTGCCTCATCTGGAATTTGTAGCGATTGGCGTGGCCGTAAGAAAGGGATCTTATCACATTGTCCGCTAAAAGAAGTAGACATTTTAGTTTGGCTGGAAGATGGTCTTTCTTCTGCAGATGTTACTGTTGCTTTAACACCTACCCCACGGACACAACCTTTTTTCCCCTTCCCAACACGCCTATTCCCCTTTCCACCAGCAGCAGGCCTTTTTCCACTCATTTTGGTGGTTAACTAATTCACAACTCTGGAGTTGTTTGCACAAAAAAACAATGGATGGGAACCGAGCAGAGCTGAGTGGCCAAACTGTGGTATTAGGCCAAAACTATTGGCTGGGTTAGATGCAGAAAAAAATTATATTCAATTTGCAACCTGATGGAGGTCAGTATAGATGGACTAATAGAACAAGTCCCGCACACAGCTAGAAGCCCAATATTTTTTCAGAGGTAGATGCAGAAAAAAAATATATTCAGTTTGCAACCTGATGGAGGTCAGTATAGATGGACTAATAGAGAAAGTCCCACACACTGCTAGAAGGCCAAATATTTTTTCAGAGCTAGATGCATACAAAAAATTATTTTTAATTTGCAACCTGATGGAGGTCAGTATAGATGGACTAATAGAGAAAGTCCCACACACTGCTAGAAGGCCAAATATTTTTTCAGAGCTAGATGCAGATATAAATTATTTTTAATTTGCAACCTGATGGAGGTCAGTATAGATGGACTAATAGAGAAAGTCCCACACACTGCTAGAAGGCCAAATATTTTTTCAGAGCTAGATGCAGAAAAAAATTATATTCAGTTTGCAACCTGATGGAGGTCAGTATAGATGGACTAATAGAACAAGTCCCACACACAGCTAGAAGGCCAAATATTTTTTCAAAGGTAGATGCAGATAAAAATTATTTTTAATTTGCAGCCTGATGGAGGTCAGTATAGATGGACTAATAGAGAAAGTCCCACACACTGCTAGAAGGCCAAATATTTTTTCAGAGCTAGATGCAGACAAAAAATTATTTTTAATTTGCAACCTGATGGAGGTCAGTATAGATGGACTAATAGAGAAAGTCCCACACACTGCTAGAAGGCCAAATATTTTTTCTGAGCTAGATGCAGATAAAAATTATTTTTAATTTGCAACCTGATGGAGGTCAGTATAGATGGACTAATAGAGAAAGTCCCACACACTGCTAGAAGGCCAAATATTTTTTCAGAGCTCGATGCAGACAAAAAATTATTTTGAATTTGCAGCGTGATGGAGGTCAGTATAGATGGACTAATAGAACAAGTCCCACACACTGCTAGAAGGCCAAATATTTTTTCAGAGCTAGATGCAGAAAAAAATTATATTCAGTTTGCAACCTGATGGAGGTCAGTATAGATGGACTAATAGAATGATGCTATGCCCAAAAGATTTTACTTCACTAGGTGCAGTAAAAAAATTGGTATTCTATACACACGTGGTATATCTTGCAACACAGATAGGCTACTCCACTGACTAACACACTCTGCAATAGGCCAAAAAGGATTAGCTTTGCTAGATTCAGCCAATTGCTGTGAAAAAAACTTGCACAGCACTGGCACAGACCTGCCTGGCAAAAACTGATAGGAACTGATGTAACCTAGTCCTGAAAAGGACTGCAATTACAATTAGTCTTTACTCCCACAATCTATCTATTTAAGAGCACAAACCTGCCTGATAAAAGTCGTAGGAAATGCTGTAACCTAGTCCTTAAAAGGACTGCAATCACAACTATTCCCTACTCCCAAGCTATCTGTAGATTTGTGCGAAAATTGGCTTGAAATTAACAAGGTATAGCACACACAGCAACAGCGGTGCCGTCTAACACGCAGTTGCAGCAGTGAGAAAATGGTGGCGACGGGGTAAATGGCTTGGTCTTATAGGGCAAGGACATGTGACATACACTGCCAATGACACATGCCCTTGCTTGTGTGAAAAAAAGCACTTCGCTCCGTGTGTGCGCTGCTGATAGGCTGACAGATTGCACCTCCCCACTGTAAATGCGGGAAAGAGAAAAAAAAATGGAGATCTTCATTATTCCTGCAGAGATCCATCCCCTGCCCCTCCCCCCACCCCGCTGTACACTCAAACTGCGTATTAACATTAATTTTCATCATTACTGAGAAAAAATCCAGTTATGATTTTGGTGCACGAACAGTTATCGAACATAACCTCGAACAGCCGAATTTTTCTCAAATCGTTCGTGTTCGCCGAACGGCTCGAGCACCGCCCAAAACAGCTCGAATTTGAGATTGGCGAACAGTTCGAGTCGAACAACTGTCATCTCTAATGATGACCCCCACAGCTCCCCCATACACAATATGATGACTTCAGCAGCCCAAATACAAAATTATAACTCCACTGCTGCTGGATTATCATTTCTCTTTATATCCAACAGGGAACTTACTTTCAATGTGAGTTGAAAGTAATAGAGTTGAGAACAAGCAATGCACTCCTCTGCTGGCTGTAAAATGAGAAGTTAGAAGCCTATAAGAGTTCTCTTGCAAGCTTGTCATTTCACTTTATATCTGGAGGGGGAATACATTGTCAGTGCACAAAGAAAGTAGTAGAGCAGCGAGCTCATAGGGATTATGCACCAAAATTGAGAACTGGCGCATGCTCATTCTAGCAAAAATTGGCCCAACCCCTAAAAAGGATGTCTCTGATTATGTTTCTTTTCAGGGAAGTGGCAGCATCTGCAGTACACAGTGCCACCCCCTGATGACTATCAATTTAGGACTCCCCAGTGCATACAGTGACATGTATATTTAATTGAAGTACATTACAAAAGTTAGATATTAATATTAAACTATTAGGTTAATTTAATGTAGTGAAAAAGATTATCAGTTCATATGTCCAGTGCATGGTCAAATGCTCAACAACAAGCAAAAGTCCAAAAGGAAGTCGGCACTTGCTTCATCCATAAAAATGACTTTATTAATCTATGGTAAAAGCAAGGTTGGCTAACATAGTTGTACAAAAAATGACAGAAAGGGAAACCACACAAGTTTCAGGCAATGCTTTTCTGACCTACTGGGCAAAAAAAATGAAAAAAGCATATACAGAATGGGAGGAATAGGGCAACAGCACAAGTGAAAAAGATTTGGGTATACTAATAGATCACAGACTTCACATGAGTCAACAGTGTGATGCAGGAGCAAAAAAGGCAAACACAATTCTGGGTTGCCTAAACAGAAACATACAGTCTAGATCATGTGAAGTAATTATCCCCCTCTACTCCTCTTTGCTCAGACCTCATTTGGAATACTGTGTCCAGTTCTGGGCACCACATCTTAAAAAAGACATGAAGAAACTGGAGCAAGTTCAGAGAAGAGAGACCAAAATGGTGACCAGTCTGCAAGCAATGTCCTATGAGGAACAGTTAGAGGATTTTGGAATGTTTAGCTTGCAAAAGAGACTGAGAGGAGACTTAATAGCTGTCTACAAATATCTCAAAACTCAAGAGCTGTCACACTGTAGGGGGATTAGCTTTATTCTCATTTGCAAAAAGAAAGACTAGAAGCACTGGGTTGAAACTGAATGGGAAAAGATACAGATTAGATATTGAAAAAAAAAAAATTGACAGTGAGGGGGATTAACGAGTGGAACAGGGTGCCAAGAGAGGTGGTGAGTTCTCGTTCAATGGAAGTCTGCAAACAGAGGCTGGACAGGCAGGAGGTTCAACCAGATGACCCTGGAGGTCCCCTCCAACTCTAAATTCTATGATTCTATGGTCCTTAGTCTAAGTCAGACTAAGTTTTGTACCGCTGTGTTAACCAACCTTGTTTTTACCATGGATTAATATTTTTTTTTGTGGATGAAGCAAGTGCCAGCTTCCCTTTGGACTTTTGCTAGGTTAATTTAATGTTAATGTCTAACTTTTTAACTAGGTTATCTACCTTTAAGAAGAGTGGTAAGTGGTAACATAAAAATTCCTGAATTACTGAGCAATGTGGTTTTAAATACCAGTAGTATAGTTTTTATCTTGGTTCGTTTTTAAGTTTGATTTAGGATCACAGTAGATCTTATAGAGACGGTCACAAATTTATGTATTTATTCATTTTTATTAAAGACCTACAGTTTGATTCAGCTTCATCCTGATTAACTGTTGTATATTTTATAAGTCTCTTGATGGTTTGCTGAATGCTGTATAGTGAACACTAAAACAGACAGCAATGTCGTACATTACAATAAACTGTATACCTGCCCTATAAACAACGAGATCTAGTACTACATAGTGGTGTAAATGTGAAGTGGTGTATCATCCTGATTGTGCTTTCATTACATTGCTAATGCAGTTCTAAGATAGCATGACTTATTAGAAATAAGATGTTTTACTTTAGAGTGGAGCTCCGGCGAGAAATTAAATGACACGAGATAAAAAAAAATTGGAATTAGGAATACAAACGCTTCAGCTGAATGATGAAGGTGAGAGAGTAAAGAAAGGTGTATGCGAAATTATGCATTCTGAGGTGGCTGCAACGATGCTCAAGACATAAGAAAACAGAACGTTGCAGTAAAGGAAAACTGGGAGATAAAAAGAAAATGGATGGCTCAGAGCAAACAAAGCTACAAATGGAAAACAGGCCTGGGTATTTGTTTAATAGAGATAGAATACACCAGATAAAACTTCAAAAGTGAGGACAGACATAAGATAGGACAAGGTTGAATGAAAGAATGGAGAACTATTCCCTGCAGATCACAATGCAGATCTCTACACTATCCCTATATATTTTCAATTTAAAAGCCTGACAGTATTTTACAGCGGCTGAGAGGTGTTCCACAACTTGAATAAATCTTTCTTAATCTCATGTTTGTATGGGATATCATAATGTCACAGGGAAATCCACTTTGTTGCTTTAAACATCATTATTTTTACAAACAATGTCACGTTCCAGATTAGAGTTTAGTCTTTCTGTGGTTTATTAATGGAATTGATACGTTTATGTGCAAATAAGGATTAGGGAGGTCTTCTTCACTTTGTAGCTGAGATATGCTACAGCATAGCAATTTTCTAATCACCCCCTAAGGAAGTCAGATTGGTAAATTACACACCAACTATGAGGATCCAAGATGCATAATAAAACAGGTCTGCAATGTGCTGGCAGTATAACTAATAAATGTACAGTTCACGTAAAGCCTTTAATTCAAGAATGGTTCTCTTAACGACATTCCCTAATTAAACTACCTCTGCAGGACACTATTTACAACCAATGGATTCACTGTAGACATTTATTTAAAGTAACATAAAATGCAGAACAAACATACTGCCTCATACATTATCTGATGGCATTATGTGGACTTGTAGCATACAATAGAGCACAGCATGAACAGGCAGCTAAAAATAAAATAATTTAGAACCATCATGAAATATTTAAAATGTTGTGATACGAGGAGGTGCTCATACATGATACTGAATAAATTGACATGTTTTGAAAATATAAGAATAAATAACCTTTTGATTATCCAAGAAAGAGGTCTGCTGTACTGTGATATTACACTTAATATATCACTAAGAATGTCGAGACCATGATTGAGACTTTTTTGTTAAGCTGCACTGGAGGACTACAAGTACCAGTAGGCAAACAGAGCTATTCACTATGGATATCTTTTCATCCTTACGTGTGCTATAAGGTGGTAAGTGGAAAGCGCCATTGAGACTGTGACCACTTGTTTGCGCAAAGTGATCTATAGGAGTATGAACTTGATCTGATTGAACATTTAAGGGATTGTGGACTTTACGTTATTTCTTCTGTTGGTGCTTCATTGAAATTGTAATTTTTGGCTTGTAATACTCTCTTGCTTCACATTAATATTGTTTTGAAAATTTAGTTTTTTTTCATCATTTGCATATCAGTAACATGTCTAACAATTTTGTGTTTTCCATAATTCCATAACACTCTGGCGTCTTTCTTCCGGCCACTGAGGTTGCATCACTCCTGCACTTATTACTGCAGCTTCTCTGTATATCCTATGACAATTTGTATTTGGCTACGGCCCCACTATCAGTATTTGGCCAGTATTTTACACCAGTATTTATAAGCCAAAACCAGGAGAGGAACAATCAGAGGAAAAGTATAATAGAAACAAGTCACCAATTCTGCAATTTTCACCCACTCCGGGTTTTGGCTTACAAATACTGATGTGAAATACCAAATACAGAACGTGTGACCGTAGCCTCTGAGTAAGGTCCAATTGTAGGATCAAAATGTTATCATTTCTGGATTGCCAATAAATAAAACTATATTCTGGACATATCTTCTCTCTTGAGTGCCAAGTACTTTCATATTAACGGAGAGAAACCCTTCTTGAGCACCACCTTTACTGGAGTGCTGTATACTCTTGCTACTCTTGTAACTCTACAAAATCCCTAACTTTGTAAAAGTGTGCCTAGAAGAATTGATACTAGGTGGACACACCAAAGTTTGATTTGATTTAGGTTTCTCTTTTGTTCCTTCACTGTGCATTTTATTAATTAATAAAAATAAACTATTAACACATCTAGTTTTGAAAGGATTCTTACTTGGCAGCATTTTTTCCACACTTGCCTGAAACTTTTGCCTAGTACTGTATACACAAAAAACACATATATACACACACTATTTACATGTAAAGAATTAAAACCAAAGTTGTATCTTTTTCTGAAAGTCAGTAGTATCCAAGCTTTTCTAAAGTTTAGAATTGTATTTCTGTTTAGCTACAACATAATCTTAGCTCTGGTATCACTGATTAACTAGAAAAATTTTACCCTCAGGATCAAGATTGCAAACCTCTTTTTCAGGTCACATACTGCGAACTGTATAATAATTACAATTAAAGGGGCAATTATAGGTAATCATAATAAAGCTTTCCACTTTCATGGTCCAAGCACAAACCAAGATGTCTGAACTGGATGTGGGTTGACCAACTCAAAATCAACAACACTGTGGTCAGTGATAGACATTGGTGTCAATACTCACACCATGAATCTCAAAAATTAGAAACTTGCCTAATCGACAAACTCACTCGTGCTTCAGAATCACGCAGACACATCTATTTTTACTGTGGGCACTAAACAGAAATTTCGCAATACAAACAATTTGTAAATTTATAGGTGGTGTCAACCATGATCAGCATTTTGGATAACAAAAAAATGGGAATTAAATTGCCGATGTCAGACAGCTGTACTATGGTTAAAGTTTAAGATTTGTATTCAACTTTTTTTTACTCAAAGACAGAAGTGGATCCAGATACAATGAAAAGGAACTCTATATTGCTCAAAGTTTGGCTCATTAAGATGTTCACCTAATACGTCCATCTGTAACTGGTCTAATGATTGCAATTTTGTCACCCACATTTCTTTGAAGCTGTGACTTATAGGAGTAAATTTATCTCAGACATTTGTAGGATATCTACAAAATATATCATAAATATCTGATAGACGTACATTTCACTAAATCACTGCAACAGAAGATGGGGGCTCACTCTCAAGTTAAGTGCGGTCTAATCTGTGAAACAAGCATTGTATTTTTTGTATTTTACGCTAATGTTTAATATTATCTTAAAAAAAAAGCAACTGAAAGAACTATTTATTTTTTGGGCAGTAAAAGGGCATGGGGTGCTCTTTTATGCAGGGTACACATAATGTTCTGTACCATTATTCTGACTCACAATTGATTTGAATTGTGGATTGGCTGAACACAAACACTTTTACATCTACATTTGAAAATAATAATAATAAAAAAGAAAGTTTACAGAGCGGAGATTTGAAAACGTAAACCACTTTCACTCTTTCATTTCAGAGATTAAAAAAAAACTATTAGCATGCAATCTACTGTGGGAGCGTTATTTTCTATGTTCTGACAGCTTTAACTAAATGTCAATATCATTTAACCTTGTTGCAGTGGCAGGTCTGCGAGCAGGTGGCACAGACTGTGATGTATTTTCACACTGGGCAACAACAGCCTGATGCCTTCAGTTAGAGTTCATTTCACAATTCTTAGACAAAGAAAACAACATGAAAAAACTTCTGAAACAAAGATAAATAGGACTGATGAAATATGACGTCCTAAAGGATTACAGGAATGCATGAATTTAGACCTGTTGCTTTTCAGAATAAGAATAACATTAATTTCCATTTTAGCTCAATGTTATCATTATTATTGGTATTTTTATTTTAAAGCACCATTAATTCCAGGGTACAGTACATTTGAGCAGAGATGACATATGTACAGAGGCATAGCTAGGGGTTCAGCCCAGGGGGTTGAAACATCTGAGGGGCCACTAACCAGGTAACCCTGATTACAACTACAGTGGTGCAGCCTAAGAACAAAACCTTTCAATACAATCGGGAAGAAAAAAAAGAGGGAGAGGGGTGGGGTAAAAATGGGGGGGACACAGGTCTACACATTTTGAGCTGAACACTCTGAATCCAGGATTAAGAGCGTCCAGCTCAAAACGCGTAGACCTTGGGCTCCCCCTCCCTGTTTTTTCCCTGACCCCTCTCCATCTTTTAGTCTACCCAATTTTACTGAAATATTTTGTTCTTACATATTTTAAATAACACAATTTAAAGTCATTTTTATAAATTTATACCATGGCGGATGCTGGAATTCTTCTTCTCTTCATTAGCTTCTAAAATACCAGAAAGCTCTTTCCAACCAATTTATTTCAATACTGCAGTTAGCTGCTCATTTGTATCCCCCTCCCTCTCAGCTCCTGACAAGATGCTGTTATAAATCTTGCAAAATTATCAGTCCCCACCAACTGCACCTTTAGGAGCAGATCTCTTAATCACTTTCACTGAGCCGAGTACTTGTTCAAATGTACTGTTATCTCTATATACAAATATAGTGATAGCAGTGTAGACTCAGAACAAACCACTAATAGCTGAATGTGTTAGAGGAGAATATGTACTGAACTTTATAGTTCTATATTTCTATTAATACTACAGCTCTGCTACTCACCATAACTGTCCCTCAAGGAAGTGAAAGAAACTGGAAAGCTGAGTGCAACTCATGAGTCAATTTGAAAATAACTCTTTAAGTGGTTATTCCAGCTGTGGCCATAGATATTATGCACCTATCCTATTCTAATTAACATTATTAGCTCTGCTGAGCTCACAGTGAACTGCGCTGAACTCACTGAGGTCAGCACAGTTCAGGGGCATGCTCGCTGCATTGAGTCATTCTCCTCTGCTCCTCAGCATGTGCGGTTGCCTCAAACCACCACCACGCTGATGAAGAAATGTCAGTCAGATGGATTACGGTGTGGGACACTGGATTATTTCATCTCAGGACTGGTGAGGGATATTGTATTTTTTTATTTTTGGTTTGTTTACCGGCGACAATGGCTTCAGGGAATTTGGTGTAAAGGTGAGTATAATGTGGTTTTTTTTTATTCTTATTTTTACACTTGTTGGAGACAGCAGGAGCTGAATATTACTCTAAACATTGTCACTTGCTCACACTGATATCAGTACAAGAAGGGGGCAATGATAAGAGATGCATTCAGCATCTCTTGGGAACAGCACAAACTGTACTGCTGATTTCCAGATGCCTGTGCGTGTTGCCACACACAGGTCCCAATGGGCACACAGACACGAATATCTCCAGTACTGGTTTTTCCAGTAACGGAAATATCAAGACGCATGAAAGAGGCCTAATACATCATTGCAATTTTGGGTATACCAATAGTTCCTGTATCTAAATAATGGATCTTTGGTATTTCATGAGAAATAGATTCATGACAGATTTTCTTTAGATTTCTTTTATAATGTGTTTAATTAGTTTCAATAATTATATCTAACAAATAGTTAGCTACGGAGGCCAACAAAAATGAGAAAAGAAGGCTAATATTGAAATAAAAATATGCCACTTTGTCATCAGCTTAGAATTCTGTAGCCAGTTAATCATTGCCATAGTTCATAGTATATTGCAGTTGTAAGAAATCCATTGCCACTATGCAAATAAGACCATCAATATTCCCTCCTTAAGCTTACTGCCTGTGCTTAAATGTGCTAATAGAAAATTTAAGTCTTTGCTTTTTTTATCATTTTGCTATTACACATTTACATTTTTACTGGTCTTCTAATAAGTTTTACAGTTTAGCTTGTTATAAATTAGAAAATGTGATATATTTTGCTAGGGTAGTTCAACAGCAGAGCTGTCTGGCAGTCATATTTTATTTACTGCATATAATCTTCATCTTGTTGCACTGGAAACCATGCACCACAAATGGAACTAATTAGAAATTTTCATTAAAATATAAGATTAAATGACAACCAGACTGTGCGGAATAATAAATGCTTAAAGGAAAATTGTATGGGGATGTTAATGTACAAGCACAATGTCTATATGTTTTATTTCTTTCAATTTTATTAAATGAAAGCTGAATAGATTTACCACAGTATCCATTTTATGTATGCATTAGATCAGCGCCCAGTTATTATGTTAACGCTATTCAAACGGCATTCGTCCTGTGGCTTGTACATGATCAGGAATGACACCCTTCGATTATGCCATACACATTCACAGCACTGTATCGTCTACATTCAAATTACCCAATGTATAATATGTTCACAATCCAATGATGTCTTCCACTCTCCCCAGGAACCACAATAAGTTTCAAGGAGAGATTGCCAGGATTGCCAAACAGCTCATGCAAGCAGTATATAGCGACTTATAAAGACAACTAGGCGTCGAATTTAAAATATAAAAATTTACTTAAACAGGTTTCACCGGCTAATATAAGATTGACACATATATAGTATAGGTCATCAATATCAGATCAGTAAGAGTTTTACACCCAGCACTCCCACCCATCAGCTGATACCTATTCTGGCGGCAGCCAGCTTTAACTAATTCACTTGGTTTGATATTGATGATCTATCCATAGATCATTAGTACAGGTGCTTCTTACAAAATTAGAATATCATCAAAAATGTAATTTATTTCAGTTCTTCAATACAAAAAGTGAAACTCATATATTATATAGAGTCATTACAAACAGAGTGATCAATTTCAAGTGTTTATTTCTGTTAATGTTGATGATTAACGCTTACAGCCAATGAAAACACAAAAGTCATTATCTCATTATTAGAATAATTAACAAAAAACACCTGCAAAGGCTTAATGCGCGTTTAAAAATGTCCCTTAGTCTGTTTCAGTAGGCTCCACAATCATGGGGAAGACTGCTGACTTGACAGATGTCCGGAAGGCAGTCATTGACACATTCCACAAGGAGGGTAAGCCACAAAACGTCATTGCTAAAGAAGCTGGCTGTTCACAGAGTGCTGTATCCAAGCATATTAATGGAAAGTTTAGTGGAAGGAAAAAGTGTTGTAGAAAAAGGTGCACAAGCAACTGGGAAAGATATAGATATATATATACATATACAGTACAGACCAAAAGTTTGGACACACCTTCTCATTTAAAGATTTTTCTGTAATTTCATGACTATGAAAATTGTACATTCACACTGAAGGCATCAAAACTATTAATTAACACATGTGGAATTATATACTTAACAAAAAAAAGTGTCAAACAACTAAAAATATGTCTTATATTCTAGGTTCTTCAAAGTAGACAACTTTTGCATTGATGACTGCTTTGCACACTCTTGGCATTCTCTTGATGAGCTTCAAGAGGTAGTCACCGGAAATGGTCATCCAACAATCTTGAAGGAGTTCCCAGAGATGCTTAGCACTTGTTGGCCCTTTTGCCTTCACTCTGCGGTCAAGCTCACCCCAAACCATCTCGATTGGGTTCAGGTCTGGTGACTGTGGAGGCCAGGTCATCTGGCGTAGCACCCCATCACTCTCCTTCTTGGTCAAATAGCCCTTACACAGCCTGGAGGTGTGTTTGGGGTCATTGTCCTGTTGAAAAATAAATGATGGTCCAACTAAACGCAAACCTGATGGAATAGCATGCCACTGCAAGATGCTGTGGTAGTCATGCTGGTTCAGTATGCCTTCAATTTTGAATAAATCCCCAACAGTGTCACCAGCAAAGCACCCCCACACCATCACACCTCCTCCTCCATGTTTCATGGTGGGAAACAGGCATGTAGAGTCCATCCGTTCACCTTTTCTGCGTTACACAAAGACACGGTGGTTGGAACCAAAGATCTCAAATTTGGACTCATCAGACCAAAGCACAGATTTCCACTGATCTAATGTCCATTCCTTGTGTACTTTAGCCCAAACAAGTCTCTTCTGCTTGTTGCCTGTCCTTAGCAGTGGTTTCCTAGCAGCTATTTTACCATGAAGGCCTGCTGCACAAAGTCTCCTCTTAACAGTTGTTGTCGAGATGTGTCTGCTGCTAGAACTCTGTGTGGCATTGACCTGGTCTCTAATCTGAGCTGCTGTTAACCTGTAATTTCTGAAGCTGGTGACTCGGATAAACTTATCCTCAGAAGCAGAGGTGACTCTTGGTCTTCCTTTCCTGGGGCGGTCCTCATGTGAGCCAGATTTTTTGTAGCACTTGATGGTTTTTGCAACTGCACTTGGGGACACTTTCAAAGTTTTCCTAATTTTTCGCACTGACTGACCTTCATTTCTTAAAGTAATGATGGCCACTCGTTTTTCTTTACTTAGCTGCTTTTTGCTTGCCATAATACAAATTCTAACAGTCTATTCAGTAGGACTATCAGCAGTGTATCCACCAGACTTCCGCACAACACAACTGATGGTCCCAACCCCATTTATAAGGCAAGAAATCCCACTTATTAAACCTGACAGGGCACACCTGTGAAGTGAAAACCATTTCCGGTGACTACCTCTTGAAGCTCATCAAGAGAATGCCAAGAGTGTGCAAAGCAGTCATCAAAGCAAAAGGTGGCTACTTTGAAGAACCTAGAATATTAGACATATTTTCAGTTGTTTCACACTTTTTTGTTAAGTATATAATTCCACATGTGTTAATTCATAGTTTTGATGCCTTCAGTGTGAATGTACAATTTTCATAGTCATGAAAATACAGAAAAATCTTTAAGTGAGAAGGTGTGTCCAAACTTTTGGTCTGTACTGTATGTATATATATATATATATATATATATATATATAGAATATGTGGAGGCTGTGGGGGCATCATGCTGTGTGTGGGATCATACTGTTTGTGGGGGTTGTGAGGATCATACTGTTTGGGGGGCTGTAGTGGGATCATACTGTTTGGGGGGCTGTCAGGAAAATTATTTGTCTACGCCCAAACTGTTTACTTATCCGCAGAAAATGACTGTGAGGCATAAGCCTTTGCAGAGGTCACTAGTATTTGTAAACTTAGCAGAATATAATGTTTATATAAGGAATATTGTTATGATCTGCTACAAGAACTAAGGAAAGATAGGAAAACTGTCCCTACAATAGGACTAAGCTGATTCCCTACGATGCAGCGGGCAACCTGTTCCTTGTGAACAGACCCGCCTTCGTCCTCAGCTAGTCTGAACGCAGACCTATAGATATAAAGGAGGGGTCCCTAAAAGTACTAAGGACTGGGACAAAATTGGACACCTCCTAGCAGAAGTTGTAGCGGAGCAAAAAGACAAACAGACAAAAATACTTAGAGGTCCAATGACCAAGCAAACTCTAGAGATAGGTACAAAGCACCTAGCTAGATTAAGAGTCAAAGTAACACTGAAGTCCAGCAAAGCCAGAAGGGCGGAGCTGGAATAAATAGGCAGCAGGTCACGTGACCACAAAATAGAAAAAAAACTAACAGGAAGGTTCTAACAGTACCCCCTCTTCTATGAGGATCCTCCGGATCCTCCAGGCCCAGGCCTATCAGGAAACCTCCTGTGAAACACTCTGATAAGTATAGGAGCAGAGACATCATCTGCCCTAACCCAGGAGTTATCGTCAGGACCGAGACCTTTCCAAGCGACGAGATACTGCAATCTCCCTCTATGCCTTCTGGAATTCAGGATCCGAGAAATTTCATATTCACCGTCTTCCACCACCGGAGGAACTGTGACAGTGGCATCCCTATCCGATACATCAGCTTTTTTCAACAAGGAAACATGAAACACCGGATTAATCTTCCAGAAGGAGGGAACCTCCAACCTAACAGAAGACTGGTTAACCACCTGAAGCACCTTAAATGGTCCCACAAACTTCGGACCCAATTTCTTAGAAGGAATGTTCAACTGCAGATTCTTTGAGGACCACCAAACCATGTCACCAGCCGTAAACAAAACCTCTTGACGTTTCCTGTTAAAATACTTCTTAGACTTTTTGTTAGCCTCTTGAAGGTTTCAACGTACATCAGTCCAAACTCTCTCCAAATCACCGGAAAAATTCTCCTCCTCCGGTACAGCCGACACCAATTTGGAGAACGAACCAAACGACGGATGTCTCCCAGTACAACAAAAAAACGGAGAACACCCAGCAGAAGAGGATGTATGGTTGTTAAGAGCAAATTCAGCAAGTGGCAGAAACTCAGACCACCCCTCTTGATTGTCTGCCACAAAACAATGCAAAAACTGCTCAAAATCCTGGTTCTTTCTTTCTGTCTGTCCATTAGACTCAGGATGATACCCAGATGAAAATGACAAATGGACTCCCAACCTGTCACAAAAAGCACGCCAAAAACGAGCCACAAACTGAGGTCCCCTATCAGAAACAATGTCGGTGGGAACGCCATGGAGTCTGACAATTTCCTTGACAAAAGCCTTAGCGAGTGTCTTAGCGCAGGGTAGTTTAATGAAAGAAACCAAGTGACACATCTTGCTAAAACGGTCCACGACCACCCAGATGACAGTGAAACCCTCGGATACAGGAAGGTCAGTAATAAAATCCATTGCAAGATGCGTCCACGGTGCACTAGGAACCTCCAGAGGGCAAAGCAACCTCGCAGCAGGAGCATGTGAAGCCTTTGATCTGGCGCACACCGAACATTGACGCACCCATTTAATGATTTCCTTCTGCCACCCAGGCCACCAAACACTGCGACCTACCAGTCTCTTAGTCTCAGAAATTCCTGGATGACCTGCCAACCGAGACTCATGATACTCCACAAACAACTCTCTCCTAAAGGTTCTAGGTACAAGCAACCTCCCATGGGGAGTGTTAGATGGGGCATCCTCCTGGGCTTTCAGAATACCATCTTCCAAAACGGAGTCCAATGCTGCTATCACAACTCCTTCCTGTAAAATGCTCTCCTCCTCCTCGGTACCAACCATGGGAGAAAAGCTGCGAGATAAAGCATCAGCTTTAACATTCTTAGTACCCGGGATGTAAGTAACAGAAAAATTAAACGGCGAAAAAAAAAGAGCCCACCTAGCCTGACGGGCATTCAAACGCTTGGCAGCATCTAGATAGATCAGATTCTTATGATCAGTGAAAACCTGAATGGGAAATTTAGCACCTTCCAAGAAATGATGCCAATGTTCAAATGCGAGTTTGATAGCCAGCAATTCCCAATTACCAACATCGTAATTAAGTTCGGTTTCAGAAAATTTTTTCATAAAAAAGCACAGGGATGAACCCCATCCTTGTTCTCCTGAGACAAAACCGCACCGACCCCCACCGAAGAAGCATCAACCTCGACCAAAAAAGGCTTGGTCTCATCAGGCTGCATAAGGATGGGGGCAGAACTGAACCTCTCCTTGAGATACACAAAAGCTTCAATGGCCTCATTAGTCCACTGGACCGTATTCGCACCTTTCCTGGTGAGATCAGTCAGCGGCTTAACAATTATAGAAAAATTCTTAATGAATTTTCTGTAATAATTGGCGAAACCCAAAAATCTCTGTATCAATTTTAAACCAATAGGCCTAGGCCATTCTTGCACAGCCTGAACCTTCACCGGGTCCATCTCAAAGCCCTCGCCGGAGATAATGTAGCCCAAAAAACGAATTCTCTGCACAGCGAACTCGCATTTCTCCAGCTTAGCAAAAAGTGAATTGTCACTTAATAACTGCAATACCTCATGTACGCTCTGCCAATGAGACTCCAGATCTGGCGAATAAATCAAAATGTCATCCAAATGCACCACCACATTCTTACCAATCAAAGGTTTCAGGATGTCATTAATAAGGTTCTGAAAAAACGCTGGTGCATTGGTAAGACCAAAAGGCATAACCAGATTCTCAAAATGACCCACCGGGGTGTTAAAAGCAGTCTTCCATTCGTCACCCTCCTTCATTCACAACAAATTGTATGCCCCCCGGAGATCAATTTTAGAGAACCACTTGGCCCCCACTAACTGGTTAAACAAGTCAGGAATTAACTGCAGTGGGTAGGAATTGCGTACGGTAATTTTATTAATTTCGCGAAAGTCCAGACATGGACGTAAACCGCCATCCTTTTTTTTTACAAAAAAAAATCCAACAGCCACAGGTGACTTAGAAGGTCTAATGTGACCAGCAGCCAAGCTCGTCTGTATGTATTCCTCCAAGGCCTTTCTTTCAGGGATAGTAAGATTAAATAAGCGACTCTTGGGAAGAGTAGCTCCAGGAACAAACTCAATGGTGCAATCATAGTCCCTATGAGGAGGTAGAATTTGCGACTCCTCCTCTGAAAAAACCTTCCAAAAATCCTGAATAGGTACTGGTAATTCCCCTCTTTCCACAGCAGCAATGCGACCGTTACAACATTTATCATAACACTTAGGACTCCAAGATTTAATCTCATTAGTAGACCAGTCCAGTAAAGGATTGTGCAGTTTTAACCAAGGCAAACCTAAAACTACTGGAGAAGGTAAATTATTTAATACCACTAAATGCAAATTCTCTTGGTGAATACCATTAATAGTGAGGGGAAATTCAAAAACCTTGTGAGTAACACATTTCAAAGGAGTGTTATCAACAGCAACCACAGAAATAGGAGATGACAAAGGTTTGGGTTCCAATTTAAGTTTTTCCAAAAATCCCTTATCAATCACATTCAGTGTAGAACCACAATCCACAAATACCTGAAATTCAATCACCTCCTCCTGCAATGAGATACTCCCTGAAATAAATACTCCCTTAGAGTTTAAACAAGCAATACGGGCGTAACTGACCTTTTTTTTTTCTTTGTTTAGCAGAAGCTCACAGTTCTTAACAAAATGGCCAGATTTACCACAATAAAAACACAATCCCTTGGAAAACCTGCGGTCTTTTTCCTGAGAGCGGAGTGACATCGCCCCAATCTCCATCGGTTCTCCGTCATCCGAGCAGACCCTCTGATGACTAGCAGCTGCCATAGCAGGAGTTTTCTCCTCATTAACCCTGGCACGCAGTCTCCTGTCCACACGTATAGCTAATTGCATGGCTTCTTGCAAGTTTCCAGGTGCAGGGAAAGCAATCAGCAGATCCTTAACCCTTTCACTTAAACCAGCAAGAAACAAACATTTTAACGCCGAATCATTCCATCTCACTTCAGAAGACCACCTTCTGAAGTGTGTACAATAATTTTCAACATCACCTGACCACTGCTTTAAACATCTCAGTTGTGTCTCAGCAGAAGAGACTCGATCAGGATCATCATACAACAACCCCATAGCAGAAAAAAAATCTTCCATTGATCTAAAACATGGATCATTAGGTTGGAGAGAAAAGGCCCATCCCTGTGGTTCCTTGCGCAAAAGTGACATGATAAACCCAATGCGCTGTGATTTATTCCCAGAGGACCTGGGTCTCAAACAAAAATATAATAAACAAGCATTTTTAAAGGAAAAAAAATCTTGTTGTTTACCATAAAAAAATCAGGCAGTCCTACCTTCGGTTCAACAAAATGTGCTCCAGGACAGCTGTTATGTTCTGCTACCAAAGCTAAGGAAAGAGAGGAGATCTGTCCCTACTATAAGACTCAGCTGAATCCCTACGATGTAACAGGGAACCTGATCCTGCGATCAGACCTGCTAAAGTCCTAATCTAGTCTGTACGGAGACCTATAGATTTGGGGAGGGAATCCCTACAAGTACTAAGGACTGGGAGGAATATGGGACACCTCCTAACAGAAATAGTAGCAGACAGACGAACAAACAAAATAGATAGAACCTAGAGGTCCGTAGACCAAGCAAACTAACAGAGTTAGATACAGAGCACAGGCTAGCTAGAAAGTAGATATACAATGAAGTCCAGCAAAGCCAGAAGGGCGGAGCAGGATTAAATAGGCCAACAAGGTCATGTGACCAGCAAAGGAAAAAAAACCTAACAGCAAGGTTCTAACAGTACCCCCCCTTCTAAGAGGATCCTCCGGATCCCCTAGGACCAGGCTTATCAGGAAATCTCCTGTGAAACGCTCTGATAAGTCTGGACGCGGAAACATCATCTGACCTCACCCAAGAGTTATCCTCGGGTCCGAAACCTTTCCAGGCCACAAGATACTGCAAACTACCTCTATACCGTCTAGAGTCAAGGATGCGAGAAATTTCATATTCCCCGTCCTCCACCACCGGAGGAACAGAGGCAGAGGCGTCACCATCCGACACAACAGCTTTTTTTAACAGAGAGACATGAAAGACCGGATTAATTCTCCAGGAGGTAGGAACCTCCAACCTAACAGCAGATTGGTTGACAACCTGAAGCACCTTAAAGGGCCCTACAAACTTGGGACCCAATTTCTTAGAAGGAATCCTCAACCGCAGATTCCTAGAGGACAACCAAACCATGTCACCAACAGCGAACAAAACCTCCTGTCGTTTCCTATCAAAGTAGTCTTTAGATTTTCTGTTGGCCTCCTGAAGATTACCACGCACATCCGTCCAAACTCTTTCCAAATCACCGGAAAAATTCTCCTCCTCAGGCACGGCAGATCCCAACTTGGAGAACGACCCAAACGACGGATGTCTCCCAGAACAACAAAAAAAAGGCGAACAACCAGCAGAAGAAGATGTATGATTGTTCAGAGCAAATTCGGCAAGTGGCAGAAACTCAGACCACCCCTCTTGATTGTCTGCCACAAAACAACGCAAGAACTGCTCAACATCCTGGTTTTTCCTTTCTGTCTGGCCATTAGATTCAGGATGATATCCGGACGAAAACGACAAATGAATTCCCAACCTGTCACAAAAGGCACGCCAAAAACGAGCCACGAACTGAGGACCCCTATCAGAAACAATGTCAGTAGGAACGCCATGAAGTCTGACAATTTCCTTGACAAAGGCCTTAGCGAGAGTTTTAGCGCAGGGCAGTTTGACGAAGGGAACCAAGTGACACATCTTGCTAAAACGGTCCACGACCACCCAGATGACAGTAAAACCCTCAGAGGGGGGAAGGTCAGTTATAAAGTCCATAGCCAAATGTGTCCAAGGAGCACTGGGGACCTCCAAAGGACAAAGCAACCCCGCAGCAGGAGTATGTGAGGACTTAGATCTAGCACATATAGTACATTGGCGCACCCACTTAATGACTTCCTTCTGCCATCCAGGCCACCAAAAACTGCGACCCACCAGTCTCTTGGTCTCAGAGATTCCGGGATGACCTGCCAACCGAGATTCGTGACACTCAACAAACAAATCTCTCCTAAAGGTCCCAGGCACAAACAACCTCCCATGAGGAGTGTTAGATGGGGCATTCTCCTGAGCTTTAAGAATCTCATCTTCCAAAACGGAGTCTAAAGCAGCTATCACAACACCTTCTTGTAAAATGTTTTCCTCTTTCTCAGCACCGACTATGGGAGAAAAACTGCGAGACAAGGCATCCGCCTTAACATTCTTAGTACCAGGGATGTAAGTAACGGAGAAATTAAACCGCGAGAAAAACAGTGCCCACCTAGCCTGACGGGCATTCAGGCGCTTGGCAGCGTCAAGATATATCAGATTTTTATGATCCGTAAGAACCTGAACGGGAAATTCCGCACCTTCCAAGAAGTGGCGCCAGTGTTCAAATGCGAGTTTAATAGCCAATAATTCCCGATTACCAATATCGTAATTCAATTCAGTCTCCGAAAATTTTTTTGAAAAAAATGCACAGGGATGTAATCCATCCCCGTTATCCTGAGACAATACTGCGCCAACCCCCACAGAGGAAGCATCAACCTCAACCAAAAACGGCCTAGTAACATCAGGCTGCATAAGGATGGGAGCAGAGGTGAACCTCTCCTTGAGATACACAAAAGCTTCAATGGCCTCAGAAGACCACTGAACCGCATCAGCACCTTTCCTGGTGAGATCAGTCAGAGGTTTGACAATACTAGAAAAATTTTTTATGAATTTTCTATAGTAATTGGCGAAACCCAAAAACCTCTGTATTGATTTCAAACCAATAGGCCTAGGCCATTCCTGCACAGCCTGAACCTTAACCGGATCCATCTCAAAACCTTTGCTGGAGATAATGTAGCCCAAAAAACTAATTCTCTGTACAGCGAACTCACATTTCTCCAGCTTAGCAAAAAGCGAATTGTCCATTAATAACTGTAATACCTCACGCACGCTCCGCCAATGAAACTCCAGATCTGGCGAATAAATCAAAATGTCATCCAAATACACAACCACATTTTTACCGATCAAAGGTCTAAGGATGTCATTAATCAGATTCTGAAAAAATGCAGGAGCATTAGTAAGACCAAAAGGCATAACCAGATTCTCAAAATGACCCACAGGAGTGTTAAAAGCAGTCTTCCATTCATCACCCTCCTTCATGCGCAACAGATTGTATGCCCCCTTAAGGTCAATTTTAGAGAACCACTTGGCCCCCAATAACTGGTTAAACAGATCAGGAATCAATGGCAGTGGGTAAGGATTGCGTACCGTAATTTTGTTAATCTCACGAAAATCCAGACAAGGACGTAAACCGCCGTCCTTTTTTTTTACAAAAAAAAATCCAACCGCCACAGGAGACTTAGAGGGCCTAATGTGACCGGCGGCCAAACTTGTCTGTATGTATTCCTCCAAAGCCTTCCTCTCAGGAATAGTAAGGTTAAATAAACGACTTTTAGGAAGAGTCGCTCCAGGGACAAATTCAATAGAACAATCATAGTCTCTATGGGGAGGCAAAACCTGCGATTCTTTCTCAGAAAAAACTCTCCAAAAATCCTGAATAGGTACAGGTAATTCTCCCCTATCCAAAGCTGCAATACGCCCGTTACAACACTTGTCATAACATTTATGGCTCCAGGATTTAATTTCACTGGTAGACCAATCCAGTACAGGATTGTGAAATTTTAACCAGGGCAAACCCAATATTACTGGAGAAGGCAAGTTATTCAACACTACCAAATCCAATTTCTCATGGTGAACACCATTAATAGTGAGAGGAAATTCACTGACCTTGAGAGTAATATTCTTCAAAGGGGAGCCATCCACAGAAACCACAGCAATGGGGGATGATAAAGGTTCAGGTTTTAAATTGAGTTTTTCCACGAATCCCCCATCAATAACATTCAGTGTAGACCCGCAATCAACAAACACCCGAAATTCCATTAATTTTTCCTGAGCAATCGTGGAAGCAGCTAAAAATATACCCTTGGAATTTAAACAGGCAATACGGGCGTGACTGACCATTTTTTTTTCTTTCTTCATACGAAGCTCACAGCCTTTAATCAAATGACCAGATTTCCCGCAATAGAAACACAAGCCTTCTGAAAAACGACGGTGTTTTTCTTGAGAGCGAGGTGCCACCGATCCAATCTCCATCGGTTCACCACTGTTAGTACACACATTCTCATAACCAGAAACTGACATAGCAGAGGATTTGCTCTCATTAACCCTAGCACGCAGTCTTCTGTCCACCCGTATAGCTAATTGCATAGCCTGTTGCAAATCCTCAGGTGTAGGATAAGCAATTAGCAGGTCTTTAACCTTTTCACTGAGCCCAGCAAGAAATAGACTTTTCAGAGCAGAATCGTTCCACCCTGTTTGAGTGGACCAACGACGAAAATGTGTACAATATTTTTCCATATTACCTGATCCTTGTTTTAAACGTCTCAACTCAGTCTCAGCTGATGCCACACGGTCAGGATCATCATATAATAGTCCTAAAGCAGAAAAAAAACTATCCACTGATCTGAAGCATGTATCACTAGGTTGCAAAGAAAAGGCCCACTCCTGAGGCTCTTTGCGCAAAAGTGACATTATGAACCCTACGCGCTGGGATTCATCCCCAGAGGACTTGGGTCTCAAACGAAAATACAATAAGCAAGCATTTTTAAATGAAAAAAATTCTCGATGTTCACCAAAAAATAAATCCGGCAAACATACCTTAGGCTCCAAGAAATATGCTCCAGGACAGTTACTCACGTGCTGACGGAGCTCGGCCACTTCCAGAGAGAGTCCCTGCAGGTGTTTAGCCAAATCCTGAACCGACACCATGATGGAACAAAAAGAAATCTTTCCTTAGAGAATTTACAGGCTGGACTTACTGTTATGTTCTGCTACCAAAGCTAAGGAAAGAGAGGAGATCTGTCCCTACTATAAGACTCAGCTGAATCCCTACGATGTAACAGGGAACCTGATCCTGCGATCAGACCTGCTAAAGTCCTAATCTAGTCTGTACGGAGACCTATAGATTTGGGGAGGGAATCCCTACAAGTACTAAGGACTGGGAGGAATATGGGACACCTCCTAACAGAAATAGTAGCAGACAGACGAACAAACAAAATAGATAGAACCTAGAGGTCCGTAGACCAAGCAAACTAACAGAGTTAGATACAGAGCACAGGCTAGCTAGAAAGTAGATATACAATGAAGTCCAGCAAAGCCAGAAGGGCGGAGCAGGATTAAATAGGCCAACAAGGTCATGTGACCAGCAAAGGAAAAAAAACCTAACAGCAAGGTTCTAACAACAGCTACTCACGTGTTGCTGGAGCTCGGCTACCTCAAGAGACAATCCCTGCAGGCGTTGAGCCAATTCCTGAACAGACACCATGCTGATCTCCGGATCTCTTTCCTTAGGATTTTTTTTTTTTTTTGGGCTGGACTTACTGTTATGATCTGCTACAAGAACTAAGGAAAGATAGAAAAACTGTCCCTACAATAGGACTAAGCTTATTCCCTACGATGCAGCGGGCAACCTGTTCCTTGTGAACAGACCCGCCTTCGTCCTCAACTAGTCTGAACGCAGACCTATAGATATAAGGGAGGGGTCCCTAAAAGTACTAAGGACTGGGACAAAATTGGACACCTCCTAGCAGAAGTTGTAGCGGAGCAAAAAAGACAAACAGACAAAAATACTTAGAGGTCCAAGGACCAAGCAAACTCTAGAGATAGGTACAAAGCACCTGGCTAGATTAAGAGTCAAAGTAACACTGAAGTCCAGCAAAGCCAGAAGGGCGGAGCTGGAATAAGTAGGCAGCAGGTCACGTGACGACAAAATAGAAACAAAACTAACAGGTGGGTTCTAACAAATATGTTTGGTTTTGATTGTTTTTAATAAAAAATTCAGTTTAACAACATTTTTTACCAAATCTACGGCTGTTGTGTCATTAACTATGAGAAATATCTGTGAAGTTAACTATTTGCTACATATTTAATATGACCTTGGCTGATCCATAAAACATGGATACTTCTCCTATTTAGGTTAATGTTTAATCACACCATAATGATCGTGTATCATTGAAAATTCTGCAGTTAAATAAGTTGTCCACTACTTTCACATTGATGCCCTATTTGCTGGATAGGACATCAATGTATGATCGGCCGGGGTCCTGCACTCGGCACCCCGCAGATCAGCTGTTATCGGTGCCGGCAGCGGTGGCTGCCGGCCAGAAGTGCTTACCTGCAGTGCTTGGCCGTCCATCTTTAGTGGCCACCGCGGCGTACTGCACATCCGCCTCCCATTGAATTGAATAGGAGGTGGATGTGCAGTAACAAGCGCCGGCCACTGCAACTTGACAGCCAAGCACCACAGGTAAGCACTTCCTGCCATTGGCCGCCGGCTCCGATAGCAGCTGGTTGGTGCACCCCGCACCCAGCATCCCAGCTGATCATAGATTGATGCTCTATCCTTTCAATGTAAAAGTAGTAGACAACCCCTTTAAATAAGTTTTCATTTAAAAAACAACATTATTTGAAATGATTATGCAATGCAATGTAAGTACATCAAAGGATTGATTTAATTAACTGTTGTGCAATAGATTAATTGTCTAACTGTTAAAGAGGTAAGGAATCATATATATGCCTTTCAGTGTTACCGTGCAAGATTTACTACTATGTACAGTACAGACCAAAAGTTTGGACACACCTTCTCATTTAAAGATTTTTCTGTATTTTCATGACTATGAAAACTGTACATTCACACTGAAGGTATCAAAACTATGAATTAACACATGTGGAATTATATATCAAGAGAATGCCAAGAGTGTGCAAAGCAGTCATCAAAGTAAAAGGTGGCTACTTTGAAGAACCTAGAATCTAAGACATATTTTCAGTTGTTTCACACTTTTTTGTTAAGTATATAATTCCACATGTGTTAATTCATAGTTTTGATGCCTTCAGTGTGAATGTACAATTTTCACTTTCATGAAAATACAAAAAAATCTTTAAATGAGGTGTGTCCAAACTTTTGGTCTGTACTGTATGTATTCTTTGAAAGGTGAATCTAAAATGTATAGCACTCACATGATTGTGTTATGTTAGGTGCACTTTGTCTGTCTAACCATATTTTTCAACACACCTGGAACTTATTTATATACATGTCATTAATGGTAAATAAATTGCATGACCAGGGCATACCCTGGCCGCGCCTGAACACTGCTATCGCCATTGAAATCTACAGTGTCAAAAGATTCCAGAGCCGCTTCTCTGACATTGTCTCATTAATGAAATTCAAAGCTGAAAGCAGACTGTGATAATCACTTTGAGGCCACTACACCACTATCAGTATTTGGTCAGTATTCAGTCAGCATTTTTTCTCAGGAGTGGGAGCCAAAACCAGGTGTGGAACAATCAGAGAAAAGGTATAATAGAAACAAGTGCACCAATTCTGCATTTATCACCCACTCCTGGTTTTGGCTTCCACTCCTGAGAAAAAATACTGACTGAATACTGACCAAATACTGATAGTGGGGCCGTGGACTGAATGAGGCCATTTTTCTTCTAATAAGGGCTCACTCTTATTTTTCTCGTCAAGAGCTATCCATGTTTTTCTAGCCTATTACTTATGATAGTCTATGGGGTGTTTCACGTGTCTGACTTTTTGCTTTGACTGAGAGGTCCACATAAAAGTGTGTGAACTTGTCTGATATTGATTCAAGTGTTAGATAAAGCTCACTAATACAAGTCTATGGATCCGTGCAAAAATCAGTTAGCCCTAGGATGCTATCCATTTGCTTTTCATTTTACGTGAGCAGTTTTATATGTGAAGCTTGAGAAACCTCCTTCAGGTTTTTTTTCTGATGGTAAAAAATCATGGAACTCTGACCAAACTCTGATGGTAAAAAAATGACGGAACTCTGACCGAACTCTGATGGTAAAAAAATGACAGAACTCTGACCGAACTCTGATGGTAAAAACTAACACACTGACCAAAATTTGATGATACTCTGATCAAAAGCACTAATAAAACTTTCTCTCATGAGAAAAGTACTGACATCTGATGAGTCAAAAGTCCGATTTACATAGAATACTGATAGAGGAAATGACAATTTGTGCACTTATTCTAAATCATTATCCAGTAAAAACATTTTCTCCGATCAAATGGCAGTCAAGCAATTGCTTATTTGTATCTTTGATGCAGATGCAGTATCTAAATCATTTTCGGTTGCAGCACACTCCTGTTGTATGAGATTGTCCCACATGGTACCAGGACCTAACCAGTTCCACTGTCCGGAGCCAAGTGGAAAATCCAAAAATACAAGTAGAACAGCATACATTTTTTTCTAATACAAAATTACATGCAAGTTCATTAGTACCCCAGTGTCATATAAAGGCAATGGTTCAGGCCTAAAACCTCTTTTTCAAGCCAAAGAATCTGGAAAACAAGACTTAAATCGCTGTGGGAGAAAATGTCTAAACAACTCCAGACACAGAACATTCTTCTGTTTGAAGCCATTTCTTTTACAACTATATTGAGTGTATGCCTATTCATTTAAACTAAAAATGTATATTGTGGATGTAGATCAAATATGTTTTTTTCATTCACGTCTTAAGCAGAATAAGACAAATGACTATTTTAAACCACTTCAAGCCTTCATTCAGGTGACTGTATTTCCCATGGAGCGCAGATGCATATTTGCATAGCGTGGTATAATAAACCTTTTACAAGAACATAATGTTTTTAACATCTGTTCCTGCCAGTCTCTATTTTGTGTAATTATTCTTTCTGTCATTCATGTGAAATTATTTTATATTTTAAGCTGTGATGATTGTATGTTTTAAATAATTTGGATAGGTGAAGATTTCAGTTAAACAGACAATTTCATGCAGGTTTGAACTGTAACCAATTTGTATAGTTAATAAATCAGTATATTCTTTGCTTATGTTTCACTTAAAAATATGTACTGTATTTATGTACTGGATTGCTGATTGTTAGAGGTCCTATGAGAGACACCTTGTGATCGGCTTATAATTGGGAGGATGTTTTTTAGGTTATGTTCACATGGAGTTTTTTATGCAGTTTTTCACAGAGATTCTGTGCCAAAATCCACATAAAAAAGGTTAAAATATGCTTGCAACAAACTTTCCATTTATTTGAATGAGAACAAGTGCTTATAATGCACTTTTCACATACATTTTACAGTTTTTTGAGCTCGTGTTATAAAAAAGCATCATGTAAGTTCGTTATTGTGTTTTCCACATGTATATTGTGGAAAAACGCATATTTTTGCTATGGTTTTTCTAACAGTCTTATGTGTTTTTATGTGCCAAAAACACTATTGTTACACTACAGAATATGAGTAAAAATGTATCAAAAACAACAACAAGACAGAGTCAGGAACCACATATCTTTTAGAAGTTGTTTTTATATATACATTTTTGAGCCAGAAAAAGCCACATAAAAAATATCAGTCATGTAACAGTTAATACAGACTTTTCAAATGCTCTAGGCTACGCTACATCACAGAGAAAATTATTAACTCCTAATTAAACAATAGAGAAATTGGAGTTTGGTTGCAGCAACAAGGCAACAACTGGTCTATGAATTCCTAAAATCGATCGCATAAAGAATGAATGGGTTGGAGGTCAAGCTTCTGACCTGCCACTCCATTTTGTAATTGGGAAAAAGTGCCCCATTGGGGATACAAATTCCCTGTTGTGACGCCTGGTGCTGGCAGTGGTATAACTTGAGACCGATTGGCCCCTGTGAAAAATTTGGACCTGGGCCCCCATCTGCATGTTCGACAGATGTATGGGCCATTGTAGCATTCTAAATCCTATAAAAACACACATGTCACCCACATTTAATAATGTCCCGCATTCTGTAATAATGTCCCTGATCCTGGTCCCTTCCTGAAATAATGTCCTCATTCTGAGCCCTTTCCTATAATAATGTCTCCCATCATGGGTCCCTTCCTCTAATAATATCCTCCGTCATGTACCCCTTCCTGTAATAAAGTTCCCATCATGGGCCCCTTCCTGTAATGATGTCCCCCATCCTGGGCCCCTTCCAGTAGTAATGGTCTCCATCTTAAGCCACTTCCTGGTATAATGTCAGCCATCCTGGGCCCTTCTCAGTAATAATCTCCCCCATCCTGCGCCCTTTCCATTAATAATGTCCTCCTTCCTGGGCCTTTTTGTGGTATAATGTCCCCCATCCTGTTTTGCTTCCTATAACAATGTCCCCCATCCTAGGGCCCTCCCAGTAATAATAGCCTCCATTCTGCCGCTCTTCTTCAGCATATTTTAAAAAATAAATAAACAAATCTTCTAACCATCCACTGCTCCCACGATGCATGGCATCCTCTTCTCCAGCTGGCACAGAGGCCAACTGCTAATGTCACAGCTATGCGGCGCTCTTGGTGGGCACATCGATGTCAGCTGCCAGCCTCTGATAGGACTGTAACATGTATTGCAGTGCAAGGAGCCGTCAGATCTCTAAACTAGAATACATTTCAGCTGAATGTGCATTCTTGGGCGCACATCCAGTTGAAATAAGTATTAGCAACGGTGGGCCTCCCTAACGCACAGGTCTGGTCTCGTTACGCCCTGGGTGCTGGTCTCAGCTGTGAGACCTCCACCAATCAGTAAGTTATAATTTGTTTTCACCAGACACATTTCCCATTTTACCAAGGTCTCATTCACACATCAGTTTAATTTCTGCATTTAAGAAAAAGTCGAATACTTTTTAATTATTGTGCTGATTGGAACTGTATGTCATTTTTGTCATCAATGGTTCACCTGTTTTTCGTATGCAAAAAATAATTTACAAGCTACTCCTACCAATTGGACAGTAAAAATGTTTTTAAAATGCAAAATGTTAGCCTACTGAAATGTATGTTCAGTAAATGCACTCAATACTTGGTCGGGGCTCCTTTTGCATCAATTACTGCATCAATGCGGCGTGGCATGGAGGCGATCAGCCTGTGGCACTGCTGAGGTGTTATGGAAGCCCAAGTTGCTTTGATAGCAGCCTTCAGCTCGTCTGCATTGTTGGGTCTCTCATCTTCCTCTTGACAATACCCCATAGATTTTCTATGGGGTTAAGGTCATGCGAGTTTGCGGCCAATCAAGCACAGTGATATTGCTGTTTTTAAACCAGGCATTGGTACTTTTGGCAGTGTGGACAGGAGCCAAGTCCTGCTGGAGAATGAAATTTCCATCTCCAAAAAGCTTGTCAGCAGAGGGAAGCATGAAGTGCTCTAAAATTTCCTGGTAGACGGCTCCGCTGACTTTGGTCTTGATAAAACACGGTGGACCTACACCAGCAGATGACATGGCTCCCCAAACCATCACTGATTGTGGAAACTTCACACTAGACCTCAAGCAGCTTGGATTGTGGCCTCTCCACTCTTCCTCCAGACTCTGGGACCTTGATTTCCAAATGAAATGCAAAATTTACTTTGCATTTACTTAATGTGTCAATGACTGCCTTCTGGACATCTGTCCAGTCAGCAGTCTTCCCCATGATTGTAGAGCCTACTGAAACAGATTAAGGGACCTTTTTAAACACTTAGGAAGCCTTTGCAGGTGTTTTTTGTTAATTATTCAAATTTACTGAGATAATGACTTTTGTGTTTTCATTGGCTGGAAGCCATAATCATCAACATTAACAGAAATAACCACTTGAAATAGATCACTCTATATAATATATAAGTTTCACTTTTTGTATTGAAGAACTGAAATAAATTAACTTCTTGATGATATTCTAATTTATTGAGATGCACCTGTATGTTAAAGCTTGCCATACACATGTGATGGCTGTCTGAAAAATTATGTTTTGGGCATTGCGCCTACAGCCACCTCAGCCGACTCTCCTATGCATAGGAGCACTAGTTTGGCTACGAAAATACTGCTGACTGACACATCAACTGGCGGCGTATTTCAGGGAGAACAGTGCAATCGTCAGTCTGAAATTGGATATGCAAGAATGGCATATCTTTTGTCCATCATTCAGCTGGTGCTTCCAGAAGGAGAGTTTTGTGAGGCTTTTTCTATAGGGAAAAAAACTGTGGATACACATAACCTTAGTCCAAATGCATGCTTTTTACACACATCAGAATCATTATTGTCTGGTTTAATGTAAACAGGGCATACTATCACAAACAATCTGTCAACATGGTGGTGTGGCGATGCCCAACCACATGATCCACTTGCCTTTACTGAAAGCATACTTCTTTGACAATAGAGCAGCTGTACCCATACTTATGTTTAAAAATAAATAAATTAATTCATTTTTTAATATCTTACATTTGCCATCTGGTGAAACCATTGAAACGAAAAGCATGTCATGTGTGTGGGGGAGGGGGCTTGATACTTTGGGAGATTTATCTGCATGGCTCTAGACAGATGGATATTTGTGGTTTGGTATTTTTACTAGTCCCTAAGCATGGCAGTGTTGATTTAGGCAATTTCTGTGCCTTCACTTTTCAGGTTTGTTGAGGTACATTCAGTGGGGGTTCCAACCTGGTTCACTTGTGCCATTAATTTACTTATTCTAACACACCCTTGCTGCTTTTGGTATGCTTGGAGGTTCATATCTAATTCACTTATGTGCACATCTATATACCAACAATTTGTGTATTAGTACAGTATCCTGCTATCCCCTTGTATATGCGCTAATACAATACAGCAATTTAACAGAAAATCAAAGCTATTCCATCTATGTTTTCTAGTAACTGTTTAACCAGTAGCTTAGCTACAGGGGGACTGGGAGGGGCAGTCGACCTGGGTCCACATGCATGGTGGGGTCCACCTGGAGCGACCTCCACGTATTACTATATTGGCGTGTACAGCATAAATTGGCCCCTAAACAAGTAATCATTTTTATAACTATGCTGGCAGCCCCTAATCATACGTGTATAAGAATCTCAGAAGATGACCACACTGTTACTGAAAAAAAATCTCTGTACAAAGATCAACACTGATATTACAGCATATAGTGACTAATAATGGTAGATACCAGTTTTGTAGAACATGTAAGATAAATCACTACAGTTATAAATAATGATTTACGGCTAACATTCTATCTAATTGAGTCTTTCACTTTTTTCATCTTTTACATTTTGCCCAGATCGCCATGACAACTTCTTCCAGTCATGACTCATCTGCAGGGATTACATCAAAGACACAGCTGACTTCTCACATTTCCAGCATCCTCTCAATCTATTCACAACATGCACATCATCTTACTGATATCCAATGCGGAGCCGCTGCTGCTGTATGTGCCCCTATTACTGCACCTACTGTGTGGTACAAAAAGAGTGCCCCACATAATAATGCCCACCACTGTACTCATTACAGAGTAAAATGCCTCATTTGTGCCCTCTAGATGGTAACATTGACCCCAAGAATGTATTAATGCCCTGTGCAAGTGCCCTAGAAAACAGTGCCCACATTTTGCCCCTAGAAAATAATAATACTTCTGTATGCTGCTTTGACAGTCACAATACCCTGAGTTCCCCTATAACAATAAGTGCCCAATTAAATTTTAATAATGTCCCTGGGTTCCCCCTATACAACACCACTATTCATAGTATGATGGACCCACAGTTCCCTTACTCATGTTCATGGCACACGTCCTGAATTTAATTGTCCTGATTTTAATTGTGCACCATTTTTTTTAGGAAAATTATCTGCTTGAAAAGGTGATGGTTATGGCCAGGAAAGTGTCTGCTTGTTTCAATGAATGTTAAATTTCAACAAATGCCCTCCAGGCTTAGCAAAAAGTAAAACAGTTTGCCACAATGCTGCCTGATTTGCAACGTCAAAACCCGCTGAGGTTCAACATTGCATATGTTGGAGAACAAGCAGCGTAAAGTATTGACTGACTTTCATGCAGCAGCCAAACTGAAGCATGGGTTCTTATGGTATTCGCAATTAGCTGCTGTACAAGGTGGTGATTGCTTAAGTCCTTTGAAGAGGCTACAAAATTGATCAGTAGGGTCAACTCTGGAATCAGCTGTGTCATACCTCTCATTTATCCTGGAAAAAATACTCATCAGAATGCAAAAGCGTGTGGAGGAAGAACATGGAGATATATCTGTGTCATTACCATCCAGTGAGTTTGATATCAGTGTTGTGAAAAATATTTCAGAACATTATAAGATATGAACTGCAAAAATATATTTAAGAGAACAATATAACTGACAACCAGGATGGTTTCATGAAAGATAAGTTGTGTCTAAGAAACATGCTGGATTTCTATTAGGAAATAAGTGCAAATATGGATGTTGATCATGCAGCTGATGTGATATATGTTGACTTTGCAAAGGTATTTGATACAGTACCATACGCGAGGCTTGTGCTGACACTTCAGAAGCAAGGATTAAGGGACACTATATGCACATGGGTTAAAAATTAGTTAAGGGACATGAAACAAAGAGTTGTTGTAAATGATATTTTCTCTAAATGGGCTAACATCAGTATAAAAAGAGAGATAACATCCTGTTATTCCAATGTATTATTCCAACGTATTATTTTCCCTCTATAAATCACTTATAAGGCCAAATCTTGAATATGTATGGCAATGTAATTTACATTTAAGAATAAATGTGTGGTCAAAACAAAGAACTATTATAAGAATTATTCCTGCCTATGAACATACAAAGGACAAGGGGACATTCATTGCGTGTGAAGGATAAAAAATTCCGGTGGATAAATAGGAAAGCATTCTTCACATTTAGAGTAGTCAAACTGTGGAATACCCTACCACAAAAGGAAGCAATAGCAGATAATATATTAGCATTTAAAAAGGGGCTACATGCTTTTCTTGAAACAAATGGTTTTGTGGGTTATAAGTAATCTAGCGATAAAGAATGTATAACTGTAGAAAATGGTTGAATTGACCTTGATAGAACTAAGTAATTTTTCATCCTATAAATATGTAACTATGTAACCTCAACTTTCAAATGTTCATGGCCGACCTATGTCTTTTGGGGACCCTCAAAGTGTATGATATATACTGCAGGGTGGGGAGATGGAGGAGGAGCTGCAGTAGGTGAATATGGAGGAGGACATTGAGTTGGCACAGGCAGGGGATGAGGAAGGCAATGAAAGTGAGAGCAAAAATAATGATGATGACTAGATAGCCATGACAACCAACTGCAGTGGGGTGAGGAAAGTTAAACAACGGGCCCTCGGTCATGCTGGTAAGAATGGCAAGTTGTGTCCTGAAGTGCTTGTGGAATGACAGGTGTATAACTACCATCAAGCAATTGGATGACTATTGGATAGCCATGCAAAGAGAACCTTTTTATAAAAGCAAAATGGGGGAAATTTTTCCATCTTCGGAAAGAAAATCCAAATTGTCTTATTACCAGGATAAGCTATGCTACCTTTTCGGCATATGTCAGATGACTGCATGACTGATCAGCTGACTATGCTCCACTTCTTACAGGCCCATCGCTCCCCTGCCTTTGCCAGCATTAGAGCTAAAGCAAGTAGCTGAGGCAGAAATAGCTGCAGCAAATTTTACAACCATAAACACTTTGGTTCAGTTATACCTACACTGTGTCCTTTCTCAGGTGGATACCCTGAGCCCCAATCCCACAGACTTCTGGCTCAGTAGACTGGACCAGCCGCAAGAACTGGCCCAGTTTGCTGTGGGTGCACAGTCATGTCTACCCTCCTATACAATGTCAGATAGAGTAATCAGCATTGTGGGTGGCTTTGTCACAACCAAGTGGACAAAGTTTTGCGCAACAAGTGTGGAAAACCATATATTTATCAAAAGAAATCAGATGGAGATCTACTCCCTGTTGGTCATGTCATCAATACTTTAGTACTGCTGCTGGCCCTATATAGCCAGACCTCTCCTTGCCTGCTTCACCCTATTTCTCTACCATGTGACTTTTACAGCTGACACTGCACAGCCATGCCAGCCAAACATCTCCTGGTTGCCCATTGTGTTTCAACGTAGTGCTAGATTGTACTGCTGCTACAGAGACTACCATTGCTGGCCCTACACTGGCGGACACCTCCTTGCCTACCCTGTCTTATTTTTATTTTATTGTGCAGCTACAAATTTATTCTGCAGCAGACCAACTACCTCAAACATACAGATAATGTCATTAAACTTCAGTTAGTCGGGCCAAAATACTTACACTATTAGTCACGCAACTCGCTGTGGCACGTGTAGTTGACACACTGTCTTGTGATATACTGAGGAAAGAGGAGCGCCCAAGCTAGGAAGCCACCAAAGTGGACAGTTAGCTAACTTCCATACATGCAGAAATATAACGAAAACAAACTTGCTTGGGGTCCAATGGACCATACACTACTAATTAAAGTTAAGAACTATCTTGAGCATAAAGAAGAACTAGGAATCCTGAAGGTAATGACATGACCCCCATAAGGCCTTGAACTCAGCATCATCAACCTTACATCCACAGAAGATCTGTAGTAAGTTCTCTAAGATGTTTGGAACAACCTTTCTGCCAAGTTCCATCAAAAGCTGTGTGCAAATTTACCTAGAAGAGTTGATGCTTATTGCTTAATACCAATTATTCATTTGATTTTGATTTTTGTTTTGTTCATTTACTTTGCGTTTTACGACTTCATGAATATGAACAGTTAACATTCATATTTTTTAAAACATTTTTACTTTGCAGCATTTCTTCCACATCTATCTAAAACTATATCACTATATTTCATATTTTTGTTCTTTATGTTGTGAACTTTTTTTGCCCATAATACAACCAACAATGCAAAAACAGAAAAAGAATCACAAGCTCTTAGTTTCTTAAGTGCTTGTGCTAAACTATGCACTTCTGCGAACTCTCACTTCATTGCAAAACCTTGGTCCCTAACTCAGATAAACATTGTTGTTGTTTTTTCTTTTTAAAGTCCAGAAAACCCACTTTATATGTGAAATCATAATTGAAATGTTATGTGTTTGATTTACATTTTTTTATGCACTGTTTTGTCAAAGTGACAGTTATATTTTCCTGGAATTTATCAATTAAAATTTAACAAAACCCACTGCAGAACAGCAGCCCAAACGAAATATCTAAATACTGCCTGAACCAAACATATGGACGGAAAAAATCGAAAGCTCTGTATAGTACTAGTGTATGTCTTCATATTTGGTTTTTCCAGTAGTTCAGATGAATATTTAATTTACCAAAAAGATAAAAATAAAATCACAATTTAAATACTTCCTGCAAAACAACAAGAACATAAATTATTTTTACAAATTAACTTTATATTTTTTTATATCCAAGTAATATCTGAACAATCGTGAATAATAAATATACATCTGGTATTGGAGTCGGGAACATCTAACATGAGGTAATGTAAGCCAGTTCTGATAAGTTTCATGTCAGGTATAAAATGTCAGGGTCAGGCATTTTTCCTAAAACTAATATGATTCTACTCTTTTTCTGTGATATCTGATTATGTCTTAAACTAGAAGCTATAGGAGTAAATTGTGCCATTCTCCTTCCATCTGTTCACAGGTCTTGACTCACAACTGATGACACATCACATAGATAGAGAGCAAATGACTCTCACTGCACTGCTGTGAAATTAATTTTTCTATTTCCTGTCATTTATATAACTTAATACTGATTTTATATGTGACTAAGTATTCATAGTTTTGGATGATGGAGCTGAATTCATACGAAGGTAACATGCATTATCATCATCCAGAGGATTTTTTATATGTTATTCATGAGACATCATTTCTTGATCCTATTAAAAGCAGACGCTTAGGCTTTGGCTACGTTGCATGTCGTGCAGCTGTAAATTGGCGTGGGGCGGTAGCCGCAGGCAAGGCAGTCGACTTCAGCAGGTTACATGAAAGTGTGGGTCCTGGCTGGGTGTATGGACTTGTGCTGTAAGGGCCTTACGTCCGTGCAGGCCGCATATAGCTGGTGTTGTGGGCTTGCCAGGACCAGATGTTTTATAGTTAAATGAGGGAGACCACCATTCAAAAATAAACTCTTTACTGAACAGTAACTTGGTAAGGGTTATATACAAGGGATAGCGTGTACAAAGTAATATGGACTCTTCATTTACAGTATGAAGCATTTTCCACACAGTATCCTTCCTCCGTAGTATACTCCAGGGCTTTCAAGGCACACTGTTTCTCCCTACTTCACCACAACCAAGCTTTAATGCTATAGTCCTGATTCACAAGTCTCCTTTACTTGCTCTGCGATTTCGCATCCTATTTCTCCCGCTACTGGCGCCCTGGATCTCCTACTTGGGACCCTTCACTAGTCTCGGTCTCTCAGACCTGTGAAGACCCATTATCTTTTGTGTTTTAAACTCCAAGTCTTGGGGCTAGGTGTCCTCTCCTAGGACCCATCTCCGGAAGGCCATTCTGCTTCTTTCTGTAACTTTTCTTCAGGATCACACTATCCCTCACATTTAATCTCCTATCACTCAGGGTCACTTCAAACCCTCACCTGCTTCCCAACAGGAAGGAGTCACTTTCTTAAGACTATACCCTCCCACGTTGGGCTAGTCCCAAACATTAACTCCTAACTCACCCTATCTACATCCCTATACATTATACTACCCATCTTATAACACTATGCATTACATTATACTAATGATACCTATCATATTCTGTACACTACAATTCACATGACGCAATATATACAAAAGACACAAGACATAATAAACAACATTGATGCGATTGGTGTCTTCAGGGGTGGAAACACAACAGCACTGTCCATCACCCTTATACAGCAAAAGATTACTACGTGTAGCTGCTATATCCCAGTGCATTACAAGTGAATGAGTTTGCATTGTGACCCGAAGGGTACCTGTTGGATGCTTCGCAACTTATTTAACTTGATGCAGTACCCTCAGGGCCCCAATGTGACCCCATTCACTTATATTGTGCTACAATGTAGCAGCAACACCTAGTTATCTTTAGCAGCATGACATATGCCAATGCCAAAGTTGTGATGTAGCCCTAGCCTTATCTTTATCTGTGATAGAGGAAACAGCAGACATGAATTATTAGCACATAACCAATCATTATTTTTGATGATAAATGTGACCAGTCATTAGTATATTATTTTCTTACTAATTTCTTACAAATTTGGTCAATGTATGTGGTATAAAATAATAGATTTTTGTCAAAGCATAACAAACCTATAATTTAAACATTGAAATATGTATTATGTGACAAAGTCATTGGCAGTGTGTCGGAAGGGAGATATATTTCACTATTAGCTTCAGTGATGTGAAACATGGGAGTTTCTCCTGCACATTAGGTGTAGAGAGGGTTAACAAGACAGGTTTACAAGGGCATGTTTTTAGTGGCTGGTGAAGTGGAGGGCGGGAAGCCATCCATCATATCTCTAATCCAGGGAGTGGTCTGGGTTTTAAATAGCCAGCCTTTACTCTCAGGTGTGGTCAGTGTTTGAAGAAACCTGCTCCAGAGAGGAGTTTGCACATGTTGTGCTGACCCGTGTGTGTCTAATCCTGAGCGGCCGGCCCCCGGCCGATATACGGACTGTGCTGCAACTTTGTATTTTGTTTTGTCAGTTTTAGCTGTGTTTTTCTTTATGGACTCCAGGGTAGTTTATGACGCCTAATAAACTAACCTGAAATTTAAAGAGACAGTGTCCTTTGTCTACCTCCGCATACAGCCAAGCAATTCGCTATACCACAAGAGTTATGTGAAGGACATCTCACAACATTTATTTTAATAACTATATTTGCTTTTCATTATAAAATTAAAGTACAACCCCAAATCCAAGAAACTTGGGATACTGTGTAAAGTGTTAAGGAAACATGAATTCATTTATTTGGAAAATCTCTTATACTGTAGTCATTTTTTTATTCACAGCAGAACATAAAACACACATCATCAAAAGCTGAAAGTTAGACATTTTTTCCATTTCATTTGAAAACGTTAACTTATTGAGACATTGATTGCAGCAACACATCTAAAAAAATGTTGGGACAGGGTAAGAGAGTGCTTGAAGATTAAGTGGTACTAATAAAAAACTGCTGCAGGATCAGTTTTCAACTAAGTGACATGAGTATAGAAAGAGCATGACAGAAAGGCAGAGTCTCACAGAAGCAAAGAAGGTCAGAAGTTCACCAGTCTTTGAACAATTGTGTTTAAAATTTGTGGAACAATTTAAAAAAAAATGTTCCTCAATGTAAAATTGCAAAGACTTTCAAAATCCCATCAACTTTAGCACATAATATCTTCAAAAGTTGCATAGATTCTGGATGAATCCATGTGCACAAGGGACAAAGTCAACGGTTAATACTGGATGGTCATGATTTATGAACCCTCAGGTGGCACTGCATTAAAATAATATGAGTCATGTGTGCAAATCCCTGCATGGGCTCAGGAATATTTTCAGAAATCATTTTCTATGAACACAGTTCTACATACAATTCACTAATTCAAATTCAAGTTAGAGGTCTATCATGCAAAGAAGAAGCCATATATCAACACAATTCAGAAATGCTGCCTTCTTTTCAGGGCCAAAGCTCATTTATATTTGTCTAAGGCCAAATGGAAAAAATGTTCTGTGGTCAGATGAATCAAAATTTGAAATTCGTTATGGAAACCATGGATGTCATGTCCTGCAGACTCAATATAAGAGAGACCATCCAATTTGTTATCAGCACACAGTTCATAAGCCTGCATTTCTGATAATATGGAGTGGCATTAGTGTCTATGCCATTGGCAGCCTACACGTCTTGAAAGGCACAATAATATGTAGGTTTTAGAATCACATACACATGTGGTCAAAATTGTTGGTACCCCTCGTTTAATGAAAGAAAAACACACAATGGTCACAGAAATAACTTGAATCTGACAAAAGTAATAATAAATTAAAAATCTCTGGAAATGAACAAATGAAAGTCAGACATTGCTTTTCAACCCTGCTACCACAGAGTTATTAAAAAAATTAAACTCATGAAATAGGCCTGGACAGAAATGATGGTACCCCTGAAAATAATGTGACAAAAGGGACATGTTAAATCAAGTTGTGTCCACTAATTAGCATCACAGGTGTCTACAATCTTGTAATCATTCAGTGGGCCTGTATATAGGGCTACAGATACTCACTGTGCTATTTGGTGACATGGTGTGTACCATACTCAACATGGACCAGAGGAAGCAAAGGAAAGAGTTGTCTCATGAGATTAGAAAGAAAATTACAGACAAGCATGTTAAAGGTAAAGGTTATAAGACCATCTCCAAGCAGCTTGATGTTCCTGTGACTACAGTTGCACATATTATTCAGAAATGTAATATCCATGGGACTGTAGCCAACCTCCCCGGACGTGGCCGCAGGAAGAAAATTGATAACAAATCAAAGAGACGGATAATACGAATGGTTCTAAAAGAGCCCAGGATAACCTCTAAAGAGATTAAAGGTGAACTTCAAGCTCAAGGAACATCAATGTCAGATCCACCATCCATCATTGTTTGATCCAAAGTGGACTTTATGGGAGACGACCAAGGAGGACACCATTGTTGAAAAAAAATCATAAAAAAGCCAGACTGGAATTTGCCAAACTACATGTTGACAAGCCACAAAGCTTCTGGGAGAATGTCCTATGGACAGATGAGACAAAAATGGAAGTTTTTGGCAAGGCACATCAGCTCTATGTTTACAGATGGAAAAATGAAGCATATCAAGAAAAGAACACTGTCCCTACTGCGAAACATGAAGGAGTATCTGTTATTTTCTGGGGCTGCTTTTCTGCATCTGGCACAGGGTGTCTTGAATCTATGCAGGGTACAATGAAATGTCAAGACTATCAAGGGATTCTAGAGAGAAATGTGCTGGCCAGTGTCAGAAAGCTTGGTCTCAGTTGCACGACATGGGTCTTGCAACACGATAATGACCCAAAACACACAGATGAAAACACCCAAGAATGGCTAAGAGGAAATCATTGGACTATTCTGAAGTGGCCTTCTATGAGCCCTGACCTAAATCCTATTGAGCATCTTTGGAAAGAGCTGACACATGCCGTCTGGAAAAGGCAACCTTCAAACACGAGACAACTGGAGCAGTTTGCTCATGAGGAGTGGGCCAAAATACCTGTCGAGAGGTGCAGAAATCTCATTGACAGTTACAGGAATTGTTTGATTGCAGTGATTGCCTCAGAAGGTTGTTCATGAAAATATTAAGTTAAGGGTACCATCATTTCTGTCCAGGCCTATTTCATGAGTTTATTTTTTTTTTAAATTCTGTGGAAGCAGGGTTGAAAAGCAATGTCTGACTTTCATTTGTTCATTTTCATAGATTTTTAATTTATTATTATTTTTGTCAGATTCAAGTTATTTCTGTGACCATTGTGGGTTTTTCTTTCATTAACCGGTTCAGGACCGCCCACTGTACATAAACGTCGGCGCTGCCTGGGCTCTGTGCAGCGCCGACGTTTAAAAATGGTGGGTGGTCCCGCAGCCCTCAGAACCCCCAGGGTCCTGCAAGTGCTGCAGTTCCAGTGCAGAGCGATAGCTCTGACAGGGGACATCATCGGGACCTGATTGGATCAGGTCCCAATGATGTTAACCCTTTGCTTTCTTCTATATGCCGCGATCTATAGTGATCGCGGCATACAGAAGATAGTGAGAGGAGAGGGGGTCGTCAACTTACCTCTCCGACGGCCCCCTGATTTCTTCCAGGACCTGCTGTTGTTATTGCAGCTGGAGGTAACATGACCGCCTCCAGATCTGCCATATATGGTGTCCTGCTGAGCTCAGCCCTGCAGCTGAGTCCAACAGGAGACACTGACTGTGAAACAGTCAGAAAAGATGTCATGCCATGTAATACATGTCTATTACATTGCATGAGATCAGTGATTAGAAAAATAAAAATTAATGTCCCATACAGGGACTAAGTAAAATTGTAAAAAAAAAAAGTCTAAAAAATGTTTTCAAACTATTTAAATAAATCACAAAATAAATAAAAAAAAATAAATAAAATATTAAACCAATAAATCCATATATTTATGCAAAAAACAAAAAAAGTACACATATTTGGTATCGCCACGTCTGAAACAACCCGATCTATAAAACTGTTACACTAATTAACTCTTTCTGGGCACACCGTAATAAAAATAAATAAAAAACGGAGCAAAAAACTATGCTTTTTTCATCATATCGCCACAAAAAGTGGAAAAAAATGCGATCAAAAAGCAAAATGGAAATAAAAATGGTACCGCTGAAAACGTCATCTTGTTCCGCGAAAAAAAAAGCCGCCATACAGCTCCATCAGTCGAAAAATAAAAAAGTTATAGCTCTCAGAATAAAGCGATGCAAAAAAAATATTTTTTCTATAATATTCTTTTATTGCGTAAAAGCGCCAAAACATAAAAATATATATAGTAAGTGTTGTATTGCTGTAAACGTACTCACCCAAAGAATAATGCCGCCTTATCACTTTTACCACACGCAGAACGGCATAAAAAAAAAACTCAAAAAACAATTCCTGAATTGTTGGTTTTTGTTAATTTTACCTCCCAAAAAACGGAATAGAAAGCGATCAAAAAATGTCATGTACCCAAAAATGGTACCAATAAAAATGTCAACTCATCCCGCAAAAAACAAGCCATCACATGACTCTGTCGGCCGAAATATGGAAAAATTATAGCTCTCAAAATATGGCGATGCAAAAACTAGATTTTGCAAAAAAAAGCGTCTCTTAGTGTGTGACAGCTGTCAATCATAAAAACCCGATATAAATCTGGTATGTCTGTAATCGCACCGACCCGAAATATAAAGTAATCTCATCACTTATACCGCACGAGGAATGGCGTAAAAAATAAATAAAACCAATTCTTCACCTGCTACTGATTTGTTTATTATGTCTCCCAAAGATCGCAGTAAGGCTCTGCTCACATTTATCCTGCGCTCTGCGCTGAGCGCTTACACCAGAGTTTCCGTGTAAATCTCTAAAATACGTGATTCAGACAGAACCCATGACGGAAGATTCCCTGTAATGAGGCAGATATAGGCCACTGTGGATGCCGTCTGGCCTGCGATCCCACGGTGTCAGTTTTTTTAGGCGTGCATAAAAGTGCGGTTCGCCACAGTTTTGTGCACTTCTGAAAAAAGGACACCGCTAAACAGAGGCAAGACGGAGTCCAGAGTAACTCTGCTGCCTCATTACAGTGAATGGATCCCGCAGGGGTTTCATCTGAATTACATCACTTGGAAATTTAGATGGAAACCCCGATGTAAGTGCTCAGCCTAGAGCGCCGGATAAATGTTATGTAAAATGTTCCCAATAAAAGCTTCAACTCAGTCCTCAAAAAAAGCTAGTCACTACTCAGGTCCGTCATCTGTTAAAAATATTCCAAGTTACTGGTAGCAGAAAGGCTCTGGAAAAGCGAAATGGCCCTTGCCCCCCAAAAGAAATTCAGAAAATTTTGTGCTCCCAAATCCAAATGCCTATTCTACAATAATTTGTTCTCCAATTGTCAAATAGTGCTCCGTCCCTCCCAGATCTCGCCGTATGGCTAAGCGGTACGATACAGTCACATATGGGGTATTGCCACTTTTAGAAGAAATTGCGTGACACATTTCGGCACCAATTTTACCCATTGCCCTGTGTGAAAATGTAAAATCTGAGGGTAAAACTTTTTTTGCGGTAAAAATATAATTATGTTTTTTTCACTGCCCAATGGTATAAATTTAAAAATTTAAAAATACTCACTACTTCCCTAGATGAATTCCTTGAGAGGTGTAGTTTACAAAATGGGGTCACTTGTGGGGGTTTCTGCTGTTTCGGCATGTCAGCGACTCTTCAAATGTGACATGGTGTCTGCAACCTATCCCAGCCAACATAGCGCTCCTTTCTCTTTCAAACCCTGCCGTACACCAAAGCAGTGGTTTTCCCCCACATATTGGGTATAGGCGTACTCAGGAGAAATTGCACAACAAATTTCATGGTGCAATTTCTCCTGTTATCCTTATGATAATGCAAAATTGGGGAATGAAAAACATTTTTTGTGGGAAAAATGTGAAAATTTTATTTTTATGGCTCAATGTTATAAACTTCTGTGAAGCACCTGGGGGTGCAAGGTGCTCACCACACATCTAGATAAGTTCCCTAAGGGGTCTATTTTCCAAAATGGTGTCACTTGTGGGGGGTTTCCACTGTTTAGGCACATTAGGGGCTCCCCAAATGCGACTTGGCGTCCGCTAATTATTCAAACAAATTTTACATTCAAAAAGTCAAATGGCGCTCCTTCCCTTCCGAACCCTGCAGTGTACCCAAATAGTAGTTTTCCCCCACATATGGGGTATCGTCTTACTCAGTAGAAATTGCACAACAAATTTCATGGTGCAATTTCTCCTGTTATCCTTATGATAATGCAAAATTAGGGAATAAAAAATATTTTTTGTGGGAAAAATGTGAAAATTTTATTTTTACGGCTCAATATTATAAACTTCTGTGAAGCACCTGGGGGTGCAAGGTGCTCACCACACATCTAGATAAGTTCCCTAAGGGGTCTAGTTTCCAAAATTGTGTCACTTGTGGGGGGTTTCCACTGTTTAGGCACATCAGGGGCTCCCCAAATGCAACATGGCGTACGCTAATTATTCAAGAAAATTTTACATTCAAAAAGTCACCTGGCGCTCCTTCCCTTCCAAACCCTGTCGTGCGCCCAAACAGTGGTTTGCCTCCACATATGGGGTATCAGCGTGTTCAGGAGAAATTGCACAACAAATTTCATGGTGCAAATTATTCTATTACCCTTATGATAATGCAAAATTAAGGGATGAAATACGTTTTTGTGGGAAAAATGTGAAAATTCTATTTTTACAGCTCAATATTATAAACTTCTGTGAAGCACCTTGGGGTTCAAGGTGCTCACCACACATCTGGATAAGTTCCCTAAGGGGTCTAGTTTCCAAAATGGTGTCACTTATGGGGGGTTTCCACTGTTTAGGCACATCAGGAGCTCTCCAAACGCAACATGGCATCTGCTAATTATTCAAACAAATTTTACATTCAAAAAGTCTAATGGCGCTCCTTCCCTTCCGAACCCTGCAGTGCGCCCAAACAGTGGTTTTCCCTCACATATAGGGTATCAGCGCGCTCATGAGAAATTGCACTACAAATTATGTATTCCATTTTTTCCTGTTACCCTTGTGAAAATAAAAAAATTGGGTCTAAAGTAACATTTTTGTGAAAAAAAGTTAAATGTTCATTGTTTTCTTCCACATTCCAAAAATTCCCGTGAAACACCTGAAGGGTTAATAAACTTCTTGAATGTTGTTTTGAGCACCTTGAGGGGTGCAGTTTTAGCTTCCTAACAAAAAAAATTTTGGTTCCAAAATTGTGCTGATGTAAATTAGACATGTGGAAAATGTTATTTATTAACTATTTTGTGTGACATATCTCTCTGATTTAAGAGCATGACAATTCAAAGTTTGGAAATTGCAAAATTTTCAAAATTTTCGCCAAATTTCTGATTTTTTCACCAATAAACGCAAGTGATATCGAAGAAATTTTACCACTATCATGAAGTACAATATGTCACGAAAAAACATTCTCAGAATCAGGGGAGTCCGTTGAAGCGTTCCAGAGTAATTACTTCATAAAGTGACAGTGGTCAGAATTGAAAAAATTGGCCCGGTCACGAAGGCAAAAACAGGCTCTGGCTCGAAGTGGTTAAACGAGGGGTACCAACAATTTAGATCACGTGTGTATGCTTCCATCCAGACAACGTTTAAGTCAGGGAAGGCTTTGCATATTTAGCGAGACAATGCTAAACCACATACTGCATCCATCACAACAGCATGGCTTCACAGATGAAGAGTTCGGGTGATGAACTGGTCTCTTTCAGTAAAGATCTTTCACCAATTAAAAACATTTGTCGCATTATGAAACGAAAAACTCAGCTAAGAAGATCCTGGACTACTGATTAGCTAGAATCCTACATCAGACAAGATTAGGACAACATTCATCTCCCAAAACTTCAGCAATTGGTCTTCTCACTTCACAGATATTTACAGACTTTTGTAAAATGAAGAGGGAATGCTACACAATGGTAGACACGGCCCTGCCTCATCATTTTTAAGATGTGTTGCTGCCATAAATTTTTAAATGAGTTACTATTTTCAAATGAAATGGAAAAATGTCTAACATTCAGCTTCTGATCTTTGTCTATGTTTGGTAGTGAATAAATTATGACTATAAGAGATTTCCAAATCATTTTATTCGCATACTCTTCACTTGGATATACGGTAGATGTGAAACATTAACCAGTCGCTGACATGTACAGGCCTGAAGTCTCCACACTTGTGAATTTAAGACAGTAACCTGGGATTAGCATAAGGTCATTAAAGGGGTTTTCCGGTCAAAACTGATAAGTCTGCAGTCACTCCGTGTGACTGCAGACTTATGAATCCACCCAGTGCAGGCACTGTGTGATGCGGGGATTTTTCCGGTATGAGACCCGGGACTGGAGGTATGAAGCCCAGGCCTGTAGTGGATAATGGGTCAGAGTTCATCTCTACAGGCCTGGGCTTCTGGCCACGAGCAGACCCCGAAGTTAACTATGCATGTGCAGTGACCTCTGGGCCTGCAGTCAGAAGTCACAGCTTGGCATTGGCTCTAGGCTGGGCCTTCCTGCTATGAGTAGTCCCTGGAGCATGCGTAGTGAATTTCAGGGCCTGCTCACGGCTGGAAGTCCCAGCCTAAAGTGAACATCAGACCAGAGATGTGGTGTGATAGAGGCATGGACAGAGGCTGTCCCTACTGCAATCTGCCCACTGTCCAGTCTTCTGTGCCTCTGACTGGACATAGGGCAAAGAGATGAGTGGTGATTTGAGTATAAATATATATATATTTTTTTTACATCTTACCTTTATTATGCTCAGGGGTCTGGAGAGATTCTAGAGCACAATAAGGGATATTAAATTGGTGGAGAATAATGCGCGATGGAGGTGGGGAGGACCGGACAGTGGGCAGGAAGCAACAGGAGTGGCCGGAGAGGTGAGTGGTGAGTATAAATACATATATTTTATTTTTTTACATTTATTATGCTTTGGGGATGGGGAGCAACCCCAGAGCTCGATAAGGGACATTAAATTTAAATTTCTTTTGAAAATCTGCACAGACAGACAATTTTGTATATTGCCTGATCCACTCATCTCTACTTTTAACAGAACTTTTTAAAAATATTATTTAATTAGTTTCCTTTTCATTTCTTCCTTTAAACTTCTCATGTAATATTTCACTTTGAAATATCAATCAATTTAAACACTTCCTACCTTTATTAAAGGACTCACTTATCGATCACTTGGCTTCATCCTTTATTGATTCTTCTATCTAGTTCACTTTATACCGTATATTTTGCTATATGAGTTTCAATTTCTTACTTGAGTTCAGTACCACACAATGTTATGCTCCTTCACTCCTAGCTTTGTTTTGTCATATGGCTGTAATGAGCGCAGCTGCTTATCACTAGGGACCTCAAACCCTGTAATCCAAGAAGTAAAACAATAATACATACAATTTACCGTGTGCAAAAAAATTTTACACTGACAAGCAAAAGAGTATCAATATTTTGAACTTTTCACTTTCAGGCTCCATATTTCATCATCCACTACTGCTTTGAATGTGAGACTATCATCATTTTATAAACAATCATCTATTCAGCATATGATTAGTTATGTAGACTCTTGTCATGTCACTGCATTGTTACTGTTTTGCTCCTAAAAATCTAAATATTATTTTTTAGTTAGTATTTTGTAAATCCACCTTTGGCTTTCAACACTGCCCAAATCCTTCTGGGCATGCTCTCGATCAGATTTAAGCATGTCTCAACCGAAATCTGATCCCAAGTCTCTTCTACACATTCCCAAAGTTGGTGCATACTGGTCGACTCACTTGAGTAGGTATACAGAGTTTTCTTCAATCCAGCATGTGTACTTCATTGTCATTGAACCATTTCTTCACCAATCTCGATGTATGCTTCAGGTCGTTGTCCTGATGGAACACTATGTCATCCTTTTCATACCCATAGTACTCGAGTGTATGAAGTAACTCCTCTTGTAGAATACTCACATATAGCTCAGCATTGAGACCACCATCGATCCTGGTCAAGTACAGTTATATGAAAAAGTTTGGGCACCCCTATTAATCTTAAGCTTAATGTTTTATAAAAATTGGTGTTTTTGCAACAGCTATTTCAGTTTGATATATGTAATAACTGTTGGACACAGTAATGTTTCTGCCTTGAAATGAGGTTTATTGTACTAACAGAAAATGTGCAATCTGCATTCAAACAAAATTTGACAGGTGCATAAGTATGGGCACCCTTATCATTTTCTTGTTTTAAATACTCCTACCTACTTTTTACTGACTTACTAAAGCACTTTTTTTGGTTTTGTAACCTCATTGAGCTTTGAACTTCATAGCCAGGTGTATGCAATCATGAGAAAAGCTACTTAAAGTGGCCACTTGCAAGTAGTTCTCCTGTTTGAATCTCCTCTGAAGAGTGGCATCATTGGCTCCTCAAAAAAACTGTCAAATGATCTGAAAACAAAGATTATTCAACATAGTTGTTCAGGGGAAGGATACAAAAAGCTGTCTCAGAGATTTAACCTGTCAGTTTCCACTGTGAGGAACATAGTAAGGAAATGGAAGAACACAGGGACAGTTCTTGTTAAGGCCAGAAGTGGCAGGCCAAGAAAAACATCAGAAAGGCAGAGAAGAAGAATGGTGAGATCAGTCAAGGACAATCCTCAGACCACCTCCAGAGAGCTGCAGCATCAACTTGCTGCAGATGCTGTCACTGTGCATCGGTCAACTATACAACGCACTTTGCACAAGGAGAAGCTGTATGGGAGAGTGATGCGAAAGAAGCCGTTTCTGCAAGCATGCCACAAACAGAGTCGGCTGAGGTATGCAAAAGCACATTTGGAGAAGCCAATTTCTTTTTGGAAGAAGGTCCTGTGGACTGATGAAACCAAGATTGAGTTGTTTGGTCATATAAAAAGGCGTTATGCATGGCGGCAAAAAAACAAAGCATTCCAAGAAAAACACTTGCTACCCACAGTAAAATTTGGTGGAGGTTCCATCATGCTTTGGGGCTGTGTGGCCAATGCCGGCACCGGGAATCTTGTTAAAGTTGAGGGACGCATGGATTCCACTCAGTATCAGCAGATTCATGACAATAATGTTCAAGAATCAGTGACAAAGTTGAAGTTACGCAGGGGATGGATCTTTCAGCAAGACAATGATCCAAAACACCACTCCAAATCTACTCAGGCATTCATGCAGAGGAACAATTACAATGTTCTGGAATGGCCATCCCAGTCCCCAGACCTGAATATCATTGAACATCTGTGGGATCATTTGAAGAGGGCTGTCCATGCTCGGCGACCATCAAACTTAACTGAACTGGAATTGTTTTGTAAAGAGGAATGGTCAAAAATACCTTCATCCAGGATCCAGGAAATCATTAAAAGCTACAGGAAGCGACTAGAGGCTGTTATTTTTGCAAAAGGAGGATCTACTAAATATTAATGTCACTTTTCTGGTGGGGTGCCCATACTTATGCACCTGTCAAATTTTGTTTGAATGCAGATTGCACATTTTCTGTTAGTACAATAAACCTCATTTCAAGGCAGAAACATTACTGTGTCCAACAGTTATTACATATATGAAACTGAAATAGCTGTTGCAAAAACACCAATTTTTATAAAACATTAAGCTTAAGATTAATAGGGGTGCCCAAACTTTTTCATATAACTGTATCTAATGCCCTTGGCTGTGAAACAACCCCATATCATCAGGCTTCCTCCACCAAACTTGACTGTTCTTTCAATTTCACAATCCGTTAGCCCCTTTTTGTTTGTTTCTTTCAGGCCCATTTGCACACATCAGAGCCTAGTCTATAGACTTTCATCTTATCGCTTAAAATCAACTATTTCCAATCTTCTACTGTCCTCTTTTCTTACTTTTTTGCAAACTTTAGTCAACACTTCTTATTACGACATTGAAATCAAGGCTTCTTCACCTTTTTTTGGGCCACCATTCCAAACTTCTGTAACGTAGTGATTACATAGACGTCTGTGATCTCACTTTTACGAAGCATATGAGCCACCTCCACTGCCGTGTTTGTCGCACAAGAACTGATAGACCTTGTGATTACAGTGTCCATTTTAGGACATGATCAGATATCAAAATCAAACATCAGAATGATGTCAGTTTGAGGCTAAATACCCTGTCTGGCAAGTGATCCTGACAAGTGATTCTGGCAAGTGATTCTGACAAGTGATCCTGACAAGTGATTTTGACACGTGATTCTGACAAGTGATCCTGACAAGTGATCTTGAGAAATGATCCTGACAAGTGATTCTGACAAGTGATCCTGACAAGTGATCCTGACAAGTGATTTTGACAAGTGATTCTGACAAATGATTTTGACAAGTGATCCTGACAAGTGACTCTGACAAGTAATTCTGACAAGTGACTTTGATAAGTGACTTTTACAACTGTAATAATAATAATAAAAAAAAAAAGTCACAGTTCGCTGATGGGACTTGAACCTAAAATTCTGTGTCCAGAAACCAGTCCACTGAGCTATTAACTCAGTTGAAGAAACATAGGAGTTTTATTTGGTTATATGATTTTCAGTGCAAACCTGTCTGAAACTCTTTGGGACTTATGCACAGACTGCAAGCAAACCAAATTCAAATGATGTTTGATTTTGATGTGTGACTTTCTTCAAACATCAGAATCATAATGACTTTTAGTCACCCTGAGTATTTTCATGGTTGACCTCATAACACACAAGAAAAGCTGCAGTTACTATCACTTCACTGGATAGCTCAATGGTAAGGCATCAGCCTCTGAAACTACAGTGTTACAGTTCAAATCTCAATAGAAATATTATTATTATTTATTTTTTAATTATGCCTATTTAGCACACAAACTACAGGGGTGTTTTACTTTTAATATCTGACATTCTGATTGTCATCCTGACGTGTTAAGAGTTTCAGACACGCTGTCTACAGTCATGGCCAAAAGTATTGAGAATGAGACAAATAGTAATTTTTCCAAAGTTTACTGCTTCATTTTTTGTAATGGCAATTGCATATACTCCTGAATGTCAAAGAGTGAACAGCTTAACAGCAATGACTGTACTTGCAAAGTCAATATTTGCCCAGAAAATGAACTTTAACCCCCAAAACACATTTCAACATCATTGCAGTCCTGCCTTAAAAGGAGCAGCTAACATCGTTTTAGTGATTGATTCATTAACACAGGTGTGGGTGTTGATGAGGACAGGGCTGGCGATCAGTCATGATTAAGTAAGAATGACATCACTGGACACTTTAAAAGGAGGCTGGTTCTTGGTATCATTGTTTCTCTTCAGTTAACCATGGTTATCTCTAAAGAAACACGTGCAGCCATCATTGCACTGCACAAAAATGGCCTAACTGGGAAGAGTATCGCAGCTACAAAGATTGCACCTCAGTCAACAATCTATCGCATCATCAAGAACTTCAAGGAGAGAGCTTCCATTGTTGTCAAAAAGGCTCCAGGGCGCCCAAGAAAGACCAGCAAGCGCCAGGACCGTATCTTAAAACTGTTTCAGCTGCGGGATCGGACTACCAGCAGTGCAGAGCTTGCTCAGGAATGGCAGCAGGCTGGTGTGAGTGCTTCTGCACGCACTGTGAGGCGGAGACTCTTTGAGCAAGGGCTAGTTTCAAGGAGGGCAGCAAAGAAGCCACTTCTCTCCAGAAAAAACATCAGGGACCGACTGATATTCTGCAAAAGGTACAGGGAGTGGACTGCTGAGGACTGGGGCAAAGTCATTTTCTCTGATGAATCCCCTTTTCGATTGTTTGGGACATCTGGAAAACAGCTTATTCGGAGAAGAAGAGGTGAGCGCTACCACCAGTCTTGTCTCATGCCAACTGTAAAGCATCCTGAAACCATTCATGTGTGGGGTTGCTTCTGAGCCAAGGGAATCGGCTCACTCACAGTCTTGCCTAAAAACACAGCCATGAATAAAGAATGGTACCAGAATGTCCTCCAAGAGCAACTTCTTCCAACCGTCCAAGAGCAGTTTGGCGCCCAACAATGCCTTTTCCAGCATGATGGAGCTCCTTGCCATAAAGCAAAGGTGATAACTAAATGGCTCATGGAACAAAACATAGAGATTTTGGGTCCATGGCCTGGAAACTCCCAGATCTTAATCCCATTGAGAACTTGTGGTCAATCATCAAGAGACGGGTGGACAAACAAAAACCAACAAATTCTGGCAAAATGCAAGCATTGATTATGCAAGAATGGACTGCTATCGGTCAGGATTTGGTCAAAAAGTTGATTGAGAGCATGCCAGGGAGAATTACAGAGGTCTTGAAGAAGAAGGGGCAACACTGCAAATATTGACTTGCTGCATTAACTCATTCTAACTGTCAATATAACCTATTGGTACTCATAATATGATTGCAATTATATTTCTGTATGTGATATAAACATCAGACAAACACTAATAAAAACCAGAGGCCAGCAGATCATGTGAAAATATAATTTTGGTGTCATTCTCAAAACTTTTGCCCATGACTGTATTTGCATGGTAAATTACATAGGTAGAGAATTCCAGAGTAGGTGCACGGAAGAAATCTTGTATGCGATTGTGGAAAGAGGAGATAAGAGGGGAGTAGAGCAGGAGATCTTGTGAGGATTGGAGGTTGCATGGAGATATTTACCCGGAGACTAGGTCACAGATATATGGAGGAGACAGGTTCGGGAAGACTTTGTATGCCGTGGTTAGGGTTTTGAACTGGAGTCTCTGTGCAAGGGGGAAATATTTTTGAGTTGGAGTCAGTAGGAAGTGGAAAGGACTTGGATATGTGGTTTGAAGGAGAGATCAGAGTCCACGGTTACCCCAAAGGCTGCGAGCTTGCAGGACTGGAGAGCGTGAATGGCCAGTGACGTTGGATAGGTCAGATGGGAGGATGAATGGGAAGGTGAAAAGATGATGAATTCTGTTTTATCCGTGTTTAGTTTTAGAAATCTGGCAAAGAAGAAGGAGGAGATAGTAGACAGACATTGTGAGATTTTGGTTAGTAGGGAGGAGATATCGGGTCCAGAGATGTAGATCTGTGTGTCATCAGCATAGAGGTGATACTGAAAGCCATGAGACTCTATGAGCTGTCCCAGGCCAAATGTGTAGATGGAGAAGAGCAGGGGTCCTAGAACTGAACCTTTGGAGACACCGACAGATAGGGGGCGAGATGAGGAGGTGGTGAGTGAGTGGGAGACACTGAATGTCCTGTCTATTAGGTATGAAGAGATTCAAGATAGGGCTAAGTCTGTGATGCTGAGAGATGAGAGAGTCTGTAGTAAGAGGGAATGGTCCACTGTGTCAAAGGCAGATGACAGGTATAGGAGGAGGAGGACAGAGTAGTGTTGCTTGGATTTGGCGGTTAGTAGGTCATTGGTGACTTTAGTCAGGGCAGTTTCAGTAGAATGGTGCAGCCAGAAGCCAGATTGGAGGTGGTCAAAGAGAGAGCAGGAGGAGAGGTGGGAGGACAGTTGAAAGTGGACATGTTGTTCCAGTAGTTTTGAGGCATAGATAAGAAGTGATATGGGGCGGCAGCTTGTCAAAGGGGATGGGTCAAGGGAGGGCTTTTTGAGGATGGGTGTAATCGAGGCATGTTTGAAGCATGAGGGGAAAACACCAGTTGTTAGTGACATGTTGAAGAGGTGGGTTAGGGTTGGGATGAAGATAGTGGTAAGGCTGGGGATGAGGTGGGACAGGATTGGGTCAAGCTCACAGGTGGTGAGGAGTGATTTGGAGAGTAAAGAGGAAAGTTTATCTTCTGTAATGGTGGAGAAGCTGGTTTTGGAGGACGAGGATTGAGTAGGTGTGAGGGGGGGCTGGGGGGGACTTTAGGCAAAAGCTTTGTCTGATGGTGTCAATCTTCTGCTTGAAGAATGAGGCAAAGTCTTTGGCTTAGATGAGAGGAGAGGGAGGAGGCGGAGGAGAGAATTGAAAGTGTTAAATAGCTATTTAGGGTTGTGAGACAGGGAGGATATGAGGGATGAGAAGTATGTTTGTTTTGCTGCAGTAAGTGTGGACTTGAAGGTAGTGAGGGACTGTTAGAATGCAATGAAGTGCTCATTGGAGAGGGACCTCTTCCATCTAGGCTCAGCAACCCTCGAGGCCCATCGTAGTTCTTTGGTAAGCTGATGTGCCAGTGTTGCCTGTTGATTGTGTGAGCTTTGGTATGTGTGAGGGGGGGCGACCGAATTGAGAGCTGCAGCTATTGTGGTGTTATATAAAGAGGCAGCAACATCTGCGTCATGGAAGGAACTGATGTCTGTAAGAGGAAGGAGGGATTCAGAGAGTGAGTGTAGGTCAAGGTGTTTTCTGTGAGGATATGCAAGTTTGTGGATTGGGGATTGTTGCCTTGGAGAGGAGAGGGTAGAGAATGTAAGTAGGTTGTGGTCACACTGAGGGAAGGGCGAGTTAGAGAGGTTAGACAGGGAACAGAGGTGGGTGAAGATGAGGTACAGAGTGTGACCATCTTTGTGAGTGGCAGCGGAAGACCATTGCGTAAGGCCGAAAGAGGAAGTGAGGAATAGAAGCTTAGAGGCAAGTGTCAATGGGGATGTTGAAGTCACCCATGATGATAGTGGGGATGTCAGCGGAAAGGAAATGAAGTAGCCAGATGGTGAAGTGATGAACCAACTTGTTGACTCTGATATTTTGCATAGACATCCACCTCTTGACTTTTGAATGGATGGACGGACTTCATTTCATATTCTGTCATGGCACTCACATGAAGCAGTTTGGCAATTTTCTTAGCTGAAAGACCACTATCGATGAGCTGGATGTTACTGTTTCTCTTTTCTTTGGAAATCTTCTTCATGGCTGCTCCTCCATTTGAATTGGTGACCTTTCACTTGGGAATCAACCTAATAACATATTGAGCTATTATGGAATGTGAGAACAGGCTGTAATTTTTAGTATATAGGAAGAAAAATATTTTTCCCCCATCAGAATCAGAGCAGAAACAATGCATCGACATGACATGAATCTGCATAACTAATCATATGCTAAATAGTTGCACAATTCTGGTGTCTCTAGAAATTTCTGTTACATATTTCTTTGGCACCCCTGGCAATTTTCTATAGATTTACGTTTATGGCCTCTATCTGTTAAAGTTAATGCAGAGCAAGAAATGTTTAATTTTATATTTTTGTGTTTGCTTCAGTTGCATGCATATATGATTTGGGCAAGAGTAGAAATCTTTGATTCCCATATTGAGGGTTGGACACAGGGAGACTATTAATGAGAATTTTAGTATTAATGGAATTAAACAGCTCCAATTGCTGAAATAATCTTGTTGCTTAACTTGAGTTGCCATGCTGCATGCACAAGCTCATCTACATATTCTTGTCGTGTACGTGGTTTTATTCTGCGAAGATGTGTCTTCTGGAAGAATTAAATTCACATAATGCCTTGCTGTCTAGGCTGACTTGTGGTGCCCTGTTGTGCTGCCATATGTTCCCATCTCAAGTATTATGCCATGTTATACTACTTTGATACTGTGTGCTGTCCTATGCTATCAAAATACGACTTTAGAGCAGCACTGTTTTGTACTTGTTTCATTTTTTATTCCATTGGCACTTTGCATTTCAGGAAAGATCTGAAACATCTTCTTCCTTCAATAAATTTGTTTGCTGCTTTAGTGTTCTTCAATATTTTAGTCAGATATTTCTGTTGATAATGAAGTATAATTACAAAAAAGAGAGTGGGCAAACAAAAATTCAGAAATTGTGATATACTACAAGCACTGATTAGGTAAGAATGGCTTTTGGAAAACCAAAATTTGTGTCAGACTCAAAACTTTTGCCCACGACTACATACAATCATTAGATAAATTGATGATGCAATCAGAATGTAAGATAAATCTAGCATATTCTCAGCTTTCAGTTGCTCCAATTTAGTTGCTGACGTAATTTAAAGGAAACTTGACAGCATATTGTAACATATAGAAAAGAAATGAGTCAAAGCATAAGTTGGTATACAGTACATGTAAGAACATATTCACACTGTGGCCATTTCACAGACAAAACCCAAGAAGAAAACAAAATGACCATATACCCTATAGTTAGTAAATAATTTATCACTGTTACCATGTTATCCCATGTGTCATCAGACCTCAATATGAATAAGGACTGAGCTTCCCATGGAGAGGGGTCTGAACTAGCTGGGCTCCTGTCCTGCTCTGCCCTTATTCACATTGAGGTTGGTTGACACATGTTAAGATTTTAATACTAGAATCGTCCTGACTGGGTAAACCTCGTCATGGTGGGATGGCTTTTACGCTGTTTTGATCAAAATAGTATTAACTAAGTACCATATGTTGTTTACATGTATTATTACTATTTACTTACCTACTATAGGGTATATGCTTATTTTGTTTTCTTCATGTTTTTTAACATACAAAAATAATAGCATGACTGTAAAGAAACTTGCTCAGCAATAAAAATGCTAAATTTTTTATAGAGATCAGATGTAGGGATGAGCTGACCCGTGGATGTTCGGGTCCGTTGGGTTCAACCGAACTTTAGAAAAAAGAATGGTACCCGAACTCGATCATGAGCTCGAACCCCATTTAAGTAAATGGGGAACCCAAACAGCCGGCGGTACCCATGCGGTCATCTGTGTAACAGTGTGGGAAACAGCGGAACTGAACAGCATTAAACGTACTGAAGTCACCGCCGGTGACAGCCACTGGGTATCGAGGACCCCTGCAGGTTCACACACTATCACACAGAGGACAGCATAGGAACTAGAGGCTGTGACTGGTGGTGACATCAATAAGGTTACAGCCAGTCAAAGCCACTGTTTCCCAAGCTATCACAGAGTGTCTCTGACCGGCGGTAAGTGGTAAACATACTGATGTCACTACCGGTCACAAACACTGCCGGGTATCATGGACAGCTGTGAGACCCAGCAGTGTCTGCTGCAGTTAGTGCCTATGAAGCTTTGTTCTCTGAACATTGCTCCATATGCTGGAATTTTGGATGGGGCAAGTGGTGGGACCTTGATGTGGACTACAGCGGACCAGCGTGTGAGTTTTATCTTTAATAAATTGGTGAAAGAGGGTCATTTTTTGGGGGGCTGATGTCAGCAACTGGCTGACATCAAGCCCAGGAGTTAGTAATGGAGAGGTGTCAGTCAAACACCCCTATTACTAACCCAGTAGTAAAAAGAAATAAACACACACACAGAAAAGTCTTTTATTTGTTAAAAACACTCCCGACAATTATAATAATAATATTTTTTAATTCGCCAACATATTCTGCAGCACTTTACATTTTAGAGGAGACTTGTACAGGTAATAAAGACATTACACTGCCAGTCATAGCCTCTAGTTCCCACACTGTCCTCTTCAGTAAGGTTTCCGCCAGTCAAAGCCACTGTTTCCAACGAAGTCACACAGTGGCTCTGACTAGTGATGAGCAAATATGTTCGAAAAACTATCGCAAATTTCAAATTTGGCACGAATATGGCACATTCGGATTCGTGATCGGAAACCCGAGCATTTTTTCTTAAAATCAGCAAAAATCGGTAAAATTCAGTAAAAGTGCGGGTATTATTGCATTGCAGCTAAACTATTTTTAACACTTTGGCTAGGATAGTGGTGGTGTATGATGAGCAGGGGGATGTGTTTGATGAGGGGAGGTGCTTGGGAGAGAGCTCAGAAGAGCTCAGAGGAGCAGCGTGCTTGTAATTTTTTTTTCCTAACTTTATGTGTGCAAATTGCAGCTAGCCAATCAGGGCGCAGGAAGCATCGACGCTTTCCAGACACAGCCATTGGCTGCTGAAATCACATGTCCCTTTTTATATAAATAGCGGGCATGTTGTGTTAGCGCCATATTGTGATTATAACAGGTCACTGAGGCTGATGCTGACAGTGCTCCTGGACTCATTAGAGATTTTAGGTGGTTAGATAGGCAGTTGCTTCTAAGTCAGATAGTTTAGGTAGCTAGTGTCCTGTGTGGCTGTGAAATCGACCTTCCAGCAGATTTCTTTTTCATGTGCCATTGCTGAGGTCCACACAAAGACAGCAGGGCACATGTCATAGAAGTCTGTTGTGCACTGTTTCTATAGTGCTCCATGCACCAGTACACCTGTAAAAATCTATTTTTTCAGTTGCTAATGTGATACAGCAAGCCATAGTAGCCCACCTTGCCATTTTATGGAGTTGAAATTCAGCTGTATGTAAAGCTCCTACAGAGTAAAAAAATCTATATTTTTCTGTTGCTAATGTCATACAGCAAGCCATAGTAGCCCACCTTGTGATATATTTCAGGGGTGAAATTCAGCTGTATGCAGAGTAAAAAAATCTAATTTTGTCTGTGAGTAACGTGACGCAGCACGCCATAAGCCAACTTGTCATTTTGTGGTGTTGAAATTCAGCTGTATGTAGAGTAAAAAAATCTATTTTTTTCTGTGAGTAACGTGATGCAGCACGCCATAAGTCACCTTGTCATTTCGTGGTGTTCAAATTCAGCAGAGTAAAAAAATTATTTTTTTCTGTGAGTAACATGATGCAGCATGCCATATCTCACCTTCGCATATAGTGATGCTGAAATTCAGCTGTGTGCAGAGCTGTTCCAATGTAAAAAACATTTTTTTTTCAGTTGCTAACGTGATACACCTAGCCATATCTCACCTTTTCATTTAGTGACGCTAAAATTCAGCTGTGTGCAGAGCTGTTGCAGAATAAAAAAAATATTTTGTTTTCAGTTGCTAACGTGATACAGCAAGCCATATCTCACCTTGTCATTTTGTGGCGGTGAAATTCAGCTGTATGGACTGCTCATGCAAAGTAAAATAAAATATATTTTTCTGTGACAAATGTGATATAGCAGGCTACATCTGAGTTTGAAATAGTTTGGAGCATATCTTGTATGTTATACAGGCCTCATCCACACTAAAAAAAAATACTTTCTTCTGTGGCTAACATGATACAGTAGGCGAGATCTCAGTTTGAAATTGTTTGGAGCATATCTTGTATGTTGTACAGGCCTCATCCACACTAAAAAAATATTTTCGTCTGTTACTAATGTGATACAGTAGGGGAGATCTCAGTTTGAAATTGTTTGGAGCATATCTTGTATGTTATACAGGCCTCATCCATACTAAAAAATACTTTCTTCTGTGACTAACGTGATACAGTAGGGGAGATCTCACCTTGTCATTTAGTGCTGCAGAAATTCAGCTGTGTGCAGAGCTGTTGCAGAGTAAAAAAATGATTTTTTTCAGTTGCTAACGTGATACAGCAAGCCACATTTCACCTTGTCATTTAGTGCCGCTGAAATTCAGGTGTGTGCAGAGCTGGTGCAGAGTAAAAAAACAATTTTTTTTTGTTGCTAATAGCGTAATCCTCCCACACTACCTCAGCAACATGAGTGGGAAAAAGAGAGGTCATGGTGGAAGGGGGAATAGGCTTGGTGTTTAAGGTATATGTGGGGTAGGTGGTAATGTTAGTGAAAGCACTAGTGAACCAATACCGTGACGTCCTATCCAAAGACAACTGACAACTTCTGCTACTGGACAGGCTACTCCATTCCCTTTCTTTGACAGCCGCAGAGTGATATGCCTTGTTGATGAGGACCAGAAAGAGCAGGTTCTCTAGTGGATGGCAAGTGCTGCTTCAAGTGGCCTCTCCCCCTCTTCTTCCATCTCAACATCACACACAGTACAGTCCACAGAGGTGGCACCCCAATGACCCTTACTTCCCCCCACGTCACAACTATCCAACCGCCCACCTGACTGTAGGGAACCACAGATGGGTGAGTCTGCAGTAGCGTTCACACATTCTATGCCATGAGCATCAGAAGTGTACGCCAAAGATTCAGAGGAGGAGTCAAGAGGAGGAAAGCATCTGCACTAATGCTCAAAACAATATTTTTCAGGTTGAATTCAGGGCAAGATGAAGTAGGGTCCGAGCAGCTTCCTGACCCTCATCACCAGACGTTAACCCCCGGGGTAGGGGTGGTCCTGATGAGACTCAGATACCTGAGGCTCACATGGACTGTACTGTGCTGTCAGGGCAAGAAGAGAAGGGTGACTCTCAGGGCGAGGAATGGGATAACACATTGGATGATGATGAGGTTGTAGATCCCACTTGGTGTGAACCCAGAGGCATGCAGCTTCAGTTCTCTACCCGCTCCAGTCAGGCAGAGTGACAGTCTGTCAGCTGTAATGGAAGCACACATGCCTGCTGTGCTTGTTTCCCCTAGCACACCACATCTTTCTCAATCCATTATAACATCTCCGTCTGCACCTCACTCACGGTCCAGCAGTTTGTCCGGTTCACCGTACTCAGCCCTCTCTCAGTACTGTGAGGGCAGGCAGGGAATGGGCTGCTCCACAAGTCTTGGAATTCCCAAGGATTGCAGAACAATCCTCTGTATTTCACACTTCATCCACTGCTTCTGCCTCCTCCACCTCCTCTAGGGCCTCCACCTGCGCGCTCAACATCTGCCTTAATGAGACACGTGTTCCAACAGTGCAGAGCGAATCCACACCACCTCGAAACTGCACAGTCAGGGCTCACCGCAATCAGGATGTGTTAAAATTAATATGCTTTGGAGATTCCAGTCATACAGCTGAAGAGTTGTGGACAGCTCTCCAGGCTGAGTTGAGCAATGGCTGTCTCTGCTAAACCTGGAGTCAGCGAAGGCCATGTGCGATAACGGTGCGAACCTGGTGGCGGCCCTACGCCGAGGTGAGCTTACACACGTGCCTAAGAAACAGGCATTCCTCACATTTATTTAAGCTGTAAAACAGTCGCAAATCATGTGCATGGCATGACTCAAACATAACACCCGAGCACGCTGAAGATGCTCGGAAAACTTGAGTAACGAGCATGCTCGCTCATCACTACAGAGTACAAGTCTGACACGTAGTGAACGACTGGAGAGGATGGTGCAGGAGTATCTAGAGCTCAATATCACCAGGATCAGGAAGGGTTTTGACCCTTTTCCATTTTGGTCATCAAAAATGGATGAGTGGCCTGAGCTCGCCTTTCACGTCTTGGAGGTTTTATCATGCCTGGCAGCCAGCGTTCTCTCAGAACTTGTCTTCAGTGCTGCTGTTGGTGTCCTGACAGATAAGCGCAGCCGGCTGTCCCCTGAAAATGTTGACTGCTTAACTTTCATCAAGATGAACAAGTCATGGATCTTCAAGGACTTTTGCACACCAATCACAAACTGTACAGACTAGGCGATGTTGTAATTTTTAGTGTGCTGCATTGATCTCGCGTAATTGCAGCCTGTGACATCTTTAGCGTGGCTTCTGTGCCTGTTCTTGCTGCTGCAGGTGTTAATACAAATTATTTGAAATGTGAACACTTCTGGGTGGGTCTGCTGGGTTGACTGCATTGGAAGAGGTGTTGGTCCTAATTATACTATTTCTATTGTAGTGAAATTGATGCCACTTCAGTGGGGTCTGCCACTAATTTTTGGAAATGTGGAGACTCCTGACTGGGTCTCCATCTGCTTGGTTGGCTGTAGTGGAAGAGGAATGCAAAAAAAAGAAGCATGGACCGCACCTCCAAAAATCATACATTTGATCTAATGCCTCTCGGCAAAAATATATAACTGAACATGAGGTTCTTAGTTTAACATTCTGATCAGACTGTATGAAGCCCACTGCCACATCACGGCAAACCTCGTAGTGGGTCCTAACATTTCCTACCTGAACGGGAGCGGAGCCGTGCGCCAACCACCGCCACAGCGACAATGCACCAGCAGGGCGGGTGGCCTGGTGCCTCACAGCACCCATGCTGTAAGACCGAGTCCCCATGACTACAGGCCGCGCTGCCCCACAAGCACAAAACCACAGCAACAATGGCCGACACACTGCACCAACACCACATGAAAGGAGCATTGTAGCTCACCTTCCTCAAGCTCTCAAGTGAGAGCAAAAATAGGCTAGACCCTCTTTGCAGTCTCCTGCTAATTAAAATCGCCTGTGCCAAATGGGAGGAGTGCTGATCCAAGAAAGGGGAAAGAATATGCAATGCAAAAAAAAGAAGCATGGACCGCACCTCCAAATATCATACAGTTGATCTAATGCCTCTCGGCAAAAATATATATAACTGAACATGAGGTTCTTAGTTTAACATTCTTATCAGACTGTATGAAGCCCACTGCCACGTCACGGCAAACCTCGTAGTGGGTCCTAACATTTCCTACTTGAACGGGAGCGGAGCCGTGCGCCAATCACCGCCACAGCGACAATGCACCAGCAGGGCGGGCGGCCTGGTGCCTCACAGCACCCATGCTGCAAGACCGAGTCCCCATGACTCCAGGCCACGCCGCCCCACAAGCACAAAACCACAGCAACAATGGCCGACACATTGCACCAACACCACATGAAAGTAGCATTGTAGCTCACCTTCCTCAAGCTCTCAAGTGAGAGCAAAAATAGGCTAGACCCTCTTTGCAGTCTCCTGCTTATTAAAATCGCCCTTTCTTGGGCCAGCACTCCTCCCATTTGGCACAGGCAATTTTAAATAGCAGAAGTCTGCAAAGAGGGTCTAGCCTATTTTTGCTCTCACTTGAGAGCTTGAGGAAGGTGAGCCACAATGTTCCTTTCATGTGGGTTGGTTCAGTGTGTCGGCCATTGTTGCTGTGGTTTTGTGCTTGTGGGGCGGCGTGGCCTGGAGTCATGGGGACTCGGTCTTGCAGCATGGGTGCTGTGAGGCACCAGGCCGCCCGCCCTGCTGGTGCATTGTCGCTGTGGCGGTGGTTGGCGCACGGCTCCGCTCCCGTTCAGGTAGGAAATGTTAGGACCCACTACGATGTTTGCCGTGACGTGGCAGTGGGCTTCATACAGTCTGTTCAGAATGTTAAACTAAGAACCTCATGTTCAGTTATATATATTTTTGCCGAGAGGCATTAGATCAAATGTATGATTTTTGGAGGTGCGGTCCATGCTCCTTTTTTTATGTAGTGGAAGAGGTGTTCGTCCCCATTATAATATTTTTACTCTAGTGAAATTGTTGCCACTTTACTGGTGTCTGTCACGAATTTAGGGAAATGTGAACACTCCTGATTGGGTCTTTGTCTGCTGGGTTGGCTGTAGTGGAAGAGGTGTTGATCCTAATTATACTATTTGTACTGTAATGAAATTGATGCCACTTTGGTGGTGTCTGCCATTCATTTTTGGAAATGTGGAGACTCCTGATTGGGTCTCTGTCTGCTGGATTGGCTGTAGTGGAAGAGGTGTTGGTCCTAATTATACTATTTCTACTGTAGTGAAATTGATTCCACTTAGGTGGTGTCTGCCTCTAAATTTTGGAAATGTGGAGACTCCTGATTGGGTCTCCATCTGCTGGGTTGGCTGTAGTGGAAGAGGTGTCGGTCCTAATTATACTATTTGTACTGTAGTGAAATTGATGCCACTTCAGTGGTGTCTGCCACTAATTTTTGGAAATGTGGAGACTCCTGATTGGGTCTCCATCTGCTTTGTTGGCTGTAGTGGAAGAGGTGTCGGTCCTAATTATACTATTTGTACTGTAGTGAAATTGATGCCACTTCAGTGGTGTCTGCCTCTAATTTTTGGAAATGTGGAGACTCCTGATTGGGTCTCCATCTGCTGGGTTGGCTATAGTGGAAGAGGTGTCAGTACTAATTATAATATTTCTACTCTGGTGAAATTTATGCCACTTTAGTGGTCTTAGACTTTAATTTTTGGAAATGGGGAGACTCCTGGTTGGGTCTCTTTCATTTGTGTTGCCTGTAGCAGTAGGCCTCCCGGATCGGAAGGCCTCCACTTACTTTCAGTCAACTACCCGTGTTACTATCCTTTAATTTTTGTACCAATACTAATCTATGAAGATGATTTTTCTGCCATCTGAGTGTGGCTGACCATAAAAGCAGGTTGAGCTTTTGCATGTGGTATCCCTCACCCACCTCATCTAAATTTGAAGTTCAATTCAAAGCTCTAAATGCTGGCCCAAACCCAGATACCTCATGCTTGACCCATGGCTGATTGTTGCTGTGCCATTATAAAATTTGTACTGTGGGTCATTTGGGTCCACTTTCCTGGTGTCTGCCCATAAGTTGAGGTGTTTTGGCAGATTTTGGACCCGTTTGAAGGCGTTGTGTATGTGTTTGGTTTTGCCCCCCCCCCCCCCCCATTGAATCCAATGGCGTTCGGCTATGTTCGGCGAATATTTGATGAATAAATCGGTGAATATTGCAAAATCCGTGACCGTAATCCGAACTGAATATTGAGATATTCACTCATCTCTATCTCTGACAGGTGATGACGTCCATAACGTTACCTGCCGGTCACAGCCACGTGGTTGTGATGAAGCCGGAATTGCCCACAGCCTGAATACTTGTTGATTGGCTGCACTGCAGCCTTTCAGCAAGCTTCATTCGGGTGCCGAACCCTAACAGTAGCACAGACTTCTGTTTAGAAGTCTGTGCTTTCTGTTCGGTGCCATTCGGGTTCATTCATCCCTAACCAGATGTGCTAGTTATGAGAAATCTAGCAGAGACACTATATGCAAATCAGGCTGAAAGTGCACTTGGGGCTTTTCAGTCCACTTGGCCAGCTTCTTAAAATTGCACTGACATGCCCCGAGTTTATTTCTATCCTGATTTGCATATACAGTTAGGTCCATATATATTTGGACAGAGACAACATTTTTCTAATTTTGGTTCTAGACATTACTAGTGTTGAGCCACCCCCATAGTGTTCGAGTTCGGTTTGGTTCGTCGAACACCCGTATGTTCGCCGAACTGTTCGTCGAACTGTTCGTCTAAAACCTTCGAACACCGTTAAAACCAATGGCAGGCAAACAAAAACACATAGAAACACATAGAAAACACATAGAAAACACTTCAAAGGTGTCTAAAAGCTGACAAACCGCTCAGAAGACACAACTAACACATGGAAAAGTGACAAGTACATATAGTCATGCGAAAAGAAAAGAGGTGGAGGAGTAAAAGGAGGGGGAGACACAGATATAGGCATGTCATGCCCTTCTAAAATCAAGAAAGGCTGGAGTAAAAATCTAAAATCAGCCTACCAACACCCAGACATCGTGACAAGAAAATTAAAAAAAGAAATATCTTTAGGTAGAATGGCGATTCCATTCAGAACACTTTCCTTACAAGACGTAGTGGTATCCCCGTTGTGAGTTGTGCCAAAAACGGAACCCAATACATTCGGACTAATCAACCATTTGTCATATCCAAGGGGCAGGTCAGTAAACCACAACATCGACGCGGAACCAAGTACAGTGGTATATACTGTACATCCTTTGACAAGGCAATCAGGCGGATCAAGAAGTTGGGTAGGGTCACCCTAATGGCCAAAACAGACATTGATGCGGCATTCCAGTTACTTACTACCTGTGTCTCCGAATAGTGTCCACCTATTGGACTGCTTCTGTGAAGGAGCATACTATATAGATCGCTGTTTGCCCATGGGGTGCTCCAGATCCTGCTCACTATTTGTGGTGTTTAGTTGCTTCCTCGAATGGGTTGTAATGTACATTTCTAAGGGGGCACATATTATCCATTACCTCGACAACTTCTTATGCCTGGGCCCAAAAGATTCGCCACAGTGTGAATACACGGGGTAGTCCACCTGTGAGAAGGAGAGAGCTGGAGGGAGAGAGGACACCACAGAGCCGAGGGGTTAGATGGAGAACGGAAGAAGGAAAGAGGGCGACGGAGGTAAGGGAGTACAGTGGAAGGCCGACCTGAGCTCCCCCACGTTCCTGCTGGGCGGGAAACAGCCCTGGGAAGAAAAGCCGCTTGCGCATCCCTTTGAGGTTACGGGCATGAGCGGGTAGAGGGACTACGCTGGAGTGCGAAGCCGACATGGCCAGTCCATTCCTGCTCGTGCGACCTCCGTGTCGCCGGGTTTGTGCCAGAGCCACGGTGGACCTTGACGGCCAGCCCCCCTCTCCCAATACTGGTGCCTGTCCGCTGGTGGGTCAAGCCCCCCCGCGGTGGGGGGGAGTAACATCTGCAGAAGAAAGACCATCTTCCAGCCAAACTAAGATGTCTACTTCTTTTCGTGGACAATGTGATACGATCCCTTTCTTATGGACACGCCCATCGCTACAAATTCCATATGAGGCACAAAAACAGCAGGTGCTTCAACGGATATCAAGTGCTCCTTCAAGTGGGCTCTCCTCCACCTCAACTTCAACATCACAAATACTCCAGTCCTCAGAGGTGTCACCCCAATCGCACTTGCTTCCTCACAGCTCCCAAGTCTCTAGCTGCCCGTCTGAGTATGGGGTAACACAGATGGTTGAGTCTGCACAGCTGTTTACTCATACTATAGCCTGGGAAACGGAGTTCTGCTCCAGAGCTTCTGTTAATCCAGACAATGAAATGATCTGCACTGATGCCCAGAATCTTTATGAGTCGGATCCAGGACCAGATGAAGAAGGTTTTGAGCATAATGTAGACCCTCGTTCCCAAACTGTAACTCCTGTTGGTAGAGACAATGATGAAGATGATGATGAGACTCAAATACCTGATTGGAGCTACAACTTGACTTTTCGGTCAGGGCAGGAAGAGGTTGGCTCTGAGGACGACGGGTGTGAGAACACTCAGGGTGATGATGACGAGGTTGGAGATCCCACTTACTGTCAACCCACAGTCAGCCAGACAATGAGGTCAGCAGAGGAGGTGGAGGAAGATGTGACTAGCCCAGGGGCCTTTGCCTGGCCTTTGGGATGTCGCGGTGGTCGGCTCCCGGGCCCGTACCCTGGGGTCACTCTTTAAAAGGGTGGATAATTGTTAATTTTATAAGAGTTCGTGACACCACCTGTGGTATCTGGTGAGAAGCACCAGCGCTGCAGCAGTCCACTGAGGCTGGTGATAAGGCAGCTCGATGGTATAGCTCCCCACAGGTGGAGCTAGGCCTCAGGGCAGCGTATGCAGGGGGAATGCAGGACAGGCGAGACCCAGCTGGGTCAGAGCAAGAACGGGAACAGACACGGTAGTCACTTCAGTACCTTTTACTGGTGGAAATTCAGGCACATTCCGGAGCACTGTAGGGTGAAGGGTGCATATCAGGATCCTCCCCAATGAGCGGGTGTAGGGCCTCCTGTTTCTTGCCTCTGCGTAGTAAGTTTCTGACCTGCCTGGAACTAGGCCTAACTTTGTCTCTGTCCTGCGCTGGCTGACATTGTGGTAGGGCCTTGTCTTGGAGTTCACGTTCCCAGTATGCAGGGCCTAAGCGTCTCCTGGCTCTGTTACTTATCAGCACCTTAGCGATCCTGGGACTTGCAGTTCCCCAGGGATTCCGGTTATGCCTTACTGGGTCATAGAGATCCCAGTAAGCTCGGATCCGGTGTCCGGTAAATGCTTCGGGTTGAGCTGGTTAAGCTCCTCTGCCCCCTATGTACTAACTCTCCACTCGCCTTTGGCCTACTCGGGCCCTCACTAGGCTATACACACTAAAGGCAGCTTGCCGCGCTTCACCGATCTTATGGCGCTGGCACACCTTAAGCTCTAACTGGGTTCCCTGAATCTAGCTAGCAGGAGCCTCGTGCTCCACTGCTGAACTATTAACTGAGTTCTCTAGACTAGACTGAACTCCACTGCAGACTGACCTCTCTTAGGCTTCTCTACTGCAGGAACTCTTCAGAGGAACTGAACTACCTAGCTCCACCTTCCCTATTTATATCCCTAACGGGCTCCCTCTGCCGTTCTGAGGTGGAAGGTGGAGATGTGTGAATGTTTATGGGGGCCTCTTGTGGAGGATCCAATCAATGCACTCTTCTAGGATCTGTGATACCAAGCGCAGCTGGGCGTCACAGATGCTATTGACGACGAGGTTAGGTTGCGCCTTCCTGGACAGAGACGAAGTACTGGAAGCACGTCAACAACTGCATCCTCAATCACAACTCTGCCTCTGACCGCAAGTCGTGGTGGCTCTTCAGGTCGCATGGGCTCTAAGCCTTGCATAGCCTGGGCATTTTTTCAGATCGATAAGGATGACCCAACTCGTGTTATCTGTAATATTTGTCACCAAAAGCTAAGTAGAGGCCAAAAAATCCATAGTTTGAGTACTTCATGGATGAACCGTTACATGGATATGAAGCATAAGTTGCAGTGGGAAGCTCACTGTGCTACAATGCGGCCTAGCGAGCCGGGCCAACTACCGTCTGCCCCATCTTGTGCATCCGCGGCCTCTTCATCCTCTGTGACTGGGGGGACAGCAGTTACACATGTTTTTGGACGCAGACCTGCCACCTCTTTACCCGCAACAGCCAGTGTGATTGGCAGGTCAACATTTCATTTGGAAGTGGAAACACCAGCTGGTGTTGAGCGATCTCCGACATCGAGAGCACCACCTTTGGATCAAGGCAACCTAACTTTTCCGCCTGCATCTTCCTCACAGACCGGCAGTTTGCCGGGGACTCCCTACTCAACCCCGTCTAAGCACAACAGCCAGCCCTCGGTCCCTCAGATGTGGACAAGTAAAAGACCATTTCCTCCTAGCCATGACAAAGCTAAGAGGTTGAATTTCACCATCTGCAAGCTCTTGTCTACAGAAATGCTGCCTTTCCGCCTGGTGGACACAGAGGATTTTCGAGACCTTATGTCCGTCGCAGTGCCCCAGTACCAGATGCCCAGTCGGCACTACTTCTCAAAGAAAGGTGTGCCTGCGCTACACCAGCATGTCGCACACAACATCACCGCTTCTTTGAGAAACTCTGTGTGTGACAGGGTGAATTTCACCACAGACACTTGGACAGTAGGCATGGACAGGGGCGTTACATGTCGCTGACTGGGCACTGGGTAACTATGGTGACAGCAGGACAAGGGGCTGCTGTCCAAGTCTTGCCGTCCCCACGAGTTGTGCATCAATCCTCTTTATCTAGAAGTTCCTCCACTGCTTCTGCCTCCTCAACCTCCTCTCGGGCCTCCACCTGCACCCAAAGCCTGTCTGGTAATGCCACCCACTTTCTAACTGCGCAGAAGGAATCCTGCACACCTCCTTACTATGCTGGCAGCAGAGCTCAACGGCATCAGGCGGTGTTTACTTTGAAATGTCTGGGAAATGTGAGTCACACAGCTGAGGAGTTGTGGTCAGCTTTGGAGACCCAGTTTCATGAACGGTTGTCTCCACTAGACCTGCAACCAGGGAAGGCCATGTGCGACAATGCTGCAAACCTGGGTGCGGCCCTTCGCCGGGGCAATGTCACACACGTGCCTTGTATGGCTCACGTGTTGAACCTGGTTGTCCAGCAATTTTTAGCCCACTATCCCGGACTAGATGGCCTTCTGCAGAGGGCACGGTCGCTGTGTGCTCACTTCCGCCGTTCGCATCCCACAGCTCAACGACTTACATCTCTACAGAAGTCGTTGGGCCTGCCAGTTCAACGGCTGAAATGCGATGTGCCGACACGGTGGAATTCAACTCTGCACATGTTGCAGCGACTGTGGCAGCACCGACAAGCCCTGGTGCAATACGTTCTGACGTATAGCCTGGGCCAACTAGATCCACAGGTCGGGCAAATCACGCTGCAGGAGTGGTCTCAGATCAGGGACCTATGAAGTTGACGCGCCCCCTGGGCCGTGGGGTACCCGGAGCCGGGCCGGTAGATGCTTGGGGTTGTAGTCACTGTGGCGGTGACCCGGTCCGTGACCCAGGGCGGTCAATCCAAGGGTAATTTGTATATATGGGTTTTAAAATGTCCGACTACGCTACCTGTGGAGTGCGGCCAAAGGGGCCGCCGCTACGGAACAGTCCTCTGAAGCTGGTGGTTTTGCAGCAATGGTATTATTACTCCCCACACTAAGAGTGTAGCTTCAGGGCAGTGTGGGTGGATGATGGTGGTTGTAGTGCATGGAGTCATTAATGAACACAGAGTCAGTGAGATGCAGTCCCAAGATCTTTACTCACAGTTGTTGCAGTCCAGATTATAGGTACCAGAGCAATCTCCCTCATCGTGCTGTGCGTACTCAGTCAGGGGCTCAGTCCACCCCCAGATAGCTCCAGAGTACTTAGCAGGACCCCCTTCTGTGTGTCCTTTCTCTGGCCTTCTCCCTGCACCTCACACCCAGTGACACTTCTATCCGGTATCCTCGGGCCTTGGCGGGCGACGTGTGTTCCGTCCCCTAGGTCCTCTGTGGCTACCTTCTTAGTGAGACTGGTGTGGACTTTGGCCTGCAGTACATGAAATGCTGCAGCCTCCAGTTTCTAGTTGAGCCTTACTGTTTCTCCGCTAATTGAGGGACCGGTTCCCCTTATCTGGCCTGACCCCTCTACCTCCTGGTAGCAGCGGGCGTACGGGTGGCCTTCTGCACAGCCCGTACCCCTAGGGTCCCTTCGGTTCCTGGAGTCTTCCTGCTCCCACTCCTCTCTTCTCTCCTTCAGTCCTGGGCGTCCCAGGCTAGGCCCGCCTCCGGAGCAGAGCTCATGCAGAGCCTCTGCTCCTGTCACTTCTCCTCCTCTGACTGGCTTGCTCTTTCTAAGATGGCTTCCTATTTATACTCTCCCTGTCATGTGCTCCCCTAAGCTGCTTTCTCCACCCACACCCACTACATAGGACCCTCCCGCCAGCTAGGGACCTGGGACTGTGCTCTCCCTTAGGAGCAATCTCGCCCTACCCCCACTGCGGGTATGTGTTGGATGCAGGTGTTAGGGTGCCGAGCCATACTCCTTCCTTACCTGAGGGTGAGATACCACACCTCTGGGTGAGATGCAGTACCTCTGTGGCAACTGAACCCTCAGGGGCGCCACACACCCTTCTGCACAGTTTTGAAATGGCGACGAATATGTTTAGTGCTGACGATGCCATTATCAGCATGACTATTCCGGTGATTTACATGCTGGAGCACACGTTAAACAGAATTCAGAGTCAGGTGGTGGGACAAGAGGAGGTGGAGGAAGTAGAGGCGGAGTCGTATGCGGAAGGGATAACATCTCCAAGGTCCAGACGGTCGGCAGCACCAAGGCGGCAGGCATGGGAGGGTGGGGGAGAGGGATTAACCAGGGCGCATGGTAGCAGCCAAACTGTTGAGGAAGGTGCAGGAGCCGAGGAAGAAGTGGATAACGAACTGGCGATGGGCATGTAAGACTCATCAGATGAGGGAGACCTTGATCACATTTCTGTTGTGTGTGGTTAGGGGGAGAGGGCAGAGGAAGGAAGCATGATTCTTACCTCGCTACCAACACAACAAGGACTTGGTCCTCCTGGATGCGCAAGACATATGAGTGCCTTCTTGCTGCACTACCTGCAACATGACCCTTGGATTGTCAGAATTCGAAGTAATCCCGACTACTGGGTTGCCACACTCTTAGATCCCCGGTACAAAAGTAAATTTGCCGAAATAATTCCTGCCATAGAAAGGGATTCACGCATGCAGGAGTATCAGCAGAGGCTGTTGCACAATCTTACATGTGCTTTTCCACAAAACACCAGTGGTGCACGTAGTGTATCTCACAGTTCTAACTTGCAAACTGTGGGACTGTCGAGTCTTCATCACTCAAACCGTAACAGTAACACAGTATCTGCTGGTAACAGCAATTTTGTGGAATCGTTTCACCACTTTTTTAGACCATCCTTTGCAAGGCCACAGGAGACAAGAAGTCTGACACATAGTCAACGCCTAGAGAGGATGGTACAGGAGTATCCCCAAGTGAACATCGAAGCCATGACTGTGTCACTGGACCCTTGCTCATTTTGGGATTGGGATTCCAATCTGGAAAAATGTCCGGAGCTCACCACTCACGCCTTGGAGATCTTGTCATGCCCTGCAGCCAGCGTTCTCTCTGGATGTGTGTTCAGCGCTGCTGGTGGTGTGCTGACAGATAATCGCACGCGGCTGTCCACTGAGAATGTAGACAGACTCACGTTCATAAAGATGAACAAATCATGGATCCGCAAGGACTTTTCTACCCCTGTGTCATCCTCGGGAGACTAAAAACTTGAGGATTTGGTAAAATCACCTCACCAACCGTTTTAAGCAACTCTGGGGCAATTGATGCCACTTAAGTGGTGTCTGTGCCACAATTTTTGGAAAAAATGGAGACTCTTTTTGGAGTCCCCTTGCTGTGTTTTACGTGACGTTGGCATCGTCAATTCCAGGTGGGTTGGGTGGCTCCCCCCCCTTTTAACTGTAAGAAACTACATACACTATGGCTTGGGGTAACACAGATGGTTGAGTCTGAAGAGCTGTTTACTCAGAGGTTTGCTCCAAAGCTTCAGTGTCTGCTAGTCAGAGTAGAATTTTTAACTGCATCTAGCCTAGGCAATACTTTGGGCATAGTAGCCCAGCTGCAAAGCAAGCTGCACCGCCTGTGTATCTAATAAGAATTTTTAAATGCATCTAGCCTAGGCAGACTGTGGGGACCCCCAACCAAACCCAGACGCTCAGCCCCCCTCCTGGAGTCCTGACAGGAATATGTCCAGTCCAATATCCATTAAGTGAACACCGTCGGGCCGTATGAGGCCTGCTTTATCTCCTTCCAGCTGTCGGTGTTGTATCACTACACCGCCTCTGTCTCTTCTAAATTTTTCCATCCGAATATTTAATACCCGCCTTGTCCGTTCGACGGCCGTGATGTTTCGCGCTCCTTGCCATACCGCTATCGGCACAATCTCTGACCATACTATAGTTACAGTAGTTTTGTGAAAAATTCTCTGAAGCGCTCAGTGTCTAGTTTCATTATTGCCATTAGTTATGCGCTCTTGTGATGACCTAGGTCGTTTCCCCGAGCCTGTATAACTAAGATGACCGGACCTCTTGCCTCTCTCCCTACCTTGATTACCTCCATTAATACCTGTGGCCATAGCAGGCCTCTAATACCTCTCCAGTTGAAATATGTGTTATGAAACTCTAATTTCCTCCCACCTGGGCGGACTTTCACCCTTTTTTCTGCCCAATATTTATACGAGTGGCCTATCACCCACACTGCTGGCTTAGTGTCACCTGTAAAAGAAACAAACCACGTTAGGATAACAAGTCCGGTCTTATGTATGTCGCCAAACACGAGGATCGCCATCTCCCTATCCTCTGAACTTCTGTTTCTGACAGTCCTGCTCTTGCTGCTTCCGTGGCCGCGCCTATGCGGAATGAGTGTGTCCCATAATCTTTGGGGTGGTTTCCTGCCGATGTTATGCATTTATTAGATATAGCTTGTAACTGGTATCTTGATAATGGCATTCCATCAATGTGTGATAGGAAGAAATTACTTTGTGATCTGATGGTTATATATGTTTTTACTATTGTTACCCGACTCAGTGTACCGTTTGTGGATTGTAGAAGTACCCAAGTGCCCCTGCCCGCTGGAACTGTTTTCGATTGGCGTATGCGTAGACGTATTGCATTATTGGCTATGACTACGTCCTGGTGTAATAAGCCTCCACTGGTGGTAATTTTGTATTGAGGGACTAATTCGCTTATGCATAGCGCCCCGAAGAAGGCGATCGCAAATGCAGTAGACAGCAGTGTTGCTTCAAATTGTGAGTGTCAAGATAATGGTGTTAGGGATATGATGTGAGAAATCAGTTTTAGTGACACGGGATGGGACGTCTACACTCCTGACTTGGCTGACCCCTTTTCCACCCTTTTATGTATTGTCTGATGATGAATCTCTTTGTCACATCTCCCCAATTCAGTAGGTGGAAGTGAAATGCTACTCCGGTCAGACACCGCTGCCCTGACGCCCCTGATATGCCCCTCATCATTAGCTGGTGGAGAAATTCTATGGTGACTTGTAATCTGGCTTGTTCACATTGGTCAACCCGTCTGCCTGCTTCTAGTTGTGTCCACTCTTCCCATGCCTTACCGTATGCTTGCCACGTCGACAGGGCAACTGACGCTCTGATTAATGGCATCAACTATTCGCCACTAGATCCCATAGGGAGGGTGGGCAACTGTTGCCCGATGGGTGGGCATTGGGGAGGAGCTCTGTGAAAATCTGCCAATTGAATTGTGATAAAGCGTTAGCAGCAGCTTTAGACCCCTCAGCATCGTGGCTAGCGCGGACCCATACATTGTGTTTTAGGCACAGGAATGCTAGCCGGCATAGTAGGCCTAGCACTGGGAAAGACAATGATGCCATCTTATTAATGCAGTGCGCTAGGCTGGTGCTTTTTGTTATGAAGCGTATATTTTTGTTAGCCAGGCGCGCGCCCCATATTTCTATTGCTACCACTATTGGGAAGAAAAATTATTTTCCGGGCTAGATGCAGCTAAAAATTATTATTAATTTCAAAGCTGGTGGAGCTTGGTATAGATGGCCTAATACAATGAGTACCACACACTACTACTATGCCCAAAATTATTTTCCAGGCAAGATGCAGCTAAAAATTATTTTTAATTTCAAAGCTGGTGGAGCTTGGTATAGATGGCCTAATGCAATGAGTACCACACACTGCTACTAAGCCCAAAATTATTTTCCGGGCTAGATGCAGCTAAAAATAATTATTAATTTCAAAGCTGGTGGAGCTTGGTTTAGATGGCCTAATAGATTGAGTACCACACACTGCTACAGGCCCAAAAGGTTTTACTTGGCTAGGTGCAGTAAAAAATTTGTATTACATACACAGGTGGTGTAGCTTGCAACACAGATAGGCTACTCCACTGACTAACACACACTGCAAGAGGCCCAAAAGGATTTGCTTAGCAAGATTTACCCAAATGCTGTGAAAAACACTTGCACAGCACTAAAACACACCTGCCTGGCAAAAAGTGATAGGAACTGCTGTAACCTAGCCCTCAAAAGGGCTGCAATTACAAACTAGACCCTACTCCCTAAACCTTTCTGTCTATTTAAGAGAAAATTCGCTTGCAATTCAGTTACACAATATAGCGCGAACAGCAGCAGCAGTGCCGTCTAACACTCAGCTGCAGCAGTGAGAAAATGGTGGCGACGGGGAAAATGGCTGGGTCTTATAGGGCAAGGACATGTGACATACACAGCCAATGACACATGCCCTTGCTTGTGTGAAAAAAAGCACTTCGCTCCGTGTGTGCGCTGCTGATAGGCTGACAGACTGCACCTCCCCACTGTAAATGCGGGAAAGAGAAAAAAAAATGGAGATCTTCATTATTTCTGCAGAGATCCATCCCATGCCCCTCCCCCTGCCCCGTTGTACACTCAAACTGTGTATTAACATTGATTATCAGCATTACTGTGAAAAAATCCAGTTACGATTTGGGTGTACGAACAGTTATCGAACATAACCTCGAACAGCCGGATTTTTTTCAAATCGTTCGGGTTTGTCGAACGGCTCGAACACCGCCCAAAACAGCTCGAATTTGAGATTGGCAAACAGTTCAATTAGAACAACGCTCATCTCTAGACATTACCACAATGAATTTTAAACAAAACAATTCAGATGCAGTTGAAGTTCAGACTTTCAGCTTTCATTTGAGGGTATCCACATTAAAATTTGATGAAGGGTTTAGGAGTTTCAGCTCCTTAACATGTGCCAACCTGTTTTTAAAGGGACCAAAAGTAATTGGACAGTTTAATTAATTGTAAATAAACTGTTCATTTCTAGTACTTGGTTGAAAACCCTTTGTTGGCAATGACTGCCTGAAGTCTTGAACTCATGGACATCACCAGACGCTGTGTTTCCTCCTTTTTGATGCTCTGCCAGGCCTTCACTGCGGTGGTTTTCAGTTGCTGTTTGTTTGTGGGCCTTTCTGTCTGAAGTTTAGTCTTTAACAAGTGAAATACATGTTCAATTGGGTTGAGATCAAGTGACTGAATTGGCCATTCAAGAATATTCCACTTCTTTGCTTTAATAAACTCCTGGGTTGCTTTGGCTTTATGTTTTGGGTCATTGTCCATCTGTAGTATGAAACGACGACCAATCAGTTTGGCTGCATTTGGCTGGATCTGAGCACACAGTATGGCTCTGAATACATCAGAATTCATTTGGCTGCTTCTGTCCTGTGTCACATCATCAATAAACACTAGTGACCCAGTGCCACTGCAGCCATGCATGCCCAAGTCATCACACTGCCTCCGCCGTGTTTTACAGATGATGTGGTATGCTTTGGATCATGAGCTGTACCACGCCTTTGCCATACTTTTCTCTTTCCATCATTCTGGCAGAAGTTGATCTTGGTTTCATCTGTCCAAAGAATGTTCTTCCAGAACTGTGCTGGCTTTTTTAGATATTTTTTTAGCAAAGTCCAGTCTAGCTTTTTTATTCTTGATGCTTATGAGTGGCTTGCACTGTGCAGTGAACCGTCTGTATTTACTCTCATGCAGTCTTCTCTTTATGGTAGATTTGGATATTGATACGCCTACCTCCTGGAGAGTGTTGTTCACTTGGTTGGCTGTTGTGAAGGGGTTTCTCTTCACCATGGAGATTATTCTGCGATCATCCACCACTGTTGTCTTCCGTGGGCACCCAGGTCTTTTTGCATTGATGAGTTCACCAGTGCTTTCTTTCTTTCTTTCTCAGGATGTACCAAACGGTAGATTTTGCCACTCCTAATATTGTAGCAATTTCTCGGATGGGTTTTTTCTGTTTTTGCAGCTTAAGGATGGCTTGTTTCACCTGCATGGAGAGCTCCTTTGACTTCATGTTTACTTCACAGCAAAACCTTCCAAATGCAAGCACCACACCTCAAATCAACTCCAGGCCTTTTATCTGCTTAATTGAGAATGACATAACGAAGGGATTGCCCACACCTGTCCATGAAATAGCCTTGGAGTCAATTGTCCAATTACTTTTGGTCTCTTTAAAAACAGGGTGGAACATGTTAAGGAGCTGAAACTCCTAAACCCTTCATCCAATTTTAATGTGGATACCCTCAAATGAAAGCTGAAAGTCTGAACTTCAACTGCATCTGAATTGTTTTGTTTAAAATTCATTGTGGTAATGTCTAGAACCAAAATTAGAAAAATGTTGTCTCTGTCCAAATATATATGGACCTAACTGTATCTACTACTCTACATTATATTGCTACAAAAAAAGAATCATTTTTATTGGGGAATAAGCAGTTATACATCCATACAGTACAACTACTTTAATATGAAGAAATATACTGACAGATTCCCTTCACCAAATTATCTTTGGAATTTGTATTTTACAAAAAATTACATATTTGAATTAGGGAGACTATAAAAATTCTAAATGGTGATGTCACTAAAACTATTAATGAAGTATGAAATAACCTTCAGATGTTACTTCTCTACTGGGTCCCATCATTGTTTTGTTGCATTTTCCATCTGCTTGTATGTTAGGTTTAACAAAATAGAACCCCCGCTAGACCAATAAAAGTCAATAAAGTTTGCTATTTATATAACTATGATTCCGGCATAGATGCAAAGCTTCATTATGTATCAAAGTAAGGGTAGGTAGACACCAGCGTATAAGTAGTCATTCAGAGTTTCATTCAGAAAGGTGGGACAATTTTCTTCCTCACTAGTCATATGTATGCAATTCATTTTTTTACAGCAGCATATATTAATAATTTACAAAACCATTTACAATTTATATTACAAAATTGCAATGTATCTGTAAAAATCAGATGCTATAGTGCTTCTCAATATTTTATATTGTTTTTTCACGCACCTATAGACTTGAATGAGTGAGTCTCATCCGATTTACAGAAAAAAACTAAGGCATGCTAAGATTTTTTCACGCGCAGATTCGTTCAGTAAAAAAAAATTGCTCATCTGCACTGCCCATTGAATAACATTGGTCTGAGTGCTGTCCGTTTTTTTCACAGACAGCACTCTGACCGGAAATACAGTTGTGTTAACGAACCCTAAGTGTGGACAGAGTCATATGGCCTGATTCATAAAGACTGGCAATTTTCTTGCTGGTCTTGATGAAGGGGTATAGACACTCCCGATGCATGAATGGGGTGCACGCCTCTTCCCGAATCATGAGTGGTGTGTGCCTCAGTGCGCCACGCCAGAAATCTCACTCCATTCAGCGACTGGAGAAAAATTTCTGGAATAGGGAATGCCACAGCTCAACATAAATTAGACGAGTTGTGGCATTGCCCCACCTCCCTACTCAATGACTGACAAATTAAAAAGTGTTGCCAATTTCTTACTCATAAATTTATATCAGTTGCAAAAAAAATCATTTAAGTGAAAGTAAGCACCCAGGCATAGCTAGCCAGCACTTAAACCCTACTTGCATGCAAAGCACCAGAGCAGCCAAGAAAGTGACATATGCCTGCAGCCACATGAACAGATCAGGTTCAAGTTCACATCTTAAAAAAACAGCCAAATATGCCGCAGAATACACAGCACATGCTATTTCTGTATAATCCACTTTATTGCATTTGTACAGGAACTATACAAATATTGTACATATTTTCATTTTGCATAAATTCAAGCATTTCTGCTTCTCACAAGAAATATAATGTCACAATGAATGCACAAAGAATGTTTTCCCTTGTTCTGATACATTACTTTATGTGATTTGCACTGTAATTTCCCAGTACATAGCAAATCTCATGACCGTCTCATAGACAGATTTCATAGACCAGATGGAAAGACATTTATATTTATAATTGTATTCTCTTCCTCCACACGTTACAGTGATGGATGGATTACGTTCCTCTGTTTTTGTATAGCATTTATAGGTTCTGTTACCTTGGAAACAGGGAACACTGCAGATTTCTTCGCATTGCAAATTCTCACATGGGACATGACACTGCCTGTTAGAGTCTCACACATCACCATTGCCTTATGTGTGATTTTCATTTAGGTACAAATATCACAGGTGCTCAATAATACAGGACGGTCCACAACTAGTGTTCTGGAGAATAAATTATCACTTGTATAACAGCCGAGACCCTGTGAACCTAGATTCTACTTAATGACATGTGAATGTCTAGGAATCGTAAATCATCAATCCGCTTGCTGCCATTGAATATTTAGCTTTGCTATTATGTTACGACTGGCAGTCATTAGTATAAAACAGCGATTGTCATCTACTGGGTTGTTGAGAGTTTAAAGGGTTTTTCGCATTATATTAAATGATAAAAAAATGCAATGTGCTTGTAAAAACAAGCAACTTGATGAGAGGGTGTTGTGGAACAGACGCTCCTGATTTTTTCAAAGGCACAGGCAACTTTTCAGTTGCACACCTGCTGTATATATTATAATAAATACATCATATATATATATATATATATATATATATATATATATATATATACTGTTTATATACTAGCTATTGAGCTCCTTCTGCGCCCGGGTGGCGAGCATTTTTATTGGTATATGGTCTCGCATCCGGGTATTTGTGCTGCCACCATCCTGGTATTTGTGCTCCCCAATCCTGTTCCCCCATCCTGTTATGTGCTGCCCTCATCCCTATCCTGGTATGCATGGCACGCCTCATCCCTATCCTGGTTTGCATAGCACCCCTCACCCCCAATCCTGGTACACATGGCACCCTTCACCCTCAAACCTGGTACGCATGGCACCCCTCACGCCCAATCCTGGTATGCATGGCACCCCTCCTCCCTACCCTGGTATGCATGGCACGCCTCATCCCTATCCTGGTATGCATGGCACCCCTCACCTCCAATCCTTGTATGCATGGCACCCCTCACCCCCAATCCTGGTATGCATGGCACCTCTCACCACTAATCCTGGTATGCATGGCACCCCTCATCCCTATCCTAGTATGCATGGCACCCCTCATCCCTATCCTGGTATGCATGGCACCCCTCACCTCCAAACCTTGTATGCATGGCACCCCTCACTCACCCCCAATCCTGGTATGCATGGCACCTCTCACCACTAATCCTGGTATGCATGGCACCCCTCATCCCTATCCTGGCATGCATGGCACCCCTCATCCCTATCCTGGTATGCATGGCACCCCTCACCTTCAATCCTGGTATGCATGGCACCCCTCACCTCCAATCCTGGTATGCAAGGCACCCCTCATCCCCAATCATGGTATGCATGGCACCCCTCATCCTCAATCCTGGCATGCATGGCACCCCTCATCCCTATCCTGGTATACATGGTACCCCTCATCCCTATCCTGGTATGCATGGCCCCTCATCCGAATCCTGGTATGCATGGTACCCCTCATCCACCACTCCTGGTATGCATGGTACCCCTCACTCCTCAATCCTGGTATGCATGGTACCCCTCACCCCTCAATCCTGGTATGCTTGGTACCCCTCACTCCTCAATCCTGGTATGCATGGCACCTCTCTTCCCCCAATCCTGGTATGCATGGCACCCCTCATCCCTAATCCTGGTATGCATGGCACTCCTCATCCCCCAATCCTGGTATGCATGGTACCCCTCATTCCCCAATCCTGGTATGCATGGTACCCCTCATTCCCCAATCCTGGTATGTATGGTACCCCTCATCCCCCAATCCTGGTATGCATGGTCCCCTCATCCCCCATTCCTGGTATGCATGGTCCCCTCATCCCCCCAATCCTGGTATGTGTGGCCCCCTCATCCCTCAATCCTGGTATGTGTGGCCCCCTCACCCCCCAATCCTGGTATGCGTGGTACACCTCATCCCCCAATCCTGGTATGCATGGTATCCTCACCCCCAATCCTGGTATTCATGGTCCCCTCATCCCCAATTCTGGTATGCATGGCCCTCCTCATCCCCCAATCATGGTATGTATGGTACCCCTCACTCATCCCCCAATCCTGGTATGTATGGTCCCCTCACCCCCAATTCTGGTATGCATGGCCCTCCTCATCCCCCAATCCTGGTATATATGGTACCCCTCACCCCCCAATCCTGGTATGTATGGTACCACTCATCCCATCCTGGTATACGTGGCCCCCTCATCCCTCAGTCCTGGTATGCATGGTCCCCTCACCTCCAATCCTTGTATGCATGGTCCCCTCACCCACCAATCCTCGCATGAATGGCCCCCCAGATCCCTATCCTGGTATGCATGGTACCCCTCATCCCCAATCCTGGCACGCATGGTACCCCTCACCCACCAATCCTGGTATGCATGGTACCCCTCATCCCCCAATCCTGGTATGCATGGCACCCCTCATCCCCAAATCCTGGTATGCATGGTACCCCTCACCCCCCAATCCTGGTATGCATGGTACCCCTCACCCACCAATCCTGGTATGCATGGTACCCCTCACCCCGCAACCTGGTATGCATGGTACCCCTCACCCACCAATCCTGGTATGCATGGTACCCCTCACCCACCAATCCTGGTATGCATGGTACCCCTCATCCCCCAAACCTGGTATGCATGGTACCCCTCATCCCCCAATCCTGGTATGCATGGTACCCCTCATCCCCCAATCTTGGTATGCATGGTACCCCTCATCCCCCAATCCTGGTATGCATGGTACCCCTCATCCCCCAATTCTGGTATGCGTGGTACCCCTCATCCCACTAATCCTGGTATGCATGTTATCCTCTGCTCACATACAAAAAAAATAAACACTTATACTCACCTTTCTTCCCTGTGCTCCAGCACTGCTGTGTCCTCTTCTGCCGGAGGCCAGGGGAGGAGTGCGGCGCCGGAGCACCGTGCTGTCCGGCGCCATTTTGCTGAAGACACACTGTAAATGTGTCTTCAGTAAAATGGTGCCGGATAGCGCTATGCGCATGCGCCGATTCCGACGCCTTCACTCCACCCCCGGTCTCCGGCCAGAAGAGAGGCGCCGCGGCAACACTCCTCTCGGTCAGGTAAGTACGTAAGTATGGCGTCGGAGATCGCGGTATGCGTTCAGTGTCTACGAATACCACGATCTCCTGCGCCATACACTCCTCTTACCTGTAACAGCTCCATGCGTTCTGTCTGGAGCCAGACTGCGCATCGAACATGCACAGTCTATAGAGGCTTCAGACAGAGGGACGCTTGGCCGGTTATATTATAGATGCATACATTGATGGGTAAAAAATGGATCATAGTAATGCATGCTGCGATTTTTTTACATATGGACCATTAGTTTGTCGTGTCTAGCTGCTATTGTGCAGTCTGTTTGCCACATGGAAAGCACATGGCCTGAAAAATCGCTTGTTAAAATGAACCTTTAACTTTGCATAATACTCAGGAAAAATTGATATGTCTAGGGCATTGACTTTTACTGTGGCATCCCTCTATCGCTTGACATTGAGAGAAACAACTTTTATGATTTATGAAAGGTGTCAGAGTTTCATGAAATGAGTTATGAAGCTCCTTGTGAATAATATTATTTTCTGACTTCATGCAACTTGTTACTAAGTCATCTAAATAGTGCTTGAAGAGTTCATCTGGAGACCTTCTTATGTTTCTCTGGCCAACAGATAGAAGCATTCTTCATTGGGGATGGCAAATTGCCAGAGACAGTTTCTATCTAGGCAAATACCTACTATTCTGAAATAATCCTGGCAGGTGTGATAGCAGGGCTACGATACGAACAACACACTATGTGATAAAGAAATGTGATGTGCTGCTCAGAGAAAACTAGAGTTGTGGTGTTGTCATGTTCAGTAATGTGTTGCTTGTCTCAAATGGCTTTTTTGATCTGTTTTGCCATAATGTACAGGGTGAGCCATTTATATGGATACACCTAAATTAAATGGGAATGGTTGGTGATATCAACTTCCTGTTTGTGGCACATTAGTATATGGGAGGGGGAAAACTTTTCCAGTTGGGTGGTGACCATGGTGGCCATTTTGAAGTCGGCCATTTTGTATCCAACTTTATTTTTTTTCAATGGGAAGAAAGTCATATGACACATCAAACTTATTGAGAATTTCATAAGAAAAACAATGGTGTGCTTGGTTTTAATGTAGTTTTATTCTTTCATGAGTTTTTTTACAAGTTTATGACCACTTATAAAATGTGTTCAAAGTGCTGCCCATTGTGTTGGATTGTCAATGCAACCCTCTTCTCCCACTCTTGACACACTGATAGCAACACCACAGAAGAAATGCTAGCACAGTATCCAGTATCCGTTGTTTCAGATGCTGCACATATCCATATAAATGACCCACCCTGTACACTGTATTTCAGCATTTTCAAAAGAAGGAAAATAGTGTATTTGATTGGGACAAGCAATGTCTAGCACAGCTGCTATTAAAAGTATTTTGTGTGCAGTACGAACCAGTGTAAAACCCTCTATAAACAATGAAGAGGCTACAGGTGATTATTGGGATGCCGAAAGTCAGACCCACACTGACCTAATATTGATGGTCTCTCCTAAGGAAAGACCATTTAATTTATTCAGGAACAACCATTTTTATAGCTTGAAAATATTGTAACCGGTAATTATAACTAGATTTTAGTGAATCTCCTTGAAATTCGATTTTGGCAAATTAGCTCAGTTCTGAAGTGGAGGGTCAGTGAAATATTTGATTTGCCTAAAATAAATCAAAAGCAAATTGAATTTGCTGGGAAGTGGTTAAAAATTAAAATCATTTTCCCAGCTCTCATTGGACCTTCCATAGCTATCTTTTCCCTAGCTTCCACGTCTTCACATGGGATTTACATCAGTGATGTGCGCTTCACCCCACATGGTGACATGTGGCTTAGTAACTGCAATAATTGGTCATAAAGAAAGGCAAAAGTAGAAGATAGAAAACAGTAGGTCTGAGTGGAGGACTGGCATTTGTGAGAATGCGACTTCAGTGGGGAGGGGGGCAAAACATCTGAGTGGGCCCCAGGTAATCCTGATTACAACTACAGTGGCACAGGCTAATCGTGGCTATAGATGTACCTCAGCAGATGGCCGTTCTCTTACTGGAAAAAAATCTCTATAAAGACCAAGATCTATATTACCACCATTAGGTGACCATGTTGTGGTAGGTGCCAATCCTGCAGAACATATAAGAGATTACAATACAGTTATAGATAGTGACTTACAGCTGATGTTCTTTCTTATGGAGTCGTTCATTTTTCCCGTCTTTTCCATCTGGCCCCAACTGACATAGTGACTTCTCCAGCCACAACTCAAATGCAGAGATTGCTACAAAGATACATTTGACTTCTTACATTTCCAGGGACGTCCCCATCTATTCCAACCTGCACAGACTCCTCATCCTGCTGATACCCCAATTCTGAGCCGCTGCTCTTCTGTACACGGTATGATGGGCCCTCAGCTCCCATACACATAGTAGCTGTATAATGGCCCCCACATTAGCTCCCATACTGTATAATGGCAACAGGATTAGTCCACAAGCTGTATAATGGCCCCCACATTACTCCCTAAGCTGTATAATGGCCCCTGCATTAGTCCCCAAAATGTATAAGGGGCCCTATACTTTTCAGGGTCCTCCACACTATGTCTAAGGCGCTCCCATTCTTTATGCTAAATCCACATCACATCACAAGTTTTAATTAAAAAAAACAAATCATACTCACCTAACCCAGGATCCTAACGAGTCCAGCAGCAAGGCAGTGAGCTGTCATAGCTCCGATACATGCACAGAATGTCAGAGTCCTAGCTTGGCGCGATGATGTCACCACGCTGGGTCTCTAATGTCCTGTGCATGCATCGGCGCCTCCACCGTTCTGTAGACTACAGGCTTAAAGTGATCTGTGGTCTACAGAAAAGAGAGGGATTAACCATATCGGCATGCTATGCACGCTGATCAGTTAAGGGTAGCGTATCTCTGGGTGGACCCCTCCAAGCGCAGGGCCCGTGGCAACCGCCCCCCAGTCCCATCCTCCTCAGTAGCTACTAAGTAGAGAGGAAAAAATGGCAGCTGAAAGGCTGTTAAAAACATATTTACACTATATATGTATAGACCACTAAATGCAATCCTAGAATATAGTCAGAAAGAGCCGTTGAACCAGTTATGCAATGTGCATGAGCAACTTCAGGATCTTGTACCAAACAGTAAAACATCTGACACAAGTTGAAAGCAGCTCTGTACTTTACCTCAGAGAGGCGCCACTAACTAGCCAATCAGCTACAAACAGCCAATCAATGAATATTCATTAACAACACAGAGCCACCCCACACCATTAGTGACCCATCGCCAAACCGGTCATGCTGAAAGATGTTGCAGGCAGCAGATCGGTCTCCACAGCATCTCCAGACTCTGTCACATCTGTCACATGTGCTCAGTGGGAACCTGCTTTCACCTGTGAAGAGCACAGGGCACCGCTGGCAACTTTGCCAATCCTGGTGTTCTATGGCAAATGCCAAGCGTCCTGTACTGTGTTGGGCTGTGAGCACAACCCCCATCTGTGGACATCGGGCCCTCATGGTCATTTTGCATGGCTCTGGCAGTGCTCCTCCTGTTCCTCCTTGCACAAAGGCGGAGGTAGCAGTCCTGCTGATGGGTTGTTGCCCTCCTACGGCCCCCTCCACGTCTCCTGGTGTACTGGCCTGTCTCCTGGTAGCGCCTCCAGCCTCTGGACACTACGCTGACAGACACAGCAAACCTTCTTGCCACAGCTCGCATTGATGTGCCATCCTGGATGAGCTGCACTACCTGAGCAACTTCTGTGGGTTGTAGAGTCCGTCTTATGCTACCACAAGTGTGAAAGCACAACCAACATTCAAAAGTGACCAAAACATCAGCCAGAAATCATTGGTACTGAGATGTGGTCTGTGGTCCCCACCTGCAGAACCACTCCTTTGTTGAGTGTGTCTTGATAATCGCCAATAATTTCCATCTATTGTCTACTCCATTTGCACAACAGCATGTGAAATTGATTGTCAATCAATGTTGCTTCCTAATTGGACAGTTTGATTTCACAGAAGTTTGATTGACTTGGAGTTATATTCTGTTGTTTAAGTGTTCCCTTTATTTTTTTGAGCAGTGTAGTAGAGCAGAGAGCTATTGACTCTCATTCTTCACCTTACAAAACACAGTTTGCTTTAGGCCTTCGGCTTATAGGATGCTGATGTCGCACTTAGTACATCACAGTATCTATATGCAGGTATTGCACTGACACTGCATCGCACCAGTGTTCTCCACCTAGAGCTGCAGAAGAGGGTTTGGCTTCTATGTTCATCAGGCGATTTATTTTGGTGAGTTTAAGTTTTAGGGCTCACTCACATGACCGTAAAAATTGGACGAGTACAATACGATAAAAAAAAAATGGAATGCACTCAGACCAATGTTATTCAATGAGGCAGTGCAGATCTGCATATATTTTCTCAACAATATTTGGCGTGAGAAAAAATTCACATCATGCTGCGATTTGACTCCGAAATCAGATACCATACAGACCATCAGTACGGCATCCGATTTTTACAGATTCATTGCAATTCTTTAACATTAGGAAACTGTAAATGGTCCTGTAAAAGATTAAAAACTGCTGAGTAAAGAAACAAATTGCATACGAACAACACACGAATAGCACACGGATGACAAGTGAGAAAAAATGTTTTCCCACTTTCTGGATGAGCATGGGACCGATTTTTGTATACACTCGTGTGACCCTAGCCTTATCTGTTTCTCTAGGAGGCAAAAGTGACATTTAATTCTGTGTTGGGCACTCAGGAAACATAATTACTTTTAACAGAGTAGTAAGGGGGTATGATTACATTTTTAAGGAGGCATTATAACTTTTTGAAAGGACACAGAGGGGGGCATTATTACTTTTCAAAGCACACAATTTTAGAAGGTACTAAGGAAACATAATTACTTTTAAGCAAGCATCATGGTGCATAATTACTTTTTTAGGGGTTTTAATTACTTTTAATAGGGAATTATGGGGTCATAATAACTTTTAAAAGGGCAATATAGAGTATTATTTTATTTATATTTAGTAACATCAATTTCATCTGAAGGCTTTCCCACAATGCCCACTATAATGAGGGTCTGCCTCTGCAGTTGTAAACACGTGTTATGTGGGTTCGGGACCAATTCATGTATTTTCCCCCCATCTCAGTGCTGAAAAAACCCTAGCTATGCCTCTGCTTTCTAGGAGAGAATATTTTTTTAACAGCATCATGTGGTGTCACTACAGTTTGAGTTGCAGGGAATCCATGTGCCTTTCTATAGTACTATGGCTTTGCGTGCATTTCACCAAGAGATACAAAAAATTATTCTAAAGCGTTAGTTACTACCTGTTCAATAATTCCATTGATCCATTTAGAATGGTTGTTGGGTGCGTTATGCCATTATTGATGATGTCACCACTAACATGGATTGGTTATTGAAGGTTATGAGATTGAATAAAATATTTGGATACAGTGGTGTAACCTGAAGCTTGTGAGTTCCGATGCAAAATCTCCAACATGGCCCCTAAAAATCATAGGTCTTTAATAGTAACAATATTTGCAAATTGGCCAAAAGGACCTTTTGGGCTTACTAGGCTTTAGGCACTAAAAATCATGCACCCACTATAGTTACAACACTGTTTAGATAGCTTTAAAGAGAACCTGTCACTTGCTCAAAAAGCTAATAACTTGGAAAAATCTGTGTTCTCCCCTGCTTCAGTTGCTTTTTTTCCAATTTGTGCCGCTTCACTACATTACAGAGATGTTCACATTTGTTGCTTTTGGAGCACAGTATGCGAAATCTTTACTGCAACTGTTTGTTTCTTCACAGTCATCTCTGGGGGCATGCACTTTCACCCCACCCTCTCAGATGTTGTCACATAGCCCAGCAGCTGATCTAGCAGTCTATCAATCTCAGATGCTGCCAAGCTGTGATTGGAAACATCTAGGATGGATGGGTGAAAGGGCACGTCCTCCAACAAAACTCTCAAGAATTGTCCAGTTGCAGAAATTTCACATACTCTGCTCTAAAAGGAATAAATGTGACTATTTCTGCAATGGGCAGCATAAAAATGGCAGAAGCGGGAGCTAAAGGATTTTTACAAGATATTTAGATACATTTTTTTTTATCAAGTGACAGGTCCACTTTAAACCGTACACTTTTAAAATATTGCAACTAATATGATGGTAGAATCCATAAGCCATCTTTGAGATTCCCAGTGAATCAAATTGACTGGCATTTTGGAGAATCAAGGGAAGATACAATTTTCAAAGATCTGCACTTCTCACATCACTAGGACAAGCCGACAGAGGCATATTTCTGATGTATGTGCTGCATAGAAGCATTGTGATGTAGGCATTAGTGCTGCATGATTTCTCTAAATCGCTGATAGGAGTGGTTGAATTTGAACAGCTCCTGAATTTAGTTAAGCTTTGGCTCATGCGGAGATGACAAGACATCAGATTACCCACATGCTACAACCTGAGTTAAACACAACGATTATATATCTCATTTGCTTAAATAAAAAATACTTGCACTCCTCGCAGCCACTCTTAAGAGTGATGTTAATGGTCCCACCATGGATTGGATTTTCAAAGTGTCCCATTTTTCATTCGCCCTCCAAGCATAAACATCTTCATCTCCATTTGATGTACTCTCCTGTCAAATCCAATTTATCGATAATGTATTTTGGATAAACTTCTCAAGTAAAAAGAACTCAGACAATACAACAAAATGCCATTACAATAAATCAGTTCACAATAAAAATACGTACAAACTCAGAGAATATTATTTTTCGACTTGAAAAGCTGAGTCATTTTAATTTATTTTTTTTTCTGCTGATACAATAGAAATTTATTTTGATTCAGCTTTTGTTGCCAATACTCTTTCATAATTCATGGAGGTGCTGTATTTGTAGAACTCGGAAGATGATTTATAGAATGGCGATTTAATCTGGTCTTGTGGTAATTTGGCATGTAGTGAAAGAGATACATATGTATGTTTCTGTTTAAAAGCACCTTGTGAATAAATGTGGATTTATAAAAGAATATATGGAATATGGGATCCATAAAAATGCTTTCAAGGCACACTTATCTTAATGGGAAAGTTAACTGTTACAAATGTATAATTTATTTCTGCAGCTAGCCAGATTAAAGGGATTGTCTACTACTTTTATATATTGACGACTTATACTTTTGATAGGTCAAAAATATGAGAAGGGTGAAGGTGTGGCACCCAGCACCCCTCACATCAATCAGCTGTTCCCAGTTTCAGCAGAGGCCAAATGTTATCAGTTGTGAAGCGGAACAGCACAGCTCTATTAACTGTATAGTGGCTGCGGCCTGGTACTGCTTAAAATTAATAGGGACGGATCTGCAGTATACAGTTAACAACACCAAGAAAAACTGATCAGGGTGGTGCCAGGTGTTGCATCCTTACCAATCTGATATTGATGACTTATCCAAAATGTGACATACAGAAGTAGTGCTGTTGCTTTAAAAGCATTCACCAACTATTAGAAGTAACACAAGCACATTAGACAATAAGTGTTGTGCTCCAGAAGCATCCACCAACTACAGGGGTTAACACAGTCACAGGAGAAAGGGAGTGTTTAGCAGAGTCCCAGGTGGATTGTGGGGAAGTTGTTTACTGTCTGGCTAGAGCCAAAGAGAAAGGTGGTGTGTGTGTGTTCTGTATCTCACAGAGCGCCCCTGCAAGTGAAAAGGAGTGAAGCTAAGCAAAGGTCAGGTAGAGTTCCTGAACTAACAGTGCAGAGTATTGTCAGGCAGAAAGATAAGGACTGGAAGAAATGGTGTCACAGGGATCATCTCCCTCAGAACCCCCCCCCCCCATTCCTCCATCTCACTGTGCTGTAAAAAATACTGTGTTCATTAATGTGCCTTTGCATTAGAATTGTGCTGTCCTGTACCACTGGGAAGACTGTGAACTGCTGTGCTGCTAAGGAAACTGTACCGTTTGTCACTGGAGCCTGTTGCTCATAAGATTTAACTTGTACTGGCTGTGCGGCTTCTTATTAAATGTTACAGTTCTACCGTTTATGAGGACTCTTGTCAAGTGTGTCTGGTCAGCAAGTGAAACAACCTATGTGTCTGTGCCTGAGGTTCAATACCCCTGTGTGCCTGAGAGAAGCTGCAGCATATGGTCGATGGTCGCCCCGAATATCGGTCCCCCCCAGGATTCCAAAGAATTCGTGTAACCTGTCTCGCCTCTATCTGAAACTAGCGGCGTGCGTGTAACACAAAGATAAGTCATTAGTGTAAAAGTAGCATATAACCCCTTTAAGGATTGTGCCCTAAGATGTCTTGATGATGGCATTACCCTCAATGGATACCTGAAAGGTACGTACCACACATCTGACATGGGCTTTCCTTGATACCTGCACAGCAGCTGTCTGGAACTTCATAATGTTAGCAAACCTTCAGATGTATCACCTGTGATTTTACCTCACTTATTCTGAGGCCCTAATGGGGACAACTACGTCAATACCACCTACAGTGCCCATTATAATGCCACCATCCTGTGATGAAGTGAGGAGGGATTTGTGAAAAAACTACCCCTTCTCCAGTCTGATTGATCACAGTATCGAGGCAGGGAAAATGTGTGGATCTCACCCAAGAAACTGATCTGAATCCTTTGCTCAGTCATCAGAAGAAGGGTTGGGGGACAGAGTGCAAAGATCCTGAATAATTTTTTTTTGCATGCAGATAGTCAAAACAAAATACAAATATACAGACAATGACTTGAAAATTACCTGGAATGATGGTACACTTTACAATAAGAAAAAAATGTTGATGTTAGAAATAATTGCAGGATGAGAGTAAAAATGACCCGGAGACCATAGATCTGTTTTTTCCATAATTGACATTCTCATTGTTTGACTAGCACACAATAAAATAACCGTGTCCTTTGATCTAAGTGATTAATCACAATAGTGCGAATGATTTCAAACATACTTGATCATCTGCTGTTACCATGGTGATTTAAATAAATAGCAGGTAAAAGCATTGCCAATCAGTAGTGTAACAGGAAACTAGGAGAGATAACAGCTTGGAAATCCTGGAAAGTAATTAAAACCCTTTCGTGCAGAATACATACCGTACATGTGTGTTACCAATGAGAGATAATTCCTGAAATATGCCATGTATACCATGGTGACCATTTAACTGCTAAGCAACAAGATCAGTATCAATTGTGGTGTTGACACTGTTCCTTTGTTCCAGTGATTGATGACGGTTTCACAGAATTATTAAAACATCTCACATGTCACCATGATGTGTCAGAAGTTCACCCAAAACAATAATGTCCTAGGTACTGACTGCTTTGGCTGTTTTTAATATTATTACAAATGTTTATTTTAACGCAAATAATAAAGAAGCTTTCTCCACAGTGGGCATTTACCACTTATCAACAGAAAAGGAGATACATTTTTAGTCGCTGGTAGGGGGTGACAAAAACTCCCTTGACTTCAAGGAGCAACATAGAAACTTCAGTGGGATTTAAATACATTAGATAAATGAACTATAGAAAGTACAGAAAGCATCAGCCATCAGCTGGTACAGAAGAGGAGATATTCCCACCCACGAGGTCTTACAATCTATGAGTAGAGATGGAAGGAGACAGTAGAGTAGGTGAAAATAGTCTTGTAGTGTGAACAGGGTCATTATAGGTTGTAACCTTTTATCAAAATGGGACTTTTCAGGTTGCTTTTGAAAGTTAGGATGGTGGAACAGGTATGTCTCATAGGTTGAAGTAGTGAGAACCAGAATAAGGGGTGTGCATGGAATAAGATTTGAACAAGGGCATATCATAGAAGAAAATCTTATCTAAAACAGAAATTCTGCATGGGGAGTTATAGAGAGGTGAAGAGATTAGCAAGGGCGTAACTATAGAGAGTGCAGCTGTCGCAGTCTCACCAGGGCCTGATGCAAAAGACGGCAAAAAGGTCCCTTTATGACATAAGAAAACATAAGTATTACAATGACACATGTTAGGTAGTATGGGGGATTGTCAGAGATTTTGCAGAATGCCATCTGAGGAAGACATGTCCACTAAATGTTAGTTCACTTGCTGAGCCAAGAAAATATCTAGGAATGGATGTGAAGTCAAGGGTTGAGAGGATTTTTAATAGGAAGGAATCGTCAGTGGTGTTGAAGAAAGAGGTCAGGTCTAGAAGAATATAGAGTAAGATCATCTTCATATTTCTGTGAAGCATGCATCATGCTGAAATCAGAAGAGCCGGCCAAAGCAGTGGGTCTCTTGATCTGAGACAACTGCTTCATATATGTTCTATAGGAGCACATCACTTCTCTGCTTTCCAGCTTCATGTTTGATGATGGGCAGTGCACTCATGAAGATTAACAGTATAGGCCAGAAACATGGCTGAGCTGTTGGCCAAAATTGTACACTCTCCAATGCTGCTCGCAGACGAAGCTATGACTTTGCAGCATTGCAGAAGTGAAGTAGCTTTGAAACTGTCTGGATCCAGCAAGCTTCAAAGTAGCATTTGCAAGCTGTATAGCAAACAGCTTGCAGGTATGCGCATGTTGCCAAGGTAGCCCGTCACTGCAGAGGTGGCTAGTAACTGAGGCAACATCGTAAAAATTATAGAATATAGTGCCAAGCCTGTCCGTAGTAGTCACTTTAGAGCTGCCAAGTGACCACATGCAGTACTCCTGTTACAGCTGTAAAAAGAAGAGGTGATGCTACACAATGTTAGACATGGCCTTGTCCCAACTTTTTGAGACGTGTTGCTGTCACTTATTTCTAAATGAATTATTTTTTTTCTAATGAGATAGAAAAATTTCTAACGTTCACATTCTGATCTGTGTTCAATACACATGTGTGCAGGTCTGGACAGTGCCGAATAACCCTTTTAAAATCTGTGTAACACCTCTTTAAGCCGCCTCGGTGGGCAGGGTGTTTGGTAGTTTTCACCTCAATATAGCGCAGTGCCTCCACCCGAATCTTGCTGGGAGTCATAGTGGGATGCAGAAGGGTCTTCCTCTTCTGTTAGTAGTCGACTCGGGAAACCCCCTGTACACACTCCGTATACACTCACACAGAGATGAGGTTGAAAACTTAAACAGGTTTATTGTGGAGGAAGGTAAATGGTAAATATGGTAAGGGGGGTGGCAAGTAATAATGAAACAAACAGTATTCACAATTTACACATATAAAGAATCAGTTAAGGCTTTTCAGTTAACCTGAAAGATAGGGATGACACTTTCCCTTTAAATAGCAACAAACACACTCTTAGCTAACACTACTTAACTATAAATGGCTGCAGCCAAAGAAAACAACAAAGTTCACTGTTGGGGCCCAGTTGCCGTGGGTGATGGAGCTCTTGAAGACTGTGTTGGTGCATATGCCAAAGAAGCAAAATCTCCTTCACACATAGTCCTATTAGAGCTTCAGGGTGTGGAACCACAAGTATTATAATAGCTCAGCAACAGTTCTCTTATTAACTCAGCAGTGGAACCACAAGTCCCTTAAAAGCTACTCACTTCTCTAAGTAGCAGGTTTGGGGTCACACAGAGATCCAGCTTAGGGCTGAAGGGTCCTGATGCCTTGGACACTGGGGATGGATTGCAGAATTGGTCCCTTGGCTAGGCCAGGTGGCGACGGACATCTCCTGATAAGCTGACTGGCCGGTAGATGTGGTTACGCTGCAGGATCAGCTTCTCCCCTGACACACTGAGGGGCTGGACATTTAGGTCTCACTCTGTGCCTCTGTCGCCTGCTCTCCAGGATCAGACTCTCACATGTCTGACATGGTGGATTCCAGGCTTCTCTCTCACTGCTCTTAGCTCCACCCTTCTTCTCCAACCTGCTCAGCCAATCAGTCTCTTTCTCTACTGCTCCTCCTCCCCTATAATGCAGAGAGGAGCAATGTCCACTGGGAGTTGTAGTCCAAGACAATACAGCATAAGAATCACCAATGTCTGCTGCTGTGAATGTCTGTGTAATCCCAGCAATTCCAGTCTCTGTACACATAGGTCTCACTGCAGGTGTTACATCTGTAATCTGACCATGCTACCCATCTCCTTGAAAAGATATATCAAGGTCTACATCCTTTAACCAAGAAATGTTTTAATACTTCCCAGCCTTTTGAGCACATAATTTATCAATTGTAATTAAAAGTTTTCTATATGATTTGGTTTAAATGTAGGTTCAATTATTTATTGTCTTTTGTCTTGTATGATTTTAAGTGTTTTTATTTATTAATGTACCATTAATTTGCTGAAAATATTCCTCTAGTTGCAAGAATCCTTGCAAGGGCTCCATATGACCAATGGGTAAAACCAAGGCCTTAAGCATACTGGTGTAATCTTGAGATATTGCCGCTACCAGTTTTTCTGCTTAATTTAATCAGTAAAAATTGTTCACTCACTGTATTTAAATAGAAAAATCTTTTGCATTTTACATGTTCCATTTTAGTATTAAACACTTTTTTACAGCTTCACATTGCCATTATTCATGCAAGTCTATTGGTTTGTGAAAATTGCAAAAAAGCACACATATGAGCCTTTAAGTTTGGGTCAGGAGACCAATGGTCAGTCCAGGCATTGCAGGATATTTTTGCATAGGAGAAAATCACTGATTGAAAAAATATGTCATTTTGACCAAATACTGATGAAAATTTTATCCATTACACTGATAGAAATCAGTCCAATTTTTCCTGCATGAGAAGAAAAAACAGACGTCTCAATGAGCCCTAAAAGGTTCATTTTTTAAGAATGCGCTTTCCCTATTATTGGCCCATGAAAACATGCCTGTAATCACGGAATGATTGAGTAAAATGCTTGCCATGTTATTCTTTATGATTGCCTATAAATCATAGTTATTAGCAGTACATCATCTGGAGTAAAGAAGAGATGTGCTGCCGATAATATAATGCATAAGTCTAAATGGCACAAACCAACTTGTAATAATCAATCAAAACCCACTTACAGGTTGAATCCAGCATATCCTAAATGAGCCATTAGGATACGTGCACACACCATTGTTGAGGCATTTTTTGGCCAGGTTCACTTCAAAAGGCACCTAAAAAAATCACTTGAAAACCAAGCTTAAAAGATATATTTATCTCTCCTATTAATTTCTATTGTAAGATCACTTTGATATTTATATGTTTAGTATCCTGAGCATATATAGTTATATTGTTTGGTCATAGAAAATTGTTTTCAATATCAACATAGATCCTCTCCCTCTCCCTGCACAGTGACTTCTTCTCAGGTCACAGAGCATAACACCAATATCTATACCTTGAACGCAATAATTCCTTCAATCCTTCAACTTAGCTGCTTGCCACTGACCACCACCAATCAATCCAGTATTCCCTTACTAGCTCTACCACGCCGCAGAACAGGTGACTGGAGAGCTAGATTGGATTTGATTGGCCACTGCTGCCATTTTATTAACAAACCTAACATTACACATTTGCAGCATTTACTATTACAAACTAATAAACATAAAATAAATTACCAACAACAAAGGGGTTTTGGAGCTCTTTAGATCAGACATCCAAATAATGTTAAATCTCTTTATGTTCACCATCTTTACACCCAGTTGCAGCACAGGCTCAGGATGCTCATACCACCACAAGTGGTTAAGCTTTTTACAGCAGCTTTCAGGGTCTCCAATCCCCAATAGCCCCAAATTTTGCAACACCAACAAATTATTGTCCATAAATTACGAGGACCATTACATCGATGAATCCCTCAACAATAACTTAACACCAACTTCAATGACCCCTAACTGTAATGACATGTTAAAAGTAAAAAAAAATCACTCCCACTCCTAAAGCAGCTGAATTCCCACCAATAAAGCACTGTAAGAATTAATGGAGGGCAAGATATGCTTTTTTACTACTGCCCACAATGGTTGGAGTTTTTCCTCTCCCTGCTTACTCTTTATCTTCTACTTCACTCCTCTCCAATAGTTGTCATACCGTATACACCAGTGTCATGTGAGGCCTTCACACATGACCTTTTTTTCAGGCCATCACCCGCTAATATCATCAGAATCTGTCAACAGTTTAAATGGTATGGAAGCCTCTCAAAATTTTAACTGACAATGTTAGGGGAAAAAATGATCTAGTCTAATGAATTTCAGAGGCTGAACCCTTTGTATTCCAGGAGATAAGCCATTTGTAATGGTGTTCTGTATATGAAACTATAGAATCTCTTAATAGGGCTTCAACAGACAGACTTTGCACAATCTACTCTGCTTAGTAGGTCCCTGGAGAACACTGGCCTTCACTCTCTAACCCCTATTAAAAGATGATGTTAACATATGTAAAGGCCCACTGGGTTATGTCCACAGAGTGACTGCTGGCCAGTGGAGTGATCTGGAAGAGGAGGCTCCTCTTAGGTGAAAACCAGAGAGGGCAAAGGCAGGACAGAATGAACAATCAGAGGTGAGGTCAAGGGATTGCTGAGATCAATACCAGGATGTCAGGATCAGAGTCAGAAATGTGAGACAAATGGAGGTTTAAGTCAGTCCAAGCCAACGGCAGGCATCACAAAATAAATCAGGCAGTAGGGTATCATTAGAACAGACAAGCATCAGAATACACTGATTGCCACAAACTGCTGGGGGTTTAAATAGGATGTAACCCCACAAAATAAAGATCTGATTACAACAGATAAGTCATGGTTCCCTGGCTGTGTGACACCAAAAGTTTCAGTCACACTAATGTTAAACAAGACTGCACCTGTGTTCCCCAACATTGTCCACAGTGTAAGAGCTATGCTGCCCATCGACAGAGGAAGAAGTCATAGGAGAAGGTTCAGACCCAGACCTAACACCGCCTCCAGAGGAGCCTAGCAGAGGCTCTCTTGTGGAGAACACAAGGTTGAGCCAAGCATTCCTATGTATGTGTATGGGCTAGTCGGGAGATTTAGTTGTTGGTCAAACAAGCGTTTGGCTGACCTTTATCTAATGTGTATGGGGTCTTTAAGGCTCAAATTAGGAGCCCAGGTAAGATGGCTGTTCCATATACAACAAAAAAAAAAAATAGAATAAAAAATTATATATCCATAAAAAACAGGTTAGAAGATAAAAAATGTCGAGTAAATCAACAGCTTTCGTGACCTAAACTTTGCTTTATTTTTTACAGTGAAGAACTATTTTTCATATTGGATTTGCTTTAAACAGTTCTGTACAAAGATGTGCTGATATTTATTCAAGTCCATGAACACTGCTTCACAGTCTTTACAAAAACAATAAAAGTACTCTCCACAGAACTGATAAAAGTGAAGAGAACACAACATAAAGGTGTTGCGTATTGTTTTTGTTCTTAACACATCTGGCACCCTGGATAATAGCGGATTTTATGCCTGTACAGAAAGATTCTGCCACAGCTGTTAAACTTTCTCTTTTGGTAAAAGTCTTTAGGGCTGCAACAAATTCATGTATGTGCATTTATTTGCATCTCTGTAATCTCAGCATGGCTAAATGAACCTTGGATATTAAAATGTAATTTGTTCAGATCTCGCCTTCTGGGTGAGCACTAAGATGCTACCATCAGCCAGGAAAATTTGTGATCTAATTTAGAAGTAGTGAGGCATGCTGCCTTTTCTCTCCACGTTCCTGAAATGAAACTTGCTCTCTACGTTTATTTGACGCAATAAATATTCAGTTGTTTTTTGTCTTTTTTTTTTCTTTTAATAAAATAAATGTAGAATTCTTTGAATTATAATTGTATCAGCAAAATTCAAGGAATATTTTTATCCCTGTCTGAAAATGAACAAATGGTATCATTTGCTTTGATCTATGTAACACAGCCAAATGAATAATAGTCTCAACTACTGTCTGCTGTCTCCTTCCCCTTTCCTCATATTTTGTAGCCTTCCGTCTGTCTTTCAACACGTTTATGTTTATTGTAGTTTTTTATTGTCTCAATATGCACATAAAATCCTTTCACATGTCAATCAATGTCACTTTAAAATAATTATATTAGTACAAATAATAATAATAATAATACATTTCTGTAACTTACACCATTACACAAAGGCTTAGGGGAAGATTATATTATAGCATGTGTTCTAAATGCTGAGCTAATAATGCCAATTATTAAACTTAATGCTGCTTTTAAGTGTACAATCCCGCGGTGCTGCGGCTTCATGCAGGCTAAGACCATCCCCACAAGCAGGGGTGAATGAAAGCACAAGTTTGCCGGTGACACCTTAGTGTTACCAGAAATTGGTACACTCAATTACCACCGTAGGTGTGCATTGCCTTTTGAATTGCTGTTCAAAACATTTAGATAAAAAATGCAAAAGGGCACTAGGGTCTTATTCGAGTAATAAAATAAAAAAGAAAAGGGTAGGTGTGCTCACCTTATGGGGTTGTGCAAGACACTGACATAAACAGTCTATAATTTTAAGGGTAGGTTAATTTTAACATTGAGAGATAGAATATACAAAAAAAAACAAGAAAATCACATTGTACAGTTTTTTGCATTTTGCAGTGAGAAATAAGTATTTGATCCCCTACAAACCATTATGAGTTCTGGCTCCTACAGAGCAGTTAGACGCTCCTAATCAACTCGTTACCTGCATTAAAGACCGCTGTCTTAGATAGTCACCTGTATAAAATACTCCTGTCCACAGACTCAGTTAATCAGTCAGACTCTAACCTCTACAACATGGGCAAGACCAAAGAGCTTTCTAAGGATGTCAGGGACAAGATCATAGACCTGCACAAAGCTGGAATGGGCTACAAAACCATAAGTAAGACGTTGGGTGAGAAGGAGACAACTGTTGGTGCAATAGTAAGAAAATGGAAGAAATGCAAAATAACTGTCAATTGAAATCGATCTGGGGCACCATGCAAAATCTCACCTTGTGGGGCATCTTTGATCATGAGGAAGGTGAGAGATCAGCCTAAAATTACACAGAGAGGATCTTGTTAATGATCTCAAGGCAGCTGGGACCACAGTCACCAAGACCAAGACCAACTGGCAACACATTACACCTTAAAGGTTTGAAATCCTGCAGTGCCTGCAAGGTCCCCCTTCATTTCAAGAAGGCACATGTGCAAGCCCATCTGAAGTTTTCCAATGAACACCTGGATGATTCTGTGAGTTATTGGGAGTAGGTGCTGTGGTCACATGAGACAAAAATTAAGCTCTTTGGCATTAACTCAACTCTCCGCGTTTGGAGGAAGAAGAAGGATGAGTACAACCCTAAGAACATCGTCCCAACCATGAAGTATGATGGGGGGAAACATTATACTTTGGGGGTGCTTTTCTGCAAAGGGGACATGACGACTGCACCATACTAAAAGGAAGATGGATGGGGTCATGTATCGCAATATTTTGGCCAACAACCTCCTTCCCTCAGTAAGAGCATTGAAGATGGGTCGTGGCTGGGTCTTCCAGCAAGACAATGACCAAAACATACAGCCAAGGCAGCAAAGGAGTGGCTCAAAAAGAAGCACAGTAAGGTCATGGAATGGCCTAGCCAGTCTCCAGACCTTAATCCCATAAAAAAAACTTATGGAGGGAGTTGAAGCTCCGAGTTGCCAAGAGACAGCCTCAAAATCTTAATGATTTAGAGATGATCTGCAAAGAGGAGTGGACCAAAATTTCTCCTAACATGTGCGCAACCCTCATCATCAACTACAAAAAACGTCTGACTGCTGTGCTTGCCAACAAGGGTTTTGCCACCAAGTATAAAGTGTTGTTTGCCAGAGGGATCAAATACTTAATTCTCACTGTAAAATGCAAAAAAATTATCTAATTTATACAATGTGATTTTCTTGATTTTTGGGGGGGATATTCTATCTCTCAATGTTAAAATTAACCTTCCCTTAAAATTATTGACTGTTCATGTATTTGTCAGTGGGCAAACCTACAAAAACAGCAAGGGATCAAATACTTATTTCCCCCACTGTATATACAAATGTGCCAAGTGTAATGGAAGTATCCTGCGCTGCTAACTAAATGACGAGCCACAATGAGATGAAGAATTGCTGGTTTAATGTCAACGCGTTTCAGAGTCACTCCAACTCCTTCTAGAGGACAACCTTCTTCAGGAGTCGGAGTGACTCCGAAACTCATTGACATTAAACCAGAAATTCTTCATCTCATCGTGGCTCATCAATTAATCAGCAGTGCAGGATACTTCCATCACCACTGGCACATTTGTTCAAAACATTTGACATATAGGAAATACATTTTACACATGTCTTCAAGGGCAAGTTCACATTTTAGCATGATTTTGTGTTTTCTCTGAAACTCCACACTGAATAATTTAAAAAGATATCCATAGGCTGAGAATTAATTATTCTGACATAGAACTCCATTCTGTAAGTAAAGGTAAGTAATGAAAATCAGGCCTCTTGCACTCACCTCTAGGGGGAGCTTGCTGCACAGAGATTGTTATTTTACTGTATGATGTAAATGGAGGCTGTAATGAGCCAAAATTGTATTATTTACCATACTAAGCGTAACAGGGAATGGTGAATGCTTTTTGAAAAATTAGATTTTAAAGAAATTAAAACAACTATATAGTTAAAAAATTAAGAATAATAGGGTGATTTGACATATGAAGTAAAAACACATTGCTTTTATAATAGATTTAACTTACTTTACCCTGATCTTCTATTTTGGTGTTTATAGACACAATAAGCAATATCTTTCCACTATTTCATCGGACACATTCCCTTACTTCGCATTATTATGGCATGGTATCAAAATCATTCATTAATACTCAGTACATAATTTTATTGAGTACAATACTTAGCACAGTAAAAAAAGAAATGATAATCATTTAAAGAAGAACTCCAATGAAACTTTTTATGTCCTAAACCTGGGTAAACGTATATGTAATGTAGTGTGTGTTAAAATAGTTAGCGTTAGGTTTATAGCACTGCTCAGGTCTTCTTCTCACTCACATGACTGCAATTCTGACTCGCCGGATCACATTGAGGTTTATGTTTGAGTTGGAAGTCACTTTTACCATATAAGTCTATAGAGTCTCGTTTAGTGTGATCCAGTGAGTCGGAATTTCAGTCATGTGAGGACCAGAGCGGCAATGGAACATGCCAATCAACAAAATAAAAGATGCCAAAACAAAATAAATACCCTGCAAAGTAAATACCTAGCAGTAAGTAAATAAGTAAGTTGTATTAGCACATGTAAATAACATAGGGTACTTGGTTGACACTATTTTATCAAAAAGTGTAAAAGCCATCCCTCTGTGACAAGGTGTACCCAATCTATCACTATCTCTAGTATTAAACCTCTCCAGCAGGCCTCAATAGACGGGGAAGAAAAGGACCCAGGCCTGACTGTTTTGCAACTGTATGAACAAAGTGCAAAAAAAAAAGCAAAACCAAAGAAATGAGCTGGAACACATGTTGGCATAGATGATTTCAGCTCATATCTTTGGTTTTGCTCCCACCATCGCTAAGGAGTTGGAGGGTCGGCTGCATAATCAGGATGGCATGGGCTGCACAGGCTGCTACAGTAATGGTTAGGGGAAATTTTAACTTCTCAGATATTCACTGAGTCATAGCTTTGTCTCACCTGCAAAGGGGAGAAAATTCCTCAGGATAATTTTATGGGACAGGTTGTGGAAGACTCGACCAGAGGTGATACTCTGTTGTATCTGGTCACGTCTAACAATGTAGAGCTTGATGGAAATGTCACTGTTCTCAAAAAGTGTTACCAGTGACCACAATATCATTTCATTTTCCTTAAACTGTAAAAAATATACTCAGGCAAGGAGTATCAACAAAAGGTAAAATTACTAAATGGGTTCTTTAATCCCAGTGCTCTTGATAAGTTGTCTAATATACTCAGGTGGCTAAATGTACATATGAGCCAAGCTAAGATAAAAAAGTAATGTGGTTTTTAAGGAACTCAGCTGAGCTATTACTATGCCCCTATACATAATTTTTAGGGACTCTCTAGTGGCTTGTACAGTGCCAAATGCGTGATGCAATGATAACTTGGTGCCCATTTTCAAAAAGGGCTCTAGGTCGTTGCCGGGTCATTATAGACCAGTAAGCTTAACATCCATTGTAGGAAAAAATGTTTAAGGCGCTTGTAAGGGACTATATACAGGAATATGTGGTAGAAAATAGTATTTTAATGACAGCTATTGTCAAACTAACCTGATTAGTTTTTTATGAAGAAGTGTGTAGAAAACTAGACAGAGGAGCTGCTGTGGCTATAGTGTGTTTAGACTTTGCTAATGCATTTGACACTGTCCAACACAGATGGCTAATACGTAAATTAAAGATTATTTACACCTTTAAAGTACCTTTTCAGAATAATTATTATAATAATTTTTATTTCTATAGCGCCAACATATTCAGCAGCACTTTACATTACAGAGGGAACTTGTAAAGATAATAAATACATAACAGAGTAAGCACATATTTCAACAGATAACAGCAAAAGGAGTGAGGGCTCTGCTCACAAGCTTGCAATGTATGAGAAAATAGGGAAGACATGAAGGGTAAAAAGTAAAAAGTGCTTGTATTGTATGGTTCAGCCATCAATATGATAAATACGGTATTCAAATAATGGTGCATGAACTGGTCACCAGATAGTATCTGTATAAGTACAGATACAAAGTGCTACTAAGTGCACAGAGGGTGTATAAACAGATGCCACGAGTGACCAGATTTGGAAGAAAATGTTGGAAGGGCAAAACTGGAATAGTTACATAAGTGAGGTGAGACGATAGGCCAGTCTAAAGATGTGCGTTTTAGGCTGCGTGCCCACTATGCGTTTTTCTAGCATTTTTGCCGGGAATTTCCACAGCGAAAACGCTAGAAAAACGTTTGGTAGTATGACGCGCCCCCTGGGCCGTGGGGTACTCGGTAGCCGGGCCGGTCGATGCTGGGGGATGTCACGGTGGCAGTGACCCAGTCCGTGACCCAGGGCGGTCAATTAAAGGGGAATAAGTAAAAGGGAATAAAGTTTTTATATATATTGTTTGTGACGCCAACTGTGGTATGCGGCTATATGGAGCTGCCGCTGCAGTGCAGGTCCTTTGGAGCTGGTGGTGACGCAGCAGAGTTGGTTCAGCTCTTCAAAGGTAGAGCTTAGCTCCAGGGCAGGATGTAGCAATACTAAGAGGTAGCTGTGGTTGGTGCGGTGTAGTGCAGGTGATGGCGCAGATAATAATTCTAGGACACAGTGGGGGTGCAGTATTCAGATTTACTCACAGTTGTCAGACTCCAGGTTACCAGTGCCAGGGTAACCTCCCACCCCGTCCTGTGTTCACCAAGGGAGGGGTTCAGCAATCTCCCAGGTATCTCAAGAATACTTAACGGGACCCCGTTCTTTGTTCCTTCCTCGGTCGTCTTCCCTGCGCTGGCTCTCACCCTCCTGCCCTGCGCCTCGCAACCAGTGTCCCAAGCCGGTAGTAGATTTTGGCAGGCAACGCGCCATCTCCTGAATCCTATGCGGCCACCTTTTTGGCAATATAGTTGCGGTAGTGAGCAGCTGCACCCTGAAAGTACAGTAGCCTCCGGTTCCTAGCTGAGCCTGGTTGTTCTCCACTAGTTAGGGGTCGGTCCCCTCTGCGGCCTGATCACTCCACGTCCTTGTAGATTCGGGCGCACGGGTGGCCTCCGCACTCGCCGTGCCCCTGGGATCCCCTCTGTTCCTGGAGCCTTCCCTCTGCTCCCGTCCTCTTCCAGCCTGTCCTCCTGGGCCTTTCAGCCTAGGCCCGCTCCTCTCTCCTCTCTTTCTAAGCAGAGCTCCTACAGAGCTCCTGCTCCCACTCCTTCTCCTCTCAGACTGGACTCTCTCCTCAGACTGACCTGACTCCTTTAAGATGGTTCCCTTTTTATACTCCTACTAAAGGTGCTCCCCTGGTCTGTTTCCTCCACCCACATCCACTACATGGTTCTCCCACTCTCGGTTCCCCCCAATTCCAACCAGGGACAGGGCTCAGCATAAGCCAGTGCATCTTGCTCCACCTGCTGGTCTGGAATGGTGTAGTGCTGGATGCATGTGGGTGGGTCCCGGGCAGTACTCCCTCCTTACCTGAGAGTGGGGTACCACACCTCTGGGTGAGATGCAGTACCTCTGTGGAGACTGAACCCGCAGGGGCACCACATACCCCCCTGGTAAAACACAGCACGTCCGCGGGCTGGAACAGAGCAAAAACACATATATTTTAGACATACAAAAATTTTAGAATACATTCACTTACAAGAACAATTATAACTTTTCTTCCCTTTATTGGAGGCTCTTTTCTTAAACATTACATGTTTTTTATCAGCTTATAAAACACTATAAAACTTTCTCCATAAAATTTTCTTCACATCTATAAAACATTTTTCATATAAAACAATTTTCAGCTCAATCCAGTGAGATCCATAACCGGGTGTCCATCTCACTGAAGAAGGTGCAATTTGAGGGACCCGCCCGAAAACCCTCAATGTAGGCTCTAGGCGTGGCTGCAGGGCTTAGGTGATCCAGCTGTTAGACCACGTCTTCGGCCACGCCAAACGGGTTTTTGTTCTGCGGTCTGTATAAAACCAATAAGAAGCACTTTAAGAGGTGCAAACTATTTACAAGGGAAAGTTTTTTAGCTGTTCACCGTCCACAACCTATAAGTCTTTGTACCTTAACCGGGTACACTAAACAAATGGACGAACTTTTTATACACACACACACAAAAACATTACAATACCCTTCTGGGTAACTATATACAGTTCAACTTTCAAACAGGGAGTTCAATAGTGGTGCTCCCTCCTGGGAAACAACTGTCCGCTATAGGCTGGCCCAGCCGGGTCGTCAGCCTCAGACGGCAGAGGCATGTCCTCCTCCTCCGCCACACTGTGAACATGGAGGGGGTACCATCCACGTTCTTCATGGTGACGGGTGTAGGTGACCCTGTCTCCAGGGTACTTAGCTGTTGCCGGAGCAGAAGCTGCTTGTGGGCGGCCAGGGTCAGCGACACCAGAAGTCAGGGGCATGTCCTCCGCGCTCGCCTTCCGCACATCAAGCATGTACCACCCCCTCTCTCCTGAGTATTGTGGTAACCAGGCTGCTCCTGGGATGTATGGCATAGACAGTGGCATTATGAGGGCTGTGGCAGCACCCGCTGTTGGAGCTTCTTCTAAGGTAGGCATCTTTCTTCCCCCCTAGTTCACCCTTGCCAGGGTAGGACTCACTGCTCCGGATGCTTATGTCATCGCTCCTTGCACAGCCGGTCACCGAGACTGCTCTGCTCATCACTGTACAGCCGCACTCTTGCTGCACAGCTTCTCACACTTGTGTTGTATTCACAGAGCTGCAGCAGCTGGATGGATGGGATGGATGGGATCACACAGCACAGGGCTGCAGCAGCTAGATGGATGGGATCACACAGCCCTCTGCAGGGGGAGGCGACAATCTCCCCCCCTCAGTTTGATGCAAAGGGGAAGGCTGGCACCTTTCAGCCTGAGTGGCAGACAACTCTGGTACAGTCTATGCAAGTGAGAGGGGCCTATTTTGGCGCCATTTCCGAGGCTCCTCCCATGATGGGACACGCCACATATCATTAACTCCGCATGTGCTACAGTAATGGCTGCGGTTTATACAGTTATACACAGTCTTTGTGGCACATAGGGCCCTGTTATACCGGACTTTCGAATCCTGTTCTTGACACCAAGTATGACCCCCCCCTCTGGCCGTGGGGTACTCGGTAGCCGGGCCGGTCGATGCTGGGGGATGTCACGGTGGCAGTGACCCGGTCCGTGACCCAGGGCGGTCAAGTAAAGGGGAATAAGTAAAAGGGAATAAAGTTTTTATATATATTGTTCGTGATGCCACCTGTGGTATGCAGCTATATGGAGCTGCCGCTGCGGTGCAGATCCTTTGAAGCTGGTGGTGACGCAGCAGAGTTGGTTCAGCTCTCCACAGGTAGAGCTTAGCTCCAGGGCAGGATGTAGTAATACTAAGAGGTAGCTGTGGTTGGTGCGGTGTAGTGCAGGTGATGGTGCAGATAATAATTCTAGGACACAGTGGGGGTGCAGTCTTCAGATTCACAGTTGTCAGACTCCAGGTTACCAGCGCCAAGGTAACCTCCCACCCCGTCCTGTGTTCACCAAGGGAGGGGTTCAGCAATCTCCCAGGTATCTCAGGAATACTTAATGGGACCCCATTCTATGTTCCTTCCTCTGTCGTCTTCCCTGCACTGGCTGTCACCCTCCTGCCCTGCGCATTCGCAACTAGTGTCCGAAGCCGGTAGTCTTGGACTTTGGCGGGCAATGTGCAGTCCCCTGAATCCTATGAGGCTACCTTTTTGGGGATATAGTTGCGGTAGTGAGAAGCTCCACCCTGAAAGTACAGTATCCTCCGTTTCCTAGCTCAGCTTGGTTGTTCTCCACTAGTTAGGGGCCGGTCCCCTCTGCGGCCTGATCCCACCACATCCTTGTAGATTTGGGTGCACAGGTGGTTTCCGCACTCGCCGTGCCCCTGGGATCCCCTCTGTTCCTGGAGCCTTCCCTCTGCTCCCGTCCTCTTCCAGCCTGTCCTCCTGGGCTTCTCAGCCTAGGCCCGCTCCTCTCTCCTCTCTTTCTGAGCACAGCTCCTACAGAGCTTCTGCTCCCACTCCTTCTCCTCTCAGACTGGACACTCTCCTCAGACTGACCTGACTCCTTCAAGATGGTTCCCTTTTTATACTCCTACTAAAGGTGCTCCCCTGGTCTTCTTCCTCCACCCACTACATGGTTCCCCCTCTCTCGGTTCCCCCCAATTCCAACCAGGGACCGGGCTCAGCATAAGCCAGTGCATCTTGCCCCGCCTGCTGGTCTGGAATGGTGTAGTGTTGGATGGGTGGGTGGGTCCTGGGCAGTACTCCCTCCTTACCTGAGAGTGGGGTACCACACCTCTGGGTGAGATGCAGTATCTCTGTGGTGACTGGACCCGCAGGGGCGCCACAAATACGTGCCCCATGGTCCCCAATGCTAATCCGCATGTGCTGTGCACATGCTGCGGATATTTCCGCTGCGGATTATCAGTGCGGAAAAATCCGCAGCATGTCCATTAATTTTGCGGAAGCGTGGCGTTTTCACCGCCATTGACTTGCATTGGGCCGCTTCAAATCCGCAGACATGTTAAAATACTTGCGGATTTGAAGCGCATTTGCTGCGGTTTTGTATCACAAAACCGAAGCAAATGGGAAGTGACCTCATGTGGGGGCGTTCATGCCATCCCATGAGCACCTCATAATCCAGGATGACGAGAATCCCATACCATTCCCGTCTACCAGGATCATGGCTGCTCATCTGGGATGGTATAAGCGCATGAATGGGACTAATGATTAGTGTGGTAAGTAGTGTCTGTGTGTCTGTATGTGTCTGTATGTGTCTGTGTGGGGTGTATTTGGGGTCTGTGTGGGGTGTATGTGGGGTCTGTGTGTGCAGGTGTCAGCAGGCAGACATAGGCCGATGTGAGACTACTACTCCCATCGGCCTATGTCTGTACCCAATAAAATAGTGCCAGCAGGAGCAGCTCGATGGGAGAAGTAGTTCCCATCAGCCTGCTCCTACTGTAAAATGTTAAACAAAATTCAAATTATAGCCCCCATATATTTTAATTTATTGCTCCCATATATTATTGCCCCTATTTATTTTTATTTTGCCCCCCCACCTTATTTATTTTTTTGCCCCTTTTTTGGGGGGGGGGTTGCCATCATATTCCCTTGTTTTATATATATATTTTTTATTTAATCTTATTGCCCTCATGATTTTTTCTACTGTCCCTTTTTTAGTTGTTATTCATTGGTGGCCAGTGGTTACCTAGAAAAATAAATTAATTAAGTAGTTAATACATTACCTGTCCCCGCCGATCGCCACCTAAAATGAAATAAATAAAAAAATACACCTATACTCACAGGGGTGGACACAGACTATAGTGGGCCCCTGTGCAAGAATTTTTTGGGGCCCCCCCCTGCCCTTCATAGGGGGCATGAAGGGCCTCCCCCCCGTGCATCTCTCATCCCCCCGTGCATCTCTGATTCCCCCCACTCCTAGTTAATTAATTGTATTTAAAAAAAATAAAACTTGTTATACTTACCCCCAGGGCCGGCTCCAGGTTTTTGTGGGCCCTGGGCGACAGAGTTTCAGTGGCCCCTTTAACACATACCATGATTCATGATGCACAGATACCACAGAGAAGTATATATATATATATATATATATATATATATATACATACACATATATATATATATATATATATATATATAGTATATATATATATTATAGTACAAGGCTAAAGATTTCACTTACTACATTACATGAGTGATATCTACTGTAAATTCTACAATAGCACAGAAACCGGCGAATCCTCACAGCGCACAGTGCAAACCGGACAGTATAGTCCTCCATACAGTATTATGGGCACCATATAATGCTCCATGCAGGATACTGACCCCCTTATAATGCTCCATACAGGATACTGGTCCCCATATAATGCTCCATACAGGATACTGGTCCCCATATAACGCTCCATACAGGATACTGGTCCCCATATAACACTGCATACAGAATACTGGCCCCCATATAACGCTCCATGCAGAATACTGTCCCCCATATAACGCTCCATACAGAATACTGACCCATATAACGCTCCATACAGAATATTGACCCCCAAATAACGGTCCATGCTGGCTGTTCCCCCCTTATAATGCCCCATTACACGAGCGATATCTATTGTAAATTCTACAATAGCTCAGAAACCGGCGAATCCTCACAGCGGAGAGTGCAGACCGGACAGTATAGTCCTCCATACAGTATTATGGGTACCATATAATGCTCCATACATGATACTGACCCCCTTATAATGCTCCATACAGGATACTGGTCCCCATATAATGCTCCATACAGGATACTGGTCCCCATATAACGCTCCATACAGGATACTGGTCCCCATATAATGCTCCATACAGGATACTGGTCCCCATATAACACTGCATACAGAATACTGGCCCCCTTAAATTGCTCCATACAGAATACTGACCCCCATATAACGCTCCATACAGAATACTGACCCCCATATAATGCTCCATACAGAATTCTGACCCCCATATAACGCTCCATACAGAATACTGACCCCCATATAACGCTCCATACAGAATACTGACCCCCATATAACGCTCCATACAGAATACTGACCCCCATATAACGCTACATACAGAATATTGGCCCCCATGTAACGCTCCATGCAGGCTGTTCCCCCCCTTATAATGCCCCATGCAGGATGACACCCCCCTTTTAATGCCCTATGCAGGTTGTCACCTCTACCCCCAATAAAATGCCCCATGCAGGATGTCAATTCCCCCCTCCCCCTCTTATAATGCCCCATGCAGGATGTTACAACCCCTCCCTTATAATGCCCCATGCAGGATGTCACACCCCCTCCCTTATAATGCCCCTTGCAGGATGTCACTTCCCCCCTTCCCCTCTTATAATGCCCCATGCAGGATGTCACACTCCCCCCCAACCCCATATAATGCCCCATGCAGGATGTCACTTCCCCCCTTCCCCTCTTATAATGCCCCATGCAGGATGTCACTTCCCCAATTCCCCTCTTATAATGCCCCATGCAGGATGTCACTTCCCCCCTTCCCCTCTTATAATGCCCCATGCAGGATGTCACACTCCCCCCCAACCCCATATAATGCCCCATGCAGGATGTCACTTCCCCCTCTTATAATGCCCCATGCAGGATGTCACACACCCCCCTCCCTTATAATGCCCCATGCAGGATGTCACTTCCCCCCTTCCCCTCTTATAATGCCCCATGCAGGATGTCACTTCCCCCCTTCCCCTCTTATAATGCCCCATGCAGGATGTCACTTCCCCCCTTCCCCTCTTATAATGCCCCATGCAGGATGTCACACCCCCCTCCCTTATAATGCCCCATGCAGGATGTCACTTCCCCCCTTCCCCTCTTATAATGCCCCATGCAGGATGTCACTTCCTCCCTTCCCCTCTTAAAATGCCCCATGCAGGCTGTCACACAAACCCCCCCACCTCCATATAATGCCCCCATTCAGGATGTCAATTCCCCCCTCCCCCTCCCCCATATAATGCCCCATGCAGGATGTCAATTCCCCCTCCCCCTCTTATAATGCCCCGTGCAGTATGTCACCCCCCCATATAATGCCCCATGCAGTATGTCACCCCCCCATATAATGCCCCATGCAGGATGTCACACCCCCCTCCCTTATAATGCCCCATGCTGGATGTCACTTCCCCCCTTCCCCTCTTATAATGCCCCATGCAGGATGTCACTTCCCCCCTTCCCCTCTTATAATGCCCCATGCAGGATGTCACTTCCCCCCTTCCCCTCTTATAATGCCCCATGCAGGATGTCACACCCCCCTCCCTTATAATGCCCCATGCAGGATGTCACTTCCCCCCTTCCCCTCTTATAATGCCCCATGCAGGATGTCACTTCCTCCCTTCCCCTCTTAAAATGCCCCATGCAGGCTGTCACACACACCCCCCCACCTCCATATAATGCCCCCATTCAGGATGTCAATTCCCCCCTCCCCCTCCCCCATATAATGCCCCATGCAGGATGTCAATTCCCCCTCCCCCTCTTATAATGCCCCGTGCAGTATGTCACCCCCCCATATAATGCCCCATGCAGTATGTCACCCCCCCATATAATGCCCCATGCAGGATGTCACACCCCCCTCCCTTATAATGCCCCATGCTGGATGTCACTTCCCCCCTTCCCCTCTTATAATGCCCCATGCAGGATGTCACTTCCCCCCTTCCCCTCTTATAATGCCCCATGCAGGATGTCACACCCCCCTCCCTTATAATGCCCCATGCAGGATGTCACTTCCCCCCTTCCCCTCTTATAATGCCCCATGCAGGATGTCACTTCCTCCCTTCCCCTCTTAAAATGCCCCATGCAGGCTGTCACACACACACCCCCACCTCCATATAATGCCCCCATGCAGGATGTCAATTCCCCCCTCCCCCTCCCCCATATAATGCCCCATGCAGGATGTCAATTCCCCCTCCCCCTCTTATAATGTCCCGTGCAGTATGTCACCCCCCCATATAATGCCCCATGCAGTATGTCACCCCCTCCATATAATGGCCCATGCAGGATGTCAATTCCCCCCCTCCCCCTCTTATAATGCCCTGTGCAGTATGTCACCCCCCCATATAATGCCCCATGCAGTATGTCACCCCACCATATAATGCCCCATGCAGGATGTCACACCCCCCTCCCTTATAATGCCCCATGCTGGATGTCACCTCCCCCCCATATAATGCCCCATGCAGGATGTCACCCCCCCATATAATGCCCCATGTAGGATGTCACCCCCCCATATAATGTCCCATGCAGGATGTCACACACCCCCCCATATAATGCCCCATGCAGGATGACACTCCCCTTTTAATGCCCTATGCAGGTTGTCACCTCTACCCCCCATAAAATGCCCCATGCAGGATGTCAATTCCCCCCTCCCCCTCTTATAATGCCCCATGCAGGATGTCACAACCCCTCCCTTATAATGCCCCATGCAGGATGTCACACCCCCTCCCTTATAATGCCCCTTGCAGGATGTCACTTCCCCCCTTCCCCTCTTATAATGCCCCATGCAGGATGTCACACTCCCCCCAACCCCATATAATGCCCCATGCAGGATGTCACTTCCTCCCTTCCCCTCTTATAATGCCCCATGCAGGATGTCACTTCCCCCCTTCCCTCTTATAATGCCCCATGCAAGATGTCACTTCCCCCCTTCCCCTCTTATAATGCCCCATGCAGGATGTCACACTCCCCCCCAACCCCATATAATGCCCCATGCAGGATGTCACTTCCCCCCTCCCCCTCTTATAATGCCCCATGCAGGATGTCACACACCCCCCTCCCTTATAATGCCCCATGCAGGATGTCACTTCCCCCCTTCCCCTCTTATAATGCCCCATGCAGGATGTCACTTCCCCCCTTCCCCTCTTATAATGCCCCATGCAGGATGTCACACCCCCCTCCCTTATAATGCCCCATGCAGGATGTCACTTCCCCCCTTCCCCTCTTATAATGCCCCATGCAGGATGTCACTTCCTCCCTTCCCCTCTTAAAATGCCCCATGCAGGCTGTCACACACACCCCCCCACCTCCATATAATGCCCCCATGCAGGATGTCAATTCCCCCCCCTCCCCCATATAATGCCCCATGCAGGATGTCAATTCTCCCTCCCCCTCTTATAATGCCCCGTGCAGTATGTCACACCCCCATATAATGCCCCATGCAGGATGTCACCCCCCCATATAATGCCCCATGTAGGATGTCACCCCCCCATATAATGCCCCATGCAGGATGTCACACACCCCCCATATAATGCCCCATGCAGGATGACACCCCCCTTTTAATGCCCTATGCAGGTTGTCACCTCTACCCCCCATAAAATGCCCCATGCAGGATGTCAATTCCCCCCTCCCCCTCTTATAATGCCCCATGCAGGATGTCACAACCCCTCCCTTATAATGCCCCATGCAGGATGTCACACCCCCTCCCTTATAATGCCCCTTGCAGGATGTCACTTCCCCCCTTCCCCTCTTATAATGCCCCATGCAGGATGTCACACTCCCCCCCAACCCCATATAATGCCCCATGCAGGATGTCACTTCCCCCTTCCCCTCTTATAATGCCCCATGCAGGATGTCACTTCCCCCCTTCCCCTCTTATAATGCCCCATGCAAGATGTCACTTCCCCCCTTCCCCTCTTATAATGCCCCATGCAGGATGTCACACTCCCCCCAACCCCATATAATGCCCCATGCAGGATGTCACTTCCCCCCTCCCCCTCTTATAATGCCCTATGCAGGATGTCACACACACCCCTCCCTTATAATGCCCCATGCAGGATGTCACTTCCCCCCTTCCCCTCTTATAATGCCCCATGCAGGATGTCACTTCCCCCCTTCCCCTCTTATAATGCCCCATGCAGGATGTCACACCCCCCTCCCTTATAATGCCCCATGCAGGATGTCACTTCCCCCCTTCCCCTCTTATAATGCCCCATGCAGGATGTCACTTCCTCCCTTCCCCTCTTAAAATGCCCCATGCAGGCTGTCACACACACCCCCCCACCTCCATATAATGCCCCCATGCAGGATGTCAATTCCCCCCTCCCCCATATAATGCCCCATGCAGGATGTCAATTCTCCCTCCCCCTCTTATAATGCCCCGTGCAGTATGTCACCCCCCCCATATAATGCCCCATGCAGTATGTCACCCCCTCCATATAATGGCCCATGCAGGATGTCAATCCCCCCCTCCCCCTCTTATAATGCCCTGTGCAGTATGTCACCCCCCCATATAATGCCCCATGCAGTATGTCACCCCCCTATATAATGCCCCATGCAGGATGTCACACCCCCCTCCCTTATAATGCCCCATGCTGGATGTCACCCCCCCCATATAATGCCCCATGCAGGATGTCACCCCCCATATAATGCCCCATGTAGGATGTCACCCCCCCATATAATGCCCCATGCAGGATGTCACACACCCCCCATATAATGCACCATGCAGGATGTCACACCCCCCCACCATATAATGCCCCATGCCACCATACATGAAAAAAATAAAAAAATCCAATACTCACCTCACTTCTTACCTGCTGCTGGCGCTGCTCCGGACTCCAGTGTTGTGCGCGTCTTCCCGCTCTGCACTGTGACAGGTCAGGAGAGAGTGCGCGCGGTGTAAAGATGTCACCGCGACCTCTGACCTGAGACGTCACAGTCAAAGAACGCGAAAGACGCTGTGGAGGCACGGGGAGGGGTAAGTACTGTGCCGGCGCCGTCACATGACTGGAGATGTCCCTGCACTCAGCATGGGGCCAGGGAACCATGCTGAGCGCAGGGACATCTCCGGTCATGTGATGGCAGGGGGTGATGTGACAGTGGGGGGTCCTGCGGGGGGGCCCCATGAGGAGACGCACAAGAGGGGGGCCCCAACGGGGCTCCGAGGGGGCCCCGACCGGCCGGGCCCCATGCTGGAGTCAGGGCAGTCATGCCCTGATGGCGGCCCTGCTGGAGGCTGGAGGGGCCCCCTCTCCCTCGGGGGCCCCCGTTCAATGAACCGGCTGCACGGGCGGTAGGTCCGCCCCTGTATACTCACCTAGACACCTAATTCCCCGAAGCCATCAATCTCCTGTAATAAAAAATAAAATAAAAAACCTCAACCTTATCCTTACCCCTCCGTAGTAGTCCATGAGTGTCCCACGAAGATCTTCAGTTTAGAGCAGCCACATAAAATGTGACCGCTCTAAACCACTGCCGCCACTACAATGACGGGGCCGTAAAGCGGCGCCGTCATTGCATAAGCGAGTTCACCGGAGTTCAGGCAACGCTGCTACGGTGATCTCCTTTACGGCCCCGCTGACCGTCAGAAATTCCCACAGTACAGCAGGGCCATAAAGGAGGCCAGGGGAGTTGTGCTGACTGAATACACTCCGGTGACCTCAGTCAGTGGCTCACGCTGCCGGGAGCGGTTGTGTTCCCGGCAGTGTGAGCATACAGCAGCCATGCACAGCTGTCACATCTCAAGATGTGACAGCTGTGCATGGGAGATCATCGCAGGAACGTGGACAGGTAATTATTTTTTTTAGTAAATTCAGAATTTATTAAACTTGTGTTATTTATTTCAATTAAATTATTTTTTGTCTGGGTGTAGTGTGTTTTTTTTTAACTCTTTGTAGGTTAGTAATGGGGGTGTCTTATAGCTGGCTGGCTCTGACATGAACCTCACCACTATTACCCCCTGCCACCACAACAGGGCAGCGTGGAAGAGAGAGGCTAAGAGCCAGATTTGGCGCACAAATATGATGCTCGGAATCTGGTGCGGCTGAGGGCTGATATTATATATAAGAAAAATGGAGCCTTCAATAGCTTAGAACAATTATTCAAATTTTATTGCGTATAAAGATTAAAATCAGTAACAAAAAACACCCATATAACATTTATGCACAACAATGAGATCAACACAGACCTCAGGCTGTGAGTAATCAGTGGCGCCAATTACAATGTGGTATAATGAATAGTTGTATGCCACAAAGGCATTCCTATACATAGTACATACTGATAGTATCTAATGAGACCATAAGTTAAACCCTGAGCCAAACGAAAGGTATAGTACCTAGTGCATCTTGGTAGTTATCAATAGGATCAAGGGAGAATACATATTAAATAATTGGACTCATGAACATACCCAGCAGTTGGAGATGGACGCCAATGGGACCGTCAGCCTGGTGAGAAGATTCCCCACGACCCCTACGCACATTTCAATTGTATAAATGACCGCTTCATCATGGGGGCTGATATTATAGCCTGGGAGGGGGTCTATAACCATGGCCCCTTTCTAGGCTATTAATATCAGGTCACAACTGTCCGCCTAGCCATTGCTGGCTGAAATTTATAGGGGGACCCCATGTCATTTTTTGGGGGGGTCTCCCTGTATAGTAGCCAGAAAAAGCAAAGCGGCTAGCCTTTGCTGGCTTCAATTTATAGGGGGACCCCAATTTTTTTTTTTTTGTGGTGGTCCCCCTGTACAAGGGCCAGTAAAGGCTAAGCCAACTACTGCGGCCTGATATTAATAGCAAGGGAAGGGGCCATGGTTATTGGCTACTTCCCAGACTATTACATCAGCCCTCAACAGTCTGCTTTCCCTCTGCTAGTTATTAAAATTATGCGGGAGCCCACATTTTTTTTTTTACAAATTATTTATTGAAATGAAAGATTATTGGACAGCGTATGTAGGTTCACTCACTGAAAGCTCCTGCATACGCTGTAAGGCCAATTTCTCAAGTCCACATATCCACGTCACTGCTGATATGCGTGACCGAGCATGCTTATGAATGGGTCTGTGTGTGGGTCTCCAGTATGTCTAGGGTCTGGGAAATGTCATCACCACTCGTCCTGGAGATTCAGACATGTGAAAGAGCCGTAGAATATAGGGGGGGGGGGGTTGTGGTGTGTGAGCGCATGTATACACACATGCGTAGATATCTCCATATGTTTTGCATGTGTTTGTGTGTGTATATATATATTTATATTTTATTTTTTACTCTTTTAGTCCACCCTTTTTTTAAACAAAAATTATTCACTGACGGTATATTATTCACTCTAGATTGAAATATATCCAGAAATCTGGGACAGGGCCAATGAGGTCTATAAAGATAAGCAAAAAAAAAGGGACGCTTGGGCCTCTGTTTTGAGGGAAATCTATCCCTAGTGGGTGAATGCGGAACCACATGCCCAAGAGGAAATTAGTAAGTTTTGATTTTTGCATTTATTTATACAATATTTTTATATATATTTGTACTTGCATTTTTGTTGTTAAAGCAGTACATATATTGATTTTTGTTTTGTTATTGCAGTGGCTGATATCAAAAGTAGGTGGCGATCGGTCACCGACCGCCTGGTCAAGTATCACCAGTTGGTGAAAAGTGGCTCATCGCCAAGTAAAGGAAAGGTGCCATTTGCAGACGAGCTGGCCTTCATGCTAAGCAGCAGGAGTTTGCGGAGGTAATTTCTCAATAAATATTATTAATCGTAATATTTACAAAAATGTTGTATTAACATGCCTTATTTTTTAACTTTTATTTTATACAGAACTGAAGGCAATATCAGGGCCCCAACACCAGGTCCACAAGAGGACACAAGTACTGAACATGAAGCAGAGGAATCCGAGGACTTGGTTCTACTTTCCTCGCTGGATCAATCAGTTTTTCCGTCCATTTCCACTGCTGTTTTGTCCACTGCCGGTTGTCCAGCACCTTCTTCTTCAAGTCCTGTGGACGTCGTGCCGGGTTCGGGTACTGCTGCTCCTGATACAAGCGCTGCCGGTAGCTCTACTGGTGATGTGTCGAGGACCACTGGGAGGGGGGCTGGTTCTGCTCGTCCTGTGGCACCAAAAAAGGCCAAAAGCCACAAGGGTGACTAGTATGCTTGAAGCCCTCACTAGTCGCACCCTCAGTCTTGTCGACAGGACAGCACAAGAGGATGACCTGGATAAATTTGCTTGTCCATAGCTGGCCGCCTCAGATTCATGCCACGAGAAAAGCAGAACATGTACATGACTGCAGCCAACGCTCTGGTCATGGCGATTCATGGGACATCAGTTATGCCCTCGCCCCCAGCCGTACTTACTGGGATATTCAATCTGTTCAATCCCAGTGGGCCTCCATTACCACCAGCAGCTGCAACCCAGCGTTTTGGGCAGGATGCAGTGTGGCGCCCCTGAGGGTTCAGTCGCCACAGAGGTACTGCACCTCACCCAGAGGAGTGGTGTCTCCTTCTCTCAGGTAAGGAGGGAGTGCTGCCCAGAACCCCAACACCCGCAATTCAACACTACACTACTCCAGGCCGGCTGGAAGGGCATGATGCAATGTGTTTCCTGCTGAGCTCTGTCCCTGGCTGGAGTGGGGGGAACCAAAGGTAGGGGGAACCAGTAGTGGGTGTGGGTGGAGAAAGTAGAGTAGGGGAGCACCATAGTAGGAGGTATATAAAGGGAAGCCATCTTAGGGTGGCAGGTCAGTCAGTAAGAGGAGTGAGTGAGGACAGTCAGTCAGGGAGCAGAGTCTCTTTAGGAGCTCTGCTCCACAAGTGGGGCCTAGTGATAGAGGCCCAGGAGGGGAGCAGAGGAGAAAGGCTCCGTTCTATTGAAGGGATCCCAGGGGGTACGGCGAGTGCAGGACGGCACCCGTACGACCCGAATCTGCCAGGTGTCAGAGGGATCAGGCCGCAAGAAGGGGACAGGCCCCTGGACCAGTCATGTTACTCCAGGTCTCGGCTGGAAAAAGCGGAGGCTTCTGACTTTTATGGTGCAGTTGCCACAGCCTCATCTTAGTCACCGTGAGGTTCAAGCAGGGGTGGGAACTCCAGGTTGCCCAGAGAGACTTCAGAGCACCCGAGCGGGACTGTGAGTGGGGAAGCGCAGGGTAGGAGGGAGAAGACCCAGCGTGAAGTCGGTCAAGGAAAGGAACATAAGAAAGCGGGGTTCCGTCAAGCACTCCTGACACATCTGAGGAAGAGCTGAACCCCCGGTCTGGTGAACGCAGCGCGACGTGGGAGGCTGACACCCGTGCAGTGTACCTGTGGAACTTACATAAAAACTGTGAGTAAAAACTCGGATGACTGCATTGCACTGCCTCCATTAATTATTTCAGCTGCGCCATCTCTCCCTCTGCACTACAAGTCCCAGCATCACCACCCACCACCAAACTCTACACTGCCCTGAGGCCCGCTCCACCTGTGGGGAGCTGTTCCATCCTAGCTGCCCTAACAACTGCCTCAGAGGTCTGCAGCAGCGCTGGTACAAATTACCAGAAACCACAGGTGGCGTCACGAACTCTATAAATCCCCTATAAATAGAAGCCCCCCTATTTTATTGACCGCCCTGGGTCACGGACCGGGTCACCGCCACCGTGATATCACCCCCCCTGCATCTACCGGCCCGGCACAGAGTACCCCACGGCCCAGGGGTCGCGTCAGCAGCATACTGGCCTGAAGAGACCCAAGCCAATCATGGTCGACAAACAAAACCTGGAGAATCAGCACTTCCCCGAGGACCATCCCCAAACACCAGCTTTTCTCCAGAAATGTTTCCTGGGTACGGCTATGACCCAGATTTTCATAATTTTTAGTTAAATGATTTCCCCCCTCCCTGTCATCATTTTTGGACCATAGCAAATACAGACAGCACCTGTAGGTCGTTAGATACACAATTTTTTAGAGAATGCGCTAACAAACACCTTTTCTTATGGTCACCTATACCAGCCTTCAGGTGTAGGGGACTGTAAGAAAAGGTGTTTAGTTTCATATAATTAACCAATCTACAGGTGCTGCCCGTATTTAATGGCCCTAAACTGATGACAGGTCTGCCTCTGCGATACACAATGTGTAATATATTCCCAAGTTATGGGCAATGTTTGTTCCAAAAATTTATATACAAGTTTGTTGTTTTTTGGTTTAAAAAAATTGAAAAAGTTGTTATATATTATGTATTAAAAAAAAAATTTGTTAAACTATTTGTTCATTTTACTTTTCAAGTGTATATGTGGTTGGATTGGGTTTAACTGAAAAAGTGGTACCCTGATCTGCGCTGACCATAGCGCAGGTCAGGGGAACTCTAAATTTTGAAAGTTATTCAGCTACTCTACTTGTGTGGTCGGCTGTATACAGTTGTTTTTAAATTAGAACTCTACTTGGATATTTTTTTCCACAACAAAGTTTTGGATGGATTTTACTCTCAACATTGTTCTTTGCTAGTTCTGCTCTTAGCGCAAGCAAATGACAATGGTGAGTGATGACTTTAGCAGACAGTACTTGGGAAGAGCGCTCTAGGTAGTATTGCCAATTTCCAGGCACTGATATGTGTGGGTTGTTCACTTTAGCGTTGACGTATGGTCCTAATTAGTGTTGAGCATTCCGATACTGAAATATCGGGTATCGACCGATATTCGCGGTATCGGAGTTCCGATACTGAGTTCCGATACTTTTACAATATCGAATACCGGAATCTGAAGTTCCCATAATGCCTGCGCTCTGCCGTGTCTCTGAAGGATGACAAGCTGGATGGCAGCGCTCAGCTTACTGTACTTGTGATTTAATGTAAAGGATTTATTAAAAAAAACAATAGTGTTTTCATGCATCGTCTCTTAAAAAAAGCCGGCCGGCAATTCAGCAGCGGCATACACCGGTACCCGACAATTTAGAATAGAAAGAATAAAGCATCACACATAGATTAGATAGATAAAAACATGTCAGTCACATATATATGAAGTACAGTGACAGTGTTGCTTACTGTACTTGTCATTTAGTGAAAATGATTTATTTAAAAAAATATTAGTCTTTTCATGCACCGTCTGTTTAAAAAAGCCGGCCAGCAATTCAGCAGCGGTACCCGACAATTTAGAATAGAAAGAATAGAGCATCACACATAGATTAGATAGATAGAAACATGTCAGTCACATATATAAGAAGTACAGTGACAGCGTTGATTACTGTACTTGTCATTTAGTGTTAAAATACAGGATTTATTTAAAAAAAAATTGGCGTGGGGTTCCCCGTAATTTTAGTCTCTAGCGGAGGTTAAGCAGACAGCTGGGGCAGATGTTTGAAGCCTGGGAAGTGGGTAATACCCACGGAGCTTCCCAGGCTACTTATATCAGCCCCCCAGCTGAATACCTAGCCTTTAATATCTATTCAAATGGGGGACCCCCCCAAAAAATGACGTGTGGTCCCCCCTATTTTAATAGCTAGCAAAGGCTAGGCAGACAGCTGAGGGCTGATATTAATAGCTCAGGAAGGGTGCCATGAATATTGGCCCCCTCCCTGGCTAGAAACACCAGCCGTCAGCCGCCCCAGAAATGGCGCATCCATAGGATGCGCCAATTCTGGCACTTAGCCTTGCTCTTCCCACTGCCCTGTAGCGGTGGCAGTGGGGTAATAGGGCTGGGGTTGATGTCAGCTTATAATGCCAGCTGACATCAAGCCCAGGTTAGTAATGGAGAGGCGTCTATAAGACACCCCCATTACTAACCCCAGTCAACGTTAAAAAAAAACACAAACACCCAGAATAAAGTCCTTTAATTGAAATAAAGACACAATTTTTTATTGTTCTAAATTAAACCATACTTACCATCGCGCCCATTCCAGCTGAAGCCAACGATCTCCTGCAATAAAAGTAAAATAATAAAGCAACCTCATCCTTACCTTTCCATGGTTCCCACGACAGCTTCAGCTCTGCTACATTCACATGACAGGCTGGATCGCTGCAGAAAGCTGCCATCCAGCTTGCCATGCCGCAGACACTGAGAAGCGCAGGCATGCTTGCGCTCCTCAGTGTCTCGCTGTGACGGCATCCAGATGAGCCGAGTTCATGTCCAATGAACTCAGCTCACCTCATGCACGTCACTGACAGCGTGGGAAATTCTCCTACACTCAGCGCTTCAGCGTGAGAATTTTCCCACGCTGTCAGCCCGTTTCTGCCTGCTGTACCTGGCTGGACACAAACACTATTATTTTTTTAACCGGTTCCCGACCGCCCACTGTAGATAAACGTCCGTGCTGCCTGGGCTCTGTGCAGCGCCGACGTTTAAAAACGGTGGGTGGTCTCGCAGTGCTCAGGACCCCCAGGGTCCTGCAAGCACTGCGATCCCGGTGCAGAGCGTTAGCTCTGACAGGGTACATCATCGGGACCTGATTAGATCAGGTCCCAGTGATGTTAACCCTTTGCTGTCTTCTATATGCTGCGATCTATAGTGATCGCGGCATATAGGAGACAGCAGGAAGAGAGGGGGTCGTCTTACTTACCTCCGAAGACCTCCGTTTCGTTTGAGGACCTGGGGTTGCTATGGCAGCTGGAGGTCACATGACCGCCTCCAGCTCTGCCATATATGGTGTCCTTCCTGTCTGGCTTCAGCCTGTATGTAGCTGATGCCAGACAGGAGACTGACTGAAACAGTTAGTGAAGATCTCATGTAATGTAATATATGTCTATTACATTACATGAGATCAGTCATCAGAAAAATAAAAATTAATGTCCCATACAGGGACTAAGTAAAAATGTAAAAAAAAGTTAAAAAAAAGTTTTTAAACTATTAAAAAAAAAATCACAAAATAAATAAAAATAAATAAATAAAATATTAAACCAATAAATCCGTATATTATTACAAAACCAAAAAAAGTACACATATTTGGTATCGCCGCGTCCGAAACAACCCGAGCTATAAAACTGTCACACTAATTAACTCCTTCTGTGCACACCGTAATAAAAATAAATAAAAAACGGAGCAAAAAAATATGCTTTTTCATCATATCGCCAAACAAAAAGTGGAAAAAAATGCGATCAAAAAGCAGAATAGAAATAAAAATGGTACCACTGAAAACTTCATCTTGTTCTGCAAAAAAAAGCCGCCATACAGCTCCATCAGCCGAAAAATAAAAAAGTTATAGCGCTCAGAATAAAGCAATGCGAAAAAAATATTTTTTTTTCTATAAAATTGTTTTATTGTGTAAAAGCGCCAAAACATAAAAAAAATACAGTAAGTGTAGTATCGCTGTAAACGTACTGACCCGAAGAATAACGCTGCCTGATCACTTTTACCACACGCAGAACGGCATAAAAAAACTCAAAAAACAATTCCTGAAGTGTTTGTTTTTGTTAACTTTACCTCCCAAAAAATGGAATAGAAAGCGATCAAAAAATGTCACGTACCCAAAAATGGTTCCAATAAAAATGTCAACTCGTCCCGCAAAAAACAAGCCATCACATGACTCTATCGGCCGAAATATGGAAAAATTATAGCTCTCAAAATATGGTGATGCAAAAACTAGATTTTGCAAAAAAAGCGTATTTTAGTGTGTGACAGCTGTCAGTCATTAAAACCCGATATAAATCTGGTATCTCTGTAATCGCACCGACCCGAAGAATAAAGTAATCTAATCAGTTATATCACACTAGGAACGGCATAAAAAATAAATAAAACAAATATTATTCACCTGCTACTGATTTGTTTATTATGTCTCCCAAAGATCCCAGTAAGGCTCTGCTCACATTTATCCTGTGCTCTGCGCTGAGCACTTACACCAGAGTTTCCATGTAAATCTCTGAAATACGTGATTCAGACAGAACCCATGACGGAAGATTCCCTGTAATAAGGCAGATATAGGCCACTGTGGACGCCGTCTAGCCTGGGATCCCACGGTGTCATTTGTTTTAGGCGTGCATAAAAGTGCGGTTGGCCACAGTTTTGTGCACTTCTGAAAAAAAGGACACCACTAAACAGAGGCCAGACGGAGTCCAGAGTAACTCTGCTGCCTCATTATAGTGAATGGATCCTGCAGGGGTTTCATCTGAATTACATCACTTGGAAATTTAGATGGAAACCACGATGTAAGTGCTCAGCCTAGAGCGCCGGATAAATGTTACGTAAAATGTTCCCAATAAAAGCTTCAACTCAGTCCTCAAAAAAAGCTAGTCCCCACTCAGGTCCATCATCTGTTAAAAATATAAGGGACTTCCAAGTTACTGGTAGCAGAAAGGCTCTGGAAAAGCAAAATGGTCCTTGCCCCCCAAAAGAAATTCAGAAAATTTTGTGGTCCCAAATCCAAATGCCTATTCTACAATAATTTGTTCTCCAATTGTCAAATAGCACTCCTTCCCCCTCAAATCTCACCGTATGGCTAAGTGGTACGATACAGCCACATATGGGGTATTGACACTATTAGAAGAAATTGTGTGACACATTTCGGCACCATTTTTACCCATTGCCCTGTGTGAAAATGTAAAATCTGAGGGTAAAACATTTTTTTGTGGTAAAAATATAATTATGCTTTTTTCACTGCCCAATGGTATAAATTTAAAAATTAAAAAATGCTCACTACTTCCCTAGATGAATTCCTTGAGAGGTGTAGTTTACAAAATGGGGTCACTTGTGGGGGTTTCTGCTGTTTTGGCATGTCAGCGACTCTTCAAATGTGACATGGTGTCTGCTGCCTATCCCAGCCAACATAGCGCTTCTTTCTCTTCTGAACCCTGCCGTACACCAAAGCAGTGGTTTTCCCCCACATATGGGGTATCGGCGTACTCAGGAGAAATTGTACAACAAATTTCATGGTGTAATTTATCCTGTTACCCTTATGCTAATGCAAAATTAGGGAATGAAAAACATTTTTTGAGGGAAAAATGTGAAAATTTTATTTTTACGGCTCAATATTATAAACTTCTGTGAAGCAGCTGGGGGTGCAAGGTGCTCACCACACATCTAGATAAGTTCCGTAAGGGGTCTAGTTTCTAAAATGGTGGCACTTGTGGGGGGTTTCCACTGTTTAGGCACATTAGGGGCTCCCCAAATGTGACATGGCGTCCGCTAATTATTCAAACAAATTTTACATTCAAAAAGTCAAATGGCGCTCGTTCCCTTTTAAACCCTGCCATGTGCCCAAACAGTAATTTGCCTCCACATATGGGGTATCAGCGTGTTCAGGAGAAATTGCACAACAAATTTCATGGTGCAATTTATCCTGTTACCCTTATGATAATGCAAAATTAGGGAATGAAAAACATTTTTTGAGGGAAAAATGTGAAAATTTTATTTTTACGGCTCAATATTATAAACTTCTGTGAAGCAGCTGGGGGTGCAAGGTGCTCACCACACATCTAGATAAGTTCCGTAAGGGGTCTAGTTTCCAAAATGGTGGCACTTGTGGGGGGTTTCCACTGTTTAGGCACATTAGGGGCTCCCCAAATGTGACATGGCGTCCGCTAATTATTCAAACAAATTTTACATTCAAAAAGTCAAATGGCGCTCCTTCCCTTTCAAACCCTGCCATGTGCCCAAACAGTAATTTGCCTCCACATATGGGGTATCAGCGTGTTCAGGAGAAATTGCATAACAAATTTCATGGTGCAATTTATCCTATTACCCTTATGATAATGCAAAATTAAGGGATGAAAAACGGTTTTGTGGGAAAAATGTGAAAATTTTATTTTTACAGCTCAATATTATAAACTTCTGTGAAGCACCTTGGGGTTCAAGGTGCTCACCACACATCTAGATAAGTTCCCTAAGGGGTCTAGTTTCCAAAATGGTGTCACTTGTGGGGGGTTTCTACTGTTTAGGCACATCAGGAGCTCTCCAAACGCAACATAGCATCTGCTAATTATTCAGACAAATTTTACATTCAAAAAGTCTAATGGCGCTCCTTCCCTTCCGAACCCTGCCGTGCGCCCAAACAGTGGTTTTCCCTCACATATGGGGTATCAGCACGCTCAAGAGAAATTGTACAAAAAAATTTGGGGTCCATTTTTTCATGTTACCCCTGTGAAAATAAAAAAAATTGGGTCTAAAGTAACATTTTTGTGAAAAAAGTTAAATGTTAATTTTTTTCTTCCACATTCCAAAAATTCCTGTGAAGCACCTGAAGGGTTAATAAAGTTCTTGAATGTGGTTTTGAGCACCTTGAGGGGTGCAGTTTTTAGAATGGTGTCACTTTTGGGTATTTTCTGTCATAAAGACCCCTCAAAGTGACTTCAAAGATGATGTGGTCCCTAAAAAAATGTTTTTGTAAATTTTGTTGGAAAAATGAGAAATCGCTGGTCAACTTTTAACCCTTATAGCTCCCTAACAAAAAAAAATTTTGGTTCCAAAATTGTGCTGATGTAAAGTAGACATGTGGGAAATGTTATTTATTAACTATTTTGTGTGACATATCTCTCTGATTTAAGGGCATGAAAATTCAAAGTTTGAAAATTGCAAAATTTTCTAAATTTTCGCCAAATTTCCGATTTTTTCACAAATAAACACAAGTTATATCGAAGAAATTATACCACTATCATGAAGTACAATATGTCACGAAAAAACAATCTCAGAATCAGGGGAATACGTTGAAGCGTTCCAGAGTAATTACTTCATAAACTGGCAGTGGTCAGAATTGAAAAAATTGGCCCGGTCACGAAGGCAAAAACAGGCTCTGGCGCGAAGTGGTTAAATAAATCCTTTACACTAAATGACAAGTACAGTAAGCAACACTGTCCCTGTACTTCTTATATATGTGGCTGACATGTTTCTATCTATCTAATCTATGTGTGAAGCTCTATTCTTTCTGTTCTAAATTGTCGAGTACCGGTGTATGCCGCTGATGAATTGCCGGCTTTTCATGTTTCACTGTGAGCACTGTTCCCATCGATTTGGGCAACCACCTCCCCCAATACATTCTACATTATTGTTAGTTGTTTTCCTTCATGTAGAATTAACCTACAAGGAAAGAAAGGGTTTCTTTTCATTCCGATATTTGTGTCCCATTGACTTGCATTGGTTTCCGGTATCGGAATCGGCGATATCCGATACTTTTTGAGTATCGGCCCGATCCAATCCGATCCGATATTTCCTGATATTGGAAGGTATCGCTCAACACTAGTCCTAATACAATACGTAGAAGGTGACAATTGAAGAAATATTGGAGACAAGATTAAAAATTAAACCAAATTTTTTTATTTTTTTTTTAAAACATTTTTTGGCCATTCAAAAAAAAAAAACGTCAGGAAGATCTTCTTTTATTGGTCATCAGATCTTCTCTGCTGGTCAGGCTTCTCAATACCAGCACAGGAGTATTGCCATCGCACAGCACCTTCAGGACTCATGAAGTACTCAGCGAAGCTTTCTCGCACCCTGGCACCAGAGTTGGATGGCCTTCCCTGACCCGAGTTGACAACTGGAATTAATTCAGACAGCTGTGACTCCTCATCTATCTCTGTGCTGTATTCACGAGCATAGTTGTGGAGTAGACAGCATGCCTTAATTACATTGTCAACAATCTCCGTATCCAACTGGATGGCAGTATGAAAGATCCTCCACTAACTACACATGATTCCAAAGGTGCATTCCACATATCTGCGTGCACGACTCAGCCGATAATTAAAAATCCTCCCTGGGCATTCAGTGCCCTTCGTGGGTATGGGCGCAGCTGGTAGGTCTGTAAGGGAAATGCCTCATCCTATACCATCACCAAGGGAACTGGATGTGTGGAACCCGGCAAAGGTCTTGGGGCTGGGAGCGTTCCGCCATCTCGAAGAATTTGCAGCCCAATCTGTGATGATCGAAACACCCATGAGTCCCCTGTACTGCCATAAGCACCAATGTCAATGGCAACAAATTTGTAATGTGCATCAGCCACTGCCATCAGGACCACAGAAAAATACTTCTTATAATTAAAGATGCGTGATCCTGATCATGGTGGCTGCTGAACTCTCACGTTTTCCATCAACAGCACCTATGCAGTTGGGGAAATTGTCCACAGTTTGAAAGCCTGCTGCGACCTGCAGCCAAGTCTCCTCGGTTGGGGAAGACATCAAGATGGGCTGCAACTTCTGCCAGATGACGCTACATGTGCACCTCACAATTCTGGAAATTATGTATTTACCAACCCTAAATTGAAGGTTCAGTAATGTATAGCTCTCTCCTGTGGTCAAAAACCTAAAAATGAAAAATATAAAATTAGAAAAGACAGAAAAAGAAAAGAAATACAAGCCAACACTATAATTCTCCATTATTGGTTACTCTGGAAAAAATTGCAAACTTTATTACAGAATACTATTCCAGCAATGAGTGCCACTTTTTTTTTTTGGGGGGGGGGGGTTGAACACACATTTTGTAGGTGTTTTTTCATCTTTTGTTTGCTCTTGAGTTCACACATATCAATTCTATTCTGTTTTCATTTGGTGTCGGTGTTTTCCTATGATGTTTGCTCTACAGTTCACACATCAGTGACCTTTTCAATCTGATCTCTGTGCATGGTTATATCATGGCCAAGCCAAAAATAGGCACACAAAACCAGACCCAGTGGAGCCATCACCACAGGGTGACTAACAAAAGCAGGTATACCTGAAGGGAGGGGTGAGCTGCTGTGCCCATTCATGGGTGGTGGAGCTACTGACATTGTTCCTATGTGATTAGTAAAATACGTCAGTTTCTCCAGTATGAGTGGTGATATTTTCCAGACATACTGGAGACAAGAGACACAATGAATGCTATTACTTTATTCTTAATTTTTACAGGTGGGGACACACTACTAACCCCCTCATCATGGTCCCTGCTGGTGCTGAGCACAGCGCCAGCAGAGAACCACGATGAAGGCAGCGTTCAGCACCGACTCCTGGGATTAGCGATTGTAGTGCTGACTCCCAGAAGTCAGTCCATGTGATCCAGGTGCAGCACACATAATGCACACAACTACAATATGGAAAACATACACGACACACGGGGAACGGATATCTCTGGAACATTTTTTGGTAAGGTGCTGGAGATATGTGTACATGTGAAACCGGCCATGGGTGATAAATGCAGAATAGGTGAGGTGCTTCTATTTTAAAAATATATCTTGTTCAGCACGTGTTTTATTCTCAAATTTAGGACAATAATATTGCGCAAATGCTGAAACAATAATTATTCTGGCCATGGCAACATATGTTGCTTATATCTAAAAAAAAAAAAACACGTACAGTATATATACAGAAATATTCAACTTACCGCAAGGTGATGAGCAGCCTTTCCTCAGCAGAGATGGCCCTGTGCATTATGGTGTCACTGTAGTCCAGGTAAGGAGAAATAAGGCTTAGCAGCCGATCAAACGCAGCATTGGTCAGATGGCAAAACTGCTGAAATTTTTCTTGAAAACTTTAGTAAACAGAAATAAAAAAAAGTCGCCCTTGTCCGCCTGCTCCTGCAAGATAGGGTGCACCCACATCTTTTTTGGTCTTCTTCTCCTCCTTAACCACTCCTATGTAACAAGAATAGGTTAGTACACACCACATAAAAATAATGTAACCCAAAAAAAATCTACTTTATATTTATTACCTGCTCGCAGTAGTAGTGCAGGAGATTTATGACAGTTAGCAGCAAAATGTGTATTCATGGTATGCTAAGACACAGGGGCTGCAGTTCCTGTGGTATGCTGTCTATTGCAAAAAACAAAATGGTGAAGAGGGGTTGAACTAGGAAATGACATCAGAATTTTCACTTTTTTTTTCACTAACTTTGTGTTCAAAAACGCTTGAAATATGCTTACAAAAATGCATTTAAAATCCGCATGCAAAAATGCGTCAAAAACGCACCAAAAAAATGCATGCGTTTTTCTGGCAAGGGAGATGCAGAATTGCTCAGGAAAATTTCTGCTTCATTTCTGAAGAAAAGACAGAAAGTGAGCTAAATTAAGTGATGGAGGGAAGAGAATGCATGCAATTAGAGGAATGGGAGAAAATTTCCAGTTGGATATGGTCAATTTTTTCTTTGAATAAAGGAAATAAAAGGAATAAGCTGTCATGTGTATGTACACATGACCGTGCATTCCGCAGCAAGATCATTTTCATGCATGATAATGCCCCGTCTCATGCTGCACATAACACATCTGCATCTCTGGCTGATATGGGCATAAAAGGGGACAAACTTATGGTGTGGCACCCATGCTCCCCTGACCTCAACCCCATTGAGAACCTCTGGAGCATCATCAAAAGGAGTGTCTATGATGGCGGGAGGCAGTTCACATCTAAGCAACAGCTCTGGGAGGGTATTCTGTCCTCATGCAAAACAATTGAAGCAGAAACCATCCAAAACCTGACAAATTCAATGGACGAGAGAGTTCAGAAGCTCCTTTCGAACAAGCGGTCCTATGTGCAAATGTAACATCACCTAGAATAAAGTTTTGAGTTGAAAACTGTTTGATTTCAGTTTGTAATAACCTGCTAATGCTTATAATTTCAAAAATGACCATTTTTTTGTTCTTTATTAAAATGAAAAGGTTGAAAACTCTGCTGTGCATAATAATTTGGAACATGCATTTTGAGTGCAGTTTGAGTTTTTTATTTTTTAAAAAATATACTGTTATCATAGGCAGTTTGTACAAAAACTTTCAATTGTGCTCTAATGGTTATTTGACTGGAAAATTACAATGACTGCAATTCATATAGGTAATTTGGGAAAATCTGAGAAAATATTATTTGCATAATAATTTGGAACACAGTGTATATAGCAGTACTGGACAGGGTATATGTGACTCTAGCTCTAAGGTGAGGTAAAATACTTGCTAAAAATGTCTTTGATCTTTCTGTATCTTCCTCTGCTTGATTTCTCTCTCTTATCCTCCTCTACTCTGCCCTCTCCTAGAGTATAAGGCTATGTGCCCACGATGCGTTTTTCAAGCGTTTACGCTGCGGAATTTCCGCAGCGTAAACGCTTGGGAAACGCTTGGTAAACCTTCCCCCATGGTCTCCAATGCAATTCCGCACTTTCAATGCCCATGCTGCGCATTTTTCCGCAGCGTTTATGCTGCGCTCAAAAATACGCAGCATGTTCATTAATTTTGCGGACAAGCAATGTAATCGCCGCCATTGACTTGCATTAGAATGCGCCAATTCCGCAAGACTGCATCTGTACTTGCGTAATTGGCGCGTTCTAATGTGTGGTTGGTACCCATGTCTGGAGGAGAGGAGACTCTCATCCAGACCTGGGTACCATAGAATCTGTAAAAAAAAAGAATTTAAAATAAAAAATAAAGTTTATACTCACCTTCCGATGTCCTCCCGGTGTATTGTCCATGTCTCTTGCAATGTTCGCGCTGTTGTGAAGGACCTGCCATGACGTCACCGCGTCATGTGACCCATCACATGACTCAATGACGTCACCACAGGTCCTTCACACCACCGCAAGCAATGCAAGAGACCGAACGCAGCAGAGATGACACCGGGAAGATACCGGAAGGTGAGTATAATCTTTTTTTTTATTTTTTACCATTCTTATTTTTTTTTTTAACTATTACTTGGTCACACTATATACACTGTGTTCCAAATTATTATGCAAATAATATTTTCTCAGATTTTCCCAAATTACCTATATGAATTGCAGTCATTGTAATTTTCCAGTCAAATAACTATTAGAGTACAATTGAAAGGTTTTTGTACAAACTGCCTATGATAACAGTATATTTTTAAAAAAATAAAAAACTCAAACTGCACTCAAAATGCATGTTCCAAATTATTATGCACAGCAGAGTTTTCAACCTTTTCATTTTTGTAAAGAACAAAAAATGGTCATTTTTGAAATTATAAGCATTAGCAGGTTATTACAAACTGAAATCAAACAGTTTTCAACTCAAAACTTTATTCTAGGTGATGTAACATTTGCACATAGGACCCCTTGTTCGAAAGGAGCTTCTGAACTCTCTCATTCATTGAATTTGTCAGGTTTTGGATGGTTTCTGCTTCAATTCAATAAAGTAGTTAATACAGATGAGGATAGGGCACAGCAACAGGAGGATTTAGATAAATTGGGGAGTTGGGCCAAAAAATGGCAAATGGGGTTCAATGTCGATAAATGTAAGGTCATGCACATGGGAAAGAAAAACTGCAGTCACCCATACATATTAAATGGGAAACCGTTGGGGAAATCTGACATGGAGAAGGACCTGGGCGTCTTGGTTAATAGCAAATTAAATTGGAGTGCCCAGTGTCAGGCAGCAGCTGCGAAGGCAAATAGAGTCATGGCATGCATCAGAAGAGGAATAGGGGCATATGATGAGAACATTGTTCTTCCTCTGTATAAAGCGCTGGTAAGGCCGCACTTAGAATATTGTGCACAGTTCTGGGCTCCGGTGCTCAGGAAAGACATATTGGAGCTAGAGAGGGTACAAAGGAGGGCGACTAAGGTAATAAAGGGAATGGAGGGACTAGAATACCCAGAGAGGTTGGCAAAATTAGGCCTATTTACGTTGGAAAAGAGAAGGCTTAGGGGAGACCTCATAAACATGTATAAATACATCAGGGGGCAGTACAGAGATCTCTCCCATGACCTGTTTATACCAAGGATGGTGACAAAGACGAGGGGGCACACTATGCGTCTGGAGGAAAGGAGGTTCCTGCACCAGCATAGAAGAGGATTCTTTACGGTCAGAGCCGTGAGACTCTGGAACTCTCTGGGAGAGGAAGTGGTGATGTCCAACTCACTTAATGAGTTCAATAGAGGCCTGGACGCCTTTCTTGAGAACAATAAAATTACATCTTATGCTTAGTGATAGTTAATTAATCCAGGGATTTAATCTGACTGCCAGATTGGTGTCGGGAAGTGAATTTTTCCTCAATGATGTAAATTGGCCTATACCGCATGCTTTTTTTTTGCCTTCCCCTGGATCAACGCTGCAGAATAGCTGCAGTGCACAAGAAATAGGCTGAACTGGATGGACGCTTGTCTTTTTTCGGCCTTATAAACTATGTAACTATGTAACTATGTAATTGTTTTGCATGAGGACAGAATAGCCTCCCAGAGCTGTTGCTTAGATGTGAACTGCCTCCCGCCATCATAGACACTCCTTTTGATGATGCTCCAGAGGTTCTCAATGGGGTTGAGGTCAGGGGAGCATGGGGGCCACACCATAAGTTTGTCCCCTTTTATGCCCACAGCAGCCAGAGATGCAGATGTGTTATGTGCAGCATGAGACGGTGCATTATCATGCATGAAAATGATCTTGCTGCGGAATGCACGGTTCTTCTTCTTGAACCATGGCAGGAAGTGCTGTTTGAGAAACTCAACATACATTATGGAGTTCATCTTTACCCCTTCAGGGATCCTAAAAGGGCCGACAATCTCTCTCCCCATGATTCCAGCCCAAAACATTACTCCACCTCCTCCTTGTTGGCACCATAGCCGTGTTTGCATGGGGTGTCCATCAACCAGCCATCCTCCTCTCCATCCATCTGGACCATCGAGATCATTTCATGCATGATAATGCCCCGTCTCATGCTGCACATAACACATCTACATCTCTGGCTGCTGTGGGCATAAAAGGGGACAAACTTACGGTGTGGCCCCCATGCTCCCCTGACCTCAACCCCATTGAGAACCTCTGGAGCATCATCAAAAGGAGTGTCTATGATGGTGGGAGACAGTTCACATCTGAGCAACAGCTCTGGGAGGGTATTCTGCCCTCATGCAAAACAATTAAAGCAGAAACCATCCAAAACCTGACAAATTCAATGGACGAGAGAGTTCAGAAGCTCCTTTTGAACAAGGGGTCCTATTTAGTGTTGAGCGAACATGCTCGACACTGCTCAGTACTCGCCCGAGCATCACACTACTCGGGATGTTCGGCGAGCACCGAGCATTTCCCGGTTACTCGGGCGGGAGCTCGGGTCTCCGCCCTGCATGTTTGGTGGTCTTTACAGAGCCAATGAACATGCAGGGATTGCCAGCCAGTCACTGTAATGCTGCAGCCATGTTGGTTGTGGGCATTACAGTGATTGGCTGGCCGCACAGCGTCACCTCGAGTATTTAAAACGGGGCGCCGCCATCTTGGACACAGTCGCTCCGGATTAGACAGTGTAGGGACAGCACTGCTGATTTAGGGACAGATATAAAATGCAAAATAGTTAGTATAGGGTCTGTAAAGGCTGCCAGAACAAACAAACAGTCCTTTTCAGGACTAATATCCATCCCAGATACCAGGCAGGCAGGCTGTATAGGAGACACAGTGGTTATACCCGCAAACGCTGCATTACAGTCCTGTGTGCTCCTGTTGCTGAAATTGCTGGACTTAGCACCAGGTGTCAGGGGCCGGGAAAAATCCTTTTTTTTTTCATCTAAATACTCCTTTTTTTTCCTCCTTCACACTGTACAAATACCCGTCTTATTAACCTTTTGGTTTGTCCCCCCCCTCCCCCCAAAAAAAAGCGTGTCTCTGATTTTTCAGACACAAATATAACTGTTGAAAATAGTCTGGTGTAGGCTAGAGAAACAGAAGTGTTGTTTTGCACTTCCACGGTTCAAACCTCTGTATTATCCATTTTGGGCCATTTGTATCTAAAAAAAAAAACTGTTTGAGTGTGTCACTCACTGTTCAGCCGCAAATATCTCTATTTAAAAAAGTGTGGTATACCCCAGTAAACAATAACTGTGGTTTTCCTCTTCCACGGTTCTAATCTACCCTTTATTACCCTTTTTCCATTGATAGTGCAAGTGTAAGCTATGTTACTTCATTTACAATGGGCAAGGTGAGTGGCAAGGGACGTGAAAGTGGACGTTCTGGTGATGGTTCGTGCAGAGGACGGGGCCGTGGCCAAGGTGAAAATGTGCCACAACCAACAGCCACATCTTCTCGCTCCCACTTCTTGACCGAATTACTAGGGAAGCACAGAACAACACCAGTATTGAGAACTGATCAGTGTGAACAGGTTATTAATTGGATAGCAGATAATACTTCCAGTTACCTGGGCACCACCACCTCCGGTCTGTCTTCCACACGGTCAACTCTTAGTAGCCGTGAGTCTCGACCGCATACTCCTCCTCACCCTGATGCTCCTTCCTCCCACCATGCCGAGTGTCGTCAGACAGCAAGTGATCTCACACTTGGACACTCTGAAGAGCTGTTCACTGGTCCATTTCCATATTTGGGCCCCTCGCCTGATATGCTTGAAGTGGTGGAAGAGGAGATCCCATGTTGCGATGCCCAAATATTTGAACAGCCACGGCCACAGGAAGTCGACGTTGGCAATCTGTCACAAGAGGTGGACTCTGACGAGACACAATTGCCAGGAAGTGAGAAGGAGGATCGTGGTGCGCAAGTGGAAGAGGAGGAGGTGGTGGATGATCTAGTAACTGACCCAACGTGGAAGGAGGACATGCAGAGTGAGGCCAGCAGCACACAGGGGGAGGGAGGCAGAGTACCCCAACAGGCAGGAAGAAGCAGTGTAGTGGCTGCAGACAGAAGGCAGGCAACCGTTACCCGTAACACCAACACAAGGGACGTTGCCAGTACAAGCGGTAGGTCTTCCAGAGTCTGGAATTTTTTTAAAGACTCTGCTGATAACCCCAAAAAGGCCATATGTTCCACCTGCAATGCCAGCATCAGCAAGGGTGACAAAACTACCATCCGGACCACCACCAGCATGATTAGGCACATGGCAGCAAAGCACCCGACTTTGTGGGGTGAAACCCAGGGTCCACGACCAGTGTCAGCGGGTGTCACCACTGCTTCTTCCACTGTTGTGCGTGCAATAGAACCCCCTGTTGTGTGTGCAAGGCAATCCCCTGTCCATACTGCATGTAAAGATGCCCCCTCCTCTCAGTCTTCACTTGTTATGGCAGTTTCTCAAGAAACAGTATCAACGTCCACGTCCACGTCCCACCGCAGCATTCAATTGTCCATATCCCAGACCTTTGAACGAAAGCAGAAATTCACAGCTAACGCCCCACAGGCCACAGTCCTAAATTCGCACATTTCACGACTGCTTGCATTGGAAATGCTGCCTTTTAGGCTGGTGGAGACGGAATCCTTCCGCAATCTTATGGCGGTGGCCGTCCCTCGGTACTCAGTCCCCAGCCGACACTATTTTGCCCGGTGTGCCATCCCCGCACTACACAAGCACGTGTCCCAAAGCATCTGCCGTGCCCTCAACAACGCAGTTACTGGGAGAGTCCACCTGACAACGGACACGTGGAGAAGTGCTTGTGGCCAGGGACGGTACATCTCTCTGACGGCACACTGGGTAAACATAGTGGAAGCCGGGACCCAGTGGGACCTTGGGACGGAACACATCCTCCCCACACCGAGGATTGCGGGCCCTATGTCAGTCAGAGTTGCCCCCACAGTGTACAGCTCCTGCGCATCCTCCTCCTCCTCCTCCTCCTCCTCATGTTCAGCCTCCATCTCAGATATCACCACATCAGTTACAAGCTGGAAGCATTGCAGTACTGCCTCCGCCAAGCGGCAACAGGCTGTGCTGAAACTCATAAGCTTAGGTGATAAACCTCACACTGCTTGTGAGTTGTGGACAGCTGTGAAAGAGCAGGCAGATCTGTGACTGAGACCGCTGAACCTACATCCCGGCATGGTCGTGTGTGACAATGGCCGTAACCTGGCGGCGGCTCTGAGGCGAGGTGAGATCACACACGTACCATGCCTGGCTCATGTGCTTAACCTCGTGGTTCAGCAGTTTCTTAAATCGTACCCCGAGTTGCCAGATCTGCTCGTGAAAGTACGCCGCCTGTCAGCTCATTTTCGCAAGTCGGCTACAGCTTCCGCCGCCCTTGCTGTGTTGCAGCAGCGTTTGCAGCTTCCGGCACACCGACTGGTGTGTGATGTCCCCATACATTGGAACTCTACCCTCCACATGTTGCAAAGGATTTGTGAGCAGAAGAGAGCAGTTGTGGAGTACCAGCTGCAACAAGGCCGTCGATATTCAAGTCAGACTCCACACATAAGACCTCAGGAGTGGACCTGGATGTCTGACATATGTACCATCCTGACAAACTTTGAGGAGGCCACCAAGATGGTGAGTGGCGATGACGCCATCATTAGTGTCAGCATCCCACTTGTCTGTCTTTTGCAAAGCTCTCTGAAGAGAATTAAAGAGGAGGCATTGCAGCCAGAGTATGATGAGATGGATCAAGAAGCCGTAGCGGGCGATTACACACAGCCCAGCCTCATCTCATCCCAACGTGCATTGGGGGACAATGAGGGAGAGGAGGAGGAGGAGGAAGAACAGGAGCTGCTATCATGCGTTGTAGAGGGTAGTACCTGTACAAGTGTCATACCGTCGGTTCAGCGTGGGTGGCCTGAGGACAGGGGGGAGGAGGAAGAGGAGGAGGAGGAGGAGAGCATGGTCAGTCATCATCTTGGTGAGGACACGGAAATCTTGCCCGTTACCAGTCTGGCACGCCTGGCTGACTTTATGTTACGCTGCCTTAACCGTGACCCTCGCATTGTCAAAATGTTGGGTGACAGTCATTACTGGTTGGTGACACTTGTAGACCCCCGCTACAAGGAGAACTTTCACTCTCTTATTCCTGAGGTGGAGAGATCTACAAAAATGGGGCAATACCAGAAGGCCCTTGCTGCAGAACTCTTAAAAAAATTCCCATCTGAACACGCTAGCGGCAGAGGTCACAGTTCGTTGCCCAACCAAGGCGTACAGGCGAGAGAGATGCAACTCCAATCCAGCAGAGGCAGGGGAACACTGTCAACATTCTGGGACAGTTTTCTGACACCCGCCCAGCTTACAGGCCCTGAGGCGCGGGGTACTCTCACAAGGAGTGGAAAGTTTCAAAAGATGGTGAGGGAGTACCTTGCCGATCGTACCAGCGTCCTCCGTGATTCCTCTGTGCCTTTTAATTATTGGGTATCCAAGCTGGACACTTGGAATGAACTCGCTCTGTACGCCTTGGAGGTCCTGGCCCGCCCTGCCGCTAGCATGTTATCGGAGCGTGTTTTTAGTGCCGCTGGGGGAATTATAACTGATAAGCGCACTCGCCTGTCAACTGACAATGCTGACAAGCTGACCCTTATCAAAATGAACAAGGGCTGGATTGGGCCAGACTTCTCATCACCACCAAATGACAGCAGAGTAACATAAAGTCAAATCCACTGTGTTATTTCGGGAGGTGTATTCACATGCACCGCTTCACACCCACACATGGGTATACGCTTCCTCGTTTCGGCTGTTTAATCTTCTTCTCCTTATCCTCAGCCTCCACCACCACTATACCACCAGGGTGCCAGCATTGCAAGTTCCTCCATCCTTATTTTTGGCAGCTTTTGCTTGCAAGGCATAAGCAAATACTATGGGACACCCACTCCCCAATAATGGGACTTATGTTTGTAATATGCTGTACTGCATGACTCTTGTAAGGGGCATTGCAAGTTGCTCCGTCCTAATTTTTGGCAGCTTTTGCTTGGAAAGCATAAGCAAATACTATGGGACAGCCACTCCCCAATAATGGGACTCATGTTTGTAATATGCTGTACTGCATGGCTCTTGTAAGGGGCATTGCAAGTTGCTCCATCCTAATTTTTGGCAGCTTTTGCTGGGAAAGCATAAGCAAATACTATGGGACAACCACTCCCCAATAATGGGACTTATGTTTGTAATATGCTGTACTGCATGGCTCTTGTAAGGGGCATTGCAAGTTGCTCCGTCCTAATTTTTGGCAGCTTTTGCTGGGAAAGCATAAGCAAATACTATGGGACACCCACTCCCCAATAATGGGACTTATGTTTGTAATATGCTGTACTGCATGGCTCTTGTAAGGGGCATTGCAAGTTGCTCCATTCTAATTTTTGGCAGCTTTTGCTGGGAAAGCATAAGCAAATACTATGGGACACCCACTCCCCAATAATGGGACTTATGTTTGTAATATGCTGTACTGCATGGCTCTTGTAAGGGGCATTGCAAGTTGCTCCGTCCTAATTTTTGGCAGCTTTTGCTGGGAAAGCATAAGCAAATACTAAGGGACACCCACTCCCCAATAATGGGACTTATGTTTGTAATATGCTGTACTGCATGGCTCTTGTAAGGGGCATTGCAAGTTGCTCCGTCCTAATTTTTGGCAGCTTTTACTTGGAAAGCATAAGCAAATACTATGGGACACCCACTCCCCAATAATGGGACTTATGTTTGTAATATGCTGTACTGCATGGCTCATGTAAGGGGCATTGAAAGTTGCTCCGTCCTCATTTTTGGCAGCTTTTGCTGGGAAAGCATAAGCAAATACTATGGGACACCCACTCCCCAATAATGGGACTTATGTTTGTAATATGCTGTACTGCATGGCTCTTGTAAGGTGCATTGCAAGTTGCTCCGTCCTAATTTTTGGCAGCTTTTGCTGGGAAAGCATAAGCAAATACTATGGGACACCCACTCCCCAATAATGGGACTCATGTTTGTAATATGCTGTACTGCATGGCTCTTGTAAGGGGCATTGCAAGTTGCTCCATCCTAATTTTTGGCAGCTTTTGCTGGGAAAGCATAAGCAAATACTATGGGACACCCACTCCCCAATAATGGGACTTATGTTTGTAATATGCTGTGCTGTATGGCTCTTGTAAGGGGCATTGCAAGTTGCTCCGTCCTAATTTTTGGCAGCTTTTGCTGGGAAAGCATAAGCAAATACTATGGGACACCCACTCCCCAATAATGGGACTTATGTTTGTAATATGCTGTACTGCATGGCTCTTGTAAGGGGCATTGCAAGTTGCTCCATCCTAATTTTTGGCAGCTTTTGCTTGGAAAGCATAAGCAAATACTATGGGACACCCACTCGCAATAATGGGACTTATGTTTGTAATATGCTGTACTGCATGGCTCTTGTAAGGGGCATTGCAAGTTGCTCTGTCCTAATTTTTGGCAGCTTTTGCTGGGAAAGCATAAGCAAATACTATGGGACACCCACTCCCCAATAATGGGACTTATGTTTGTAATATGCTGTACTGCATGGCTCTTGTAAGGGGCATTGCAAGTTGCTCCGTCCTAATTTTTGGCAGCTTTTGCTGGGAAAGCATAAGCAAATACTATGGGACACCCACTCCCCAATAATGGGACTTATGTTTGTAATATGCTGTACTGCATGGCTCTTGTAAGGGGCATTGCAAGTTGCTCCATCCTAATTTTTGGCAGCTTTTGCTTGGAAAGCATAAGCAAATACTATGGGACACCCACTCGCAATAATGAGACTTATGTTTGTAATATGCTGTACTGCATGGCTCTTGTAAGGGGCATTGCAAGTTGCTCTGTCCTAATTTTTGGCAGCTTTTGCTGGGAAAGCATAAGCAAATACTATGGGACACCCACTCCCCAATAATGGGACTTATGTTTGTAATATGCTGTACTGCATGGCTCTTGTAAGGGGCATTGCAAGTTGCTCCGTCCTAATTTTTGGCAGCTTTTGCTGGGAAAGCATAAGCAAATACTATGGGACACCCACTCCCCAATAATGGGACTTATGTTTGTAATATGCTGTACTGCATGGCTCTTGTAAGGGGCATTGTAAGTTGCTCCATCCTAATTTTTGGCAGCTTTTGCTTGGAAAGCATAAGCAAATACCATGGGACACCCACTCCCCAATAATGGGACTTATGTTTGTAATATGCTGTACTGCATGGCTCTTGTAAGCGGCATTGCAAGTTGCTCCGTCCTAATTTTTGGCAGCTTTTGCTTGGAAAGCATAAGCAAATACCATGGGACACCCACTCCCCAATAATGGGACTTATGTTTGTAATATGCTGTACTGCATGGCTCTTGTAAGGGGCATTGCAAGTTTCTCCGTCCTAATTTTTGGCAGCTTTTGCTTGGAAAGCATAAGCAAATACCATGGGACACCCACTCCCCAATAATGGGACTTATGTTTGTAATATGCTGTACTGCATGTGACGCGCCCCCTGGGCCGTGTGTACACGTGTGTGGGATACCCGGTGCCGGGTCTCTGGGGTCTGTTGTCTCCGTGGCGGTGACCCGGTCCCGTGGCTCAGGCTGGTCAAACCAGTGGCAGTCTTTCTTAGGTTTTGAGTTTAATTGTCCGACTGCGCCACCCGTGGATTGCGGTCAGGGAGGACCACCGCTGCGAGGCAGACCGCTGAGGCTGGTGTTGTGTGCACAGCATAGAATGGGATAACTCCCCTCGGGAGGAGTATAGCCTCAGGGCAGTGAGTGTGGATGATGGGGGTGATGGTGCACGAGCGCAGCAGGAATGACTCAGAGTCTTTGCAGTGCAGTTCAGGGTCTTTACTGATGATTATAAGGTAGACCCTCCCGGGAGTACTGGCTAGCATAAGAGACCTGGTCAGTCTGTGAGCAAGCAGGAGTTCCCCTGGCCAGGTGGAGTTGTAGGCCTCCCCGTCTGTCTGCACTCTTCCTGGCTACCTTGCTGTAAGCGGGTAGAAGTAGCCCACGTCCCTGAGTGTACCGTGTAGTGCTCACCCGTATGGCTGGTGACTTGGGGCCTTCTGTTAGCCTCCGCTCCACAATGGCAGTGCTGGTCCCTTGCTTGTGACTGAGCCTCCGGGCTTCTATGGCCAGAGGACCTGAAATCCCCTGCCGGCTGGTTTCTGCTGCTGGATTTATAAGTCCTCACAGCTTCGGACTCCTGTGTCCTGTTCCTATTGTCTTCTGCCAGGGCGAGCTCTGCTCAGCTTCCAGCCCCTGGTCTTTAGCTCCTAGCTCCTACAGAGCTCCTTGCTGTTACTTTCCCTTGCTCTCACTCTGACTCTGACAGTTCTCTGACTCACTCAACCCCGCCCCAGATGCAGTTTATAAGGGCAGAATTCTCCCCTCCCAGGATTGGGGCAGGAGGATGTTGCATGTTTAAGGGATCCTGACCAGGAAACCTCCGACTTGCTCTCCGACGTAATATCTCTATTACTGTGGTGACCAGACCCCTGGGGTGCCACACATGGCTCTTGTAAGGGGCATTGCAGTTCCTCATAATTTTTGGAAAGCCTTCCATTCACTGCTTAGGCCAACAGTGCACGGGAGACCTAGTTGCTATAAATGGAAAAAAAGGTTTAGTTAACGCCCTCTGACCTTCATGTCATTTCCAAGAGGCATTGGAGTGGCTCGAAATTTTTGGTAGGCATTGCAGTCACTGTATGCCCTATAACTGTGTAGCCGAACCGCTCCTTTTGTTACAGAAACATATCCTACAAGACATATCTGGTTGACTGGCCTGATATTGATGTGAATGGTCCCTGTTCCTCCTGCTCTTTCTCCTTTGCCACTACCTCATCCATCATTTATCACCTGATGCTTTGTTTTAACGGGAGTCATAGAACTTGGATAGTAGCAGGAAAACATCCAGCAATCCTCGGAGGAGGTAGGATATGCGCCAAAACGCTGACCACCTCAGGCCTAGCCGCTACTACATACATGTGCTTGCATTACAACAAAACAAAGCAGATGCTAACTTCTATCATCCTCATCATGCTCCTCACCTTGGCACTCTCAACTCCCCTGATGGAGAAGCCAGGCCCACCGGAGAAGTCTGATAGTCCGGTGGGCTCGGCCAATGCTGCCCTAATGCAGGCCAGGCTAAGAAAAGTGTGGGAAAGGTTACCGGGACAAATAGGGGTGGCTGGGGACCGAGTATGGACACCCGGCCACCCCCTAGAGGCTGGGGAGCAAGCGGGGACACCCGGCCACCAGGCGGCTGGGGACTGAGTATGGATACCAGGCCGCCGACACAGCCATGGCGTGGTGGCCAGATTCCGCCTCCACATGCCTAAAAGGCCCAATTGAAAGTGCAAGCAGTATGGTATTGCAGCCTGGATGTGGGTGGGTGGCAGGCTGCATACTTGCGCTTGCATTGCAAGGAATGGGAGAGGTACAATTGAACACTGCCCTGGGACAAGGACTTGAATGGGGATAGTTGCAAGTCTGCAACGACAGGTGCAAGGTGGGAGGCATCTTCGCATGTACCATGAACAGGTGTTTGGCATGCACACACTACAGCGGAATAGGCTCTCCTTCCCACTAAATGCACTGGGGAGGGCACAGGTAATGTTTTGGTATACGCGCTTAATCTTATGTATAAGGCACACCAGGACAAATATGGGCGGCTGGGGACTGAGTATGGATACCTCGCTGCCGAAGCAGCCATGAGGTAGTGGCCAGCTTCGGCCTCCTCCAAACTAAAAGGCCCCATTTCAAGTGCAAGCTAGCAGTATGGAATTGCAGTCTGGGGGTGGGTGGGTGGCAGGCTGCACACTTACACTTGCATTAAAAGAAAACATAGCAGATGCTAACTTCTGTCATCATCATCATGCTCCTCACCTTTGCACTCTCAACTCCACCGATGGAGAAGTCAGGGCCCACCAGAGGAGTCTGGTTCTCTGGTGGGCTCGTCCAATGCTGCCTAAAGCAGGCCGGGCTAAGAAAAGTGTGTGGGGGGATGTTCCAAGAAGAAATAGGGGCGGCTGGGGACCGTTTATGGACACCCGGCTGCCCCCAGGCGGATGGGGACCGTGTGTGGACACCCGGCCGCGGGGCGGCTGGGGACCGAGTATGGACACCCGGCCGCCGGGCGGCTGGGGACTGAGTATGGATTCCAGGCCGCCAACACAGCCATGACGTGGTGGCCAGATTCCGCCTCCACATGCCTGAAAGGCCCAATTTCAAGTGCAAGCAAGCAGTATGGTATTGCAGCCTGGGGGTGGGTGGGTGGCAGGCTGCATACTTGAGCTTGTATTGCAAGGAATGGGGGAGGTACAATTGAACACTGCCCTGGGACTAGAACTTGCATGGGGATAGTTGCAAGTCTGCATCTTCTGATGCGGTAAGGATCACTTATGATGGGCACACTTTTAGACAGTGACCTGGGAGTCAGAGATGCTTCCAGGGGTCTTTTCAGCACTTTATGCATGTGTCACACAGCACATGGCCAGATAAGGTTGTAAAATGTTAAAATGACACTTCACGGTGAATGCATTAGTCATAGTTGAAAGCAATACAAAAGTGCAAAAACGCATAAAAAATGCTACTTGTGAACATAGCCGAAGGTGTGGAGGAGTATTTTTGTTTTTGGTCATTTATTTTAACTTATACACAAGTCTTTACCCTGGAAAGGATGTTCCTTAACATATTTCACAGGAAAAAAGTTTCACTTTTGTTTTTGAACGTTTTATTGTGAGCCTGTAAAAGTGGCTTAATACCTCTGACCACGTTGTTGACAGCAGTGACCTGGGGGTCAGAAATGCTTCCTGGGGCGATCCCCATGCTGTCCCCGTGTCATTTGAGCACTGTCACTATCGTTTTGGGCACTTGTTAGGCTTTTAAAAGACTGCCGGGTGTGCCACCGCAAAAATGCTCGAGTCTCCCATAGACTAACATTGGGCTCGTTGCTCGGGTCGAGCACCCGAGTATCACAGTGAGCTCGGCCCGAGCTTCGAGCACCCGAGCATTTTAGTGCTCGCTCAACACTAGTCCTATGTGCAAATGTAACATCGTCTAGAATAAAGTTTTGAGTTGAAAACTGTTTGATTTCAGTTTGTAATAACCTGCTAATGCTTATAATTTCAAAAATGACCATTTTTTTGTTCTTTATTAAAATGAAAAGGTTGAAAACTCTGCTGTGCATAATAATTTGGAACATGCATTTTGAGTGCAGTTTGAGTTTTTTATTTTTTTAAAAATATCCTGTTATCATAGGCAGTTTGTACAAAAACCTTTCAATTGTACTCTAATAGTTATTTGACTGGAAAATTACAATGACTGCAATTCATAAAGGTAATTTGGGAAAATCTGAGAAAATATTATTTGCATAATAATTTGGAACACCGTGTAAATCCATGCCGGTTGCATGGATTTATATAGTGTGACCGACTTGTCAAGCACGTTTCCAGGTCCTTCAGTCCACTGCGATCTGCCGGCAAGCGAAGACCATCCACACATTGAAACGCTTGGATTCCGCATGTACAGATGCAGTGATGCGGAATCCAAGCGTTCCAATGCAAGTCAATGGCGGCGAAAACACAGCGCTTTCGCAAAATAATTGGTAGTGTTGCAATTTTTCCGCAATGATAACCCACAGCGGAAATTTCCGCAGCATGTGCACAGCACATGCGGATTATCATTGGGGAACATGGCAGACCTTCTACCATGCATTTTTTAAGCGTTTCTGCAGCTTTTTTGCCACTGCGGAAATGCTTAAAAAATGCATCGTGGGCCCACAGCCTTACGTTATTTTTTCAGAGTGAATTATGGGTTCAGGAGGCAAGGAGAGAGGAAGAAATGACTCGTAAGTGGAAAAAGAAGCAGATTTCTTTAATAAGATATATTACAAAGTTTCATATATTCTCTTGAACTATTGGGCATCAGGATATTGTCATACATAAAAAGGTGCAATTGATTCACTGGTCAGAGATATAATACTACCGGTTTGCAAAAAGGAAAAGGATGCACTGGAGTTACAGAAAGTACAAGGAACAGTCACAAAACTGGTAATGGATGACTTTATTTATTTGCAAAGGTTAAAAGCTTAAAAGGTTAAAACAAAGACCAAAATATATATTTTTTTTTTATTTTGAAGAGACAGAAACATTAGTAACTTGTACAAGTATATAAATGGCCCATACAAAAAAAATATTGATAATAGCTGTTTCATGTAAACCTCTCTCAAAAGACAAAGGTGCATACCCTGTTTCTGGAGAAAAAAAAGTCGAATCTCCTGAGCAGACAGGAATTCTTTACCATGAGAACGGTTAATCCGTGGAATAGTCTACCTCAGGAGATGGTCACAGGAGGAACCATTGATCATTCCAAGAAATGCTTGGATGCTATTTTTGATGAAAATAACAAATATTTACAGAAATCTGTATTTTTTTCTGAATATAGATCCAATCAATCAATACTCAGAATCAGCAGAGAAAAATGTACTCTTTTACTTCTACAGTGTCCATTTTAGGACATGATCAGATATCAAAATCAAAAATCAGAATGATGTCAGTTTGAAGAAAGTCACACATCAGACTCACACATCAAAATCAAACACCATTTGAATTTGGCTTGCTTGCAGTCTGTGCATAAGTCCCAATGAGTTTTAGACTAGTTTGCACTGAAAATCATATAACCAAATAGAACCCCTAGGTTTTAACAACTGAGTTTATAGCTTAGTGGTTAGTGCCCTGGCTTTGGAACACAAAATTTTGGGTTCAAGTCCCATCAGCGAACAGTTACTTTTTTTTTTTATTATTATTACAGTTGTAAAAGTCACTCGTCAGAATCACTCATCAAAATCACTCGTCAAAATCACTCATCAGAATCACTCATCAAAATCACTCGTCAAAATCATTAGTCAGAATCACTCGTCAAAATCACTTGTCAGATTCACTCATCAAAATCACTCGTCAGAATCACTCATCAAAATCACTCGTCAGAATCACTCGTCAAAATCACTCATCAAAATCACTCATCAAAATCACTAGTCAGAATCACTTGTCAGAATCACTTATCAAAATCAGTTCTCAGGGGTATTTAGCCTCAAACTGACATCATTCTGATGTTTGATTTTGATATCTGATCATGTCCTAAAATGGACACTGTATACTTCAGATTGTTTCATGCATTATGGTTGTACCTACACCTCTTACTTTTATTTTCTCCCATTCCTTAAGACATGTGTCTTTCTTTTTTCAACTACACTAACTCTGTAACAATGAAGCCACCTACAAAAACCTATTTCTCTAGCCTGTTCTAGTTTGCATTACCACACTTGATTATCATGTTAAAGATCCAATCCTTAATGTTGTGCCCCTTTTTCAATGCCAGTCTACGCTGAGGGGACATTTTTCCTCACATAATCAACTTCACAAAAAGAGTGAAGTGTCTCTAGTCAGGAGAGAGAATGCTGTATATGGACTCTCCTGCTCTCTGGTTATCCTGATCGCTTCTAGCCAGGACCAGATCCACATGGCTGTTGCGCCACCGACTTTGTAACCCTACCCCCTGCAAAAAGGAGTGGTGGGATAAAAACAGTGAGTACATCCACACCTTAGTATGTTTTCCACAGAGAGCCAATCTGTGAAGGTCCTTCCATCAGTTTAATATTTCTTGGACTGCGAATAGCATTTCCTGTACTAGCAAGTGAAGAGAACTCTTCTCCAGCCGCCCTGAGAGGCCGCAACCTCGCTTGTCTCATGAGGAAAGAACCATTACTTTCATATGCACAATATACTGTGAACTTTGCCTGTAAGAGAGACTGTACCCTGTTACCTCCTTCAGTAAAATTGATATGTTTACAAGTTCACCTGCATGTCTGGCTGCTTGAGAGTGCACAAACATCACGGGCACTCCAAAATCTGCACCCAGACATCACCGCTACAGGAGTGCCCCCAGGGGGTCCTATACCATCCACTAGTGCCACCTCCCGCTTTTGAAATTGTTGTGGACATGAGGGAAGCGTTGAGGGGTCCAGCGACCCACTTTAGCTATCATGATATCATTATCTGCTGCCAGTGAGACTACACTCCCTAGCTGGCCCTTCTGCAACATCCAGCCCACCACATATCTAATGATTGGATATGTCTGAGCCAAAAGATATATGGGAGAAAAGTCCCAGGTATTAAAAGGACAGCCACATGCAGATGTAAGAAGGAAGACTTGCCTAGGGACAGGAGCGGAGCTCCGGCGCCGGAACTGCCAGGGTCCTGCCCAGTGTTGCCAGGGGATGGGATTAAGAGTGCACGGGGGACTTCCTGGACAGTGCTGGGGGACAGAGGAGAGGGACGGAAGAGAGGAAGTCAGGTGTCTGGACTTGCGCGAAAGAGACAGTTGATTGTGGAGAGCAGACCGGCAGTTGGGGAGAAACAGTCTGTCCTGCCGACAACGAGAGAGAGACGTGCTGCCCTGTCCTCGGTGAAATAGAGACGTGCTGATCTGTCTGCGGTGACGGAAGAATGGGTGACACAGCTTTCCGCAAAACAAGGGGCATGCAGTCTGTACCGGGCTTACAGAAAGTGATAGTTCAGTTACCTGCATCACCACAGTTTTACAGACAACTGACGGTGACCTACTGGTGAGGACGCACCCGGGATTAGTGATCCTAACACAGTTTGTTGTACGCCGGAGGAGCTTGCTACGGCTCTTAAAGGAGTCGTGACCGCTGTTGTGTGGTCAAAAGGACTGGGGGCCCAGTGGGTGAGTCCCGAGACCGCCCACTGCCGTCAGAAGACGGACACCCTCCGGAGTGAGTGTCTGAAGACGGACGTAGTTATTGCTAAAGGACAGATAAGTGCAAGCCTCCAGTAATCTACCTTCTCTTATTCAGCCTGAACTTTTGGGACTGCGCCGTATTGTTCATCCTTTCCGTGTTATAGTTAAACCACAATCGTTTATTGTCCGATTTTACTGTTTTATTGTTGTGTTACTTAAATTTACACTCCCTGCGTGGAGAAACCAAATCTTGAATTAAACCTCTGCCATACTCTCTGCTGTGTGCGGCATCCAAGCCTTTTAACATTTGGGGTAGTTGGCAGGATGTCGCCCCCAGACGCAGTTGCAGGCATGGCAGACCAGGCCAGCACGAGAGCCCCTACAGCTAGCCTACCCCTGGGCGCCATGTTGAATAATCTCCCAAAGTTTACCGGAGACAACATGATGCTGCGGGATTGGGTAGAACGGGTTAAGAGCATGTTACGGATGCACCCAATGACCCCCGATATGCAAGCAGAGATAGGTTTGCTGGATTTAGAAGGAGAAGCTCGACAGTCAGTAATGTTTCGTTCCCCCACTGACCGAAATACGGTGGAAAAGGTGGTACGGATCCTAGAAGAAATGCATGGGGACCCTACTAATGTGGCAGAGTTAAGGATGCGACTGTTCCAACAGGTACAAAGGGAGGGGGAGACTGTGACCCAATATGGCAACGCCCTACAGAGTGTGTACACTTACATCACTAGGAAAACGAACCTAGAAGACGTGGGAGTGGGGCCCCCGTACCTAGTACTTAGGGACCAGTTCGTAGCCGGCCTCAGAGATGCGCAGCTGAGACAGGCCTTGCGAGAGCGCTTGCTCACCAACCCGCGTATGACATTTCTGGAGGCAGGGGCAGAGGCCCGCGTGAGGGAACAGGAGATGGGTGTAGTGACCCTGGCAGGGATGGTCTGGGGCAATGCAGTGCCCCCGTCACCCACGGCCGAACCAGAATGGGCCCGAGAGATTCGGCGGGAGATCCAAGAAATGCGAGAAGAGTGGTACAATATTCGAGTGGCTCAATCATTGAGAGCAGTTGACCCGAGACCCCCGGGCGAAGTAAAGGACAAGCCCAGACCCCGGGTTGGAACAGAGCCCAATCGGGTGGCCCGACGACACCCTGCAGACAGGGGACCAACGTGTTGGAATTGTGGGGGCATGGGGCATTATGCCAGGAGCTGTGCCAGTCGAGGAAGGCCTTTGTCCCGGCAGCCGTTAAACTGATGGGCTCCGGGTGTGAGGGACGCAACCCGGAGCGGAGGAAGGCAGTGAGTCCCGAAGACTTAATATCCATGAGCCCGACAGTGTGGGCCGAGCTTGGCGGATGGGCGGTTCACTGCTTGATCAACATAGGATCTCAAGTGACCACCATGGGAGAAACTTATTTCCGTCAGCGGTACCCAGAGATGGCACGAAGTGAAGGGGGTCCCTTGATAAAGCTCACAGCCGCTAACCAACTGCCCATTCCGGTCACAGGAGTAGGATGGTTACGCATCCGGGTGTGCGGACAAGATGTGGGAAGAAAAGGAGTCATCCTGACAGGTGGAGATGCTGGCCCAGGACCATCAGTGACCCTCGGTATGAACGTGCTGAAGGAAATCAGGCAGATCCTGATTAGGGAACCACGAGAGCTCACGCTAGGGTGGTGGAACTTTAGAGCCCCTCAAATGAAGGCCCTCCAGCAGCTGATCAGGGTTGCCCAGGCGTAAGAGACCTTGAGTGGGGGAAAAGTTCTGGGAAAGGTGATAATACCCGCCACCAACACCCTCACCTTACCACCAGGACAGACAGTCCTCACTTTGCCCGTCCGAGCCTGCACCCCACTAGAAGGGGTAGAGATTCAGATCGAGTCAACCACCGTGGACAAGGTGCCTCCGGGTCTATTGGTAGCGCGGACCTTGGCTACCGTCCATAAGGGAAACGTGGTGGTACGATCCGTGAACCTGAATCCAAGTGAGCTCATTCTTCCCGCCAGGACCGAAATGGCTCAGATCCTGGGGATGCCAGAACAGCTGGAACCGCCAGATGCAATACAATTGTCAGCAGTAAGGGGGGATCCCTGGACCCTGGTGATCACTGTACGATTGAGGTCTCCTCGATCTCAGACTAAGGACGGTCGAAGGATCCTAGAACGGATGCGTGCTGATTTGACAGGGCTCACGACGGAACAGGTGTACCAGGTCGAAGAGATGCTGGGATGGTACCAGGACGTCTTTGCCCGACATGAGGACGACTTTGGATGTACCGAGGCCATCACTCATGAGATCCCTACGGGAAATGCTGCTCCGGTACGGGAATGGTATAGACAGATACCCCCGCAAATGTACCAGGAGGTGAAGGAAATGCTGGCCCATATGATACAGAACGGGGTGATTCGGTAAAGCCAGAGCGCGTGGGCGGCTCCAGTCGTCTTGGTCAGAAATAAGGATGGAACCCTACGATTCTGTGTGGACTACAGGCGGCTAAATGCTTGCACCGTAAGAGACTCGTACCCTTTACCCAGGATCGAGGAGTCTCTATCCGCCCTAGGCAAGGCGAAATACTTCTCCTCCCTGGATCTGGCCAGCGGATACTGGCAAGTGCCAGTGGCTGAACACGACCGCGCCAAGACAGCATTCGTGTTGCCCATGGGACTCTTCGAGTTTAATCGGATGCCTTTTGGCCTAACCAACGCTCCCGGGACCTTTCAACGCTTGATGGAGAGATGTTTAGGTGATCTGAACTTTGAGGCCACACTGATCTACCTTGATGACATCATCGTCTATGTGTCTACCATCCAGGAACATCTACAACGACTGGAGCAAGTCTTGAGTAGAGATGAGCGTTGTTCTACTCGAACTGTTCGCCAATCTCAAATTCGAGCTGTTTTGGGCGGTGTTCGAGCCGTTCGGCGAACACGAACAATTTGAGAAAAATTCGGCTGTTCGAGGTTATGTTCGATAACTGTTCGTGCACCAAAATCATAACTGGATTTTTTCTCAGTAATGATGAAAATTAATGTTAATACGCAGTTTGAGTGTACAGCGGGGTGGGGGGAGGGGCAGGGGATGGATCTCTGCAGGAACAATGAAGATCTCCATTTTTTTTTCTCTTTCCCGCATTTGCAGTGGGGAGGTGCAATCTGTCAGCCTATCAGCAGCGCACACACGGAGCGAAGTGCTTTTTTTCACACAAGCAAGGGCATGTGTCATTGGCAGTGTATGTCACATGTCCTTGCCCTATAAGACCAAGCCATTTTCCCCGTCGCCACCATTTTCTCACTGCTGCAGCTGCGTGTTAGACGGCACCGCTGTTGCTGTGTGCGCTATACCTTGTTAATTTCAAGCCAATTTTCGCACAAATCTACAGATAGCTTGGGAGTAGGGAATAGTTGTGATTGCAGTCCTTTGCAGACTAGTTTACAGCATTTCCTATGACTTTTATCAGGCAGGTCTGTGCTCTTAAATAGATAGATTGTGGGAGTAAAGACTAATTGTAATTGGAGTCCTTTTCAGGACTAGGTTACATCAGTTCCTATCAGTTTTTGCCAGGCAGGTCTGTGCCAGTGCTGTGCAAGTTTTTTTCACAGCATTTGGCTGAATCTAGCAAAGCTAATCCTTTTTGGCCTATTGCAGAGTGTGTTAGTCAGTGGAGTAGCCTATCTGTGTTACAAGATATACCACCTGTGTATAGAATACCAATTTTTTTACTGCACCTAGTGAAGTAAAATCTTTTGGGCATAGCATCATTCTATTAGTCCATCTATACTGACCACCATCAGGTTGCAAATTGAATATAATTTTTTTCTGCATCTAGCTCTGAAAAAATATTGGGCTTCTAGCTGTGTGTGGGACTTGTTCTATTAATCCATCTATACAGACCTCCATCAGGTTGCAAACTGAATATATTTTTTTCTGCATCTACCTCTGAAAAAATATTGGGCTTCTAGCTGTGTGTGGGACTTGTTCTATTAATCCATCTATACAGACCTCCATCAGGTTGCAAACTGAATATATTTTTTTCTGCATCTACCTCTGAAAAAATATTGGGCTTCTAGCTGTGTGTGGGACTTGTTCTATTAATCCATCTATACAGACCTCCATCAGGTTACAAACTGAATATATTTTTTTCTGCATCTACCTCTGAAAAAATATTGGGCTTCTAGCTGTGTGTGGGACTTGTTCTATTAATCCATCTATACAGACCTCCATCAGGTTGCAAACTGAATATATTTTTTTCTGCATCTACCTCTGAAAAAATATTGGGCTTCTAGCTGTGTGTGGGACTTGTTCTATTAATCCATCTATACAGACCTCCATCAGGTTGCAAACTGAATATATTTTTTTCTGCATCTACCTCTGAAAAAATATTGGGCTTCTAGCTGTGTGTGGGACTTGTTCTATTAATCCATCTATACAGACCTCCATCAGGTTGCAAACTGAATATATTTTTTTCTGCATCTACCTCTGAAAAAATATTGGGCTTCTAGCTGTGTGTGGGACTTGTTCTATTAATCCATCTATACAGACCTCCATCAGGTTGCAAACTGAATATATTTTTTTCTGCATCTACCTCTGAAAAAATATTGGGCTTCTAGCTGTGTGTGGGACTTGTTCTATTAATCCATCTATACAGACCTCCATCAGGTTGCAAACTGAATATATTTTTGTCTGCATCTAGCTCTAAAAAAATATTTGGCCTTCTATCTGTGTGTGGGACTTGTTCTATTAGTCCATCTCTACTGACCTCCATCAGGTTGCAAACTGAATATAATTTTTTTCTGCATCTACCTCTGAAAAAATATTTGGGCTTCTAGCTGTGTGTGGGACTTGTTCTATTAGTCCATCTATACTGACCTCCATAAGGTTGCAAACTGAATATAATTTTTTTCTGCATCTAGCACTGAAAAAATATTTCGCCTTCTAGCAGTGTGTGGGACTTGTTCTATTAGTCATCTATACTGACCTCCATCAGGTTGCAAATTCTAAATAATTTTTTGTCTGCATCTACCTCTGAAACAATATTTGGCCTTCTAGCAGTGTGTGGGACTTGTTCTATTAGTCCATCTATACTGACCTCCATCAGGTTGCAAACTGAATATAATTTTTTTCTGCATCTAACTCTGAAAAAATATTTGGCCTTCTAGCAGTGTGTGGGTCTCATTGTATTAGGCCATCTATACCAAGCTCCACCAGCTTTTCAATTAATAATAATTTTTCGCTGCATCTAGCCCTGAAAATAATTTTTCTTCCCAATAGTGGTAGCAATAGAAATATGGGGCGCGCTCCTGGCTTACAAAAATATACGCTTCATAACAAAAAAACACCAGCTTAGCGCACTGCATTAATAAGATGGCATCATCGTCTCTCCCAGTGCTAGGCCTACTACCCAGGCTAGCATTCCTGTGCCTAAAACACAATGTATGGGTCCGCGCTAGCCACTATGCTGAGGGGTCTAAAGCTGCTGCTAACGCTTTATAACAATTCAATTGGCAGATTTTCACAGAGCTCTTCCACAATGCCCACCCATCGGGACAACATTTGCCCACCTTCCCTATGGGATCTAGTGGCGAATAGTTGATGCCATTAATCAGAGCGTCAGTTGCCCCGTCGACGTGGCAAGCATACGGTAAGGCATGGGAAGAGTGGACACGACTAGTAGCAGGCAGACGGGTTGACCAATGTGAACAAGCCAGATCACAAGTCACCATAGAATTTCTCCACCAGCTAATGATGAGGGGCATATCAGGGGCGTCAGCGCAGCGGTGTCTGACCGGAGTAGCATTTCACTTCCAACTACTGAATTGGGGAGATGTGACAAAGATTCATCATCAGACAATCCATAAAAGGGTGGAAAAGGGGTCAGCCAAGTCAGGAGTGTAGACGTCCCGTCCCGTGTCACTAAAACTGATTTCTCACATCATATCCCTAACACCATTAACATGACACTCACAATTTGAAGCAACACTACTGTCTACTGCATTTGTGATCGCCTTCTTCGGGGCGCTATGCATAAGCGAATTAGTCCCTCAATCCAAAATTAGCACCAGTGGAGGCTTATTACACCAGGACGTAGTCATAGACAGTAATGCAATACGTCTACGCATACACAAATTGAAAATGGTTCCAGCGGGCAGGGGCACTTGGGTACTTCTACAACCCACAAACGGTACACTGAGTCGGGTAACAATAGTAAAACCATATCTAACCATCAGATCACAAAGTAATTTGTTCCTATCACACATTGATGGGACGCCATTATCAAGATACCAGTTCCAAGCTATATTTAATAAATGCATAACATCGGCAGGGAACCACCCCAAAGATTACGGGACACACTCATTCCGCATAGGCGCGGCCACAGAAGCAGCAAGAGCAGGACTGTCAGAAACGGAAGTTCAGAGGATAGAGAGATGGTGATCCACGTGTTTGGCAAGATACATAAGACCGGACTTGTTATCCTAACGTGGTTTGTTTCTTTTACAGGTGACGCTAAGCCAACAGTGTGGGTGATAGGCCACTTCTATATATATTGGGCAGATTAAAGGGCGAAAGTCCGCCCAGGCGGGAGGAAATTAGAGTTTCATAACACATATTTCAACTGGAGAGGTATTAGAGGCCTGCTATGGCCACAGGTACTAATGGAGGTAATCAAGGTAGGGAGAGAGGCAAGATGTCTGGTCATCTTAGTTATACAGGCCGGGGGAAACAACCTAGGTCATCACAAGAGCGCATAACTAATGGCAATAATGAAACTAGACACTGAGCGCTTCAGAGAATTTTTCACAAAACTAGCTATAGTATGGTCAGAGATTGTGCCGATAGCGGTATGGCAAGGTGCGCGAGACATCACGGCCATCGAACGGACAAGGCGGGTAATAAATATTCGGATGGCAAAATTTAGAAGAGACAGAGGCGGTGTAGTGGTACGACACCGACAACTGGAAGGAGATAAAGCAGGCCTCATACGGCCCGACGGTGTTCACTTAATGGATATTGGACTGGACATATTCCTGTCAGGACTCCAGGACGGAGTGGAACAAGCGTTAAGAGTGATGGGTGGGGGTCAGAGTCCTGCATACGAGTACGCAGGATCCTCCGTGGCCTGGAAATAGAAAGGACATGTTGGAGAGTTACACTTGTTGGCCAAGTTGCCGGAGTGGAGACCCAGGGCATGCTGCAACAAGCTGAATTATTTTAGAAATAAAATGTCTTTCTAATGGAATGAGTATAAAGAGTTAATAAAGCTGTGACCGATCCTCACCCATCCAGTTGTAAGATTTACATTATTGTATTGTCAAGGAAAGGGGGGCGGTAGGGGGGCTGAGCGTCTGGGTTTGGTTGGGGGTCCCCACAGTCTGCCTAGGCTAGATGCATTTAAAAATTCTTATTAGATACACAGGCGGTGCAGCTTGCTTCGCAGCTGGGCTACTACGCCCAAAGTATTGCCTAGGCTAGATGCAGTTAAAAATTCTACGCTGACTAGCAGACACTGAAGATTTGGAGCAGACCTCTGAGTAAACAGCTCTTCAGACTCAATCATCTGTGTTACCCCAAGCCATAGTGTATGTAGTTTCTTACAGTTAAAAGGGGGGGGGGAGCGACCCAACCCACCTGGAATTGACGATGCCAACGTCACGTAAGACAGAGCAAGGGGACTGCAAAAAGAGTTTCCATTTTTTCCCAAAATTGTGGCACAGACACCACTTAACCCTAGAACGCATACCTGGGGCCTCGCAGTCCCGTCCTGTTAATTGTTTTCTATTTTCTGCAAGATTACTTTAGTTAGAATTTTGAAACTCTAGGTATTCTTCATGTATATAGTTGTTTGTCATTTGAGTTTGAGTTATTCAATGTTATTTGCACACGGGCCTAAAAGGCCCCAGGTATATGAAAGTGTAGATTTTTATGGTCATGCGTTCTAGGGTTAAGTGGCATCAATTGCCCCACAGTTGCTTAAAACGGTTGGTGAGGTGATATTACCAAATCCTCAAGCTTTTAGCCTCCCAAGGATAACACAGGATTAGAATAGTCCTTGCGAATCCATGATTTGTTCATCTTTATGAACGTGAGTCTGTCTACATTCTCAGTGGACAGCCGCGTGCGCTTATCTGTCAGCACACCATCAGCAGCGCTGAACACACGTTCAGAGAGAACACTGGCTGCAGGGCATGACAAGATCTCCAAGGCGTGAGTGGCGAGCTCCGGCCATTTTTCCAGATTGGAATACCAAAATGAGCAAGGGTCCAGTGACACAGTCATGGCTTCGATGTTCACTTGGAGATACTCCTGCACCATCCTCTCTAGGCATTGACTATGTGTCAGACTTCTTGTCTCCTGTGGCCTTGCAAAGGATGGTCTAAAAAAGTGGTGAAACGATTTCACAAAATTGCTGTTACCAGCAGATACTGTGTTACTGTTATGGTTTGAGTGATGAAGACTCGAGAGTCCCGCGGTTGGCAAGTTAGAACTGTGAGATTCACTTCGTGCACCACTGGTGTTTTGTGGAAAAGCACATGTAAGATTCTGCAACAGCGTCTGCAGATACTCCTGCATGCGTCAATCCCTTTTTATGGCAGGAATTATTTCGGCAAATTTACTTTTGTACCGGGGATCTAAGAGTGTGGCAACCCAGTAGTCGAGATTACTTCGAATTCTGCAATCTGAGGGTCATGTTGCAGGTAGTGCAGCAAGAAGGCACTCATGTGTCTTGCGCATCCAGGAGGACCAAGTCCTTGTTGTGTTGGTAGCGAGGTAAGAATCATGCTTCTTTCCTCTGCCCTCTCCCCCCAACCTCGCACAACAGAAATGTGATCAAGGTCTCCCTCATCTGATGAGTCTTCCATGCCCATCGCCAGTTCATCCTCCACTTCTTCCTCGGCTCCTGCACCTTCCTCAACAGTTTGGCTGCTACCATGCGCCCTGTTTAATCCCTCTCCCCCACCCTCCCATGCCTGCCTCCTTGGTGCTGCCAACCGTCTGGACCTTGGAGATGTTATCCCTTCCGCATACGACTCCTCCTCTACTTCCTCCACCTCCTCTTGTCCGACCACCTGACTCTGAATTCTGTTTAATGTGTGCTCCAGCATGTAAATCACCGGAATAGTTATGCTGGTAATGGCATCGTTGTCAGCACTAAACATCTTCGTCGCCATTTCAAAACTGTGCAGAAAGGTGTGTGGCGCCCCTGAGGGTGCAGTCACCACACAGTTACTGCATCTCACCCAGAAGTGTGGTATCTCACCCTCAGGTAAGGAAGGCGTATGGCTTGGGACCCTAACACCTGCATCCAACACATACCCGCAGTGGGGTTAGGGCGAGATTGCTCCTAAGGGAGAGCACAGTCCCAGGTCCCTAGCTGGTGGGAGAATCCTATGTAGTGGGTGCTTAGGGGAGCAGCTTAGGGGAGCACATGACAGGGAGAGTATAAATAGGAAGCCATCTTAGAAAGAGCAAGCCAGTCAGAGGAGGAAAAGTGACAGGAGCAGAGGCTCGGCATGAGCTCTGCTCCGGAGGCGGGCCTAGCCTGGGAGGCCCAGGACTGAAGGAGAGAAGAGAGGAGTGGGAGCAGGAAGGCTCCAGGAACCGAAGGGACCCTAGGGCTACGGGCCGTGCAGAAGGCCACCTGTACTCCCGCTGCTACCAGGAGGTAGAGGGGTCAGGCCAGATAAGGGGAACCGGTCCCTCAACTAGAGGAGAAACAGCAAGGCTCAACTAGAAACCGGAGGCTGCAGCATTTCATGTACTGCAGGCAAAAGTCCACACCAGTCTCACTAAGAAGGTAGCCACATAGGACCCAGGGGACGTAACACAAGTCGCCCGCCAAGGCCCGAGGATACCGGATAGAAGTGTCACTGGGTGTGAGGTGCAGGGAGAAGGCCAGAGAAAGGACACACAGAAGGGGGTCCTGCTAAGTACTCCGGAGCTATCTGGGGGTGGACTGAGCCCCTCACTGAGTACGCACAGCACGACGGGTGAGATAGCTCTGGTACCTGTAATCTGGACTGCAACAACTGTGAGTAAAGATCTTGGGACTGCATCACACGGACTCTGTGTTCATTACTGACTCCCTGCACTACAACCACCATCATCCACCCACACTGCCCTGAAGCTACACTCTTCCTGTGGTGAGTAATAATACCATTGCAGCAAAACCACCAGCTTCAGAGGACTGTTCCGCAGCGGCGGCCCCTTTGGCCGCACTCCACAGGTGGCGTAGTCGGACATTATAAAATCCATATATACAAATTACCGTTGGATTGACCGCCCTGGGTCACGGACCGGGTCACCGCCACAGTGACTACAACCCCCAGCGTCTACCGGCCCGGCTCCGGGTACCCCACGGCCCAGGGGGCGCGTCAACTTCATAGGTCCCTGATCTGAGACCACTCCTGCTGTGTGATTTGCCCCACCTCTGGATCTCGTTGGCCCAGGCTATACGTCAGAAACTATTGCACCAGGGCTTGTCGGTGCTGCCACAGTCGCTGCAACATGTGCAGAGTTGAATTCCACCGTGTCGGCACATCGCATTTCAGCCGGTGAACTGGCAGGCCCAACGACTTCTGTAGAGATGTAAGTCGTTGAGCTGTGGGATGCGAACGGCGGAAGTGAGCACACAGCGACCGTGCCCTCTGCAGAAGGCCATCTAGTCCGGGATAGTGGGCTAAAAATTTATGGACAACCAGGTTCAACACGTGAGCCATACAAGGCACGTGTGTAACATTGCCCCGGCGAAGGGCCGCACCCAGGTTTGCAGCATTGTCGCACACGGCCTTCCCTGGTTGCAGGTCCAGTGGAGACAACCATTCATGAAACTGGGTCTCCAGAGCTGACCACAAGTCCTCAGCTGTGTGACTCACATTTCCCAGACATTTCAAAGTAAACACTGATGCCGTTGAGCCCTGCTGCCAGCATAGTAAGGAGGTGCGCAGTTAGAAAGCAGGTGGCATTACCAGACAGGCTTTGGGTGCAGGTGGAGGACCGAGATGAGGTTGAGGAGGCAGAAGCAGTGGAGGAACTTCTAGATAAAGAGGATTGACGTACAACTCGCGGGGACGGCAAGACTTGGACAGCAGCCCCTTGTCCTGCTGTCACCATAGTTACCCAGTGCCCTGTCAGCGACATGTAACGCCCCTGTCCATGCCTACTCGTTCAAGTGTCTGTGGTGAAATGCACCCTGTCACACACAGAGTTTCTCAAAGAAGCGGTGATGTTGTGTGCGACATGCTGGTGGAGCGCAGGCACACCTTTCTTTGAGAAGTAGTGTCGACTGGGCATCTGGTACTGTCGCACTGCGACGGACATAAGGTCTCAAAAATCCACTGTGTCCTCCAGGCGGAAAGGCAGCATTTCTGTAGCCAACAGCTTGCAGATGGTGAAATTCAACCTCTTAGCTTTCTCATGGCTAGGAGGAAATGGTCTTTTACTTGTCCACATCTGAGGGACCGAGGGCTGGCTGTTGTGCTTTGACGGGGTTGAGTAGGGTGTCCCTGGCAAACTGCCGGTCTGTGAGGAAGATGCAGGCGGACATGTTAGGTTGCCTTGATCCAAAGGTGGTGCTCTCGATGTCAGAGAGCTCTCAACACCAGCAGGTGTTTCCACTTCCCAATGAACTGACGACCTGCCAATCACACTGGCTGTTGCAGGTAAAGAGGTGGCAGGTCTGCGTCCAAAAACATGTGTGACTGCTGTCCCCCCAGTCACAGAGGATGAAGAGGCCGCGGATGCACAAGATGGGGCAGACGGTGGTTGGCCCAGCCTGCCTGGCCGCATTGTAGCACAGTGAGCTTCCCACTGCAACTTATGCTTCATATCCATGTGACGGTACATGCATGAAGTACTCAAACTATGGATTTTTTGGCCTCTACTTAGCTTTTGGTGACAAATATTACAGATAACACAAGTTGGGTCATCCTTATCGATCTGAATAAATGCCCAGGCTATGCAAGGCTTAGAGCCCATGCGACCTGAAGAGCCACTACGACTTGTGGTCAGAGGCGGAGTTGTGGTTGAGGATGCAGTTGTTGACGTGCTTCCAGTACTCCGTCTCTGTCCAGGAAGGCGCAACCTAACCTCGTCGTCAATAGCATCTGTGACGCCCCGCTGCGCTTGGTATCACAGATCCTAGAAGAGTGTATTGATGGAATCCTCCACAAGAGGCCCCCATAAACATTCACACATCTCCACCTTCCACCTCAGACCAGCAGAGGGAGCCCGTTAGGGATATAAATAGGGAAGGTGGAGCTAGGCAGTTCAGTTCCTCTGAAGAGTTCCTGCAGTAGAGAAGCCTAAGAGAGGTCAGTCTGCAGTGGAGCTCAGTCTAGTCTAGAGAACTCAGTTAATAGTTCAGCAGTGGAGCACGAGGCTCCTGCTAGCTAGATTCAGGGAGCCCAGATAGAGCTTAAGGTGTGCCGGCGTCATAAGATCGGTGAAGCGCGGCAAGCTGCCGTTAGTGTGTATAGCCTATTGAGGGCCCGAGTAGGCCGAAGGCGAGTGGCGAGTTAGTACATAAGGGGCAGAGGAGCTTAACCAGCTCACCCCGAAGCATTTACCGGACACCGGATCCGAGCTTACCGGGATCTCTATGACCCAGTAAGGCATAACCGGAATCCCTGGAGAACTACAAGTCCCAGGATCGCTAAGGTGCTGATACGTAACAGAGCCAGGAGACGCTTAGGCCCCGCATACTGGGAGCGTGAACTTCAAGAGAAGGCCCTACCACAAGGTCAGCCAGCGCAGGACAGAGACAAAGTTAGGCCTAGCTCCAGGCAGATCAGAAACTTACTGCGCTGAGGCAAGAAACAGGAGGCCCTACACCCGCTCATTGGGGAGGATCCTGATATGCACCCTTCACCCTACAGTGCTCCAGGATGTGCCTGAATTTCCTCCAGTAAAAGGTACTGAAGTGACTACCGTGTCCGTTTCCGTTCTTGCTCTGACCCAGCTGGGTCTCGCCTGTCCTGCATTCCCCCTGCATACGCTGCCCTGAGACCTAGCTCCACCTGTGGGGAGCTATACCATCGAGCTGCCTTATCACGGGCCTCAGTGGACTGCTGCAGCGCTGGTGCTTCTCACCAGATACCACAGGTGGTGTCACAAACTATTATAAAATTAACAATTATCCACCCTTTTAAAGAGTGACCCCAGGGTACGGGCCAGGGAGCCGACCACCGCGACATCCCAAAGGCCAGGCAAAGGCCCGGGTGACCTCATCGATTGGCTGACTGTGGGTTGACAGTAAGTGGGATCTCCAACCTTGTCATCATCACCCTGTGTGTTATCACACCCGTCGTCCTCAAAGCCAACCTCTTCCTGCCCTGACCGAAAAGTCAAGTTGTCGCTCCAATCAGGTATTTGAGTCTCATCATCGTCTTCATCATTGTCTCCACCAACAGGAGTTACAGTTTGGGAGCGAGGGTCTACATTATGCTCAGAACCTTCTTCATCTGGTCCTGGATCCGACTTATAAAGATTCTGGGCATCAGTGCAGATCATTTCCTCGTCTGGATTAACAGAAGCTCTGGAGCAGACCTCCGTTTCCCAGGCTATAGTATGAGTAAACAGCTGTGCAGACTCAACCATCTGTGTTACCCCATACTCAGACGGGCAGCTGGAGACTTGGGAGCTGTGAGGAAGCAAGTGCGATTGGGGACTGGAGTATTTGTGATGTTGAAGTTGAGGTGGAGGAGAGCCCACTTGAAGGAGCACTTGATATCCGCTGAAGCACCTGCTGTTTTTGTGCCTCATCTGGAATTTGTAGCGATGGGCGTGTCCGTAACAAAGGGATCGTATCACATTGTCCACGAAAAGAAGTCGACATGTTAGTTTGGCTGGAAGATGGTCTTTCTTCTGCAGATGTTACTCCCCCCCCACCGCGGGGGGCTCGACCCACCAGCGGACAGGCACCAGTATTAGGAGAGGGGGGCTGGCTGTCAGGGTCCACCGCGGCTCTGGCACAAACCCGGCGACACGGAGGTGGCACGGGCAGGAACGGACTGGCCATGTCGGCTTCTCACTTTTTGGATTTTAGAAGGGCATGACATGCCTATATCTGTGTCTCCCCCTCCTTTTACTCCTCCACCTCTTTTATTTTCGCATGACTATATGTACTTGTCACTTTTCCATGTGTTAGTTATGTCTTCTGAGCAGTTTGTCAGCTTTTGGACACCTTTGAAGGTGTTTTCTATGTGTTTCTATGTGTTTTTGTTTGCCTGCCATTGGTTTTAACGGTGTTCGAAGGTGTTCGACGAACAGTTCGACGAACAGTTCGGCGAACACACGGGTGTTCGACGAACTGAACTCGAACACTACAGGGGTGGCTCAACACTAGTCTTGAGTCGCCTTCGAAATCACGGCCTGAAGGTGAAGCCACAAAAATGTCATATATTCCGCAAGCAGGTTGAGTACCTCGGGCACACGGTGTCCGGTGAAGGAGTCAGGCCCACTCTGGAAAAAGTGGCCGCCGTGCAAGAGTGGCCCACCCTGATGACTGTAAAGGATGTGCGGGCCTTCCTAGGACTCGCAGGGTATTACCGCAGATTCGTGAAAAATTTTACGCGCATTGCTAATCCGCTACTGGAGCTCCTTCAAGGGATACCTGCGGGCTCGAAAAATCGAACAGTGAAATGGGGAAGAGAACAGGAGGAGGCCTTCAGGACCTTGAAGATGGCCCTGATGGAAGCTCCCATACTGACCTACGTGGACTTTTCTCAGCCTTTCGTTCTTCACACCGATGGAAGTCTCCTTGGTCTAGGGGCTGAGCTGTCGCAGGAGCAGGGGGGGAGAGAGCGGGTGACAGCATATGCGAGTCGCTCCCTTCGAGACTCGGAGAAGAACCCAGACAATTACAGCTCCTTTAAACTGGAATTGTTGGCCCTAGTGTGGACAATGACAGAAAAGTTTGCGGAGTACTTGTCGGGGTCTGAAGTGTTGGTGAAGACAGACAACAACCCGTTGGCTCATCTGGAGAACGCGAAGTTGGAAGCCTTGGAACAACGATGGGTGGCTCGCATGGCTCGGTATCGGTATAAGATCACCAACCAGCCTGGGGCTGAAAACACGCATGCTGATGCCCTCTCCAGGGTGACCCATGAGCACCCCGACCGTGACCGAGACGAAGAACTAGAGGCCGAAGAGGTGCCCAGCTTCCGGAGGGTTGGCAGCCCGTTGTCCGCTACGCAGGGACAGATCGGGGAAGTGAAAGAAGGACACGTGTTGGGGTGGCCCATTGACAAGTGGGTACGGATACAGCAAATGGATGGGGAGATTCCACGGTTGCGACAGTGGGTGGCTTTGAAACAAGTCCCTAACCGCGAAGAAAGGGGGACCCTGACGCCAGAGGGGCTGAAGATGCTGCAGCAGTGGGAGAGACTGAGCCTGCAGGACGGCTTGTTGTACAGATGGGTCCAGTTGGTACGGGAGTTCGGCCCCACTTGGCAAGTAGTGGTTCCAGAGAGTGTGATCGGGACACTGGCCAAGGAAGCACACGAGCGGGGAGCACACTCTGGACCCGAAAAAAGACCTTCCAGTGGCTGCAGAGACTGGTGTACCACCCCCAGCTAAGAGTTGCAGTGGAGAATATCTGCCTGAAGTGCCGGAGTAGTGAGTTGGTGAAAACCCCAGAGCAGCAGGCCCCCAGACCATTGTGACGGCTGCATCCTTAGAGGTGTTAATGATCGACTACCTGACCATCAGGCCGGCGCATCTCGGGTATGGACATTGCCTGGTCATGACCGACCACTTCACGAAATTCGCGGTGGTAACTCCGACTAGGGATCAGACAGCTGAATCTACTGCCCAGGCTATCTGTCGGGACTTCATCAGGGTCTATGGCTGTCCAAAGAGAATTCACTCTGATCAAGGAGCTTGCTTCCAAGGATGGGTGATGGAGGAGCTGCACCGGCTATACAAGATCGAGAAGTCTAGGACCACCCCTTACCATCCGCAAGGGAATGGGTCCTGTGAACGCTTCAACAGAACTTTGATCCAGATGCTTCAAACCTTGGAAGAAGATAGGAAGGTACGCTGGCCGGAGTTTGTGGCCGAGCTGGTGTGGGTCTATAATAACCGGGTACATAGTGCCACAGGGTTCACCCCCTACACCCTGCTATTCGGACAAAAGGGTAGGGAGATCACCGAGCTCAAACTAGATCTCGTGGAGGACTGGACCCGGACGGGCCCATCTACCTGGGTCAGGAAGCATCGGCACCGGTTGCAGACTCTTCGGAGGTTGGTGCAGCAGAAGTTTAAGGAACATAGGCACCATGAAATGCCACCTCTTCGGGGGACAGCCCTTAAGTCGGGAGAACGGGTGTTGGTATGGGGCAAGAGACCCCGGGGCAAGCTGAGTAGATGGTAGGAGTTGACCCTGTACCAAGTGAAACGGAGAGTTAGTCCTGAAGGACCGGTGTATGAGGTTCAGCCTGAGGGGGAAGAAGCAGCTCCAACTAGAATCGTTCATCGAAGCATGTTATGGCCCTGTTTGTCTAGCAAGGAGGAAAAGGAGGAGGAACTCAGCACAAGGACGAGAGATCCCACACCCAGTGCGCCCGTCTATGATGATGAGGAGGAGGAGACGATAGTGGCTGCGATCCCTAGTCTCACATAGCCCACAGCTTCCCAAACGAGAGAGGAGGGCCTACCTCTCCGTCAGGCTTGGCCGGGCGAAGTTGGGAACCCCTGCAACTCTCAAGTACCCTGCACTCCAACTGCGTTACGCCGGACCGAACGATCCACGGCTGGTGTGCCGCCTATCTGCTACAATCAGGATCAGTTCATCTGGCAACGTATCATCCAAGAGGTCAGAGAGTGTGAGCGCCTGGTGAAAAAACTCTCGCCTGTGGAATGGCGAGCTCAAAGGGAGCGGGAGTGTAAGAAGGAAGACTTGCCTAGGGACAGGAGCGGAGCTCTGGCGTCGGAACTGCCAGGGTCCTGCCCAGTGTTGCCAGGGGATGGGATTAAGAGTGCACGGGGGACTTCCTGGACAGTGCTGGGGGACAGAGGAGAGGGACGGAAGAGAGGAAGTCAGGTGTCTGGACTCACGCGAAAGAGACAGTTGGTTGTGGAGAGCAGACCGGCAGTTGGGGAGAAACAGTCTGTCCTGCTGACGAGAGAGAGACGTGCTGCCCTGTCCTCGGTGAAATAGAGACGTGCTGACCTGTCTGCAGTGACGGACGAACGGGTGACACAGCTTTCCGCAAAACAAGGTCTGTACGGGACCAAAAGAAAATGATCGTTCAGTTACCTGCATCACCACAGTTTTCCAGACATCTGACGGTGACCTACGGGTGAGGACGCATCCGGGATTAGTGATCCTAATGCACTTTGTTGTACGCCGGAGGAGCTTGTTACGGCTCTTAAAGGAGTCGTGACCGCTGTCGTGTGGTCAAAAGGACTGGGGGCCCAGTGGGTGAGACCCGAGACCGCCCACTGCCGCCAGAAGACGGACACCCTCCGGAGTGAGTGTCTGAAGACGGACGTAGTTATCGCTAAAGGACAGATAAGTGCAAGCCTCCAGTAATCTACCTTCTCTTGTTCAGCTTGAACTTTTGGGACTGCGCCGTATTGTTCATCCTTTCCGTGTTATAGTTAAACCACAATCGTTTATTGTCCGATTTTACTGTTTTATTGTTGTGTTACTTAAATTTACATTCCCTGCGTGGAGAAGCCAAATCTTGAATTAAACCTCTGCCATACTCTCTGCTGTGTGCGGCATCCGAGCCTTTTAACACAGACAGCCTGGCACATGGAAGGAGAAGTTATGGTGCACAGCAAGAAGTGTCTGTATTACTGGTACTAAATTGTGCACTGCCTCAGGGCTATAAAGAAAACCACAAAGGTACAAAGCTGGACGTGTAGTCAGTCCCAGGTGAGGCAGACCAGCCCACTTGCATGAGAGAATACAGAAGAAAGTGAAAGGAGTTCCACCACACATGGGAGCATAGAGTGAAAAGTGCATTTGCCAACATGGTATAGATTAGCTGTCTGAACTGCAAGGTATTGCCATTTCAGTGGGGAGGAGCAGATAGACTTATTCTTGACTGTGAAGACTGCTACACCAGAGTCTGAATGTTGATACTATAGTATGAAGAGGATTGCCAGAACAGAAAGAGCAGGATAGTGATGCATGTGTGTGAGGGCTGAGGCAAGCACTCTGATCATGTGCTCTCCTGCATTGTGGGAAACATAGAGACTGCTGCTGAAGGAAGTGTGCCAGCAGGCAGTTGCAACAGATATTAATGCAGAGTAAAGGAAGGGCTGCTGCAAAGTGTGCCAGCAGACAGTTACAACACAAAACTGTTACAGAGTAAAGGAAGAGCTGCTGGGGAGTGTGCCAGTAGGCACTTTTCAAAGTGTTTTAAAGACACTGTTTATACCAACTGTCTACCTTTCAAGATGACCTATTGCATTGTGTAAGAATAAAGAAACCATCATGCAAGTTGCCTCCTATGAGACTGTGTACAGCTTGTTACCATCAAATGAGTAAAATATTTTAAACTGCCATCTGTTTTCACCTGCATTCCTTCTGCCAACCATGAGTGGGGAACCACTCTATCAACAAGGACCAGAAGGCTCTCAGAGGTATATACTACCACAACAAGTTTAATAAAAGTGTTGCCTGCCTTTCACCAGATAAAGTAAACTAACTCTTTTACTTACACACTATAAAATTCAATGACTTAAAATGGCATATACAGTGAGGTCCAGATGGTACTAGTCCTTAACCTCTTTCCGACATGATACAAACTAATTTGTATCTGTGCCCTGGGCCTTATGGACGCATATTAGTACGCATCGGCGATTCCGCCCGAACACAGGCTGTGCCGGCGGAATCGCTGATGGGTGTCAGCTGATTGTCACAGCTGACACCAGGTGCTATGTGCTGGAAGCGGTCCCGCGCCGCTCCCAGCACATTAAACCCCGAAATGCTGCGATCAAAGTTGATCGCAGCATTCCGGTGGCAAGAGGAGGTAAGCGCCGGTACTCACCTCCTCTCCGGCATCCCGCGGTGTCTGTGGCCGGGTCCCGTGGTTGTCATGTGACCCGGATGTCGTCATGATGACATCCTGGTCACCTGACACCAGGAAGATACTTTGATCATGCTCAGTGCACGATCACAGTATCTTTTCCCTCTGCAGCTGTGACAGCCTGTATAGCACAGGGATACTGCTGCATTCCTGTGCTATACAGGAGATCAGAATGTAAAAAGTGAAAGTCCCATAGTGGAACAATGTGTAAAAGTTAAAAAAGAATCAGAAGGTGGAAAAAAAAAAATTGCGAAACTATAAAAAAAAAATGAAAAAAATAATCCCCAAAAAATAAAAATATATTGTACCCATCAATAAATAGTATTATGAAAAAAAAACAATAAAAGTACACATATTTGGTATCGCCGCATCCGGAATGACTTGACCTATAAAATTGGCCTGCTAGTTAACTCCTTTAGTGAACACGGTAAAAAAAAAAATTAAAAACAAGGCAAAAAATGAGCTTTATCATCATACCGCCAAACAAAAAATGGAATGAAACGCGATAAAAAAGACGAATGTAAATAAAAATGGTTCAGATGAAAACATTATCTTGTCCCGCAAAAAACAAGCAGCTCCAACGACTGAAAGATAAAAAAGTTATAACTCTCAGAATAAAGAGATGCAAAAAATATTTTTTTCTATAAAATAGTTTTTATTGTGTAAAAGCACCAAAACATAAAAAAACTATATAAATGTGGTACCGCTGTAAACGTACTAACTCAAAGAATAAAGCTGCCTTATCAATTTTGCCACACGCAGAACGGCATAAAAAAAAAAAACAACTATTCCTGAATTGTTGGTTTTTGTTTATTCTGCCTGCCAAATCTTGGAATAGAAAGCGATCATAAAATGTCACATACCAATAAAAACGCCAACTCGTCCCACAAAAAACAAGCCATCACATGACTGTCAGCCGAAATATGGAAAAATTATAGCTCTCAAAATATGGTGATGCAAAAACTAGTCTTTACGGAAAAAAAAGCGTCTTTTAGTGTGTGACAGCTGTCAATAATAAAAACTCGCTATAAATCTGGTATCGGTGTAATCGGACAGATCCGAAGAATAAAGTCGTGTAATCACTTATATGGCAAGAGGAAAGGCGTAAAAAATAAACTGTAGGGTTAGGATTGTGCTAGGGTTAGAGTTGTGCTAAGGTTAGGGTTTTGGAAGGGTTAAGGTTGTGCTAGGGTTAGGGTTGTGCTAGGGTTAGGGTTGTACTAGGGTTGGGGTTGTGTTGGGGTTGGGATTTTTTCAAAAATAAAGAAAAAAAAGTGACGATATGGCGACTAGTGTTGAGCGCAAGTGAGAGGTATATATACATAATGTGGGGTTAGAAGAGGTAAATACAGGGTGGTCCAAAAGTAGGTGGCCATAAAATAATAACATTTATTTTGATTTATATATATAATTATATTTACTAACACAAGCATAACATTGACAATTACATTTTATTCTGAACAATAATACAAAAGCCCTTAAATTTTATCAACGCAGGTGCTCAAACTGTTTTCCATTGCAATTTTCACAGCTTTGAAGTCGCCTCTTACGCTTCGACAAACTTTTTTGCACAAGTCTCTTTGGGTATTAATTTCTTGAAATGCATCTGTTATGTAATTTTTCAAATCACTGACACTTTTTGGTTTTCGACTATAAACTTTGTCCTTGAGTACTCTCCAAAAGAAAAAATCCATTAGGGTCAAGTGTCAAGTCTGGTGAACGTGCCGGCCAATCAAGTGGGCCTCTTCGGCCAATCCATTTATTAGGAAATGTTTCATCAAGATACTCGCGGACTACTCTTGAATAATGTGGAGGGGCCCCATCTTGTTGGAAATAAACGTCATTTGAATTAGGCTGTTTCTGTAACTGGGGAACTACTTGATTCATTAGAATTTCGAGATACTTATCTCCTGTGACTGTTCCATCAAAAAATATTGGTCCTAAAACACCAAAACTTGAAATACCACCCCAAACATTGACACCAGGCTCATTTAGTTGTTGCTCTAATGTTAAATGCATGTTCTCATTATACCAGTAAATACAATTATGTCTGTTAATATGGCCGGATAATTTGAAAGAAGCTTCATCACTCCACATAATGTTATCTAAAATTACTGGATTTTCTTCAATTTCATTAAGCATAATCTCACTAAATTGCAGCCGCCTGTCTGGATCATCCTCCAATAAACTATGAAATAGACGTGGACGATAAGCTTTCCACCCAATAGATTTCAGGATTCGCATGATAGAAGGTCGTGAAATTCCCAATTCCAAAGAGGCTCTTCTGGTGGACTTTTTGGACTCTGAACAAATGGTTCAGCAACAAGTTGGTTATTATCTTCTGTACAGACTGTTTTGGGTCGACCAGTTTTTGGAGCATTAAGGATTGAGCCAGTGGCATTGGATTTGTCACGAATGCCGTAAATGGTTTGTCTCTTTGGGGCTTGAGTACGAAATGTTTCAACCCAATTTTCTCTAACGGTTTCAGCATTTTGAGATTTCCAATGCTCTTTTAAAATCCATTTTCTTTGATCTGTAATTAAATTATTTACCATTATGTGTTATCTGAATTATCTGAAAAGAAAACAGATTTGGGGGAGATCTATCTGTGAAAACTAGATCTGTGAAACTGGCTCAGTTGCCCTTTGCAACCAATCAGATTCCACCTTTCATTTTCCAAAGAGTCTGTGAGGAATGAAAAGTGGAATCTGATTGGCTGCTAAGGGCAACTGAGCCAGTTTCACTTTACACCATATTTGATAAATCTCCCCCTTCATAACCTTAAAACACTTTCTGTCCACCTACTTTTGGACTACCCTGTATACATAATGTGGGGTTAGGAGAGGTATTTATACATAATATTTGGTTAGGAGAGGTATCTACACATAATGTGGGGGTTAGGAGAGGTATATACACATAATGTGGGGTTAGGAGAGGTATATACACATAATGTGGGGTTAGGAGAGGTATATACACATAATGTGGGGTTAGGAGAGGTATATACACATAATGTGGGGTTAGGAGAGGTATATACACATAATGTGGGGGTTAGGAGAGGTATATACACATAATGTGGGGGTTGGAAGAGGTATATATACATAATGTAGAGTTAGGAGAGGTATATTTACATAATGTGGGGGTTAGGAGAGGTATATACACATAATGTGGGGTTAGGAGAGGTATATACACATAATGTGGGGTTAGGAGAGGTATATACAGTACAGACCAAAAGTTTGGACACACCTTCTCATTTAAAGATTTTTCTGCATTTTCATGACTATGAAAATTGTACATTCACACTGAAGGCATCAAAACTATTAATTAACACATGTGGAATTATATACTTAACAAAAAAGTGTGAAACAACTGAAAATATGTCTTATATTCTAGGTTCTTCAAAGTAGCCACCTTTTGCTTTGATGACTGCTTTGCACACTCTTGGCATTCTCTTGATGAGCTTCAAGAGGTAGTCTCCTCTCTTACCAAGGCTCTTCTCCCACGATTACTCAGTTTGGCTGGACGACCAGGTCTAGGAAGACTTCTGGTGGTCCCAAACTTGTTCCATTTAAGGATTATGGAGGCCACTGTGCTCTTAGGAACCTTGAATAATGCAGAAATTCTTTTGTAACCTTGGTCAGATCTGTGCCTTGCCATAATTCTGTCTCTGAGCTTTAATAAATTTGCAAAAATTTCTACATTTCTGTTTTTTTTCAGTCAAGATGGGGTGCAGAGTGTACTTTAATGAGAAAAAAATGAACTTTTTAGAATTTACCACATTGCTGCAATGAAACAAAAAGTGAAAAATTTTAAGGGTCTGAATACTTTCCATACCCACTGTATATATATATATATTTTTTTAATATCTTTTACAATATATTTTTTTATTCTTACTTTATTGTTTAGTCAACATTGGAGGTTTAGATAACCTATCGTTAGATCGTTCATACTATACATTACAATATTAATATATTATGGACAGCACGATGTCTCAGTGGTTAGCACTGCCGCCTTGTTGAGCTGAGTTCCTGGGTACAAACCCCACCAAGGACAACATCTGCAAGGAGTTTATATGTTCTCCCTGAATTTGCGTGGGTTTCCTGAGGGTTCTCTGGTTTCTTACCACACTCCAAAGACATACTGATAGGGAATTTAGACTGTGAGCCCCAATGGGGACAGTGAAGATAATGTCTGTAAAGCGCTGTGGAAATAATGGCGCTATGTAAGTGAGTAAAATAAATATTAATGTATTACAGTAAATACTGTAACTGATGTTTTCTTTTGAAGCCAAGCCCTAGGCTGCGCTTTACAGAAGGCCAAAAACGGCAGCCAATGGGGCCTTCAGTAGGCCAAGGTAATCCAACGGCACCCCAAGATCACAATGTAGGCAGTATAAATGCCTTTGTCAGTGATTGATAGGGACATTTAAATGTTTAAATAGCATCGATCGGAGTTAGATCTGGTAGCTGCTGTTAAAGGAAGATGCTGGTTGCCCTATTCCTGAGTCCACTCCATACACTTCATATGCAACCTGTGAGGAAAATGTACATATTAGATCATTAAGGGGTTAATGAATGAATCTATAGTTTATCTTTCTTCCTTCTTTTTTTTTTTTATTCTAGACCCGCCTGCTATACAAAATTTGTTCATTTTTAAACTGTTTAATTAAAAACAGTGAAACAACTTTTCTTACAAATTGTGAGAAATTAAAAATGTATCATAGTTTTCAGATGCAGCGATCAAAGAGATCAAACTGTCTACAATATATCTTACAAAAACTATTTACATAAAAACATATTTCTCACACTTCATTTATCACTAACTTTATTTAGCGTATTGCTGCATCAGCAAATGGAGCCTACGAAGGTACGGATCTAATTTACATTCATCTTGTAGCAGACCAGAAATATATCTTAAGATTACATATAACATAAGTGGCAGCGTGCCCGAGATATCAAAGCTTTACAGTAAGTCAGACATTTATTGGATTCTGTCTCAAAATGAAATCGCTTTGTGAATACTAATTTTCTAAAAGGTTCTTAACTACCTAATAAATGTTTTTTTTTTCCCCAGCCTTTTAGAATAAATCCAAAGCGACAAGCCTACTATCTGCAAAGCAAACACAGCATCAAATAGGGAATACATAGCAAGGCGACTAGAAAGGTGAAAAAGAAGTGTTAGCTGATGGTATGACAAGCGGAGTCGCTACCTTCAGACACACAGAACTGTGACAACAGGAATCCATCAGGAAGATATTTTAAAATTCTGTTCACCTCCTGACTAACATTCTCTTTCGCTCTCTCGAAAGGTCTTCTTAAAAAAAAACTACAAGCTGCTGAGGTAGAGAAAGCAAAACATCTTCATAGAGCGTGTGACCTTCTAGCAAATACACGCAGGTCTGACTGAGAAATTCAAGCATGGCAGAGAAACATCTCAGGCTGTTTATTCAGGTTGGTTTAAACTCTAAATCTGCAAACACTTTATCATATTCAGACACTATTCTGACTACTTTAGAGCCAGCGATAAAAAAAAGGATTATTTATAAAGAGCAAAATAATATGCAGCGGCAGGGAACAGCGGCCATGGGGTGAGGCGGTACATCTGGGGATATTTGGGGTCCATAATGCAATCTTACATTTCATTTTATATCTTTAGTGCTGGTCATTTTCTGAGTGCTGCTATTTTCAGTAATAAACTCAGCCACTGTTAAAAATGACGTTAAAGACCAGTTTCCATACTCCCCAACATATGAATCCACGCCTTTAAGACATCTTCAGCCCTAGAATTGTGCCACCCACTAAACTTCCGAGGAGTTACCCTTTTAAAAGGGAATTTGTCAGCATAAAGTAGAGTCAGAGCTGCTGATTCAAATGATATGTCACTTACTAAGCTGATTTCTGTAGTTTTGATAAAATCATTGTTTTATAAGCAGGAGATTATCACTAGAGGACTAGTAAACCTGCTGCCTGTAGTCCTCCATAGTCATAAACTCTATATAACCCCGTCCCCTCCACTGATTGGCAACTTTCTGCCAATCTGCACATAGAAAACTACCAATCAGTGGTGTGGACGGAGTTATACAGAGCTCAGCATTCAGAGAAACGGTAGATCTGCAGCAGAGAAAACTGTGATTTTATCAACTCTGCAGCAAGCAATCCTGTAAGTGGCACAATGCTGGAATCAGGGTCTCTGCCATTACATTTTATTGCTCTCAGGTGAGGTAGCAAAAACTTGGTGACAGATTCCCTTTAATTTAGTTTTTATTTTTTACACTCCCATAAAAATCATCATGGCTGGGAGGTATACCAGTGACTTTATGTTTAGCATATTTAGCTTTACCTTTACTTTACATTGCATTATAGCTTTAAAAGAGTTCTCCTTTATGGATGATACTTAATTATTAGAAGTGTTCGTTAATGAAGTGTTGTTTTATTATCTCAGATACAACAGCCACTGATCAGCTGTTATCTGTGAAAAATCTGTCAGGAAGCATATAAATTCCTTGCAGCACCACCATCAATGTAATTAAGTATTGTGATGGTGAGCTATGTTTCTCTATTCGCAACACATGAACTGAACTCCGTTATGTGGTGCAGTGAACTAAGTAGAGCTGTCTCTGCAATGGGTAACATGACTTAGGCTCTAGAGAAGTGGGCACTGGGTAAAATGGAAATGAGAAGGAATAATCGCCTTGAGTAAAGGGTCGGAGTAAAGAGAAGTGGGGCTCTAATCAGTCGAGCTTGGCCAGGGCTTCAGAGAATATGTTCTTTGCTGGAAGGAGTGACGATTGGGATGGAGTGAGGTGGGGATTATCTACTAAGGCTTGTGTGAAGTAGTTCAGTCTTGGAGTGTGGCCACAATGAGAAGAACAGGAACCTGAAGTAAGTTACACAATTATTAAATGTATCATTTTTTAAAGGGAACCTGTCATTTTGAAAACAGTATCTGATCTCTAGGCAGGATGTTATAGAGCAGGAGATAATCAGATTGATTTTGTGGGGAAAAGTTTCAATGAAACTTGTATTTTATTCATTGATATCACTGGCGTTTGTACGTATTTGAGTCCAGTGGGCGGTCCTACTAGTGATTGCCAGTCTTCAATGTATAACTCTGTGCACAAAAATAGCTGTCAATCACTGATTAGGGCCATCCACTGGACTCATTTACATACAAAGACCAGGGATTTCAATGAATAGAATACAAGTTATGCTGAATTGTTCCTAAAAAACCTACAGTGGCATGAAAAAATGTTCGCCCCCTTCCTGATTTCTTATTCTTTTGCATGTTTGTCACACTTAAATGTTTCAGATCACAAACAAATTTAAATATTAGACAAAGATAACACAAATAACCACAAAATGCAGTTTTTAAATGAAGGTTTTTATTATTAAGGAAAAAAAGAAATCCAAACCTACAGGGCCCTGTGTGAAAAAGTGATTGCCCCCTAAACTTAATAACTGGTTGGGCCACCTTTGGCAGCAACAACTGCAATCAAGCATTTGAAATAACTGGCAATGAGTCTTTTGCAACGTTCTGGAGGAATTTTGGTCCGCTCATTTTTGCAAAATTGTTGTAATTCAGTCACACTGGAGGGTTTCTGAGCATGAACCAACCTTTTAAGGTCATGCCACAGCATCTCAATTGGATTAAAGTCAGGACTTTCACTAGGCCACTCCAAAGTCTTAATTTTGAGAAATAAGGAAGGGGGTAAACACTTTTTCACACCACTGTATACATCGTTCTGCTCAGTTTCTCATTCTCTATGCCATGCTGTCATCAGATCGGACTGCATGTACAAGGTCACAGGTTTGCTTTAAGTTCTGTTCTGTTAAGCAAATGAGTTACCTTGTGTGTATTGTAGCCTTCAAGATTTGGACCTCGACTAAGTGTTTTGTGCATTTTAAAGGATAATTCCAAGTTCTTTAATTGGTACAATTGAATAGGGATTGTAAAAACAAGTAACCTTGCAATTTACCTCTTAAAAATAACCTCCATTCTCAAAAACTGATTTTTGCTATTTACTGTTTAGGTTACCTAGTAGTGGATGGTCTCCTAGGCAAGGAGTGTAGAACTTACAAGTGACTCACCCAGGGTGATATGGGGGGGACTCGGTACCCGGACCTTTACTTTCTTGGGATGTCACGGTGGTCGGCTCCCAGGCCTGTACCCTGGGGTCACTCATAAAATGGGGTTGTTGCTTGAAGGGGTGAATAACAGTTTTCTCTCGTGACGCCACCTGTGGTTCCTGGTAATGAGTACCAGCACTGCTGCAGACCACTGGAGCAGATGTTAGGGCAGCTGGGTTGGTGCGGCTCTCCACAGGCAGAGCTCGGCTCCAGGGCAGTTTAGGTGCAGATGGTGATGCTGGGCGTTGTAGTGCAAGAGCGATAACGTGGTAGAAATAACTGACAGAAACAGTGGGGTGCAGTCATCCGAGTTTACTCACAGTTATTTAGGTTCCTCAGGTGGCACTTTACAGGTGACCGTCTCCCACGTCGCGCTGCGTTTACCAGGCTGAGATTCAGCTGACCCCAGGGTACGGGCCCGGGAGCCGACCACCGCAAGATCCCCAAGGCCAGGCAAAGGCCCGGGTACCGAGTCGTCCCCATCCCCTGGGCTTGTCACATACAAAGGAGTTTTTTCTTTTTTTTTTTGTCAGATTCATGTCATGCTTCAGCACATTCTGTATTAAGTCAGATTCAGATGGACATACAGTTGAAACCAGAGGTTTACATACACTATATAAAAAGACACATATGCATGTTTTTCTCAATATCTGACATAAAATCAAAATAAACCTTTCCCGTTTTAGGTCAATTAGGATTACCATAATGTTTAATATTTGCCAATTGCCAGAATAATGAGAGAGAGAGAGTGTAACTGATCCAGGTTTGTAGGTCGCCTTGCTCGCACCTGTCTTTTCTGCTTTGCCCATAAATTTTCAATAGGATTGATATCAGGGCTTTGGGATGGCCACTCAAAAACATTGACTTTGTTATCCTTAAACCACTTTGTTACCATTTTGGCATTATTCTTCAGGTCATTGTCCATTTGGAATACCCATTTTTGCCCAAGCCTTTAACTTCCTGGCTGATATTTTGAGATGTTGCTTCAATATTGCCACATAAACTTCTTTTCTCATGATGCCATCTATTTTGTGAAGTGCACCAGTCCCTCTTGCATCAAAACAACCCCACAATATGATGCTGCCACCTCCGTGTTTCACAGTTGGGATGGTGTTTTTAGGCTTCCAAGCTTCTTCCTTTTTCCTTCAAACGTAACAATGGTCATTATGCCCAAAAAGTTACATTTTAGTTTCATCAGACCATGACTCCAAAAATTAACGTCTTTGTTCCTGTGTGCATTTGCAAACATTAATCTAGCTTTTTTATGTTTCTTTTGGAGTAATGGCTTCTTCCTGGCAGAGTGGCCTTTCAGCCCATGTTGATACAGTACTCATTTCACTGTGGATATTGACACAATCTTACCATCATCTTCACAAGGTGTTTTGCTTTTGTCCTTGGGTTGATATGCACATGTCAGACCAAAGCACGTTCATCTTTGGGAGACAGAACTCGTTTCCTTCCTGAGCGGTATGATGGCTGGACATTCCCATCTTGTTTGTACTTACGTATAATTGTTTGTACAGATGAACGAGGCACCTTCAGGTATCTTGAAATTGTACCCAAGGATGAGCCAGACTTGTGCAAGTCCACAATTCTCTTCCTGATATCTTGGCTGATTTCTTTAGACTTTCCCATGATGCTACACAAAGAAGCAGTGTGCTTCAGGTGTGCATTAAAATACATCCACAGATGTGTCTCTAATTAACTAAGATGTTGCCAAAAAAACTATTAGAAGCTACCAAACACATGACATCATCATATGGGCAGTTCAGAATTGTTTAAAGGCATAGTAATCTTAGTGCAACTTTAGACTTTGCAGTAAGTAATAAAAATGCACTAAAACATTCTATCTCTCTCATTATTCTGGCATATTAAACATTATGGTAATCTTAATTGACCTAAAATGGGAAAAGTTTATTCTGATTTCATGTCAGATATTGAGAAAAACATGCATATGTGTCTTTTTATATATTGTATGTAAAATTCTAGTTTCAACTGTATTTCATGATCTGTATACAGATTGCAATGACTGGACTGATCATGGGTTTCCTGACCTGAACTTACATCCTCATATGAGTTAATGATCGGAGGCTGAGAGACCTATCAGCCCCGGCATTGCATTCTGTATACGGATCTTGAAATGTACCCGGCCTGACAGCAGTGTTCTCCCTTAAAAGTCGTGCTCCAGGAAAAGAATATCTACAACCTGCGGCACACAGTTTTCTGAGGTATGGGCCCTATAGGGGACACACTGCTCTCACTGTTATAAGACACTGTCGCTGACACATGTATGAATTCAGAAGAGAACTGTAAAAACATGAAAATATATAATGTGGCTCCTCTTAAATAGCTGAATTTCCAGACGACTTTCATGAAAACTTATTGTATAATAACTAATTATTCATATTTTGTCACATTAATTGAAGGTGCAGCTGATGCTGAAAGCTGATAATTATGGAACATATGTGCTTGTTACTCGCTGTGCTCTATATTATTTCTCATAGCTCTAATGCAGAATTGTGGAAGTTTTTTCTCACAGGTTATTTTTCACAATATATATACGGTATATATATCCTATCGTTTTTGTCAACAAAATTCACACTTATTTTTTTTTGTTGTTCTTTGCATGTAATTGTAGCAAAATGCATCTATAATCATACTCTTCCGTTACAGTTAATTGCACGGCGTGAATGTATAAATATAAGTTATACCATTTAACAAGCAGAATACAGCGCACAATATTCCATTAAATCGTAATGTTGATAGCAATGCTTCTATAGCATTCTGTATCCATATTACCTGTATTGTGAATTGTACTGATTAAGTTTTCAATGGACCAAGCCCATTTGATAGCGATAATTAGATATGTTATAATTCCCGGCTATTATAAAATCACATTTCTAAGCACCATTATAAGCTCTGAGTTACAATCAATAAAATGTCTGCAATGTCCTCCGACTGTAAACCTAAAACCTTAGCGCCATCTATTGTTCACAGAGAGGTTCTGCAGAAATTTAGAAGGAATCCGTTACATTGGATGAGCACTCCGGATATGTAACATCAAATATGAGCATGCTTTCTGTAGTGGGGCATCTTACTGCCTCTGCTGCCTTGATTTACCCAATTAAAAAGGTCAGTTCTTTTCCTTAGCTAAAACATGTTGATTTTTTAACCAGTTGTGCAATTCTCAAAAAAAGGCTGTTGTCTAGTAACAGGAATATGATATTACATAATATATACCTGCACTCATGGTCAGCCATATCCTATAACATCCCTATGGAGCTTTCCTGTATTAGTGGCTTTAGAAGGGCTAACCTGGGGCATAGAACCTAATGAGAGCCTAGATTGATACCATGGACCCCTTGCAATAAGGAATTAATTGGTCTCCCTGCAAGAAGCCCAGGGTTTGCCCCTTGGCTATCTTACCTCTAGGCTATTGTTAAATGTCAAATTTAAAGCAGTGCCAAAAAAGCTAGGGATCAAATCAATAAAAGCTACTAAAAGTCCAATGGCCATGAGAGCTGTCAACAGAAGAAAACAATGAAATAGAAAATCAGAAGTTCTGGTAACATTTGCATTCAGATGAAATGAGTAATATGGATACGTATGTCTGAGCATGATGAGATGCAGTAAGAACAACGTATAAATAAATCAATGAGAGGTGAGTACCAACGTGTAAAGACAAGCATGCAGCAGATAGGGACGGGAATTGCAATAAAGCAGCTTTCTCAAGGAATTGGACTGTTCAAAATACAACAGAGTCATTCTAGTCTTATTTTCTATGCAGGATCAAAACTAACATTTTTCATTTTCTATTCTATCAAAAGGCGGCACTGCAATGTTCCAACTGCAAAGCAGGAAAAACAGAACAGCATGGGCCCGATACATCAAGACCGGTACTGTTCACACTGGTCTTGACATGGAGAAGTGCTGGAATCAGACACTCCTGATTCATGACAAGTGGTGTACACCGCTGTGTGCACCTCACCACAAATCCTATTTTAGTCCCTGCTAGAGTGAGATTTGTGACATAGTAAATGCCGCCGTTCGTCATGAACTTGATAAGTGGCGGTCGTCACAATCGCATCACTCCCCAACTCCACACATGTTGTCTGCTTTGTCTGACCTGGACGAAATGGCTTGAAATTCAAAAAGTCAGAAAAAATTTAGTGCAGCCTCGAATTGGGCCAAAATTATGTAACTTTTCAAAGCTTTTAATGTCAGAAATCTGGAGTAAAAGCTTTGATGAATTGGGCCCCATGGCTGGAATGTCATTTACTATGGCAGCTATAATTGATATTGCTCTCGCAGGCACATAACAACTGATAAATCATACAGTAAAACTGAAATATTATCCTAAGGCTAGCTCCCCACTCAGACAGTGCTCTCTGCTGAGCACTATGTCAGGGTTACTGTCGGGATTCCCGAAAAACAGAAATCCGACAGAGCCATCCACATTAGAGTTGCACGAATTTATTAGAGTGGAATCTAAGTGGAAGTAGAGTATTACATCCCTGTGCATGTGGAGGGATATCCTGGGCAGTAAAAAAAAATGTGCCGAGGACTGTATGGAGCACAGTGAGCAGCAGAGTTGAGCAATGAGGTGAGTATTTGTTTTTGTTTTTCCTATATCTTAACTTTATTATTCCATGGGGTCTCTCTAGACTCCAGTTACAATAGCAAACACTGCACTTCTGGGTATACTTCGGTGCACAAGTAGGACCCCAATCCTTCAGACAGTATAAGAAAGACTTGGTACTCACTTCTTCAAACTGAATTATTTTATTGTTCATAGAAATTCCAGATTTAAAGATATTTCGATCAGTCAGACCTTCATCAGTCATCTGGAAGGTGATTACACTGCAGCAGGCAGCGCTAAAAAGGTGTCTGCGGTATCCATCGCTCACATGTCTGACCGAAGCGTCTTTATTACATGTGGAATTTCTATGAACAATAAAATAATTCAGTTTGTTTGAAGAAGCGAGTGTCAAGTCTTTCTTATACTCTCTAGACTCCAGAGCATAATAAGAGACGTTCAATTTGTGGAGAATAAATCTGCATCAATGAAGCTGATGGAGTCACTGTGGACACTGTCTGCTCTCCATCCTGGCAGAACTCATCTTTTTCAGACATGCACAAAAATGTGGTTAACAAAAAAAAAAGTTTATACATGGGTATTTAACAGGATTATCATGGATGCCCATATGGGAACTGACAGTCACTTTTCTATCATTACACTAACCGTGATGGTTATGTCAAGACTGAAATTTAGACCTGCATTTTGAAAGCACTCAGACCACTAGGTGTGAGGTGAAGGTAAAATGTTTGTGCACATGTGGCCTATGACTGATCTGTATTTGTATCTCAAAACTGCAGTGGCCATATGGAAAGGGAATTTCTCCATTTGCTCCTGATCACAAGCAGAGCCATATCTGTAATAAAGAACCTTCACTGGTCCCCGGTAATACATAGATCTATACATTGCTTATGCACACTGATTTCCCCAATATACATAAACGCTTTTTGTAGCCAGCCAAGAGTCTTTCAATTCTTGTATGAGGGATTTTCATCCATTCTTCTTCAGCAAATTCTTCCAGTTCTGTGAGATTCTTAGGTCATCTTACATGCACTGCTATTTTGTTGTCTAGCCACAGTGTCTAGCCACAGATTTTCAATGATGTTCAGATCAGGGGACTGTGAGGGCCATTGTAAAACCTTTAGCTTGCGCCTTTTGAGGTAGTCTATTGTGGATTTTGACGTGTGTTTAGGATCATTATCCATTTGTAGAAGCCATTCTCTTTTCAATTTCAGTTTTACAGACTGTGTTATGTTTGCATCAAGAATTTTTGAATCCATTCTTTCCTCTACCTGTGAAATGTTCCCCGTGCCATTGGCTGCAACACAAAGCACGATTGATCCACCCACATGCTTAATGGTTGGCGAGATGTTCTTTTCCCAAAATTCTGTGCCATTTTATCTCCACACATACCTTTGATCATTGAGGCCAAAGAGTTCTATTTCAACCTCATCGGTCCACAGGACTTGTTTCCAAAATGCATCAGGCTTGTTTACATGTTCTTCTGCATACTTCTGACGCTGAATTTTATGGTGAGGACACAGGAGAGGTTTTCTTCTGATGACTCTTCCATGAAGTTCATATTTGTACAGGTGTCTCTGAATAGTAGAACAATGTACTATAACTCCAGAGTCTGCTAAATCTTCTGAAGATCTTTTGATGTCAAGCGGGCGTTCTTATTTGCCTCTCTAGTAATCCTACTAGCAGCTCTCACTGAAATTTTGCTTGATCTTCCAGACCTTATCTTGACCTCCACTGTTCCTGTTAGCTGCCCTTTCTTAATTACATTTTGAACTGAGGAAAGGGGAACTTGAAAACGCTTTGCTATCTACTTATAGCCTTCTCCTGCTTTGTGGGCCTCCACCATTTTCATTTTTTGAGAGTTCTAGACAGCTGGTTAGAAGAACCAATGGCTGTTGTTTTTTGGCACAAGGTTAGAGGAGACTGGGGTTTTATAAAGCTGGGAAATTTGCATCACCTTGCCTTACCTAACGATAATAGTGAACAAGCCATAACCCCAACAGGCTAATTAAGGTCTGAAACCTTGGTCCAAGTTATCTGAGCACACAAATCTCCAAGTGTGCATCAGTCCATTTTGCATCAGTCCATTTTCCTTTTTGTAATTTTGAAAATGTAAAAATTGATAATACATATATTTTTTTGCCTAAAATACAAAGGAAATGTGTCATCTTTAACTGTACGCCTTTTAGAGATGATTTCATCTTCAACTTGCTTAACTGTTCACAATAACAATAATTTTGACCAGGGGTGCCCAAACTTTTGCATGCCACTTTAAGTAATACATTACACAGCATAACAAATATTATACACTGTGCTCACTGAAATCATACTATTTACTGTCCCAACCTCCTTTAGCCGAGATACAAACTTGGTTGAGGAGCGGATTCTCCCTCGTTCTAACGTTGAGAGGTTTGAGAAAGCTTGGGGGAACCAGCCAAGTTACATCCTGGACTATAAGTCCAGCATAAACTAGTAATCAAGAAAAATTCAGGGGTGTAATGCGGTATTATTAAGGCAGATACCAAATGATTAGACCCTACCAGCAATTAAACTACTAGTGAGAAAATGAAAATCCTCAAGTAATTACTAACACACAGACTCCCAATCGGGGACAATACTGGAGATTCCCTTTAATCAGGTTTATTCAGATGCAAATCTTCACAAATTGTCTGGCCCGTCTCATCAGAATCCATATTTAGTACAAGGTATTAAGTACAAGGATCCATAGTAATGAATATGGTAACCGAGAAAGAAGAACCACTGCATTGTGAAGATTTGCGTAGACTGTAGGACCATGAGAAAGGTAATGGTAGTATAATAACAACTGAGTTAAATATATAATTGAATTCTTTGCAGATATACTATAAATTTCTTTATGTCAGCTTTATCACATTCCCTCCCCATATGGCCTGTGAACTGATAGCTAGAAATGCCATCTATCAGTGTTCCTTAACGCCAATCCCCAAGGAACCTATACAATATATCTATCAATCAGAAATATCCAGTCATTCTTCTATCTGAATGTGCAGGCTGATGGCTTGTGGAATAAATGATTTCTCCTTTCTAGTTTCTCCTCTTTCTAGATCAAACATGTTATTCCCTTGGTATAAATTATTATGTAAGACATCCCACCCAAAAACATAAATGTGGGACTGAATCACAAACAACATAAAGAAGACTAAGTGGGAAAAATGCACCATACAATAGAGGGTACTATTCTCTTCTACCTATATCACCAATAATTACAAGACCATCAAAACAGTATTAAGCTCATGTACATTTACGTTCTTTACCCAAAATTAATGTAGGACTTGGGGTTTCGACATCACAATATGTTCTGAGTCTAAAAAAAGAATGATAGCCTTTCATTCCCATTCATTTCCATACAATACTTGATCAATACAAGCACAAGTATTACATTGTTTTTTTTCTTTTTGCAACAGTCTTGCTTTTTATTAGTTCCATTCTTTGTTCACACACATTTGTACTATATGATGTTTTGATATGTATTGCACTAAGGCTTTATGTGCCGTATTATTTATCGTGCTATTGCCTATTTAATTCAGTTTCTTTCATAACGCATGTTACTATTGAGATTTAATGTGAAAAAAAACATCTGTATTCAATGTTAATGGCCAGTGATTTTAAATGAAATCTCATGTGGAATGTGAGGGCTCTCATGTTGTTCCCTGGTGTAAAAATGTTTTATGATTAATTAGCATTTATTATACCACGAGAAAGGGTGGTTTTTCCATTTAAAACATCCTAGATTGTTTTTTTTAGTTTTTTTTAAATGTCACCATTCATGTGCAATATGGAATAAAGAATTGCTTTTAAGTGTCAGTAAAAATCAGACAGCACACTGACCACTGTAACTTGCATGTAGTTCCTTCAAAAACTGCATGCAGGTCTACCTGAAAAAATTGCTGCTTTGATGCTGTTTTAGATTTTTTTTAGATTTGCATTTTGTTAATTGATAAAGTTAAACTATAACTTTTATTTTTGACAGTATTCTTAAGGCTACCATACACATTAGACTAATGGTGGCTGAACTAATGTGTATATGTATATATGTCAACAAGGTTGTTCCAAACATCTTGGAGAACTAACTACAGATCTTCTGTAGATGTAGACTTGCACAAATCCTTCTTTATCTTCATGTAATCCCAGACAGGCTAGATAAAGTTGAGATCAGGGCTCTGTGGGGCCATATCATCACATCCAGGACCCCTTGCTCTTCTTTTTGATGAAGATAGTTATTAATAACTTTGACTTTATGTTTGGGGTCACTGTCCCGCTGACATCTGGGGGCTAGTGTACCATCAGTTTACCCAACATCACCATTAGCCCCCAATAAAAGTCCAGGCCATAGGGATCACAGGTATAGAAATAAAAAACAATACCGTATTGGTTTTATAGCAGGAAAATATGAAATTTGTTAAGCCTGATGGTGTCATGAGTGTGTCAGATGTGACAGACAGTCGCCCTGCAGTTGGTTGCAGAATATCTCTTTGTTCGGCATTACAGACACCTTCTTAGATCTGTCTCACTCTAGGACCCAGCGGCTACCTCCCTCCTGTTAATTGACACCCAGGCCTGGGTGTTTATATACTGTCTGTTTGCTGCTGGGAGGTGCCGGTGATATTCACATGTTCCCTTGTGAAGGCTTGGAGCTATGGCAGTTTGTTTTCTTCCTCCCTGGTACTAGGAGAACGTTTGGTGTTATCTTTCTGAAGTCGGATGAAGCCAAGTTACTTTCCCCCGTGTTTGTCTCCCTTGTTGTCTTTAGTTGTTAGTGGGGACTGACTAGTGCTCACCCCCCCATCCAGGGCCAAGCTCTCGGGAAATACAGGCTTTAGGTTCCTGTGCGGCAATTGGTAAAGAACCAATATATGAACGTTAGGGGAGACAGGGTGATATCAGAACAGCCTATGGGTCTCCACTCCCCCTTTCCCCAGTGTCTGGGCTCCCTTCCCCTCTTCCCTTCGTGTTGCACTTTGTCTTTCCTACACCTTGCATGACAGATGGAAGCCACTTAGGAAAGTCTGCTGCTCAATCATAAGTAAACAGCAAAAACACCACAGAAATATGTCTTTATTCAAGGGCCATGATGAGTGCTAATGTCTCAGGTAGTAAAAGATGTCTCAGGTAGTAAAAGATTTGAAAACCTCAATGAAGATAACCCAATAAAAAAGCTAATCCAAAACATATGTATTAACCCAGTAAGTCTCAATAATTGGCTATCTTTGCTCATTCATCTATCTATGGTCTTCTGAAATAAGAGATGTGCCAAATTATTAGGCTTCCTGGTTCGTAAAAAAACAGATGAGGGAATATTGCTTTACCATTTTGCTATATATAACTGGTTAGGCAGATTAGCTGATATTTATGGACATTCTTGTATAAATGGTACTACTACATGGGCAGATGAAGCCATTCCTTTACTGAACAATATAATTCAAAGGGAAAAGCACGGTGGCTCAGTGGTTAGCACTGCAGCCTTGCAGCGCTGGGGTCCTGGGTTCCCACCAAGGACAACATCTGCAAGGAGATTTGTATGTTCTCCCCGTGTTTGCGGGGGTTTCCTCTGGGTTCTCCAGTTTCCTCCCACACTCCAAAGACCATACTGATAGGGAATGTAGATTGTGAGCCCCACTGGGGACAGTGCCCTTAATGTCTGTAAAGCACTGTGGAATAGCGTTGAGCCACCCCGTAGTATTCGAGTTCGGTTCGGTTCGTCGAACAGCCGTATAGTATGTTCGTCGAACTGTCCATCGAACTGTTTGTCGAACACCTTCGAACACCGTTAAAACCAATGGCAGGCAAACAAAAACACATAGAAACACATAGAAAACACATAGAAAACACTTCAAAGGTGTCCAAAAGCTGACAAACTGCTCAGAAGACACAACTAACACATGGAAAAGCGACGAGTACATATAGTCATGCGAAAAGAAAAGAGGTGGAGGAGTAAAAGGAGGGGGAGACACAGATATAGGCATGTCATGCCCTTCTAAAATCAAGAAAGGCTGGAGTAAAAATCTAAAATCAGCCTACCAACATCCAGACGTCGTGACAAGAAAATTAAAAAAAGAAATATCTTTAGGTAGAATGGCGGTTCCATTCAGAACACTTTCCTTACAAGACGTAGTGGTATCCCCGTTGTGAGTTGTGCCAAAATCGGAACCCAATATATTCGGACTAATCCACCATTTGTCATATCCAAAGGGCAGGACAGTAAACAACAACATCGACGCGGAACCAAGTACAGTAGTATATACTGTACATCCTTTGACAAGGCAATCAGGCGGATCAAGAAGTTGGGAAGGGTCACCCTAATAGCCAAAGCAGACATTGATGCGGCGTTCCGGTTACTTACTACCTGTGCCTCCGAATAGTGTCCACCTATTGGGCTGCTTCAGGGAAGGAGCATACTATATAGATCGCTGTTTGCCCATGGGGTGCTCCAGATCCTGCTCACTATTTGAGGCGTTTAGTTGCTTCCTCGAATGGGTTGTAATGAACGTTTCTAAGGGGGCACATATTATCCATTACCTCGACAACTTCTTATGCCTGGGCCCAAAAGATTCGCCACAGTGTGAATACACGCGGTAGTCCACCTGTGAGAAGGAGAGAGCTGGAGGGAGAGCGGACACCACAGAGCCGAGGGGTTAGATGGAGAACGGAAGAAGGAAAGAGGGCGAGGAAGGTAAGGGAGTACAGCTCCCCCACGTTCCTGCTGGGCGGGGAACAGCCCTGGGAAGAAAAGCTGCTTGCGCATCCCTTTGAGGTTACGGGCGCGAGCGGGCAGAGGCACTACGCTGGAGTGCGAAGCCGACACGGCCAGTCCGTTCCTGCCCGTGCGACCTCCGTGTTGCCGGGTTTGTGCCAGAGCCGCGGTGGACCCTGACGGCCAGCCCCCCTCTCCCAATACTGGTGCCTGTCCGCTGGTGGGTCGAGCCCCCCCACGGGGGGGGGGAGTAACATCTGCAGAAGAAAGACCATCTTCCAGCCAAACTAAGATGTCTACTTTTTTTCGTGGACAATGTGATACGATCCCTTTCTTACAGACACGCCCATCGCTACAAATTCCAGATGAGGCACAAAAACAGTAGGTGCTTCAACGGATATCAAGTGCTCCTTCAAGTGGACTCTCCTCCACTTCAACTTCAACATCACAAATGCTCCAGTCCTCAGAGGTGTCACCCCAATCGCACTTGCTTCCTCACAGCTCCCAAGTCTCTAGCTGCCCGTCTGAGTATGGGGTAACAAAGATGGTTGAGTCTGCACAGCTGTTTACTCATACTATAGCCTGGGAAACTGAGGTCTGCTCCAGAGCTTCTGTTAATCCAGACGAGGAAATGATCTGCACTGATGCCCAGAATCTTTATGAGTCTGATCCAGGACCAGATGAAGAAGGTTCTGAGCATAATGTAGACCCTTGTTCCCAAACTGTAACTTCTGTTGGTGGAGACAATGATGAAGACGATGATGAGACTCAAATACTTGATTGGAGCGACAACTTGACTTTTCGGTCAGGGCAGGAAGAGGTTGGCTCTGAGGACGACAGGTGTGAGAACACACAGGGTGATGATGACGAGGTTGGAGATCCCACTTACTATCAAACCCACAGTCAGCCAGTCGATGAGGTCAGGAGAGGAGGTGGAGGAGGATGTGACAAGCCCAGGGGATGGGGATGACTCGGTACCCGGGCCTTTTCCTGGCCTTTGGGATATCGCCGTGGTCGGCTCCTGGGCCCGTACCCTGGGGTCACTCTTTAAAAGGTTGGATAATTGTTAATTTTATAAGAGTTCGTGACGCCACCTGTGGTATCTGGTGAGAAGCACCAGTGCTGCAGCAGTCCACTGAGGCCGGTGATAAGGCAGCTCAATGGTATAGCTCCCCACAGGTGGAGCTAGGCCTCAGAAAAGCGTATGTAGGGGGAATGCAGGACAGGCGAGACCCAGCTGGGTCAGATCAAGAACGGGAACGGACACGGTAGTCACTTCAGTACCTTTTACTGGTGGAAATTCAGGCACATCCCGGAGCACTGTAGGGTGAAGGGTGCATATCAAGATCCTCCCCAATGAGCGGGTGTAAGGCATCCTGTTTCTTGCCTCTGCGTAGTAAGTTTCTGACCTGCCTGGAGCTAGGCCTAACTTTGTCTCTGTCCTGCGCTGGCTGACCTTGTGGTAGGGCCTTGTCTTGGAGTTCACGCTCCCAGTATGCGGGGCCTAAGAGTCTCCTGGCTCTGTTACGTATCAGCACCTTAGCGATCCTGGGACTTGTAGTTCTCCAGGGATTCCGGTTATGCCTTACTGGGTCATAGAGATCCGGTGTCCGGTAAATTCTTCGGGGTGAGCTGGTTAAGCTCCTCTGCCCCCTATGTACTAACTCTCCACTTGCCTTCGGCCTACTCGGGCCCTCACTAGGCTATACACACTAATGGCTGCTTGCCGCGCTTCACCGATCTTATGGCGCCGGCACACCTTAAGCTCTAACTGGGCTCCCTGAATCTAGCTAGCAGGAGCCTCGTGCTCCACTGCTGAACTATTAACTGAGTTCTCTAGACTAGACTGAGTTCCACTGCAGACTGACCTCTCTTAGGCTTCTCTACTGCAGGAACTCTTCAGAGGAACTGAACTGCCTAGCTCTACCTTCCCTATTTATATCCCTAACGGGCTCCCTCTGCTGGTCTGAGGTGGAAGGTGGAGATGTGTGAATGTTTATGGGGGCCTCTTGTGGAGGATTCCATCAATGCACTCTTCTAGGATCTGTGATAACAAGCGCAGCTGGGCGTCACAGATGCTATTGACGACGAGGTTAGGTTGCGCCTTCCTGGACAGAGACGGAGTACTGGAAGCACGTCAACAACTGCATCCTCAACCACAACTCTGCCTCTGACCACAAGTCGTGGTGGCTCTTCAGGTCGCATGGGCTCTAAGCCTTGCATAGCCTGTGCATTTTTTCAGATCGATTAGGATGACTCAACTCGTATTATCTGTAATATTTGCCACCAAAAGCTAAGTAGAGGCCAAAAAATCCATAGTTTGAGTACTTCATGCATGAACCGTCACATGGATATGAAGCATAAGTTGCAGTGGGAAGCTCACTGTGCTACAATGCGGCCTAGCGGGCCGGGCCAACCACCGTCTGCCCCATCTTGTGCATCCGGGGCCTCTTCATCCTCTGTGACTGAGGGGACAGCAGTCACACATGTTTTTGGACGCAGACCTGCCACCCGCAACAGCCAGTGTGATTGGCAGGTCATCATTTCATTTGGAAGTGGAAACACCAGCTGGTGTTGAGCGCTCTCCGACATCGAGAGCACCACCTTTGGATCAAGGCAGCCTAACTTTTCCGCCTGCATCTTCCTCACAGACCGACAGTTTGCCGGGGATACCCTACTCAACCCCGTCTAAGCACAACAGCCAGCCCTCGGTTCCTCAGATGTGGACAAGTAAAAGACCATTTCCTCCTAGCCATGACAAAGCTAAGAGGTTGAATTTCACCATCTGCAAGCTGTTGGCTACAGAAATGCTGCCTTTCCGCCTGGTGGACACAAAGGATTTTCGAGACCTTATGTCCGTCGCAGTGCCCCAGTACCAGATGCCCAGTCGGCACTATTTCTCAAAGAAAGGTGTGCCTGCGCTACACCAGCATGTCGCACACAACATCACCGCTTCTTTGAGAAACTCTGTGTGTGACAGGGTGCATTTCACCACAGACACTTGGACGAGTAGGCATGGACTGGGCACTGGGTAACTATGGTGACAGCAGGACAAGGGGCTGCTGTCCAAGTCTTGCCGTCCCCACGAGTTGTGCGTCAATCCTCTTTATCTAGAAGTTCCTCCACTGCTTCTGCCTCCTCAACCTCCTCTCGGTCCTCCACCTGCACCCAAAGCCTGTCTGGTAATGCCACCCGCTTTCTAACTGCGCAGAAGGAATCCTGCACACCTCCTTACTATGCTGGCAGCAGGGCTCAACGGCATCAGGCGGTGTTTACTTTGAAATGTCTGGGAAATGTGAGTCACACAGCTGAGGAGTTGTGGTCAGCTCTGGAGACCCAGTTTCATGAATGGTTGTCTCCACTGGACCTGCAACCAGGGAAGGCCGTGTGCGACAATGCTGCAAACCTGGGTGCGGCCTTTCGCCAGGACAATGTCACACACGTGCCTTGTCTGGCTCACGTGTTGAACCTGGTTGTCCAGCAATTTTTAGCCCACTATCCCGGAGTAGATGGCCTTCTGCAGAGGGCACGGTCGTTGTGTGCTCACTTCCGCCGTTCGCATCCCGCAGCTCAATAACTTACATCTCTACAGAAGTCGTTGGGCCTGCCAGTTCACCGGCTGAAATGCGATGTGCCGACACGGTGGAATTCAACTCTGCACATGTTGCAGCGACTGTGGCAACACCGACAAGCCCTGGTGCAATACGTTCTGACGTATAGCCTGGGCCAACGAGATCCAGAGGTGGGGCAAATCACGCTGCAGGAGTGGTCTCAGATCAGGGACCTATGAAGTTGACATGCCCCCTGGGCCGTGGGGTACCCGGAGCCGGGCCGGTAGACACTGGGGGTTGTAGTCACTGTGGCGGTGACCCGGTTCGTGACCCAGGGCGGTCAATCCAAGGGTAATTTGTATATATGGGTTTTATAATGTCCGACTACGCCACCTGTGGAGTGCAGCCAAAGGGGCGGCCTCTGCGGAACAGTCCTCTGAAGCTGGTGGTTTTGCAGCAATGGTATTATTACTCCCCACAGGAAGAGTGTAGCTTCAGGGCAGTGTGGGTGGATGATGGTGGTTGTAGTGCAGGGAGTCAGTAATGAACACAAAGTCCGTGTGATGCAGTCCCAAGATCTTTACTCACAGTTGTTGCAGTCCAGATTACAGGTACCAGAGCAATCTCCCCCGTCGTGCTGTGCGTACTCAGTGAGGGGCTCAGTCCACCCCCAGATAGCTCCGGAGTACTTAGCAGGACCCCCTTCTGTGTGTCCTTTCTCTGGCCTTCTCCCTGCACCTCACACCCAGTGACACTTCTATCCGGTATCCTCGGGCCTTGGCGGGCGACGTGTGTTCCATCCCCTGGGTCCTATGTGGCTACCTTCTTAGTGAGACTGGTGTGGACTTTGGCCTGCATACATGAAATGCTGCAGCCTCTGGTTTCTAGTTGAGCCTTGTTGTTTCTCCGCTAGTTGAGGGACCAGTTCCCCTTATCTGGCCTGACCCCTCTACCTCCTGGTAGCAGCGGGCGTACGGGTGGCCTTCTGCACAGCCCGTACCCCTAGGGTCCCTTCGGTTCCTGGAGCCTTCCTGCTCCCACTCCTCTCTTCTCTCCTTCAGTCCTGGGCCTCCCAGGCTAGGCCCGCCTCCAGAGCAGAGCTCATGCAGAGCCTCTGCTCCTGTCATTTCTCCTCCTCTGACTGGCTTGCTCTTTCTAAGATGGCTTCCTATTTATACTCTCCCTGTCATGCGCTCCCCTAAGCTGCTTTCTTCACCCACACCCACTACATAGGACCCTCCCGCCAGCTAGGGACCTGGGACTGCGCTCTCCCTTAGGAGCAATCTCGCCCTACCTCTACTGTAGATATGTGTTGGATGCAGGTGTTAGGGTCCCAAGCCATACTCCTTCCTTACCTGAGGGTGAGATACCACACCTCTGGGTGAGATGCAGTACCTCTGTGGCGACTGAACCCTCAGGGGCACCACACACCCTTCTGAACAGTTTTGAAATGGCAACGAAGATGTTTAGTGCTGACGACGATGCCATTGTCAGCATGACTATTCCGGTGATTTACGTGCTGGAGCACACGTTAAACAGAATTCAGAGTCAGGTGATGGGTCAAGAGGAGGTGGAGGAAGTAGAGGAGGAGTCGTATGCGGAAGGGATAACATCTCCAAGGTCCAGACGGTCGGCAGCACCAAGGTGGCAGGCATGGGAGGGTGGGGGAGAGGGATTAACCAGGGCGCATGGTAGCAGCCAAACTGTTGAGGAAGGTGCAGGAGCCGAGGAAGAAGTGGAGGATGAACTGGCCATGGGCATGTAAGACTCATCAGATGAGGGAGACCTTGATCACATTTCTGTTGTGCGAGGTTGGGGGGAGAGGGCAGAGGAAGGAAGCATGATTCTTACCTCGCTACCAACACAACAAGGACTTGGTCCTCCTGGATGCGCAAGACACATGAGTGCCTTCTTGCTGCACTACCTGCAACATGACCCTCGGATTGTCAGAATTCGAAGTAATCCCGACTACTGGGTTGCCACACTCTTAGATCCCCGGTACAAAAGTAAATTTGCCTAAATAATTGCTGCCATGGAAAGGGATTCACGCATGCAGGAGTATCAGCAGAGGCTGTTGCAGAATCTTACATGTGCTTTTTCACAAAACACCAGTGGTGCACGTAGTGAATCTCACAGTTCTAACTTGCCAACCGTGGGACTGTCGAGTCTTCATCACTCAAACCATAACAGTAACACAGTATCTGCTGGTAACAGCAATTTTGTGGAATCATTTCACCACTTTTTTAGACCATCCTTTGCAAGGCCACAGGAGACAAGAAGTCTGACACATAGTCAACGCCTAGAGAGGATGGTACAGGAGTATCTCCAAATCCAAATCTCCAAATGAACATCGAAGCCATGACTGTGTCACTGGACCCTTGCTCATTTTGCGATTCCAATCTGGAAAAATGTCCGGAGCTCGCCACTCACGCCTTGGAGATCTTGTCATGTCCTGCAGCCAGCGTTCTCTCTGAACGTGTGTTCAGCGTTGCTGGTGGTGTGCTGACAGATAAGCGCACGCGGCTGTCCACTGAGAATGTAGACAGACTCACGTTCATAAAGATGAACAAATCATGGATCCGCAAGGACTTTTCTACCCCTGTGTCATCCTTGGTAGACTAAAAGCTTGAGGATTTGGTAAAATCACCTCGCCAACCGTTTTAAGCAACTCTGGGGCAATTGATGCCACTTAAGTGGTGTCTGTGCCACAGTTTTTGGAAAAAATGGAGACTCTTTTTGGAGTCCCCTTGCTGTGTTTTACGTGACGTTGGCATCGCCAATTCCAGGTGGGTTGGGTCGCTCCCCCCCCCCTTTTAGCTGTAAGAAACTACATACACTATCGCTTGGGGTAACACAGATGGTTGAGTCTGAAGAGCTGTTTACTCAGAGGTCTGCTCCAAAGCTTCAATGTCTGCTAGTCAGCGTAGAATTTTTAACTGCATCTAGCCTAGGCAATACTTTGGGCGTAGTAGCCCAGCTGCGAAGCAAGCTGCACCGCCTGTGTATCTAATAAGAATTTTTAAATGCATCTAGCCTAGGCAGACTGTGGGGAACCCCAACCAAACCCAGACGCTCAGCCCCCCTAGAGCCCCCCTTTACTTGACAATACAATAATGTAACTCTTACAACTGGACGGGTGAGGATCGGTCACAGCTTTATTAACTCTTTATACTCATTCCATTAGAAAGGCATTTTATTTCTAAAATAAGTTGGCCAACAAGTGTAACTCTACAACATGTCCTTTCTATTTCCAGGCCACGGAGGATCCTGCGTACTTGTATGCAGGACTCTGACCCCCATCCATCACTCTTAGCGCTTGTTCCACTCCGTCCTGGAGTCCTGACAGGAATATGTCCAGTCCAATATCCATTAAGTGAACACCGTCGGGCCGTATGAGGCCTGCTTTATCTCCTTCCAGTTGTCGGAGTTGCATCACTACACCGCCTCTGTCTCTTCTAAATTTTGCCATCCGAATATTTATTACCCGCCTTGTCCGTTCGATGTCCGTGATGTCTCGCGCACCTTGCCATACCACTATCGGCACAATCTCTGACCATACTATAGTTAGTTTTGTGAAAAATTCTCTGAAGCGCTCAGTGTCTAGTTTCATTATTGCCATTAGTTATGCGCTCTTGTGATGACCTAGGTCGTTTCCCCCAGCCTGTATAACTCAGATGACCGGACCTCTTGCCTCTCTCCCTACCTTGATTACCTCCATTAGTACCTGTGGCCATAGCAGGCCTCTAATACCTCTCCAGTTGAAATATGTGTTATGAAACTCTAATTTCCTCCCGCCTGGGCGGACTTTCGCCCTTTTTTCTGCCCAATATATATACGAGTGGCCTATCACCCACACTGTTGGCTTAGCATCACCTGTAAAAGAAACAAACCACGTTAGGATAACAAGTCCGGTCTTATGTATCTCGCCAAACACGTGGATCGCCATCTCCCTATCCTCTGAACTTCCGTTTCTGACAGTCCCGCTCTTGCTGCTTCCATGGCCGTGCCTATGCGGAATGAGTGTGTCCCGTAATCTTTGGGGTGGTTCCCTGCCGATGTTATGCATTTATTAAATATAGCTTGGAACTGGTATCTTGATAATGGCGTTCCATCAATGTGTGATAGGAAGAAATTACTTTGTGATCTGATGGTTATATATGTTTTTACTATTGTTACCCGACTCAGTGTACCGTTTGTGGGTTGTAGAAGTACCCAAGTGCCCCTGCCCGCTGGAACCGTTTTCGATTGGCGTATGCGTAGAGTATTGCATTATTGGCTATGACTATGTCCTGGTGTAATAAGCCTGCACTGGTGGTAATTTTGGATTGAGGGACTAATTCGCTTATGCATAGCGCCCCGAAGAAGGCGATCGCAAATGCAGTAGACAGTAGTGTTGCTTCAAATTGTGAGTGTCATGTTCATGGTGTTAGGGATATGATGTGAGAAATCAGTTTTAGTGACACGGGACGGGACGTCTACACTCCTGACTTGGCTGACCCCTTTTCCACCCTTTTATGGATTGTCTGATGATGAATCTCTTTGTCACATCTCCCCAATTCAGTAGTTGGAAGTGAAATGCTACTCCGGTCAGACACCGCTGCGCTGATGCCCCTCATCATTAGCTGGTGGAGAAATTCTATGGTGACTTGTAATCTGGCTTGTTCACATTGGTCAACCCGTCTGCCTGCTACTAGTCGTGTCCACTCTTCCCATGCCTTACCGTATGCTTGCCACGTCGACAGGGCAACTGACGCTCTGATTAATGGCATCAACTATTCGCCACTAGATCCCATAGGGAGGGTGGGCAACTGTTGCCCGATGGGTGGGCGTTGGGGAGGAGCTCTTTGAAAATCTGCCAATTGAATTGTGATAAAGCGTTAGCAGCAGCTTTAGACCACTCAGCATCGTGGCGAGCGCGGACCCATACATTGTGTTTTAGGCACAGAAATGCTAGCCGACGTAGTAGGCCTAGCACTGGGAGAGACAATGATGCCATCTTATTAATGCAGTGCGCTAGGCTGGTGTTTTTTAATGTGAAGCGTATATTTTTGTTAGCCAGGCGCGCGTCCCATATTTCTATTGCTACCACTATTGGGAAGAAAAATTATTTTCCGGGCTAGATGCAGCTAAAAATTATTATTAATTTCAAAGCTGGTGGAGCTTGGTATAGATGGACTAATAGAATGAGTACCACACACTGCTAATATGCCCAAAATTATTTTACAGGCAAGATGCAGCTAAAAATTATTATTAATTCAAAGCTGGTGGAGCTTGGTATAGATGGCCTAATACAATGAGTACCACACACTGCTACTAAGCCCAAAATTATTTTCCGGGCTAGATGCAGCTAAAAATTATTATTAATTTCAAAGCTGGTGGAGCTTAGTATAGATGGCCTAATACAATGAGTACCACACACTACTACTGTGCCCAAAATTATTTTCCAGGCAACATGCAGCTAAAAATTATTAGTAATTTCAAAGCTGGTGGAGCTTAGTATAGATGGCCTAATAGAATGAGTACCACACACTGCTAATATGCCCAAAATTATTTTCCAGGCAAGATGCAGCTAAAAATTATTATTAATTTCAAAGCTGGTGGAGCTTGGTATAGATGGCCTAATACAATGAGTACCACACACTGCTACTCTGCCCAAAATTATTTTCCAGGCAAGATGCAGCTAAAAATTATTAGTAATTTCAAAGCTGGTGGAGCTTAGTATAGATGGCCTAATAGAATGAGTACCACACACTGTTAATATGCCCAAAATTATTTTACAGGCAAGATGTAGCTAAAAATTATTATTAATTTCAAAGCTGGTGGAGCTTGGTATAGATGGCCTAATACAATGAGTACCACACACTGCTACTATGCCCAAAATTATTTTCCAGGCAAGATGCAGCTAAAAATTATTATTAATTTCAAAGCTGGTGGAGCTTGGTATAGATGGCCTAATACAATGAGTACCACACACTGCTACTATGCCCAAAATTATTTTCCAGGCAAGATGCAGCTAAAAATTATTATTAATTTCAAAGCTGGTGGAGCTTGGTATAGATGGCCTAATACAATGAGTACCACACACTGCTAGTATGCCCAAAATTATTTTCCAGGCAAGATGCAGCTAAAAATTATTAGTAATTTGAAAGCTGATGGAGCTTTGTATAGATGGCCTAATAGAATGAGTACCACACACTGCTAATATGCCCACAATTATTTTACAGGCAAGATGCAGCTAAAAGTTATTATTAATTTCAAAGCTGGTGGAGCTTGGTATAGATGGCCTAATACAATGAGTACCACACACTGCTACTATGCCCAAAATTATTTTCCAGGCAAGATGCAGCTAAAAATTATTATTAATTTCAAAGCTGGTGGAGCTTGGTATAGATGGCCTAATACAATGAGTACCACACACTGCTAGTATGCCCAAAATTATTTTCCAGGCAAGATGCAGCTAAAAATTATTATTAATTTCAAAGCTGGTGGAACTTGTTATAGATGGCCTAATAGATTGAGTACCACACACTGCTACAGGCCCAAAAGGTTTTACTTGGCTAGGTGCAGTAAAAAATTTGTATTACATACACAGGTGGTGTAGCTTGCAACACAGATAGGCTACTCCACTGACTAACACACACTGCAAGAGGCCCAAAAGGATTTGCTTAGCTAGATTTAGCCAAATGCTGTGAAAAACACTTGCACAGCACTAGAACTGACCTGCCTGGCAAAAAGTGATAGGAACTGATGTAACCTAGCCCTCAAAAGGGCTGGAATTACAACTAGTCACTACTCCCAACCTATCTGTCGATTTAAGAGCACAGACCTGCCTGCTAAAAGTGCTAGGAACTGCTGTAACCTAGCCCTCAAAAGGGCTGAAATTACAAACTAGTCCCTACTCCCTAAACCTTTCTGTCTATTTAAGAGAAAATTCGCTTGCAATTCAGTTACACAATATAGCGCTAACAGCAGCAGCAGTGCCGTCTAACACTCAGCTGCAGCAGTGAGAAAATGGTGGCGAAGGGGAAAATGGCTGGGTCTTATAGGGCAAGGACATGTGACATACACAACCAATGACACATGCCCTTGCTTGTGTGAAAAAAAGCACTTTGATCCGTGTGTGCGCTGCTGATAGGCTGACAGAGTGCACCTCCCCACTGTAAATGCGGGAAAGAGAAAAAAAAATGGAGATCTTCATTATTTCTGCAGAGATCCATCCCATGCCCCATCCCCCTGCCCCGCTGTACACTCAAACTGTGTATTAACATTGATTATCAGCATTACTGTGAAAAAATCCAGTTACGATTTGGGTGCATGAACAGTTATCGAACATAACCTCGAACAGCCGGATTTTTTTCAAATCGTTCGGGTTCGTCGAACGGCTCGAACACCGCCCAAAACAACTCGAATTTGAGATTGGCGAACAGTTCGATTCGAACACCGCTCATCTCTACTGTGGAATTAATGCCGCTATATAAGTGAGTGAAATAAATTAACTAATTCATTTTCAAAAAAAACTGTCACTCTATTCGTGCTGTCTGAACCATGAATCCGAGATTTGCAGCCAAGTATATTTAGAAAATAATGTTTGAAGAGCCGGCCGGAGACGATAGGAGGAGATTGGACTAATCTAGCACTGCTCTAGGTGATTGACAGGTCTTACTCGTGTGTGTGTGTGTGCGTGTGTGTGTGTGTGTGTGTGTGTGTGTGTATACTTAGTGAGAGAACTGTCAATCACCTGGAGCAGAGTGGGGAGAAGTTGGACAGGGTTGGCACCAGACTAGTCTCATCTTTTCCTATGCTTGCTGGCCAGATCTTTCAAACCTTTAAACTAAATTTTCTCTGAAATGCCAAAGCATTTTAGAGAAAAATATACTGTACCTGGCTGCAATCGTGCACCAGGCTCAGATACATGCTGCTCATAGTTTGGGCAATGTGAATCGAGTGACAGGTTCCTTTTAATGTTGTTGTAAATCCTTTGAAGGTGCCTTTGTCATGAAGGTGCAGACATGAGAAACTCAATATGAAGCAAATGGGTTAATATGTGAACCATAAACCTTTCAGCACAGACAATGCAGTGCAGGTTACATTCCTGTAGGCAAGCATCTTTTTTAGGATGTCTGCCACAGCAATCAATCAGTGACAGATGAATCGCATTTAAACATCAAACTAATCCCTTTATCTGAAAATCCCAAAGGCTCTATGCACAATAAACAACAGTATGCACTACCCTTCTTCACCTGTGACATTTGACAATAATATGATGCTATAGAATGGAAATGAACAAATACAAACCTATTTAATATTGCAACACTTAAATATGCACTAGGTGAACAAGACATAGAGCAAACAAATAAATATATGACTTGATAGTATAATGATCCTACATATTAATACCGTCACCATAATTAAAATTTCAATGCGTGCAAAAAACTGTAATCAGTATATTAGATTCAATGGAAAAGAAAGTTACTTGGATCAATCTTGAAGACTCCTGGTGGACCACCCTTATATAGTTTTGTTTATGAACACGTCCATGCACATTCAATTTATTTAGTACCTAAATAAATCCTCCAAAGATAGAAGACTATTATTATGATACAAGAAATCACAGTTTGAAAAAGTGAATCTTAAAGAGAACGTGCTACGTTTAATACCGCTATTTAATTGCAGATATAGGGTAAACCTGCAGTTAACGTTAAAATCCTGCCTGACTGAAGTAGAGGCTGTAGGGAGAAAATGAACTTATATTCTCCTTGTAGCCACTCGCTTTCAGTATGTGGGGCAGAGCAGGGAGAGGATACGGTCACCACTCACTATACAGTGAGGGCGTTGTAATTACTCCCCGGATAGAGTTTCAAGTACGAATGTTACAATTTTGTTCCTATTCACTTTGCTAAAACAATTGTATCTGTTTTTCTTGTTTGAAGTTGCCACATGGGCAATGGAACAGGTAAATGTTCTTTGTTTTCTTACCTGATTGTTATGCTAGAGTAGCAACTCACTCGGGATAATAGGTAAAGCTAAACAGCTGCAACTGACCCTGCCGGTTTGGTACAGACTAGAGATCCTGACTCCACAGTCTCTAGTTGTTCCTGCGAGAGCAGAGATAGCCCTAGCCACAAACTAGAAGATGGTAACTCAGATCTATGCTGCCTGAAAGGCCGTCGAGTGCTTCACGTTCCTCCTAAAGAATCGGAGGGCAGAGTAGAGTGTGAATTACCTACAAAAGAGAAAGTGCACTGAAAAAAAGGAAAGATTCCAGAACGAGCAAAATAAACCAGGAAATACAAAAGGAAGAATGAAATACGAACTGTTAGATAATATGAAGCCTACTTCCCAAACAGCATCAGAATATAGGTGCAAAGTACAGAACAGAAACAGCAAAGAGATAAACCATAGTTTGAATTTCACTGAGTTGCTTTAAACTACAGCAGAATGGCTGAACATCTAATAGAGACTATCACCAGCAGGAAATGCCAGCAAGGGGACAGAATATAAAGCCCCACCGAAAGGTGATAAGGCAGACAGATGAAAACACCTGTATTATGCTAAACAGACTGCAGCTAGAATAGCAGAACCTAAACACCCGGAAAAAGGCATGTCTGCTGTGGCTCATTGGACAGAGAAGCCAACCACAAAACACAGGCTCAAGCGTTCGAACCCATTAGAATGACACTGATAAAGACTGCTTTAGTATTCATGGGGGATTATTTATAAACACAAGAAACACATTTTTGCAAATCCCATGGAATCATGTGCTAGATCTTTAAAAATAGCCATTGTTTTAATTTTTGACAAATATATATCTTGTAAGAAGGCTTCAGGTAAAGTGGTTGAAAGCCTGTATGTATTACTGAGGTTGCTGGTCTCAGTGATGTAAATCCTGTGAAGTCTGTACCGCTAACACTAGTTTACTGAGCAGTTTGTTTTGAGTCCATTCTGGATCTGAGATTTAGGATTGATCAGAGAGCATGGATGGGAAAGGTCATTCCCATACTCCAGCCAGAGCCTTACATACCTAACAAAAGGTACCTGAGACAGCTGGGTTATGTGCTGGATGTGAATAGTTGTCTTTTTTAGTGAAAGCATTTAAAGCTGCTTGAGCTCCTACTGCATGTGACACCGAGATTGGTGAGACTAACCACCATTAGAGTCCTTCCCTCCTACCACACACAGACCCTGTATGAGGCAGTCAAACATGCCACTCCAAGGTCTGGAACTGGAGGTATGAGAATAGCCAGTTCCACCCAGTTCTAATGGACGTTCCTAAAATCCGGGCCCATTAAAAATCCTCTCAGCACTACTGTGCTGGAGCCTGCTCTCCGGGTTTCACATCACTGAGGCTAGGCACCTCAATGACACATACACTCTATCCAGGACTTGTCCAGCTGCTATCTTACATACACCCTTTCCTCTGCTCAAGCCAGGGGACTGGGCACTTTCTGCCAACAAACAATGTACCTTTGATAGGGCATCCACACTCTTGAATTGCTTCCCAGGCCTATGCTCAACCTGAAAGCTAAAATCTTGAAGGGCCAGGAACCACTGTGTCACCCGGGCATTATTTCCCTTCTTATCCCACATCCACCTCAGCAGGCCATGGTCGGATACTAGCCTAACATTTCTGCCCAACAAGTAGTTTTTTAGAGTGTCCAATGCCCACTTCATGGCCAGGCATTCTTTCTCCATTATGGAGTAGTTACTTTTGCAGGTTGACAATTTCCTACTTAGGTACATCACGGGGTGTTCTTTCCCATTAACCTCTTTTAACAAGACTGTGCCCAGCCCGACATCTGACTCATCCATTTGGACAACAAACTCTTTTGAAAAGTCTGGCACTAACAGCACTGGTTACATACAGAGGGCTAACTTCAGTTCCTGAAAAGCAGCCTCAGCTTCCAGGGACCACTTACTTTTTAGGAGGTCTGTCGAAGGGGCTGAAATTAGGGCAAAGCTAGGGAGAAAGCTCAGGTAGTAGCTTCTTCGAGGGGAGTTGTGGCCAACTCTGGTTTGCCTTTGCCATTTATCTGAGGTTTGATCATGCTCCTGCCTAACACATAGCTCAAATACTTGGCCTCTTCCATCTCCATGGCGCATTTCTTTGGATTGATGGTAAAGCTCACTTTCCTGAGGGCGTCAAATATCACCTGGACTTTGTTTAGCTGACTTCCCCAATCTTGGCTGAAAATCACAATGTCATCCAGGTAAGCTGCTGCATACTTTTTGCCAGGGGCTAAGACCTGATCCATGGCCCTCTGAAAGGTGGCTGGAGCCCCTGAAACCCAAAAGGCATTCTGACGTACTGGTAACATCTGTCTCGCGTAGAGAAAGCTGTCTTCACCTTGACCTCCTTGGACAAGGGAATCTGCCAATAACCCTTTGTTAGGTCAAGGGTGGTGATGTACCTAGCCAGTCTAAGCCTTTCGATGAGTTCATCCGCATCGTGCATCGGGTAGGAATCAAACCTAGAGACCTCATTTAGCTTCCTGTACTCATTACAGAAGTGCCACTTCCTATCTGGCATTGGCACCAACACTATGGGACTGGACCAGCCACTTTTGGATTCTTCAACAAGACCCAGATCCTGCATCCACTTCACCTCTTTCAAGATCACCTCTTGCGGGGCTTCTGGTATCCGATAGAGCTGAAGGTTGACTTCTTCGTGAGAACATCATGCTCTATGACCTGAGTGAGGCCTGGTAATTCTGAGTAGAGGTCTCTATTTCTGTACATCAGCTCCCAGCACTGCTGCTTCTGAGAGTGCAACAAGGTTTCTGCCACCTGGATGTCTTTCACGTTGGCGTCGGACTTGGCCACCAAACTAGGAGCTTCCAGAGGTTCCCTATCCTCTAAAGTTTGATCAAGTTGATATGGTAAACCTGATATGGTTCCCTCTTCCCTGGTTGGTGAACTTTATAGTTAACCTCACCAACACTTTCCACAACTTCATATGGTCCCTGCCACTTGTCATACTTCCCTGATGTAGAACAACAGAGAGGGTAGAAGACATTCCCAGTCTCATCCATCCTTCTCTTGCTACCTTCTTCAACATGGCTTTTAAGGTTTTATTGAATCTCTCTACCAGACTGTCCATCTGTGTATGGTACACCGAGGTCCTGAGCTGCAATATCTGTAGTGCTTTACATAGCTCTGTCATGACCTCTGACATGAATAAGGTCCCTTGATTCATTAATATCTCCTTAGGCAGACCGGTTAGTGAAAATATATGGATCAACTTCCAAGCTATACACTTTGCAGAAGAGTTCCTTAATGGCGCTGCCTCTGGGTACCATGCAGGATAATCAAGGACCACCAGGATGTATTGATGCCCTCTGATGAACTTTACCAGCGATCCCATTAAATCCATTGCTATACATTTGAACGGGACTTCAGTGACGGGCAACGGAAATAGGGGACTGAGAAAGTGGGCCACCGAGGAGGTTAGCTGGCACATGGGACAGTAGAACCTCTGGAGGATCTGTTTCTGGGTCTAGTATACCCCCAGATGACCACCAACATGTGAGAATGAGCCATATCTAATATCCTACGTCTGCAGGGCACTGGCACCAGTAATTTCTCTACTACCTCACCCCTTTGTTTGGTGATTCTATATAACAGATCTCCATTCGTGGATAAATATGGGTACAGGGTGATGGCAGCTAGCTGCTGAGGAACACCATTGAATACTGTCACATTTTCAAGAGCACCCTTCAAAGTTAGGCTCCTGAGTTGGGCGGTTCCAATTCTCACCTGGACACCTCCAGCTCAGGAACGTTGGCTTCGGGGAATGCTTCCTCATCTTCAGCTAGCATAGAAGATGGAAACTCGTTGGCCACGACACACGACAAGGTTAATTTAGTTGCGACCTGGTTGTCAGCTGAGCTACTAGGTCACACCGATTTCCCCCACAAGACCCAAGACAAAGAAAAATCACATCCCAGAATTATAGGGTGCAACAAGTCACTAACCACTCCCACTTTGTGAGACACGGAACCACAGTCTGTGCTTATGTTGATGCATGCCACAGGATAGTTCTTGGCATCATCATGTATACACTTGACATCCTTCACTTTCCCTGGGATAAAGAAATGCCAAAGTTTGGCTCTAACCAGGGTCACTAAACTCACAGAGTCCAGAAGTCCAGTAACTTGCACCCCGTTTACAGATACCTGGCACACCTGGGGCCCCTCGCCAGGATGAGGAACAGCATTGCCGGCAGGGTAGGTGAAGTAAGAAAAGCGCAGGCCTATGCTGCAGTCCATCGGCTCTGAGGTTATGGGACAACTGTCATGTACACAAGGTGTGGGAAAGATTAGGTGCAACACGAAGTGAAGAGGGGAAGGGAGCCCAGACGCTAGAGTAAGGGGCAGTATAGATCTCCTAGGCTGATCTGATATCATCCTGACTCCCCTATCATCCCTATATTGGTTCCTCACCAATCGCTGAACAGGAACCTAAGCCCTGAATTTAGCGCTAGGCCCTGGAAAGGGAAGGGGGGATGAACACTAGTCAGTCCCCACTAGCAACTAAAGCCAACAAGAGAGACACACACGGGGAAAAGTAACTTAGCTTGAGCCGACATCAGAGATATTGCACCAAACATCCTCCTAGCACCAGGGAGCAAGTAAGCAGACTGCAGAAGCTCCAAACCTTCACAAGGAAACATGTGAATGTCACCGGCCCCACCCTGCTGCAAACAGAAAGTATTTAAACACTCAGGCCTGAGTGTCAATTAGCAGGAGGGAGGTAGCCACTGGGTTCTAGAGTGAGACAGATTCAAGAAGCTGTCTGTAATGCCAAATGAAGAGATCTTCTACAACAAATTGCAGAGCGATTGTCTGTCACATCTGACACAACCGTGACAACAATGGGCGGCAATATGGCCATGGACATGACACTTCCAACAGACAATGGCTCAGCACTGATCTCTCAGAAGCAGTTTAGATACCTCCTTCTTTTGAGTGTCAACCCCCTCTTTGGGAACTCCATTAAGGTGACATTAAAGCCCCTTGACTTCCCAGGGAACTCTCAATTGCCTGGTATCTCTCCACCAGGCTCACTAGGTTATTGGCATTCTGGGGATTTTGTTGAGCAACCCAGCATTGAACCAGCCTTGGCAGCGAGTGTATGAACCAGTGCATCACTAACCTCTCCACCATCTACGCTGGGGAAGAAGTCTTATACTGCAGCAATTTTTGCACCAGGTGCAGTAGGTCAAACATCTGAGACCGGGGATGCTTATCCCTGCAATAGTCTCAGTGGTGCTCACATTGTGCCCTGACTGCCAGGGTTACGCCCAGATGAGCCAAAAGCATCTGCCTTGAGTTTGCTTTACTCCTTGATGTCCTGAATAGCTGGGTCAAAGTACTTCTGCAGTTCCCCAGTCAGATATGGCACCAGAACCTCCGCCCACTGTTCCGGAGGCAATTTCTCCCAGTCCACCACCCTCTCGAATATAGCCAGGAACGCCTCAACATCATAACCTGGAGTCATCACTTTGGCTTGGGGAAAGTGCCGCCTCACTGACTCTGACGGCACAATGGTGCCTTCTGCTGTTGTTCCTGTAACTGTTGATGCTGCAGCTGAAACTGTTCAATCAGAAGTTTGCTGGTCCCTGCTGGACCTGCTTCTGCTGCCGTTGCTGCTTCGGCTGGATATTGGCCTGGACTAGTTGCTTGACAAGCTCCTTTATTTTGTCCAACCTTGCTAGTACGGCTGCAACTGCCTTCACCCAGGACATACAGTTTCCACACAGCAATCACCTGTGTTCCTTGGGATTTGTTTCCGCATTCTCCACCAATTGTGAGGATTCTCTCGCTTCCTAGCAGTGATTCAGGTATACAAAGTCAATGCGGTCGAGTCCAAACAGGTGAAGTTTATTGTGGTCATAAATTTCAGTGGAATCAAAAACAAAACAAAAGTATAGCATAAAAAATAAACAGTTCATGCACCAGCAAACACCTGTTCAGGTTAAGGTCCACGCTCTCAGACTCCGGCAGAGACTAAGCACCAATAGAGTCCTTCCCTCCTCCCACACACAGACTCTGAATGAGGCAGCTGAACTGCCTTAAATAGGCCATTCCACGGCCTGGAACTGGAACAGCCAGTGCCACTCAGCTCTAGGGGCTATTCCAAAAACCCGGACCCAAAATTCGTGCCCATTAAAAAACCTCTCAGTAGTATCCATAATTGAGCCTGCTCTCCGGGTTTCACATTAACGAGACTCTAATCCAGCTCAAGGCGCAAAAAAACAAGCCCTCACACAGTTCTATCGAGTAAAAATTTAAAATTTTACAAGTCTCAGAAAATGGCGACATAAGCAAATTATTTTTTTTCTTACAAATTTCAGAATTTTGCTAACACTAAAATATATATTAAAAAAAACCTATGCATGTTTGGTGTCGTACTGACCTGGAGAATCATAAGAATCATATTGCTGAGCAGTTTTTACTTATTTTCATTTATTCTTTATAATTAAAATTTATTTTTAAATAAATTTAATTTTTATTCATGTTTGCAAATATTGAACACCATAAGTAAAAAAAAAAAACAATTGTGGAATTTTGCTTCTTTTGCAATTTCAACGCACTTGGAATTCTTTTCCCACTTTCCAATACGTCACGTGATAAAATGATTGGTGGCATTCAAAAGTACCACTGTAAAAAAGCAAGCCTTCTTATGTCGATGGAAAAATAAGATAAAAAAAATTATGGCTCTTGGAAGAAGGAGAGGGAAAAAATGAAAAATAGCCATGTCAGGAAGGGGTTAAACATTTTGTAGGTCTAAAGTGGACCATGTGTATAAAATTACATGCTGAACTCAATTAACCCTACAAACTCAACAATGATTAAAACACAGTTTAAGATGCTCCTAAGGCCACTTTTTAAATGGTAACTTACTATCTAAAAGTGATACACACAAAATATCGACCAGAGCTCAAGATGTTGAATCAGTAAATGGACATAGGTGGTTGAGCTGCTAAATCAATGAATCTGAGGAAACTGACTGCCATTCTCCTTCAACAGATAAGTGAGAGAAAAAATACTGTAGGTATCCTTAGGCAACATGTCAGCATGTCAAGCGCGATAGAAACATATAGATCCAATTATTGAGGAACTTCCGAAAGAGAAGTTGCCACTGCCAGTATATATTGTCCCAAGCCAGAGCCACATGCACAAACTGTGGGTAATTCCATTGAGTGTATCACAGCTGTGTTGATTTTAACTTAATACCATCTGCAACACTGTTTATTAGAAAAAATCATATAATTAACTGCCGAGATAAAGAATATGGTGACAGATTGTTCTAAATATTGCATAATTAAAAAAGCACAAGAATTATTAATCGCAAAATGCATCACAATGCCAAATTCACATTTGTATTAGCTCCGCAGTCCGTGAACGAACACTTACAAAGACGTTGCATAAGTACGTGAAATACATCTTTTGTATATGATACCTTTGAATGAACTCTACAGAGAATTACTAATCTGCCAGTTTATAAAGGAGCTTTTAAGACTTTACAAGTATCTTCTTCAGACCAAAGCGGTCTGTGATATTTGTCAGAAAAAAAGATCTGCTGATCAGGGAAATAGTCAAGAGTCTCAAGTGAAAAATGAAGTCTAATCAATGTACCTAAACCCATTAATTCTTGCTGTAAAAGGATTATACTGTTTAATTGCTTTATCCTTCTGAAGAAAGAGTAAGCTAAGCTCAAAGAGCAGTAGTATTCTCATTTACAACTCAAGGGACTGCTATTCAGCTTTATTTTCCCTTTATTTCTGTTTTCAAGTTTTTTTTGTTGGTTATACATTTTATGGATATCGTTAAAAAAAACAACGTTTTCTTTCCCATTTCTTTGAGGGAGAAATATGAGCTTATTGTATAAAAATTGTATATATTAGACCTTTCTAAAAAGTAAAAAAGTAAAAAAAGTAAAAAAGTAATTCACATTTTTCAGTAACCACAACTGATTGTTCAGTTCATGTATGTCACAAAATTTCAGTACAAAGCACCTAAAACTGAGTAGTATTATACTATAGCGCAAACCTGTCTGTGCAAACTGTGCTTTACTCACCATCCCCGGATCCAACGCCAAGTCTCTGCCACTGCTACCATTGCCAAGCATTGGCTTTGAAGGTGACATCACGTCGACAGCATAGCAGCCAATTAGTGAGCTCAGCGGTTCTGGCCATGTAGACGGAATGTCCCAGTCAGAGTTGCTGAGCTCATTGATTGGCTGCAGTGCTGTCAATGTGATGTCAGTGCTGCAGCCAATACCGGACACACAGGTGGAGACTTAGTGGTGGACCTGGGTATTTTTTATAACAAACTGTGCCAGGTACCAAGATTTTCTGAAAGGGGATCACTCCTTTAAAGAATTGAGCATACACAAACAGGAAATACAGTTTTTTTTTTCAAAGAGGAAAGGCAGCTACCCTACTTCCAAAGTTACACTTACCTAGTTCTGGTATGTGTATACAGCGCATGTGCCTTTGGATATACAGTGGGGAAAAAGTATTTAGTCAGCCACCAATTGTGCAAGTTCTCCCACTTAAAAAGATGAGAGAGGCCTGTAATTAACATCATAGGTAGACCTCAACTATGAGAGACAAAATGAGAAAACAAATCCTGAAAATCACATTGTCTGATTTGGAAAGATTTTTTTAAAAATTTTGGTGAAAAATAAGTATTTGGTCACCTACAAACAAGCAAGATTTCTGGCTCTCACAGACCTGTAACTTCTTCTTTAAGAGGCTCCTCTGTCCTCCACTCATTACCTGTAGTACTGGTACCTGTTTGAACTTGTTATCAGTATAAAAGACACCTGTCCGCAACCTCAAACAGTCACACTCCAAACTCCACTATGGTGATGATCAAAGAGCTGTCGAAGGACACAAGAAACAAAATTGTAGCCCTGAACCAGGCTGGGAAGACTGAATCTGCAACAGGCAAGTAGCTCGGTGTGAAGAAATCAACATCAATCATCAATCAGAAAATGGAAGACATAGAAGACCACTGATAATCTCCCTCGATCTGGGGCTCCACACAAGATCTCACCCAGTGGGGTCAAAATGATCTCAAGAACGGTGAGCAAAAATCCCACAACCACACGGGGAGTCCTAGTGAATGACCTGCATAGAGCTGGGACCAACGTTACACAGGCTACCATCAGTAACACACTACACCGCCAGGGACTCAGATCCTGCAGTGCCAGACGTGTCCCCCTGCTTAAGCCATTACATGTCCGGGCGCGTCTGAAGTTTGCTAGAGAGCATTTGGATGATCCAGAAGAGTATTGGGAGAATGTCATATGGTCAGATGAAACCAAAGTAGAACTCGTCGTGTTTGGAGGAGAAAGAATGCTGAGTTGCATCCAAAGAGCACCATACTTACTATGAAGCATGGGGGTGGCAACATCATGCTTTGGGGCTGTTTCTCTGCCAAGGGACCAGGACGACTGATCCGTGTACATGAAAGAATGAATGGGGCCATGTATCGTGAGATTTTGAATGCAAACCTCCTTCCATCAGCAAGGGCATTGAAGATGAAACGTGGCTGAGTCTTTCAGCATGACAATGATCCCAAGCACACCACCAGGGCAATGAAGGAGTGGCTTCGTAAGAAGCATTTCAAGGTCCTGGAGTGGCCTAGCCAGTCTCCAGATCTAAACCCTAGAGAAAACTTTTGAAGGGAGTTGAAAGTCCATGTTTCCCAGTGACAGCCCCAAAACATCACTGCTCTAGAGGAGATCTGCATGGAGGAATGGGCCAACATACCAGCAACAGTGTGTGCCAACCTTGTGAAGACTTACAGAAAACGTTTGACCTCTGTCATTGCCAACAAAGGATATATAACAAAGTATTGAGATGAACTTTTGTAATTGACCAAATACTTATTTTCCAACAAAATTTGAAAAAAATTTCTTTCCATATCAGACAATGTGATTTTCAGGATTTGTTTTCTCATTTTGTCTCTCATAGTTGAGGTCTACCTATGATGTCAAATAGAGGCCTCTCTCATCTTTTTAAGTGGGAGAACTTGCACAATTGGTGGCTGACTAAATATGTTTTTCCCTACTGTATATGTAGGACAGTATGGTTAGTATATAGAGTGCATGTGCCTATTGCACAGTGTGTATATTGCTGGTGCCACACTTGGGAATTTTACACTAAATATATTCTACTTTTAGGAAGTAGAAACCTATAAGCAGACCATACAAGAGAAGGCTCTTCTAAATTAATCTAAATCCTACACCACAACAAAGGTTAAAAGGAGATGTTAAAACAGAGATGAACTCCACACTGCACGCCTATTCAATTAAATAATTGCTGCTAATCCAAAAAATATGTATATGAAACCATGCCACATTTTATGTATGATAAATATATGCACAATGAAGTAACACAGATGTGGTAAAATAAATCTCAAGGTGAAACCTTTAGATGATAAATAGGAGAATTCTGTCACTTTTGCCCCACACTGATAGATTTAAACACACTGAAGTAACACAGCTATGGTGAAAATAAATCTCAAGGAGAAACCTTTGATGGCAAATAGGAGAATTCTGTCAAATTCACTTAGTGCTGGTGTCCTCCAGATCAGAATGTAATGTAGTATGTAGTATCTGCGTCTCTGCCCCCTGACAGGCAGAGACGCCGTCCCCCTTACCGTCGCGCTCCTGGCCCGGCGTCTTCCGGCTCTCCTGTTGCTGCTGCCGGCGCGCGCAGCTTCCCGGGCACTGTGCTTAGGGCGCGCGCGCTCCCGCCCTCTTAAAGGGGCCATGCGCCATCCTAAGGGGTACCTGGCCAATGGCTGGAGGACTTCTCATATAAAAGGCACCTCCTCCAAAATGGAGGTGCCCGTGCAAGGTTGTAGCTCTGTGTACTAACTCTGCTTCAGCCCTCAGGTCCCGCTGCTAGCCTGACTACCAGTCCAGTCTGCCAGCCTGACTACCAGTCCAGCCCGACAGTCTGCTTACAGCCCAGTCCGCCAGTCTGTCTATGGGCTTGGCCAGTCTGTTTATCCGGAGCCTTTACCTGCTACCTGTCTCCGCCAGCCAAGTACACTCTCCAGCCCGACGGTCTGCCTACGATCAAACCCGCCAGTCTGTCTATGGGCCAGGCTAGCCTGCCTACCCGGAGAACATACCAGTTACCTGCCGTGCCTACCAGCCAGCCTACCTGGAGGTTCCTGCTTGTTACCTGCCGTGCTTACAAGACTGCCTACCTGGAGTTACCAGTGGTGCCTGCCAGTCCGTCTACCCGGATCACCCATCAGCCTGCCTGCCGTGCTCATCTGCTGTACTGGTCAGTCCCTGCCTTCTGACCCATGGGAGCCACCTGCTCTTATACAAGGACTGGCCCAGAGTAGCACCTGGTCCCTCTGCTCGGTCCTTCGCAGGTTCACGGAGTCGATTGAGCCGCGTGTGACCTTGGTCAGTCCGAGTTGATACCTAGTTACGCCCCTCTGGTCCCTCCTTGCACCGCAGCACAGAGGTTCCACCACCCGGATCCGTAACATAGTACATGGAGTGGTAACATACAAATGTCTTCAGAGTGGTCAATGCACACCAGATTATATAAGCATTGTAGCTAGGGTATATATTATATGTATTTACTCCCAGTGGGTCTGTGCACAAGTGATATTTGCTCACTTGTGCATATATTTTACCACATTTGTGTTATTTCAGTGTGCATATGTTTATCATATATAAAAGTGTCATGGTTTCATATATACATTTTTTATATTAGCAGCAATTATTTAATTGAGTAGGCATGCAGTGAGGAGTTCACCTCTGTTTAACATCTACTTTTAATCATTTTTATAATTTGTATCATGCGTTGTTCAATAAAATCATATTTTTTATTAATTTTGGCAATCTTACCCCTTGTTGTTGTGTAGGATTTAGATACTTTTAGGAAGTGTTGTCAAACGTCCAAGACAGTCATTACAAAAAGTTCTAAAAGTTGCGCAAGCCTAGCAGATATGAACGTGTTCAATTGTGCTTGTGCTTGAAGCACCACTCCAGAGGGGTTTTTTTTAATTTTACGATTAGAATGGTGTCACTAATAGGGATGAGCGGACCCGTGGAAATTCGGGTTCTGGTACCTCTCTCTCTCATATGAACCCCGAACTTTGCAGTCTGGCTTCGCTCATGTCTAGTCACTAACGTAAGTTCCCTACACCTAATATTAGAATTACTACCTGATATATTCATCTGTTATCCGTGCCACTCAGGTCCGTCTTCTGCAAGTTGTGACCAGCCGAATCGCTCCAGTATTTGTTGGATGAGCCCAAAGTCACTACTCAATGTAAGTCTATGGCAGCCTGAACGAGGCTTTCATTTACTTAAATTGAGAGCTTGTGATCATTACCTCTGACTTCCGGTCATTCAGAAGTTGCAGTCACAACATGGTGATGCAGAAGCGGAGTGGCACTGGGAAGAGCTGAAGACAGCGGCTGGTGAGTATAATACGAAGTCAGGGAACTTAGATTAGTAACACCACTCCAGCATTGACAGAAAGAAAACCTACTGGAGTGGTGCTTTAAGTATTCTGATAATATGAGACATGGGCATAACTGGGAAGGGAGGGGAATGTGGGTGACCTCTATTTATAAAAAAGCGACTTATGGTGCCTGTGTGAATAGAGGCTAATGTGTTAATATTTGCTTCAGATTTCACCAATTATAGTACAATGGATGAACTCTGAAGCTTTTTCTACATGAATCATTAATAGTCAGGGAAACTTTATGTAAATTTGAGCTGTAGGTTGGGAAGGAAGTAGACACCAAACTGAATATTTGCCCTGAGTGAGGGAAAAGCCAAGCGCCTACCCTGGTATGACATGACCTGGATAAATAATGTATAATTGTGAAGCCGTGAGTAGCCGTGTCCCTGATAATTGCATGACCTGTACTGTGCTAAGCTGTAACATAATATATAATACATTCATAGGAAATGAAATGACAAAACTGATACACTGAAAAAATACAACATGTAAGTAAAGCCTGTATATAAAACATACAGTAGTGCCCTATTTATATCAATATCACAATAAAGCACAAGAGAGAAAACTTCGACGAATGTTAGAAGCATATTAAGCGGGTGGTGGTTATGGCAGAAAATTGGTGGATCCAGCTGCAATCAAGGTTCTTTGCCTAGTTTTCCAAAAGGCATCCATAATGCCGGCCTTGAGCAATATTTTCCACATCGTCTATGTTTTGAAAACATTTTCTGCATGAATGTCAGCGGAGCAATTACTTGAATCTCTTTGTTGTCACAGCTCTCTAACTTAATGAGTAATTAAACTTCATTGTTGGCATGGAGAATTTATAATCGTCTATTCTAAAATGTCAGTTCAGCGCATCTACAAAAGACCAGAATACCATTGTCTGGCTGTTTGTCACAGTTCTGCCATTGTCCGTGCCTCTGTTTTCAGTTCTCTCGCCAGCCAATAAATGCTTTCCATTTTTTATAATAAATGCCTGTGATATGGAAACATTCAGACTTTTTCATCTGTTTCATGTGGGATTTTTTAAGCAAAATTATCTGAAAAACATCTGAAACAGTAAACTTTAAACATCTTCACACTTTGTGTTTGCTCTTCTTTTATATGGTCTGTGAAATGTGAAAATGAAAAACCAATGTGATGTAGGGAAAAACAGCCGCAGTATTAATACAGTTGTTATGTACATCTACCACAACTTGTGAATATATCCGTCCGCTCTTCATAACTTCGAAAAAAAATTATGACAAGTTGCCTAAATGCAAAGAGGCAATGTCACAAACTAGCCTCAGGTCACAGAGAGAACCCATTGTGTGATTATTGGATTTAACTGAGGACTAAAGTAGAGGATGAAATCTCAGGGATTTTGTCTGTAAAGTCAAACTGCTGGTGACTTACAGATGGTGTCAAATTGAGACGTACAAAAAGTATGAAGTATGCCAAAATCATAGTCGTTTAATCCAAGATCAGGGCACGCAGAGTTCAATAAGTACGAGTACATAGACAAAGGTCAGGGCAGGCAGAGTTCAATTGGCACGGGTATGGGTACACAGATAAAGGGCAAGGCAGGCAGAGTTCAATCAGCACAGGCACACAGGTAAAAGTCAAGGAAGGCAAAGTTCAATCAGAACCGGTACACAGATAAAGGTCAGGGCTCGCAGTGTTCAGTAAGCACGAGTACACAGATAAAGGTCAGGGCATGCAAAGTTTAATTAGCACCGTTACACAGATAAAGGTCAAGGCAGGCAAAGTTCAGTCAGCAGAGGTACACAGATAAACGTGTGAGCCTGCATATCCAATCAGCATGGGCACACAGATTAAGGTCAGGGCAGGCAGAGCTCAATCAGCACAGGTACGGGTACACAGATAAAGGTCAGGGCTCACAACGTTCAGACAGAATGGGTATACAAATAAAGGCCAGGGCAGGCAGAGTTCAATCAGCACTGGTACACAGATAAAGGTCAGGCCACGTAGAGTTCAATCAGCACAGGTACATGGTTAAAGGTCAAGGCAGTCAAAGTTTAATCAGCACCAGTACACAGATAAAGGTCAGGGCTCACAAAGTTCAATCAGCATGAGTATACAAATTATGGCAGAGCACGCTAAGTTCAATCAGAATGAGTAGACAGATATAGTTCAGAGCTCGCAGAGTTCAATCAGCATTGGTATACAGATAAAAGTCAGGATAGGGAGAGTCCAATCAGACATTTCAACAAATATAGGACAGGGCATGCAGAGTTCAATCAGCACAAGTATACAGATAAAGGTCAGGGCAGGCAGAGTCCAATCAATGTTTCCACAAATATAGATCAGGGCAGGCAGCAATCAAAAACAGTCGATAAACAGTCTAGATGAAACCCAAATGTAGCCAAAGGTTTAACACACCTTCGCCTTAAAGGGGCTTTCCACTTTCCGATTAAAACTCTAAAATGGCTTACTCTGATGTGTGATTGTATTATGTTAATGTTTTCTGTTATTAGATAATAGCTATTGAACCCGTTCTACGCCTGGGTGGCGAGTATTTTTATTGGTACATTTTTAATTGTATTAATTATTTAAAGACGTCTGCGAATTCGTATATACAGTGTCTTCAATAAAATGGCGCAGCAGTGTGGTGCGCACACGTGCTGACTCCGGTGCCTCACTGCGCAGTCGCCACCCATCCCGTCCAGCATATATAAGATGTACTGAGAATACAGGGGGTGTACTCACTTACACTGAGCACTGTATATAACGTACTGAGAATTCAGGGGGTGTACTCACTTATGCTGAGCGCTGTATATATAATGTACTGAGAATACAGGGGGTGTACTCTCGCTGAGTACTGTATATATAATGTGCTGAGAATACAGAGGGTGTACTCACTTATGCTGAGTGCTGTATATATAATGTCCTTAGAATACAGGGGGGTGCACTCACTTACGCTGAACGCTGTATATATAACAGTGAGACTACAGGGGGTGTACTCACTTACGCTGAATGCTGTATATATAATGTACTGAGAATACAGGGGGGTGTACTCACTTACGCTGAATGCTGTATATATAATGTACTGAAAATACAGGGGGGTGTACTCACTTACGCTGAGCGCTGTATGTATAGCGTACTGAGAATACAGGGGGGTGTACTCACTCACGCTGAGCGTTGTATGCATAACATACTGAGAATACAGGGGGGTGTACTCACACTGAGCGTTGTATGTATAACGTACTGAGAATACAGAGGATGTACTCACGCTGAGCGTTGTATGTATAACGTACTGAGAATACAGAGGATGTACTCACGCTGAGCGTTGTATGTATAACGTACTGAGAATACAGGGGGGGTGTACTCACTTACGCTGAGCGTTGTATGTATAACGTGCTGAGAATACAGGGGGTGTACTAACTCACGCTGAGCGCTGTATATATAATGTACTGAGAATACAGAGGGGTGTACTCACTTACGCTGAGCGTTGTATGTATAACGTACTGAGAATACAGAGGGTGTACTCACTTACACTTAGCATTGTATGTATAACGTACTGAGAATACAGAGGGTGTACTCACTTACGCTGAGCACTGTATGTATAACGTACTGAGAATACAGGGGGTGTACTCACGCTGAAAGCTGTATATATAACGTACTGAGAATACAGAGGGTGTGACTCACTTACGCTGAGCGCTGTATATATAGTGTACTGAGAATACGGGGGGTGTACTCACGCTGAGCGCTGTATGTATAATGTACTGACAATACAGGGGGTGTACTCACTTACTCTGAGCGCTGTATGTATAACGTACTGAGAATACAGAGGGGTGTACTCACTTACGCTGAGCGTTGTATGTATAACGTACTGAGAATACAGAGGGTGTACTCACTTACACTGAGCATTGTATGTATAACGTACTGAGAATACAGAGGGTGTACTCACTTACGCTGAGCACTGTATGTATAACGTACTGAGAATACAGGGGGGTGTACTCACGCTGAAAGCTGTATATATAACGTACTGAGAATACAGAGGGTGTGACTCACTTACGCTGAGCGCTGTATATATAGTGTACTGAGAATACGGGGGGTGTACTCACGCTGAGCGCTGTATGTATAATGTACTGACAATACAGGGGGTGTACTCACTTACTCTGAGCGCTGTATGTATAACGTACTGAGAATACAGAGGGTGTACTCACTTACGCTGATTGCTGTATATATAATGTACTGACAATACAGGGGGTGTACTCACTTACGCTGAGCATTGTATGTATAACGTACTGAGAATACAGAGGGTGTACTCACTTACGCTGAGCACTGTATGTATAACGTACTGAGAATACAGGGGGGTGTACTCACGCTGAAAGCTGTATATATAACGTACTGAGAATACAGAGGGTGTGACTCACTTACGCTGAGCGCTGTATATATAGTGTACTGAGAATACGGGGGGTGTACTCACGCTGAGCGCTGTATGTATAATGTACTGACAATACAGGGGATGTACTCACTTACTCTGAGCGCTGTATGTATAACGTACTGAGAATACAGAGGGTGTACTCACTTACGCTGAGCGCTGTATATATAATGTACTGACAATACAGGGGGTGTACTCACTTACGCTGTGCGCTGTTTGTATAACGTACTGAGAATACAGGGGGGTGTGCTCACTTATGCTGAGCATTGTATGTATAATGTACTGAGAATATGGGGGCGTGTACTCACTTACGCTTAGCACTGTATGTATAACGTACTGAGAATACAGAGGGTGTACTCACTTACGCTGAGCGCTGTATGTATAACGTACTGAGAATATGGGGGGGTGTACTCACTTATGCTGAGCACTGTATGTATAATGTACTGAGAAAATGGGGGCGTGTACTCACTTACGCTTAGCACTGTATGTATAACGTACTGAGAATACAGAGGGTGTACTCACTTATGCTGAGCGCTGTATGTATAACGTACTGAGAATATGGGGGGGTGTACTCACTTACGCTGAGCACTGTATGTATAATGTACTGAGAATACAGGGGGGGTGTACTCACTTATGCCGAGCGCTGTGTATATAATGTACTGATAATACAGGGGGTGTACTCACTTATGCTGACTGCTGTATATATAATGTACTGATGATATAGGAGTATACTCACGAATTTGTCTCTCTCTTCCTCTCTCTCTTGTCCTGGACATATTGTCGTCATGGCGCTACACTGAGCATGCTCAGTCTATCGAGGATTCAGACAGAGGGATGCATCCCCAGTTATATTATAGATGATGCCGCAGTAACTTAGTTCGGCCACTAGAGGTCACCGATATACAAGAGAAGAAAACACTGAAAACTGGAAGGAGAAATAACGGTCGTTTTTTCCTGAGGTGATTTTGTGTGGAGACGTGCTGCCTGAGAGAGACAGGAGATTTGGGAGCCTGACGTGATCCAAATTGGACGGTGTGATCCAGTGAAAGCGGCTCCGTGAGTAAACTTTGATGTGTGACCAGTCACCTACTGTTTAGATAGGTTTTGCAGCATCTCAAAGAACATTCCTACTACTGAGATTACAGATGGACTGATGGAGGCTGTGTGAGCTCCAGTATTTCTAAACTCTGGTGAACGTGAATGCCATAGGAGAGCACCATGAAATATTACTGGGACTAATCTGAATCTTCACTTACACCTGTACCAGAGAATTCGGTGACCTAGGAAGCTGATTAAATCTTGTGGCCGGACGTCCAAATAACAAGTTCAGTTTTCTGTTTGAGGATATTCTGTCAGGGCGTCCGCTCTGAGCGCTCGCAAAGAGGACAGAGTACTGTGTAAATGTTGTGTTGATACAAGTGATTAATCAAGTAAATATATATAAATCAAGGGGAAAACAGGATTCCCGGAATCTTTTGTAATTTAGGCGGGAGAAGGGTGTAAGATTGTGTTCCTGAGAGAACCACGTGTCACGATCTCAGTAGAACTACAAGTAGGCTCTGTACCTGATAAGGGTGGGAGTGGTACAGTCTGGGGATAGTTCCTTCTCCTGTCCGTGAAGCGGGTACTTTGGATCTCTCAGGCTGCATAAATTGTATCTTGTGTTTTTTTTGGCTGTCGTGGCCCACACTTTGTTTGGATGTGAAATACTGTTATTTATTGCAAATTATAAAAATAAGTTTGTTTGGTACCATATCGTGGTCGGAGTCATTTATAGCAGCGCTGTATCTCATCCTCACACACGTACGACTGGCGTTACGGTCGTTACATGTTGGCGTAGTCAGCAGGGGCAGACGGGGAGACTATCCATATCTTCTGACCAACCCAAAACCACCTCCACACAGTTCCGTTTTCTGTGTGTCCCTATCGGCATTAACACAAGCTTCTCTTGACCTGGGGCGATCACAACAGCAGTCCCGGACAAACACCGCTCCCACCATTCTTCCTTCTGCTGAACTTTTCTGAATACCACACAAACGGACCACCTGCTGAAGGGCTCTCTGAGTGACTTTGTGGGGAAGTGTGTATACAGTGGTTCCTGAAGGGTGCATTGGACTCCGTCGCACCATGCACCGAAATTGGTTAAAGAGGTGTATGTCTGACACACCTGCCTGTCCCTCTGAATCGCCTGAGCCACCTGCGGCAGTTACGCCGAGCAATGTTGAATGTGACTGTTGGGATGACTTTTGGGCCGAACCCCCGGATCTGCAGAGTCCGACAGTGCAAGTTCCTGAGGTATCCGCGACAGCCTCTAATGTTACTATTTCACCAGATGTGACGAATGCGCCATTGAGTCCGGCAGGTAATGGCTTACGGAGGTCGGAGAGAAGCACAGCTGGTGTTTCCCTGATATGATACAATCCTGAAGAGTACGTGCTGCGTGTGAGTAGTGAGAAGCCGTTTGTCGGGACGCCAAACTATAAGTGAGGTGGAGTGTAGTATTTTAATGTTTTCTGTTATAAGATATGATGCCGCAGTAACTTAGTTCGGCCAATAGAGATCACCGATGTACAAGAGAAGAAAACACTGAAAACAGGAAGGAGATATAACAGTCGTTTTTCCTAAGGTGATTTTGTGTGGAAACGTGCTGCCTGAGAATTGGGAGCCTGAAGTGATCCAAATTGGACGGTGTGAACCAGTGAAAGCGGCTCAGTGAGTAAACTTTGATGTGTGACCGGTCACCTACTGTTTAGATAGGTAGGGAGAGTTAGATAGGATTCACAGCATCTCAAAGAACATTCCTGTTACTGAGATTACAGATGGACTGATGGAGGCTGTGTGAGCTCCAGTATTTCTAAACTCTGGTGAACGTGAATGCCATAGGAGAGCACCGTGAAATATTACTGGGACTAATCTGAATCTTCACTTACACCTGTACCAGAGAATTCGGTGACATAGGAAGCTGATTAAATCTTGTGGCCGGACATCCGAATAACAAGTTCAGTTTTCGGTTTGAGGATATTCTGTCAGGCCATCTGCTCTGAGCGCTCGCAAAGAGGACAGAGTACTGTGTAAATGTTGTGTTGATACAAGTGATTAATCGTGTAAATGTATATAAATCAAGGGGAGAACAGGGGACCCGGAATCTTTTGTAATTTAGGCGGGAGGAGGGTGTAAGATTGTATTCCTGAGAGAACCACGTGTCACGGTCACGGTAGAACTATGGGTAGGCTCTGTACCTGATAAGGGTGGGAGTGGTACAGTCTGGAGATAGTTCTTTCTCCTGTCCATGAAGCGGGCACTTGGGATCTCTCAGGTTGCATAAATTGTATATTGTGTTTTTTTTAGCTGTTGTGGCCCATACTTTGTTTGGAAGTGAAATACTGTTATTTATTGCAAGTTATAAAAAAAAGTTTGTTTAGTACCATATCATGGTCGGAGTCATTTATAGCAGCGCCGTATCTCATCTTCACACACGTATAATTGGCATTACGGTCGTTACATGCTATTATGGTAGACCCTACCCCCTCATCATTTTTTATTTCAGCATCCTTGTTTCAGGCTCCTCGGAGCTATAGTGTATGTGTGAAAGCATTGGACTTTGGTGTCCTTTACTCTTAAGATAGCATTGATCACGTGATATAACCACACGATCTCCCTCCTGTTTTATCTCCTTTTATACGGGTACTGAAAGTACTCAACACACATTTAAATACTCCACGGATCATTCTGTCTGTATGCAAAAGTTAACTAAGCCACAGAGGTGGTCACAAGTGTAAATCACGTAAACTCTGCCATGTTAGGACTTATGGATACCAACTTGTATTGGTTATACATAGTGATGAGTATGTTCTGTTAACCCTTTTGGCGAGTATGCTCAGGCCGACACCAACACCATGGCCACCGTGAGACTTAAAACAGGGCTGCAGTAAGAAGTTAGGAAAGTTAGGGTCCACCAAACCAAAATACATTAGTTTAGAGCATTTTAAAGTTTTTATTAGAAAGTAATCGACCCTTTTAAAGAGAATCTGTCAGTAAGATCAACACCCCAAACCACATATATGGGCATTCAGATCTCTGAAATAAAAATCCATCAACAACTTTATATCTTCTATCTGTTGTTGCATTCACAAGTAATTAGCATTTTAATTCATATGCAAATCAGCTGTTAAGTGGTGTGGGCATGGCAACACATTTATGTAACCACTACCTCCAGAATTGATTTACCCACACTGTACCAGCCTCTTTATCTTGATTGATAGCTTACTGTCTGATTTCCTTCCCTGGTGTCTGATGTCACACAGGCAGTGAGCTATCATTTAAACTAAAGAGGCTGATGCTGGGAAACAAACTGGGCAGGCAAAGACTTATTAGGTGCTCTGTTATGCCCAGAGCATTAAGCGTCTCATTTCCAATATGAATTAATCTGCTGATTACATGGCAATGCAGTAAAAGAAGATATAAAGGTGTAGATGGATATATGCCAAACCATATATGCAGTTTGGGGGAGTTGATGTTATTGATAGATTCCCTTTAAGCAGAAAATTTTAAACTTTGTTGCTCAGATAAGTTGAAGGTGGAATAGTCTGAGTGGAAAACTATTTGGCGGGGAGAAAATGGGTGTAGCCCTACAGTGACCAAGATGTAGCCTGGATCAGTGCAGGAAGCTGCTGAATATAAGTAATATAAATAGCATAAATGCTGAAGGGATTCTCCAAGAATGTAATAAAATAGCCCCATCAAATAATTCAGACAACAGTCCTTCTTAGTCCCGTGTCTGGACGTGATGCAGTCTGGTCTGAAGAAACACAACTCCCGAGACCTGTGTCTAAACTGACAGGAGCTGTATATTGAGCTACAGGAGAGAGACTGTAATAAATCTTGGCTGACTGAGCACAAAGGATTTTCCTTTCTCCATCCTCAGTCCTCTGTGCTCAGTCAGTCAGGGAGAGGATTTATTTCTTCTCCTGTCACAAAGGAGTCTGGCAGAGTTGGTATGTGTCCTTACTACACAGCTCCTGCCAATCCAGACACATACTTCTTTAAGGTGTCTCACCTACAATATGCAAATTGCCTCTTCAGAGAAAAAGAGGACTTGTACTCTATAGCGCCACCTATTGTAAGTAGCAATCCTACAAGTCACAATCAACCCTTTAATGAGTCATGCAATATGACTCGTTAAAGGGTTGATTGTGACTTGTAGGATTGCTACTTCCAATAGGTGGCGCTATAGAGTACAAGTCCTCTTTTTCTCTGAAGAGGCAATTTGCATATTAAATTTCCCAGAGGAGCATTGCATGGCGAATAAGCCTCCTTACCTTGACGTGCCAGAGCTGGTGTGTCACTCTCCATAAGGAGAAACGCTACCCCTTAGACCTCACCTACAATAGAAGCTTCCCATGTCATTACCTTTGAGGAATCTATAGATCAACAGCCACTTAATGATTCCTATTTTAATCTAAGTATCTTTAAAAATACATTGCTTTCCTTATCTCGCACTGTTCTGACATTCCAACCTGTATTTTAGTTTAGAGCTGCATTCACAACCCCGCAGGCTTCAAATGAAGCATTTTCCTGGAAGTCTGCACAGATTTGGATCTGGTGATTATATTCTGGGAAGTTTAGGCAACGTACAGTAATGTGATATAGGAAAAACTAACAGTCTCACTGAATAATAGGGGCTCAGCTGAGCTGTTAGAAACGTGTCTGCTCACAAGCTTGTCAGCTGTTTATAGCAGCATCCAGCAGAACTGTGAATGCAGCTCTGGCCGGTACTAATCTCAGGACCTGTACTCAACTTCCATGTAAATTTTATTCATACATACATACATTGTAAAATGGTGTTCTGAGATGGAAATACACTTTAAACTTTATACCAATTCAATTGACAATAATGCTATCAAAAGACTACTAGTACTAAGAAGAAAGAACACATTCAGATTTTACTGTAGGTCCTTATTTTTTTCTATGAAAAAAATGGCATGTGCATACGTATTCACTCCTTTTGCAATGACGCTCCTAAACATTTTTGGTGCAAGCAATTACCTTCATAGGTCACATGCTTAGTGGAAGGAAGCCCACATGTGTGCAATCTAAGTATTACATGGTCTGTCAATATATACACACCTTTTCTGAAAGGCCACAAAGGCTGCAACACCATTAGGTGAGAGGCACCATTAACCAAACAACACCATGAAGACCAAGGAGATCTCCAAACAAGTCAGGGACGAAGTTATTGAGAAGTACAAGTCAAAGTTGGGTTTTTACAAAATATCTCATACTCTGATGATCCCACCATTAAATTCATTATCATCAAAAGGAAAGAACATAGTACCACAACAAACCTGGAAAGGAAAGGCCACCCAACAAAACTCTCTGCCTAGGCAAAGAGGGCATTAATCAAAGAGGCAGCACAGAGACCAAAGGTAAGCCTGAAGAAGCTACAGAATTCTCAAGTAGGGACTGGAGTATCTGTCCATACGACTACAGTAAGCCGTACACTCCATAGAGGTGGCCTTTATGGAAGAGTGGATAGAAAAAAGCCTTTACTTATACATAAAAATTGTAAGGCTCATTTTGAGTTTGCCAAAAGACATGTGGGAGACTCCCCAAATGTATGGAGGAAGGTGCTGTGGTCAGATGAGACTAAAATATAACTTTTTGGCCAAAAAGGTAAACATTATGTCTTGCGCCAAACCAACATAGCTCATCAATCCAAGAACACCACCCCCGCAGTGAAACATGGTGGTCTGACTCAAGGGGAAGATGGATGGTGCGAAATACAGGGATATTCTTGAGCAAAATCTGTTTCAGTCTGTCAGTGATTTGAGACTGGGACTGAGGTTCACTTTCCAACAAAACAATGACCCAAAGCATACTGCTAAAGCAACACTCAAGTGGTTTAAGGGGAAGCATGTAAATGTTGTGGAGTGGCCTCGTCAAAGTCCAGACCTTAATCCAATTGAGAATCTGTGGTCAGACTTGAAGATTGCTGTTCAGGCACATACCCATTGCTGTAAAAAAAAGTGTTCCAATATAGAGACCAAAAAGTTGGACGAGTGTCATGCAAGTGTCATGCGATTTCAAGGCAAATTTAACATGAGCTTTTACATAAAGGACTTCTCTATGTCATTTTCAAATAGTTTTCCAAGGAAATATCCTTCAATACATATATATATATATATATATATATATATATATATATATATAGGGGCCACCTATAATTAATAACCAGCAAAGGCTAGGCAGACAGCTGCAGGCTGATATTAATAGGCTATGATGAGGTCATTGATATTGGCCCCCTCCCAGACTAAAAACGTCAGCTCTCATCCACCCCAGAAAAGGCGCATTCATAAGATGCACGCGCAGTTCAGTGTCTCTGCTGGATGTCTGCTGGATGTCTCAGCATCACAGCGCCATTATAGCCACACCTTTGGTTTATTGTACTAATTCTGATGACAGGTTCTCTTTAAGTCTGAAGGATTAGGCTGGAGTGAAGGTCTGGACATATGACATAGCAAAACTTGTGACCAGACTCATTAGACAGAGATAAACCAATACTACAGTCAATGATCTGTAACTTAAGGTATAGTTAAAAAAGTACTCCCATTTAGTTTTTTATTCATTAAATACAGTATGTATATGTGCATGTAATGTAGTGTGAATGTATTAATATACTCATCTACCGATGCTCTCTCCAGTATCCGGCGCCGTTCTTCTCTGCTTCTTAGTGATGTCATCGCTTGCGACTATCCCACCTCACTTTATGCTCTATGTATGAGCCGGAAGTCTCTTTTACAGTGAAAGCCTATGGAACCTCATTCTGACACTCCATATTCTTACATTGTAAAAGCCACTTCCAGATCACACAGAGCGCAGCGTATCCCAGAGTTTCTGCAGAGCAGTGATGTCATTGAGAAGTAGAGAAGCACGGCGGTGGACACCAGAGAGAGCGGTGGTAGGTGAGTATAGTAATGCACTCTCATTACATTACATGCATATATACACATATAAAAAAAACTCAGTGGGAGTGCTTCTTTAAGTTCTGAAAAGCAATGTCCTTTTTAAATACGGCATTCAAGCTTATGTAATTGGGATGTGCTGGTTGCCATTGAAGATAGATGAAACCAGGTCCCAGAATACGGTGGTTGGTACAAAATAAGAGATGAAATTTGACAGTCTTCAGTATGTGATACCTTTTAATTGGTAACTATAATGATTAGTGTTGAGCGAGCACTAAAATGCTCGGGTGCTCGAAGCTCGGGCCGAGCTCACTGTGATACTCGGGTGCTAGTCTATGGGAGACCCGAACATTTTTGCGGCGGCACCCCCGGCAGTCTGTAGAAAGCCTAAAAAGTGCCCAAAACGATAGTGACAGTGCTCAAATGACATGGGGACAGCATGGGGATCGCCCCTGGAAGCATTTCTGACCCCCAGGTCACTGCTGTCAACAACGTGGTCAGAGGTATTAAGCCACTTTTACAGGCTCACAATAAAACGTTCAAAAACGAAAGTGAAAGCGCTTTCCTGTGAAATATGTTAACCCCTTAACGACCATGGGTCTTTCTGTTTTTTTGTTTTCCTTTTTTGCTCCCCTTCTTCCCAGAGCCAGAACTTTTTTAATTTTCGTTCAATGTGGCCATGTGAGGGCTTATTTTTTGCGGGACGAGTTGTACTTTTAAACACCATCACTGGTTTTACCATATCGTGTGCTGGAAAATGGGAAAAAAATTCCAAGTGCAGTGAAACTGCAAAAAAAAAATGCAATTCCACAGTTGTTTTTTGGGTCCTTTTTTTACCACGTTCACAGATTGCTAAAACTGACCTGCCATCATTATTTTCCAGGTCGTTACGAGTTCATAGACACCAAACATGTATAGGTTCTTTTTTATTTAAGTGGTGAAAAAAAAATCCAAAGCTTGCTAAAAAAAAACAAAAAAAATGGCGCCATTTTCCGAGACCCTTAGCTTCTCCATTTTTCGGGATCTGGGGCCAGGTGAGTGCTTATTTTTTGCGTGCCGGGCTGACGTTTTTATTGATACCATTTTGGCGTAGATCCGATGTTTTGATCGCCCGTTATTGCATTTTATTGCAAAGTTGTAGCGACCAAAAAAACTTAATTCTGGCGTTTAAAATTTTTTTCTCGTTACGCCGTTTACTGATTGTATTAATTCTTCTTTTATATTGATAGATCGGGCGATTCTGAATATATCTATATTTTATTTTGAATGGGGCGAAAGGGGGGTGACTTAAACTTTTATATATTTTTATTTATTTTTTTTTTTTTTAAAACTTTTTTTTTACACTTTCTGCTTGCTTCTATAGTCTCCAAAGGAGACTAGAAGCAGCAGTTGTCTGATTGCTTCTACTGCATACAAGCGATGAGAAGCTCGCTTGTATGCAGGAGAAATGCTCACTTGCTATGAGCGCTGACCACTAGGTGGCGATCATAGCAATTGAGACATGACAACCACAGGCGTCTGCTGCAGACCCTGAGTTGTCATGCCCACCCATTGGTGACCCGCGATCACGTGACGGGGTCACTGATGGGCGGGGCTTAGGACTCCTGGAAGCGCGAGTTAAATGCCACTGTCAGAGATTTAACATGTTAACAGCCGCGGGTGGATTGCGATTCCAATAATCAGCTGACATGTGCTCGCTTCAGTGCGGGCTCACCGCCGGAGCCCCCGCTGAACCGGCCTTCCCGACCTGGTGGGTACTATTACTGACCAGGTCGGAAAGGGGTTAAGGAACATCCTTTCCAGGGTAAAGACTTGTGTATAAGGTAAAATAAATAAACAAAAACAAAAATACTCCTCCACACCTTGGGCTATGTTCACAAGTAGAATTTTTTATGCGTTTTTGCACGTTTGTATTGCTTTCAACCGTGACAAATGCATTCACCGAGAAATGTCATTTTAACATTTTACAACCTTATCTGGCCATGTGCTGTGTGACACATGCATACAGTGCTAAAAAGACATGGGAACAGCATGGGGAAGACCCCTGGAAGCATCTCTGACACCCAGGTCACTGCCTAAAAGTGTGCCCATCAGAAGTGATCCTTGCCGCATCAGAAGATGCAGACTTGCAACTATCACCGTGCAAGTCCTTGTCCCAGGGCAGTGTTCAATTGTACCTCCCCCATAACTTGCAATACAAGCGCAAGTATGCAGCCTGCCACCCACCCACCCCCAGGCTGCAATACCATACTGCTAGCTTGCTTGCACTTGAAATTGGGCCTTTTAGGCATGTGGAGGTGGAATCTGTCCACCATGTCATGGCTGCGTCGATAGCCTGGAATTCATACTCAGTCCCCAGCCGCCCGGCGGCCGGGTGTCCACGCTTGGTCCCCAGCCGCCAGGGGGCGGCCGGGTGTTCATACTCAGTCCCCAGCCGCCCCGCGGCCGGGTGCCCACACACAGTCCCCAGCTGCGTGGGGGTGGCCGGGTGTCCATAAACGGTCCCCAGCCTCCCCTATTTGTCCCGGTGCGCCTTATACACAAGCGCGCATACCAAAACATTACCTGTGCCCTCCCCAGTGCATTTAGTGGGAAGGACAGCCTAACCACAAACACGTGGACAAGTGAATGTGGCCAGGAATGGTCCATCTCACTGACGCCTTCACACTGGGTTAATATTGTGGAAGCCGGGACACAGTTGGACACTGGGATGCAACACGTCCTCCAGACATAGAGGATTGCGGGTCCTGGGTCAATCAGGCTTCAACACAAAGTTCAGAAGGTAGACAGCAGCAGTGGTCGGCCTCCTACACAATGAGTAAATTATTCATGATCATGAGGCCATCCACCTCCTTAGCTTTCTGTTCCTTGGAATGAAAGCGCATGTATGTAGTAGCAGCTAGGCCTGAGGTGGTCAGCGTTTTGGCGCATATTCTACCTCCTTTGAGGATTGCTGGATGTTTTCCTGCTACTATCCCAGTTCTATGACTCCCGTTAAAACAAAGCTTCAGGTGATGAATGATGGATGAGGTGGTGGCAAAGGAGAAAGAGCAGGAGGAACAGGGACCATTCACATCAATATCAGGCCAGCCAACCACACATGTCTTGTAGGATATGTTTCTGTACCAAAAGGAGCGGTTTAGCTACACAGTTATAAGGCATACAGTGAATGCAATGCCTACCAAAAATTTCGAGGCGCTCCAATGCCCCTTGGAAGTGACATGGAGGTCAGAGGGCCTTAACTAAACCGTTTTTTCCATTTATAGCAACTGGGTCTCCTGTACACTGTTGGCCTAAGCAGGGAATGGAAGGCTTTCCAAAAATTATTAGGCACTGCAATGCCCCTTGAAACAGACGTGGATTACAGCGTATTAAAAACCTTCTACCCATTATTGGGGAGTGGGTCTCCCTTAGTGTTCGCCTATGCATTGAAAAGCAAAAGCTGACAAAAATTAGGAGGAAATGCAATGCCCGTTGCAAGAGTCGTGGAGGTTAGAGGTAATTAAAAACAACATGTCAATGCCCCTTGGAAGAGCTGTGGAGTTCAGAGTGGTTTAACAAGACAGTTTTAATGCCCCTTGGAAGAGTGGTGGAGTTCAGAGTGGTTTAACAAGACAGTTTTAATGCCCCTTGGAAGAGTGGTGGAGGTTACAGTGGAATAAAAAGACAATATCAATGCCCCGTGGAAGAGACGTGGAGGTCACAGTAGCTTAACAAGACGGTTTTAATGCCCCTTGGAAGAGTGGTGGAGGTCGCAGTGGAATAAAAAGACAATATCAATGCTCCTTGGAAGAGTGGTGGAGGTTACAGTGGAATAAAAAGACAATATCAACGCCCTGTGGAAGAGACGTGGAGGTCACAGTAGCTTAACAAGACGCTTTTAATGCCCCTTGGAAGAGTGGTGGAGGTCGCAGTGGAATAAAAAGACAATATTAACGACCCTTGTAAGAGACGTGGAGGTCACAGTAGCTTAACAAGAAGATTTTAATGCCCCTTACAAGAGCCATGCAGTACAGCATATTAAAAACATTATTCCCATTATTGGGGAGTGGGTCTCCCATAGTCTTTGCCTATGCCTTCCAAGCAAAAGCTGCCAAAAATTAGGAAGGGGGAACTTGCAATGTCCCTTACAAGAGCCATGCAGTACAGCATATTAAAAACATTATTCCCATCATTGGGGAGTGGGTCTCCCATAGTCTTTGCCTATGCCTTCCAAGCAAAAGCTGCCAAAAATTAGGACAGAGGAACTTGCAATGCTGGCAACATGGACCACGGTCACCCTGGTGGTATAGTGGTCGTGGACACTGAGGATAAGGAGAAGAGCAAAAAACAGCCGAAATGAGGAAGCGTATACCCATGTGTGGGTGTGAAGCGATGCATGGGAATACACCTCCCGAAATAACACAGTGGATTTGACTTTATGTTACTCTGCTGTCATTTGGTGGTGATGAGAAGTCTGGCCCAATCCAGCCCTTGTTCATTTTGATAAGGGTCAGCTTGTCAGCATTGTCAGTTGACAGGCGAGTGCGCTTATCAGTTATAATTCCCCCAGCGGCACTAAAAACACGCTCCGATAACACGCTAGCGGCAGGGCAGGCCAGGACCTCCAAGGCATACAGAGTGAGTTCATTCCAAGTGTCCAGCTTGGATACTCAATAATTAAAAGGCACAGAGGAATCACGGAGGACGCTGGTACTCCCTCACCATCTTTTGAAACTTTCCACTCCTTGTGAGAGTACCCTGCGCCTCAGGGCCTGTAAGCTGGGCAGGTCTCAGAAAACTGTCCTAGAACATTGACAGTGTTCCCCTGCCTCTGCTGGATTGGGGTTGCGTCTCTCTCGCCTGTATGCCTTAGTTGGGCAGCGAACTGTGACCTCTGCCGCTACCGTGTTCAGATGGGAATTTTTTTAATAGTTCTGCAGCAAGGGCCTTCTGGTACTGCCCCATTTTTGTAGACCTCTCCAACTCAGGAATAAGAGAGTGAAAGTTCTCCTTGTAGAGGGGGTCTAAAAGTGTCATCAACCAGTAATGACTGTCACCCAACATTTTGACAATGCGAGGGTCACAGTTAAGGCAGCGTAACATAAAGTCAGCCATGGGTGCCAGACTGGTAACGGGCAAGACTTCCATGTCCTCACCAAGATGACGACTGATAGTGTTGAGCGATCACTAAAATGCTCGGGTGCTCGAAGCTCGGGCCGAGCTTACCGTGATACTCGGGTGCTCGACCCGAGCAACGAGCCCAATGTTAGTCTATGAGGGACCCGAGCATTTTTGCGGCAGCACCCCCGGCAGTCTGTAGAAAGCCTAAAAAGTGCCAAAAAACGATAGTGACAGTGCTCAAAAGACATGGAGGCAGCATGGGGATCGCCCCTGGAAGCATTTCTGACCCCCAGGTCACTGCTGTCAACAACGTGGTCAGAGGTATTAAGCCACTTTTGCGGGCTCACAATAAAACGTTCAAAAACGAAACTGAAACGGTTTTCCTGTGAAATATGTTAAGGAATTTCCTTTCCAGGGTAAAAACTTGTGTATAAGGTAAAATAAATAACCAAAAACAAAAATACTCCTCCACACCTTGGGCTATGTTCACAAGTAGCATTTTTCATGCGTTTTTGCACTTTTGTATTGCTTTCAACCGTGACAAATGCGTTCACCGAGAAATGTCATTTTAACATTTTACAACCTTATCTGGCCATGTGCTGTGTGACACATGCATACAGTGCTGAAAAGACAAGGGATCAGCATGGGGAAGACCCCTGGAAGCATCTCTGACCCCCAGGTCACTGTCTAAAAGTGTGCCCATCAGAAGTGATCCTTGCCGCATCAGAAGATGCAGACTTGCAACTATCCCCGTGCAAGTCCTTGTCCCAGGGCAGTGTTCAATTGTACCTCCCCCATTCCTTGCAATGCAAGCAAAAATATGCAGCCAACCACCCACCCACCCGCAGGCTGCAATACCATACTGATAGCTTTCACTTGAAATGGTGCCTTTTAGTTTGGAGGAGGCCGAAGCAGGCCACTACCTCATGGCCGCTTCGGCAGTGAGGTATCCATACTCTGTCCCCAGCCGCCCGGCGGCCGGGTGTCCACGCTCGGTCCACAGCCGCCAGATGGCGGCCAGGTGTCCATACTCGGTCCCCAGCTACCCTGATTTCTCCTGTCACCTTCCCCCACACTTTTCTTAGCCTGGCCTGCTTTAGGGCAGCATTGGACGAGCCCACCAGAGAACCAGACTCCTCCGGTGGGCCCTGGCTTCTCCATCAGGGGAGTTGAGAGTGCCTAGGTGAGGAGCATGATGATGATGATAGAAGTTAGCATCTGCTTTGTTTTCTTGGAATGCAAGCGCATGTATGTAGTAGCGGCTGGGCCAGAGGTGGTCCGCGTTTTGGCGCATATCCTACCTCCTCCGAGGATTGCTGGATGTTTTCCTGCTACTATCCCAGTTCTATGACTCCCGTTAAAACAAAGCTTCAGGTGATAAATGATGGATGAGGTGGTGGCAAAGGAGAAAGAGCAGGAGGAACAGGGACCATTCACATCAATATCAGGCCAGTCAACCAGATATGTCTTGTAGGATATGTTTCTGTAACAAAAGGAGCGGTTCGGCTACACAGTTATAGGGCATACAGTGAGTGCAATGCCTACCAAAAATTTCGAGCCACTCCAATGCCCCTTGGAAATGACATGGAGGTCAGAGGGCGTTAACTAAACCTTTTTTTAGATTTATAGCAACTGGGTCTCCCGTGCACTGTTGGCCTAAGCAGTGAATGGAAGGCTTTCCAAAAATTATGAGGAACTGCAATGCCCCTTACAAGAGCCATGTGTGGCACCCCAGGGGTCTGGTCACCACACTAATAGAGATATTACGTCGGAGAGCAAGTGGGAGGTTTCCTGGTCAGGATCCCTTAAACATGCAACATCCTCCTGCCCCAGTCCTGGGAGGGGAGAATTCTGCCCTTATAAACTGGATCTGGGGTGGGGTTGAGTGAGTCAGAGAACAGTCAGAGTCAGAGTGAGAGCAAGGGAAAGTAACAGCAAGGAGCTCTGTAGGAGCTTGGAGCTAAAGACCAGGGGCTGGAAGCTGAGCAGAGCTCGCCCTGGCAGAAGACAATAGGAACCGGACACAGGAGTCCGAAGCTGTGAGGACTTATATATCCAGCAGCAGAAACCAGCCGGCAGGGGATTTCAGGTCCTCTGGCCATAGAAGCCCGGAGTCTCAGTCACAAGCAAGGGACCAGCACCGCCGTCGTGGAGCGGAGGCTAACAGAAGGCCCAAAGTCACCAGCCATACGGGTGAGCACTACACGGTACACTCAGGGACGTGGGCTACTTCTACCCGCTTACAGCAAGGTAGCCAGGAAGAGTGCAGACAGACGGGGAGGCCTACAACTCCACCTGGCCAGGGGAACTCCTGCTTGCTCACAGACTGACCAGGCCTCTTATGCTAGCCAGTACTCCCGGGAGGGTCTACCTTATAATCATCAGTAAAGACCCTGAACTGCACTGCAAAGACTCTGAGTCGTTCCTGCTGCGCTCGTGCACCATCACCCCCATCATCCACACTCACTGCCCTGAGGCTATACTCCTCCCGAGGGGAGTTATCCCATTCTATGCTGCGCACACAACACCAGCCTCAGCGGTCTGCCTCGCAGCGGTGGTACTCCCTGACCGCAATCCACAGGTGGCGCAGTCGGACAATTAACCTCAAAACCTAAGAAATACTGCCACTGGTTTGACCAGCCTGAGCCACGGGACCGGGTCACCGCCACGGAGACTACAGACCCCAGAGACCCGGCACCGGGTATCCCACACACGTGTACACACGGCCCAGGGGGCGCGTCACATGCAGTACAGCATATTACAAACATAAGTCCCATTATTGGGGAGTGGGTCTCCCATAGTATTTGCTTATGCTTTCCCAGCAAAAGCTGCCAAAAATTAGGACGGAGCAACTTGCAATGCCCCTTACAAGAGCCATGCAGTACAGCATATTACAAACATAAGTCCCATTATTGGGGAGTGGGTGTCCCATGGTATTTGCTTATGCTTTCCCAGCAAAAGCTGCCAAAAATTAGGACAGAGCAACTTGCAATGCCCCTTACAAGAGCCATGCAGTACAGCATATTACAAACATAAGTCCCATTATTGGGGAGTGGGTGTCCCATAGTATTTGCTTATGCCTTGCAAGCAAAAGCTGCCAAAAATTAGGACGGAGCAACTTGCAATGCCCCTTACAAGAGCCATGCAGTACAGCATATTACAAACATAAGTCCCATTATTGGGGAGTGGGTCTCCCATAGTATTTGCTTATGCTTTCCCAGCAAAAGCTGCCAAAAATTAGGACGGAGGAACTTGCAATGCTGGCACCCTGGTGGTATAGTGGTGGTGGAGGCTGAGGATAAGGAGAAGAAGATTAAACAGCCGAAATGAGGAAGCGTATACCCATGTGTGGGTGTGAAGCGGTGCATGTGAATACACCTCCCGAAATAACACAGTGGATTTGACTTTATGTTACTCTGCTGTCATTTGGTGGTGATGAGAAGTCTGGCCCAATCCAGCCCTTGTTCATTTTGATAAGGGTCAGCTTGTCAGTATTGTCAGTTGACAGGCGAGTGCGCTTATCAGTTATAATTCCCCCAGCGGCACTAAAAACACGCTCCGATAACACGCTAGCGGCAGGGCAGGCCAGGACCTCCAAGGCGTACAGAGCGAGTTCATTCCAAGTGTCCAGCTTGGATACCCAATAATTAAAAGGCACAGAGGAATCACGGAGGACGCTGGTACGATCGGCAAGGTACTCCCTCACCATCTTTTGAAACTTTCCACTCCTTGTGAGAGTACCCCGCGCCTCAAGGCCTGTAAGCTGGGCGGGTGTCAGAAAACTGTCCCAGAACGTTGACAGTGTTCCCCTGCCTCTGCTGGATTGGAGTTGCATCTCTCTCGCCTGTACGCCTTGGTTGGGCAACGAACTGTGACCTCTGCCGCTAGCGTGTTCAGATGGGAATTTTTTTAAGAGTTCTGCAGCAAGGGCCTTCTGGTATTGCCCCATTTTTGTAGACCTCTCCACCTCAGGAATAAGAGAGTGAAAGTTCTCCTTGTAGCGGGGGTCTACAAGTGTCGCCAGCCAGTAATGACTGTTACCCAACATTTTGACAACGCGAGGGTCACGGTTAAGGCAGCGTAACATAAAGTCAGACATTCGTGCCAGACTGGTAACGGGCAAGATTTCCGTGTCCTCACCAAGATGATGACTGACCATGCTCTCCTCCTCCTCCTCCTCCTCTTCCTCCTCCCCCCTGTCCTCAGGCCACCCACGCTGAACCGACGGTATGACACTTGTACAGGTACTACCGTCTACAACGCATGATAGCAGCTCCTGCTCTTCCTCCTCCTCCTCCTCTCCCTCATTGTCCCCCAATGCACGTTGGGATGAGATGAGGCTGGGCTGTGTGTAATCGCCCGCTACGGCTTCTTGATCCATCTCATCATACTCTGGCTGCAATGCCTCCTCTTTAATTCTCTGCAGAGAGCGTTGCAAAAGACAGTCAAGTGGGATGCTGACACTAATGATGGCGTCATCGCCACTCACCATCTTGGTGGCCTCCTCAAAGTTTGTCAGGATGGTACATATGTCAGACATCCAGGTCCACTCCTGAGGTCTTATGTGTGGCGTCTGACCTGAATATCGACGGCCTTGTTGCAGCTGGTACTCCACAACTGCTCTCTTCTGCTCACAAATCCTTTGCAACATGTGGAGGGTAGAGTTCCAACGTGTGGGGACATCACACACCAGTCGGTGTGCCGGAAGCTGCAAACGCTGCTGCAGCACAGCAAGGGCGGCGGAAGCTGTAGCCGACTTGCGAAAATGAGCTGACAGGCGGCGTACTTTCACGAGCAGATCTGGCAACTCGGGGTATGATTTAAGAAACCGCTGAACCACGAGGTTAAGCACATGAGCCAGGCATGCTACGTGTGTGATCTCACCTCGCCTCAGAGCCGCCACCAGGTTACGGCCATTGTCACACACGACCATGCCGGGATGTAGGTTCAGCGGTCTCAGCCACAGATCTGCCTGCTCTTTCACAGCTGTCCACAACTCACAAGCAGTGTGAGGTTTATCACCTAAGCTTATGAGTTTCAGCACAGCCTGTTGCCGCTTGACGGAGGCAGTACTGCAATGCTTCCAGCTTGTAACTGATGTGGTGATATATGAGATGGAGGCTGAACATGAGGAGGAGGAGGAGGATGCGCAGGCGCTGTACACTGTGGGGGCAACTCTGACTGACATAGGGCCCGCAATCCTCGGTGTGGGGAGGATGTGTTCCGTCCCAAGGTCCGACTGGGTCCCGGCTTCCACTATGTTTACCCAGTGTGCCGTCAGAGAGATGTACCGTCCCTGGCCACAAGCACTTGTCCACGTGTCCGTTGTCAGGTGGACTCTCCCAGTAACTGCGTTGTTGAGGGCACAGCAGATGCTTTGGGACACGTGCTTGTGTAGTGCGGGGATGGCACACCGGGCAAAATAGTGTCGGCTGGGGACCGAGTACCGAGGGACGGCCACCGCCATAACATTGCGGAAGGATTCCGTCTCCACCAGCCTAAAAGGCAGCATTTACAATGCAATCAGTCGTGAAATGTGCGAATTTAGGACTGTGGCCTGTGGGGCGTTAGCTGCGAATTTCCGCTTTCGTTCAAAGGTCTGGGATATGGACAATTGAACGCTGCGGTGGGACGTGGACGTGGACGTTGATGCTGTTTCTTGAGAAACTGCCAAAACAAGTGAAGACTGAGAGGAGGGGGCATCTTTACATGCAGTATGGACAGGGGATTGCCTTGCACACACAACAGGGGGTTCTATTGCATGCACAACAGTGGAAGAAGCAGTGGTGACACCCGCTGACACTGGTCGTGGACCCTGGGTTTCGCCCCACAAAGTCGGGTGCTTTGCTGCCATGTGCCTGATCATGCTGGTGGTGGTCAGGCTAGTAGTTTTGTCACCCCTGCTGATGCTGGCATGGCAGGTGGAACATATGGCCTTTTTGGGGTTATCAGCAGAGTCTTTAAAAAAATTCCAGACTCTGGAAGACCTACCGCTTGTACTGGAAACGTCCCTCGTGTTGGTGTTATAGGGGAACGGTTGCCTGCCTTCTGTCTGCGGCCACCACACTGCTTCTTCCTGCCTGTTGGGGTACTCTGCCTCCCTCCCCCTGTGTGCTGCTGGCCTCACTCTGCATGTCCTCCTTCCACGTTGAGTCAGTTACTAGATCATCCACCACCTCCTCCTCTTCCACTTGCGCACCACGATCCTCCTCCTCACTTCCTGGCAATTGTGTCTCGTCATCGTCCACCTCTTGTGACAGATTGCCAACGTCGACTTCCTGTGGCCGTGGCTGTTCAAATATTTGGGCATTGCAACATGGGATCTCCTCTTCCACCACTTCAAGCATATCAGGCGAGGGGCCCAAATATGGAAATGGACCAGTGAACAGCTCTTCAGAGTGTCCAAGTGTGGGATCACTTGCTGTCTGACGACACTCGGCATGGTGGGAGGAAGGAGCATCAGGGTGAGGAGGAGTATGCGGTCGATACTCACGGCTACTAAGAGTTGACCGTGTGGAAGACAGACCGGAGGTGGTGGTGCCCAGGTAACTGGAAGTATTGTCTGCTATCCAATTAATAACCTGTTCACACTGATCAGTTCTCAATACTGGTGCTGTTCTGTGCTTCCCTAGTAATTCGGTCAAGAAGTGGGAGCGAGAAGATGTGGCTGTTGGTTGTGGCACATTTTCACCTTGGCCACGGCCCCGTCCTCTGCACGAACCATCACCAGAACGTCCACTTCCACGTCCCTTGCCACGCGCCTTGCCCATTGTAAATGAAGTAAAATAGCTTACACTTGCACTATCAATGGAAAAAGGGTAATAAAGAGTAGATTAGAACCGTGGAAGAGGAAAACCACAGTTATTGTTTACTGGGGTATACCACACTTTTTTAAATAGAGATATTTGCGGCTGAACAGTGAGCGACACACTCAAACTGCTTTTTTTTTAGATACCAAAGGCCCAAAACTGGATAGTACAGCAATTTGACCTGTGGAACTGCGAAACCACACTGGGATGTCGGGCCTACACAAGACTATTTTCAACAGATATATTTTTGTGTCACAACAGTCAGGAGACACTACTGTTTTTCTTTACGGAAAAAACTACCAAAACCTGAATAATAGAGATTTTTTACCGTGGAACAGCAAAACCACAGTTATAATTTACTGGTGTATACCAGGCTTTTTAAAATATATATATATTTGCGGCTGAACAGTGAGCGACACACTCAAACTGTTTTTTTTAGATACAAATGGCCCAAAAGTGGATAATACAGAGGTTTGTACCGTGGAACTGCAAAACCACACTTGTATTTCTCGGGCCTACACCAGACTATTTTCAACAGATATATTTGTGTCTGAAAAATCAGGGAGACACTATTTTTTTTTTTTACAACAAAAAATGCAAAAAGCAGGATAATAGAGATTTTTTTACCGTGGAACAGCAAAAGCACACTTCTGTCTCTCTGGCCTACACCAGACTATTTTCAACAGATATATTTGTGTCTGAAAAATCAGGGAGATACTTATTATTTTTATACAGCAAAAAATGCCAAAAACAGGATAATAGAGATGTTTTACCGTGGAACATCAAAACCACAGTAATAATTTACTGGTGTATACCAGGCTTTTTAAAATATATATATATTTGCGGCTGAACAGTGAGCGACACACTCAAACTGTTTTTTTTAGATACAAATGGCCCATAGAACTGCAGAACCACACTTCTATTTCTCTGGCCTACACCAGACTATTTTCAACAGATATATTTGTGTCTGAAAAATCAGAGGCACACTTTTTTTTTTTGGGGGGGGGGGGGCACCAAAAGGTTAATAAGATGGGTATTTGTACATTGTGAAGGAGGAAAAAAAAAAGAGGATTTAGATAAAAAAAAATGATTTTTCCTGGCCCCCGGGACCTGGAGCTAAGTCCAGCAATTTCAGCAACAGGAGCAGCACACAGGACTGTAATGCAGCGTTTGCTGGTATAACCACTGCGTCTCCTATACAGCCTGCCTGCCTGCCTGCCTGATATACCTGGGATGGATATTAGTCCTGAGAAGGACTGTTTGTTTGATCTGGCAGCCTTTACAGACCCTACACTAACTATTTTGCAGGATATATCTCTCCCTAAATCAGCAGCGCTGTCCCTACACTGTCTGATCCGGAGCGACTGTGTCCAAGATGGCGGCGCCCGGTTTTAAATACTCGACGTGACGCTGTGCGACCAGCCAATCACTGTAATGCCCACAAACAACATGGCTGCGGCATTACAGTGACTGGCTGGCAATCCCTGCATGTTCATTGGTTCTGTAAAGAGCGCCAAACATGCAGGGCAGAGACCCGAGCTCCCGCCCGAGTAACCCGGAAATGCTCGGTGCTCGCCGAACATCCCGAGTAGCGTGATGCTCGGGCGAGTACCGAGCAGTGTCGAGCATGTTCGCTCAACACTAGGGTTGAGCGAGTATGTTCTGTTAACCCTTTCGCCGAGTATGCTCGGGCCGAGCTCCGAGTATTTACAGCTGCTCGGTGATATGGTTGAATCGCTCCCGTGTGCATGATTTGCGACTGTTTGACAGTTTTATTACATGTGAGGAATGTCTATTTCTTACGCATTCCTCACATGTAATAAAGCTGTCAAACAGTTGCAAATCATGCACACGGGAGCGATTCAACCATATCACCGAGCAGCTATAAATACTCGGAGCTCGGCCCGAGCATACTCGGACAGAACATACTCGCTCAACCCTACTCAACACTAATAATGATTAGTGTTGAGCGAGTATGTTCTGTCCGAGTATACTCGGGCCGAGCTCCGACTATTTATAGCTGCTCGGTGATATGGTTGAATCGCTCCCGTGTGCATGATTTGCAACTGTTTGACAGTTTTATTACATGTGAGGAATGTGTAAGAAATAGAAATTCCTCCCATGTAATAAAACTGTCAAACAGTCGCAAATCATGCACACGGGAGCGATTCAACCATATTACTGAGCAGCTATAAATACTCGGAGCTCGGCCGAGCATACTCGGCGAAAGGGTTAATAGAACATACTCGCTCAACACTAATAATGATCATAACACATAGCAAGTTCTCTTCATCAGGCATGGCTCAACAAAAAAAATCTAAAGAGAAACCTATATACACAAAATGATGCCTGATGAAGAGATCTAAATATTCTTGAAAGCTTGCTATGTATCATCATTATTTGGCATCTAAAAAATATCTAAAAACTGTTGACAGTCTTTTCCATTTAATGGCTAACACGGTGCAAATCCTTTTATTTTTCTTAAACAAAATTCTAGAAAATCAGCTCCACTGACAATTCCCGGAATGATCTGTGAAAATCTATTTTCTGTAAGATCATAAATTGGCAAATTTTGTAATAATAAGAATAAGCGAAGCAAATACTTATTATTGCAGTCAGGCTCCTTGAAGTGCTCTGCAGAACGAAGATGTGGGGCGTACAAGAACCTTGCAATTCTTAGAATATCTAAAGTAGTTTGTACTTCACTAACATAAAAGATTAATCCAGTTTATATGTTGAAAATAATATTCAACCATTTGCCATAGCCGTATGATAACTACGTTCATTTTCAATCCTTTAGGCTCTAGACAGCTTCTGACTGCGCTCTAGTGCTCATGAAATAACAAGTGTGCATGAAGTTATTTGCTGCAAGGTTAAAAGGGTTGTTCATTACTATCATATTGCTGACTTATCTGATAGATCATCAATATCTGATATCAGTTCGATGGGGGTCTGACACCAGGCACCCCACCAATCAGCTGTTGTCAACTCTGGCAGCAGGCAGATGTAAACAATGTAGGGAGCACAATTGCGTAGCTCTCTAATCAGTATACGGGACGCTCCTGGGTACTGCATGTCAGCGCCTATTCATTTGAACAGCAATTTAAAGGGATTGTCTGGACAAAACGAAAGGTTCTCCAATTGTTTGGATGTGTGAAAAGTAAAAATCTAAGTGCCACTCATCTACCCGCACCCAACTGGATCCAGTACGGGCCGCTGTATTGGCACAGGAAGAGGAGACATCATCATTTCACCAGGAACAAGACCACTGCGGCCTGTGATTGACTGCAGCGGTCTGGTGACTTGAGCAGCGCATTTTTCCTGATGACACACTGCTCAAGTCACCTGACCGCTTCAGTCCATGACTAGTCAAACCAAATTATACTCTCATCATGCTACTTAGACGAACAAATGTATTTTATGACTTTTCGAATCCTGAAAGACTTAACCCTTTAAGGACCTTTAAGTTGATTTAACCTAACTTTTTTTTTTTAGTTTGAGACAACTATGAGACAAATATGTCCCTTGGTCCTGAAAGGGTTACAAGAAGCAAACACATTGTTTTATATTTTTACAAAAAATAACCTATTGATTGCAACTCATCCAACTGCAGAGAAACTCACGTTCGGCATCATGTAAAGACTCACAAAGTCACACAAGAAGAAATTATATACAACGCACCTAGATATTCGGCCCCAAGAGTTTGTTTCCCAAAATAAATTTGACTGCCCTGGAAAATTAGTAGACAGAGGTAAAATTTATTTCCAAGACGATAGTAAAAGATAAATGTATCTTTAGCCTGCAGGATATCGAAAGCACCATTAAGTGTGTACCTGCAGGGAACACATCCAGAATAGACATCTTTCCAATTGAATCCTTTTTTATGCTTTGCAGACCGCCCTCTCTTCTATTATGTTTGAAATGTTTAATGGTATCATTTCTTAGGGTCAGCTGCCTGGGGACATAAAAACTGCACTCATCTCTGTCCTTTGAAGAAGGATAAAAGAACGATTTTTTTTGCCCGTACAATCTCCCAGTAGAATGTAGTGTATATAATAGCGCCAGGAACAAAAGAGAAAGCATCTTGCATACAGATTAAGTATGGAAGACCTGCTAGTGCCTTTGTAATACAGTTATCTATCCGTACAAAGACATTTATTTGTCATGCATACAGCCCATGTTGGTCAACCTCAGATCACATAACCTGAATGTAAGGTTGTCTTCTCATTCTGTTAAAAGTATTTAAGGCTAGTCTACGTACGGTGGACCCCCTAAGATATAGCATGTGCACATGTCAAGCATTTGTGTGAGTTTATATATGAGTTAAGCAATAAAGACTTTGTTACATTAAGAAGCATAATTATTCAAATTTTTACTCAAGGTGATGCTGTCAATATTTTTTTATTGAGATATAGTAATGGAATTGTATACGAGCAATGATATTTACGGAGAAGAGGGTCCCATGCACCAACAGTAGGACTCGGTCCAGCCTTGGTTAAAACTTCATTGCAGGTGATAAAGGACATGACACACAGATTTATATAAAACTTTATTTATTTTATTTATTACATGAGATTAAAAAATAGCACATTTCAAGCATCACAAAAAAAGAAATATATTCTTTTATACTTGTCATGCTTAGCAAAAAGCATATCTAGCCAAAACATTGTTGTGATTTTTTTTTTATTCAGTCTAAATCAATAAAAGTGAAGTCTGAAATCTCAGGTGCCTTGGATTTTACATGCAATGAAAGGTGGCACAGGGTTAAATTAATATTTTGGTGAAATATTTAAAAAAAACAAAAAACATTTGATATATAGTCAAAGATGAGTAGTTTAAACCTGAGCAAGCACTTGTACAATAAAGCAGGTGATTCTCAGAGTGCCAAAAGAGGGTATATGGACCTAATGAAAAGTCTATGGGTCCATACCCTGGCCTTAGGATTAGTTGAGCTGTTCCTTCATTTAAGTGATCTGTGAGTCTCAAAACCTGTGTAGTATCGGCGTCTCTGCCCCCTGACAGGCAGAGACGCCGTCCCTCTTACCGCCGCGCTCCCCACCCGGCGTCCTCCGGCGCTCCTGCTTCTGCTGCTGCCGGCGCGCGCAGCTTCCCAGGCACTCTGCTTAGGGCGCTCCCTCCCTCTTAAATGGGCCGTGCGCGCCATCCTAAGGAGTCCCCGGCAAATGGCCGGAGGACCTCTCATATAAAAGGCACCTCCTCCAAAATGGAGGTGCCCGTGCAAGGTTGTAGCTTTGTGTGTTAAACTCTGCTTCAGCCCTCAGGTCTCGCTGCTAGCCTGACTACCAGTCCAGTCCGCCAGCCTGACTACCAGTCCTGTCCGCCAGCCTGACTACCAGTCCTGTCCGCCAGCTTGTCTACTCTCCAGCCCGACAGTCTGTCTACAATCCAGTCCGCCAGTCTGTCTATGGGCCTTGCCCGCCCGCTTACCTGGAAGCACCAGCCTGTTACCTGCTGTGCCTACCAGCCAGCCTACCTGGAGGCTCCTGCTTGTTACCTGCCGTGCCTACCAGCCAGCCTACCTGGAGGCTCCTGCTTGTTACCTGCCGTGTCTGCCAGTCGGTCTACCCAGATCTCCCGTCAGCCTGCCTGCCGTGCTCATCTGCTGTACTGGTCAGTCCCTGCCTTCTGACCCGTGGGAGTCACCTGCTCTCATACAAGGTCTGGCCCAGAGTAGCACCTGGTCCCTCTGCTTGGTCCTTCCGTGGTCACGGAGTCGATTGAGCCGCCGTACGACCTTGGTCAGTCTGAGTTGATACCTAGTTACGCCCCTCTGGTCCCTCCTTGCACCGCAGCACAGAGGTTCCACCACCCGGATCCGTAACAACCTGCACCCCTAGCAATTAAAATAACTGAATGATGACTATACCATTTTTTTTTTCAAAGTTTAGTTACCCTTACAGGATATTGTGTAAAGTAGCATTACCCATAAATAAAAGGCTTCATCTTTCTTAGGCAGTAACTTGTTGATTAAAGCAGCACTTCAGGTTTTTTTTTTCTATTTCATTCTATAACTAGTCCCCTGATATATATGTGCGTATATGTATTACATCTACTGGGTTCGAACACTTGAGTCTGTCTTTTGTGGTCGGCTTCTCTGTCTGCTTAGCCACAGCTGACACACCTTTACTTTGGGCGTTTAGGTTCTGTTATTCTGGCTGCAGTCTGTTTAGCATAACACGTGTGTTTTCATTTGTCTGCCCTATCACCTTTCGGGTTTGGCTTATATTTTATCCCCTTACTGGCACCTCTTGCAGGTGATAGTTTCTTGTGGATCTTCAGCCATTCTGCTGTAGTGTAAAGTCAGTCAGTGAAATTCCAGCTAGGGTTTATCTCCTTGTTGTTTCTGCTCTTTATTCGGCACCTACCTTGCTTCTTTTTAGGAAGTAAGCGACATATTTTCTAACAGTACACACTTTATACTTTATTTTGCATTTCGTGGTTTATTTTACTCACTCTGGGATCGCTTCCCTTTTTCAGCACACTTTCTATTTTGTAGGTAATTCACACCGTTCTGCCCTCCAATTCTTTAGGAGGAATGTGATGAGCTCAACGGTCTTTTAGACAGCATAGGTCCGAGTTGCCATCTTCTAGTCTGTGGTGAGGGTGATCTCTGCTCAAGCAGGAACCACTAGGGACTGCGGAGTCGGGATTTCTAGTCTGTACAGGAATCGGCAGGGTCAGTTGCAGTATTTAGATTTACCTATTATCCCGAGTGAGTAGCTACTCTAGCATAACAACATAGATAGTATTACCTTATCTTAGAAAACAGAGGACAGAGAAAATGCTTTCTTGATTCTCATTAAAAATAATATTGCATGTTAAATTGTATATAACAAACTGGTAATTAAAGTGGAACAGTGCACAGAACCCAGTGGAAGGAGAACGAGAGACAACCTCAAAGCAGCTGATCAGGGAATAACATGTATTTATGTGGAAATACATGATACAACACCATCTGGTTTATACCATTAGATATGTGTGCACAACGGTATAAAGGAACGATTTGAGTAAGACCAAGGACCTGGTCAGGAACAAAACCCCGTAAGTATCCTAGTTTATCCTATACCCCTATCACCAATCAGGTGCACATATGGAGTAATACAGGGAAGGGGATCAGAGTTCCAAGTGAACATATACAGTCCCATAGAGTACACACCAGCAACCAGATTCAATTTAGACCAGTGTCAAAAAGGTTAAAGAAGATTACCCATGATAAGTTGCGAGGGTGGGTCTCCTGCGTGTTGCCGCCGTCCACTCCCGACTGCGCATGCGCCGGACACACTGATATGATTGGACCTTACCGACCATGTGTTCAGTGTTATGATCTGCAACATAAACTAAGGAAAGATAGGGGAAAGCTGTCCCTACAGTAAGACTAAGCTGAATCCCTACGATGTAGCGGGCTGCCTGTTCCTTGTGAACAGACCCGCCTTAGTCCTCGGCTAGTCTGCACGAAGACCTATAGAATTAAGGGAGGGGTCCCTAAATGAACTAAGGACTGGGAAAAAAAATGGGACACCTCCTAAACAGAAAGTAGTTGCAGAGCACAAAAGACAAACTGACAAAAAGTACTAGAGGTCCCAGAGGACCAAGAGAACTAGACAGAGATAGGCACAGAAGCACCTGGCTAGAGAGACAGTCAAACAACACTGAAGTACAGCAAAGCCAGAAGGGCGGAGCTGGAATATATAGGCAGATGGTCACGTGACTGCAAAACACAAGATAGAAAAAACTAACAGGAGTAATCTAACATTCAGAGGGTCCTTGTACATACAGGTGCATCTCACAAAATTAGAATATCATCAAAAAGTTAATTTATTTCAGTTCTTCAATACAAAAAGTAAAACTTATATATTATATAGAGTCATTACAAACAGAGTGATCTATTTCAAGTGTTTATTTCTGTTAATGTTGATGATTATGGCTTACAGCCAATGAAAACACAAAAGTTATTATCTCAGTAAATTAGAATACTTTATAACAACAGCTTGAAAATGTATTTTAAAATCCGAAATGTTGGCCTACTGAAATGTATGTTCAGTAAATGCGCTCAATACTTGATCGGGGCTGCTTTTGCATCAATTACTGCATCAATGTGGCGTGGCATGGAGGCAATCAGCCTGTGGCGCTGCTGAGGTGTTATGGAAGCCCAGGTTGCTTTGATAGCAGTCTTCAGCTCGTCTGTATTGTTGGGTCTGGTGTCTCTCATCTTCCTCTTGACAATACCCCATAGATTCTCTATGGGGTTAAGGTCGGGCGAGTTTGCTGGCCAATCAAGCACAGTGATACTGCTGTTTTTAAACCAGGTATTGGTACTTTTGGCAGTGTGGACAGGTGCCAAGTCCTGCTGGAGAATGACATTTCCATCTCCTAAAAGCTTGTCGGCAGAGGGAAGCATGAAGTGCTCTAAAATTTCCTGGTAGATGGCTGCGCTGACTTTGGTCCTGATAAAACACAGTGGACCTAAACCAGCAGATGACATGGCTCCCCAAACCATCACTGATTGTGGAAACTTCACACTAGACCTCAAGCAGCTTGGATTGTGTGCCTCTCCACTCTTCCTCCAGACACTGGGACCTTGTGGAGTGTGTCAGTGACTGCCTTCTGGACATCTGACAAGTCAGCAGCCTACTGAAACAGACTAAGGGACCTTTTTAAATGCTTAGGAAGCCTTTGCAGGTGTTTTCTATTAATTATTCTAATTTACGGAGATAATGACTTTTGTGTTTTCATTGGCTGTAAGCCATAATCATCAACATTAACAGAAATAACCACTTGAAATAGATCACGCTGTTTGTAATGACTCTATATAATATATGAGTTTCACGTTTTGCACTGAAGAACTGAAAGAAATTAACTTTTTGATGATATTCTAATTTTGTGAAGTGCACCTGTATAATGGGACCCATGATGTTTTCAGGCAACGCCCCCTGAGGAAGCATAACGGCAAAAGCGCACATTTGGGGTCCGGGAAGGAGCACCCCCCCCTTGCAAATTATCATGGGTAATCTTCTTTAACCTTTTTGACACTGGTCTAAATTGAATGCGGTTACCGTTGTGTACTCTATGGGACTGTATATGATCACTTGGAACTGTGATCACCATCCCTGTATAACTCCATATGTGCCCCTGATTGGTGATAGGGGTGTACTCTGAGGATAAACTAGGATACTTACGGGGTTTTGTTCCTGACCAGGTCTTTGGTCTTACTCAGATCGCTCCTGTATACCGTTGCGCACACATATCTAATGGTATTAACCAGACTGTGTTGTATCATGTGTTTCCACATAAGTACATGTTATTCCCTGATCAGCTGCTTTGAGGTTGTCTCTCGTTGCCCTTCCACTGGGTTCTGTGCACTGTTCCACTTTAAGTAACTGTTTGTTATATACAATTTATCATGCAATATAAGTTTTAATGAGAATCAATAAAGCATTATTTTTTATAAATAGCTCTAACTCTATGTCCTCTGTTTTCTAATGTTTAAGAGAGTTGCTATATTATAGGGCACTGGTCCTTAAATGTTAAACTTATGATGAATTTCTGGAACTTCTTGTGTACACAGTATTATCTTATCTTGTTGTTCCTTTATATGTGAAAATGAACAGCTTATTCTCTTTAGTTAGATCATGTAACATCTTGGTAAGCCCCTGGAATTTGCTTGACTTTAAATTTTCTGTAGGTGGTCACCATCTCAGTCACCAGAGCTTCTTGTATGATTAAATTGCATGGAATATAACACAGATGTCCTCCATTGGGAGTGAAGCGGGGATAGAAACTGTTTCCACAGTTACTGATGATGATTAGTCAGCTCCTTGAATATTTCAAAGAGGAACAGAACTCAACTTGGCACCAAATAGGTTTATTTGGTGATACTTCAATTTCAAGATTACTTAGAGATGGTACAAAATACAATAACCTTTTAGGTATTATATCCTTCACTTAGTATATGAAGTATGAAACAAAGCATAGATGAGCTGGTAAAAGTTAAGAATCTTTTGTTCGGGGTGTTGTTTCCCTGGGAAAGACAAATCAGCAGTCTGTCATAGTAGCAGAAGGTGGCCATGTTGTTTTATTACTTGAATCTGGAAATTTAAGTATCACAAAAAGTGTTTCAATACTTATTCGGTGCCAAGTGGAGTGCTGTTCCTCTGTGAAGTATTGTCGGGGGATTAGCCAAGGACCTACACCATAAACATTTATTTTTTGAGATGTTTTTAAATGATTACTCAGCGACTGTCACACACTTGTAATGTAGTGGATAACAGTTCAGCCTTCCTGATTGTATTAGATTATTTATGGTAATATGTAGGGAAGGATAATCACACTGTTACCGGGACAGGGATGGTACTGACTTTAGGTGCCAATGTGATACATGTTCTATTAATCCCATAATGCAAGAGAATAAAACAGAGTGAAATCTGAAATTCAAGATGTTGTCTAATAGGAAGAAAATATGCCTAAACTGCTAGAGGAGTACAATATACACACGCGGTCAAAATTGTTGGTACCCCTTGTTTAATGAAAGAAAAACTCACGATTCACAGAAATAACTTGAATCTGACAAAAGTAATAATAAATTAAAAATCTATGAAAATGAAAGTCGGTCATTGCTTTTCAACCCTGCTTCCACAGAATTAAAAAAAAAATTAAACTCATGAAATAGGCCTGGACAGAAATGATGGTACCTCTGAAAATAATGTGACAAAAGGGACATGTTAAATCAAGTTGTGTCCACTAATTAGCATCACAGGTGTCTACAATCTTAGAATCAGTCAGTGGGCCTGTATATAGGGCTACAGATACTCACTGTGCTGTTTTGTGACATGGTGTGTACCACACTCAACATGAACCATAGGAAGCAAAGGAAAGAGTTGTCTCAGGAGATTAGAAAGAAAATGATAGACAAGCATGTTAAAGATAAAGGTTATAAGACCATCTCCAAGCAGCTTGATCTTCCTGTGACTACAGTTGCACATATCATTCAGAAATTTAAGATCCATGGGACTGTAGCCAAACCTCCCTGGATGTGGCCGCAGGAGGAAAATTGATGACAAATCAAAGAGACGGATAATACGAATGGTAACAAAAGAGCCCAGGATAACTTCTAAATAGATTAAAGGTGAACTTCAAGCTCAAGGAACATCAGTGTCAGATCACGCCATCCGTCGTTGTTTGATCCAAAGTGGACTTCATGGGAGTCGCAGGTCATGGGTCTTGCAACAGGATAATGACCTAAAACAAACAGCTAAAAACACCCAATAATGGCTAAGAGGAAAACATTGGACTATTCTGAAATGGCCTTCTATGAGCCCTGACCTAAATCCTATTGAGCATCTTTGGAAAGAGCTGAAACATGCCGTCTGGAAAAGGCAACCTTCAAACACGAGACAACTGGAGCAGTTTGCTCATGAGGAGTGGGCCAAAATACCTGTCGAGAGGTGCATATCTTTATTAACGACATGGTCAACGGGATAAATAGTAAAATATCAATATTTGCAGATGACACAAAGTTATGTAAAACAATTAATACAAAAGAGGACAGTGCAGACCTACAGAGGGATTTGGATAAGCTGGGTAGGTGGAGCATTAAATGGCAAATGAGGTTTAACGAGGAGAAATGTAAGGTCATACATATGGGAAGGAAAAATGGAAGTCACCAGTACTCACTGAATGGGAAATCATTGGGGAATTCAGAGATGGAGAAGGACTTGGGCATCTTGATTGATAGCAAACTAAATTGGAGTGCCCAAAGTCAGGCCGCTGCTGTAAGGGCAAACAGGGTAATGGGATGTATCAGAAGAGGTATAGCTGAAAAGGATGAGAACATTGTTCTTCCACTGTACAAAGCACTGGTCAGACCACACTTGGAATACTGTGCTCAGTTATGGGCCCCAATATATAGAAAGGATATAAATGAGCTTGAAAAGGTACAAAGGAGGGCAACAAAATTAATAAAGGGAATGGAGGGACTGCAATACCCAGAGAGGTTGGCAAAACTAGGACTATTCAGCCTGGAAAAGAGAAGGTTGAGGGGGGACATAATAAATGTGTACAAATATGTTAGGGGACAGTATAGAGACCTTGCCCGGGATTTGTTCAAAAGGAGGGATATTACGGTAACAAGAGGGCATTCACTAAGACTGGAAGAGAAAAGGTTTCAGCACCAGCATAGGAAGGGGTTCTTTACGGTAAGAGCAGTGAGAATATGGAATTCACTGAGTGAGGAGACGGTAATGTCGGATTCACTAAACCAGTTCAAGCGGGGACTGGATGCATTTCTAGATACCAGGCAGATTTCTGCATATACTTAAAAATAAAATAAAATAGTAGGTTGATACAGGGATTTATTCTGACTGCTGGTTTCAGAGTCAGGAGGGAATTTTTCCTCAGGTGAAGATTGGCTAAATCATTTGGGGTTTTTGCCCTCCTCTGGATCAACTTTAGCAATCACAGAACTAACAGGTCGAACTTGATGGACGCAAGTCTTTATTCGGCTTTACTAACTATGTAACTATGCAAAAGTCTCATTGACAGTTACAGGAATTGTTTGATTGCAGTGATTGCCTCAAAAGGTTGTTCAACAAAATATTAAGATAAGAAGAACCATCATTTCTGTCCAGGCCTATTTCATGGGTTTATTTTTTTTAAAAATTCTGTGGAAGCAGGGTTGAAAAGCAATATCTGACTTTCATTTGTTCATTTTCATAAATTTTTAATTTATTATTACTTTTGTCAGATTCAAGTTATTTCTGTGACCATTGTGGGTTTTTCTTTCATTAAACGAGGGGTACCAACAATTTTGACCACGTGTCTATATGAAGTGCTGTGTGACAATGAAAAAGGACTTCTTCAACCTCTTCCTGACATCTTCTGTACAAGTACGGCACAAGTCAGGAGCAGTTGTATGGAGCAGACTCAGAGGCTGAGCCCATCCTATACCCAGCAGAGGATGACTGTGTTATTCAGCCATCATCTGCCCTTAACAGCAGCGAGTGGAGCTGAGCTCTGCCTGCTTCCGTCAACCTGATAAATGTGTGGTATCAATATTTTAAAGGTGTGAACTGGGGGAAACACATGCCCATAGGTTCCTCCACAACACGATCATGGGTGGTTAATGAGTTGCAATGGCAGCTGGAGGTCTGCTGAAGAAAAATGTGTAGCAGACTGTCATTACAAGGATATGATTGTTCATAATATATTCTGCAATACAGACGTATTGAAATATATAGTATAAGCGATCAGTCGTAGGTTGATATCCCCTAAGGGGATCTCAACATCTCATCATATAATTACACTTCATCCAGCCCTCAGAGACGGAACAGCTGTAGTCCAGTCTGTGTGTCCTCACTCTGTATTCCCATATCACCTTGGAATAAAAAAATCACAAAGTAATGCGCCAGTGCTGAGTGCCACTTATTTTTCTTCTACTCTCGTCATTTTTGAAGATTGTAATGCTGCACAGTTGAGCACCAACACATCTGGTGTTGTCTTTTAACCAGCATTGTACACTTCAGTAGTATATACTTTCAACAGTGCCGCTCTGCTGATCTTTTTAAATGGATGTCTATGGCAAATGTGTCGCTTGTGACTAATGACAGAAAATAAAACACATTTGGAACCATTGGTGATTCTATCCGTAGTATGTCGCAGGTCACAACGCAACCCCATAGGAAATCATTATATCCAAATTTGAAATGTGCAGCTGCGATTCAGTGTCGCACCACACATCGCCAAGTGGGCCTAGCCTAATGTAGAGGAAGAGTTTTTCCTTGCAGGTGGCAAACACGTTTGCGTTTCATACAGCTTTATGCTATTAACCCCTTTACGACCTTGGAAATATAGGTACGTCCAAGATCATCTTCCTCCCTTTCATGCGGGCTGTGGCGCTGAGCTTGAATCTTTCCCGGCACATGACAGCTGATCTGATCAGCTATAATGTGCCCCTAACAGCCGCAGGTGGAATCGCGATCCACCCGTGGCTGTTAGCATGTTAAGTGACACTGTTAAACTCCGACAGCGGCATTTAACATGGCCGCGTCGGAAGCGCGTCATAAGACCCGTCCATTGGTGCGCCCGTCACATGATCACGGGTTGCTAGTGGGTTGGCATGACAACTTGGGGTCTGCAGGAGACCCTGTGGTTGTCATAGCCGATCAGCTACGAGTGCCGCCCAGCGGTCGGTGTTCATAGCAGATGAGCAATTTTGTTACACATAGCAGAGCTGAAGCCCTGCTATGTGTAACACAAGCGATCGTATGATCGCAGCAAGTAAAAAAAAACTGTTTTTCAAAATATTTAAAAAATGTAAAAAATATAAAAGTTCAAATCACCCCCCTTTTGCCCTATTCAAAATACAACAAAAAAAATCAAAAATACACATATTTGGTATTGCTGCGTTTAGAATCGCCCGATCTATCAATATATAAAAAGAATTAATCCGAACAGTAAACGGCGTAAGGAGAAAAATAATCAAAACGCCAGAATTTTATTTTTTTGGTCACCGCAACATTGCAATAAAATGCGGGTGATCAAAACATCATGTCTACCACACTTAAACAAAAAAGAACCTATTCATGTTTGGTATCTACAAATTCATAATGTCCTGGAGAATCATAATGGCAAGTCAGTTTTAGCATTTAGCAAACATGATAAAAAAACAAACCAAAAACAATAGTGGAATTACACTTTTTTTTGCAATTTCACCGCACTTGGAATTTTTTTTTTCCGTTTTCCAGTACACGATATGGTAATACCAATGGTGTCTCTCAAAAGTACAACTTGGTCTTGCAAAAAATAAGCCCCCACATGGCCATATTGACGGAAAAGTAAAAAAAAGTTATGGCTCTGGGAAAAAGGGGAGCAAAAAACGAAAATGCAAAAACAGAAAAACCCAAGGTGGTAAAGGAGTTAATAATGAAAAAAAAAACTTTTTTGTTGTACCATTTACCCCAATAATATATCAGGAATTTTTTTTGTCATTAACAGGGGAAATCACAATACTAATGTACTTAGATAACTACATTAATGATGCAATTGATTGCTCTACGGCATTGTTAGGCTTAGATGTATAGAGGAAGAAACTAAATTTATCGCAGCGCAGCGCCATCTTGAATAACATAACTCCAGCTCATTATGTGGTTGCAGGGAAATCGCTATTAAACAGTACAACTATTGTAATGATGCTCATGAAAATAACTGCAGCAGGAAAAACTATTGTAGTTTACAGGGATATCTTTGCCTAATGAAGCAAAGCTCTCTAATTGCAAATTGTCTTGATGCCGCAGTAAACATTGTTCATTTAGCCATGTTAACAGTACAATATCCCCGGAACTGATTATAAGTAGTGAATGGGAAATCCTGAAATATCACAAAGGTACTTCAGAAAACGCAAGCAGTGCACTTACTTTAGTGTTTAGAGGCTTGTAAAACCTAGGCAAAACATCTATGTTTAACAATTGCAATTTTATGGTAATTTCACACTTAACAATGGCTTGAGTTCAGGATGTAATTATTAAATCTGATTGGATATGATTAAACACAGACCATGATTTCTAAAATGAGCTGCTTGATCGCTTTAAATGAACTCATTAGAGGCTAATGCAGAAAGAGCTTTTTATAGATGTTAATGTTTGCTTGGTAATTAATTTAAAGATTGTATAATTATCAGACCTTCTTGATGCCATATGTCAGATTCTTTTTAGATCAGTCCTCTACGTATTTATACGTACAGGATAAACAGCAAATTAAATTAGAAGCCATTCTAGGAAAAAGATACATGGAGTGAGCTATAAAAATTGTGCATCTGTGAAATTTAAAGTCAGGGACCATTCACACCATTTGTATTGTGTTGCCATATTCAAAATTAAAGCATTCCCATCAAAATTTTATATAGCACTGTGTACTTACAATTGCTCATTTTGCCTTTCTACCTAGCCAATTCTTCTGTTTTTCATTAGGTCTATGGCATCATGTGATTAAAAACGGACTAGCTGAATACTTCTAAGCTCTATGCAGAAACAGAAAGTCTCTTTTCCTTGCACAAGTCATCACTAGAGATGAGCGAACCCGAACGGCAAAGTTTGGGGTTCGTACCTGCTGAAGTCCGTTTTTCAATTCAGCGTTCCGGGAAGAGAGAGAGAAAGAGAAAAAGAGAGAGTGGGAGTTCGAGTACCTATTCATCCCTATGGGATTCAGGTTCTGGCTAAAGTTCGGGTACAGTTCAGGCACCAGAACCAAATTTTGGACTAAAGTTCAGTCGAACCCAAACTTCCACGGGTCCGCTTATGCCTAGTCATCACTGCAAAGTCCCTGGCAAGAGGGAGGAGCCGACCAGCCGGGTCAGGAGTTGAAGAGGGGGGTCTGACTTATGCAGGGAAAAATAGACTTCATCTTTCTACATAGAGCTTATATCTAGGGGTAATAATTCTCCTTGCGGAGAGTGACGTGTTAAGCACGTCAGGTGATACTTTTAAAGCTGCAATGCTCCTCTGGGAAATATGAAAACTGTCACTTCAGAGAGGAAGAGGACTAGAACTCTAGTGCCACCTACAGGAAGTAGCAATCCTAAAAGTCAATAGTGACCCTTTAATGAGCCTTATCATATGACTTAGGATAAAAGCCAATACCAGAAACTCAATTGAGTTTGGAAAAGAGATGATTAAACTGGCTAGAAGGGCAAAATGAGTAATTGTAAGTACATAATGCCATATAATATGACTGCAATATATTAAGAGGATAAAAACTTTGATGGGAGTGCTTCTTTAAGAATGGGAATAATCCAAGGGGCAGACTTTCTATTGAGTCCGTACACCGCACTACACACGCTCATACCCAAGCTGAACTCTTCTGCACCTTGTTTTGTGCAATCTCAGGACCCATAAGCCAATAATACCCAAGAAGGGCTACAACAAATCAAAAAATAATCAAGAGTGCACACTTTAAAGTTGTAAAATCTGCACCTTTGTAATTGAAAACATTATTTTGAAACATCTATGTCCCTAAAAATTGACTTGCTCTACGCTTCTAACCTATATCTGTATTGCTTCTTTTATTTCCAATACTTCCTGCACGTAAAGGAACTGTTCAGAGCTTAAAGGGAATATATCACCAGGTTTTTGGTACCCCATCTGTGAGCAGCATGATGTAATTCTCATTCCAGTGATGTATCACATACTGGGCTGCTTGCTGCAGTTTTCCTTAAAAAACAACAGTATTATCTACTGCAGATCTGCCAGTTCTCTGAATGCGGACCTCTGAGTAACCCCACCCACACCACTGATTGGCAGCTTTCTTTGTACACTGTGCATAGACAGAAAGCTGCCAATCAGTCTTAGGGGCGTGGTTGTACTACCTGGCAGCAGGGTTACTAGTCCTCTAGTGGCAATCTGCGGCTGAAAAAACAGTGATTTTATTAAAAAAAAAAACTTTACCTTTTGGAAAATGAGACAAGGCGCTCCAAGTGTGTTATTCTCAATATAAGACAAGTGAGCAAAGGATTGTATTTGCTCACCTGTCTGGGTTGCGAACTGGCACAACTCCGTACTTGTAAGAATGAAGGGTTGCTGCTCTGACCGCTGCCCCACACACTGCTGGGAAGGAACCAATTCAAACCAAACAGGAAAAGAGCAGATATTCCCGGATGCTGCTACAGAGTGAAGACAAGGGTGAATAGTTTCTGCATCTTTATTCATTAACACAACACGTTTCAGTTGTCCGGTTAACACCTTCATCAAGTATATGTTATACAGAGCCACCTGCCTTATATAAACTTCTACACAGCTTAAAACAATAATTAAGACCATCAATTTCTACAAGTCACATATTTAAAATTTGCTGCAGAGAATCATATTTTGTATATAAATGTGAATTATGTTGAGTATATGTGTGAGGTCTTAAAGTTGTATAAAAAAAAAATCTTTTAAAGAAAAAATATTTTTCCTTTTTTATAATTAGGGACTACTTCTGACTGTGGATCTGATGGAACGTAAGACCCTAGCTTGGGTTTTCAATGGTTTCGCTTAACCTTTCAGGTGCTAGTGTGGATAACTTGAAAATCCAGGTCTCTCGATTTCTTCGTTTCCGACATCTATTTGTAATATGATCAGGTATGTGTTCTAATATAGCGTTAGACTTGTGCTGTCTTTGTGTTCTAATAAAGAATGTCGAGATAAACTATGGTTCAAAACCATATTTTTTATATTATATCTATGTATTTATACTACAACCCCTGGCAAAAATTATGGAATCACCGGGCTCGGAAGATGTTCATTCAGTTGTTTAATGTTGTTGAAAAAAAGCAGATCACAGACATGGCACAAAACTAAAGTCATTTCAAATGGCAACTTTAGGGCTTTAAGAAACACTAAAAGAAATCAAGATTAAAAATGTGGTACTCAGTAAAGGTAATTTTTTTCAGACCAAACAGAGGGAAAAAATTATGGAATCACTAAATTCTGAGGAAAAAATTATGGAATCACCCTTTAAATTTTCAGTTCCAAAACTAACACCTGCATCAAATTAGATTTGCTCATTAGTCTGCATCTAAAAAGGAGTGATCACACCTTGGAGAGCTGTTGCACCAAGTGGACTGAAATGAATCATGGCTCCAACACGTGAGATGTCAATTGAAACAAAGGAGAGGATTATCAAACTCTTAAAAGAAGGTAAATCATCACGCAATGTTGCAAAAGATATTGGTTTTTCACAGTCAGCTGTGTCTAAAATCTGGACAAAATACAAACAACATGGGAAGGTTGTTAAAGGTAAACATACTGGTAGACCAACGAAGACATCAAAGCGTCAAGACCGGAAACTTAAAGCAATATGTCTCCAAAACAGGAAATGCACAACAAAACAAATGAGGAACGAATGGGAGGAGACTGGAGTCAATGTCTGTGACCGAACTGTAAGAAATCGCCTAAAGGAAATGGGATTTACATACAGAAAAGCTAAACATAAGCCATCATTAACACCTAAACAGAAAAAAACAAGGTTACAATGGGCTAAGGAAAAGCAATCGTTGACTGTGGATGACTGGAGGAAAGTCATATTCAGTGATGAATCGTGAATCTGCATTGGGCAAGGTGATGATGCTGGAACTTTTGTTTGGTGCCGTTCCAATGAAATTTATAAAGATGACTACATGAAGAGAACAGGCAAATTTCCACAGTCATTGATGATATGGGGCTGCATGTCAGGTAAAGGCACTGGGGAGATGGCTGTCATTACATTTTCAATAAATGCCCACGTTTACATTGATATTTTGGACAGTTTTCTTATCCCATCAATTGAAAGGATGTTTGGGGAAGATGACATCATTTTTCAAGATGATAATGCATCCTGCCATAGAGCAAAAACTGTGAAAACATTCCTTGAAAGAAGACACATAAGGTCAATGTCATGGCCTGCAAATAGTCCGGATCTCAATCCAATTGAAAATCTTTGGTGGAAGTTGAAGAAAATGGTCCATGACAAGGCTCCAACCTGCAAAGCAGATCTGGCAACAGCAATCAGAGAAAGTTGGAGCCAGATTGATGAAGAGTACTGTTTGTCACTCATTAAGTCCATGCTTCAGAGACTGCAAGCTGTTATTAAAGTTAGAGGTGGTGCAACAAAATACTAGTGATGTATTGGAGTGTTCTTTTGTGTGTTTGTTTTTCATGATTCCATAATTTTTTCCTGAGACTTGAGTGATTCCATAATTTTTTCCCTCTGTTTGGTCTGAAAAAAGTTACCCTTACTGAGTACCACATATTTTATCTTGATTTCTTTTAGTGTTTCTTAAAGCCATAAAGTTGCCATTTGAAATGACTTTAGTTTTGTGCCATGTCTGTGATCTGCTTTTTTTCAACAACATTAAACAACTGAATGAACATCCTCCGAGCCCGGTGATTCCATAATTTTTGACAGGGGTTGTACAATGAAGAGGTTGTGTAGTCCTTCCCACATACTGTAGATTACAATCACATTCAAGCAGATAAATCACAAAGGATGTTACACAATTAAAAAACTGATTAATATTAAATGTCTCTCTGGTTGTCATTGATGTAAATGTTGTGCAGCCTTATAATCAAGCAGCATTTACATTTAGAATTGCTGCACCAAAACCATCTTTAATTCTGGAAAAAAAGGATAATGCCCCTGGGCTGATTTTAGTTGCATTTTGCATTCTTTTCATAGAACTGATTGATTTTGTTGTCAGCACATTCAACTTTGTACAGAACAAAGTATTTAATGAGAATATTTCATTCATTCAGATCTAGGATGTGTTATTTGAGTGTTCCTTTATTTTTTTGAGCAGTGTATATCTCACTCCTCTGCTACGTGTTATCCCTTCTGAAATCTGCATTGTACCTCCATATTATTTGCAATCCTCTGCACCTAATCACTGGTATATATACTGCTCAAAAAAATTAAGGGAACACTCAAATAACACATCCAAATCTGAATGAATGAAATATTCTCATTGAATACTTTGTTCTGTACAAAGTTGAATGTGCGGACAACAAAATCACACAAAAATCATCAATGGAAATCAAATTTATTAACCAATGGAGGCCTGGATTTTGAGTCACCCCCAAAATTAAAGTGGAAAAACACACTACAGGCTGATCCAACTTTGATGTAATGTCCTTAAAACAAGTCAAAAAGAGGCTCAGTATTGTGTGTGGCCTCCACGTGCCTGTATGACCTCCCTACAACACCTGGGCATGCTCCTGATGAGGTTGCGGATGGTCTCTTGTGGTATCTCCTCCCAGACCAGGACTAAAGCATCCGCCAACTCCTGGACAGTCTGTGGTGCAATGGAGACATGATGGATGGTGGATGGAGCGAGACATGATGTCCCAGATGTGCTCAATCGGATTCACGTCTGGGAAACGGGCAGGTCAGTCCATAGCTTCAATGCCTTCATCTTGCAGGAACTGCTGACACACTCCAGCCACGTGAGGTCTGGCATTGTCCTGCATTAGAAGGAACCCAGGGCCAACCGCATCAGCATATGGTCTTACAAGGGGTCTGAGGATCTCATCTCGGTACCTAATGGCAGTCAGGCTACCTCTGGCGAGCACATGGAGGGCTGTGCGGCCCTCCAAAGAAATGCCACCCCACAGCATTACTGACCAACTGCCAAACCGGTCATGCTAAAGGATGTTGCAGGCAGCAGATCGCTCTCCATGGTGTCTCCAGACTCTGTCACATGTGCTCAGTGTGAACCTGCTTTCATTTGTGAAGAGCACAGGGTGCCAGTGGCGACTTTGCCAATCCTGATGTTCTCTGGCAAATGCAAAGCATCCTGCACGGTGTTGGGCTGTGAGCACAACCCCCATCTGTGGACGTCGGGCCCTCATACCACCCTCTTGGAGTCTGTTTCTGTGTGTGCAGACATATGCACATTTGTGGCCTGCTGGAGGTCATTTTGCAGGGCTCTGAAAGTGCTCCTCCTGTTCCTCTTTGCACAAAGGCGGAGGTAGCGGTCCTGCTGCTGGGTTGTTGTCCTCCTACAGCCCCCTCCATGTCTCCTGGTGTACTGGCCTGTCTCTTGGTAGCGCCTCCAGCCTCTGGACACTACGCTGACAGACACAGCAAACCTTCTTGTCACAGCTCGCATTGATGTGCCATCCTGGATGAGCAGCACTACCTGAGCAACTTCTGTGGGTTGTAGAGTTCGTCTCATGCTACCACGAGTGTGAAAGCACAACCAACATTCAATAGTGACCAAAACATCAGCCAGAAAGCATTGGTACTGAGATGTGGTCTGTGGTCCCCACCTGCAGAACCACTCCTTTATTGAGTGTGTTGATAATTGCCAATAATTTCCATCTATTGTCTATTCCATTTGCACAACAGCATGTGAAATTGATTGTCAATCAGTGTTGCTTCCTAAGAGGACAGTTTGATTTTGCAGAAGTTTGATTTACTTGGAGTTATATTCTGTTAAGTGTTCCCTTTATTTTTTTGAGCAGTGTATATATCACTCCTCTGCTATGTGTTATCCCTTCTGAAATCAGCATTGCACCTCCATGTTATTTGCAATGCTCTGCAGCTAATCACTGGTATATATATCTCACTCTGCTGCTACGTGTTATCCCTTCTGAAATCTGCATTGTACCTCCATGCTATTTGCAATGCTCTGCAGCTACTCACTGGTACATATATCTCATTCAGCTACATTGTTTAATCCATGATACTTTAAGGTCGTTACACTTACTTTAACAGTTTATGATCCATGTTGAGTTGCCACTCTGTTTTCTTTATGCTGTTTTATTGTCTCCTGTTGTCTTAAGCTAGTTGATTGATTGCTAATGAGTTAAATCTGCGTAGATCTAAGAAGATACGTCCTTATATTGAGACATAGTCAAGGGGCAGCATTTATGCATATAGCATTTATGCATACTTTATCGAAGTGCCATAGTTTATCAAAGTGCCACGGCAGTTAGATATGGCAGTTGGGCAGGAGACAGGTAAGACATGAAAGACAATTAAACAAACTTGCTTCCAGGTGATGTTTTGCAAACAGTATTCACCATTTGTATTTGTGCCATTTACGTTCTGGTGGCTACAATCGTCCACATTCACTGTTCTCCCACAAATTCAGCACACTTTATCCATATTAACCCCTCTCTCCACTCTTCTCCTATGTACAGCTGTCATGCTCTCTTCACAATGTTATACTACACAGATCCATTCATTCCCACCATACAACACAGGAAACGCTCTCACAAATCACTCAACCATCTGCTCACTCTCTGTATCTTCCTTCTCTTAGTCGCAGGTGATATTTCTCCTAATCCAGGACCCTCCAGTAATAATAACACTTACCCTTTCCCTGTTACATTCAGAAACCCTGCTAATCTCATTAATATTCCCTGCATATCTTCTGTCTCATTCAACTGTGCCCTTTGGAATGCGCGCTCAGCATGTAATAAACTCTCTTACATCCATGACTTTTTCCTCTCAAATTCCCTCAACCTGGCTCTCACCGAAACCTGAATCCAGCAGTCGGACACCACCGCCGCTGCAGCTCTCTCATATGGTGGCCTACACTTCTCTCTTTCCCTTTCCCCGAGACCTGACAACAGATCAGGTGGAGGTGTTGGTCTGATTCTTTCAACAAAATGTACTTTTCAGGTTATCCCCCCAGTACCCTCCCTTATCTTCCCTTCTTTTGAGGCCCACACAGTCAGACTCTACCGGCCCTTCACCCTGCGAGTGGCGGTTGTCTATCGCCCTCCAGGTCCCTCCCGTCAGTTCCTGGATCACTTTGCTGCCTGGCTTCCAAATTTTTTATCCTGCGACATCCCCACTCTAATCATGGGAGATTTTAATATCCCAAGTGGAGATTCTCTTTCCCCATCTGCAGCTCATCTTTTATCACGAACCTCCTCCTTTGTCCTTTCACAGCTTGCTAATTCTCCTACACATGAAGATGGGAACACATTGGACCTGATCTTCTCTCGGCTTTGCTCAGTACATCACTTTACTAACTCTCCCTTTCCACTCTCTGACCATAATCTTCTTTCATTCTCTGTCAAGAACTGTGACTCTACTCAAGAAACCCCCACTTTCCACACTTATAGAAATATACGCGCCATTAACACCTAGAAATGTATGAAAAAGTTGCATCATTGGCCCTAATCTCCTCCCTCTCATGTCCCGACTCTGCATTGAAGCATTAGAACAAAACACCAAGGTTACTTACCGGTAGCCGGTTTTTCCTGAGCCCATGACAGCACACCTTGAGAGAGAGGATCCGCCCCACCAAGGACAGGAAACCGTCTGAAATAAAAGGGCGGTACCTCTCCCTCGCTTCAGTTGTTTACAGAGCATTGAGAGGACCTCCCTAAACAGGTTAGGCACATAACCAACACCACAATATACAAATACACACCACCCCACACAGTGCACACCAGGGTGTGAGAAACATAGAAAAAATAAGGGGGGGAAACTACGGGTGCTGTCATGGGCTCAGGAAAAACCGGCTACCGGTAAGTAACCTTGGTGTTTTCCCCTCCCCCATGACAGCACACCTTGAGAGAATTTTGGAGAATTTATGAGCACCCTAGGGAGGGACCACCGCCTGAAGTACCCTTCTCCCAAAGGTGAGATCAGAAGAGGATAGATCCAACCGATAGTGCTTAAAGAAGGTGGATGGTGTAGACCAAGTAGCAGCCCTACATATCTGCTCGATCGAGACGTCTGCTCTCTCTGCCCAGGAGGTTGCAACGGCTCTGGTGGAATGAGCCCTCACATTGTCCGGGGCTGGAACCCCTGTGGACGTATAGGCTAAGCAAATGGCCTCCCTGAGCCACCTAGAGATGGTACCCTTGGACACCCCATGACCTTTCCTACACCCTTGAAAGGCCAGGAACAGAGAACAGTCTTTCCTCCACAGACTAGTCATGTGAATGTACTGTAGCAGGGACCTCCTAACATCTAGGCTATGGAACCTGACTTCCCCTGGGTTCTTGGGATTGCTGCAGAACGAGGGTAGCACAATCTCCTGACTACGGTGAAATCTAGATACCACCTTGGGAAGGTATGCTGGATCTGGCCGCAAGGTGACCCTATCCTCAAAGATTTGTGTGTAAGGAGGATTAACCGAGAGGGCCTGCAGATCCCCCACCCTACGGGCTGATGTTAAGGCCACTAGAAGGATGGTCTTAAGGGTGAGAATTTTTGGAGAAACCTTGTGTAGGGGTTCGAATGGTTCACTAGTAAGAGCGTTCAAGACTAAATTCAGGTCCCAAGGAGGAACACCCATGGACCTAACCGGTCCAGCTCTGGCACAGGACTTGATAAACCTCGAGATCCACCTATTCCCAGCCAGATTACAATTGTAGAGTGCTCCCAAAGCTGAAACTTGAACCTTAAGGGTCCCTGTAGCTAGACCCAGGTCCCGCCCCTTTTGCAGAAATTCCAGGATCCCTCTGATCGGAGGTTTGCTCGATAGCGGAATATCTATAACCTCTAGGAATTTACCCCAAACCCTGCTATAAATCTTAGTTGTAATCGGTTTTCTGCTCCCCAATAAAGTAGAAACTAAGCCTGGTGAAAACCCCTTGCTACTCAATAGCGACCTCTCAAATTCCATGCCGAAAGATGGAATCCCCTGGCCTGGGCATGGAATACTGGTCCCTGCATGAGAAGGTCCGGCCTCTCTGGTAGAATCCAGGGATCTGACACCGACATTAGCCGAAGCAGAGAGAACCAAGGCCTCTTGGGCCAAAAAGGGGCTATCAAAATCACCCTGGCGCCTTCCTCCCGGATCTTCCTCACCACTACTGGAATCATCACTAATGGCGGAAAGGCATAGGCCTTCCTGAACCCCCAAGGAATCTGGAGGGCATCTATGGCATGGGGATTTTCTGCCGGATTTAGGGAGCAAAATCTCTGCACCTTTCTGTTTGCCCTTGTGGCGAACAGGTCTATGTCTGGCTGCCCCCATAACTGGACAATCTGATGGAAGACCTCCGGGTTCAACCCCCACTCCCCCTGTCTTAGGGTATGGCGGCTTAGAAAAATCTGCCTTCACGTTTTCTATCCCCTTTATGTGAAGGGCGCTGAGGGATAGGAGGTTTCGCTCTGCTAGACCAAGGATCCTGTCTGCCACCACCATCAGAGGGCGTGACCTTGTCCCTCCTTGGTGATTCACATAGGCTACTGCGGTCCGGTTGTCGGACCTGACCTGGACATGGTGATTTTGGATGTGAGGGAGGAAGCCCCTGAGGGATCTTTCTACTGCCCAAAGCTCCTTTAAGTTTGAGGATGATCCCCTCTCGTGGTAAGCCCAGTGACCCTGTATTGAGAGTTCTGCCAGATGACCCCCCCATCCGGAACTGCTTGCGTCGGTCGTAACTACCCGATCTATCGATCTGGACCATTGAACGCCTGTGGTCAGATTTCCCCTGACTGTCCACCACGAAAGAGAATCTACTACTTCTGGGGAGAGAGAGAGCCTGCCTTCTAAACGCCCGTTGCAGGACCTCTGTGCTGACAGGACCTCCCACTGAAGCCGCCTCATATGCCCCTGGGCCCACATTACTGCTGGGAGACAGGCCGTCATAGAACCCAGGAGGGACATTGCCTCTCTCAGAGACATCTCTGGAGCTTGAATGGCCTTCGAGACTAATGCAATTAACCTGCAGATTTTGTCCTCTGGGAGGAAGCAGGTTTGACGACGAGAGTCTAGGATTAGACCCAGAAAGGTCTGAGTCCTGGAGGGGGTTAGTCTTGATTTTTATCATGAATAGTGGGGAATAGAACCCCCTCCCTCTCTGTGTTGCTGGTACTTCGAGAAGGACCTGCTTTCCTACTAACTCTAACACTTCTGTTTCCAGGGTTAATTGTTCTTCCTGGACCTTTCGTAGGGGGGTAACCACAAAGGTCCGCCAGGGGGTCTGGCTGAACTGGATCTTCAGGCCCCCACTGATAATTTTCAGAATCCATGGGTTTGTTGTTATTGCGTCCCAAGCTGGAAAAAAGTGGGAAAGCCTTCCACCCACTTCCAGCCTGGCGTCATTGGGAGGATCTCTTCGAACTCGAGGATGGTCCTCCAAACATGTAGCCCGATTCTTTTTTGGACTTGGCTTCCCATTTCTTTTTGTCTCCCGGAGGACGACCCCAGTTAAATTTTCTCCTCTGAAAACTAAATCTTCTTGGTTCCCCCGAAAATCCCGGGAACCCTTTGGTTTTATCGCCTGCTTTTTCTAACAGGTCCTCTAACTTTTGGCCAAACAGGAGTCTACCGTCACACGGGAGGGAGCACAGTTTCTGTTTCGAAGGTAGGTCGCCTGGGCAACCCTTGAGCCACAAGGCCCGCCTGGCTGCGTTGGATAGTCCCGCTGCCCTAGCTGACAGTCTGACCGAGTCAGCTGAAGAGTCGGCCAGGAAGGCCGATGCTGTTTGAATTAAAGGTAGCTCTGCAAGTATTGCCTGTCTGGAGACCTTTTTATCTTTAAGCTGGTCTTCCAGCTGTTGAAGCCACACCATCCTGATGATTCCATTCTGGATGGTCCCGAGGCGCTCGAAGCCTTACTCCTGCGGCTGCCACTACGATTACTCGAGCGGCTGTCTGTATACGATGCATCCCTCTGCTTCTGTTGCTGAGGTGGGGGGGTAAGCTGCTGCTCCTGGCTATCTGGATCAGCCATGTCTCAGAAGCGCACCACGCTTCCAGGAAAGCTCCCCCCCCTTAAATATAGGGCCATCCAGCCTCCTCCGGTCTGTGGGTCCTCCCCCTTCGCCAGGCCGGAGCTCCGTTGAAAAAAACCGGCCTGGGACGCTCCGATGGGCGCCGCCATCTTGGATCGGCGCCGCCTCCTGACGTCACCCAGCGCGCCGCTCCCAGCGTGCCCTGCGCCGTGACGTCAGGCGCGTCACACCCGGAAGCGTTCCACACTGCAGGGGGAGAACGGCGCCGCGGTCTCCGGGAAGACAGAGCCTGCCTCACCGCGTGCGCCCCGCTCGGCGCAGAGACCCCAGGGGAAGCTGCGGACGGCGCTTCTGGGATACTGAACCCGGTGCACAGGCCAGTGCCCGCTCTTCCACACCGGGACAGCCCCAGGTAAGTCTTCTTTCTTCCAGACAGGTTCCCCATCAAGGACAGGAAACCAACTGAAGCGAGGGAGAGGTACCGCCCTTTTATTTCAGACGGTTTCCTGTCCTTGGTGGGGCGGATCCTCTCTCTCAAGGTGTGCTGTCATGGGGGAGGGGAAAATATTGCTATGCTCCCTTGATGAAGCCACACCTCCTACACAAAGAACAATTCGGCATAGACGGGGACAACCCTGGCACACGCCTCAAACACGTCTTCTCCAGCGGTGCTCCAGGTGAGCAGAACGGCTGTGGAGAAAATCTAATCTGCCCGAAGATTTCCTCCATTATAAATTTATGCTGAAAACATATAACTCTGCCCTTCACCTCTCCAAACAAACCTACTTTACCAACCTCATCATCTCACTTTCCAATAATCCTAAACGCCTCTTTGATACATTTTACTCTCTGCTCAATCAAACAGCACATGCCCCGACCACCGACCTCAGCGCTGACGATCTGGCCAATTATTTCAAAGAAAAAATTTACCATATCCGACCGGAAATTTTCTCCCAATCCCAAATCGTTATGCATGCTCTCCCCCCTCCCGCCCCCACATTGTATCTTGCTCACTTTCTGACTTCGAACCAGTCACGGAAGATGAAGTGATCAGGCTCCTTGCATCTTCTTGCCCTACCACCTGCACCAGTGACCCTATTCCCTCACATCTCATTCAATCCCTTTCTCCAGCTGTTACCACTCACCTAAAATTTTCAACCTCTCCCTCTCATCTGGTACCTCTTTTTTTAAACACGCCAGAATACATCCATTACTTAAAAAAACATCCCTTGACCAGAACTGCATGGCCAACTACAGACCTGTTTCCAATCTTCCCTTTATCTCTAAACTCCTGGAATGCCTGGTCTATTCCCGTCTAATCCGCTATCTCTCAGACAATTCTCTTCTTGACCCTTTACAATCTCGTTTCCGCTCTTTACATTCTACTGAAACTGCCCTCACTAAAGTCTCTAATGATCTACTAACAGCTAAATCTAATGGTCACTACTCTCTGCTGATTCTCCTTGATCTCTCTGCATTTTACACTGTGGATCACCAGCTCCTCCTCACTATGCTCCGTACTATTGGCCTCAAGGACACTGTTCTCTCCTGGTTCTCCTCCTATCTCTCTGACTGCTCCTTCTGTCTTTTGCCGGCTCCTCCTCCTTCCCCTTACTGTCGGGGTTCCTCAAGGTTCAGTCCTAGGCCCCCTTCTTTTCTCCTTATACACCGCTCCTATTGGACAAACAATCAGCAGATTCGGATTTCAATACCATCTCTATGCTGATGACACCCAATTATACACCTCTGCTCCAGACATCACCCCTGCATTACTACAAAAGACCAGTGATTGTCTTTCTGCTGTGTCTAACATTATGTCCTCCCTCTGTCTAAAACTGAATCTGTCAAAAACTGAACTACTCTTGTTTCCTCCCTCCACTAACCTACCTGTGCCCGATATTGCCATTTCGATTTGTGGCTCAACCATTACTCCCCAGCAACAAGCCCGCTGTCTGGGGGTCATTTTTGATTCAGATCTTTCCTTCACTCCTCACATCAAATTACTCGCTCGTTCATGTCATCTACACCTCACTGTTGAGCCAGAATAGAAGCTCCAAGCTCTAGCAAAGACTAATGCACCCATACATATATTAGACTAAAGTTGGCCAATCCAGCCGATAGCGATGGCTTAAGCCAACGACCTAATGTGTATAGGGGTGTCGGCCGGCTGATGGTCAGGAGATGATTAACGCGCACACTAACACGCTTTCCCTGTATGGGTGGGAGGTCACATGATAAGTATGTAATTGCATATATGCGGTCATGTGCACACTTGAATCAACAATTCTCTTCTATGGAGAGAAGCCGGTTGAAACGAGTCGATATGTGACCGCAAGAATACAATTCACATACATATGGTCAAGTGACCACCAATCCGCACAGAAGTCAAGACATTGTGTACATTGCATAATGTCAGAAGAAAGTCTGCAGTCACTATAACTGCAGAATCGTGAGACTGGACAACCCCATTAGAGGAGTAATACAGGATTATAAAAATATGGCTGCTTTTTCCCCGAACACAGTGCCACCTGTCCACAGGTTATGTCAGTTATTGCAGATCATCACCATGCCCTCCAATACAGCCTAGTATTATTCCAAGACAGAACCCATTAACAGCGGTAGCTAAAAACAAAGTTTGTGTCATTAGCCTATTTAACCCTGCTGTTCTGTTCGGGTCTACTATACACTTATAATGCTCCGGTCATTTTTGACCGGACCTATTAAAGTCTTAATTTTTAGCTAATTTAAGTGTTTTATTTGAATACCTGTTGCATTATTATACTGTATGTGAACATGGTTGTTCATAAACAAATGAAAAACTAAATCAAAAACTTATTTTTTTTTTTGTATCAAAAAAAAGTTACATATTCATGCATATTGCACATAAAAAAATATTCTTTATATAACTAAACTAGAACATCAAACTATGTAAATAGATTAAAAAAAAAGTTATTTTTTCTATATAAAATGGTAAATAAGGTTCACGGTGCTAAATTTACTGTTTGCATTCGTCACAAGTATAATTTACATGTCTTTTGCATAAGGACTTTGCACAACTGCAACATATCACTTTGTTTTGTGATTACTTGATGTTGGACAGGCGCATCGTTTCAGTTTTAGGCTGGTTGCGTTGCTGGTGGAGGCCGTGGGTATCGTAGCAGTGCCGGTGGAAGCCATTGGTTCACTTTCTTTAGCATGCTGTTGGATCCTGTGGACAATGGCCACCACGCCTTCATCTCTGGGTGTTACTTTTCTTTCTTCGATATATGGGCTAACCAGTGATATTCCCAACTCCTCTATAACAATTATTCTTTTATATAGTTTATTTTTGTTCCAATTTGGGTCTATTTCCCCCCATAACACGAATGCATTGTATGCCGACACATCAAGAATGTTGAAAAAAAAAAAACCCATTGGCCAGCGATTTGCTTTGCGTTGACAGATGTAAGTGCCTATGAGTTGATCTAGAGTATCGACTGCCCCTTTTGTGGCATTGTAATGTAAAATCATGTCCGGCTTTCTGTCGTCTCGATTACTGATTGCACTATCATGGTGCTCATCAGAATGACCTGTTTGTTTTTTGGGAACGTAAGAAACTACTGTTGTATCATTAGTAAAAAATAAAATATAGAACGTCACTCTGAGGATACCTTGCGGCAGGATCTGGCTTATTTTTTTCTAACAGTACCCAGCACGGTTATTTTTCTTTTCAGCAACATCTGCCCCAGTTGGTATGATGTGAAAAAATTGCCGCATGTAACATTTTGTCCTTTGAGTCCGTGTGTCAAATCCAAAACTACTCGCATACCTTGATTTTTTTCAGCTCTTTCTCCAGTGTTTCTTCCTATGTATACCTGAGCGTTTACAGCGTATGAACTTTTGCTGTCGCTCAGAGTCCATATTTTGATGCCGTACTTTGCAGGCTTACTTGGAATATACAGAATTTTAGTGCTCTTTTCAGGTCAGAATTACACAGTAACAGAATCAGCTAACACAAAGAAAATAAGAAAATCTTTTCATTTACAATGTGAAATGTTGAACTGAATTGAACTATTTCTATATGAACAGGAGGGTAAATAAGATACAGCGAAAACATTTTGTACATAACGATACTGGAAGCGAACCCATCTGCTGTATCGCAATTTGAAAATGTATGTGTAAATCTGCACGGACCAAAATGACCTAGATAAAATAGTAGATGCAATATATAGTCCAAAATGAGATTATAACTCCTTTATTTTACTCAAAAAATGGCGGAAGATTAGTATAAAAGGCTATCGGTCATTTTTGACTGAACAGTACAAGTTTAAAAAAAATGGAGCAAAAGGTAAACAAAAAAATAAAAAACTACCCATAGTAAGAACCCCTCAAATGAGGAAAAGTCAATTAACCACAAGTTTCAGAACGGAATAATGAATATTTAAAAAAATATATCAAATTCGGTCATTTTTGACCGAACAGAAGAGCAGGGTTAATGTGGCTACCTTTTCCAAGCATTATCTCGCCCAGCAAAATTTTCATTTATCATGAAATAAAACGACACAAAGTAATATCAAAATATATTTTATTCTGGACCTCTTTCAGATCTGATTCAAATTACATTTGTCAGAGCAATACAATGCAAAAGGAAAAATGGAACAAAAAAAAAAAAAAAAAAATCAAAAAAACAGGATTAAGTCATGATGGGAACCAGGAAAAACTTATGATGTAGAACCAAATAACATCAAAAGTGTAATTAAAATGGTCCAGGACAGTACAGAACACCAAAGTCATCTGTTAGACACGTTATTATGAAAACCAAACAATAAAAGTATTTAACATGTACAAAAACTGCAGCGGGCTGGTTCATGTCATTTGATGGTGGACTAGCACAAGAAGTGATGCAGACTCGTGACTTCAGTGCTGCTGATGGGCTTACAGAATTAGACCCAAAAATTTGCAGGTTTAGGAACAAGAAGGTCATCACAAGTATACAGAGAATTTTTTGACTGGATTTCACCGGTATGCTAATACTTTTGCATTATAGCCGTAAAATATATATTTTTTAGTCTGTATTTCTTGGTATCCAATGATGGCTGCATTGGAACTGGTATGTTTTAATAATGAAATTGTAAACCATTTTAGGTGCGTTCAATGCACAAATACAAAATTATAAGCGCCACTGTAGAAGGGTTAAGAACCAGGACTTGGGCTAAGGTACTAATATAAGAAGGTGGAAGGGAAGAAAGACATAGAAGACAACTCATTCATACTACAAACAGCTGAAGTGCCAATATAAAAGCAATATTCAATTTGTGATGTAGTCAACCTATTCAGTGTGTCCACATTTTCCAAAAACAAAAAAGGTTGGCATCCATTATTATACTACAGGTGTACATCATATAGCATGAAACCGTTGTACATAGGCATATATACTTTGACATTTATTTTCTTAAAAGTCTAAGATATGAAGAAAAAAAAAAAAAAAAAAATTAGTTGGTGTCTCTTGGTTATAATTGAGTGAAGACGGCACCCTACACCAAATAAGTGTCGGCAAAACATCTGTGGCTATTCCTGAATGTCCCCTCGCTTTTCTATCATTGCACCACTTTCATCAGCCAGACTGTATTCAGGACAGAAAAAAAAGCCTGGAATATTGAAAATATTGTATAGAAAAGTCAGACGTTTTATAAAAAGTTGAAATTAGCCACTGTCACTGCCATAAAATAGCAAAGTAGCAAAATAAGAACATAAAAGTAAAAATCATAAAGAATGTTCTAGCGGCATCTGGATAAAAGAGGAGAGAGGGGGTAGAGCATGGAAATTGTGGTAAAAAAATATAACTGACCATTAGCAAAATTTCAGCTTCACCCAATAAGAAAAACCACTCCAATACAATACAATTTTAATATAGAAGGAAAACTTGCTAAAATATACTAAATATAGAGGTAGCGCGTAATACTTTTTTTTCCTTTTCGAATTCTACTTATTAGGTATAAAGTACTTAGAGCTGGAATCTAAAACCTTTGCTAAGAAAAAAAAATTATCTGAAACTTAAAGGATAACCAAGAATCACTATATGAAATGGCAGTTTTAGGCTGGAAATATGCCATTTTTGCATGCAGTCAAGTTGCACGGCAGCCATTTGTTTTTAATATATTTTTTTTTAACTTCCTCCATTTTTTGGGGGAAGGGGAAGAATAACTACTGCTATCCTGTTGTGCTACCCAACCTCAAAAAGACTTGATAGAATCTGCCCTAAAAGAAAAACATATTGGAGAAGGTTAAAGGGGTTGTCCGGTCTAAGGCTAGAATCAGACAGTCGTGGATTGTCTTATCTGAGAAAATCAGGGCAAATGTGCAAATGACACGGATAAAACTCAGATCTGACCCTCTCCGAGGGTCAGCATAGTGTGATATTTTCTCAGATGAGAGAATCGGAGCACACTGAAGATGGAGAATAACATTTCTCCATCTTCTCTATTTTGAGAGTCCATGGAAACCAGACTACACTCAGATGTCATCAGAGTGCAGTCTGATGTTTTCCACGCACCCATAGGCTTGAATGGGTGAGTGGCATCCGATTACAAAGTGAAATCACAGCATACTGCGATTTTTTTTTCCCACTGACATTTTGTCAGAGAAAAAAAAATAAAAAAATAGTGCATCAGCACTGCCCCATTAAAAAACCATTGGTCTGAGTACTAGCCAATAAAAAAAAAACAAAAAGCGCCCATTTAATGTATACATTTGTGTGAGCGAGCTCTAAATTAGAAATCTGTAGTCACTATGTGACTGCAGACTTGTGAATCCTCATATTGTATGAACTGCGACTGAGGATTCTCATATGTAAGTATGCGATATGCATTCTCCAGGCCACACTCAGACTAGACTTTCTTGCATTAACCAAGGCTGTGTCAGCATATGGCTGGGAGTATGCATATCGCATACTTGCTCCCGGCCCTGGAGAATCCTCACAGTGCACGCGATGTGAGGATTCACAAGTCTGCAGTCAAGTCTGCAGTAATTTTAGACCGGACAACTCCTTAATCGAAACCTTGTGTAATGTAAAGTGTTGTCAGCTAATGCAAACATCTTTTTCCTGTTGCAATTTAAAAATTAAAGCAGACCAGCTTGATATTCACACCTCCCACAGATTTTAATAAATGTCCCCAAATATGCAGCGCAGAACCCACGAGGGGAAGAAAAACAAAAAAAAAAACAGCAAAGTAAGATTTTCAGAAAGGAGTATGAAATGGCCAGAGGTTTCTACACACTGAACTACAGTACCACCGACCTAGGATGAAAATTCAGAAATCGAGTAGTACACATCCACAGCATCCATGTCATCCTCCGCAATACATTGCTCTACAACTGCTCCAGTCATACAGATCTTTATGGTCCATAAGTGGTTATATTTTCTACATTTTTAATATAAAAAAAAAAAAAAAATCAGGTAAAAGGCTCGTGACAAATCATGCTCAGTCGATTTACAATTATGCATTAGAACATTGTTAACATCCCAACCACCAAAACATTTCTGAAAACAGGGAACATAGCTCAACTATGCTTTGAAGGAGGTGGCAAGGATTCTTTTTTTTTCTCTTTTTATTTTTAACTTTCTAATATATATTTTTACATATGAAAATCATTATAAAATCTAAATTGCAGGGGAGCAGGCGATGTTACTATTTTAATAGCAGCAAGAACATGTATGGCCTGTGTGGATTATGTAGGTTTTTTTGTAGAGTTTTTAAACTTGAAGTTGTAGATTTGCCGAGCGCCTGAAGTCTCAAACCTGCAAGAAAAATAAGGCTTCAAACCAGTGAGTGGGATGAAATGCGCGAATGTCCTATGTTACTGACATGAGTATGCACAGGTATGACAACTTAATCAATATGTCCTTTACTCTGGAATCGGAGGATTCCGGATTCATTAGAACTGAATATTCCCAGATTGCATTAAAATGATCCCAGTCTAAGGAAAAAGAGCAAATGACATTCATTTACTAAAGTGGGATAAGTAAAAGTATAAAAACAGGGAAAATGAGAGAGGAGATGTTTTGCTCCTATCACAATAGTGCACAAGGAAACCATAAGAGGTTTATGGTCTGAAGAAACAAAGACACAAATTGTGTCTGCCGTCTGATCTTTATTTGTGCCCTTCGGTTTTGGCAGAATTATGTCCCAAGTAAGCATTCAGCCACATCAACATAAAGGATTTACCTGTAAGCTGGCATCTCTGAATCAAATGTGACTTTTTTTGTGTGTGTTGTAGGCATTTTTATGCCACACATTTATCAGAAGTGTGCACCAAGTTATGCCCATCATCCTACACTTGCGAGGAAACTAAATTACTGTATACAAAGCAGAAGTAGAGGGAAATAAACAAGATATAGAAAGATGGGTTATTTTATGCAGCCATCGGATATTTCTTTGTATGCCCCAACTATAATGTTTCAAAGCCAAGAACAAACTATTGCTTGATTTAACATCTTGTGTTCTCTGTATATGAAAACTTTTTTTTGTTTTGTTTTTTTTTTTTTTAAAAAAAAGAAAAAAAAAAAAAAAAAAAAAAAAAAAAGATAAAAACACAAACAATACGCCGAGGATGGGGAAATTAAAACATGTTGAATTCATATTGACCATCTTCCAAATTTGGTACTTTAAGTTCTGTATGCGTGCTTGTCCGGTGCTCTCCTCCTCTCCAGATGTTGTGAAGAAAGTTCCCAGCACACACATTCACCAGATGCGACAAGAACTCTGTCCTCTTTGAGGTGCAACATTTTGCAGGGATTGGTTTTCAATTTTCATTTTAAATATCTATGTATAGTATTAATTTCAGTTTGGCTGTAGTGGACTGGCCATGGTTAAATGGGACTATAGCAGTACATGGGTCAGGGACAGTCATTTGGCTATGTACACATTCATAGTCGGTCCATGGCTTCCAACCAGTAGCGCTATTTTCGTAGGTCTAATACACAAACCTATTAGGAAAAAAATAGATATTTTAACTGTAAAAACACAAGTTTCCAAATAATCTGACAGATTAAACCAATTTCCCAGTATATACACGCTACCCCATGGTTTGAGGCTGGTATTTCAACTTAGTGCAGCCTCATTTATAATTGCAAACCTGTCCATTTTATAGATGATAACCAATCACGATAGGTGAGGTCACAGCTGACCCAGCTTGCCCTCCCTTCACAATGACCTTTGCACTCGCTCATTAGATGCTTCAATACAAAAGACAGGGTCTGAGTTAGTCTATTGCTGCTAATGTACATGTAGATTTTCTGAAATAACACAAGGTATGAGTCTGTGAAAGCCCCAGTGGCCATTGTGAAAATAGGAAGATCTTTTAATGCAATTGTAATATCAAAAATAAAAAGGTTTTAAAAAACACATTTAAAATAAAAACACAGTGGGTCATTTTCTGAAGACACATTCCCTGTAAAAAGTATTAAGCCTTACTCAGAGCCAAAATAAGTGAATTCCACCTTCCGTTTTATGGCCTGATTGCAGGTCTACTGTTCTGAATGAATAAGAATCATAGATTCCTACGATACTGTTAGTTTAGGCTACGGAACCCATAGTCGGGCCAAGTTGTGTCAGTAATTCAAATAAAATATGCCCACAATACAGTGGTGTGAATAAGGCCATTTCCCTTAATTGCCTTCCACTCCATTTCTTGTTAAAATAGGAAGATTCATGTATTTAGACAGATACTTGTACTTCGAAAAATACAACATGATCATACTTACTGAACCATCTGATGCACTTGCCCCAACTTTGTCTCCTGCTGCATTCCAACATACTTCAAATATACCCCCTGTTCCCCGATAGCTGTGAACTAATGCACCCGTCTAACGAAAAAAAAGACAGGTAGGAGAGAAAGAGAAACAATTATTACACTTAATTGTTCAAATGGAGATAACATTACATTCAGACATGGGCATCCTTACATTTGATCTGAACATAATCTCAAGCATCTCTTCTCAGGTTACCAGCTCCAATCAGGATTTTGTGATACTCTTTCTAAGATGTAAAATGCCACATCTATGTGTGGCCACCCAGTGGTTGTCATGTGAACTGAAATCTGTCAATGGTTCAGGTAGCATACAGTGGTGGCCAAAAGTATTGGCACCCCTGCAATTCTGTCAGATAATACTCAGTTTCTTCCTGAAAATGATTGCAATCAAAAATTCTTTGGTATTATTATCGCTTCATTTAATTTGCTTGCAAGGAAAAAACACAAAAGAGAATGAAGCAAAAATCAAATCATTGATCATTTCACACAAAACTCCAAAAATGGGCCGGACAAAAGTATTGGCACCCTCAGCCTAATACTTGGTTGCACAACCTTTAGCCAAAATAACTGCGAACAACCGCTTCCGGTAACCATCAATGAGTTTCTTACAATGCTCTGCTGGAATTGTAGACCATTCTTCTTTGGCAAACTGCTCCATGTCCCTGATATTTGAAGGGTGCCTTCTCCAAACTGCCATTTTGAGATCTCTCCACAGGTGTTCTATGGGATTCAGGTCTGGACTCATTGCTGGCCACCTTAGAAGTCTCCAGTGCTTTCTCTCAAACCATTTTATAGTGATTTTGGAAGTGTGTTTTGGGTCATTGTCCTGCTGGAAGACCCATGACCTCTGAGGGAGACCCAGCTTTCTCACACTGGGCCCTACATTATGCTGCAAAATTTGTTGGTAGTCTTCAGACTTGATAATGCCATGCACACGGTCAAGCAGTCCAGTGTCAGAGGCAGCAAAGCAACCCCAAAACATAAGGGAACCTCCGCCATATTTGACTGTAGGGACCGTGTTCTTTTCTTTGAATGCCTCTTTTTTTTTCCTGTACACTCTATGTTGATGCTTTTTTCCCAAAAAGCTCTACTTTTGTCTCATCTGACCAGAGAACATTCTTCCAAAACGTTTTAGGCTTTCTCAGGTAAGTTTTGGCAAACTCCAGCCTGGCTTTTTTATGTCTCGGGGTAAGAAGTGGGGTCTTCCTGAGTATCCTACCATACAGTCCCTTTTCATTCAGACGCCGACGGATAGTACGAGTTGACACTGTTGTACCCTCGGACTGCAGGGTAGCTTGAACTTGTTTGGATGTTAGTCGAGGTTCTTTATCCACCATCCGCACAATCTTGCGTTGAAATCTCTCGTCAATTTTTCTTTTCCGTCCACATCTAGGGAAGTTAGCCACAGTGCCATGGGCTTTAAACTTCTTGATGACACTGCGCACGGAAGACACAGGAACATTCAGGTCTTTGGAGAGGGACTTGTAGCCTTGAGATTGCTCATGCTTCCTCACGATTTGGTTTCCCAAGTCCTCAGACAGTTCTTTGGTCTTCTTTCTTTTCTCCATGCTCAATGTGGTACACACAAGGGCACAGGACAGAGGTTGAGTCAACTTTAATCCATGTTAACTGGCTGCAAGTGTGATTTAGTTATTGCCAACACCTGTTAGGTGCCACAGGTAAGTTACAGGTGCTGTTAATTACACGAATTAGAGAAGCATCACATGATTTTTCAAACAGTGCCAATACTTTTGTCCACCCCATTTTTTAGGTTTGCTGTGGAATTATATCCAATTTGGCTTTAGGACAATTCTTTTTGTGTTTTTTCATTGAAGACAAATTCAATGAAGATAATACCAAAGAATTTGTGATTGCAATCATTTTCAGGAAGAAACTGAAATAAACTGACAGAATTGCAGGGGTGCCAATACTTTTGGCCACCACTGTAAGTAATCTTAAAGGGGTTGCCTGGTACTTTTTTAAAGTTGCCCAATTTATTCAGCATGTGGGCATAAGTATCTCTGTAAATACCTGGTGTTGCAGATAATGCCTGTGAGTGGAGCCATCACTGGCCGCTCACAGGCATCACGTGACCCCCGGCTGCAGCCGGCTCTGACATCCACTGACATCATGACAAGTCCAGGCTGCAGCCGAGGGTCCCTCTTCCGTGTTCCACGGTGGCTGCTGGGTTATGGCCAGGGTTATTCCCCTGCGTCACACCCGGCATCCACCGCGCGCTCTCCCTCTCCCCATTCATTGGGAAAGCAAACAGTGGATGCTGGGTGTGACGCGTGGAATAACCCCGCCCACAACCCAGCAGCCACCGTGGGGACCCCAGCACTGAGTCACACCTCACTTGTCGTGACGTCAGCGCGGGGTCACGTGATGCCTGAGAGCGGCCACCGATAGTGCCACTCACAGGCATTATCAGCAACGCAAGGTATTTCCAAATATACTTATGCCCACATGCTGAATACATTGGGCAATTTAAAAAAAGTACCGGACAACTTCTTTAAGGAAAGGGTGGACACTTTTTACTCACTTTTATAGTGCCATTAATTCCATAGTGCTTTACAGAAATTACTTTCCCCATTGGGGCTCACAATTAAAATTCCTTATATTGCCTAGATAGTAAACTACTTACTACAGTAGGATGGTAATTGCCAGCTTATGTGCAGGTCCAGGTTATCTTAAAAGGAAGCCATCATCAGAAAATGACTACCAAATTTTTGTGTTAAAATGTATTTTTAAATATAATTAGCACTGTTTCTTTTGTTTGTTTTTTTTAGTATCACAATCTGTATTAAAAATAATAGAAATCTTGCAATTTTGACACTTGTCACTGAGGCATTTTTTTAGACTAACTTCCTGTTTCAGGAAACAACACTGGTACATAGCCACAATGGTCATACCCCAACCCTATCCTTTGTACCAGGGCTGTGGAGTCGGAGTCTGTGTCCATTTTGGTGGAGTTGGTATAAAATGGACCGACTCCTAAATATATAAATATAAATATATATATATATATATAAATATAAATATATATATATATATATATATATATATATATATATATATATATATATATATATATATATATATATATATATATATATATATATAAATTGGATACAGTAGTTCAATGCAATTTCTGGGGAATATTATTTCATAAGAATTTGGGAAAGTTATGAAATGTCCTATAAATGTCTGTCCTATTCCTGATCTAAGGGTCTAGACTTTTAGCGGAGATGAATCTGTGCTACAGTAAATTTATCACTTAAACATGAGCCATGTATGAGGGAGTCGGCGTCATGGAAATTGAGAAGTCGGAGGTTTGACTTACCGACTCCACAGCCCTGATTTGTACTGAAAAATTCAATGAGCCTGTGCAATGTGAAATGATGGGGTGCAGGGCTATGACATCACCTATCCTAATTGGTGGACCGTTGTATAATCGGCTGCATATACAAATGTTAGCTGTCATTGTAACTATACCTCAAGAAGCATTGCTGAAAGCTCTTCCTGATAAGACAGGAAGTATGAATTTAAAAAAGACCAAGCAGCCAGTGTGAAATGCAACATTATTTTTTTTAAACACACTTTAAAAAAATAATAGCCTTGTCAACTTAAAAAGAAAAAATACACGCAACACAAAAACCTCATGGATGCAATATGTCATTTTCTGATGATACCCTTTAAGGTTCCAAACACAAATGAGAATGTTGATGAATCAGACAGTCGTGCCGTAACTATTAATGTGTATGGGGATGACTAGTGTCTTTCGACAACAAATGGAGGAAAAGAACGATTGGGCATGTATGACTTAAGGCTGCGTGCCCACTATGCGTTTTTCAAGCATTTTTGCCGCGGAATTTCCGCAGCGAAAACGCTTAAAAAAAACGCTTGGTAATACGTGCCCCATGGTCCCCAATGATAATCAGCATATGCTGTGCACATGCTGCAGAAATTTCCGCTGCGGATTATCATTGCGGAAAAATACGCAGCATGTCCATTAATTTTGCCGCCATTGACTTGCAGTGAATCGCTTAATATCCGCATGACTACATGTGCACATGCGGATATTAAGCGATTCAATGTGCGGATGGTACCCGGGTCTGGAGAAGATGAGACTCTCCTCCAGACCCAGGTACCATAGTACCTGTTAAAAAAAAAAAAAAAAAAAAGAATTTAAAATAAAAAATATACATTATACTTACCTTCCAATGGCCCCCGGTCTCTTGTACGACTCGCGATGGTGTAAAAGGACCTTCCATGACGTAATTTAGTCATGTGACATGTCACGCGACCGCTGACGTCGGCGGTCGCTTGACCTGTCACATGACTAAATGACATCATGGAAGGTCTTTTTAGACCACCGCAAGCCATACAAGAGACCGGACGCAGCGGAGAAAAGACTGCGGGCCATCGGAAGGCAAGTATAATATTTCTTTTTTTTTCTTTTCAGCTTTTACCATTTTTTATTCATTTTTATAACTATTAACTTGGTCACACTATATAAATTCATGCCGGTTGCATGGATTTATATAGTGTGACCAAGTTGTCAAGCACTTTAAGTGATGCTAAAATCGCTTGATAACCCACATGCAGAAATGCTTGACAAACGCTTCTACCTGGCAGGAAAACGCATGTAAAATCCGCATGCGTTTTTCCTGCCAGGGAGATGCGGAAAAAATTTGCAGCATTTCTGCATCGTGGGCACATAGCCTAAGAACCCTGGTTCTGGGCATGGTTATTAAAGATAAGCAGCCAGAGGTGCATGAAATGTATTCCCATGCCCCTATTAAGAGGACATACACTAGGCTAAGTGAGCATGTGTACGGAAGGGGTAGGCGGTGGCAACTACTGAAGGAAGAATATTCTGAGTAAAATCATCACAGAAGTCAGACCGTTAGCAGATCTCACCAAATTGGGGCCAATAAAAGCTTCAAACTGTAAACAAAATCGACAAGGTGGAGTTACAAGGGAAAAATATATCTTTATACTGTGTTAGCCAGTAGATAGAAACCCTAATAAATAAAAATCTAGTGTTGATAGATGTTCATACTCACACAGTACAGATAACGTTTTATACACTAAACACAAGATTGTGTCCTCGGTGAATGGGCTGGGGGTTTGGTTGGCTCAAACACCTTCATGTGAATCTCCACCTTTCATCATGTCATTTTCAGATGGAAAATTCTACCTAAATCTCTACCTTGATCAAAGTTCAGTTCTAAATCAGATCTCCGAATCGTCCTTATTCAAGGTCAGTATGATTTCCTCATGCAGGACTTTATTAACTCCATTTGTCAAATTTATAACAATTTTCATCAATGTAGCCAATAACCTCAAGAACATGAATCATAAAATTGACATGTGATGGCTGCAAGCATCTAGAATATCTTTACTGGGGATTCAGAGTATCAGATTGCTACTTGTATGTGACAAAAAAAAATTATTAAAAAGATGGGTTTCAGTGGAATTTTCTCATCAATCGTGCTGGAGCTTTTACTGTATATTCATTATGTCCTACCTGTGTGTTCCAGATGTGTACACATTTGTCAAAGGAACCACTGGCCAGGTATCGGCCATCCGGACTAAAGGCTACACTGTACACGGGTTCCTGATGTTTAGTCAGGGTGTGAATGCAGATCCCTCTGTCTACATCCCACAACCTAACTGTAGAATCAAATGACGCACTGTAAAAGGCAAAAAAAACAGACATTGTGTTTAGAGAATAACATTACTATGGAAATCTACAGCAATACAGAAATGCAAGTTACCTAGCCAACATTAGATTAGCATTTGGGTTGTTTGTTCCCGGCCCAGTGGGGCTCCATTTGATGGTGTAGATCTCCTTGTTGTGTGCTTGTAAGTCATGAACACAACTGTCTTGCTTCATGCTCCAGATCTGCAATTCAAGGTGCAAAATATGTATACATCTATATAAACATATACATACACAATATATATTGCTGGTGCGGTCACATAAGATGTAAATGCACGGATAAGCTAATTTTTAGTTAATTATAATAATGTAATTTCAGTTCTTGAATACGGTCTCTGGCTGGGACTTTAGGCACAAATCACATGTGAAAAGTATGCAATGTTATTTACACACCAAGAAATGCATGCTGACGGCAAATGTACCTTTAATGTCATGTCATCAGAGCAAGATGCCAGAAGATTACCAGTGGGATCCCACTTTATTGCATTCACTTCATTCTAGAAAAAGAACAAAATTCAGGTCACAGCAGAAACCATATAAACAGCATACAAACCAATACATTTTTATTTATTTATTTGTTGGTATGAAACTCACTCTGTAATGAAAAGATGAAGTGTGTCCGCTTTCTAATAGTTATCTTATTCAATGTTTTCAAGATCTGCTGTCTGCAAATGAGAACATATGTACAAACTGAATATCTAAAAATAAAAAAATTATATATTTTTTTTTTTTTTTTTTAGATATTCAATTTGTACATATGTTCTCATTTGCAGACAGCAGATCTTGAAAACATTGAATAAGATAACTATTAGAAAGCAGAGTGAGTTTTGCAGGAAATCAAACATTTCTTTAGGAGGACTCTGGTAGGGCTGCAATCCTCTGGTGGCAGGGGTAAGCCACACCTGGCACCACAATCTTCCTGCAGCAGTGTAGGGTGTCACATGCTGGCCACCCAAATAAATAGTCCACAAGACGGCAGGCCTACTCTGAAGGGGTGGCAGTGAAGAGCAGTGCTTCCTGCACAGATTGGTAATGCTTTAGGCTTTGCTTCCATCAGAGTCCAAAGCTCAGACCACAGGTTCTCTAGCTGATTTGACGTAGATGAGGAAAATAGAACTTCACACTGAGCAAAACATCTTTATAGGGGTTAATCATACAGCGGTGGGATGCACTGTGTGACTCATTTGGCACAATGCTGGGCGTTCCCATTATAAATAGACGCCAACCCTACCCTACGTAGGGTAACACTTACTGTGTGTCCCTGGAATGTTTTTATTGGCCTGTCTTGTCCCAGTTTGCAGACGTGGATACACATGTCTGTACTGCACGATGCAAATGTATTATTACTTTGCCAGTCCACATCCAATGCGGGTGCTGTAAGACAAGAGAAAAAAAACACTTCTTACAATTCATGTTAACATGTAGCTTATATAAAAAAGCAGAGAAAAACTTCCAATGAATACACAGTGTTCAGCAGGACCAGCAAAATGCTAAATACACAAGTAAACCTAAACTGGATTCAGAGGTCGCTCGCCCCAGCAGTGACTGATAGCTGACTCTGCACTGAAGTACTGCTGATCAGGCTGTCAGTTACTGCAGGACAAGCTTACAGCCTCCACTCTCTCCAAGCGGTGACTGGAGTGGCTCTGCACTGATGTACTGCTGATCTGGCTGTCAGTTACTGCAGGACAAGCTTACAGCCTCCACTCTCTCCAAGCGGTGACTGGAGTGGCTCTGCACTGTTGTACTGCTGATCTGGCTGTGAGTGGAGGCTGTAACCTATTCCTAACACCAACTCACAGCCAGATCAGCAGTGCTTCAGTGCAGAGCCACTCCAGTCACCGCTTGGCGAGAGTGGAGGCTGTGAGCTTGTCCTGCAGTAACTGACAGCCAGATCAGCAGTACTTCAGTGCAGAGCCGGCTATCAGTCACCACTCACAGTTAGTGCAGAGATAGGTTACAGTCTCCACTCTCTCTGAGCAGTGACTGGAGTGGCTCTGCACTGTTGTACTGCTGATCTGGCTGTGAGTGGAGGCTGTAACCTATTCCTAACACCAACTCACAGCCAGATCAGCAGTGCTTCAGTGCAGAGCCACTCCAGTCACCGCTTGGCGAGAGTGGAGGCTGTGAGCTTGTCCTGCAGTAACTGACAGCCAGATCAGCAGTACTTCAGTGCAGAGCCGGCTATCAGTCACCACTCACAGTTAGTGCAGAGATAGGTTACAGTCTCCACTCTCTCTGAGCGGTGACTGGAGTGACTCTGGGCACGCATGCATCACAAATCTGGGGGCTTCTGGGAGATGGAGTTAATTTTCTGTTTCAGTGCGGCGACTGGGCTCCTTCATAATGCTATTAACATGCAGCTTAACCCTATATCTGCAGGTTAATAGCATTATCGGACCTGGTAGGTTCTCAATAACACCTTGTCACCATTTATTACACCTAGTATTATCTGAGGAGGTGGTACATTATGAAAAAATTAAACATCAAAAAGGATTCCTCTCACCCATCACCGTTTTTGCACTGTGACAGCATACTATCAGGTTTTTTAAGTTTACGATGAGCAACTTCAATGGATGCCATGTACATTAACAACTCTCCTCATTAACCGTTCCACTAGCAAATTACAGGTAGGCCCGGATTTTTTTTCATATATATTTACCAGAATGGAAAGGAAACTGCTGTTTTGCTTCCCCTGTGTGTGCGTCCCAGATTATTGTTGTCTGTGAAGAAAACACAAAAACTGTTCTTATACCAAGTTATTAAAATGGCATCAATTCTGTGCTAGCCTGAAATTTAGTTCACTGCATTCACAATTCAGCTTTGTTTTGCAGTGTAAAAAATACAACAAAAACTGGCAAGCTTTCGGTCAGACACACTGATCAGTTTAGCAGATTCTCCTATGAGCAGCAGCTCTCACTTCCTCATGTATGTGATTTGTCTGAAGTTGGGGAGAGAAGTCAGGTCTGATTGTCACGAGATCCCTGCAGCCAGTGTCATGCAATCCCCAGGAGAGCCAGTGCCGACACTGCTGGAAGGGCACCAGCACCGGAGGAGAGTCTGGGCGTTATTTACAAGGGGGAAAACACAGGGATTGTGCAAACAGTGGACAACCCCTTTAATAACTAATACAAGCAAATTAATGCAAGTGCTTGTATTTCTGCTCACTCAATACTGAATTGAGATGTTTTGAAAATTGATTCCATCATTTACATGTAAACTAAAATGTCGATCAATCCTCTGATTTCCATAACTCACCGACTTCTCCTTCATGGTACTGAAATTTCTGTGCTGAGAAATGTATATTACATATATGTATTGCTAACTTACTGACTCCTAGTACTTCTGGCATAACCGTAAATATTAAAGGGGTTATCCTGGACTATTCTTTCTTATGGGCCCAAGATCTTACAAGCAGGTAGTTGCAGACTACCTGCCTGGCGCTGATCTCTGCCAGCACAGAGCGGTCACAGACGGCTTCTGGTGACACCACAGAGCAGCTGTTTCTCTTCTGCTCTGTTGCTGGGGCGTTCCTGCCGATGTCATGCTGATTGACATCTGGCTCCCCACTGCGGAAAAGTAAGGAGCCGGCAGTAAATCAGCATGAAATCGGCAGTCACGAAAGAGGAAGAGCTGCATTTGTTTATTAGAGGTCAAATGAACTAGCAGAATTTTTTCAGGAGTGATCTGCTATCACTGAGCCAGCGCCGGGTAAAACAACCATGTAGCCAGCAACTACCTGCTTATCAGTTCTTAGCCCAATGAGAAAAAGGAAAAAAAAAATAGCCCCAGTTAACCCCTTTAAATCTGGAAATTGATTGCCCATTGTCACACCAATTAGTGAAATTACTATTTAGCATTATGGAAAAGTGTACCTTGTCAACTCCTGCACTTAAAATAAAGTTTCCTTTCTTGTTCCATTTCAATGCAAATATGGGTCCTTTATGTTGCCCCAAGGTGCTTGCAAGATTTCCTGCAAGTTAAAGAAAATACTCAGGCATAACCATGCTAGAGATATGAAATTAAGCAGACCATTATGAATTTTCATGTCAGCTCATCTCCATAACCCATTAGAAGACAAGCATTCACTGGTCTTTAGATTTCAGGATATAAATGAACATTATAGTAGGAACCAATGCAACATGTGCAATGCTTACCGTCTTTCGTCCATATTCTGGCAAAGCCGTCGTAAGACCCGGTGGCTAGAAGTGTTCCTTCACTCTATTAAAGTGACAATACAAGGAAAATATATAGAGCCAGAACAAATGCATACTAAATTCATAGACAAATCAGTTATCTACATAATCTCATATTTGTATGGAATTTGCAGTACTTTATGTGCAGATACAGTACTGTACAACTGGTAATCTTAGTTAAACTGCTTTTCAACTTTTAAAAGTGCTCCCCAAACACTTCCAGTCATGTAAAATATCAAAATCACTGAGCTCAGTAGTAGACAGCGTTAGTCATTAAGCTCAGTGACTAGCTGCAGGGGTGAATGAGCTGCTGACATAACACTAACACCAGAGCAGCAGCAGCGATCAAGAGCTAGATCCAAGCAGGATGAATACCACCAGATTTTGGCATTTGATCTACTTCTCCAAAAGTGTGAAAACCCTTTAAAAGGTTACTAGTTTAAAACATGCGATTGATCTGTCTCAACTAACACTTGAGGTATGCAGAAATCAATGACTGATCTGGATTAACCCCTTCACCCTCACAAGCCTGTCACCCCACAAGTGACACCATTCTGGAAACTAGACCCCTCAGAGAACTATGTGGTGAGCACATTGAACCCCCAGGGGCTTCACAGAAGTTTATGATAGATGATTTCATACATCCAGTGCCTGATACATGCTGCCCGCAGATAGGGCGGCATGTGTTAGAATTTTTTTTTTTAAAGTGAACCTAATAGTTTTATACATTTTTGCAATACATGTATGCACAATATTTTGTATCACAAAACATCAATGTTCCAAAACTATTTTTTTCAATAAAAGCAGTCATACAAGTTTAAAAAGGTTGTCCACTACTTTTACACTGATGGCCTACCTTAGGATAGGTCATCGATGTCTGATCGACACCGCCGCCGATCAGCTGTTGTCGGTGGCTGGCCGACAGTACTCACTTGTGGATCTGGCCGTCCACTTGTAGTGGCTGCTACGACCACTACAAGTAGATGGCCAGTTCTGCAAATAAGTACTTCCGGCCGGTGGCCGCCGCTGACACCGATAACAGCTGATCGGAAGGAGTGCCAGGTGCCGGACCCCGGCTGATCTGACATGACCTATCCCAAGGATAGGCAATCAATGTAAAAGTAGTGGCCTCTTTAAGTAGTACTTTTGTCCACTGTTCTCGTGTACATAAGTTTATTATACTTTGAGTGAGATAGAGGGGTGAGGTGACTGTAGCCTGTAGGGGGAAAATGAGGGGTAAACAAAAAAAATAACCACTCTTTGGCACATGTCATAGCCTAATGCCCATCAATTACCCATCAATTATGCCCCCCTGTTTAATCATGTAGGTGGCACAGCAGTGGGCATCAGAATGTGCATATGCTGACTACCCTGCTGTGTGGCATTAAATGGGTTCTCTCAGGCTGATGACCTATCCTTAGGACCAGTTGTATGAAATCAGACATGTCCGATCCTCATCTTCCTGGTCATCATCTGGCAGGGAAGAATTGGAAGTCCCCCATACACATAAGACTGCTGGCCTAGCCCGCTGTTATTGTCGCGTTTGACCAATAGGTCGTTTAATTTGTATGGGGACCTTTTGGGGTTGCACAAAAAAGTAAATAAATAAAGATCAAGTCAAATTTTGACATTTTTCACTTTAAATGTGAATACTTACATTCCAATCTAAAGAGGTTACATCCTTGTTGCTAGGAACATCTTGTCCCCCTTCCCGTATACAGTGTCTGAGGACCAGCTGCGTAGATGCACCAGTGCTGTTCTCACTAAGATTCCATATCCTGGCTGTTGAATCTCCTGACCTATCAAATGAAGTTCGAAAGGAGAATGGGGAGGAAGCTGAATGAATTATAAGCAGTTTCAGCTTATACAAAATTTTAAATAAGTAGATACATAAGTAGGTAAAAAGAGGTGGATTTGAAATCTGCAGCATGTGAATTATTACTGCGAATGCTACTACAAGTTTTACCCTTTATGCCTCATCGGGTCAAAAGTGAACGATCTGTTCCAGTTCAGGCGGCGACTCTGCTGCTGTTTGTGACCTCACGTCAACAGAGCAGCTCTCTCCCTTCCAGTCCGCAGACATCATGCTCATTAACAGCCTGTTCCTTGTAGTTGGGCAGTGGAGAGCCAGCTGTCAATCAGTAGGATGTTGGCAGTGACGCTGCATCGACAAAGAGCTGAAAAGAAGCTGCTCTGTCAACGTGATGTCTTTGTTAGGCAGGAGAATTATCGACAGGAGCAGTCCATGACCTCTCTGAGCTGGAAGAGATTGTCACCGGACAGAAGAGGCAGATAGCTAGCAACGGTCTGTGGGTAAATGCTTAGCTCCATATGAAACAATAAACAGTCCTGGATAACCCCTTTAACCTCCCCATGTTCAATGCAAAATCCATATCAGTATTTATCACTGGAGACACATGCCCTGTGTGCCCGTACCCCATAATTATGAGAGTTGGCTAGATTTCATTGGTGGATATTTTTAGGATGTAAATGTAATGTAAACTGGTCGTTTCATCTTGATAAATGGGTAAAATTGTAACACGCATGTACATTATCCATTGGGATTCTAATTCTATTGTGTACAGCTTGTTGGGGAAGTTACCACCAACCGCTGCAGTCCATCAGAGGTGGTCTGTTTCCTAAGCAAGGAGTGTTCTCATGTATGCACTACATTTTAAAGAGAACTTGTCAGCAGAAATTTACTAATTATAGTACAGACAGGCCCATATTGGTGCTGTCACACTGATTAAAATGAAGGAATCAGTTTTGTAGATTTTCTTTAATTTGTTTGAAGTTTCTTTGTGTTCACATCTTTATGCACCGGGGTGGGCATGTGGGACTGCGAGTAGGGTCTTCAGCTTTGTTCCATCCCCTGCGCTGTGTCTGGGTGTCTCCATTTAAAATTTTGCATCTGCGAAGTCTTAGCAGTGGGCAGCACTTGCGCAAGTTCAGCTCTTGGAGGCCTTCAGGAAAACGGCGTCGGAAGCTGCGTAGATGGCGCCAGTGGCACTGATAAATTTTACTGAAGCCCACCATTAGATCAATCTGTGCATGCGATGCCTGCGGCTAGGACTAATGGTGGGCTCCAGTAAAATTGTGCCGGTTGCACTGAGCAATCTATGTATGTGCAGTCGCCATTTTAGTGTAGACTTACAAGAGCTCAATCTGCACAAGGGCAGCCAGCGGCTAGGACTGCGCTAAATTTAAAAAACAGAGACACCCAGACACAGCGGAGGGGACAAACAAAGCTGAAGAACCTACCCACAGTCCCGCCCTGATGCACGAAGGTATAAATACAAGGAAACTTCAAAAACACACATTAAAGAAAATCTACAAAACCGATTTCTTCACTTGAGGTATCATTTTAATCAGTATGACAGCACCAATATGGCCCTGCCTGTACTTAGTAAAATGCTGCTGACAGATTCCCTTAAAACCTTGCCCGTGGTGCTCTAAAGGGTTGGATCCCATTTGGGATTTGCCGATCCTGCAGAGGTAAATCTGCCTTTGGATGCAGCATGGGAGAGTGCACAGTCCAGATCAGTGATGTGACCATGCCATTGGTCCAAACTGACAAATCTTCTAAAGCACACCCTTTACCCCCAGATAAGCAAGAAGTCAGGAAGCTAAGTATTCATGAGCTTCTGAGGAAAGAAGACTATGTGACCTCTTCACAGGTGTCTTCCTAGTAAATAAAATACCAAAAAGGCATTTAAAAAAAAAAAGTCTGATCGCTGGGTCTCCCACCTATCACTAGAAGAGGACTCCCGAACCTCCTTTCCTCCACACTATAGACAGAACAGAACACAGAAAGATGGCGACATACATAAGCTGCAGCTCTATCCATGTGCAATGGTCTAACAGGCTATCTCCAGCATTACCATGGGTGAAATTAAACTAGCAGCAGAATGCATTTGTTTTCATGCAGCACCATTCAATCCTTTTCTAGAGGAGAAAAATTTGGGAGATGGAACCCTGTTCTAGCGATTTGAGGGATCCCCAGCGGCAGACATTTTTCTCCTGTCCTTTGGATAGATAATAAAGGACTCATGAGAAAACCCCAGTAATCATAGAATCATAGAATGGTAGAGTTGGAAGGGACCTCCTGGGTCATCTGGTCCAACCCCCTGCTCAAAGCAGGATTCACTAAATCATCTCAGACAGATGTCTGTCCAGCCTCTGTTTGAAGACGTCCATTGAAGGGGAACTCACCACCTCTCGTGGCAGCCTGTTCCACTCATTAATCACCCTAACTGTCAAAAAGTTTTTTCTAATATCTAATCTGTGTCTCCTCCCATTTAGTTTCATCCCGTTGCTTCTAGTCTTTCCCTGTGCAAATGAGAATAAAGATGGTCCTTCTACAATGTGACAGCCCTTGACATATTTGTAGACAGCTATTAAGTCTCCTCTCAGTCTTCTTTTTTGCAAGCTAAACATTCCCAAATCCTGCAACCGTTCCTCATAGGACATGGTTTGCAGACCAGTCACCATTCTGGTCGCTCTTCTCTGAACTTGCTCCAGTTTGTCTATGTCTTTTTTAAAATGTGGTGCCCAAAACTGTACACAGTATTCCAGATGAGGTCTGACCAAAGAGGAGTAAAGACCGATAATGACTTCACGTGATCTAGACTGTATGCTTCTGTTAATACATTCCAGAATTGTATTTGCCTTTTTTGCTGCTGCATCACACTGTTGACTCATGTTCAGTCTATGATCTATTAGTATACCTAAGTCTTTTTCACATGTACTGTTGCTTAGCTCTATTCCTCCCATTCTGTATATGCTTTTTTCATTTTTATTGCCCAGATGTAGTACTTTGCATTTTTCCCTGTTAAAAACCATTCTGTTGGTTGCTGCCCACTGCTCCAGTTTATTTAGGTCTTTTTGAATCCTCTCTCTCTCTTCTCTAGTATTAGCTAGTATACAGGAATACTTTAAGAAACCTACCCTGAGGCTAGCAGATCACTAACTGGGTTCCAGGCACAAATAAACACTTCTGACTCATGACCCCGTAAAACCACAGCCTTGCTGGATGGGATTTCTACATCTCCATCGACTTCCATCATGTCAGTGTGGTTATCTGCAAAAAAAAAATGTATATATAGAGAGATTAGAATTACACATTGTAAAGAGAAACTGAATTCCAACCCAAAGAAATTAAGGTATCGGGGGAATATTCTGGGGCATCAAAATGAAACCTTTAGAAAGATAAAAATGTGAAAAAAAAAAAATCTTCCACTACCCAACAATCAAAAGCTAGACACTTCAGTCAAGTAGTAACCTGGCCTCACACACAGATGATTGTACTGCACAGCCTCATGTGTAGGAGGGCCTCGCGAACCTCGCCACCAATCGCGGGCAGTTGGATCGCACATGCCCCATCCTTTGTTCTGTGGCATGAGGTGGGAAGTGCATTACCCGCTTACTGCCAGGGAGGAGAGGGACGTTCCTGAGAGTAAGTCTATAGACTGTGCATGTGTGGGCAAGAAACACAAATCAATAAGGAACTTTTATATTTCCAGCAACTACAGATAACAAAATCTTCACACAAGTCACAGATTCTACTTCCTAAAATGTATATCACAATTATTGCTTTATCTAATGAAGAATTCAAAATGTTATACATGTTCCCAAAGGCCTATACAAATAAAATCTACAATACAAGTACATTTCAATAGCAGACATTACCTTCAACCTCAAGTTATATACTACTTAGACTGCAAGGAAGACTGATAAATCACAGCTTACATTATCTGACCACTGGGTGGCACTGTACTATCAGTGTCTCCATACCAGCTTAGTAATGCCACAAATGTCATTCTGGAAACTTACATTTACATCAATATGAGCAGATCTCTCTGAAGTACTAGTACTAGGTTCATGCAGACATAAAACGCATCAGTTTTATACACAGACCAGTGAGAAGGCCTTTATTGAGGTACTTGAGCCCTTTAGTGTACCCTTCAAATAACTTGAAATCGGGCAGAAAAAAAAAAGTGACTTGTTTCATTGCACTCCCATAGAAACATAGAAAGTGTTGTCAGTTCTTTTATTCCTCTATAACTGCCCCCTACCTGATTGTCACAGGCTGCACTTCTCTTGCTCCCCTGTTATTCTGCTTCATCTTTTCCCCCCTTCCAGTTCCATATAGACTCCTTAGCCATCTTGCATTTTATTCCAGCTCCAGTATAACTGCTTGGATAACATGGGTTATCCTGCCCTCTATAATCTCCTAAATAAACTTATCAAAGATAATGATGATGACTGCACAGCTCCTGTCACCCACTAATTGATAAGGGCTTTTGCGAACAGTATCAGTTTCTTGTTTAAAAGTATAGCAGAGTAAATAGGCCTTTATGTAAGCCTACAAGTACGTTTGCCTGAGAATGTGAAGTTCCCAGTTTCCAATAATAAAAGTCAACTTGTACCGTCAACTGCTTCACCAGATATCCCGTCAACCTAGCGTCTTCTCCACACTCTTCAGCACACTGTATGTGGAGTCTTGAGTGACACCTGAGCCTTTGCATTTTGCACATGACACTTTTTTATTGCACATTTCAATACTAGAAACGACACAATAATGCATACATTTCCTGGAGTAAAGTTTAGGACTTTTACAATGAAATGTGTCACTAATTAGAGAGTCTACAACTCCAATAAGTCATTTATATAGCAGAATAAAATACCCTATTGGCTGTTCAGCCAGGAATCTCCTATCCGCCCTGCTTTATTTTCAGATTCCCTACATGCGAGTTGAAACAGAACACAGATATTCCAATTCTCAGAGGTGGTAGCTGAAGACTTATGTAGATATTAGTGATGAGTGAGCACTAAAATGCTCGGGTGCTTGAAGCTCGGGTCGAGCACATTGGAATACTCGGGTGCTCGACCCAAGCAACGAGCACAATGTAAGTCTATGGGAAACTCGAGCATTTTTCTGGCGGTCCCCCCAGCGGTCTGCAGAAGGTCAAAAATTGCCCAAATCGATGGGAACAGTGCTCAATTAAACGTCAGGCAGGCAGAATATATAGGCAGACAGGCAGGCAGGCTATATAGGAGGGTGCATGAAAAATATAGCAGGGCACTTGGAACACACTAGTGCCCTCCGATTTTCATGCACCGTCTCTTTAAAAAAAGCCGGCAATTCATCAGAGGCATACACCAGTACCCGACAATTTAGAACAGAAAGAATAGAGCATCACACATAGATTAGATAGATAGAAACATGTCAGTCACATATATATGAAGTACAGTGACAATGTTGATTACTGTACTTGTCATTTAGTGTAAAGGATTTATCAAAAAAAATAATAGTGTTTTCATGCACCGTCTCTTTAAGAAAGCCGGCCGGCAATTCAGCATCTGTACCCGACAATTTATAACAGACAGAATAGAGCTTCACACATAGATTAGATAGATAGAAACATGTCAGTCACATATATATGAAGTACAGTGATAGTGTTGGTTACTGTACTTGTCATTTAGTGTTAAAATAAAGGATTTATTTAAAAAAAAATTGGCGTGGGGTTCCCCGTTATTTTAGTCTCTAGCGGAGGTTAAGCAGACAGCTGGGGCAGATGTTTGAAGCCTGGGAAGGGGGTAATACCCACGGAGCTTCCCAGGCTACTAATATCAGCCCCCAGCTGAATACCTAGCCTTTACTAGCTATTAAAATGGGGGACCGCCCCAAAAAAATGATGTGGGGTCCCCCCTATTTTAATAGCTAGCAAAGGCTAAGCAGACAGCTGGGGGCTGATATTAATAGCCCAGGAAGGGTGCCATGAATATTGGCCCCCTCCCAGGCTAGAAACACCTGCCGTCAGCCGCCCCAGAAATGGCGCATCCATAGGATGCGCCAATTCTGGCACTTGGCCTCGCTCTTCCCACTGCCCTGTAGCGGTGGCAGGGGGTAATAGGGCTGGGGTTGAACATCTCAGTGTCTGCGGCATGGCAAGCTGGATGGCAGGGTTCTGCTGCGATCCAGCCTGTCATGTGAATGTAACAGAGCTGAAGCCGTCCTGGGAACCATGGAAAGGTAAGGATGAGGTTGGTTTATTATTTTACTTTTATTGCAGGAGATCATTGGCTTCAGCTGGAATTGGCGATATGGTAAGTTTGGTTTAATTTAGAACATTAAAGAATTGTGTCTTTATTTCAATTAAAGGACTTTATTCTGGGTGTTTGTGTTTTTTTTGTAACTTTGACTATGGGGTTAGTAATGGGGGTGTCTTATAGACGCCTCTCCATTACGAACCTGGGCTTGATGTCAGCTGGCATTATAAGCTGACATCAACCCCAGCCCTATTACCCCACTGCCACCGCTACAGGGCAGTGGGAAGAGCGAGGCTAAGTGCCAGAATTGGCGCATCCTATGGATGCGCCATTTCTGGGGCGGCTGACGGCAGGTGTTTCTAGCCTGGGAGGGGGCCAATATTCATGGCACCCTTCCTGGGCTATTAATATCCGCCCCCAGCTGTCTGCTTAGCCTTTGCTAGCTATTAAAATAGGGGGGACCCCACATTTTTTTTGGGGTCCCCCATTTTAATAGCTAGTAAAGGCTAGGTATTCAGCTGGGGGCTGATATTAGTAGCCTGGGAAGCTCCATGGGTATTACCCCCTTCCCAGGCTTCAAACACCTGCTCCAGCCGCCTGCTTAACCTCCGCCAGAGACTAAAACTACGGGGAACCCCACGCCAATTTTTTTTTTTTTACTAAATCCTTGTCATTTAGTGTTTAAAATAAAGTACAGTAATCAACACTATCACTGTACTTATTATATATGTGACTGACATGTTTCTATCTAATCTATGTGTGATGCTCTATTCTTTCTGTTCTAAATTGTCGGGTACAGATGCTGAATTGCCGGCCGGCTTTTTTAAAGAGACGGTGCATGAAAACACAATTTTTTTTAAATAAATCCTTTAACACTAAATGACAAGTACAGTAACCAACACTATCACTGTACTACTTATATATGTGACTGACATGTTTCTATCTAATCTGCTCTATTCTTTCTGTTCCAAATTGTCAGGTACCGGTGTATGCCGCTGATGAATTGCCGGCTTTTCATGTTTCACTGTGAGCACTGTTCCCATCGATTTGGGCAATCACTGTAATGCCACAACCACCATGGCAGTGGCATTACAGTGAATGGCAGACAATCCCTTCATGATTGGTGCTCTAAACAGCGCCAGACATGCAGGACGGAGACCCGAGCTCCCGCCCGAGCAACTCGAAAGTACTCGGCGAGCTCCGAGCATCTCGAGTACTGAGATGCTCGGGCGAGCACAGAGCAGTGGCAAGCATGATCACTAGTAGATATAGCTCATTGAAAAAGAAAGTGGTTGCTCTCTTCCCAGTTATATGCAGAATTGCAAGCATTGGAAATGCAGTTATTGAGGAAATAGTCACATCCATGCTAGGAAACTGTCAACTATAACATGAATTCACACTATACCCAATGGACTTTACTACCCACAATTCCCTCCGAGGACCATATACACATACGCGTTCTGACTGGCAGAATGAACATGTGCTCAGCATAGGGAGAAGGGGAATAAACCACTAACCAGACACACGAGAAGGATCGCGTCGCTGAAATCCAAACATGTGCACCTAAACGCCATTCAAGATGGATGGTAGTCTAACCGCTGGCCCACCAACTTCTGGTTTTAGGATTAACCCTTTAAAGTTTTTTTTGTTTTTTATGGACTTTCTCCAAAATCTGCATCAAAGAACTCCATATAAACACACAATAAGGGTGAGAACACATGAAACAGCAGTAGGATGACATGTTTACACTGTGTACTGCAGAATAAAATCATGTGCTTTCATTGAATGGTGAATGGCATGTATTGGGCTAATCATTTGTGGATTATAAAAAAAAAAATATAGCACCTCACATTTATGAACAATTTAAAAGGAACCTGTCATGTGATTTGCAGCATCAATATTTGTTCTACTGGTGGCTACCTCTGTATTTTACCAACATTAAGTAAAAAAAAAGAGTAATAAATGGAGTATAGCATTGTTAAATTTGGATTAAACATTTTAAAATATACATTTTACTTAATGTTGGTAAAACACGGATGTAGCCACCAGCAGAACAAAATATTTGCACCAAAAAGTACCTGTTAGATCATCCTCCATAATCTGTCTTGCCCATACATCCCTAAATTAATCCCCCAATACTTCCCACATGTAATCTCTGGCTCTTACAACATCCTCGCATCTCCAAGACTTTTCCTGAGTATGCCCCATCCTGAGGAATTCAGGGCTACAGCATGTCCAATTGTCTCCCACATTTGGAAACTTGAGAAGTAACCTGAAAACTCATTTCTTCATGTCTACAGCCTGCAATAACCCCACTGTCACCCGACCTACTGTAGCCTTCCATTACCCTGCTGATTGTAAACTCATGACCGCATAGCCCTTTGCCCCCTCTACAGTGTATATGAATTTTGGATGTAAACCCTTTTCACAAGTACAGTACCTTGAAAAATTATAATCTTGACAGTGGACCACAGTCACAAAAGGTATCCAGTAAATCATAGAATCATAGAATGGTAGAGTTGGAAGGGACCTCCTGGGTCATCTGGTCCAACCCCCTGCTCAAAGCAGGATTCACTAGATCATCTCAGACAGATGTCTGTCCAGCCTCTGTTTGAAGACGTCCATTGAAGGGGAACTCACCACCTCTCGTGGCAGCCTGTTCCACTCATTAATCACCCTAACTGTCAAAAAGTTTTTTCTAATATCTAATCTGTGTCTCCTCCCATTTAGTTTCATCCCATTGCTTCTAGTCTTTCCTTGTGCAAATGAGAATAAAGATGATCCTTCTACAATGTGACAGCCCTTGACATATTTGTAGACAGCTATTAAGTCTCCTCTCAGTCTTCTTTTTTGCAAGCTAAACATTCCCAAATCCTGCAACCGTTTCTCATAGGACATGGTTTGCAGACCAGTCACCATTCTGGTCGCTCTTCTCTGAACTTGCTCCAGTTTGTCTATGTCTTTTTTAAAATGTGGTGCCCAAAACTGTACACAGTAGTGTAGGTCATGTAGTGTAGGTACAATATCAGAGGTAAAGGTCAGGCATTTCTGCCGACATGCAGTATTAAGTGCGGCGCAGGTCGGAAGCGGGCTCACAGAGTGAGCTTGATGACTGTGTATTACAACCAGGGCCTGCCGCTAATAATCGTGGGTGGAGAGGAACTCTGCCCCTGATTGTTAACCTGTTAAATGCCAATTCTTGACAGCAGCATTTAACATGCGCTCGCATGGGTTTGCGTCATTCTCTCCGCCCATTGGTGCGCCTGTGATGTGATCGTGGGTCACCAATGGGTGGTCATAATAGCTGGGGGTGAGATGGTAACTCCTGTGCCTGTGATCACAGAGCTCCTGTGAAACCCTGCCTGTGGCCGGGCTTCAAAGGAGACCGAGTTCTGATGCGGTGGCATTGCTGTATACAGCACAAGCGATCAGGTGATCGCAGCATCAAGTCCCATAAGAGGACTAGCAAAAAAAAAAAAAAAAAAAAAAAAAAAGTTTAAGAAAATAAGAAAAAACAAAGTTCAAATCACCTTTCTTACCTCCATTGAAAATAAAGTTAACTATTCTGACCTAACTTGGGCATAGCTGTAATTTTCTATAGTTGTTTTTCCTTGTAAGACATACAAATGATCACATTTCAGGCCAGTTTCGGAGTTGACTTACTTGCCAGTGCATGTCCTCCATTCTCCTCCCCATTCGCTGCGTTTTCTCCATTCTTCGTAGACGGCTGTTGGTTATTTGCTGATGCAGCGGCAGCAGCCGCGGCGGCAGCAGCCGCGGCGGCTTGCTGTTGTGCAAGTTTGTCCCTATATGCTTGCTGCCTCGTCTGTACAACGTCAGGCATAACCGCATCAATCAAGGAGAGAGACTCAATTGGCCTCCCATCAAAGAGAGTGCCATCCTGGGGAAAGACAAGCAACGAATGTGTAAAGATATTAGGCATATCAACTGATTAATTCAGAGGGAAAAAAAACCTTAAACATAGAACAGCTGTCTCCTGAAGTCTTACTACAAATGAAGAGAGGCTTTAGGGTGTAACATATTAGATAATGTCAGAATAACTCCTAACATTCAGCACGGTCAAGCCCTCAATGACTGCTCTCAAGACCAACTTCTCATCACCTTCAGTATCTGATCAGACTGAGCCAGGAAATTCTATTTTCATGATATTTCCTGAATCAGTTTCCAGGAGGTGATCACTGACCTCCGGGTCACTGGATCGCTCAAGGCTTTGATAGCCCTGCCTGCCCCTGATCTACAGTGTACCGTTCTAGGACAAGAGAGCACCACACTAAACCTAATTAGGCAGTTTCCACAGTTACAAAAAAGAAAATGTATTGTCTCAATGCCCTTTAAATAAAGCAACTTTACAGTATATTTATACTAAACATGTCTATTTCTGCAGCTCCTATGAAACATCATCATAACTGCAAACACAATGTACAGTTTAATCCTGTAATCATATTTCCATGTGTCCCTTTGCTATATGTCAATTTTAGAGAGGTTATCAGGGACAGACCAGGTAAAAAAAACTGCAGGATATGACCTGCTACGGTTTACAAATGGAAAGCAGTTTGTCCTATGAAAGTGTCGCTAAGTGGGTGTTCACATTAGATGTCCAGAGAACAGGGGTCGCCGAGTCCCCTGTGTGAATGAATTATAAGTGCACATGAGACGCCCACTTCAATCACTTATAGGACTGACAGATAGCTGTCAGTTAAATGAAGGGAAGTGGTGGTCACGCATGTGTCACATTATGCCCCCAATCTCATGATCGGTCAGCTCTCTCAGCAGTTATCCATCACATCCTAAAAAACTAATCTAACCATCTCCCAGCATGTGACATAGTAGTACATCACATGTCCAATGTAAGTGTAAGGAGCAGAAACAGGACCTGCTGGCTTTATTACAGGGGACTTCAGGACCCCCATTCTCCCCTGCATCATACCAGCTACTTGCCTGCGCATGTCTAACAGCAGAGACTGCTGCAGCTTATCCATTTAAATATCGATGTCAAACACTGACCGTGGCATTTAATCCATTCCTGCATTAGGGTGTGAATTAACAACCTGGAGTGGGATCCACAAGCGTGGAGGGGGCTCAGGAGCTGAGCCTCCTTCCACATTTGGCTGATGCTGGCTATATTACATAGTGAAGTTACAGTCGTGGCTGTTAACCCTTTCTCGGACAGCAGCATTTATAGTGGAAAGTGCCCCATTGCTTGCATGCACAGGCTCCCATCAACCCCCTGTGATGTGACCTAAGCAGCCAGGGGCCTACTGAACGCTGACCATCGCTGCCATCTAAAGCCCCCGTCTCACACAGCGAGATCACTGCTGTGTCACGGTTTTGGTGACGCAACAGTGACCTCACCAGCAATGTCGCTATGTGTGACACTTTGCAGCGATCAGGCCCCTGCTGTGAGGTCGCTGATCGCTGCAGAATGTCCTGGACCTTTTTTTGGTCGTTGCCCTCCCGCTGGTCAGCACACATCGCTGTGTGTGACCAGCGGGAGCAGCGATCAGGCTGGTAACCATGGTAAACATCGGGTTACTAGGGGCACACGCGCACCTAGTAACCCGCTGTTTATCATGGTTACGAGCCTGCTAAAGTGAGCGGTAACCTCCGCTCACCGTAGCAAAGTGGTAACCATGATAAACAGCGGGTTACTAGGTGCGCGTGTGCCCCTCGTAACCCGATGTTTACCATGGTTACGAGCCTGCTCCTGCTTCAGCAGGCTGGTAACCAGGAGCAGGACATCGTGGAAAGATTCATTCCACGATGTCGCTGCTCCCCTGATCGTTGGTGAGCCTGCCTGTTTGACAGCTCACCAGCGACCACATAGCGACGCAGCAACGATCCCTGACAGGTCGTATCGTTGTCGGGATCGCTGCAGCGTCACTAAGTGTGACGGGACCTTTAATCCTCCTATGAAGCCCAGTCTTTGGCCCTTAACTTGAACTATATACCCCAATACAATTTATAGAAAAAGCAAGCGATCGCAGTTTCAAGTCCCCTAAGGGGACTTAAAAAAAAAATGAAGTTAAAAAAAAAAAAAAGTGGAATCATGTTTTGTTTTTCGTTACCATTTCAGACTAGGATTTTTTTCCCGGTTTCCAGTATATATTATATTGCAAAATGAACGCTGTCATTCAAAACAACTTCTTCAGCAAAAAAACTGAGCCCTCATCAGGTGACGCCAGCAGAAAAATAGTAGTTCTGTCTCTTGGAAGACGGAAAGGAAAAATAACCGAAGTGCAAAACAGAAAATGGCCTGGTCATGAACAGGTTAACGTTAGGCATTAATACAATTAAAAAAATAAATTAATTAAAAAAAATAGTAGAGTGGCTTACCTCGTTAATGCTAACTTCTGCTTCCACATACTGCAATCCTTTCTGAATAATAGAGATTAAAGCAGCAGGAGGCACCAGGGCACCATTGATATTGGATTGGCTGATATGGCTTTCTATACCAAATGTAAAGGCGGAATGGGAAAATCCTAGAAAAAAAAAAAAAAAAAAGATGATGAAAACCCACCAGACAGGAGTCCTTTGTCAGCTTCTGATCCTACTATGGCAACAGTAGCATACAACCACAGCTCTGTCCACAATACCGTTATGGCTGCCAATCTTGGAGAAATGACTTATCCGAATGAACCTGATGGATCCCGCATCTACAGTGTTTACCCGAAATTAAACCCTAGCATGATTTTACAGGATTTTAGAGTATGCTTGAAATATAAGTCCTACTACAAAAATAAGCCCTAGTTAGAGTCAGGTCCCGCGTTATGGGGGAAAAAAATTGGGACGTTGCCCAGGGCGCGCGCTCTCTCTATTCTGAAGATAAAACTGCGTAAGGACATTAGCTGACATTACGGTCATGTGACTGATGTCACCAAACGTTCTTTAATAGCTGGAGTCTAAAGAAACTAGGCTGGTATGTACACACATGTATGTGTGCACTATATATTATATATATTATATTCCACCTAGGTTTAAGAGGAGGAAAATAAAAAATAAAAATTTAAGCAAGAAATGTGGTCATGATGCACTTTTAAGGGGGAGAGGGTCTTCTGCTGACACTTGATATAGGGGTAATGTCTCCCAATTCTGACAATATCCCCCTTTCCTTTTATATGGCGCCCCTCATCCCTGTCCTGGTATGCATGGCGCCCCTCATCCCTGTCCTGGTATGCATGGCGCCCCTCATTCCTGTCCTGGTATGCATGGCGCCCCTCATCCCTGTCCTGGTATGCATGGCGCCCCTCATCCCTGTCCTGGTATGCATGGCGCCCCTCATCCTCATCAGGCTGCATATTAAAAAAAAATTAACACTCCTACTCACCTTTCTTCTCTCTCCGCACTGATCTCTCCTTGTGAGTCGCGCATGACGTCACTGCCATGCGCGGCTCACAAGGAGAAATCAGCTGCCGGAAGTCACTGCTCCCCACGCCGGGTTTCTGTGCGCGGGGAGCAGTGACTTCACTCTCCCTTCATAGCCGGCACACAGGAAAGCCGCGCTGCGGCTGCTGCCGGCTATCTACTGTGCCCGCTCATTAAAGGGCATGAATATTCACCCCCTCCCCATGCCCATGGGCGTGGAGAGAGGTTGAATATTCATGCCCTTTAACAGCGGGCACAGGAGATAGCCGGCAGCAACAGCCGCAGCGCGGCTACACTGTATAACGCTTTTAAGGAGCATGAATATTCAGTGCTCCCACGCCCCATGGGCGTGGGGAGCAATGAATATTCATTTTCTTTAGCAGCGGGGACAGTGCAGGCTGCAGTAGGCGGCTGCTGCCTCTTGTTCCCCGCTCCTCCACCGATGCCGCTCCCCCCCACACCACACAAATACACACACCCCCAACGTTCGGACTATAAGACGCACCCCCCATTTTCCTCCAAAATTTGAGGAAAAAAGTGCGTCTTATGGTTCGAAAAATACGGTATATATATTACACACGTATATATATGTACAGTATGTGTGATGACATGATTACATTTGAATAAATGGTAATTTTTTTCCATAAACAATCCACATTTATTCTTGAACATAAAAATAAAGACAACCCCTGAAAATAAGCCCTAATCTTTCAGGAGACAAAATTATTATGAGACCTTGTTTATTTTCGGGGAAAAACTTTATATAATGGGATGTGTCAGATTTCGCTTTCTCTATTAACTCAATTTGTCATTACTTGTCGCCGATTTTCCACCCGCAAAGCTAGAAGGAAAATCTGTAGCCTTTCCACTATGTGTGAATGCACTCATAGTAAAAAGTTACTCACCCGATTCTTGCAAGTATCTGTACACCAGGAAATTGACCTCATCACTGCTTATACTCATCTTTATGCCCACTTAAACCATGAGGTCACAGCAAACTGCAATTATTTCCTAGAAGTGAAATGAAAAAAAAAAAGTTATTTCCGCAAAAGGCAAAATTTTTCATTTGTATGCACATACAATATACAGGACCGCACAAAAAAAAACACTAAGAAAGTTCACGTCCTTTATTTATGACGGGCAGCATACACGGATGGCGTTCCTGTGCGGCCGGTTACATCACCAAGACATTTATAGAGAAGTGCCAGTTTGGTGTGTGAACTGGACTAAACTGACAGTTCCAGTTTTGTTTTTGTGTGTGTGTTTTGCTGCTTTTGTACAAGGATGTACGTAAAAAACAAAAAAATATTGGTCACCATATTCTAATAACCAACTAACTTTCTTATATTTCTGTAGATGGAGCTGTATGAGAGCATGTATTTTTTCAAGACAACAGGTACTTTTTTTCTGGCACCATTTTTGGGTACATTTAATGTTTTGATCACTTTCCTAATATTTTATTAGTAGTACGCTAAAACCACAACAAAAATCTGAAATTGAGTAGAGATTAACAAAAACAGCAATTAGGACATAGTATTTTTTTATTTTTAAATGGCATGCAGAATACAAGATGAAAAATATGGTTTTATATTACAGGCTGCTACAAGCATGACAATATTAAATATATGTAGTTTTTTTTTGTTTTGTTTTTTTAAACATGAAAAAGGAAGCGAGATCAGCTGCAGCCCGGACTTCCTCTTTATGTTCAATTCGTATGAAGGTGGGTACAGTGACGCCAGCGCTGATTGAGTGCCGGGCTCACCTGTCATAACAGCACAGGATCCCCAGGACCACGAGTGCCCACACCGCTGGAACTTTGCCAGCACGGGAGGGGAGTATAAGCTTTTTATTTCATCAGGCCGAACATTTAGATGGACAGCCCCTTTAAGCCACCAGTTGCCAAAGCAACCCATTGGCACCCCTCGATTGTAGTGCAGTGGTGCCAACGAGCTGACAAAGGGAGCGATCTCAAACTCCTCACATGCCGCCGTCACTATCAACAGTGGCATCAGAGGGGCTAAAATGATAGATTAAACATGACTGTATAACAGCCGACTCCTGATGCGGATGGCTTTGGCGCAACTTCTGTGCCATCCATGAGACGTAACTGTACGCCTGATTTTGCAAAACCATTTGCAAACTGGATATAAAGTTTTGCCCATTTTCAGAAAGTGGTTATGAATGTGTTCTGTCCATGAAGAAAAATGGATAAAATACACACATGAAAATTTGGCCTTAGGTTTGGGCCCATGCTGCAGTAGCCAGGTACACAGGCAAACTGATTGTTGGATAATAATGACTGCATAAGTTTGCAGGAAAACATGCAATAACAAGAGGCCTATAGCAATCTAAAGACATGAAGACCGCCATTTTTGAGTATAAAGATTTAAAGGCGTCATCCAGAACCAATCACATCCATATCCACAGTGAATGGTGCCGACGTCGTTCTGACCACACACACACCAAAATGTGTGAACGATCAGCAGTATTGCAAATGTGTTCTATTCCAATGAACAGGACATGTGCACAATACCTCCTGATCGCGCAGGCTTATCAATATCATGGGCACCATTCACTTCCAATGAGGATGTGAGCAGTGCTGGATAAGCCCTTTATGGAAAATGTATTCTTTAATCCTCACTATTTAACCAGCTCAAGACCGGAACAATTTTTCCCAGTTAATGACTAGGCCCAGGTTTAAAAAGAGTTAAGGTCTTTTATTGCTTATTCAAATTCTTTTTTTTTTTTTTTTTTTAATGTAACTCCTGTAATTTTTTTTATATACATTTCTTCTCAAAATTGGCAAAATCAAAAATAAAAAGTAAAATACAAAGTGAAGAGAGGAGGTTTGTTTTCACCATTTTTATTTAAACAATTGTTTTCTTGAGAATATTACATAATTTAAAAATATATATAAAAAAAAAAGTGTGCACATAAAAAATACACATTTTAACCCCCTCTAAGGGGGCATTTCAACTCTTTAAAATACATTGTTAAAATTGCCCATTTTCCTTGTATTTGGGGGCAGCCGTATTAGTTATAGGGCAAATTCGGACTCCTGCCCCCACTGCAGAGCTGCTCTGGGTCTGCCTAGACCCCAGTGGCTCCTGCAGCATCCAGCAATCACATGATCACTAAAACAAGAGGTGAAAGCAATGTTTCTACTTCCTAAACTGCATGCACAGCGCTCGTCTCTGCCTTCTCTATGGGGACTTAGTCTCTGATATAGCCAGACTACCCAATCTCTATGCAGGCAGAATAGCACTTACTAATATATCATAAGTTTTACCAACTCTAGCCATCACTGCAGCCCTGGCAGCTGCACTTCAGTCCTCAAAACTAAAGAGAGACTCCTGTATCGCATGTGACCAGTCATGGGGTGTGAAATGGGTTGGCTGACTGGCTCATTTTATTGCCCAAGCCAGCCTCCTCTCTCTGCCCTGGCTGTGCCAGTAGGAGGAAGGGTTAGCTATAAAAAGAGTCAGTCATACAGCTCCCGTCACATAGATTGCTGTGCAGACACGTCATCAGTGCTAACTCCTATATGAAACATGGCTGAAGTGAAGTTGCTGGGGCCGAGGGACATGCTGATGTCTGGAGATTTGTACTAACCGTTATACCAAGAATCAAAAATGCATGTAAATAGCAGCATAAGGGTCCGTTTACACAGGAAAACCTGGGCCACTAAGCAAAGATTTTGCTTGTGTCGCCATTTTCAAAGACAGGCAATGTTTTCAATTTTTTGGGCAATAGGGCTGTGTGATTGCTTGTTATTTTGTGCCCTGAGCTGGTATGTTTACTGATACCATATTGGGACAGACACGATAAGGCTATGTTCTCACATGGCGTTTTTTCAGCAGAAAAACCTGACCTCTTGCCAGGAAGGTTTGTTCAGGATTTTGCTGTGGTTTTTTATGCACTGTCCTTTTGTCTCTTTATGCATGTACATAAAAGTTCAGTGAAAAAAAAAATAATAATCTCATTCTATTCCATCAGGTTTTGGCACAAAAAAACACTGAAAAAAAAAACAAAAACCTGACACCTGCGTTTTTTGGTGAATTTTTTCAGCGTTTTTCTAGCACCCATTACTTCCAATGGGTGAAAAAACGCAGAAAAGAAACGCTAAAAGTGATATAATCTATTCTGCAAAAAAACAACCAAAAAACAAAATATTGATGAAACAAAAACCAAGGAGCATGCATGAGATTTCTGGAAACTCAACTCTGCTGGTACTGTAAAACGCAACAGAAAATTTGCATAAACAAAGGCATTAAAAAAGCAATGTGTGAAAGTAGCCCAAGAGGCGATCAAAACATGTTTTTTTGGGTTTTTTTGCATTGTTGTGGCGGCCAAACCCCCCTAAATTCTGGTGTTTAACCCCCCCCATGATCTGGTTGATTAATTTTATATTTTGATAGCTTGGACTTTATGGACAAAATACCACATGTGTATTTCTTTATTTTTAATGGGACAAAAGAGGGTAATTTGAGCTTTTAATACAAATCCCCAACACGCGGCTGTTGGAGGCTGAACATCATTCTCATCTGCTGGGAAAGATGCATGCTCAGTTTCTGAGTCCACATCAAGGTCAAGGAGCAAGAATATGACATAACTGTACGTTATTTGTCAGTAAGGGGTTAAGGGGCCCTTATCCATCTCCAAAACATTGAGGGCCGGGCCTGACATGAATAGCAATAATCTATACAAGCAACAGAAATACATTTGTTGGCTTCCATTCATTTCAATAAGGGAGAGACTGATCAAAAACAGATATAAAAGTGGCAAGATGCAACATTAAAGAGTTTCAGATTTATCAACTCACCAGAGAAAACAGATAATTTCCCAGTAGTCTTATAGCAATGGCTGCAGACAGTAAATGTGAGAGTTACCTGGAAAACACAAGAATGAAAAAAAGGTTGATCTAGAAATCATACTTTGCAATATACAGTGTGTGATTATAAAAGGTCTCTGCAGGCAATCCAGTGATTAGTGCAAGGACGTACTTCCATTCAGAGATCTATATGGGCAACCTCACACTCGCTGCTCTCATGATCCAGCGACACACCTCAGCTCCGAGCACAACCTATCCATTCTGTTATCATACATACTACAGAGATCAGCAGAATGGCAGCAGAATCAATTGCCTGCGCCCTGCAATTCCGATCTTCCACCCTTCTATGGGCATTGGCTTCTTGTTTCTTCTGCACAGGTGTCGGCGCCTCAGCAGAAGAAACAAGAAGCCAATGCCCATAGGAGGGTGGAAACGTAACGTGGAATACGGCAATTCCAGGACGTAGGCACGGGACAACCACTAAACATCACTGGGCCCTGTGAAGGTGAGGAGACAGGTATGCAAATGAAAACCGGACACCGTTTTCTTCCAGGCACCGCACGCCCCAGAGCCTGGAAGAACGCATTAACATAAAGGATTAAAAGAGGATTAAGACAAACAAGCCCGCAGATATGAGGCATACAGGTATGACTATTTTACGTATTCTAGAACCTATATGTCCATAATAATAATTTAGGTACGTCCAAGGGGGTGACAGACTCCCTTTAAGGAAGTCAATTTTTTTCCCCTTCACACAAACATTTAACTGGTTTAGAAGGGCACCATAAAAAGGGAATAGATCACTGCCAAAAACTCCACTTACCAGCAAATATAGTGGTAATCTGCAGGTAAATGGACTGTAAATCAAGCCTGACAGGCTGACTGGAGTAGCGGCTACAAGGAGAAAAGGAGCCTAATCATCAGGACACGTACGCTGCAGAGCAGGCTGTCAATCAATGTGCAGGGGAGCGATTAGAGCTCCACTCACTACAGCGAGCGGTGACTAAGTGCTCCCTACAATAAGCAAAAACTGACCATCACCTCCTACAAGTGTGAACAGTGCACACAGCTATGACTGCACAACATACAAACACGTGTGGACCCGCACTAACAGCAGCCCCAATGCACGTTTTGTGCGGGCTTGCTCGGAGGAGCTGTACCTCCATGTGTTTTTTCAGCATTATATTAGGTAAATATGCCGGTGTCAGCAATATCCGCATGAGGAGCGGCGCCTGCGTAGTATACCACACACCATATGGAACAGTGCTTCCGGCATTCAGAATGACCGAGCGGGTCAGAGGGAAATCCCTCGTGATGGCAATGACCCGCACGTCATAATCGAGCACAGTCGGCAATGTCCCAGCGCGTCAGTGTGGGTCCACACAGGTTCGTTATGGGTAAGGTGCACATCTTATAATAATATTACATCTTAATTGACACTATACAGCAGAGCCCTTATACATGTGGCATTATCTTGTCCTTTGGTGTTAGCGAGTGGCTATCGCATGATATACATGATGTTACATCCCATTTTTTATGCACTTGCATTCATTTATACAGGGGATGTTTATTATACCCATACCTATTACCATGTGATGGCCTCTCTATTTACTTTAGAGGAGATTGTAATAGTATGATGGCTGCATGCATTTAGCTAAGATGCAACACCTCCCATGCCCAGTATGTTTTTGTGGACTACTCACTTAAATACTTGTGCCGTTGCTACTGGTGACTATTTTTATAGCCTTATAGTCTTTGTATTTTTGCCCATTCATGTTATACTTGTCCAAATAAACTTTTGACTTGTTTGGACTATGACTGTCTCTTGTAGGAATTAGCTATTTTTCTTCAAATTATTTTTATTAATTTTTAAGTGGAATTAGCTATTGTTGAGTGTCCTTGGGTATTACCCTTCCAGCCTGCTATTCTTGGGCATCTAGCTGGCGCTATCTATATCTATCTCATGTATGTGTGTTTCGGATGATACAGACTCTACATACCGTATTTTTCGGACTATAAGACACACCTAGGTTTTAGGGGAGGAAATTAGGAAAAAAAGTTAAGCAAAAAATGTGGTCATGATGCCCTGTTAAGGGGGAGGGGGTCTGCAGCTGACCCTGTTATAGGGGTAATGTCCCCGAATTCTGTTAATATCCCCCATCCTGGTATATATGGTCCCCATCCCCATCCTGATATGCATAGCACCCCTTGATCTCCATCCTGGTATGCATGGCACCCCTTAAATCCCAAACTGGTATGCTAGACAGGAGCACATGTAACAGACATGACAGTCTGGACACGTTGTGGAAAACGTTCTGCTGCCTGCAACATCCTCCAGCATGACCGGTTTGGCAGTGAGTCAGTAATGGTGTGGGGTGGCATTTCTTTGGAGGGCCGTACAGCCCTCCATGTGCTCGCCAGAGGTACCCAGACTGCCATTAGGTACCGCGAGGAGATCCTCAGACCCACTGTGAGACCATAGGCAGGTGCAGTTGGCCCTGGGTTCCTTCTGATGCATGACAATGCTAGGCATCATGTGGCTGAAGTGTGTCAGCAGTTCCTGCATGATGAAGGCATTGATGCTTTGCACTGGTCTGCCAGTTACCCAGGCCTGAATCCAATCAATCAGGGACATCATGTCTCGTTCCATCCACCAACGCCACATTGCACCAGACTCATCACGACTGCGGCATCACATCCCAAGGGTGCAGATAGCGGTGACTGTGGGCAGCGGGCATGGTGCGGCTCGTGGGCCACTGTTTCAACCCTTCGGCTGTCTTGGTCCACAGGCCGGACTGGAACAACTAGAGGGCCAGATGTGGCTCATGGGCCGCAGTTTGCCCAGGTCTACTTTAGAGGATTATTAATACCATTGCTGACCAGTGGGGGTGACAGCAGCCAAACACTTCTGTGTTCTGAGGAAACCACAGTCTAACAGTGGCTAAGCTCAAGGAGAACAATTTGATCGGATACGTGCAATCGACATCTCTCCCGACCATATTGCTGCCTGTTGATATCGGCGGGTTTGTCCGATATTCTAGTGTGTATGGAGACTTATCTATTAAATTCCCGGAGGAGGCATTTTAGAAGAACTGACCCATTCTGTGTTGTCCTGCAGATTACAATTGATAGCTTTGCTGCACACTGTAGCTGTACATTAAAGGGAATCTGTCACCCCCTGGGACTTTTCTACCTACTAATATAGGTAATGGTTGGGATGGAATGGAACCATGGAATGGTTAAAATAGTCATACCTGTATGCACATATCTGTAGTCTTGATGTGCAAAAATTGTCTTATATTCGTTAATGGTAATGATTTCTTCCAGGCTGTGAGGTTTGAAGTGCCTGAAAGAAAACTCTGCCTCCATTTGCATACCACCCCCCACCCATCAGCATCACAGCCATGTGACCTGTATTGCTGGCCCTAGAATCCCACAATTATGCTTCCCTATTCCGCCCTGCTATGGGCATTGGCTTCATTGTTCTGCGCAGGCAAGTCACTGCCCATATTAATAAGTAAAAAAGTCCCAGGGGGTGCCATTCTTCTTAAATGAAAAATCACTGCAAGCAGCAAACAAGTGCTTTTAAAAAGGTGTGGACTGCAAATTCCAGAAAGCAAAAAGGACAGCGTTTCAGCTTGTAGAAACGTAAGGGTATGTGCTCACTGTCCAGTGTCGGCTGCGGCCCCGACGCTGCAGAATAGCCGCCGCCGGCTTCTGCTCATTATGCAAATGAGCACGTTTTTGTTTTTTTTTTCCCCCACGTAGGGACTTTCCTCAGACGTTAGGTCTATGTGGAAAGGCCGCATGCGGACCCGCAAGGGAAATGGACATGTTGCGGTCTGGAAAGATGCGCCTCATGTCCGTGGGTGATCAACAGGTACACGGAGATGCATAGTGGACATGGGATTTCTACAAATCCCATCCACTATGCTGTAACATCTGGACGCTGCGGGTTTGACGCTGCATAACCACGCAGTGTCAAACCGCAGCGGCTCCTGACCGTGTGCAAATACCCTGAGGTAATAATGATTTGGACCCCAGCTGTGACTAAAATCAATCAGTAGTGCTACATAAAGTCAGTGTGTAGCCCAGGTCTTAAGTGAGAAGAGGTTTAAATGCTACCATTTTAGGGTACATATGACAGTTTAAATCGCTTGTAACTGCATTTTTGGGAGAAATAAGATGACCGAAAAACTGGAATTCTGGCAATTTTTCTTCTTTACTGTGTTTGAAAGGTCATTCCTAAAATCACATTTATCACAATGCACAGTAAATGCAAGTTTATTGTTAAAGGGTTTGTCCAGGATTTTTTTATGTGACTGCAGACTTGTGAATCCTCACATTGCACACAGCACAAGCTGTGAGGTGCAGACTTTCATGATAAAACTGGTATCCAGATCTTCCCCAAAGTGCATCCAGCTGAAAAAGTGCAGTCCCATTTTTATCTGCCAAAACTACACTTTCCAGCAAGACTTGCTTCTCCTCAGTGCTGCAGACCCTTCCACTCTTTCCTGTATGCACCTGACTAGCCCTACCTTAGTTTAGCTTGATGATAACTAATTAATAGTAGAATTCACCTTATGATTCTGGGCACCGTGTGCTCCTTTACAATTCCATGCCACAATGATTTTTCTGGTCTTATGCCATCTACAGCACTATAAGTGGCTGTGCAGTTTTACCCAGAGCCCAGCTCTCCTGCTCTCCTCCACAACAGCAGTGCAGAGTGGTGTTCATTCGCTGACAGATCAGTTTTGTGAAATGGAAAATGCTGCTCTGTTAATGCCCACAGCAGAAGATTATCCTCTGTTATATGCATTATTAAAGCATTTGTGATTTCATATCACTGGCCTCAGCAGGAGGCCGTAAACAGAGCTCAACGAATCTCATCCCCTCTATATACAGTTCCTCTATGCGGGATATCTCCTTTCAGCGTCTGTATACCGCCCCATACTGCAGTATATATTTTCTGTCAGCCCCCTGTATACATCCTGCAGTGCTCCTTTTCGTTAACAGTGCACAGGTACACAGCTGCTTCCTGATATGAACTCTCAGTGCTGTAATGTGGGAGACTCTGCCCCTTTCCAGTACATCATCCCTCATAGTAGAAACTTCAATACTCAACAGAGCAAACTATGCTGGCAGAATGCCATAGAAAAACAGCTTTAGCAGGATTGACTATGAGCACTCTAACCTCTACAAGATGGTTCCAACGGTAAGTGGAGGGTCATCCATAGGGGATAATAAGTGCAAAACGGGCAGATTTAATAAGGGGTTATATTGACACTACCGAATAAATTGAAGTACATAATTATAGGACTATGCTGTGATGTTGGGAGTAATCCTTTAAAGTATTGGTTAAATATTTACTTCTAGATATTAGAAGAATTATGATTGCAGTGATACCAAACACCAGACGTCTGACTGGTGTAATTTAAGCTTTAAAAAGATATAAATTACACCAACTTCGTAGCTTGCACAATATTACAATATTTTAATATTGCAGTATATGGTTAAAATAAAAGGAACACGACAGCGGATGAATGCAGCCCGATCCATGGCAGAATGTATCAGACACTGACTATGCTTTCAGCCATCAATTTTTGACTCTTAAATCCTGCAGCATTTCAGAGATCAATGTACTTTAAAAAAAAACAGTCCCTGGCAGCTTTTCCTCACTTACTGCCAATAACAGGTCTCTCTCCATACACGCAAACAAAGGGACCTGGCACTCAAGTGGAGCAGGCGGGGAGAAGTGCCCAGCCACCTTTTATAGTACGCTTTTTTTTTTGTGAAACGCTGCAGCATTTCAGAGTCAAAACATACTAGGCTCAATCATAGATCCAGCAACTGATTATGCTGCACGTCATTCCGGCTACATGTATCCGCTGCCAGGTTCCCTTTAATGATCTATGAAGACTAGCCAGATCGAAGTGCCAAGATGGTGCCAATGGGAGCCTTTGGTGGGCAATTGGCACCTGAAGGAACCCCCTCAAAGTTAGAATCACTTAAAGAAGTTGTCCACTACTATATAAAATGCCCCCTATGTATTTAAAGTGTGGAGAGAAGTCTTTTTGTAATTACCTTGCTTGGTCTTTATTGCCTGCGAGCAGTGCCACAGGCATCACGTGACCCCGGCTGCAGCCTCCTGTGGCATCCGCTGATGTCACATCAAGTCGGGTGAGACTCAGTGATGCGCTCCCTCCTGATTGATGGGCATTGAGCGGGGTTTTACCGCACGTCACAGCCCAGCATCCACTGCGCACTTTCCCAATGAATGCAGGGAAGAGGGAAAACGCACGGTGGATGCTGGGTGTGATGTGAGGGGAAGACCTGCCCACAGCCCATCAATCAGCGGAGAGCACGTCACTGAGTCAAAACCAGCTGCAGCCAGAACTTGACGTGGCATCAGCGGATGTCAGAAGAGGCTGCAGCCGGGGTCACATGATGCCTTTGAGTGGGCACCGATGGCGCTGCTCACAGGCAATAAAGAACAAGCAAGGTAATTACAAAAAAAACTTCTCTCTACACTTTAAAGAAGTTGTCCACTATTATATAAAATGCCCCCAATGTATTTAAACTATGCTTAGATTGATAGCAGAAACTAAGTGGTTAATCATAAGTGATCATTGGTGTATAACAGAACCCTCCAAAGACATACTGATCGGGAATCTAGATTGTGAGCCCCAATGGGGACAGTGATGATAATGTCTGTAAAATGCTGTGGCATTAATGGCGCTATAGTAAGAGAAAAACACACACAGCCAGCCCCCCCATTTATGGAGCGGGCTCAGATTTAAGCTCACTGTAAAGTCTACGGGGACAGCGCAACTTGGATCCTGTATCACCTAGTGGTTAATCCCTTCCCTCCAGAGGTGAAACGCATTGTAGAAGGGTACACCCATCTACCCCAGGTAGCACTGCAAGATGGACTCTTCAGAAAGAGGCTCCACTAATCTGAGATTATCCGCTAATCCGAAAAGAGTAAGAAAGTTTCAGAAATACAGTACAGCCAGGCTTACATATGATTCATGGTGCATTAAACATTAGCAGTTCTCAGACTAGATTGAGAGAATACGCTTGATCTGGATAGAAAGAGACGTATCCAAAGGTCATCGCCAAGTACTGAAGCAGTTGCTATGACAACAATGCAAGCCTCCAGTTATGCATTCAGTCTTCATACCACTCCAGATAGGATTACACTAACTCATTCACAGCAGAGAGGCAGCCAAGGAGGAAGACTCCTGCACGGAGAAGAGATCACCTCTAAAAGGGAGTCAAATATTTAACAAAACCCAAAATTATTAACAAAAAAAATATCACAAGAAGCAAATGCTGGACTGAAACACCAGGAGAATAAGACAAACATTAGGGTCATATACTTCCCTTAAACTTTTAGAAGAGACAATATTGGTTATGTTCTCACATTGATGTTTATGCAGATTTTATTTCATATTCAGCAGCAAAATGTGTACTGCCCGGCCGCACAATGCCTCAAAAACGGTGCTCAGTCAGAAAGGAGCCCAAAAACTCATAAGATCACAGATCTGTCTGCCAAAGAATAGAAAACCAAGTCAATGAGTAATGGACATGCATAATACTTCCATCAGCTCAGGCTTGGAACGGACCATGTTCTGCAAGGGTTGTGGTTTCCAGCCATGGCTTGTGTGTGAATCCCTAAAACACAGGATTGAGATGTGCCCCTGCCGGAGCCAATCAGGGTTCAGATGTGCTGTGCGCCTTTTCTGGGGTGTCAGTCTTTTCAGAGGGGCACAAAAATGAAGTTATGGCCCATCTGAAAGCACAGACACTGCTGCAAAGGGGCACCAACGAAGTCCATCCATACTTTGTCACTTTAATGAATGGCCTCATCAGGAGGACATCCAAATCCATATTTTCAGGGATTCAGACGGAATCAAAGCACTGCTTGTCAAAAAGAGAAGAGCTTAGACAATCTTGACTAGGGAGGCCTAACTGCAGCTTGCAATGCTTGTCAGTGTGGGAGCGGGTACAGGTAAGTACTAGTAAGAGTACTAGTAAGAATGAGTAGCCAGTGCCAAAACCCTTACAAAATGGGTAGAATGAGGGTCTTCTAACTCCACCAGAAAGCAGATGAGGTCTGCATGTCAAGTAGTCCCATTCTCTCTCACTCATTTTAAGTGCTCTTACAAAATATTGATAATTGAGAGGAATGACAGTGGTTTTTATTAAGTCTGATGCATAAAGGAGAGATTTTTTGGAGATAAGCACAAAAAGTAAATATACCCAGTAAACTAAGATTATTTTGAAGTAATTTTCATCCATGAGATGTCCGTGTGAGATTGGTTTTCCATCTTCTTTTTTTTTTTTTTTTAAATGTAGAAGGGTAGCTGACCAAATTCGTAGGTTTATAATAGAAATGTATCCATAAAAATTGGATGCCACATGCATGTTGTGTGGGATCAGATTATTTTTTTATTCATTTATTTATTTATTTTTTTTAAGTGTACCCATAGACTTGAAAGGGCAAGTCATTTGTGGCTCGGTAGAAAGTAGGGCATGCTGGGATTTTTCTCAAGGACAGTCAGATTAAGAGTAAAATCGTTCATTTGAAGAGTCCCATTGAGTAAACATTGGTCAGTATGCAGTCCCTCTGTACCAGTCTATTTAGTTAATTTACTGTAAGTGATATCTGTATTTTGTACAGACTGACCATCCTTGACTGGCCCAGACAGAGCCCTGACCTGAACCCAATTGATAATCTCCGGAGAGACCTGAAAATGGCTATCCATAAACGTTCACCATCCAACCTGATGGAACTGGAGAGGATCTGCAAGGAAGAATGGCAGAGGATCCCCAAATCCAGGTGTGAAAAACTTGTTGCATCATTCCCAAGAAGACTCATGGCTGTACTAGCTCAAAAGAGTGCTTCTACTCAATACTGAACAAAGGGTCTGAATACTTATGACCATGTGATATTTCAGTTTTTCTTTTTTAATACATTTGCATAAATTTCTACCTTTCTGTTTTTTTCAGTGAAGATGGGGTGCAGAGTGTACTTTAATGAGAAAAAAAATGAACTTTAGAATTTAACAAATGGCAGCAATGAAACAGTGAAAAATGTAAAGGGGTCTGAATACTTTCCGTACCCACTGTATATGTTCTAATAGGACATATTGACAGGGCATCCTCATCATTGAAACTTATACCATCAGGCTACAGCAATGACGTAACATTTATGTATTTATCTGAGCGCGCAGCAGTGGTGAAGAGGCAGTGTAGACCCACCTCGAGCCAGTACCTGCTTTTTATTTTATACATCGGAAACATTATACAAAAATACAGTTTTAAAAATAGACAACCCCTTTAAGTGCGGCTTCAGAGACAGACTTTAGGAATGACTGTTTATTGCAGTGCCAGAAACTTGCTTCTATACTGCGAGTTACAAATGCGTAGTTAATTAAAAACACACAGTCACGTTCAGAATTAAACTTGCTGGATTTACGCCGCCTTCACAGAAAAGGTTCATTTGTTCCTAGAATCTCCTGTTGGTTCAATAAGCAGCTGGCATCCTCCCCGCAGCATGCCAATGTGTAAACAAGCGCAGAGGACTACAGCAGGGAAAGCGCCTGCAACAACACTTTACACATCAAGGATACAATCAGGACCTGGTCATTATTTAGGGAACAGAAAAGGAAGTTCTGTGGCCTCCCCGCCACAAGGAGTACAACTGCAGTGCCACCGCCAACAGTCCACGCCACACAATCTGTGCAGGCGAGCAGGGGTGCCAAGTCTGTCCTTCAACGTGTGTGAATGTAGGCCAATATAAAATGCTTTAAATGTCAGTTACCCAATACCCTGTGATGTGTGGAGACTGCTCACACGTGATCTTGGAAATAGTCTTGTTGTAAGCAGTCATGTTCATAAGTTTCCCTTATGTTTGAGTGTAGGGGGGTCTGGAAACAGCAGCCATAATACAGACAAGATAAGGCTACATGAACCTTTCCTTATGGGGCAGACCTACTAGTGCCAGTGAGCGGACAGCAGTGTCTTTACTGCAAGTTATAAAATGAGTTACGGTACTATGTCTATAAAAAGAAAATTGCCTCTTCAGAGAAAAAGAGGACTTGTACTCTATAGCGCCACCTATTGGAAGCAGCAATCCTACAAGTCACAATCAACCCTTTAACGAGTCGTGCAATATGACACAAGCAGACAGGGTGGCACTATTGCTACAATACAGCAGATCTCAGAGAGAAGCAAAAAAACGTGTTTGCAAGAAGACAAGTTCATGTCTCCTTTTCTGTGTTAGCTCCTTGTCTCACACTGGTAACTCCTCTTTCATGTATAACAAGCTCTGGAGGCAGAGTTATCGTCCAGGAAGCGTTCGCCCCATAGCCTGGAAGAGGTCATTTATATAAAAAGTGATAAAAGATGATTTCTCAACAACAAGACATCTGATGTGTGGCATAGAGGGAGGACTTTAAAGCTATGCTGAGAAGTGATCTCTACAGAACATGACCTGTCAGTCTAATATGGAGATCAGTGGCAAGTACGAAAGCTGCAAGATTTAGCAATTTCTATTCTTTAATAGTGACATATTAAAGGGAATTTCTCACCACGCTTTTGCTACCCCCATCTAAGAGCAAAATGTGGAGACAGAGACCCCAATTCCAGCGATGTATCACTAACTGGTCTGTTTGCTGTAATTTTGCTAAAAATCAGTTTTATTAGCAGGAGATTATCACTATAGGACTAGTAAACCTGCTGGCACGTAGTCCTCCACATTCATGAGCTCTGTAAAACGTCACCCCCACCACTAATTGGCAGCTTTCCGCCTTTGCACAGTGTACACAAAGCTGTAGATCCGGGTTTGGGCAGGGCAATACAGAGGTCAGCATTCAGAGAACTGGTTGATCTGCAGCAGATAAAACAGCAATTTTAATCAAAAATACAACACCATGCTCATCTGTTTTTAGGGTTTATTTTCCTACTCTTCATAAAGTCGGTCCCCCTACCTAATTTTTTCAGGTCTTCCTTTCAGATGGGGTAGCAAAAACCTGTGAGATTTCCTTTAGGCTACATTCCCACGGTGAGTTTCTGGTGCGTTTTTTGACACTGTTTTCAGCTGTGTCAGAACCACAACATCTTACAGTTCTAGAAAAGTGGATGGGATTTATAGAAATCTCATGCCCACAGTGCTTTTCAATGCTGTGTAAACTCACCTGTGGTGAGTTTTTCAAATTCGCAGAAAGTCAATTTCTCTTGCGGGTACACTGAGTTTTCTGTGCGGATTTTCCACATAGACTTATATTAGATAAAGAAAATCCACACGAGTTTTTAGGGCATGTCTGCTGCAGAAAAGCATCAAACACACATGTAATCCGCACAAAAGTATAGGAATAAAGTGTCAAAGCAAAAAAACAAAAAGAATCAAAACACAAAGCAGCTTTATTAAAAGCATGACACAGGAAACAATCGTAGCGTCAAAAAAATGCAAGTAACTTAAATTAAATAGGTGCAGAAATTCAGCAACATCAAAAATGCATCAAAAGTTCATAGTGGGAACTTAACCTTAACCCCATAATGCTCGATGACAGGAATAGCACATCATGAGCGGGTGTCAGTTCCTGCTCCTTGCCGTGCTATGCCAGTCATGACCAGCGCCTCCGCGACGTCATCGTGGGGCCTGATCATTGCCATGATGACCCCGGGTCACCAAGCTATGTAGAGCTTCTGAGACCATGCTCACAGCATGGTCTCAGAAGCGTTCTGTACCGGTATACAGCACTGCAATGCTAGTGCATAGTAAGGAATTATACTGGGGGAAAAAAGTGAAAGTCCCATAGAGGGACAAAGTAAAAAAAATATATATATACACTACACTAATAAATACACATGTCTATGTGAAAAAAAAGCAAACATTTGTCATCGCCACGTCCGGATCAACCCGATATATAAAAGTGAACGCCGTATAAAAAAAAAAAAAAAAAACACCCACACAAAAACATAGCAAACTAAGGTTTATCATCATACCACTGGAAAATGGAAAAAAGTGGAATGAAAAGCAATCAAAAAGACAAATATAAATAAAAATGGTATCGCTGAAATGGTCATCTTGTCCTGCAAAAAACAAGCCACCATAGAGCTCCATCAGCGGAAAGATAAAAATAAAGTTATAGCTCTCAGAATAAAGCGATACAAAAATAATTTTACATAAAAACTTAATTTAGAAAAAAGCGCCAAAACATAAAAATAGATATATATATATATATATATATATATATATAAATGTGGTATCGCGATGAACAGAGCAGCCTTATCAATTTTGCCACACGCAGAATGGCATAAAAAAAAAAATCATGAATTGTTGGATTTTGTTCAGTGTGTGTGCGTGTGCGTGTGTTTTCTGCCAGCTCAGGTGCTCTACCAATGTGATACGACACCCTCAAATCATTCCAGCAAAACCTGAACTCCAATATGGCGCGTCCTTCCTTCTGCACTGTGCCTCAAAAGTAGTTTCCCCCACACACAAAGGGTATTGGCACATTCAGGAAAATTGCACAACAAATTTACTCCTGTTACCCTTGGGAAAATAAATATGGGGCTTTAAGAAAATTGTGTGATTTTTTTTTTCTATGCTCTACGTTATAAATTTCTGTGAAGCACCTGGGGATTCAAGGTGCTCACCACAAATCTAGATACATTCCTTGGAGGGGTCTAGTTTCCAAAATGGAGTAAGGCTATGTGCCCACGATGCAGAAATGCTGCATATTTTTTATGCTTCTCCCTGGCAGGAAAAAGGCATGCGGATTTTACAAGCGTTTTTCCCGCCAGGTAGAAGCGTTTGTCAAGCGCTTTTGCATGCGGGTTATCAAGCGCTTCTCCAAGTGATTTTAGCATCACTTGGAAAAGTGCTTGACAACTTGGTCACACTATATAAATCCATGCAACCGGCATGGATTTATATAGTGTGACCAAGAAATAGCTATAAAAAAAAAAAAAAAAGAATGGTAAAAAATAAAGATTATACTTACCTTCCGAAGGCCCCCGGTCTCCTCCTCCGATGCGTCCGGTCTCTCGCAGTGGTGTGAAGGACCTGCGATGACGTCATTGAGTCATGTGACAGGTCACGAGACCGCAAACGTCAGCGGTCGCGTGACCTATCACATAACAATGAAATTATGTCAGGTCCTCACACCACCGCGAGCCGCCCAACACATCGCACGCATCGCTGAGGAGGCCGGGGGACATCGGAAGGAAAGTATAACCTTTATCTTTTATTTTAAATTCTTTTTTTTTTTCTTTTTTTTTACAGTTTCTATGGTACCCAGGTCTCCTTTCCTCCAGACCTGGGTACCATCCGCACATTGAACCGTGTGATATAAGCTTGTGCAGATGCAGTGATGCGGATGTCACGCGGTCCAATGCAAGTCAATGGTGGCAATTACGCTTCGCGTCCGCAAAATTAATAGGCATGCTGCGTACTGTTCCGCAATGATAATCCACAGCGGAAATTTCCGCAGCATGTGCACAGCACATGCGGATTATCATTGGGGACCATGGGGCACGTATTACCAAGCGTTTTTTAAGCGTTTTTGCTGCGGAAATTCCGCGGCAGAAACGCTTGAAAAACGTATAGTGGGCACGCAGCCTAATTTGGGGAGGTTTCCACTGTTTAGGCACATCAGGGGCTCCCCAAATGCAACATGGCGTCCGCTCTTGATTCCAGCCAATTCAAACGATGCTCTTTCCCTTCCGAGCCCAGCGGGGCACCCAAACAGTGGTTTTCCCACACATAGGGGGTATTGCTGTGCTCAGGAAAAATTGCACAACACATTTTCTCCCGTTTTCCTTGTGAAAATAAAAAAAATTGTGTCTTAAGTAAAAGTTTTGTGAAAGAAAGTTAAATATATTTTTCCTTCCACGTTGCTTCAGTTGCTGTGGAGCACCTTCAGGGTTAATAAACTTCTTGAATGTGGTTTTGAGTACCTTGAGGGGTGCAGTTTTTTGAATGGTGTCAGTTTTGTTTTTTTATTTCATATAGACCCCTCAAAGTCACGTCAAATGTGATGTGGTCCTTTAAAAAAAAAAAAAAAAAAAGTTTTTGTAAATTTAGCTGGAAAAATTAGAAATCGCTGGTCAACTTAACCCTCATAACTTCCGAACAAAAAATAAATTATGTTTCAAAAATTGTGTTGATGTAAAGTAGACAGGTGGGAAATGTTATTTATTAACTATTTTGTGTGACATCTCTCTGATTTAAGGGCATAAAAATTAAAAGTTTGAAAATAGTTTTAAATTTTAAATTCTCAAAATTTCCGATTTTTTCACAAGTCACATCGAAGAAGATAACATGAAGTACAATATGTTACGAAAAACCAATCTCAGAGTCACTGGAATATGTTGAAGCGTTCCAGAGTAATTACCTTATAAAGTGACAATGGTCAGATTTAAAAAATGAGGCCTGGTCATTAATCTACAAAGTGGCTTGGTTCTTAAGGGATTAAATGGAGTTTGTCATCCGCAAAGAAATTCACCATACGGTCCTCTAGAGGCCTTAGCACCTATAAAAACTCATACTTGTGGATAGTCCCTCCATTCGCTGCGCACACACCAAAAAAAAAAGAGTGACTTCTTTTGTAATTTGTAAAAAAAACAGAAATAATTGCTTGAATTTTAGTTTTCCCTGAGACCTGTAACATTTTTTTATCTTTTGACCAACGGAGCTGTGTGAAGGCTTGGTTTTTTTGCACGGCGATCTGTAGTTTTTATCTATACCAATTTAGGTACTGTATATACAATATTTTGATCACTTATTGCATTTTTTTGTGTAGTGGCAATTCTTTAGTTTCTTTACATTTTTTTTTTTTTCCTTTTTACCTCCTTTAACGATAGTGTTAATTTTATATTTTGAAAGGTCGGACTTATGAACAATGAAAAAGCAATAAAAAATACATACGGTTTATGTTTGGAATTTTAATGGGGTGGAAAAGGGCAGAGAGGATGACTTGCATTTTACATAGTTAACCCCTTTACCCCCGAGGGTGGTTTGAACATTAATGACCAGGCCAAGTTTTACAATTCTGACCACTGTTACTTTATGAGGTAATAACTCTGAAACGCTTCAACGCATCCCCCCAATTGAGATTGCTTTTTCGTGACGTATTGAACTTCGACATACTGGTAAAGTTTATTCGAAAAGACTTGCGTTTGTGAAAAAAACAGAAATTAAGCGAATATTTTGCAATTTTCATGCCCTTAAATCAGAGAGATGTCACACAAAGTAGTTAATAAATAACATTTCCCACATGTCTACTTTACATCAAAACAATTTTGGAACCAACATTTTTTTTTGTTACGAAGTTATATAAGGGTTAAAAGTTGACCAGCGATTCCTCATTTTTCCAACAAAATTTACAAACACATTTTTTTTTTTTTCCTACTTTGACCCACTATGGGACTTTCACTTTTTGCAGCCTGATCACTTTTAGAGCATAGAGATGCAGCAGCATCTCTGTGCTATACAGCCTGTCAGCGCTGCATGCATAAGTTACTTTGGTCACGCACTGCACATGACCAAAGTAACTTCTCCTGGTGACCCGGATGTCGTCATGACGACATCGGGTCACCATGACAACATCCAGGACCTGGCTCAGATAGCGAGGGACGACAGATAAGAGGCAAGTATCAGCGCTTACCTCCCCTTGCTCCCGGAAAGCTGCGATCGACTTAAATCACAGCATTTCAGGGGTTAATGTGCCAGCAGCGGTGCTTGACATCTCCGGGCACATAGCACCAGGTGTCAGCTTTGACAATCAGCTGACACCCGATGCGATCGCCCTGAGCGTAATAGTATGTAGTTGGTCCATAAGGCCCAGGGAGCAGCTACGTACTATTACTGACCTCGTCGTAAGGGGTTAAGAAAAAATTTTCTTTACTTTATTCTGTAGTCCTTTAGGGGGCTTGAACCTCAAATTGCTTATACTGCAGCAAGGCACCTTCAGCAGAACTTTGTCCATGATAGCAACCTGTGATCGAGTCACCGAAGGGTGGGGGGTGAGCGATAGTCACATGTAACCAGGGCTGTGAAGTCAGAGTTGTGGAGTTGTAGAGTTGTAGTCGGAGTTTGTGTCGGTGCAAAATGGACCGACTCCTAAAATATATTATAAATTGGGTACGGTAGTTCAATGCAGTTTGTGGGGAATATTTTTTCATAAGATTTTGGGAAAGTTATGAAATGTCATATAATGTCTGTCCTATTCCTGATCTAAGGGTCTAGGCTTTTAGCTGAGATTAATCTGTGCCACAGTAAAATTTATCACTTAAACATGAGCCATGTATGAGGGAGTCAGAGTCGTGGAAATTGAGGAGTCGGAGGTTTGGCTTACCGACTCCACAGACCTGCATGCAACCCACCAACCCAAGGTTCATGTGCATTAAATTCCACTGTCAAGAGTGACAGCAACATTTAATTGTATAGCAGCAGCCGCAGCTCAGCTCCATCTGCTGCTGGTAGCAGTAGATAATGGCTGTGTTACGCAGTTTCTGAGCTTGAAACAAAGACAGAAACTCTGCATAGTAATCGTATGTCATAAGGAAAGGGGTTAAAGAGTACCTGTTGCCAGGTTATAAGTGACCAAATATGGGCTTAATTATTTTAGTGCAAGTTTTTATGGTCTTTACCAATGGAGCAGTGCAAAAATTACCAATGAAGATGCAGAACAACCACAAGGCACGTCTCCAGATACTCACATGAACAACGCCCCTTTGTAAACACTATGAAAATTAGCACAAAATAAGAGCCCAGATCTCAAGCTTTCTTTACTCAGCAAAAGTAGCCAACCCCCATTAAGGCCGGAACCAGTTTTGAGCTTCCTGACAGAGCCATTTTTAAAATCTGACTTGCCACTTTATGTGGTGATAAGTTTGGAAAGCCGCTTCCAAACCCAGTGATTCTGCAAAGGTTTAGCAACCAGAGCCGTGGAGCCTGCATACAATGGACCGACTCCTAAAAAAACACTGCTCAAAAAAATAAAGGGAACACTTAAACAACAGAATATAACTCCAAGTAAATCAAACTTCTGTGAAATCAAACAGTCCACTTAGGGAGCAACACTGATTGACAATTTCACATGCTGCTGTGCAAATGGAATAGACAATAGATGGAAATTATTTGCAATTATCAACACACTCCATAAAGGAGTGGTTCTGCAGGTGGGGACCACAGACTACATCTTAGTACCAATGCTTTCTGGCTGATGTTTTGGTCACTTTTGAATGTTGGTTGTGCTTTCACACTCGTGGTAGCATGAGACGGACTATACAACCCACAGAAGTTGCTCAGGTAGTGCAGCTCATCCAGGATGGCACATCAATGCGAGCTGTGGCAATAAATTTTGCTGTGTCTGTCAGCGTAGTGTCCAGAGGCGCTACCAGGAGACAGGCCAGCACACCAGGAGACGTGGAGGGGGCCGTAGGAGGGCAACAACCCAGAAGCAGGACCACTACCTCCGCCTTTGTGCAAGGAGGAACAGGAGGAGCACTGCCAGAGCCCTGCAAAATGACCTCCAGCAGGCCAGAAACGTGCATCTGTCTGCACAAACGGTTAGAAACCGACTCCATGAGGGTGGTGTGAGGGCCCGACGTCCACAGATGGGGGTTGTGCTCACAGCCCAACACAGTGCAGGATGCTTGGGATTTGCCACAGAACACCAGGATTGGCAAAGTCGCCACTGGCGCCCTGTGCTCTTCACAGATGAAAGCAGGTTCACACGGAGCACATGTGAGAGACGTGAGAGTCTGGAGACGCCGTGGAGAGCGATCCGCTGCCTGCAACATCCTTCAGCATGACCGGTTTGGCAGTGGGTCAGTAATGGTGTGGGGTGGTATTTCTTTGGAGGGTAGCACAGCCCTCCATGTGCTCGCCAGAGGTAGCCTGACTGCCATTAGGTACCGAGATGAGATCCTCAGACCCCTTGTGAGACCATATGCTGGTGCGGTTGGCCCTGGGTTCCTCCTAATGCAGGACAATGCCAGACCTCATGTGGCTGGAGTGTGTCAGCAGTTCCTGCAAGATGAAGGCATTGAAGCTACGGACTGGCCCGCCCGTTCCCCAGACCTGAATCCGATTGAGCACATCATGTCTCGCTCCATCCACCACAGACTGTCCAGGAGTTGGCGGATGCTTTAGTCCAGGTCTGGGAGGAGATCCCACAGGAGACCATCCGCAACCTCATCAGGAGCATGCCCAGGCATTGTAGGGAGGTCATACAGGCACGTGGAGGCCACACACAATACTGAGCCTCTTTTTGACTTGTTTTAAGGACATTACATCAAAGTTGGATCAGCCTGTTGTGTGTTTTTCCCACTTTAATTTTGGGGGTGACTCCAAATCCAGGCCTCCATTGGTTAATAAATGTGATTTCCATTGATGATTTTTGTGTGATTTTGTTGTCAGCACATTCAACTTTGTACAGAACTAAGTATTCATTGAGAATATTTCATTTATTCAGATCTAGGATGTGTTATTTGAGTGTTCCCTTTATTTTTTGGAGCAGTGTATATAATAAATTGGGTATAATAGTACAATGCAGGGTGTGATGTAAATGTTTTTATAAGTATTTGGAAAAGTTATGAAATGTCCTATAAATGTCTGTTCTGTTCCTGATCTAAGGCTCTTGGCTTCTAGTTGTGTACACGCTCAGTAGTGAGGTAGAGCTGTGGAGTCGAAGGTTTCGCGTGATCTACCAGTCCTGTTAGCAGCAATTCTTCTTTTTTAACATTTACTAAATTATTTTTTTAAAGAGCTATTTAGTATTTTTAGGGGTCTATATATCTATCTATCTATCTATCTATCTATATATGTCAGAAGACCATCAAAAGTGATACCATTTTACACCGCACCCCTCAAAATATTCAAAACCGCATTTAGGACTTTTTTAACCGTTCAGGTACGTCACAGGAATTAATGAAATGTGGAATAAAAAAAATTTATTCTTTCAACTAGGTGTAATGAGAAGGAAAAAAAACATTAAAAAAAAAAAACTTTGTTACCCAATTTCTACTGGACACAGTAACACCCCATGTGTGGTCAGAATTTACCATTTGGGAGGAAAGGTGTGTTATTTGACCAATTTTAGCTGGAATATATTAAAAGCAGAAACCTCTCATAAGTGACTCCATATGGGAAACTGCACACCTCAAGGAATCTAGGTGACCAATACTTACAGTACCATATGTATAACAGTTTGCGGGAACTCATTCCCTCTGTGCCGTACATGCACGGCAGATGTTGGGAAGTGGTTAAAGGGATTGTCCACTTTCAGGAATATGGATCCCGTACATGCTAAAACAGCAGATATTCAACCTCCCCCGGTCCATTGACTGTTATCCATCATTGCTCCATCTCAGTGTTTGGTTACAGCGGTGACGTAGACAGCATGCATCACTATTGCAGCCAGTCACCAAGCTCAGAGGCTTGTGCCTCTACCTAAGCACAGCAGATGAGCCCACCACTTGGCTACAGCAGTGACGCTCACTGTTAAAGTCTCCACTGCAGACAAAACACAGACGGAATCAGCTGCAGTGAGCCATCGCTGGACTCCAGGAGGGCAAGTACATGCAGTGTTAGCCATTTTAGCTATTTATTTGGCCCACTTTCTTGAAAGTGGATAACCCCATAAAGGATTATTTCATCGCTGCTCACTTGTGCATCCGGATGACACTGTCATCAGACCTGCTCAGCTACTGATTTGGAACAAGCATTTAATATAAAAAAAAAAATAAAAAAAAATTGTAATACATTCCCTTTTAAACACTTTGTATTTACATAAAGTAAAGCTTAAAAATTATAGGTTACTAGTTATATTAAAACTCTTACTGTCGCAACTCTCTACAGATCGGGGTTTCTCTTACCACACTTTCTCATCTCCAATCTGTCCTGAATGCGGCAGTCAAGATCGCATTTCTGTCCAGCTGCTTCACTAACGCCTCCACCTTATGCCAGTCATTGCACTAGTTACCCATCCGCTACAGAATACAATATAAACATATCTCTTTCTCCCCCACAAAGTATCACCCTACCTTTCTTCTCCATTCTGCAATTGTTGTAAGACTAACATCCTCCATAATCCGAAGTTTCCATTTTCATCTCCAAGACTTATTTCATGCTGCGCCAGTTTTCTGGAATGCACATCTCCTTAGACAGGCCTATCAACTCACTAATCTAACTCTTCCCTGTTACAGCTTTCTAAATTTCACGTATCTGCGGGTGTGCAAAGGCAAAAGCACGATACTTTCACATCGCAAATACGGCAGACACAGGGCATAGGAAACAGCGATTGGCATCCGCCCTCATCTCTTACGATGCAGCTACCTCAGCTGTGAACTGCGCACGCCCCTAGTTTACAGAATTCACAGATGTAGGTAGAGCTCAGCATTATTGTGTTGTAGCCCAGAACTACACAGAGCGGAGCAGTCAAAGTGCTTACAGTTATTACCAGGGTGTGGAGTCGGAATAAAATGAAATGTCCTATAAATGTCTGTCCTATTCCTGATCTGAGGGTCTAGACTTTTAGCTGAGATGAATCTGATACAGTAAATTTATCACTTAAACATGATACATGTATGAGGGAGTCGGCGTCGTGGAAATTGAGGAGTCGGAGGTTTGGCTTACAGACTCCACAGCCCTGGTTATTACTGCCAAGCCCAGGTCTGGGCAACAGTGCTGCAGTAGACTTCAGCCAGTGGTGAGAATTGGTCACCGCTGGGGCCTGGACCTGTGCTCACCGCTAAGTCAATTAGTGTGATAAGAGCGCTGCTGCAGGCAAAGATCTGAGTGCTCTGCTCTCATCAGTATTAAAAGGGGTTGTTCCATTTGAAACCATTCCCTCCCTGGCTGCAATTAAATTATAAATAAAAAAAATCTGCTGTACTCACCTTCCCAGAGTCAATCGGTGAGTCTCAGCCACTGATCCGGGTATGTGACACTGAATAACATGTGTATTGTCTCTTCAGAGAGGAAAAGGACTTGAATTCTATAGCACTACCTATTGGAATTAGCAATCCTACAAGTCAATATCAACCCTTTAATGAGCCTTGCAATATTATTTCTGATAAAAGCAAAACCAGAATCCCAATATGTAGAGTTTTGGGGTATTGCCCCTCATCAGTGCAAAGTATGAGGTCTGATTTGGTTATGCAAGAGGCTAAGACTGGGATCTAAGAGGTAACATTTCTCCTTGTGGAGAGGGACACACCAGCTCTGGCACGTCAAGGTAAAGAGGCTTATTCACCGTGCAATGCTCCTCTGGGAAATTTAATATGCAAATTGCCTCTTCAGAGAAAAAGAGGACTTGAACTCTATAGCGCCACCTTGTAGAATTGCTGCTTCCAATAGGTGGCGCTATAGAGTTTACGTCCTCTTTTCTCTGAAGAGGTAATTTGCATATCCTTGTGGAAAGTGACATACCAGGTCTGGCATGCCAGTATGAGGAGAGCTCATGATTGTGAACTTATCGTAATAAGTCTGTGAAAGCTCATCATAGCTTGTGATCATCTACCTTTATCTCAAGCCTCCTGATGACAATCACGATAAGTTCACAATTACCAATATTTTATAATATGAATGAATACAGATTATCTTATATATACACATATTTAGCCATCTGACCTATTTTCTGCCACATCATTTTGAGATAATGGGGGAAGTGGGCGAAGTAGTACTATGTCAAGATAATGGCTATATCAGTTTGATGCTTGACGTTACTTCTATTGTTATTCAGATCTATTGATTCTCTAATTATACTCTATTGTTTCCCTGATTTCACCGCTTGCCTATAATATTCTGCTATAGTGCGAGGGCAACACTAGGGTGAGTAAAGGAGAGCCACCGTTGAGCGGGAGCACCATACCTCGTTTTTCTAGGGTGCCAACCTCTGCGGTTACGTAGCACCAGTATCAGGCATTTTAACAGGGAATTACAGGTTATTCTGGTGGTGTCTGAGAAAAAAAAAAAAAAAAAAAAAAATTATATATATATATATATATATATATATATATATATATATATATATATATATATATATATATATATATATATATATATATATATATATATATATATATAGTAACTTAATGATATTACAGCAATACATAGGATTTCTCTTCGCATAAAAAATATATATGCATTTTCTATTTGAATGCATTAAACAAGGGTATTTGTGTTTAATGTACATTGTGAATAAAAATTATTTTTAAAAAAGGGATTCTATGTTAACATCAGCTCTGCAAAGAAGGGCATATCTGGATGAGAATATACTGGCCTTGGTATAGGATGATAGTGCCAGTCAGAGGAGGTGCTTGAAGCTGGATGCGATGGTGGGAGACCCTGATGTGAGAATACTAAAGGTGGGAACCTCGAGGTGATTTCTATGGGGAAGCTTTGCATGTAATGGAGGCTCTGTGTCACTAGTGTCAGGAAAAGGGAGAATAGGAACTGGATGTCACTAATCAGGGGGGCTAGAGGGGGTCCTGGATATGGACCACAACCCTTTAACAGAGCTGAATGTGATTCAAGGTAAGAAAGGTTTGGGACCACTGTTATAAAACATTAAATACATTTAAAGTATTAATATTTTTTAGTTTCATATATTTCAATGATACATTCCCTTTAAAATGGTTTGAGTTAATACTAAAAAGTTGCAACAATATAGCTTAACGTAATAATGTACATTATACTTCCCCACATCCTCCCAGACATTCCATCACCACTACCCTGATCCTCCCCGCTGGTCTTCTGTTTACCCTGGCTGCAAAGATCATGTGCTATACAACCCCCAGGACTGCTGCAGCCAATCACTGGCAGTCTCTTGCTGAATAATGTTGAGGCCAGTGCTTGGCTGAAGTAGTCACGTGGGGTATATAAGAAGTTATCGCTGCAACCAAGGTAAACCGAAAAAAAACGCTGAAACAATGAGAGTGAAGTAGGAGAGTTTACATTCCAGCCAACAGTTCTGGGACTAAAACAAATAGGGGTTTTCACAACGTTTGGGACATCTGGAAGAAGGATTGTACAGAGAAGAAAAGGCGAGAGCTACCAGGAGCACTGTCATGCCAAAAGTAAAGCATTCTCAGACCAGTCATGTGTGGGGGCTTTTCATTCAAGGGACTGTGTTAACTCACAAGTTTGCCTATGAACATTGCCATGAAAAAAGAAATATCCAGGAGCAGTGAGGTGATGGACAATACATATGCCAGCATGAGCCAAGTACCTCAGTCAATAAAATAGTTCCATTTTGGATCTATAGCAAGGAAACTCCCCAAATCTGAATCCCATTGAGAACCCATGGTCAACCTTCAAAAAGGCACACAGAAATTGTGACAATTCCAGGCACTGATTAGACAAGGATGGGCCGTCATTACTCAGGCAAGATTTGGCCCAGAAACGGATACCTAGCTGCCAAGGCAAAATGCAGAAGTCTTGAAAAATAAGGGTCTCTATTGTAGATGCTGGGACTTGGTATAAACTTGATGTACGCGCCAATAAAAGTGTAAAAACTTATGAAATGCTGATCATTGTACTTCAGTAACTATAGAAACATCTAACTAAAAGATCTAAAAACATTGAAGCAGCAAGTGTGTGAAAACCAAAATTTGTGTCAGTCTGAGAACTTTGTGTACATCGTTTAACCATTTCAGCTATACTGCTGCCAACGTGAGGTTTTTTTGTCACAATGCATGTGTCCTAGTTGAACAAATAGCACAAAGTGCAATATCTGCCAGTTGTGCGTGGTGTCCCATGAAGATGCATAGTCATCAGTACCAATCACCTACCGAAGTGAAGTGGGTACTGCTGGACAACCCCTTTAACTATAGCATGCCATGACAGAACAAATGTAGGCAGCAAGTGACATCAGGAAAGGCGAGCTCAGCCCATTATGGTTATCCCTTCAGAGAAGATGCAGGGGCTTTTCTACATGCAACACCACTCCTCACAAATATTAGCGCATATGTGTCCTACTACTGTCACATTGGGACATCCACAAAATGCAGTCTGGCTACGGAATGTGATGTCCCAGCCGCAGGTCTGGTGGTTTTCTAAAACCTTATGTGTCTATGAGGCTGTTAAGTTTGGATCCAGAGAGCCGCAGCTAGTCCACACTAGGACCGTGTTCTTCGGATAGCTGAATTTAGCCTATGAACACAAGCAATAGCACTGCAATGTTAACTGCAATCTGGATCATGGAGATTTTCACTTGTACTGAAAAATAATCAAAGCTGAGATGTCTCAGTAGTTGATCCTTTTAATGGCTAACTTAAAAGCCGATAAAGATAATAGCAGCTTTTGAGACGACTTGGGTTGTTCTTCATGAGGCAGAGTAGTCTTAAAAGCCACCTTTTCAGTTACCCATTAGAAGACATCAACTACTGAGGACTCAATTTTGATTATTTTTCTATCTACTGGCTAACAATACAAAGATTTATTTTTTCCTGTAACAAACCGGATTATGTGACATGGGTATAAAACAGACCTATGTAAACCCTGTACATTTACTTTTAGCACAGTCTATGCAGGTTTTCCTCGTGTCAGCTTAGTCATATTATGCATTTTTTAGAAAACGTTACACTTTTACCCAACAATATATGAAACATCCATGATTGCAAAGTGCTAGGTTTCACAATGTCACAATTGTTTACTTTTACAAGATATATGGCTATGGGGTATAAAATAATTCTTCATTTAAAATTGTTATTTTACTGGTTGTTTGAGAAATGCTAAAAATGCATCAAGTGACAAAGGCTCTTTAAAGGCCATTTATAAAATAATTTCCCTTAAGAGGCAAAACCTTACCACTTCCATACAAGCAAAACCAGCATATCAGGCACTCCATCCACAGTATAGGGAAGACAATAATATTTCCATATAATAACCAAATTAAATATAAAATTAAGAAATAGCTATTACCTCATGCAACGGTCTGAAGCAAGCGCCAGTGTAAAACAAGAGCAGGCCACGATACCTGTCAAAAAAGAAGGGGATGATGAACTTTTAGAAATACACAGGTGTCATTTAAGACATATTCCTAACTTTATTGCTAAGTTCTGCCATAACTTGATGGACTGGAGAGAGTTTGCTGCGCGGCCAGCGCACTGCGTTCCTAAGCTTTACATGCACAGCGGTGCTCCTGGCCAGAAGGATATGGATAGGACTGCAGTGGGGCCCTTGAACAGGGCTGTGATATTTTTGCCTGCACAATGACCGGCTGGTGCATAGCTGTGTAAGAAAGTATAATGAGGCTCAATCTTTTTTAAGCTTGATGGTGGTCCAGAGATCGGACCCCAACTATTCACATAATGATGGTATTTCATAGCGACATGCCATCACATAGTAGAATAAAACTTTGTGTGCAAGTTTTCTTTTTATTTCGCCTCTGTTGCAGAAATATTAGCAATCTAAACATGTCACCCAATAAGTGAATTCTCATTACGTCCAAATGGAAGTTATCAGAATTTTTATTGGGGGCGTGTTCTTCATCTCCTTGCATGATGTTACCCAATCATAGTCAGGCAGTAACACACAGGAGGAAAAGGACACATCCAACAACAGCTCAGAAAAGGCTGCTCCTGTGTGAGATGTAATGACGGCCTGCTCTACAGAGCATTTACAGTGAACACAACATAAGTGCTTGCTGACAGCTTTGAGCTCTCATCTTCAGAAAAGGACTTGGTGCACGTTGTGATGACCACTCAGCACATTGCCTGTGGGTTACAATTCACTGCAGTCACTAAAACATGCTGCCACAAAGCTCATTGTCTAAGGGAAGATTACTCAGCAGGGTCACATTAAACGTCTCACAAGATCACGATGAAAAGTCTCAGTTTTGATCTTCTTTGGAAAAGGGGGGGGGGGTGGGGACAAGTCCTTGGAGAGGAATCTTGTTACTGCCCATGTGGTTGAAGGGGAAATTTACACTAAAACTTTTCAAGCTAATATCTCAGGAACGATTGGATAGAAAAAAAAGGGTAAGGTCTCATTCAGACGTCCATTTTTTCAGACAGTCCACGTATACATTGTAGTCTATGGGGCTGTTCGCATGTCCGTTTTTTACCGTAATCACAGATGAAAAGTACCCAATACAAGTCTCTGGGTTCATGAAAATCACGGGCTGCACACGGATGGCATCAGTGTACAATCCATGTGCTGTCTGTAATACTGTAAAATATAGGGAAATATTTGTAACTTATTTATACGTAAAAATCACAGATAAAACTAATGTCAAGAAATTACACTGACCAAATACTGATGACACTTGTAATCACTTTTTTTGCATAAAGTGCCTTGACAAAGTATTAATACCCCGTCAACTTCCCCACTTTTTTTTGCGTTAAAGTACATTTAAGTTTGTGGCTGTATGTTATATACCAACGCACAGTAGCACATTTTTGGGAAGAGTAAAGGAAATGATACATGGTTTTCTAAACATCTTAAATATATATCTGAAAATTGTGAACTACATTTGTATTCAGCCCCCGAGTCAATACTTTGTAGGACCACCTTTGGCTGCAATTACACACATAAATATTCTTTGATCTAAGCCATCCATTGTAGCTCTGGCAGTAAGTTTAGGGTCGTTGAGACTGGGGAGTAGGTTCACCTTCCAGCAGTCTTCTGCAGCCTCTTATCAGGCTTTTCTTGTATTTAGTTAGCTACATCCATCCTCCCATCTACTCTGACCAGCTTCCCTGTCCCTGCTGAAGAAAAGCCTCCCAACAGCATGCTGCTGCTACCATCATGTTTGACAGTGTGGATGGTGTTTTCAGGGTGATGAGCAGTGTTAGTTTTCTGCCACACAGCCGCCTGACCAGAGCACCTTCTTCCACATGCTAGCTGTGTTACCTACATAGATTTATGCAAATGTAACTTCTTATGGCTTGCTTGTGGAAAAGTTCATGGGGAATTAATACTGTTTCAAGGCACTGTAGAAGTTTGCGTTAGGCCAACCTCTCTCTCAGGATGTAGCCAGTATAAAACGTGATGAGTCCTCTTTAAAGCATAGACGAGTATGTCTTCTCAGAGACATAGGTGTGTTTGGGAGCTGCAGACAACATGGAGTAATTCAACAATAGTATCTACAAAATTGGTAAAGGGCTTAACCAACACAATTAAAATTCAGCCTAATGGCAGTAAAACACCCGGTACAGTCTTCTGTTCAGCTTGATGTTGGAGCCCATACATCACTGCTGCAGCTGTTTACTAGTCCCATGACCTATATACTGAGGTCAGCGGCTGGCTGCAGTGGTCATATGGGCTGGGATATCAGCTATAGTGCTGCTTACAGGCAGCTTCTCGATTATTTTGGACAAATGATTTGTTTTAACAAACTAAACCAAATTTAAAAATAGTCTGAACACAGTGTAATATCCGGGAGGATCTGACCACAGCGACTCCCAATATCTTCAGCAGGGGCAAGTAGTCACAATCTGCAGCAGGTAGCCGTGCCCTGGAGACCGTGGGATCCCTGCCCCCTCTCACCTCTCCTGTAGTACAGTCTGTATAATGTCACACATTGCAGGCACAGCTCTGCCCTAAGCACACCGGCAGCACCAAGCTGTGACAGCTGCTGCACCGCCCCGGTGTCAGGTCACCGTGTGTAACCAGGCCAGAGAGCAGGCGTGCCCTCATGGGCAGATCACAAGGCACAGCGTGCCCAGGGACCACCGCCAGCCCTGCCCCCAATGCACGGGGCTGAGCACAGCGGAGGAAACAGTCACCGGCCAGAAATGACAGTACCGGCAGCACAATGACACCTCTCCGCCCGTGCAGCCGAGGTCACGTGTCCAAGCCTCGCTGCTCCCCGCTCTGACGAATGGCGGAGCAGTCAGCCTCCTGTGGAAAAACACCGAGACGTTACGCTCCCCCCAACAGGCCCCGACACATACTTGGCGCGGTGATGGAGGAACCACGTGTGCAGCCACGCTCCGCTTTCTCCGGTCACATGACCCTATTCGCTACCCCCAAGACAGCAAGAGCGGTGACCCGGTTAAAAAAAAAAGCCGGTGAGAGAAAGGGGGCGTGGGGGAGGGGTATTACAGACCCTCAGAGTTCAACAACAACCGCCCGTGGGACGCGTCGCACTTCCGGGTTAGGTGGTGTCGCTCAGTGAAGTGACGTCAGGGGCCGCTTCCTGTTCTTCAAATAACCAGCAGCAAGCTGGGTATCGAGGATACCGGAAGTGGAGCAGTGACGTAAGACGCGGGGCGGAGCTGAAGGTGACGGCAGCCGAGGAGTACACATAATAGTTCTTCCCACGTGACCCTGGGGACAATGGTTGCAGCCCACGTGACCCCCACCTACATGAGAAGCGGCGGCGTGTGGGGGCCCATGCATCCCAGCCCAGTGTATGGAGGCGGGTGACCGCTGCCTGTGCGCGGCCGGGAGCGTTAGCAACACTGCCACAGTCATGACAGCGGCTCCTACACGTGGCAGAGAAGGTCACAGCATGCCGGGGCAGTGGGGTGCGCACTTGGAGTGGCTTCCCGCTGTCCCGTACATCCCATGATAAATGAATGGTCTCATGTAACCGTACAACTGGTGCAGCATTCTACAAGCCCTCACACGGCCGTGCAGCTGGGAAATAAAGCAGCTCTGGCTCCTGGAGGGAAAAATGCAGAAATGGAAAATGGCCATGCCGGGAAGGGGTTAAAAAAGTAACTTGTTAAAAAAAATAGGTTTGTGTCCATGTTGAGAAATGTAATTTTATTTTCCATTTTAGAGCTGGGTCAGGGTCACTGCTCGGGGGGGCACTACTTTGGGTACATAAGACATATTTATCAAAGAAAAGAAAAAACAATTTTTTTTAACAATAAACTGTGGATGTGGATTATCACTTCTATCTTCTCTTAATATTTTACTATACTTAAAGGAGTCACTGGCGGCTCTCAGGCATCACATGTCCCCGGCTGCAGCCGCTCTGGCATCCGCTGATGTCACGTCAAGATCCGTCTGCAGCCGGGCGTGACCCAGTGCTGTGCTCCAGGGTGAGTGATGGGCTGTGGGCAGGGTGACCCCGCGCGTCACACCCAGAATCCGGCCATTTTGGGGATGTCAATTTTAACTTTGCCACAGACATTACAAAGACAGTATTTAAAATAGTAAGCAGATGGCTGAAGGCACAGTGACCTGTCAGAGGCCAGAGATAGGAACACATAATGAGAGCACCAGTTACAGCCCCTCCCTAAAGTCCACCCCAGAGCAAGAGCATATCATTATGGCAGCAATGAAAATAAAGATTATAAAAGAACCACTGGACGGATTTCATCAACAAAGGTATCATTTTACTCAGTGTAATGTCGCCCACCTGCTAGTGTATGTGGTGTACTGAGCACAATCCCACTGACAGGTGCGCTTTAACAATCTCCTTTGAAGCTTAGCCCTCCAGGGGTGAGGGGGGTTTTAGTGGACCCAGGATGCCATGGCAACCAGCCAACATCTCACAATTACATTGCAATGGTAGAGAAAATGAGTGCACAGATCACCGCATCAGGGGGAATCACCTTTCAGATAATGTTTGGCCCCAGCTACAGTTTGTTAAATAAAATATGCTTTACTCGCCTTCCTTGGATAAACTGGCGAGTCTCCGCCACGGCTTCTGAAGTCTGGAAACGAATGCGGCTCTGAAGTCCTGTTGACAGATATCAAACTCTGAATGGGGTGTCCCATCCACACCGGCAGAGCTCACCGATTGGCATCACACTGACAGCCTATGTCAGACATCGGGAGAGACCCACCAGTGCTATCAGGAAAGAGGAGTACAACACAGTTCTTTTTATACACTACTCACTGCTAAAAATGAAAGAATTCCAAAAGGACAGTCCTTTTAGGGACCGAATGGATATGTTTAGGGTCTGAATAGATATGTTTCCCTATATAAATATTGAGAAGCTTTCCAGTGCACATAGAGCAAAGAATTTGTGAATAGAGCCTAAGGCTCCTATCACACTGTGCTTTTGCTCATATTTCTGATGTAGTAAAGACAGAACTGTTCTTAAAAAGGAAAATTGGGCCTTTTTTATAGGGTAGGATAATGTAATCAGCATTACATTTTTATTCCTCTAGAAACTTGATGGGAGACAAATTTTCTTGTCCATACTACAGCCACAAGTCTGGCCCATCTGTCTCATGACTATAAGTGATGGTCTCACATATGCCTATTTGGTATTTTACATACTACTCTATCTATTAAAGGGAATCTGTCAGTAGGATCGTCCCTCCTAAGCTGAATAAAGTGATACCTTGTTATCTACAATCCGATGTCTTATTCCTTAAAAAATTGTGTTTTTCTTAGTATGTAAATGAGCTGTTAAGATCTATGGGCTGGACACAGATCTCCCTAAGAGTCTGCCTCCAGAGCCTATTTTAAGTGAAAGGGGAACGTTACTAGTGTGAGACATGTAGGTCAGGAGAGCAAGAAAAAGGATTTCTCTGGAATAAGACATCGGACCTGCGTGCCCATACAGATGGCTTAGGAGGGTCGATTCTACTGACTGTTTCCCTTTAAAACAATCCTGGAATCTTAGATTTTTCTTTGCTCAGTCAGTCTAGAAGTTTACTGACACTTTCTCATCTTTAGAGATGACTTATCAGAGGTCATGATATTGTCAAAGAATTGCGAAAAAGGGTTTACCAATATAAATAACAGTACCCACCATTCATATGGTCACGGCTCTGCTGCTCACCCCTCCCTACACAATGACCTCCGCACATATCATACCTAGAACACTATAACATATATGGCAATGAACATCTCCATACTATACTGTATGGCATGGGTTTCCACAGCCTACCAACTCCATGCAAGATTAACATCACCAAGCACAATGCCAAGTGTTTAATTAAGGGGTGTACAGCACATTACCTACCCCAGTACTCATAGTACTGTCTGATATGGAATACATACAGTGTATATACACTTCCACGAGAAAGCAGCTGTCAGATTCCCCTTAAGAGAAGGCAGAGACAGTTTGTCACCATCTCTGCCTTCCTAATCGCTGTATACACAATACTGAATAAGCGCTTTGTAAACAGTATAAAGGAAGCACTAATGGCGCTTCCTCCTCCGGACCCAGCGGTCATGGTTGCCTGCTGTAGTCCGGGCTGTGGAGTCGGTAAGCCAAACCTTCGACTCAGACTCCTCAATTTCCATGACACCGACTCCACGACTCCGACTCCCTCATACATGGCTCATGTTTAAGTAATAAATTTATGGTAGGACACATTTCTCTCAGCTAAAAGTCTAGACCATTAGATCAGGAATAGGACAGAAATTTATAGGACATTTCATAACTTTCCCAAATTCTAATGAAAAAATATTCCCCACAAACTGCATTGAACTACTTTACCCAATTCATTATATATTTTAGGAGTCCAGAGTAGATTCATTTATACCGACTCCACCAAAATAGGCAATGACTCCATGACTCCGACTCCACAGCCCTGGCTGTAGGTAGAGAACAAGAGCTGCCTGGACCTAGGAGAACCAGTCAGTTCTGTTATGCAGCCAGGAGACTGAATTTCCACTGTAACTGGGGCCAATATACCAGCCTCAGTTATATTGGACATCAGACGGAAAATAAAAAGTATTTAAATGCTCCTCAAACATCTTTTTTTAATTGTATTCGGGTGAGGCATGTGTGAAATAAAGAAAAAAAAAGTTGCTAATCCAAAATTGCTGTACCTGTCAAAAAAAATGTGTTCGATATATAAAAATATTTGTTGTTACATTTGAAATTTTGTTTTCCTTTTTGTATTTCTGCAATCCTATGTGGTCATAAAACATGTGAAAAATAGACTATTTAACCACTGATATGTGCAAAAAAAGCATGGAAGAAACTGTTTTAATATCCAAACGAGAAAAAAAGAATGGGCAAAAATGGCCTGGTCTTGAACTGGTTAATAGAATAATTATTTATTTATGTATTTTACTCACTTATATAGCGCCATTAATTCCACAGTGCTTTACAGACATTATCATCACTGTCCCCATTGGGGTGATGTCCATGAGCTCAAGACTTCAGGCAGTCATTGCCAACAAAGGGTTTTCAACCAAGTACTAGAAATGAACATTTTATTTACAATTATTTAATCTGTCCAATTACTTTTGGTCCCTTTAAAAACAGGGTGGCACATGTTAAGGAGCTGAAACTCCTAAACCCTTCATATAATTTTAATGTGAATACCCTCAAATGAAAGCTGAAAGTCTGAACTTCAACTGCATCTGAATTGTTTTGTTTAAAATTCATTGTGGTAATGTCTAGAACCAAAATTAGAAAAATGTCTCTGTCCAAATATATATGTACCTAACTGTGAATGCAGAATTGGTGACTTGTTTCTATTATACCTTTTCTCTGATTGTTCCTCACCTGGTTTTGGCTCCCACTCCTGAGAAAAAATACTGACCGAATACTGACCACATACTGATAGTGGGGCTGTGGCCTAAAACTGAAACACTGATGAAAATCCGATCCAAAACACCAATTAAAATCATTCTATTTCACAAATGTTTGAATGAGACCTAAAGCTTGGTTCACATTTATACTTTGCTTCAGTGTAAACCACCAAAAAATGAGATTCAGACTAAACCCTCACTTGAGCCCTTCACTATAATGAGGCAGACAGAGTCACTTTGGACTCCTTCTAACGTCTTCTGGTGGTCTCGTCATTTTAGGGGTGCATAAAAGCATGGTTGACCACATTTTTGTGCATGCCTTAAAACATGAGACTCCGCTGGAATAGAGGCCACATGAAGACCAAAGTGACTCTGTCTGCCTCATCATAATGAATGACTTCAGGGGAAAAAAAGCATAAAAAACGTAGTAAATAAAGCAGGCTGCTCTTGCTAATATTGGTGCAAATAAACTCAGGACCGGATTCAAGGCCATCGTTGTTCACACTGGTCTAGATGAGGGGGCGTATTGGAGTCAGACGCTCCTGATTCATGAAGAGGTACACACTCCTACATGAATCTGTAGCATTTGACTAGTAGCATGCGCCTTCGTGTGCTATGCTAGAAATCTCACTCCAGTCATGAGCTGGAGTGAGATGAATGGTGTACTGAATGCCACAGCTTGCTGTGAATAAGCTGAGACAAGCTGTGGTGTTGCACCCCCGCCCTGCCCGGTGGAGCTGGCAGAAGCTGACATGAAGACACCAAAAGTCGCAAAATGTAGGTGCAATTCTGAGTTCCGCCTAAACTTTATGACTTTTCACAGCTTTGACAGCAGAATTCTGTTGCGAAAGCCTTGATGAATCTGGCCCTCTGTGTTTGCGCTCATGACAATATGGCCTAAAGCTTTCCACCCTCTGAAAAACTGCTGAGAACATGATCCAACTGCTAAAGAGAAAGGGGTCTTCCATGTGGGTCAGCACCCTTGGACAAGGTTGGGATATATGGTAAAGTTATCTACATACAGTAAGTAATAGCACAACTAAACCAATAAAAAATTAGAAAGAAAACTTTTCACAATTGTGTTAATTTACCATTAGCAGAAATACTTCTGCCATGATTCATGGCTTTGAGAACGAGGCGCAGTGAATGTGTGCGCTTACTGAATGGTTTGTCTGGAGTGTGTCATTGTAGTCTTTGTTTAGATGAATTGGTTAAATACTATGTAGCCTTGTGTTCTTTATCTGTGCGACACTTGTACATTTATATGCGTATGTGTGTCCATGTAAAAAAAAAAAAATTCTCAATATAGTTGCATGTGATATCTTTTGAAAGGGCAGCCACATCTAGCGTATGTATGTACAGTATATATGTATTGTATATGTATTGTAAGGGATCATCCCACAGGTAGACGTTGGTGCATACAGAGGTCCGAATTCGTTGGTTCAAATCAAATATGCAGTTTATTAAATGTCCATAAACCACCCAGCTTAGCAAACAAAAACATCCTTTCCCGGCACAAAGTGACAAAAACATAAAGCAAATAGTCTATACAGTCATGTGGGTTCACCTGCTCAGGTCAGTGTCCAGCCCTTTAGTCCTTAACAAAGACAAAACACTAGAGGTCTGCACACCTCCACACACAGAACTTGAATGAGACAACTGTTCTCCTTTTTATCTGCCGTACCACGTCCATGCTGTGGGGATGTTTTTCAGGAGCAGGGACAGGGAAAATGGTCTGAGTCGATGGATGGTGCGAAATACAGGGATATTCTTGAGCAAAACCTGTTTCAGTCTGTCAGCGATTTGAGACTAGGACATAGGTTCACCTTTGAACAATGACCCAAAGCAACACTTGAGTGGTTTAAGGGGAAACACTGAAATTTTTTGGAGTGGCCTAGTCAAAGCGCACAACTTAATCCAATTGACAATCTGTGGTCAGACTTGAAGATTGCTGTTCACCAGAGGAAACCATCTAACTTGAAGGAGCTGGAGAAGTTTTGCCATGAAGAATAGGCAAAAATCCCAGTGGCGAGATATGGAAAGCTCATAGAGACTTATCCAAAAGAGAAATGCAGCTGTAATTGCCGGAAAAGGAGGCTCTACAAAGTACTGACTTTAGAGGGTTAAATAGTTATGCACACTGAAGTTTTCAGTTATTTTGTCCTATTTGTTGTTTGATTCACCATAAAAAGAAAACCAAAATGTTCACAGTTGTAGGAATGTTCTTTACATGAACTGATGGAAACCCTCAAAAAAAAAAAAAATAGTAAAATTCCAGGTTGTGAGGTAGCAAAACACAAAAAATGCAATACTTTCGCAAGCCACTGTATGAAAATTGGCAATGTATTTTGCCATCAGGGACACCCCAGGTGGATAGGTTTCAACTGAGGTACCAACTCAGTGCAAATGTTGGCAGCAGGACATTACGCAATGAGGCGGTTTGTATAGACAACATACAATTCTAATTCAGTGTGGCTCCTTCATGAGAGCCACATTACTGAGCAGAAGAAAGGCCAGGCAATCTACTTCCGAATTATGCCAAGAAAAATTGATGGAGACTACAACTAAAAGGAATTCAATATAGTGCTGGAAGATGCACCCCTAGGTCGGAAGGCACTTGACAAGCTACTGGGGAAGAGCCGATGGTCGACCTGAGTATAACAAATGTTCATGATAGGCTAGGATCAAAGCTGCACGCACATCTTGGTGCTAATATCGCTTGGTCGAAAGGGAAGATCGAAAATTGCAGAGATATCAAAGTTCGGAACTTGGAATGTACGAACCATGAACCAAGGCAAACTCGAAATCGTCAAAGCTGAAATGGACAGACCAGGACTCGATTTACTCGGAATTAGCGAACTAAGATGGACTCAATCCGGACATTTCCAGTGAAATGAACATTGGCTCTACTATTCTGGCAATGATAACCGAAGAAGAAATGTGTCACTCTTATTCTCAACTGAAAATTGGCCGGAACTGTCCTGAACTACAATGCAGTCAGTAATAGAGTTATCTGGATATGACTACAAGCGTTGTTGGAAACTCTGGACTTGGTGAACGAGATGAGGCTCCATGGAAGAAGATTCATTGACTTTTGTACAACAAATCAACTGTCCATCATGAACACCTATTTCCAAAATCACAAAAACAGAGACTCTACACGTGGACATCAACAAATGGGGCCTAGAAGAATAAGATTGACTACATATGTGTTCGCCAAAGATCGAGGCCGTCGATGATTACCGCGAAAACAAGGCCAGGAGCTGATTGCGGAACTGATCATGAACTTTTGACAGCAAAGATTAGAGTCAAGCTGCGCAAACGGACTAGACAAGGAGAGACCGGAGGGGCGTGACCAAGTGCCTCACCAAATCCGACCTTAGATCTACGGCGGCTTATCGACTCCGTGATCCAAGGAGGGACGAGGAAGTTGGACCAGGTGCTACTCCGGTACTGACATCGGATGGTTGGCAGCTGACCCCCAAGGACAGGAGGCAGGCACTGACTGACACGGCTGATGGACACGCAGACTGGCACAGCAGATAGACAGAGAGGCAGGCACGGCTGATAGGCAGGCGGGCACGGCTGATAGGCAGGCGGGTGGGCACATGTACTGGGACCTGAGAACTAAACAGAGTGTTACAAACAAATCAACTAAGTTGAACAGGCACCTCCATATTGGAGGAGGTGCCTTAAATATTAAGAGTCCTCTGCCATTGGCAGTGGGCACTTTAGGACGGTGCGCGCGCGGTCCCTTTAAGAGGTGAGAGCGCGCGTACCCTAAGCACAGTGCCCAGGGATCTGCGCGCCATGCGCACCCCGGGCAGTGTCAGTGTGGAGAGAGGATGCCGGAGCGGGACACTCCAGCCGGGGGCTGCGGCGGTAAGGGGGTTGAAATCTCTGCCGGGGAATGAGGGTAGGAGGCAGAGACACCGGCGCTACAGTACCTTCACCCCCCTCTTTTTCAGGCCCACAAGAAATCTCTCCAGGAGGAGAGGGGCATGGATGTTCTCTCTGGGCTCCCAGGACCTCTCCTCAGGACCAAACCCCTTCCAATCTACAAGAAAGAAGGTCTTTCCTTTTACCCTCTTGGTAGCCAGAATATAATCTACTTCAAAAACTTCTGCAGTGCTGACAGGAGCAGGAGTGGTACCAGAGTCTTCGGAAAATGGACTTAGGACGAGAGGTTTAAGGAGAGACACATGAAAGGAGTTGGGAATCCATAGAGAGGCAGGAAGTTTGAGTTTGTAGGCCACCGGATTGATCGGATTTAGAATTTCGAAGGGACCAATGAAAAGTGGGTCCAGTTTGTATGAAGGTACCTTGACACGGACATATTTAGACGACAATCAAACCTTGTCTCCAGGATGAAACAGAGGAGGATCCAGGCGTCTCTTGTCTGCATGTTTTTTCATCCGCTCCGATGATTTCTGTAAAGTAGATTTTGTGTCTTCCCAGATTTCAGAGAAACTCTTCACGTGGGATTCAGCAGCAGGAATCTCGACGGATGTGGAGACAGGGAACAGAATGTTGGGATGTGGACCATATACCACAAAGAATGGAGACTTGGCAGAGGATTCACTCACATGATTATTGTAGGAGAATTCGGCTCAAGGCAGGAGTTCAACCCAGTCACTGTGGTGGGCATTGACGAAGTGTCGGAGGAAGTTAGTGAGGATCTGATTGATTCGCTCCACCTGTCCATTGGGCTGCGGATGATAGGATGAAGAGAAATCCAATGTGACATTCAGCAGCTTGTATGTGGCCCTCCAGAAGCGAGAGGTAAACTGGACTCCTCTATTTAAGACAATATGAAGAGGCAGACCGTGGAGGCGGAAAATATGAAGAATGAACTTTTCAGCAAGCACTGGTGCCAGATGGAAGACCGGACAAGGGAATAAAGTGAGCCATCTTGGAGAAGCGATCCACAACCACCCAGATGACGGTACAAGCGGCCGATACAGGAAGATCCGTGATGAAGTCCATTGCAATTTGCTGCCAAGGCGCGGAGGGTGCAGGCAAAGGAAGTAATTGACTGGTCGGAAGTTGTTTAGAAGTTTTATTTCAGGCACAAGAGGAACAAGTCGAGATGAAATTCGCCACATGCTTGCGTAGGGTCGGCCACCAGTAATGTCGGAAAATAAGCACAACTATCTTCTAAGCATTGCCCGCCAGTTTGGAAGAGTGCCCCGAAAGAAGGACACGCCTCCTATCTGGTGCCGCCACATACGTCTTACCAGGAGGAAGCTGGAATATATCCAACTAAGCGACCATAATAATTTTGGAGGGTTCAATGATGTGTCTTGCGGCTCCTCCTCCAGATCGGACGACAGAAAAGATCTGGAAAGTGCGTCTGCTTTGATGTTTTTATTCGCCGGCCAGAAGTGGAGGGATAAGTTGAAGCGAGCAAAGAACAGGGACCATCTGGCCTGTCGAGGATTAAGCCATTGGGCGGAGTGCAGGTAGGCAAGATTCTTATGGTCCGTGTAGATAATCACTGGATTCAAAGCCCCCTCAAGTAAATACCGCCATTCCTCTAGTGCCAGTTTGCGCTGAGAAGAGAAGAGCTTGGAAAAGAAACCGCAGTTCACCATGCAACCAGATGAGGATTTCTGGATGAGGACGGCTCCGCCCCTAAGGAAGAAGCATCCACTTCCAGGAAAAAATGCTTATTACTGTCAGGGCGATGCAGAACCGGAGCAGAAGAGAAGGCTTGCTTTAAGGACACGAAAGCACCTTCGGCCCCAGAGGTCCAAATCTTAGGATCGACCCCTTGCAAGTCAAGGTAAAAATGGGAGCAGTCGGGGAAGAAAAGTGAGGAATGAATAGGCGATAATAATTTGCGAAACCGAGGAACCGCTGGATCGTCTTCAGACCGTCTGGCCGACTCCAACTGAGAATGGCCAACACCTTTTCGGGATCCATCTTCAAGCCTGTCTTCGATATTATGCACCCCAGGAATGGAAGAGAAGTCTGTTCAAAAATGCATCTTTCAAATTTGGCATACAGACGGTTCTTCCTAAGCCTCTGCAGAACCCGGCTAATGTCCCTTAGGTGTGAGAGCAGGTCAGGAGAGAACACCAGGATATCGCCCAGATACACTACATCCTGGAAGATGTCTTTCACCAGCTCTTGAAAGACTGCTAGTGCATTGCAGAGTCCAAACGGCATTACCTGATACTCATAGTGGTGGCCATCCCGAGTATTGAATGCCGTCTTCCATTCATCTCCCTGCCGAATTCGGATCAGGTTGTACGCCCCTCGAAGGTCAAGTTTAGTGAACACTTTTGAGCCTTTGAGACAATCAAACAGCTCGGGTATAAGAGGCAGAGGGTACTTATTTTTTACAGTTATTTGATTCAATCCCCTATTGTCGATACAGGGCCGAAGAGAACCATCTTTCTTCTTGACGAAGAAGAATCCTGCATTTCCGGATAAATCCCCTAGCAAGATTCTCCTTAATATAATCAGACATGGCTCGGGTTTCGGCCTGTGACAGGGAATAGATTCGACCTCGAGGAGGAGAAGCATCGGGCAGAAGCTCAATAGGACAGTCATACGGCCTATGGGAAGGTAGAGTCTCAGCCTCCTTTTTGTTAAAGACGTCCGCATAGGTCCAGTAGGGTGTAGACAAGCCAGGAAATTTAGACAGAAAAGCTGGAGGTCGAGCAGGGCGAATGGGAAGCAGGCAGGATTTGTGACAATACAGAGCCCAACGCAGCACCTCTCCGGAACTACAACTCAAGACCGGTTCGTGTCTCCTCAACCATGGTAGACCTAGTAGCAGAGGGTGAGAAAGGCTGGACATCGCATAAAAGGAAATCTTCTCTGAGTGGACCATAGCTACTTGGAGCACCACGGGCTCAGTAACGAACAGGATGGTCTCCGAAAGTGCCCTCCCATCCACCGAGGAGACAGCCAATGGATCCGGGAGGCGTCGAGTAGGAATTTGATACCGCTCCACCAGGGCCTGCTAAATGAGATTACCTGCAACGCCAGAGTCCAGATAGGTATATTCAACTAAATGGATATTGCCGCAGGATACCGATACTGGCAGTGTCAGAGACTGAGAGGACTGATTCTCGCCCAGGGTGACCTCTCCAAGTGGCCCTAGGCTCTGGAGTTTCCCAGTCTCTCAGGACAGGAGTGGATTAAATGCTCGGAACTGCCACAATAAAAGCAATTTCCCTCGACACGACCGGCCTTCTGGTGGCTCTTGACCATCGTCACCCGATCAACTTGCATGGATTCTGGGGGAGACGCCGAGGCTAACTGTGAAACCGGCCTTTGAAAGGTAGGCGCCAGGCGTGGAGAGCTTCTCTCGCGGACCACCTCCTTGGAATGTTCTTGGAACCTAATGTCAATCCGTGTGGCTAGAGATACCAGATCATCCAGGGAGGTGGGAAGGTCACGACCGGCCAGCTCGTCTTTGATTCGTCCAGAAAGGCCCACCCAGGAGGTGGCCACCAGAGCCTCATTATTCCAGGCGAGTTCAGACGAGAGGGTGCGGAAAAGCACAGCGTACTGGCCCACTGTTAGGTCTCCCTGACGACAGGGCGGTGGAGTCGGAGTCCATTTTGGGCAAGTCGGAATCGGTATAAAATGGACCGACTCCAACTCCTAAAATATATAATAAATTGTGTACAGTAGTTTAATGCAGTTTATGGGGAATATTTTTTTCATAAGAATTTGGGAAAGTTATTAAATGTCCTATAAATGTCTGTCCTATTCCTGATCTAAGGGTCTAGACTTTTAGCTGAGATGAATCAGTGCTACAGTAAATTTATCACTTAAACATGACCCATGTATGAGGGAGTCGGAGTCGTGGAGTCGGTGTCTTTGAAATTTCGGGGATGGAGTCAGAGGTTGGAGTCAGCCCTGCCTGACACTGTCTAAGTAGAGATGAGGCCGTAGAGGACACTCAGTCAGGCTCATCGAAAACTCTTCGGAAGGTCTCCAAATAAGCCGGAAGGTTTGACACCAGTGGATCCCCTCTCTCCCATAGAGGATTGAGCCATGCCAGCCCTTCACCAGTGAGATGGGACATGATGAAGGCTACTTTGGCCCGGTCTGACAGGAAATGATGGGCCAGGACTTCGAAGTGCAGCGTGCACTGATTCACAAATCCACGGCATTGAGCAGGATCCCTACCATAGCGTGGAGGAGCAGTCAGTTGTAATCCCGTATCACTACAGGGTTGAGATGCCGCCGAAGTAGTTACCACCCGAGTAGGAGCAGGTGCCGTGGGTGTAGTCAGCACATCCAGGTGGGAGTTCACAGTCCGCAAAAAGAACAGGATTGTGTCTTGTTGAGACCTCTGGCGGGAGACCTCCTGGTATAGGTCTGCGATGGAGGGAGTCTGGGAGCCAGCCGATTCCATGGCCTGTGCAAACTGTAACAGGTCGGGTGGTAGAACCACTGTGCCGTGGTGCAAAGAGAGACCGGAGGGGCGTGACTAGGTGCTTCACCAAATCCGACCTTAGATCTACGGCATCTTATCAACTCCGTGATCCAAGGGGGGGAAGGAAGGTGGACCAGGAGCTACTCCGGTACTGACCTCAGATAGTTGGAAACTGACCCCCAAGGACAGGAGGCAGGCACTGACTGACACGGCTGATAGACAGGTAGGCGGGCATGGCTGATAAGACAGGTAGGCGGGCACAGCTGATAAGACAGGCAGGTGGGCGGGCACGTACATGTACTGGGACCTAAGAACTAAACAGAGTGTTACAAACAAACCAACTAAGTTGCACAGGCACCTCCATATTGGACGAGGTGCCTTAAATAGTAAGAGTCCTCTGCCATGGCACTTTAGGACGGTGCACGCACGGTCCCTTTAAAAGGAGGGGAGCGTGTGCGCTAAGCACAGTGCCCGTGAATCTGTGCGCCATGCGCGCACTCCGGGTGGTGTCAGCGTAGAGAGAGGACGCCGTAGCGGGACCCTCCTGCCAGGGGCCGAGGCGGTAAGGGGGTCGACGTCTCTGCAGGGGAATGAGGGTAAGAGGCACTACAGAAAGCTAAAACATGGGACTCCTACTTAATATAAAGCAGACAAAGATATTGACTATTGCCAGGTATGACTGGGACACATTTGATCACTCGGATCAATAATCACTCAAGACGACACCGGAAGTCAATAGGAAAATAGCTATGGGCAAATCTACAATGAAGTCACTGGACAAGGTCTTCAAATTGAGGAACATATCACTGGTGATGAAGACATAGCTCGTACAGTCTGGTCTTTTCTGTAGTAACATACGGATGCGAAACCTGGACGATAAAGAAACAAGACAGAAGAAGAATCAACGCTTTCAAAATGTGAAGCTGGAGAAGGATGTTATCAATACCATGAATGGCAAGAAGAACAAACAAATCAATTTAAGAATAAATCAAGCCAGATATGTCACTTGAAGCAAGAATCCCAAAGCTACAACTTGCCTACTTTGGACACATCATATGAAGAGAGCAATCACTATAGAAGGACATCATGGTTGGAAGAATAGAAGGAACATGAAGAGGAAGACCAACAACCCAATGACTTCATACTATCAAGATAACAGAGAAGACCCTGGTGGACCTATCTAGGCTTGCACAAGATCGACCTTCCTACAAGTCGCCATGACTTGAGATTGAGATTGAGCTGAAAGCCGTTAAATAATAATAATAATAATACAATGTAATTTTTTCATTAAACCAATACATTATAAATTACAATGATTTAGTGTGCTGCTCATATAATACAGTCCTGTACAAAAGGCACCAAATTGCTTTCTAGGTGGGCTTGGCAGATGTCAACCTGAATATACCCTTGCTATAGTGCATCCAGTGGGAGGAATTATTCTTCCACAAGTCAGTCGCTGACAGAAATCCTACACAGATTGCAGCTGAGGTTCTAAGGCTGAAATAAGTGCTCAGTTATCAAATAGTTCATTCACTGGAAGCAATATCTGTATGAACGGCTTTCCTTTCTTTTCTTCCTAATATGCACTTAGCTTTCTTCTATTGAGTAAGTGTTACAGCACTGGTCTTCTACCCAGAGAAGAAAGGTTTTTAACACAGTTTAAAAAGCCATAATTGATTGCCAGTTGATCTACTCACATCTGTCACTTGATTAAAGGCAATCTGTCACCAGGTTTTTGCCACCTATTCTGAAAGTAGTATAATGTAGAGACAGAGACCCTGATTCCAGTAATGTGTCACTTACTGGGCAGCTTGCTGTAGTTTTGATAAAATCACTGTTTTATCAACAGGAGATTATCAAGATTATCATTAGAGGACTTGCAAGGCTGCTATGTAGTCTGCCATAATCATGAGCTCTGTATACAGAAAGTTGTCAATCAGTGGTGTGGGCGGGGTTATATAGAGCTCAGCATTTAGAGAACTGCTAAATCTGCAGCAGATAAAACAGCGATTTCATCAAAATGACAGCAAGCAGCCTAGTAAGTGATGCATCGCTGAAATCAGCATCTCTGCCCCTACGTCATCCTGCTCTGAGATGGAGTGACAGATTCCCTTTAACCTTTTCAGAGACCTATTGGAAATAAACTCCAAAAAATCAAAAACACTAAAGCACTATATTTCCGAAAAAAACAACAACACTAAAAACCAAAAACACTATAAACTTCAGGTGATTTTTAGCATTTTTCACAGGCATTTTTTGTGGTATTTTTTCAACTCTTTGCATTTTTATCATACTTAGGGCTCTTCCACACATCAGTGCCCCCGGTACGAGTGGTGACAGTTTCCACACGTACCGGAGACACTGACACATGCAGACCCATTCAAATGAATGAGTTTGTGCGCATCTCAGCGTGTTTTCACGGACCGTGTGTCAGTGTGCTCCACAAGGAGACAAGTCTGTTTTTTTGCGGATACACGGTCCGCAAAACGTACCACACAGATAACATCCATGTGTCATCCGTGTGACACGTACCGGCGCCTGGGAATCAGTGCTACAGTTAGCGCTGTTCCCAAGCGTCGGGTGGTGAACGCTGCCCTCATCATGGTTCCCTGCCGGTGCTGTGATCAGAACTAGCGGGGACAGTGATGAGGGTAGTAGTAGTCTGCTCCCGCAGTGTCCACACCTGTAAAAATAAGAATAAAATCCATGTACTTACCTCTCCTAGGTGTCCCCCGCTGTAATCCATGCGACAGCCCACAACCCAGCAGCCACCGCGGGGACCGCGTCACTGATGTCACGCCTCACTTGACGTGACATCAGCAGAAGGAAGAGCTGGCTGCCGCCGGGGGTCACGTGATGCCTGTGAGCAGCCAGCAATAGCGCCGCTCACAGGCAATAAAGACAACTAAAGGTAATTACAAAAAGACTTATAATCACAGGATAAATACATTGGGGCAATCGGAAAAACTAGTGGACAACTTCTTTAAGGGCTTGTTTTTTGCAGGCCAAGTACCAGTGCGTCATAAATCGGCAAGGGGTTAAAGGGATTCTGAGAACAAGTTTTTGCTATGTAATCTGACAGCAGCATGAGGTAAGGACAGAGACCCTGATTACAGTGATATATCACTTAATTTACTGGGTTATGGTAGAGTCAAAATGTTCTGTGCTGCGGAGAGTTGTTGAGCGGTGTATAATCCCTCCCACACCGCATCTTCCTGTGTACATTGTATAATGAGAGAGAGCTGCTGATCAGTGCTGGGGGCACGGGGCAGGAGGCCAGATGTCCTGTAATGATCATCTCCTGATTATATTGAAACAGCAAAACACAGTCCAGTAAAAGGCATATGCCATCCCTGTAATCAGGCTCTCTTCCACTACATCATGGTGCGCTCAGATTACATACCAAAAACCTGCTGACAGATTCCCTTCAACTGTAATGTTAATCATGAACAGTACACGGATGCCATGATGTTCGCAGACCCATAAAATTGCATGTTAATTTTTTATCCATGACATGGACACGGCATATGGGCACATTCACATGTGGTGCTATTGGTGTGGCAGAGATCTGCACTTGTACAAGCACCATGATAGGGGCTTCTATAACCACCTACAATGTGTCAGCAGATTCAGACTGAAGCAATCATAGGAAAAAATACAGAAATTATTAAACAGATTCTCTGTGCTGTGTTACACCAGGTTTGCACATCCCCGGCTCCAGTGCAGAGCCGGCCCTACAGGTATTGTAGCTGGCTCCTAACTTTTTTCAATCAATACCGCAGGTCAGCGCTGCTGATAAAGAATCTGGAGAAAGTCTATCCCTATTACCGAGCTTCAGAATATTTAGTTTAGCAGATAAAACCCACTTCTCTCCTATTTTAGGAGAGAAACGAGTAGAATGTGGGCAGCACAATGGCCCAGTGGCTAGTTCTGTTGCTTTGCAGAGCTGGGGTCCATGCTGCTGAATATGATGGCACTATATAAGTAACATGATAAATAATAATAAACTTAACCGAAAAGAGCAACATAAGTAAGATATATATTTATCTCAATGCATCAAGCCAGCAGGGAGTTCTGACAGCCATCTTTCCTGACTCTCATACATATGAATGCTCAGCTGTAGCTCTATGGGGAGAGTGGAGTAAAGGGGCATTTACACTGCACGATAATCGCGAACGAGCATTGTTAAAAATGTTTTTTTCACTTTTATCTTGCCACGCAAACAGACTGCTGATCACCTGATGAACAAGCAAACGATCGTTCATTGGGGAAAATGATCTTTTATGCAGCATAGAAGATCATCATACTCGGCAGCACATCATCCCGTGTAAGCAGGACTCGCACTGCCGAGAACAGTATATAGTAGAATCCAGTGCTCAGTGCGCATCTCCTACTTTGGTCTTACTGCAGTACATTACTGACTCTGGTGCAGAGAATGTGGTGTCTCTTACTCCAGTCTTTATGAATCTATATCGAGAACTAACTGGTCGCAGCGGCCACCTGCCATCCAAGCCAGAGGAGAGCGCTAGGAGGGCACATGGTGAGGTCTGGTAGATGGATATGTTTTATTTTACTTTAATTTATTTTAATGTCACAGGGGCCCATTTTTAAAATAAAATTATTGGACAGCATTTTTAAATAAAAAAAACAACATTACATCTCAGGGCTTATTCAGACTCATACATTGTTATCCTATGAGCTCTTTCTGTGAGTACCAATTCTAGTCTATGGCTGGTGTTCAAAAAGAACGGAGACTAGTCAGTATTTGATCCTAGTCGCAGGTCAAACTCACCAATACAAGTCTATTGATGCTTGGAAAAAAAAATCTACCACCATTTGGATGCCATCTTAGTAGCATCCTAGCACTGTCTGATTTTCATGTTTGTTTCATAAGAGAAGCTTGAAAAAACTTCTGATATGTAAAAAAAAAAAAAAAAAAAAAAAAAACGAAATTGAAATACTGATCCTAGGCACTTAAGTAAAAACAGACACGCTGTGATGAAAATCTGATCCTAGGCTCTAAGGAGAATGGACCATTTTTCTGCACTAGGAAGCCTACATTGTTCTTTTATGCATTTACATTAAAAGGGGTTCTCCGGACCACACCGATAAGTGTCACCGATCACTCTGTGTGACTGCAGACTTGTGCACTGCAGATTTGCCGGTTTCTGACCCAGGACTGGAGAGTGTGTATGAGTTATACATACCCACGGCCAGAGCCTATCTAGTGGGAGCAGACTCCCTTCCATAGACTTATATGGAGAGAGGCCGCACCCTCTTGTCGGCCACGCCCATTGGGCAGCCGTGCTCAATACAAGTGTATGGAGCGAGGCCACGCCCACTAGACGGGCTCTGGCCGGGGAGTTTGTATAACTCCTACATACCCTCCAGTCCCTGGTCAGAAACAGGCGAATCCCAGCAGCGCACAGTGCATGCGTTGGGGGGATTCATATGTCTGTAGTCACACAGAGTGACTGCAGACTTATCGATTTGAACCGGACAACCCCTTTAACATATACTCTTTAACCCCTTTAAAGCCCATGACGTGCTATTCCGTACCAGCGCCCTGGGCTTTAAGAGCCAGGTACGGAATAGTACGTCATGGCGATTGCGCCCGCACACAGGCTGTGCGGGCGCGATCGCCGCTAGGTGTCAGCTGATTGTCACAGCTGACACCGGGTACTATGTGCAGGAAGTCGATCGCAGCATTGCGGTGGCAAGGGGAGGTGATCGCGATACTCACCTCTCCTGCCGGCCTCCAGCGCTGTCTGCCGCGGCTTCCCGGATGTTGCCATGACGACCCAATATCGTCATGACGACCCAATGTCGTCATGACAACATCCGGGTCACCAGACAGCAGTAAGATAGTTTGGTCACGCGCAGTGCATGACCAAACGATCTCCTCCCTGTGCAGCGCTGACTGCCTGCATAGCACAGGTATGGTGCTCCATTCCTGAGCTATGCAGGCGATCAGAATAAAAAAAAAGTGAAAGTCCCATAGTGGGACAAAGTATAAAAGTAAATAAAAAGGATCAGAAAGTGAAAAAAAAAAAAAAAATTGTAAAAATATATATAAAAAAAATAATAATAATAATCCATCAAAAATAAAAATATAATGTACCCATCAATAAATATTATGAAAAAAAAACAAAACAAAACAATAAAAGTACACATATTTGGTATCGCCGCGTCCGGAATGACCTGACCTATAAAACTGTCCCACTAGTAACCCCATCAGTGAACACGGTAAAAAAATAAAATAAAAAACGAAGCAAAAAAAAATGCTTTATCACCATACCGCCAAACAAAAAATGGAATAACAGGCGATCAAAAAGATGAATATAAATAAAAATGGTACCGCTGAAAACGTCATCTCGTCCTGCAAAAAACAAGCCACCATACAGCTCCATCAGCCAAAAAATATAAAAGTTATAGCTCTCAGAATAAAGCGATGCAAAAAATAATTTTTTTCTATAAAATAGCTTTTATTGTGTAAAAGCGCCAAAACACAGAAAAATGATATAAATGTGGTACCGCTTTTAGTGTCTGACAGCTGTCAATCATAAAAACCCGATATGATTCTGGTATCGCTGTAATAGCACCGACCCGAAGAATAAAGACGTCTAATCACTTATACCGCACGAGGAACGGCGTAAAAAATAAACTCTCGGGTTAGGGCTGTGCTAGGGTTAGGGTTGGGATTTTTTTCAAAAGTAAAAAAAAAGATGACGATATGGCGACTAGTGTTAAGCGCAAGTGCTCGCTACTTGGGTATGCACTGAGTTTCGTGGGTGCTCGAGTCTCTGCCCCATATGCTTCGCGGCAAAAAAAATCCTCGCGGGGATTGCCTGCCATGCACGAGCGATCCCCCGCATGTTGTTTTTTTTTGGGTGTCTAATAACCGTGAAACATGTGGGTGGGGACTCGAGCATGTCACTCGAGCACCCGCAATACATGGTGCATACCTGAGTACCTGATGCAAACTCAAGTAGCGAGCACTTGCGCTCAAGACTAATGACAACTTATTCAATATGATGACCTAATGTTATCAAATTCTGTGTCGTACCTCTGGGTTCAAAATGTTCACTATACCCCTTGATAAAATCCTTGAGGGGTCTAGTTTCCGAAATGGGGTCACTTGTGGGGGGTTTCCAATATTTAGGCACATCAGGGGCCCTCCAAACGCAACATGGCGTCCGCTCTCGATTCCAGCCAATTTTGCGTTCAAAAAGTCACACAGCGCTCCTTCACTCCTGAACCCTGCCATGCGCCCAAACACTGTATTTTCCCCACATATGGGGTATTGGCGTACTCAGGAGACATTGCACAAAAGTTTTTGGGGTCCATTTTCTCCTCTTACCCTTGTGAAAATAAAAAAACTGGGGCTAAAACATAATTTTTGTGGAAAAAGTTAGATTTTTTTATTTTCACGGCTCCATGTTATAAACTTCTGTAAAAGACTTGGGGGTTCATGGTGCTCCCCACACATCTAGATAAGTTCCCTGAGGGGTCTAGTTTACAAAATGGTGTCACTTGTGGGGGGTTTCCACTGTTTAGGCACATCAGGGGCACATCCGCTAATTATTCAAGCAAATTTTACAATCAAAAAGTCTAATGGTGCTCCTTCCCTTCCTAACCCTGCCGTGCGCCCAAACAGTGGTTTTCCCCCACATATGGGGTATCTGCTTACTCAGGAGAAATTGCACAACAAGTTGCATGGTGCAATTTCTCCTGTTACCCTTATGAAAATGCAAAATTGGGGGCTGAAAAACATTTTTGTGGGAAAAATGTGAAAATTTTATTTTTACGGCTCAAAGTTATAAACTTCTGTGAAGCACCTGGGGGTTAAAGGTGCTCAACACACATCTAGATAAGTTCCCTGTGGGGTCTAGTTTCCAAAATGGTGTCACTTGTGGGGGGGTTTCCACTGTTTAGGCACATCAGGGGCTCTCCAAACGCTAATTATTCAAGCAAATTTTACAATCAAAAAGTCAAATGGCGCTCCTTCCCTTCCAAACCCTGCCGTGCGCCCAAACAGTGGTTTTTCCCCACATATGGGGTATATCCGTGCTCAGGGGAAATTGCACAACAAATTTTGGGGTCCATTTTTTCCTGTTACCCCTGCGAAAATAAAAAAAATTGGGTTTAAAATAAAATTTTTGTGAAAAAAGTTAATTGTTAATTTTTTTCTTCCACATTCCAAAAATTCCTGTGTAGCACCTGAAGGGTTAATAAAGTTCTTGAATGTGGTTTTGAGCTCCTTGAGGGGTGCACTTTTTAGAGGGGTGTCACTTTTGGGTATTTTCTGTCATAAAGACCCCTCAAAGTGACTTCAAATGTGATGTGGTCCCTAAAAAATGGTTTTGTAAATTTTGTTGGAAAAATGGGAAATCGCTGGTCAACTTTTAACCCTTATAGCTCCCTAATAAGAAAAAAATTTTGGTTCCAAAATTGTGCTGATGTGAAGTAGACATGTGGAAAATTTTATTTATTAACTCTTTTGTGTGACATATCTCTCTGATTTAAGGACATAAAAATAACAATTTTGAAAATTTCGCCAAATTTCCGTTTTTTTCTCACAAATAAACGCAAGTGATATCGAAGAAATTTTACCACTATCATGAAGTACAATATGTCACGAAAAAACAATCTCAGAATCAGGGGGATCCGTTGAAGCGTTCCAGAGTTATTACCTCAAAGTGACAGTGGTCAGAATTGTAAAAATTGGCCTGGTCATTAACGTGCAAACCACCTTGGGTTGTAAAGGGGTTAAAGCCAGATTAAGACTGTAGGATCCGTCCGTGTACAGCATCATATTCCCGGTTTATAAGAGGCGCTATGCTACCGATAATGATGATGTTTATGATGGCATAAACAATCTCATCACCCTACAAAGGAGCATTTTACTCATTTGTTGAGTGATCAGCGGCATATTTGCATGGGCTAATAATCGGGAATAAGCGTTGTCATGCTCCGATTATCAGCTCGTCTAAAGGGGTGGTCCGAAACTAAATTTTATTTTACTCATAAATCTCTATTTGATGTCGGAAAACTAATTTTTTTTCTATTATGCTTTAAGTAAAAATTCTCTATTCTTCACTCATTACTCTGCTTTATTTTTTTTTTATCTACTTCCTCTTTGATGACGCTTCGAGAATCCCAGTGCATGCTGGGATACTCAAACAAGTCGTCATCAGGGGGCAGAAGCTGTGGCCACTGCGCCCCCTCTCAGAAAAGAAGCGTCAGAGACGTCTGTTTCAGTTTTCAGTTTCAGATCTTGTCACTGTGCACTGTTTTTCTCACTGCACAGTGACAGAGCGCTCTCTCCAGCTCTGATCAGAAGTGACGAGCCGGCAACAGAGCGCACTGTCATTGCACATTATAAGTAAAGAACGAGAGACGGAGACCAGTGCATGCGGAATTAGATTTTGACATTAAATAGATAAAGAGGAGTAAAATAAAATTTAGTTTCGAACCACCAAGTTAAGACTCAGTTTACATTGATGTGAAGATTAAAGGGGGGAATAGCGCAGCATGATGTCAAAATCCTTTAAAAGTCAAGGGATCTACGAGTCACCAAACAATTGACAATTGAAGTATCCAGCACAACATGAGTGCTACAGTTATAAAATGAAGCCATGATGTCAGGCTGCCTTAATAACACCTCTGTTTATTGATGCAGGACTATATTCTAGGTAGAAATATCCACACTGCACATTATTGATAATGTCTCTCAGACTGGACAGTCTTTACTGACCCCTGATGAATTTTTTTTTTCCTATGAAATGCATTTCACTATTGTACTGAAGCTTTACTTTTAAAGAAGGAGGAAAATCAACTGCTGAATGAAGCAGATTTGTATCCCCAAATGCTACTTAATAAACATATGCACCACCTATAGATATACTGAGCAAAATGGAAAGTTTTTACCCTTTCTACAGCACAATAAAAGACGGAGAACTTGTGCCTACAATGGTGTTCCTCAACCTGCAGATCTCCTGCTGCTACAGCTCCATCAAGCTCTGAGCGCCTGCCGCAATTCTAAGGCTTGATAGAGAGTGGCAGGTTGGCGAACACCGTTCTACAATTTGATTAGTATTTTCATAGTTATGAAGAAATGAAAATTAAGTCCTGTTAATTTCCACACCCCTATTTTGGCCTGGCTAATTGGACAGTGTCACTGCCCATCATCAGGGATTCCTTCTTTTTGCATTCCCTGGCTAGCTAGGAATAAACCTGTTGTTCAATGGAGAGAAATAAAAACACCATTGAAAATTACCCGTGTAAAAAAAACAATTATCCATAAGTGCATCGTTAAGAAAATTCCGCCGCCTGATCAATTACTATGGGTGTTATTAATAGGCTGTAAGCCAGACACTGTGCATTACACATACAGTGACTGGAAAATGTATTGATACCCTGTGAACTTTTCAACATGGGATTTTCTGTGATATACCAACACAAAGCAGCAAGTATTTGTGAAGTATAAAGGAAATGATACATGGTTTTCTTAGTTTTAAAATATAAAAGTGAAAATTGTGACATGCATTTATAATCAGCCCCCTGTAGTCAGATACCCCTAAATATAATCCTGAGTGGCCAATTGGCTCCAGAGGTCATATAATTAGTAAATTTAGTCCACCTGTGTGTCATTTATTCTCAGTATAACTACATCTGTTCTGTGAAGGCCTCACAGGTTTGTTTGAGAACATTAGAGATCAAACAGTATAATGAAAACAAAAGAACACACCAGACAGGTCAAGGATAAAGTTATGGTGAAGATTAAAGCAGGGTTAGGTTACAAAAAACAGCCCAAGCTCAGAACATCTCACAAAGCACTGTTCAATCCATCATTCAAAAATGGAAGAAGTATGGCACAACCGAAACCTACAAGACATAAGAATCTATCTAAACAGATATCCCAAGCAAGGATAGCACTAGAGAAAATCTGGGCAGTGGGAAAGAGAAAAAACTGGGAGAAGAAAGGAGAGCTATCTGAGCGCAGTAAATAACATCACATATAAAATTTTGATAAGGTAACTGGATAGGCTCACCTTTGTGGGTTGTGCAGATCCAGGCACAACTCTAGTAGAGATTTAATAAAATGTTTTACAGGGTCTCCACCAACGGTCTGCCGCTCATCCGAAAGCCGTGGTTGCACACCTTGTCCTGGCCCGACAGGTTGCCTCCACGTGGGTTTGTGAAATAGATTACGTGAGGCGCTCCCGTGGATAATGATAGACTCCACTTCTTTTTTTTTTTTTTTTTTAATGTGGTTGGGATGGAGTGTTCTGGCAGCCTGTGTGCGGGTGGGAAGGTGTAGGCTGTTTGATACAATGAAGTTCAGCTCAATGCACGGGGAGAGAGCCCCACCCCTTACTATACAAAAAGGGTATTTAAAGCTTGCATATTGTATAGCTCAACATGCACCTGATGAAGGCTCCTTGAGAGCAGAAACGCGTTGTGCCATTATATGCTATTATATGTCAACCACTCATCTTTTGAGTGGTTTTTAATTCCAAATAAATTTTTATATCTTGAACCTATGCGCTTTTGAGCAGTCACCTGCGAGCCTATTGGAACGTTTCCACTAAACTTACAGTGGAGTCTCTATCATTATCCATGGGAGCGCCTCCGGTAATCTCTTTCACAAGGATAGCACTAGCAAGAGAAGCAGCCAAGGGGTGACTTTGGTGGAGCTACAGAGCTCCACAGCTCAGGTGTGAAAATCTGGTAACAGGACAACTATTAGGTTAGGTGCGCATGTTCAGGAATTGCTTGCAGAAATTTCAGCAGCGTTTCTGCACCTCTTGGCAGCGTTTTGATGCGTTTTTTGTGCATTTTTGCCTGCGGATTAGCCATGCGTTTTTTCCAATGCATTGTATAGGCAAAAAGGCAGGCAAAAATGCAAAGAATGGACATGCTGCATTTTTTTCCGCACATGAAATCCTGTCAGGAAAATTCCTGATCATGTGCACAGATCTTGCAAAGTGTCATAGGAAGTCATGAGATAAGGTATGCAATGCATTTTTGATGCAATTCTGAGCGGAAAAAACGCACTGTGTGCACATAGCCTTAGGCCACGGCCCCACTATCAGTATTTGGTCAGTATTTGGTCAGTATTTTTTCTCAGGAGTGGGAGACAAATCAGGAGTGGGTGATAAATGCAGAATTGGTGACTTGTTTCTATTATACTTTTCTCTAATTGTTACTCACCTGGTTTTGTCTCCCACTCCTGAGAAAAAATACTGACTGAATACAGACCAAATACTGATAGTGGGGCCGTGGCCTTAGTCGTATGCTCCATAAATCTGGCCATTATGGAAGAGTGGCAAGAATCCATTTTTGAAAGCAAGCCATAAATAGTCCCATTTGCAAAATGCCATGTAGGGGACACAGCTAGCAGGTGGAACAAGGTACTCTGGTCAGATGAGACCGAAGTAGAACTTTTTGGACTAAATGCAAAACGCTGTGTGAGGCGGAAAACTAACACTACACATCACCCTGAAAACACCATCCCCACCGTCAAACAGGATAGTGGCATCATCATGCTGTTGGGATGCTTTTCTTTATCAGGGACAGTGTAGCTGGTTAGAGGTCATGGGAAGATGGAGAGAGCTAAATACAGGGCAAACCTGTTAGGCTGCAAAAGACTTGAGACTGGTGCATAGGTGTACCTTCCAGCAGGACAACAACCCTAAACATACTGCCAGAGCTACAATGGATGGTTTAGATCAAATCATATTCATGTGTTTGAATGGACCCAGTCACAGTCCAGACCTACAGGTGCATCTCACTAAATTAAAATATCAAAGTTAATTTATTTCAGTTCTTCAATACAAAAAGTAAAACTCATATACTATATAGAGTCATTACAAACAGAGGGATCTATTTCAAGTGTTATCTCTATTAATGTTGATGATTATGGCTTACAGCCAATGAAAACACAAAAGTCATTATCTCAGTAAATTAGAATACTTTATAACAACAGCTTGAAAAAATGTTTAAAATCCGAAATGTTGTCCTACTGAAATGTATGTTCAGTAAATGCACTCAATACTTGTCGGGGCTCATTTTGCATCAATGCGGCATGGCATGCAGGCGATCAGCCTGTGGCACTGCTGAGGTGTTATAGAAGCCCATATTGCTTTGATAGCAGCCTTCACCTAGTCTGCATTGTTGGGTCTGGTGTCTCTCACACCATTCTCTATGGGGTTAAGGTCAGGCGAGTTTGCTGGCCAATCAAGCACAATGATACTGTTGTTTGTAACCGAGTTATTGGTACTTTTGGCAGTGTGGACAGGTGCCAAGTCCTTCTAGAGAATGAAATTTCCATCTCCAAAAAGCTTGTCGGCAATGGGGAAGCATGAAAATTTCCTGGTAGATGGCTGCGCTGACTTTGGTCTTGATAAAACACAGTGGACCTACACCAGCAGATGACATGGCTCCACAAACCATCACTGATTGTGGAAACTTCACACTAGACCTCAAGCAGCTTGGATTGTGTGCCTCTCCACTCTTCCTCCAGACTCTGGGACCTTGATTTCCAAATAAAATGCAAAATTTACTTTGCATTTACTTAGTGTGTCAATGACTGCCTTCTGGACATCTGTCAAGTCAGCAGTCTTTCCCATGATTGCAGAGCCTACTGAAACAGACTAAGGGACTTTTTTAAATGCTTAGGAAGCCTTTGCAGGTGTTGTTAATTATTTCAATTTACTGAGATAATGACTTGTGTTTTCATTGGCTGTAAGCCATAATCCTCAACATTAACAGAAATAAACACTTGAAATAGATCTCTTTGTTTGTAATGACTCTATATATGAGTTTCACTTTTTGTATTGAAGAAATGAAATAAATTAACTTTTTGATGATATTCTAATTTAGTGAGATGCACCTGTAAATTCAATTGAGAATCTGAGGCAAGACTTGAAAATTGCTGTTCACAGACGCTCTCGATCCTATCTCACTAAGCTAGAGCTAGTTTGAAAAGAAGAATGGGCAAAGATGTGCACAGCTGATAGAGACATACCCCAAAAGACTTGCAGAAGTGATTGCAGAGAAAGGTGGTCCTACAAAGTATTGCCTCAGGGGGTTGAATACAAATGCACATCACAATTTTCAGATTTATATTTTTTAAATAATTAGAAAACCATGTATCATTTCCTTTACACATCATAAATACTTGCTACTTTGTGTTATATATTACATAAAATCCAAATTAAAAAAATGTACCGCATTTTTCGAACTATAAGACGCACCTAGGTTTTAGAGGAGGAAAATTAAAAAATTAAAAATTTAAGCAAAAACTGTGGTCATGCTGCATTTTTAAGGGGGAGGGGGTCTTCTGATGACACTAGTATAGGGGTAATGTCCCCCAATTCTGACAATATCCCCCATCCTGGTATATATGCCCCCCCCATCCTTTTATACGTGGTCCCCATCCCCATCCTGGTATGCCTGGCATCCCTCCATCCTGGTATGCAAGGCACCCCTCATACCTATCCTGATATGCATGGCACCCCTCACCCCGTCCTAGTATGCATGGTACCCCTCATCCCTGTCCTGGTATGCATGGCACCCCTAATCCCTGTCCTGGTATGCATGGCACCCATCATCCCTGTCCTGGTATGCATGGCACCCCTCATCCCTGTCCTGGTATGCATGGCACCCCTAATCCCTATCCTGGTATGCATGGCACCCATCATCCCTGTCCTGGTATGCATGGCACCCCTCATCCCTGTCCTGGTATGCATGGCACCCATCATCCCCATCCTGTTATGCATGGCACCCCTCATCCCTATCCTGGTATGCATGGCACCCCTCATCCCGTCCTAGTATGCATGGTACCCCTCATCCCTGTTCTGGATTGCATGGCACCCCTAATCCCTATCCTTGTATGCATGGCACCCATCATCCCTGTCCTGGTATGCATGGCACCCCTCATCCCTGTCCTGATATGCATGGCACCCCTAATCCCTATCCTGTTATGCATGGCACCCATCATCCCTATCTTGGTATGCATGGCACCCCTCATCCCTGTCCTGGTATGCATGGCACCCTTCATCCCTGTCCTGGTATGCATGGCACCCCTAATCCCTGTCCTGGTATGCTTGGCACCCCTAATCCCTGTCCTGGTATGCATGGCACCCCTAATCCCTGCCCTGGTATGCATGGCACCCCTAATCCCTGTCCTGGTATGCATGGTACCCCTAATCCCTGTCCTGGTATGCATGGCACCCCTCATCCCTGTCCTGGTATGCATAGTCCCCCTAATCCCCATCATGCTGCACATTAAAAAAATAAACACTCCTACTCACCTTCCTTCTCTCCTCCAGCGCTGCGTCCGGTCTGCCTGCACTGATCTCTCCATGTGAGCTGCGTGTGACGTCACTGCCATGTGCGGCTCACAAGGAGAGATCAGCTGCCGGAAGTCACTGCTCCCCACGCCGGGTCTGTGTGCGCGGGGAGCAGTGACTTCACTTTCCTTCATAGCCGGCACACAGCGGAGAAGCACTGCGGCTGCTGCCGGCTATCTCCTGTGCCCGCTCATTAAAGGGCATGAATATTCACCCCCTCCCCACGCCCATGGGCGTGGAGAGAGGTTCAATATTCATGCCCTTTAACAGCGGGCACAGGAGATAGCCGGCAGCAGCAGGAGCCGTAGCCCGGCTACACTGTATACCGCTATCAAGGAGCATGAATATTCATTGCTCCCCACGCCCAATGGGCATGGGAAGCAGTGAATATTCATTTTCTTTAGCAGCGGGAACAGTGTAGGCTGCAGTAGGCGGCTGCTGCCTCCTGTGCACCGCTCCTCTACCAATACCGCTCCCCCCACACCACACATAAATATACCCCCCCCAACATTCGGACTATAAGACGCACCCCCCATTTTCCTCCAAAATTTTGGAGGAAAAAAGTGCGTCTTATAGTCCGAAAAATACAGTAAGTTTGTGGGTGTAACGTGAAAATTTTTTAAAAAGTTCACGGGTATGAATACTTTTTCAAGGCACTGTATCTGTGTGACTGGTAGGTGTGTGAGTGGTTATTTCATCAGTATTATGCACCTATGTTGCCTCTGCCTTTATTATAGGTGCTGCTGCATCCTTGACAGCATTAAACCCTTAACGGCTGCCGATACGAAATAAAAACCTGCTATATGCAAGGTTTTACAAGCTCTGTCAGTGAGACACTGACAGGTTTCAGGCACTGCAGTACACAAGTACTGCAATGCATGAGGCCAGTGATCAAAGTAAAAAATATTCATGTCTTACAGTGGGACTGAGTGAAAAAAAGTTAAGTGAAACATGTAAAAAAAAAAAAAAAAAAAGCGCACAGAAATCACGAAAACCGAATTGCCACTAAAAACACAACCTTTGTGATAAAACTCAAACAAAAAAAAAGTACACATAATTGTTATTGTCACATTATTTGTTCCGTACGGCGAACACAGTCAAGAAAAATAATAAAACATGCCAAAGTCGCTTTTTCATCATATTGACACACAAAAAATGGAATAAAAAGCAATCAAAAAGTCATATGTAAAAAAAAAATGGTATAAATAAAAACGACAAACCATCCCACAAAAAAACAGCTCTAACATGGCTCACTTGGCAAAAAAAAAAGTTACAGCTCTCAGAATATGGTGATGCAAAAACAATTTTTGAAAAATATGGTTTTTAGTTTGTAAAAAGTAGCAAACCATAAAAATATATATCTGGTATTGCTGTACTTACCTGATGTACAAATCGGTCTTAACACTTTTAATCTCTCAATGAACCACGCAAGAAAACTATATAAAAACAGTAATTTTATTGCTGTTTTTTTGTTCATTCTCGGTCTGAAAAATCTCCAACTCATTGCGCAACAAATAAGCCATCATACAACTCTGTTCACCAAAAAATAAAAAAAAGTTACAGTTCTCAGAATAAGATGATGAAATAACTTTATTTTTTTATATATATATAAAAAAAAAACATAAAATACTATATAAATCTGGCATCTCTAGAATCCTACGGAACCGAAGAATAAAGTCATCTAATCACCTATACCGTACAGTGAACCGCACAGAAATAAAAACAAGAAAGATTCTGGTACTGCTGTCTATTTGTTCACTCTGTCTCCCAAAATTGGATAAAACTTCGGTTGGGTCACATTTATCCTTCGCTCTTTGCTGAGCGCTTACGTTGGGTTTCCATGTAAATCCCCAAAAACGCGATTCAGAAATGAGGCAGATGGCGAGTCACTTTGCCTGGTCTCTGTTTCGGTGCGGTCACGTTATTTTAGGCATCTTTTTAGCACACAAGTGTGGGCGACAACAGACCTGTGCATGCCTAATAAGATGGAGACCACCGGACACCGGAACAGACGTCAAACCGAGTCCAAAGTCTCCATCTGCCTCATTATGGTGAGTGATTCCTTCAGGGATTTCGTCTGAATCATATTTTTGTGGGATTTACACGGAATCCCCGACGCAAGTGCTCAGCGTAGAACATAAGAAGGTGATCCCAACCTTATACTGGGATCAAAAATGTTATGTACCCCAAAATGTTACCAATAAAAACCCTAATTTATCCCACACAAAACCAGCCCCCACTCAGGTCCGTCATCTGTCACTGGAAATATAGGGGTTCCCATGTTACTGATAGAATAAGACTCTGGAAAAGCGACATGGCTCCAGACCCCTCAAATAGAATCCAGTGAATTCTGCGCTCCCAAATCCAAATGACCCCCTCCTTCTGAGCCCCACTGTGCCTAAACCACAGTAATCGGCCACATGTTTGACATTATTGTAGACGTGAGAGCACACTTAGTGTACGGGGTGCGTGTCTGCAGAAGCACAAGCTGGGTACAATATATGCGGGTGCTACAATGTATGGGGGCACAATGTATAGGCACTAAACTGCATATTTGCAATTCACCAGAATAAAGCCTGGCGTGGATGTTACATAATAGTCCCTGCAGCCATAGATGAATTCATTGAGAGGTGCAATTTCTACAATGGGGTCACTTTAGGGGGGGGGGGGGGGATCAGCTGTTCTGGCACCTTCAGGGCTCTGAAATTGTCACCCTTGAACTATTCTAGCAAAATCTGTGCTCCAAAAGCCAAATAGCGCTCCTTCCTTCCCAGCCCTGACGTGTGGCCTAACAGTAGTTTCCGATGACATATTGGACGTCAGCACTTTCGGGAGAAACTGAGCAATAAATTGTGGGGTTCCCTTTCACCTATTAACCCTTGTGTACCTGCCAAATCTTCAGTAAATACAAAAATTACATTTTCACCCCAAAAAAAGTCATATTTCCACATCTCAGTGTTATAAAATTCTGTGAAGCACCTGGGGGTTAAAAATACTCACTACACCACTAGATGAAATCCTTAAGCAGTGAAGTTTCCAAAGTAGGGTCAGCTGGGGGAAAGGGGTTCTGCTACTCCGGCACCTCAGGGGCTCGGCTAATGGATCCCACAATCTATTCAAATGCGTTCTAAAAGCCAAGTAGCGCTCCTTCCCATCCTATTACTGCCGTGTACAGCCCCATATGAGCCAATTTTTACCTCAATCACAAAGCCATACTTTTTAAATCTGACCAGTGTCATTTTATGTGGGAATAACTAACGCTGCAACGTATCGCACTATTTCTGAGATTGTTTTTTTGTACTTTATCTTAGTGGTAAATATAGGTTGATATGTTTTGCATTTATTTGTGAAAATATCGGAATTTTGGTGAAAATTTTGAAAAATTCGCAATTTTCAAACCTTAAATTTTTAAATCCTTAAACCAGTTAGTCATACTGTACAAAATAATTAATAAATAACATTTCCCATGTGTCTACTTCACATCTGCGTCATTTTTCAAACATCATTTTATTTTGTTAGGATGTTAGAAGGGTTAAAAGTTGAGCAGTAATTTCTCATTTTTTCAAGACAGTTACAAAACCTGTTTCTTTATAGAGACCTATTCAGATTTAAATTGACTTTGAGGGGCCTATATATTGGAAACTCCCCAAAAGTGACACCCTCTTAACAATGGCACCCCTTAAATACTTCAAAACTGTTGTCAGGAAATGTTTTAACCCTTCACATGCTACACATGAATCAATCCTCCAATTAATACTGCTAATCCATACCCCCGAAAATTTCCAGTTCTGCTTCAACGCTCCACAGGACAGAATCCCAAAACTTCTGTGGTTTATTTATACGGCTTTGAGCACACTGCAGATGACTTTTCTTGTGCTCTTAAAGCGAACCTGTCAGCAGGATTTTGCTAAGTAAACTACAGGCAGTGTCATGTTGGGGCTGCTGCACTGATTAATATGATACCTGAGGTGAAGAAATCCATCTTGTGGTTCTTGTGTAATCAGTGTTTGCAGTTCTGAGTTAATGATATGCTCGTGCTCCGAGGTGGGACTGTAGGCAGGGTCTTTCCTTGGTGCGCTAGGCCAGATCAGCATGGAAAAACCTGCCCATAGGCCTGCCCCTGTCTCGGTCTCTCTGTCTGGCTATCTCTATGATGAGGAACATACTTGTGCTTCGGGGCGGCCAGTGGGCAGGTCTTATCTTGCTGATCTGGCCTAGAACACCAGTATAAGACCTTGCCTACAGTCCCACCCCGGAGCACCGGCATATTATTAACTCAAAACTGCTAACACTGATTATACAAGAACCACATGATGGATTTCTTTACCTCAGGTATCATATTAATCAGTGCAGCAGCCCCAACATGAAACTGCCTGTAGTTTACTTAGCAAAATCCTGATGACAGGTTTGCTTTAAATCTGAAGAGGTGCACATCTTGGAGTTGGGGCATGAAGACTTTCAGTGTTTAGCATGCATGCACCTTATTGCAAACTGAAATTTTAGTGCCTTCTGCCAACAAATTTTGCGGCAGGTGGTCAAGGGTTTTGACCACCTGCCGCTACAAGAATATGGCGGCAGTCGATGATAGTTTACATTTTCTGCCACATCCAGCTAGTTTAGCCAGTATTCCTTTAATTCTCAACTATGCTTCCAATTGTATCTGTAGAAACAATCAGTTTTTAGAAAAAGTCCAGGTAGCTTCAGGAATGGCCATTGCCCGAATTAAACACCATAGAAAATCTTCAGTGGGCTTTGTTTGGGTTTAAAGAAGGTGGTCGCAGCAAGCAAACTTCAGAAAATTAGTGAACATAAGGCCATTGCCCATGAGAAATGCCCTAAGATTCCTCAGGATCGCTGGTAGGAGCTGGTTTCTGGCTAAGAATCACGCTTGCAGTAGGTAGTAACAACCAAAGGGGCTCTGCTAAAAAAAAGACTCTTGTCATGAAGAGAGTGAATAATTCTGAGACAGCAGAACATTAGTAACATTTTGCTAATAAAACTAATTTGCAATGAGGGTTAAATAATATTAGCTGCATCTGTAACTCTTGACTCCTCTAGCCACTGAAGGTGGAGCGGTTAAGAGGCATCTGTAACTTACAGTCATGGCCGGAAGTTTTGAGACTGACACAAAGTTTGGTATTCACAAACTTTGCTGATTCAGTATTTTTAGATCTTAGTCTGATGTTTCTATGATTACTGAAGTACAATTATCAGCATTTCACAAGTTTGTAAACTTTCATTGACAAAAACATCAAAGTTATACAAATATCCAATATTTACAGTGTGGACCCTTATTTTTCAATAGTCTTGAACTTCGCCCAGGGAGCTGGATATCGACTTCTGGGCCAAATCCTGCCTAATGGCAGCCCATTATTGTCTGATCAGTGCTTGGAGTTGATCACAATTTCTGTGTTTTTATTTGTCCAATCGGTTTTTAAGGACTGACTATGGGTTCTCAATCGGCCATGGACCCACAATGTCAATGCTTTGGTCACCGATCTACTTCGTTACCACTTTTGCATTGTGACACGGTCTCCATCATGCTGGAAAAAGCATTGTTCATCACCGCAATGCTGCTGGATCGTTGGGAGAAGTTTCTCTTGGAGGATGTAGATACCATTCTCTATTCATGGCAATGTTCTTAGGCAAACTTGAAAGCCCGCTCCCTTGGATAAGAAGCCACACATGACAGCGGTCTCGGGATGCGTTATTGTTGGCATGATACATGGCTCACCTTTTCTTCACCGGACAATCATTCTTCCAGATGTACCAAACAGCCTGAAGGGGGCTTCATCAGAGACAATAACTTTGCAGGAAGTATGGGAATTGGACTTCTAAAATGTTTATAATTGTACTTCAGTAACCATAGAAAAATCTGACTAAAATCACCTAAAATGCTGAAGCTGCATCCTTTGTCAAAACCAAACTTTTAGCAGTCTCAAAACTTTTGGCCACGATAGGAAGTTATAGAAGCAGGTAAGGTTAACCACTCTGGGACATTTTCATAACTCAGTCAGTGGTGAGAGGATTCAAAGGAGTTACAGATGCAGTTAATATTAACCCCATACCAAATTTGTGGGTTAAATAATATTTAGTTTTTGCAAAAACGTGATGCATTTGTCAACAAAGGTATAAAAATGTATGAAATGCTGAGAATTGTACTTCAGTAACTATAGAAACATCTGACTAAAAGATCTAAAAACACTGAAGTAGCAAATGGTGTGAAAACCAAAAATTTGGGTCATTCTCAAAACTTTTAGCCACAGCTGAATATAAAAACGAATAACAGTTACAGAGCAGCGTAGCTTCATAGTCTGAGGGAATAACCAATGCACGTATTTTTGGAGTTTGGATTTTGTTAAAAAGGTAGCACTATTTGACTTCTATAGCCATTTTGCTTCACTGTACATTGCTGCCTGCAGAATGAGTTAACTAAGAATCCACCAGTGAGCTTCTTCTCAGCCATGGAATGTGACTATAGGTGAGCATGGTAGTGGGCTGCATGCAGCAGCTGCAAATTGGGATCCCAGCTAGAAGATCCAACCAATGAGATCCCCAATAATGCCTAAAACAAAGAGGCCACAGAACTAGATAAAACGTTATAGCCGTCTTGAACTTTTTTATACATATGGCCGATGCCGACAGTGATCTACGATGTATCACCATTTATAGGCCTGGGGCTGTGATGCAATACCAGACACGGCCTGAGCGGTCACTTTTGCTCTTACACAGCGCCGCCCTTGCTGGTTTTAGTGTTACAGTCCATCTATTCTAGGGATCAGTAGGGTCTCCAGAGATCGGACTATATGACATTATTATATGACCTTTACTTGTCCAAACAGTAGCAATTACTTCCATGTCTCAAAGGATTATTCCCATATTCTAAGATGGGCATGTTTGCAAAAGAGTTTATAAAAAGAAGCAATTTTACATATCTCACTGTATTGTATTTTCCCCGTTCTCCCACTATCCCTACTCCTTACTTTTATTTTTTATTGCTCAGTGCTCATAACCAAGAAAAACGGCTATTGCTGCCATCTTGGGGAGGTGTGTGAAAATGCACCCCGGTTACAGGTCCGTTCTTACTGAGGTTGTAGATCACTGCACTGAGGCAAGGCGAAAACTGTTAAAGGGGTTGTCCACTACTAGGACTACCCCTTCTTGAACGAAATGTTTGGCCCCTATAAAATAAAAAAAACATATTCCCCTAGTGTGCTGGCGCCATTCCAGGGGTGTCGGCACTCGCAGTATCGGGACTGTGATGCAGTGGGAATGACACTTGATGCCTGGCGCCCAATCAGCGCTGGTATCACTGTCCTGGATCAGCTGATCTCTGACTTCCTCTTCATGTTCGATTTGTCCAAAGGCAGGGCCAGTGATTCCAGCGCTGATTGGGCGCCGGGCTCACGTGTCATTCTACTGCATCGCAGCCCCAGTACTGCAAGTGCTGACACCGCTGGAACGGAGTTTAGGTTTTTTATTTTATCAGGGCAGAACATTTAGTTCAAGAAGGGGTTGTCTTAGTAGTGGACAACCCACTAAGACAACCCCATTAAAGACGCCATACACAATAGAATAATGCTTGCCGAACCAGCCGATAGCGGCAGGGTTCAGCCAACAGTCAAAGATGTATCGGAGCCCCCTGACTCTTTCCCACATAAATGATATCGGGGCGATAAACATCTGGCAAGTCCTAATTTGAACGGCCAATCCTCTTGTTTTCTAAGAGCTAAGCCGACAAAAAGGTGTCACAGCTCTCATAGAGGACACAGAAGCACTCCGCAGAGTGAGCGTTCATGTGCGTGGGAGAGTTGGGGAGACAGCTCTTCAAACAGCAGCTATGTAAATTATGGGGGGCTTTAGCTGTTAATGTTGGGCAGAAAAAGCCACACTGCACATCCGATGTCGCAAACACAAGGCTGCCTCATATAGCAGCTCGGATTACACACAGTTCACACTGATGCAACAATGTCACAGGACCTGACTGTAAATGAATCAAGAGAAACTCACCCTCTTCCCTCAGCAATCAGGGGGCTACATAGCTGTGCGCTCCTGAAGACAGACACCCTTAGATAAATGCTTCTGTCTGGGAAGGAAACATATTTCACAAAATGCTCTTTTTTAATAAATAAAGCAGCTATAGTCAGTGAGCCTCCGCTGCTCCTGTTCTGTTGCTGCCAGGTTCCCCGCCGGCTTCTAATCCCTGCTGCAATGATGTTGTCTCACCACAATGAAGCCAGTGACTGGTTGCAGTAGCCCAACGACCCAATAACAGGACAAAGTCATTACATTAGTGTATGTGCGCACGTTGCAGATTTAGAGCTTTTTTTACGCGTTTTTTGTGTGAGGATTTGGGACAAAACCTGATACCAGCAAAATGAATGAGAAACCTGAAGCATCATGCACACGTTGAGTATTTTTGACTTGCAGACTTGGTGCAGAAAATAATCTACAGCATGTCAATTCTCTCTGGGTTTTTGCCTGAGTTTTTCATTCATTGAATGCACGGAAAAAATGCTGGCAAAAAAACGCTGCAAAATTGAGGCTGTGTTTTCCTGCTAAGAGATGCAGAAACGTTGCAGAAATTTCTGCACCAAATACTCAGCGTCAAAAAGAAGTAGAGACTGATGGGAAATCCGGCAGTGCTGGAACTAGAGCAGTGGAGAGTCCTTGAGTATTGCTCCATTTTGTGATTTTTTTTTAAAACGCCCGAAATAACCCCCTTTGAAGGGTTTGTCCTTGTGTGTATCTGTAACAATCATAGGCCCCGTCACACTTAGCGACGCTGCAACGATCCCGACAACGATACGACCTGTCAGGGATCGTTGCTGCGTCGCTATGTGGTCGCGCTGGTGAGCTGTCAAACAGGCAGGCTCACCAACGATCAGGGGAGCAGCGACATCGTGGAATGAATCTTTCCACGATGTCCTGCTCCTGGTTACCAGCCTGCTGAAGCAGGAGCAGGCTGGTAACCATGGTAAACATCGGGTTACTAAGGGCACACGCGCACCTAGTAACCCATTGTTTATCATGGTTACCACTCTGCTACAGTGAGCGGGAGGTTACCGCTCACTTTAGCAGGCTCGTAACCATGATAAACAACGGGTTACTAGGTGTGCGTGTGCCCCTAGTAACCCGTTGTTTATCATGGTTACCACTCTGCTACGGTGAGCAGGAGGTTACCGTTCACTTTAACAGGCTCGTAACCATGATGTTTATCATGGTTACCAGCCTGATCGCTGCTCCCGCTGGTCACACATAGCGATGTGTGCTGACCAGCGGGAGGGCAACGACCAAAAAATGGTCCAGGACATTCTGCAGCGATCAGCGACCTCACAGCAGGGGCTTGATCGCTGCAAAGTGTCACACATCGCGACATCGCTGGTGAGGTCGCTGTTGCGTCACCAAAACCGTGACACAGCAGCGATCTCGCTAGCGATCTCGCTATGTGAGACGGGGGCTTTAGAAATTATCATCATTTTTAGGTTTATAGCATCAACATATTCTGAAATTCAGAGGGAACACATAGAAACAATAGACATTATAGAGCAATACATTATTCAACAATTCAGACAAGATATGTGAGGTCCTTGGTTGCAGGAATAAGGAAAAAGGAATGACAAAAAAAGGTAAATCGTGCTTTTATTGTAAGGTCCAGATATATTTTATGATAAATAAGGTTATCCAGTCGCTAGCCAGTATCTGTGTATGCAGAGATATGAAGTGCTACTGAGTGCATGGAGTGTGGGGAAAACTGCTGAAAAAAGGGACAAAGTTCTGAGAAAAGTTAGAGTAGTGAATGTGATAGGCCTACTTATCTGTGCGTTTGGAGCACATTTGAAATTAGACACTGGAAATTATCTGGATTGTTTGGAGTAGCACATACCAGAGAAATGGTACAGCATAAGAAAAGTCTTAGATATGTGAGTGAGGGGTTTAGATTATGGATCATGTTAGTGTTAGATCATTAGCAGGGCACAGAGTATGGGTAGCGAAGTAGATAGAAATAAGGAGATTTAGGGAGGTGCAACACTATGGAGAGTTTTGTGGGTGAGTGTGATAAGATAGTGTTGCATTCTGGAGTGGATGGGCAACTAGTGCAATGACTGGAACCGGGCTGAGGCATAGGTGTAGCGGCTGGACAGAAATAGGACCATGGCTGCTGCTTTCCAGATAGATTGGAGAAAGGAGTTTAGTGAAAGGAAGACTGAATAATAGCGGGTTGAGGTAATCAAGATTGGAATGAATCAGAACAATAAAAGTATGTTAAGGCCGTGCATGTGACTGAATATAAGAAATGTAGGAAGGATCAGAGTCAAACATAATCCCAAGACAGTGGGCATTCTACCTAGAAACTTTGGTAGTAGCGCATACTGAAGGAGAAATATAATCTTTAGGTAGCTTAGTATCCCATATGGCAGATTTCCAGTAGACAGATCTGATTTTTGTAATAACTCACATTTATCATTTCTAGCCATATTGTTACCAAGAAAGGGCACCTTAACAAACTGCATTAAAAGAAAAGCTTCCTTTCCTTTAAAGCAGGGATGACACAAAGTTTTCCTTTCCTATACGAAGTGCACTAAAAAAGTTAAACAAGTCTATCCCACTAATCCCAATAATTTTAGTCCTAATCCTAGAAAAATAAACATTCTCCGTTAAAGATTTCTAACTGGTAAAAAAAAAAGAGAAACTTTTGCAAATTGGACATAAATGTTAGCGGCAAAGATATTTTATTATGAACTCCTACTCCAGGTTCCACAACTTAGTTCATATATATACTGCTCAAAAAAATAAAGGGAACACTCCAATAACACATCCTAGATCTGAATGAATGAAATATTCTCATTGAATACTTTGTTCTGTACAAAGTTGAATGTGCTGACAACAAAATCACACAAAAATCATCAATGGAAATCAAATTTATTAACCAATGGAGGCCTGGATTTGGAGTCACCCCCAAAATTAAAGTGGAAAAACACACTACAGGCTGATCCAACTTTGATGTAATGTCCTTAAAACAAATCAAAATGAGGCTCAGTATTGTGTGTGGCCTCCACGTGCCTGTATGACATCCCTACAACGCCTGGGCATGCTCCTGATGAGGTTGCGGATGGTCTCCTGTGGGATCTCCTCCCAGACCTGGACTAAAGCATCCGCCAACTCCTGGACAGTCTGTGGTGTAATGTGATGTTGGTGGATGGAGCGAGACATGATGTCCCATATGTGCTCAATCGGATTCAGGTCTGGGGAACAGGAGGGCCAGTCCATAGCTTCAATGCCTTCATCTTGCAGGAACTGCTGACACACTCCAGCCACATGAGGTCTGGCATTGTCCTGCATTAGGAGGAACCCAGGGCCAACCGCACCAGCATATGGTCTCACAAGGGGTCTGAGGATCTCATCTTGTTACCTAATGGCAGTCAGGCTACCTCTGGCGAGCACATAGAGGGCTGTGCATCCACCCCACACCATTACTGACCCACTGCCAAACCGGTCATGCTGAAGGATGTTGCAGGCAGCAGATCGCTCTCCACGGCGTCTCCAGACTCTCACGTCTGTCACATGTGCTCAGTGTGAACCTGCTTTCATCTGTGAAGAGCACAGGGTGCCAGTGGCGACTTTGCCAATCCTGGTGTTCTGTGGCAAATGCCAAGCGTCCTGCACGGTGTTGGGCTATGAGCACAACCCCCATCTGTGGACGTCGGGCCCTCATACCATCCTCATGGAGTCATTTTCTAACAGTTTGTGCAGACACATGCACATTTGTGGCCGGCTGGAGGTCATTTTGCAGGGCTCTGGCAGTGCTCCTCCTGTTCCTCCTTGCACAAAGGAGGAGGTAACAGTCCTGCTGCTGGGTTGTTGCCCTCCTATGGCTCCCTCCACATCTCCTGGTATCTGCTCCATGCTTCGGACACTGTGCTGACAGACACAGCTACCCTTCTTGCCACAGCTCGCACTGATGTGCCATCCTGGATGAACTGCACTACCTGAGCAACTTCTGTGGGTTGTACTGTAGACACCGCCTCATGCTACTGTACCTCTAGGGGTGAGAGCAATGGCAAAATGAAAAAGTGACCAAAACAACAGCCAAAAAGGATGAGAACAGAGAAATGGTCTGTGGTCACCACCTGCAGAACCACTCCTTTATAGGGGGTATCTTGCTAACTGCCTATCATTTCTACCAGTTGCCTGTTCCATTTGCACAACAGCAGGAGAAATGGATTCACACTCAGTGTTGCGTCATAACTGGACAGGTAGATTTCACAGAAGTGTTAATGACTTGGAGTTACATTGTGTTGTTTAAGTGTTCCTTTTATTTTTTTGAGCACTGTTCAATAAATATCTACAGGTTCATGTGTTTTGGGCGGCTTCTTTGTGTCCATAATTCTTGAACAACTGTAACATTTAGTGTTAAGCTCTGGGCATGTTCACTCCATGAGCTAATATTACTTTTTTGGTTATAGGAAGTTTCGCCCCCAGCAATTTGCCCCCATCTGTTCGCACCCAGGTACATTTCGCCCCTGCACATTTCGCCCCCGCACGGGGGCGATATGTCTGGGGGTGAGATGTGGGGGGGCAAAATATGCTGGGGGCCAAATGCTGGGGACGAAATGTGCGGGGGTGAAACATCCAATTCCCTACTTTTTTACTGTGGCAAAAAACTATGCGAACACAATACGAATGGACTGTGTGAGCATACCCTTAAAAGACAAATATAAAGCCATGTTCACACGTTGCGTTTTTGCTGCGGTTTTTTTCTGCAGTCAAAACCTGCTCTCTTGGCAGTAAAAAAGGTGCTTAACCCTAGAATGCATGACCATAAAAATCTACTTTTTCACATACCTGGGGCCTTTTAGGCCCGTGTGCAAATAACATGGAATAACTCAAACTCAAATGACAAACAACTATATACCTGAGGAATACCTAGAGTTTCAAAATTCTAACTAAAGTAATCTTGCAGAAAATAGAAAACAATTAACAGGGCGGGCCTGCAAGGCCCCAGGTATGCGTTCTAGGGTTAAATTAAGCAGGTTTTGCTGTGGTTATTTTTTGCTGCGGATTATGTGTCATTTGTCTACTACACTGCATGTTTAATAAAGTTAGTTTTATTCAACAAAAAAAGCAGCAAAAATGCATGGTTGCATTTTTTTGCACTTTCTCATTGCTTTCTATAGTGAAAAAACGCTGCAAAAAAATGACATGCTGCGGATTTAAAAAAACGCACCAGTTTTCCAATTCAGTCTGGAAAAAAAAAACAATCGTGTGCATAAGATTTCTGAAATCTCATAGCTTTTTACTGGTACTGTAAAAAACAGCTACTAATTTGCATGAAAAACGTAGCAAAAAAAAAAAACGCTGAAAAAACACGACGTATGAACAAAGGCCTAAGGCTGTTTTAACATCACCATTAAAGAGGTTGTCCACTACTTGAGCACTGAGGACATATCCTTAAGTCCTTAGTTAGGTCATCAGCACCCCGCGCCGATCAGCTGTTATCGATGTCGGCAGTCGGAAGTGCTCACCTGCGGAGCTATTCTGTCTTCTGACAGTGGCCGAGGCTTAGTACTACACATCCACCTCCTATTGATTTGAATAGGAGGTGGATGGGTAGTACCCTGCCTCGAACACTATCAGAAGACGGAGCAGCTTCGTAGGTGAGCACTTCCGGCCGGTGGCCACTGCTGCCGACACCAAGAACAGCTGATCGGCGGGGGTGGCAGGTGTCGGACCCCAGCCGATCAGAGATTGATGACGATCAATGTGAAAGTAGTGGACAACCTCTTTAAAAAAAAATAGCTGGCTGCTCGGTTACGATTTAAATCACTTTTGAAGTCAAAAATAGTGCAGCATGCAGTGCCCTTTTTGCTATTAAACCATGAAAAAGAACAATAGTTCTTTATAGAGCAGCAATCAAAATTATTCAGCCCCTATTGAAAATTGGCTTTATTAGCGAAATTTACAAACTTTCTGTTGTTTGCAATAAACCAATGAAACAACTATATAAACATCTCCACATAACTAATATCAGTGGTTCCTCCAAATCCAACACAAATATGTCACTTTTAATAACTACTGCTGCCTCAAATTTATTCATCCCGTCATGAGAAGTGTCTTCCTATGGCTGTTATGACCTGCTGTAAATGTGATACAAAGCCAAACATCGGCTTCTGGAGACGTTCCTAATGAATCTGAACCCATTTCTTCCACAAAAAAGATTCCCTGTTAAAACTATAATAAACAACAACAACTGAAACCTATGACTTATCAACTGCGCCTGAATAATTTTCTAGAATGTGATCTTTTCTTACTTTTGAAACTGCAACAGCTCTCACTGTCACAGATTCATTCTCGTCTTGACTACTATAACTCTCTACAAATCAGTCTTCCTCTCCCTAAACTCTTCCATCTTCAATCTATCCTTAATGGGCCAGTCAGGCTTATATGTGTCCACCTGCCACACTGATGCCACCAGCCTGTGCCAGTTCCGCTCCCCAACAAAGCTCAGCAGGGTCATCATCTCAGTCTCCCACCCAACACGTGGGCTCCCTTCTTCAAATGATATTAGACTAACTTCCTCCATAATCTGAACCTCACAATTCTGTCTCTAAGACTTTTCTTATGCTGCACCAGATCTCTGGAATGCTCTACCCCAGACAATCCAGATAATTACCAGTGTCCACAGTTTTAAGAGTGCCCTAAAACACATCTTTTTAGGCAGGCCTATCAGATCATCTCACTAATCTGTTCTCATTCTGTCTTCCTTTTTGCTCGTGATCTGTTCCTTTCTAACATCTGTTCAAACACCCTCCATGCACGAAATAGCACTTTATATTCGGACATATACAGACACAGGCTGGTGACGGGTACATGCAGCTCGACATGTAGAATTTATTCTGTCGCTAGCTGGACCATACACTGCAAGCACTTTTACCTTTCATGTCTCCATTATTTCCCTATAAATTGTAAGCAGAATAGGGTGATAACTCCACTCATCTGAATTGTTGAACTACAGGTGCATCTCACTAAATTAGAATATCATCAAAAAGTTAATTTATTTCAGTTCTTCAATACAAAAAGTGAAACTCATGTATTATATAGAGACATTACAAATAGAGTGATCTATTTCAAGTGTTTATTTCTGTTAATGTTGATGATTATGGCTTACAGCCAATGAAAACACAAAAGTCATTATCTCAGTAAATTAGAATACTTTATAACAACAGCTTGAAAAATGTTTTTAAAATCCGAAATGTTGGCCTACTGAAATATATGTTCAGTAAATGCACTCAATACTTGGTCGGGGCTCCTTTTGCATCAATTACTGCATCAATGTGGCGTGGCATGGAGGCGATCAGCCTGTGGCACTGCTGAGGTGTTATGGAAGCCCAGGTTGATAGCAGCCTTCAGCTCGTCTGTATTGTTGGGTCTGGTGTCTCTCATCTTCCTCTTGACAATACCCCATAGATTCTCTAGGGGGTTAAGGTCGGGCGAGTTTACTGGCCAATCAAGCACAGTGATACTGTTGGTTTTAAACCAGGTATTGGTACTTTTGGAAGTGTGAACAGGTGCCAAGTCCTGCTGGAGAATGAAATTTCCATCTCCAAAAAGCTTGTCGGCAGAGGGAAGCATGAAGTGCTCTAAAATTTCCTGGTAGATGGCTTCGCTGACTTTGGTCTTGATAAAACACAGTGGACCTACACCAGCAGATGACATGGCTCCCCAAACCATCACTGATTGTGGAAACTTCACACTAGACCTCCAGCAGCTTGGATTGTGGCATCTCCACTCTTCCTCCAGACTCTGGGACCTTGATTTCCAAATGAAAATTGGAACTCTGGGACCTTGTGGAGTGTGGTAATGACTGCCTTCTGGACATCTGTCAAGTCAGCAGTCTTCCCCATGATTGTGGAGCCTACTGAAACAGACGAAGGGATCTTTTTTAACACTTAGGAAGCCTTTGCAGGTGCTTTTTGTTAATTATTCTAATTTACTGACATAATGACTTGTGTTTTCATGGGCAGTAAGCCATAATCATCAACATTAATAGAAATAAACACTTGAAATAGATCACTCTGTTTGTAATGACTCTATATAATATATGAGTTTCACTTTTTGTTTTGAAGAACTGAAATAAATTAAGTTTTTGATGATATTCTAATGTAGTGAGATGCACCTGTATGTGTTATTCTAGAATGTCTACTGATGCTTCTAAATGCATCCTCTGACTTATAAAGTGCTGGATCCTGGGTTCAAACCCAACCAAGGACATGGAATGAGTTTGCATGTTCTCCCCCTATTTACGTGGGTTTCCTCCCACACTCCAAAGACATACTGATAGGGAATTTAGATTGTGAGCCCCAATGGGGACAGTGCCCAAAATGTCTGTATAGCGCTATGGAATATGATGGCGTTATAAGTAAGCATAATAATAAATAAATATGTCCCTAGCCTTAGCAAGCACACAAAAATGTTGCATTAAAATCATGATAACATAATGAAAACCCACAGTGAAAATCAACCCTTATAGCTGAGACTGAGCTGCCACTTCTAGTATTGTAACATTTCCAGAATCTGCCTCTTCTTTTTGTGGAAATAGCAGAACTATGACGATATGTTCATATGGAGTTGACAAACAAGCTTCATTTTAAAGGGAATCTGTCACAAGGTTTTAGCTACCCCATCTGAGAGCAGCATGATGTAGGGGCAGAGACCCTGATTTCAGAGATGCATCACTCACTGGGCTGTTTGCGGACATTTTGATAAGATCTGTGTTTATCTGCTGCAGATCTAGCAGTTCTCTGAATGCTGAGCTCTGTATAACCCCACTCCCACCACTAATTGGCAGCTTCCAGTGTATGCGGTGCATAGCTTGTATTAAAACTACAGCAAGCAGCCCAGTAACAGACATTATTGGAATCAGGTTTTCTGTCTCTACAGAACACTATTGTTTCTTACCGAACACGGACCAGATATTATATGAAAGAGGCCTAAAACATGTGGCCACGATTCATTATGAGTTTTTTTGCCATTTGATTTACCAAAAACCACGGCAAAAAAAACAAAATGTGGCTGCAATGTGTGAACACAACCTAAAGGTTCAATCAGTAAACCAAGAAACTAATTATGGTTAGTAGCTTTCCATATTTTCTTCCAAATGCATTTTCCAACATGATTTTAGTATATCATAATTACCAGGTATGGAGCTTATTACCATACTTCTTGGTTTATGTAAAGAGGACCTGTCACTTGCTCAAAACATAAGTTAAATACCTGGTAAAAATCCCCTGATTCTGGGTCGCTTTGCCTTTTTGTGCTGCAACACTCCAATGCAGATATATTCACATTTCCTACTTTTGAAGCACAGTATGTGAAATCTCTGCTTGCAGTTTAACTGGCCAATTCTTTTCTAGGGGTGTGCACTTTCACTCCTGCCTCCAAGGTGCTGCCAATCACAACTCAGCAGCATCATAGACTGCTATAGTAGCTGCTGAGTTGTAACTGGCAGCATCAACTTTTTTGGTTCCAAAGAAACAAGAATTAGTATTGCAGATTCGTGTTAAAGGGCATATTTTGTATTTTAAAATCTTTTAACTCAATAGCCACATTAGACAGAAAATGTCTTGGTTACACACGGCGTTATACACATTAGATGAATCTTAAGCACACTCGCAGATTTCAGTGGGACTGGCCGATCATCCGTGTATTGTGGTGTCTCAACAGCAGATGTCAGCGAAAAGAAAGGTTCCATTTGTACTTAAAGGGGTTCTTCACTACTAGGACAACCCCCTTCTTGATCAAAATGTTTGGCGCCGATAAAATAAAAAAGCTTATACTCCCCTCCCATGCCGGCGCCATTCCAGCTGTGTCGGTACTCGCGTGCTGAGGCTCCCGTGCAGTTGTTATGACACATGAGCCTGGCGCCCAGTCACCGCTGGCATCACGATCTTCATCTTCAGACAAAATGAGCATCAGGAGGAAGTGAGAGATCAGCCGCAGTCCTGACTTCCTCTTGATGTTCGATTTGTCCAAAGGCGGGGACAGTGACGCCAGCGGTGATTGGGCGCAGGGCTCATGTGTCATATCAACCTCACGAAAGCCCCGGAAACGCAAGTGTCGACACCGCTGGAATGGCGCCAGCACGGGAGGGGAGTATAAGCTTTTTTATTTTATCGGGGCCAAGCGTGGGGTATGAGAAGGGGTTGTCCTAGTAGTGGGCAACTTCTTTAAAGAGTTTCCTGAAATTGCACCTTGATGAGCGCACCACTCCTCGGCCTCGCCCATGGTGGTGTGCTCATATTGACATTTTAATCCAGAAGTCTGGTCGTTCTGCAGGACAGAAATGTGCTCTCTACCAGGCTGCTAGCAGAGGCATTGCCTCTGATGTATGGGAGAAGGTCAGTGGGACTGGTGCTGGTCAGTCCCAGAGAACAGGCTGTAAAGCAGAGAGAATGCAACTGGCCAGGCTGGGACTGAAGGGTGGCTGATAACCAAGGCAACAAGCTGTACACTATAGAATTCATTTAATAAGTGGTATATTGTAAAGCTGCTTTTGTTTTACAAGCACTTTGCAATTTTACCATGAGACAACCCCTTAAAGGAAAATGAGCTGAAGCAAGAAGTGTATGGCATGGTCTTACTCCTCTCTCCCTATTGAAAACATGCACATGCTCAGTCGTGCCAAGTGTTCATGTGTATGGAGAGTTGGGGAGAATAGAGGACACATTCCATCTCAAGGAGCTCATAGAGCTTAGCCTGTTCTTGATGAAAATGTATGATTCAACCAACCCCTGTTAATAGAGTAAAACGTACAAATAACCTATAATTTTAGCCAATCCATCTCAGACTGTCATCATCTAAAATGAAGTCTGACATGTCTGATTTTTTTTTCGCCCCACAGTTGGATGAAAGATTTTTCCTTAAACTAATGATTTTCATGCACAAACAACTTCTCATTGAAAGAATATTGCCAGAAAAATTGTTTGTTCACCATCTGGTGTCACTGAATGTTTATGGCCATGTGGAACAACTGTAACGGCCAACATGAATTAAAATATGTACGGCTGTGTCAGTGCGACAGTCATTCACTGGTTGTTCAACCATCAAACTACTTTTATCTGATGTGTAAGGTCACCCTTACAGTATACAGTGAGCGTTTAGGGCTTCTAACACACTATGGGACACTACTTCTACTACACATACTGTATGTGAGGGAGGCAGACCTCTCAGATACGTGGCTAACCCTGTGGGGGGCAGTAACCACCTCACATGAGCCCCACGCCCAATCAGCACTGGCGTCACTGTTCCCGCCATTGGATGTGCAAGTAATCAACAGTAGATGAAAACTGTGCCTGGCCGCTCACTTCCACTAGATTACTTATACGTCCGATGGCAGGAATAGTGACGCCAGTGTTGATAGGGCGCAGGGCTCACGTGAGCCCCGGGAACGCAAGTGCCGGCACCGCTGGAATGGCGCTGGCACAGGAGGTGAGTATAGGTGTCTTTATTTTAACTGAGGCAAACATTGAGATTCAGAAGGGATTGTCCTAGTAGTGGACAATAATGGGTCCCCCATAGTCCTCCATACAGAATAATGGGCCCCACATAGTCCTCCATACAGAATAATGGGCCCCACATAGTCCTCCATACAGAATAATGGGCCCCACATAGTCCTCCATACAGAATAATGGGCCCCACATAGTCCTCCATACAGAATAATGGGCCCCACATAGTCCTCCATACAGAATAATGGGCCCCACATAGTCCTCCATACAGAATAATGGGCCCCACATAGTCCTCCATACAGAATAATGGGCCCCACATAGTCCTCCATACAGAATAATGGGCCCCACATAGTCCTCCATACAGAATAATGGGCCCCACATAGTCCTCCATACAGAATAATGGGCCCCACATAGTCCTCCATACAGAATAATGGGCCCCACATAGTCCTCCATACAGAATAATGGGCCCCACATAGTCCTCCATACAGAATAATGGGCCCCACATAGTCCTCCATACAGAATAATGGGCCCCACATAGTCCTCCATACAGAATAATGGGCCCCACATAGTCCTCCATACAGAATAATGGGCCCCACATAGTCCTCCATACAGAATAATGGGCCCCACATAGTCCTCCATACAGAATAATGGGCCCCACATAGTCCTCCATACAGAATAATGGGCCCCACATAGTCCTCCATACAGAATAATGGGCCCCACATAGTCCTCCATACAGAATAATGGGCCCCACATAGTCCTCCATACAGAATAATGGGCCCCACATAGTCCTCCATACAGAATAATGGGCCCCACATAGTCCTCCATACAGAATAATAGGCCCCACATAGTCCTCCATACAGTATAATGGCCCCAGATACTCCTCCATACTGAATAATAGGCCCCACATAGTGCTGCATACAGTATAATAGGCCCCAGATAGTCCTCCATACAGTATAATGGCCCCACATAGTTCTCAATACAGTATAATGGCCCCACATAGTCCTCCATACAGAATAATAGGCCCCACATAGTCCTCCATACAGAATAATGGTCCCACACAGTCCTCCAAACAGAATAATGGGGACTACATAGTCCTCCATACAGAATAAGGGCCCCACATAGTCTTCCGTACAGAATAATAGGCCCCACATAGTCCTCCATACAGAATAATAGGCCCCACATAGTCCTCCATACAGTATAATGGCCCCACATAGTCCTCCATACAGTATAATGGCCCCACATAGTCCTCCATACAGTATAATGGCCCCACATAGTCCTCCATACAGTATAATGGCCCCACATAGTCCTCCATACAGTATAATGGCCCCACATAGTCCTCCATACAGTATAATGGCCCCACATAGTCCTCCATACAGTATAATGGCCCCACATAGTCCTCCATACATTATAATGGCCCCACATAGTCCTCCATACAGTATAATGGCCCCACATAGTCCTCCATACAGTATAATGGGCCCCACATAGTCCTCCATACAGTATAATGGCCCCACATAGTCCTCCATACAGTATAATGGCCCCACATAGTCCTCCATACAGTATAATGGCCCCACATAGTCCTCCATATAGAATAAGGGCCCCACATAGTCTTCCGTACAGAATAATAGGCCCCACATAGTCCTCCATACAGAATAATAGGCCCCACATAGTCCTCCATACAGTATAATGGCCCCACATAGTCCTCCATACAGTATAATGGCCCCACATAGTCCTCCATACAGTATAATGGCCCCACATAGTCCTCCATACAGTATAATGGCCCCACATAGTCCTCCATACATTATAATGGCCCCACATAGTCCTCCATACAGTATAATGGCCCCACATAGTCCTCCATACAGTATAATGGCCCCACATAGTCCTCCATACATTATAATGGCCCCACATAGTCCTCCATACAGTATAATGGCCCCACATAGTCCTCCATACAGTATAATGGCCCCACATTTGGTGTCGCAGGCCAAATATAACCACTCTGCGGGCCGGAATTTCACACATATGACCTAAACCAATCTGTGAAAAACAAACAGCACAGAGGTGCAAAACTGATGGCATCTGAATGCTGTGTGTTTTTGTTGAAGCATTCTTTTGTATGGGTGATCTATGGGAGAGGTGTTCAGACCGATTAACAAAAAAATAACAGGCACATTAATAATCTTATAGGCGATAATGGGCATTTGATCTGTTTGCAACACAAATCCCATTTTCAGAATAATGACATGTAGAGTCTGAAAGCATGGCACATACATTAAGAAGAAATGTGTTGTGGCACAATATGCATTCGGTTATGTCCACACCTTTCTGGTTGGAAAATACTAATGAAACTTTCAAAAGACCGTATTTTCGGTCCAAATGCTGTCCGTGGAAGACACTGACATCACACAGACAGCGCAGGACCAATGTTATTCTACTGGACTGTTCAGATGCCCATTTGTTCACAAGAACCGAGCGTCCGTGTGAAAAAGATTGCAGCAAGCACTAGTCTCTTCAGAAATTCCAATAAGCAAAAAAATAATCCAATCACATACGGATTAACCGTATATATCATCAGATTATTATGGTTGTATTGCAATTATTAATAAAAGGGAACTATATTAGGTCTTGTAAATTTTATTACCTACTGATGCATAAAATCGAATGCTATACGGTTGTAAAAACCAGGCATACGGATGGGAAACACACACAATAGAGATGAAAAATCATTTGCTTTTTTCCCCTGGATGAAAGTTGGATGATTTTTTTGTATACACTTGTGTTAACTTAGTCTAAGTGCCAGCAAAATGAATTGGATTTTACCAAAATATAACCAAATTCTATGTGAAAAATGAACCTTGTGCACTCATATTTAAGAGTACACTCCTAAATAAGCAATGGGGATTACGTTCCTTCATTGGTTTGGACTTTCTAATGTGTAAGTATTTTAAGGCTATCTACAGCTTAGGCCTCATTGAGACATCTGTGTTTCCCATATGTGATCTATCCGTTTTTTTCACAGATACAACACGTAGCCACTACGGGGCTGTTCACATCTCAAATTTTTTCCAGTAGCACTGATGAAAAGCGCCAATACAAGTCTGTGGGTCCATGAAAGACACGTACTGCACACAGGTTCCATCTATGTGCTGTATATATTTAACATGGCAAAGTATAGGAAAAGCTTTGTCATTCACTTATTTATCCATCCGCGAAAAACACTGATGACACACTGATGGTAAAAACGGACACACAGATGACACAGTGATCCAAAACACAGATGGTAACAACGGACACAATGATGACACAGTGATCCAAAACACAGATAGTAACAACGGACACAATGATGACACAGTGATCCAAAACACAGATGGTAACAACGGACACAATGATGACACAGTGATCCAAAACACAGATAGTAACAACGGACACAATGATGACACAGTGATCCAAAACACAGATAGTAACAACGGACACAATGATGACACAGTGATCCAAAACACAGATGGTAACAACGGACACAATGATGACACAGTGATCCAAAACACAGATGGTAACAACGGACACAATGATGACACAGTGATCCAAAACACTGATGACACTGATGGTAAAAATGGACACACAGATCCAAAACACTGATGACACACCGATGGTAAAAACGGACACATTGATGACAAACTGATGGAAAATACTGATGACACACTGATACCATTCTTTTCTCCATTTTTAAACACGGACGTGTGAATGAGGCCTTATACTGCTGATTTCAAATTCTCAGCACCAGTTTATCAGCTTTTGAGGATTTTACCTGTGAAATGCTGAGTGCTTTAACTGCACCATTTCCACAATATCCACTGTGACTGATAAATGTAATTCCTCCATGCACGCCCCCCATTATTGAAAGTCAGCGGCTCCTAAGAAGAAATAAGGTAATTTTCTCCCAGCAGCCGCACTTTCAGTAATGCGGCCGGGCAGCAATCAAACGCTACTTACTTGGAGGTAAATGTTAGTTTTCCGAGGTGACAGTTTCCCATAAAGTCCTCTGTGGACATTTGCTTATGTGATGAATTGTTGCGCACTCCCCATGGACTGCAGATGTGGTGAATGAAGTACAAAGTGTAGTGATATGTGATTGTGGGATGTAATACAGTGTGCCCCTTACATGCTCCAGTTGCAGGGGGCATTTTAATTTTCTCTGGAGAAGAAATGCCTTGTGGGAACGTACTGAGGGCGAATCACACTGCAGATTTTATTGCAGAAATTTCTGAGAGTGAAAATTGGTTCCATTCATCCGAATAGAGCAGTTTCAGATAAGGGACAGTTGCACAACAAAGTCTGCCGCAAATATGCAACGAAAGAAGCACCTTTAGGCCACAATCAGACGAGCAAATGAAAAATAATCCTAGAAAACTCAAAGACTATTTTTATCCGTACAGTCATCCGTACAATCATCCGTTCTGCCATCCATACACTCATCCGTTCTGCCATCCGTACTGACATCAGAAAAGTCATCCGTACAGTCATCCGTTCTGCCATCCGTACTGACATCAGAAAAGTCATCCGTACAGTCATCCGTTCTGCCATCCGTACTGACATCAGAAAAGTCATCTGTTCTGCCATCCGTACTGACATCAGAAAAGTCATCTGTTCTGCCATCCGTACTGACATCAGAAAAGTCATCTGTTCTGCCATCAGTACTGACATCAGAAAAGTCATCCGTACAGTCATCCGTTCTGCCATCCGTACTGACATCAGAAAAGTCATCCGTACAGTCATCCGTTCTGCCATCCGTACTGACATCAGAAAAGTCATCCGTACAGTCATCCGTTCTGCCATCCGTACTGACATCAGAAAAGTCATCCGTACAGTCATCCGTTCTGCCATCCGTACTGACATCAGAAAAGTCATCCGTACAGTCATCCGTTCTGCCATCCGTACTGACATCAGAAAAGTCATCCGTACAGTCATCCGTTCTGCCATCCGTACAGTCATCCGTTCTGCCATCCGTACTGACATCAGAAAAGTCATCCGTACAGTCATCCGTTCTGCCATCCGTACTGACATCAGAAAAGTCATCCGTACAGTCATCCGTTCTGCCATCCGTACTGACATCAGAAAAGTCATCCGTACAGTCATCCGTTCTGCCATCCGTACTGACATCAGAAAAGTCATCCGTACAGTCATCCGTTCTGCCATCCGTACAGTCATCCGTTCTGCCATCCGTACTGACATCAGAAAAGTCATCCGTTCTGACATCAGAAAAGTCATCCGTACAGTCATCCGTTCTGCCCCCCGTACAGTCATCCGTTCTGCCATCCGTGTGCCCTTTTACAGCCATATGACATCCATAACAGTTTATGTACAGGATCAACTTCATTTTCCTGTTAATAATGACAATATGTCCAAAAAAAATCGAATGCAATACGGATAACCTGTATGGGATCCAATTTTTTTTCCCAGAACCCATAGATTTGTATAGGCGAGTCTCCTTCGAAATACAGAAGTGAATTGCACATGCAAAGATTTTATTCTCATACTTGATTTGTGTTAAAAAAAAAAACCTCATCTATTCTTAAGAGCCCTACTGAATAACATTGGTCAGCGTGCTTCCTATTTTAACTCTGACAGCACACGACCGTATAATATGCTTGTCCGAACAAGGCCTCAATCGGCATCATATGAATTGAGTACCTTCAGACTAGCACTGAAACATGCAGACCAGTCATGTCCACAAACTGCTGCCATGACTAGCCTGGTGTGCAGCTTTGTGTGCTAGTCCTTATAGCGGTCAGGTGAAGGCTCCGCCTTATGCCACGTTCACACGTTCAGTATTTGGTCAGTATTTCACATCAGTATTTGTAAGACAAAACCAGGAGTGGGTGATAAATACAGAAGTGGTGATGTGTTTCTATTATACTTTTCCTCTGATTGTTCCTCACCTGGTTTTGACTTACAAATACTGAGGTAAAATACTGACCAAATACTGAACATGTCATTATACTAAGGCCTCATTCAGACATCTGTGAATCATATACGTGTTCTACCAATGTTTTTCACATGTTAATTTTTTTTGCGGACTGAATGATCTTAAACAAAAAAAAAACCAAGAGACACGTCCATTTTTTTTAAATCTAAGATTCCTGTCTGCAGAATTTCACCCCCTAAACTATTTATATGCGTACTAGCTTTTACCCGCGGCTTCGCTCGCGTGGAATTTGGTCTGCCACATTAAGTTTCGTGACAGATCATTTTAATAGTAAAAAAAAATAATCTTATTTAGTTACTCGTACATCCAAAATTTCAGATGTCGAACTTCAAAACTGACGGATTCCATACAATCTTTGAACCCCTATAATATGAAGAGGGAAACTCTTGAGGGTGGAATTATCAAAATTCCTTTCTTAGTGCTCATTTAAGCTATAATAGAACCTATCTGCAAATTTCAAGATGCTAAGTTCAGTGGTTTCGGCTGTGCGTTGACCGCTAGGTGTGTCAGTCAATCAGGTTTACAGTTTTATATAATCTTCGCCTGTATGGTGTGTTTATAAAAAGTAGCCCTATGTCCTTCCCCAGGCTTGAAATTATCCATATCAAATTTCATCACAAACGGATTACTAAACACTGATTAATAAACAGGACGGACTGAAGTTACTTGCGTTTAATATTGTTCGTGTTAGTAAAGAATTAGTATGCAATTGGAATAATGGACATCTGCAGGTAATTTATCTATGTGTTTTTACTGCAATATACTCCTGTAAACTATGTTATTTGATTTCTTTCGTTCAGCGAAAATATGTAGATTTTGCGATTTAGAAACACGTGAGCAAGCTACATATAGCTGACCGTGGGAAAAACAGGGCGTGCCTAAATGTATCCCCGCTACCTTCAAACTTTGCCCTTGCGATTTATTGATGGTCATTGAAAATGCAACTTTAAGTGGGAACTGCAAACGTTTGAAATTAAAGGGTAAGTTATTGGGTATTATTGGGATGCTTGGTATAAGAATATTTTCACCCTTAGCTTCTCCAGTTAAAATTGTGGCCTTTACAATGTGCCTGCCTAGTTCACTGACTCGCAGTCTAGTGCCATTACATTATCTCGGGGCGTCCAAGTTGCGCATTAACAAAACGGGTATACCGACCTTTAATTCGAGCTTATGAGATGGGACCCCGGATAGCTCCAAAGAGTTAAGAAACTCCACGGGGTAGCTCGTACAGTCTTCAGATGACATGACTGTGTCGATGGAGTTGTAGGTTGTTGCATCGCTGGTTACTTGGTCCAAGATAATTTTATTGATTTTCGCAACTGTTTCATTTCTTGGTGCTAGTATAGTTCTTTCACATAGCCAATTTTCATCGTGGATGTTTTGTTGCAAATTTGGAAAAACTTGAGCAATAAGTGCGTCTTCCGAATCCACAACATGACAAAATTGGTTAGTGAATAGAACCGTACCTTCTTCGTCAGTTTCGATTCGACCTTCACAGATCTCGAGCATTTTCTCAGCGTACGCGCCCGACTCTAGATCACTGAATAACTGGACACGCATGTTGGTGGTGAGGTGTAGCTTTTCAACTTTGGTCCATAAATATGAGGATTTCAGACATGCGTTAATTTCGTCTGCTGCAGTGCCTCGCTCGATGACAGGCAAAGTTTGCCTAAAGTCCCCAGCCAATAAAACAACCACACCACCCATTATTGTTTGTTTACTGTGTAAGTCTTGTAGACAAGGATCAAGAGCTTCGATGGCGCGTTTGTATGACATTGTGCACTCGTCCCACACGATTAGTTTGCACTGTTGCAACAGGAGGCCACGGGCGCTGCTCTTGCTGATATTACACGATGGGGTTTCTTCGTTCACCAGATAAAGAGGTAATTTAAAGACTGAATGTGCCGTCCGTCCACCGCTTAGCAATGTTGCAGCAATTCCAGAGGAAGCCACAGCTAATGCAACGTTATGACCGCTACGAATTTTTGCTAAAAGTAAATTAAGCAAGAAAGTTTTTCCCGTACCACCCGGGGCATCAAGGAAAAAAAGTCCGCCTTCACCATTCTCAACTCGTCCTACTATTTTGTGATAAATCTCTCTTTGATCAGGTAGCAAACGTGGCTCAGCTTCGCAAACGTGAGCGTCTAACTGGTTGGTATCATAGCTTAGCTCTTTTATCAACTCGTTCGACAGCTCTCCTCTACGCCGCGGTGAGGGTAGACCAAAATCGGACAATTTCTTTCCAGAAATTATTAATATTTTGTCCTCGATAAGCCCCAACGCCTCATTGAAACAGAGAAAGCTTCCTCGGATATTTTTTGGTACATTTTCCTTCCTTCATGCATGGCGATGAAGAATTGAATGTACCACATGGCCCGTGAATCATATTCTTTGTCACTGTATCATAGAGCTTTTGATCGGTTTCTGGGTTTGGTATCTCAGCACATATGATTTCGTCAATTTGGTTCGGATGCAATTTTTCCTTTAACCACAGCAGTAAGTGCATATGAGGCAAACTTCGCTTTTGCCACTCGATCGAGTACATGAAGCATTGCATATCACCAAATATGTTACCTTTTGTAAGTAGAGCTACCAACTTCTGTACTTTTATTCCAAATACTCGAGCTGTTAAGTCACGTCTGTCCGTTGAATTTTGACCAGCCATAAGCTCTTTGGTGATTTCTGGCCAAGCGGGGTTGCAAGTCATTGTAATAAATAAATCAGGCCTCCCATAATTACGTACGTATGTGAACGCATCTTGTGTGTATTTGTGTAGGTATCTCGGGCTATTTACAAATGATGACGGGAGAATCACCATCTGACCTAAGTTATTTGGATCCAAATCCGCATCATTTCTTATTGCATCTTGCAAGTGAATATAATTTTCTGCGCGCAGTTTTTTTTTATTTAAAGAAATGAACCTTAAGCGCTCACTTTCCATCTTTACATACATGTCGACCAGAAACTGATGAAGTAGGAGCCTACACTTAAGCATCAAATTAAAATCGCTGCGACGGACCATCAAGTGAAAGGCATAAAAATCTTTGCAGGACACCTTTTTGCTTGGCATTGCTTGTTTGGTAATTGGATTTATCTGAGGAATATCAATGCTGTACCCCTCTTGTCCTTTCCAAAAAATGATTGGGTACTCGAGAGCGTCATAGAATCTATGTGTATCGGGAACCCTAGTGAGCATGCCATCGCGCGGCTGCACAACGATGTCCCGAGACATAGTTTGTTCGCTACTAACTATTACAGCAGCTATTTCATTTGTAGTAGGGGCATTGAATCGTCTCTCATGTTGACCACGTGGTACACGGTCTGGGTGAATCACTACTTTGAAATGATTGTCATTGATCATTCTGTCTCTAGCCGTTTTAAATTCATGCACCAAAATGTTGTGGCCGTGAAGTACTCGTAATTTTTTAACTATGTTTCTATCTACACTTTGCACGCACTCAGTACGCCTGTTGATTTTTTCTTCTTCGTCACCTATGAAATAAACTTGTAAAAATTGTGGTTGCGAAATGGACGTAGGAATTAAAGAACCGATACGGTGGTATACTTGTCCTTGTATTGAAAAGGTCGGGCAAAACCCTGGCATTGAGACAATTTGATCTGCTCCAAAAGACGTCATATGAAAGCACATGTTGTATTTTCTTATATTATTTAGAAAAAGGCGAGATTCATCAGTTTCATTAGAGAAAAGCTCTTTTACAGGTTGAACTGGCTCTTCTATATAAGGAAGAGCTACTTTCCCGCCCAAACAACACATACCTGCTGCTTCCTCTTTCCACTTAAGAGCTCCGCAATATTTGCAATCTATGGTCATTGCTTCTATTTTTATAAGCTTGTGAGTTTCATAATCAAGAGTCTCGTCATACTCAAATGCAGCTTTATTAAACAATATCCATGTATTTCTTGTAAATGTTTGATGTCGCTGTGCTGCCCTTTCAGCAACAGTGCGTCTGCGAGATTCGGCCATTTCATAAGTTTCAGTGGCTCTTTGGGACGCCTTGTAAGTCGCTTGCTGCTGACGTCAAGCTTGGGACTGTTCTGGAGTTTCAGCAGCCCGTTGAGACGCCAGATACTCCGCATGCTGTTCACGTCGGGCTTGGGACTGTTCTGGAGTTTCAGCAGCCCGTTGAGACGCCAGATACTCCGCATGCTGTTCACGTCGGGCTTGGGACTGTTCTTGAGTTTCAGCAGCCCGTTGAGATGCCAAAAACTCCGCATCCGTTCACGTCGGGCTTGGGATTGTTCTGGAGTCTCTGCAGCTCTATGTGCCGCACAACGCACCGCCTGCTCAAGCCTTCGTTGCTCGGCTTGTTGAGACGTCTCATCACGTCTAATTATTTTCATAGCTCGGGCTTTATTAGAGCTTTGCGAAATGTTAGACTTACGCTTTCGCGGCATTTTTATAAGTACTAATTACAAAATAGGTACTTAGTAAAGTTCAAACAAAATACTAAAACAATCTAATTAGTTATATTACAATCGCTGTACAGACGATATCAGTTGTATATGACTGGTCTATGAGGAGCAGCTGTGGCGCGGTTACCCATAGCAACCATTCCCAGTGCTCTGTGGGAGCTGAGAGCAGCCTGCTGGTGCTGTGAGTGACATGCTGCGCTGCACACACACAGGGCTGTGCTGCACACAGGAGGGGAGGATGCCATTTGTGTAGCGCTGCTGCTAGTGCGGTCAGACTGCAGTGTGTGCATCCTCCATGGAGCCGCGCTCAGGTTACTGCCCCTCCCCGTGTGTGAGTCACTTCCCCTCCGCCCAGTTGAGGCGCTCGGAACTTTCCCGGCTGCAGCAGCTGGCGCAGGTGAGCGCAAGTTTTATTATACGGTGTTATGTGGAGGGACAATGGCGGCGGGGACCCCCTGTGTGAGGACAATGACGGCCCGGGCAACCTGCAGGAGGAAGCCTCACACTCCCCCCGGGCTGTGGGCGCGGGCAGGCCGTGCTGGGACGTGTAGTTCCCTAGTAACCAGTTCCTGACATATGGGCTGTTTTCTGGGCTATTTTTTTTTTTTTTTTTAAGTCTGAGAAAATGTCATAAATTATCCTTCTCCCTTCAGCTGTTTCCAGAGTGTAATGTATCAGGGTGAGCTCATGACTGACAGCTGCCAAAGTTTCTAGGAAATGTCAGTCCCTGGGGGTCGTGTGTGAACCCCCTGTGCCACACTTGTACCTGGCCACGGTATATGATCACCCCTGTATTCTGACTGTGGACAGGCGGCAACTGTGACCTCACTATACAATGATCCACTATGGGCAAATTATTGTATTATCAATCTCTTCTGACTGCTGTAAATCAGCCATTTAAATATCACCTGTCTATGTGTGTATATAAGAGTTTGATAAATATACTAAAAAGTTTGATAAATATACTAAAATGTGCATTGTAAAATAGTATCTAATTTAATTAAATTTATGGTTCACAATTTTGGTCATAGTGGCTTCCACATAAAAGGTAGATATATGCTGTCGCGGACTTTTATTTAGAACTATTCAAGACAAACAATTCTACGGTACATCATCTTTGTGTAACTCCAACGGTTTAGGCAGCGTACACCAAGATAGCTCTCAGAGGCCAGATTTTTTTCCGACTTAATTGACATGTATCGTTATATTATGACCAAAATTACATAAAATCATTACAAATTGTAGCCTATATGTTATTCCGATGTATAATCTATATTACTGTAAAGTTTCATGCAAATCCGTCCAGTAGTTTTTTCGTGAAAGAGTAACAAACATACATACTCACAAACTTTCGCATTTATAATATTAGTAGGATGTAGCTCTTTCATAGACAAGTCCAGTAATACCTTTACATGGCCGGTCCGTTCCTTCATCACTGAGAAATCAGTGCTTAGAATATTATGCAGAGGAGGCTTAAGGGCTATGGTATATCTGATGCATCTGTCACTCCAGCTCCATTCACTGCTCAGTGTTGCCTCCTCCTGCCTGACTGTTTCTTTGCCTGTGGTCACACAACATAGAGGCTGCGCTGGGCAGGGAATAGAGCTGGAGTGACAGAGGCATCAGATCTACCATAGCCTTTTGCATATAAATTCAAACACTGATTTCTCAGTGATGGAGGATCAGGCTGGCCATGTAAAGGTATTAATGGACTTGTCTGTGAAAGAGCTCCATGTGCATATAAATAGTCTAGGGGATGAAATCCTGCTGACAGATTCCTTTTAATACAAGTCTATGGGTCCATGAGAATCACTGACCGCACAGATTACCCCCAATGTTCAGTTCGTGTGCTGTCCGTTTTTAACATTGTAATGTATGGGAGAAGCTTTGCAGTTGTTTTTATTTTCTATAAGAGAAAAATCACTGTCAAAAAACTGATGAAAACCTAATCCAAAACACTTAGAAAACTCAGCCCGTCTTATTGCACAGCAGAGAAATCCCTGCCGCCCGAGTGAGGACTTACATAACCCGGTCCATAAATCACACCAGACAGCACATGTGAAATTTTTCCCTATGGACCTAAGGTCTGTGTGTAACATAACTCATGAGTACATAGGATACAAGTAGTCCGCATGCTGCACATGAACATGGACCGAACCCCCCCAATCCTGCGAACGCACCCTTAACCCTGCATTTGATGGAAAATCCATAGCACATTTGAACCACCCAAAATTAAAGGGTTTTTCCAACAGTAAAAATAATTTTTTAGCCATGGATCTTTTAAAACTACTAAATGGTGACATCCTCTATTCCAGCACCCTGTGGTTCCAGTGCCGGCAGCTCCAGGAGCAGTGTCCGTCCTATTTGGAGTCACAGCACCGCTAGGGCCTGTAACTGGCTGCAGCAGTCATGTGACTAGACGGGTGATTCATTGGGTGTTTCTGACGCGGTCTTCTGGTCACATGACTGCTGCAATGGCGCTGTGACTTCTGTACAGGGCGAACACTCCTCCCGGAGCCGCCTGCGCTGTACCCGTGAGGTCACACAAGGGGAGAATGCCTCCATTTGTTATTTTTAATTACTCCATGCCTAAAAAAAATTATTATTTTACTGTTGGACAAGCCCTTTCAGCGCTGTGTGGACGCGCCCCTACACCAAGCCTTGTCACGCTGTGTTTTTACAGTCTACACTGCACTTCCATTTTGGTGCAAGTTTTGCAAAGATTTTTTGTCTGGAGCAGCGAGATGGGAAAAAACGGCGCCCCCCCCTCGCTGGTACTGGGATAAAGGGGGATTTCAGAGCAGAAAATTCAGATGGAAATGACGATCACACGTATAGCGCGGCTACACCCCCACTGAGCGGGGGCACCACGTCCTGCTGACATTACAAAAACTCCAATACTTCCAAGGGCTTGGCGTCCCAGCGGGCACAGGGGCGCAGGTGCCAGCCCCCGCGGGTATTCGTTATGTCACACCCCAATGACAAGACACGTAGTATAACACTGCCCCACGGACCACCATGGACCACCATGGATCTATGGCACAACCTCACCTTCTCCCCAATTTCCAAAGCCTGACAAATTGTGATGGCGGAGCCCTGGAGAGTGAGCGGCCTCCCCTCCCCCACTCCGTGCACTTCCCACACCTCACGTGTTTCCTGCGTGTAATACAATCACACTGCTCCAATACTGGCCGCTGACACCAAGTAACAACACACCAGCAATGTGCACACCAGTGTGTACAGTCCTCCACCTCACAGGCGGTAACTAGGTCAGAGGCCACCAGACCGGGCACAGCTCCTCCTGCCCCCTAAATGGTTAACCATCCGCGTGTGGGGGAAGGGCGGCTCAGCACAGACCTTACGTGCCGGAAAGCCCGGGGGGATGGGCAGCGGAAGCTCTCCTCCAGCACTGAGGTGGTTAAGGCAGATAAACAGCAGCAGCGGCGGCGGCGGCTCCCCTCCCCCAGCCCTGATCGTGAGCTCCTCAGTCAGGGATTCCCCGCAGCTCCCCCACCCGCTGTGTCCAGCCCCAGGTACCTGGCAGCGGTGTGCGCTGTACTGGCCGAGCTGCCCAGCCCCCTCCTGCCAGTCTGTGCAGCGCCGTGCCCGCAGCCCCGCACCCCCAGCCCGGCCCCGGCGACAACACAAGGCCACTTACCTTGATATTGTTGCAAAATAAACAGCTCCCTCCCCGGTAGATGGAGCGGCAGGCGGCGGGTAACGTGCGGTTATTGCCCTGGTGAGAGCAGGACGGGGGGAGGGGGTAAATCCGGCAGAGCTCGGGTGGGGGAGGGGGCAGTTGCCAGTGATTAGGCTGGAGAGGAATTGAGGCAGAATGTAAAAAGCTGTTACTAAGAGAAAGAGCCAAACGTTTCAGTGCAGCCAACGGCTCATAGACACTCAACACTCAGGAGGTGACCGGCCGGGCGAAAGTGGCGAGCTGGGCCTCCTCACTGCAACTCCCAGCTGCACTGCCAGAGGCTCCACACAGGGACAGACAGACACACAGTGCTCCACACAGGGACAGACAGACACACAGTGCTCCACACAGGGACAGACAGACACACAGTGCTCCACACAGGGACAGACAGACACACACAGGGACAGACAGACACACACTGCTCCACACAGGGACAGACAGACACACAGTGCTCCACACAGGGACAGACAGACACACACTGCTCCACACAGGGACTGACAGACACACAGTGCTCCACACAGGGACTGACAGACACACAGTGCTCCACACAGGGACAGACAGACAGACACACAGTGCTCCACACAGGGACAGACAGACACACAGTGCTCCACACAGGGACAGACAGACACACAGTGCTCCACACAGGGACAGACAGACACACAGTGCTCCACACAGGGACAGACAGACACACAGTGCTCCACACAGGGACAGACAGACACACAGTGCTCCACACAGGGACAGACAGACACACAGTGCTCCACACAGGGACAGACAGACACACAGTGCTCCACACAGGGACAGACAGACACACACTGCTCCACACAGGGACTGACAGACACACAGTGCTCCACACAGGGACTGACAGACACACAGTGCTCCACACAGGGACTGACAGACACACAGTGCTCCACACAGGGACAGACAGACACACAGTGCTCCACACAGGGACTGACAGACACACAGTGCTCCACACAGGGACAGACTGACACACAGTGCTCCACACAGGGACAGACAGACACACAGTGCTCCACACAGGGACAGACAGACTGACACACAGTGCTCCACACAGGGACAGACAGACTGACACACAGTGCTCCACACAGGGACAGACAGACTGACACACAGTGCTCCACACAGGGACAGACAGACAGACAGACTGACACACAGTGCTCCACACAGGGATGGACGGACGGACACACAGTGCTCCACACAGGGACAGACAGACAGACTGACACACAGTGCTCCACACAGGGATGGACGGACGGACACACTGCTACACATTGGGACAAACACACTGCTACATATAGAGACAGACACTTCTCCACACAGGGACAGACAGACACACATTGATACACACAACAGAGACAGACAGACACACATTGATACACACAGACATGCACACACACTGCTATACACAGGGACCGACACACTGCTACACACAATGCACAACACAAATACACAGCCAAACAATACAGTGCAACACACAAGTACAGTCAGACACTGTAACACAAATACAGACGCTGCAACACACAAGTGCAGACACTCTACAACATATGAGTAGACAGACACTGCAACACAGGTACAGACACTGCAACTCAGACACACAACCAGAATACATATAGCCAGACAAACAACACACAAGTATAATCAGACACAGGAACGCACATATACAGACACTGCAACGCACAAGTACAGAACCTTAAGGCCATGTTCACACTAGGTGCTTTTTTATGTGTTTTTAATGCAAATCTTCAGCTGTGTTTTACAGTACTAGAAAAGTCTGAGATTTCAGAAATCTCATGCACACATTTGGTTTTTGTGTCATCAGTATTTTGTGCTTTGCGTGTTATTTTGCTCAATTGAGCATGTAATTTTCAGCAATTTGTCAGCGTTTTTCACCCATTAAAAGTAATGGGTGGTGAAAAAATGCTTAGTGTGAACATAGCTATCAGGTTTTGCTGCTTTTTTAGTGAAAAAAAAACAAGTACAGCAGTATGGTACACTCATTTATTTTTGTGATTTTACCATCTTGTCTTGGTCACCTGAGATGGCAGTTTAATTAAATTACTGATGTGTAAAAATGTAAACCTTGGCTGATCAAGGTGTGAGATTAAACAATACCTGTGGCCTACGGAGGTGTGAAATTGAACAATCTCTGAGCAACTCCATGGCAGACCATAGTGTAAAAATAAATAGTGTCCTACAAACTCAATGAACTGCCAGTGTCTTTGAAAAACTATTCCTGAACAATTCACCTCCCCCACTGTTACATTTGTAATTCTGGTTAATATGGTTTCACATATGTCTTGCATTGGTGACCCATGTTCATGCTTCTGTGGTGGAAGCAAAGCCGAACTTTGGGATCCTGAAAAACGCACCAAAAACTGCATTTTTCCTGCCAAGAGATCAGATTTTGCTGCAGAAAAAAAATGCCCAGTGTGCACATAGCCTAACACTGCAACATAAATACACAGTCATACACACACTGCAACACATAAGTACAAACACTGCAGCACACAGACCGCACACTGCAACACACACCAGAACATAAGTACATAGACACACAAGTACAGTCATACACTGCAACACATACCCTGCAACACACAAGTACATACAGACACTGCAATACACACTGCAACAAACACTGGAACACAAATACAGACTGCAACACAGCAGTACTAACAGACACTGCAACACACAAGTACAGACACTTTAACATAGATTCATAGTCAGACACATAAGTACAGACAAACACAGTAACACAAGTACATACAACCAGACATACAACACGCACTGTACCATAAATATAGACAGACACAGACTATGCTACACTGTCAGACTCATAACGCACACCGGCAGAGACACAACACACAAAAGCTGCCAGAGGCAGAACACACACTGGAAAAGTAGTAGAGCTGTAGACACACCACACACAAACCCTTTCGGAGGCACAACATGCAGTTCATCAGAAGTACAGCTAGGAACACAATCAAATACCTACAACTACTCAAACAATACCAGAGACACATTTTGAGATATTTTTTTTTACATGCTTTTCTTTACGTAACTTTTTTGCCGCCCTTTGTATTTAAGGTCATGTTTGTGCATATTCCACCAGGTATCTGCATCAGTGAAGTTACATGTCCCTTTTTTTTCTGCGCAAGGTTTTGTATTAACCGCAATATGGATTTCCAATTTAAATCAATAGGAAGCGTATTTTAAGCGTTTAAATGTGAATTCAAAATCCAACTCAAAAACCTCTGTGTGGACATATTGTAAGCTGGTGACCGGATCATGCAGCTTATTGGAAATACCCTATTTATTATAATGATGGCTGGATCATACATGACAAGTACTTTTTACCTATTGTGTCCCCCCTATTTCCTTATGGATTGTAAGCTTGTGAGCAGGACCCTCGCTCCTCCTGTAACCGTTGAAATGTGTTACTTTGTGATGTCTTTATTGTCTGTACAGGTCCCCACTAAATTGTAAAGTGCTGCAGCATATGGTGGCACTATAGAAATAAAATTCTTAGTATTTTGTGTAGAGCTGGAAGTCTATTTTACTATATCATATTTTTGATCAAGACTGCCATCTGAAATGTGTTAATTCCCCCATGTGTTTATGAGAAGGTATGGTGACTGTGGAGCATATCACAAGCATACAGTGCCTACAAGTAGTATTCAACCCCCTGCAGATTTAGCTGGTTTGATAAGATGCAAATAAGTTAGAGCCTTCAAACTGCAAACGAGAGTAGGTTTTATGAACAGAACCATAAATCTTACAAACCAAAAAGTTATGCTGCTCAGTTGAATTTTATTAAATTTTAAACATAAAAGTGTGGGTCAATTATTATACAACCCCTATGTTTAATATTTTGTGGAATAACCCTTGTTTGCAATTACAGCTAATAATCGTCTTTTATAAGACCTGATCAGGCCGGCACAGGTCTGTGGAGTTATCTTGGCCCACTCCTCCATGCAGATCTTCTCCAAGTTATCTAGGTTCTTTGGGTGTCTCATGTGGACTTTATTCTTGAGCTCCTTCCACAAGTTTTCAATTGGGTTAAGGTCAGGAGACTGACTAGGCCACTCCAACACCTTGACTTTTTCCCTCTTGAACAAGGCCTTGGTTTTCTTGGCTGTGTGCTTTGGGTCGTTGTCTTGTTGGAAGATGAAATTACGACCCATCTTAAGATCCTTGATGGAGGAGCGGAGGTTCTTGGCCAAAATCTCCAGGTAGGCCGTGCTATCCATCTTCACATGGATGCGGACCAGATGGCCATACCCCTTGGCAGAGAAACAGCCCCACAGCATGATGCTGCCACCACCATGCTTGACTGTAGGGATGGTATTCTTGGGGTCGTATGCAGTGCCATCCAGTCTCCAAACGTCACGTGTGTGGTTGGCACCAAAGATCTCGATCTTGGTCTCATCAGACCATAGAACCTTGAACCAGTCTGTCTCAGAGTCCTCCAAGTGATCATGAGCAAACTGTAGACGAGCCTTGACATGACGCTTTGAAAGTAAAGGTACCTTACGGGCTCGTCTGGAACGGAGACCATTGCGGTGGAGTACGTTACTTATGGTATTGACTGAAACCAATGTCCCCACTGCCATGAGATCTTCCCGGAGCTCCTTCCTTGTTGTCCTTGGGTTAGCCTTGACTCTTCGGACAAGCCTGGCCTCGGCACGGGAGGACACTTTCAAAGGCTGTCCTGGCCGTGGAAGGCTAACAGTAGTTCCATAAGCCTTCCACTTACGGATGATGCTCCCAACAGTGGAGACAGGTAGGCCCAACTCCTTGGAAAGGGTTTTGTACCCCTTGCCAGCCTTGTGACCCTCCACGATCTTGTCTCTGATGGCCTTGGAATGCTCCTTTGTCTTTCCCATGTTGACCATGTCTGAGTGCTGTTCACAAGTTTGGGGAGGGTCTTAAATAGAAAAGGCTGGCAAAAGAGATCTTTAATCCACACATGTGAAGCTCATTATTCTTGGTGCCTGAACTACTTCTTAATACTTTAGGGGGACCAAACAGAATTCTTGTGGTTTGAGGGGTTGAATAATAAATGACACTCTGAATTAACTTTTAACGTTTTTAAAAAAAAAAAAAAAAAAAAAAAGCAAAAACAAAATTTGCTGCAGTGCATTTCCCACTTCCAGGCTGATCTACAGTACAAATGTCACAATGCCAAGTTAATTCCGCATGTGTCAACCAGCTAAATCTGCAGGGGGTTGAATACTACTTGTAGGCACTGTAAGTCCAGCACATGTTCAGTATTTGATCAGTATTTTACATCAGTATTTGTAAGCCAAAACTAGGAGTGGGTGATAAATACAGAAGTGGTGACGTGTTTCTATTGTACATTTTCTCTGATTGTTCCTCTCCTGATTTTGGCTTACAAATACTGAGGTAAAATACTGACCAAATACTTATAGTGTGAATGTGGCCTATAAAGAACTATTTATAGAAAACCAGTTGAACAGCGACATTTTTGGGTGGAAAGAAAACAAACCTGATAGCAGCACTGTTTTCTCAGTTTTGCAAACTTAACTGGAAGAGACACATTCCTCGCTAGGTATTGCCATGAAGAACTTACAGATTCTGCACTCCTACATCTGGTAAGGGATCATCTCACCCTCATGTAGTTCATGGAATCATAGCTAGATATTAAAGAAGTTGTCCACTGCTTGGACGACAACTTGTCACTTGGCCCCGATAAAATTAAAAAGCTTATACTCACCTTACGTGTCGGCGCCATTCCAGCAGTGTCGGCACTCACTCTCCCAGGGGCTCTCGTGCGGTTGTTGTGACACGTAAGTCCTGCGCCCAGTCAGCGCTGGCGTCACTGTCTCCACCTCCTGTCGAATTGAACATGAAGAGAAGTCAGAGATCAGCTTCAGCCCGGACTTCCTCTTCATGTTCGATTTGTCCGAAGGCCGAGACAGCGACGCCAGCGCTGACTGGGCATCAGGCTCACGTGTCACAACAACCGCATGAGGGCCCCTGGACAGCGTGTGCCGACACCGCAGGCACAGGAGGTATAAACTTTTTTATTTTATCTGGGCCAAAAATTTAGATCAAGACGCAGTTGTCCAAGTAGTGGACAACCCCTTTAAAAGTATAATTTCAAGTTATTATATTGTTTTATTAGTTAGCATGAAAATATGCAAGTTTTGACTTGCTTTTTCTATCTACTGTCATGCAATGCTAGCTTTTATCTTACACAATGTAGAGCTAGTTTCCATGGAGCTTGGCCACTAGTGCTGGTCCAGATCTTGGCCATGTGTGTGCAGTAGATACCCAGGAGAGAGGTTAACTTCTAACATGCCTGACACCTCTCTCCAGTTTATTGATCTCTGTGCAACAGTTATCTGCTCACCTTCTTCCTTATTAGCTCCTGACAAGCTACTGTTATTGATCTTGCAAAAATCATCAGCCTACACTATCAGTTTCTCCCACAATAGTTTTCCTAATCACAGCTCTCATTGTCCTCAGCTGTGTGCTTCTTCAAATGCCCTGTTATCCCTATATGTAAATACAGTGATAGAAGTGCACACGCTCCAGAACAAACCACTGATAGCTGAATGTGTTACAGCAGAACTTGTGTTGAGCTTTATAGTTTTACTAATACTACAGCTCTGCTACTCACCAGATCTGTCACTCAAGGAGGAGACCCTGCTCTGCATGAAACTACGAAGTATGGAGACTGCAGAGTTGTGACCTGCTCAATAGACAACTTGAGAATATCCCTTTAAGGCTATATTCACATATCCTTTGTACACATCCTTGTGCTGTCTGTTTTATTTTTAAATTGGCAGCACACTGACCTACAGCATGTCCTATTTGCATCCATTTTGTATTTCAGACATTGCTATTAAGTTTTAAGGGAACCCGTCAAACACGGATGAAAAATGGAAGACATCCTTTTTACTTTGGTATGCCATCCATATTTAACTGATCGGTTATTAAGTCAATAGATAAAAAAAAAATTCAGAAAGTCTCTCTTTCAGTTTTTAAAAACCAATATGAAAAAAACATGCAACATGGATGACACATAATAGAAAAATGGTCAGTTTTACATGTAGAAATAGAGGGAAGTGTGAATGTGGTCGAAAGCGGATATGTCACTAGATATTACAGTAGAAACTACATACGCACTTGTCAATGTGAAAGGAATCTGTCAGCAAATTTTTCCAATTTAATCTGAGAGCAACATAATATAGGCTAGGGATGTTTCTCTTATTAGGCTGTGTGCTTTTTCCATACAATCAGTGTTTAATTAGCAGAAGATTATCACTGGAGAACTAGGTCTCACTTGCAGGCCAGTTAGGCCAGTGGTCCCCAACCTTTTTTGCACCAGGGACCGGCTTGAAGCAAGATCATTTTTCCATGGCCCAGCAAGGAGGGGGTGGGGTGGGCGGGGCTTTGGTCATATGGGGGCGGGGTAATGGAGGGATTTGGAGTTTAGTGCATACTTATCATATAGTGTAGACCAGGTCCCCGCCAGGATCTATGCCAGGAGCCCCACATAATGTGCTGTGCCAGGAGCCGCATCACTGAGGCCCCATCACGCCCTGCAGCAGGACAGGGCAGCTGTCCTGACAGCTGCTGTTCAGCTGCATTTACTTCATCCCAGGGGCGGACACAGACTGTAGTGGGCCCCTGTGCAAGAAATTTTTGGGGGCCCCCCCCGCCCTTCATAAGGCAACAAAGTTATGTAAACATAACCCCCCCATGTGCATCTCTCACCCCCCCATGTGCAGCTCACCCCCGTGCATCTCTCATCCCCCTCCGTGCATCTCTCATCCCCCTCCGTGCATCTCTCATCCCCCTCCGTGCATCTCTCATCCCCCTCCGTGCATCTCTCATCCCCCTCCGTGCATCTCTCATCCAACCCCCGTGCATCTCTCATCCCCTCCGTGCATCTCTCATCCCCTCCGTGCATCTCTCATCCCCTCCGTGCATCTCTCATCCCCCCCGTGCATCTCTCATCCCCCCCGTGCATCTCTCATCCCCCCGTGCATCTCTCATCCACCCCCCGTGCATCTCTCATCCCCCCGTGCATCTCTCACCCCCCCGTGCATCTCTCATCCACCCCCGTGCATCTCTCATCTCTCCCCTCCCTCCCATGTGCATCTCTCATCTCTCCCCTCCCTCCCATGTGCATCTCTCATCTCTCCCCTCCCCCCATGTGCATCTCTCATCTCTCCCCTCCCTCCCATGTGGATCTCTCATCTCTCCCCTCCCCCCCCATGTGGATCTCTCATCTCTCCCCTCCCCCATGTGCATCTCTCATCTCTCCCCTCCCCCCATGTGGATCTCTCATCTCTCCCCTCCCCCATGTGCATCTCTCATCTCTCCCCTCCCCCCCATGTGGATCTCTCATCTCTCCCCTCCCCCATGTGCATCTCTCATCTCTCCCCTCCCCCCATGTGCATCTCCCATTCCCCCCACTCCTAGTTAATTGTATTTAAAAAAAAATAAAACTTGTTATACTTACCCCCATGCGATCCCTGCAGAATCCTGGCGCTCGTCCAAATCGCTGACACCAGGTTCTCCTGACTTCCGGCCATGTGACGGCGCCGTCACATGACCGGAAGTCAGGGGAATCATGAAGGTGCTGCCGCAGCAGCGCAGCGCTAAGATGTCCCGGACCCGGCGCTTAGCATGCGGCCGGGGGCCCCATGAGGAGAGAGACGCACAAGAGGGGGGCTCCGAGGGGGCTCCTACCGGCCGGGCCCCATACTGGAGTCAGGGCAGTCATGCCCTGATGGCGGCCCTGCTGGAGGCTGGAGGGGCCCCCTCTCCCCGCGGACCGGCTGAAAAACCCCAACGGCCCGGTCCTGGTCCGCGGACCGGCGGTTGGGGACCTCTGAGTTAGGCTAATCTGTGTAACCCTGCCACTGATTGGCAGCTTGCTGACAATGCACAGTGTACACATGAAGGTGCCAATCAAGAGAAAACAGGGATTCTATCAAAACTGCCTCAATCAGCCCAGTAAATGACTGGAATCAGGCTCTCAGCCCCTACATCATAGTGCTTTTGGATTACATAGCAAAAACGCTGACAAATTCTGTTTCTATGTAAATAATGTTTGTCCATAGACCATTAAAACCTCCATACACATTAGAAAAAAGTCAGCCAAACATGTCCATATTGGCAAGATAAGCCAACCATATAATGATGATGGGAGAAATGGGGATCAGATAGTATGAATTTAAGCGCCTGATTCCAGAGGCGTCTGACTTATAAGTAACCGTCAATTAAATTTTTATTTCATAAATCAATAGTGCACATGAAATAGGCAGCTTTGTAATATATCTTATAAGAGAAATCCATAAACTTACATGTATTTTACTGGGATTTTATGTGATACCAACACAAAGTAGCATTAGTAGTATTTGTGAAGTGTAAAGGAAATTATATATAGCTTTATAATTATTTTAAAATTATAAATCTGAAAATTGTGATTTGCATTTGTATTCAGCCCCCTGTAGTCTGACACCCCTAAATAAAATCCTGAGTAACCAATTGCCTCCAGAAGTCACAGAATTAGTAATGGCACCAACAAAGTGAATGACATTTCCGAAATCTCCTGCACATGCTGCTTATCTTTTCCTCGCAGAGTTGAACCACCAAAGTGTTTTTTTTTTGTTTTTTTTTTAAATCTGCAGCATGTTTATTCTTTCAGAGTTTTTCACCCATTCAAATGAATGGTGAAAAAAACACAAGTAAAACTGCATGCAAAAATGTGTCAGAAATGCTTAAAAACACACGTATTTCAGCAGTTTTTTTCTGCCACACTTCGGTTTTTGCTGCAAAAAAATCTGCTGGCAATACTGAAGGTGTGCACATAGCCTATATGACAGTCTGTGGTGAGAAAAGCTTTGGAGTGACAACTGTTTCATGGGTTTGGCTGCAGGGGCTCCTGGGCTCCAATGTAGGGTCTGTAATATCAGACTATCAACTACTACAGTTGTTTCATAGTACTTGTCCCCGCACACACTGTGTGCCCTCCTGGGCTCTAATGTCGTACCTTGCCTGGCCAATCGAAATACTAGTATAGAGTTTATACTGTCATTAAAGGGACCCTGTCATGAAAAAACACACTATTAATCTGCCGATATAGGGTTTATCTGCAGGTTAATAGTGTTCTGAATCTGCCCAGCGGCCCCTGCTGGATGAAATGAACTTTATTCCTCCCGGCAGTGTTCAGCGCAGTACATAGAGAGCGGTGGCAATGACTGACAGCCGGCCACTCCCCTGTGACTGAAAGCCGAACCCTGCCTGGAGGAATAAAGTGTATTTCCTCCCAGCAGCAGGGCTCTGAGTGCAGGCGTAGGGCAGGTTCAGAACCTGTAGATTAACCCCATATCTTCAGGTTAATAGCGTTTTTTTACATGACAGGTTCCCTTTAAATCAGAAATCAAGAAAATGATTAGAAAAAATAGGTTTTGTTTTATAATTTTGCTTCTTTGCAAATTAACGGTCCAGTTGTGTTGTTTTTCCATTACATACACAGCCATTATTTGTCGGTGAAGGAACTTACTTTAAATGTGTCAGGACAGCAATTAAGTCAAGAAGAATTACACGACCTCCGAGAGAAAAAAAATCTATAAATAACAATGAATAAGCTACAAGACACTTTTCTATTCTGCATTCGGTAAATGTTGCGTTTCACCACATATTTTCTACAAATGGCCATTAACTAGGTATTTTCAATGAACATTTTCAATTCATTATTCACTCGTGGTCCAGGTATGCTCATTTAGGCTGTGTGCCCACGTAGCGTTTTTCAAGCGTATATGCTGCGGAATTTCCGCAGCGTAAACGCTTGAAAAACGCATGTAGATCCGCACCCCATGGTCCCCAATGGCATTCCGCAATGTCAATGCCCATGCTGCGGATTTTTCCGCAGCGTATATGCTGCAGTCAAAAATCCGCAGCATGTTCATTAATTTTGCGGAAGCGCCGCGGAATCAATGTGCGGATGGTACCCAAGTCTGGAGGAGAGGAGACTCTCATCCAGACCTGGGTACCAAAGAACCTGTAAAAAAAAGAATAAAATAAAGTTTATACTTATCTTCTGATGTTTTCCCTCCGTCGCGCTGTTGTCTGAAGGACCTGCCACGTCATTGAGTCATGTGACCCACCACATGACTCAATGACGTCACCGCAGGTCCTGCACACAGCAGCGTGAGCCGCTCAAGCCTCCGGACGGGGCAGAGAATGCATCAGAAGGTGAGTATAAAGTTTATTTTTTTATTTTTTACCATTCTGAACAAGTTGTCAAGCACTTTTCCAAGTGATGCTTGGAGAAGTGCTTGATAACCCGCATGCGGAAATGCATGCAAAGACGCCTCACAAACGCTTCTACCTGGCGGGAAAACCGCATGTAATATCCGCATGCGATTTTCCCGCCAGGGAGAAGCGTAAAAAATATGCTTCAGGTCCGCAACGTGGGCACATAGCCTTATGGCAGTGACGCATTTTCGGTTAGACTTTACTATGAAATCTTTATACATTACTTTCAAAATTAGACACACAATATGGACAAAATGATTGGAACCTACACATTCCACCCAAAGGAGCTTTTAGGACATCCCATAGGCATTTATATGGAGTAGGTCCCATTGCTGATATAACAGCTCTCGCTCTCCTGGGAATTATTTCTGTGAGATTTTTGGAGGTGTGCGTGGGAATTGTTACCCATTCATCCAGAAGATCATTTGTGAGGTCAGATACTGATATTGGACGAGAAGGCCTAGATCACAATCTCCATTGTAGTTCATCCCAAATATGTTCCATGGGTTTAAGGTCAGGGCTCTGCGCCGACAGTTAAGTTCTTCCACTCGAAACTCACCCAGCCATGGCATGAGGACACCATAAATCACTAAATCTTAGCGCATCCTTACGTTGCATCAAAATTTTGCAACTTTTCAAAGTTTTTTATACCAAAATCCTAACTTAAAAGCTTTGATGAATTGGGGCCAGTGTATAACTGAGGTAAAGTGAAGATTAGTTTCATCTCTAAGTTCATACACTTGTCTAATGGGTAACAAACAACCAGTGAGAATGTTGATTTCATTATGGCTCCCATATATTCCACTATGCCCCTGGTCATTGACAATGTTACTAGTAAACATAAAACTATAGAGGTAAGACGTCTGATTGCCGGAGAGTCATTCCGATACATATAGGAGATGTAATGCTTTATATATTCTCATGGGCATCAATCACTTATAGCAGCCTGTGGTCAGGTTACTTTGAGCCTACACAGCATCCTGTCATGCACCATCAGGACTACAGTCTGTGGTCTTCGAGAGACTGTAAAGAGTCTTCTACTTCCTGTGTGGCGATCTTTAGCATAATGACGATAACGTCTTTGGGGAAAAAAAGAAGAGGTATCTAGGCCACAACTGCAAATAAAACACATATGTTGAATGTTGAAGTCTTTGTGTTTCTCTGAATTTACAGTAATGCATTTTCTTCTTGGGGCTGGAGACTATTTCCTTCTACCATGTTTCCCCGAAAATAAGACAGGGTCTTATATTATTTCATGCTCTGAAAGATGGGTTTGAGCTTATTATTTTCCATGAACAACAATCTACATTTATTCTTGAACAAAAAAAATCAACATTTATTCAAATATAATCATGTCATCACTCACACACTCTGTACATACACATGTATATACACACACTGCACATACACATGTATATACACACACTGCACATACGCATGTACACACGTGGTCAAAATTGTTGGTACCCCTCGTTTATATACATACGGTACATATACACTGCACATACGGTACATACACATATATACACACACTGCACATAAGGTACATACACATATATACACACACTGCACATACGGTACATATATATACACACACACTGCACATACGGTACATACACATATATACACACTGCACATACGGTACATACACATATATACACACACTGCACATACGGTACATACACATATATACACACACTGCACATACGGTACATACACATATATACACACACACTGCACATACGGTACATATACATATATACACACACACTGCACATACGGTACATACACATATATACACTGCACATACGGTACATACACATATATACACACTGCACATACGGTACATATATACACACACTGCACATACGGTACATACACATATATACACACTGCACATACGGTACATATATACACACACTGCACATACGGTACATACACATATATACACACACTGCACATACGGTACATACACATATATACACACTGCACATATGGTACATACACATATATACACACACTGCACATACGGTACATACACATATATACACACACTGCACATACGGTATATACACACACTGCACATACGGTACATACACATATATACACACACTGCACATACGGTACTTACACATATATACACACACTGCACATACGGTACATACACATATATACACACTGCACATACGGTACATACACATATATACACACACTGCACATACGGTACATACACATATATACACACTGCACATACGGTACATACACATATATACACACACTGCACATACGGTACATACACATATATACACACACTGCACATACGGTACATACACATATATACACACACTGCACATACGGTATATACACACACTGCACATACGGTACATACACATATATACACACACTGCACATACGGTACATACACATATATACACACACTGCACATACGGTACATACACATACACACACTGCACATACGGTACATACACATATATACACACACTGCACATACGGTACATACACATATATATATATACACACTGCACATACGGTACATACACATATATACACACACTGCACATACGGTACATACACACTGCACATACGGTACATACACATATATACACGCTCTGCACATACGTTACATCCACATATATACACACACTGCACATACGGTACATACACACTGCACATACGGTACATACACATATATACACACACTGCACATACGGTACATCCACATATATACACACACTGCACATACGTTACATCCACATATATACACACACTGCACATACGTTACATCCACATATATACACACACTGCACATACGGTACATACACACTGCACATACGGTACATACACATATATACACACACTGCACATACGGTACATACACATATATACACACACTGCACATACGGTACATACACATATATACACACACTGCACATACGGTACATACACATATATACACACACTGCACATACACATATATACACGCTCTGCACATACGGTACATACACATATATACACACACTGCACATACACATATATACACGCTCTGCACATACGGTACATACACATATATACACACACTGCACATACACATATATACACGCTCTGCACATACGGTACATACACATATATACACACACTGCACATACACATATATACACGCTCTGCACATACGGTACATACCAGCCTAATTCCGCAATTAAAGGACCTTTGGTGACATCATGTTGGAGTGATACCAACAGCTTCAGCTGTGCTGGAGGTACAGCAAATGGCGCTTTCTTTATTTTACTCGCTCATATAGCGCCATTAAGTCCACAGCGCTTTACAGAATTCTTTATGACCAGTTCTATTGAGTGTGCTGTATGACCTCTCTGTCTGTCCGGTAAACCTCCAAGTTGTGATGCTGAATATAATGGTTGCTTTATGTCTAAAGTAAAACAGTTCATTCTCCCACAATACCTAATGATTCTGCTGAAATCTGCAACAGCAATGACCACCGCTGTGAAGGTAGACCTTTGCAGCGGGCACAGTACATTATCTTGAATACCTTTTTAAGGGGGTTGCCCACCCTGCTTTGCACAGTTGCGGTCACATACTGACTAGAGCCTCATCCACTTTTCAATAAAATCTTTTCAATGTACTGAACAAAGCGTCTGGGACTCTAGTCGGCATGTGACCGCATACCTGTGGGCATGTGACGACCGCTGGAACCTGCAAGCAAAGCCGAAATCCTTGCACTGTGCACATTACACACCGTTAGGATTCAGCAAGCAGCAGGGCTTGTGGAAAATGTCCTGGGGGAGGACAACCAATGTGACATAAATATTAGAAATGCTGCAAATATGACACGTAAACATTACATATTTTTTATAAAGCTAAAATCAACACTATGAAGAAATGTAACGTTCAGATTATGTGTTTTCTCTGTGCGGCCTAATTATTAGCTTCCTTCTCCTAGCCATTATAGGGTGCAGTGTGCCGCCATCCTTCTGCTGCGGTCCAGCCTCTCAGTTCTGTAGGCCTCTGTGGAGCTTTTGCTTCTGTAAAGCAGAGCGGATGCTTTGAGAAGCCTCTTTAACATGCAGGCTCGGTGTCTCCCATCCCCCTCCACAACCTTGAAGCTCATTTTCGCTTGGCTGGTCACACAGCCTGCAATAGATTGATTTCACCCCACCCCCTCTCCTTTGCTCAGTCATTCAGACTTGGAAAGTCAATAACAAGCTGACATCATCAGTGGTTTGTGTATTACACTGCTACTTTTAAAAATACCGAGCACTCTGTAGTAGAGGAGCACTTTGTTTCTAAAAGAGGAGCACTGCGGAGAGGGGGTGGAATTCTTGCTGTGTATTTCCCAGTGCAGTATGACATCTCTGCTCACTGCCACTTGTTCTTCGTTGTTTCTGGTGAAATATCAATCTGATCGCTGCCACAATAACAAAATGACGTTTCCAGGTTTGTGATTGCAGCGTAATGCTACTTATGTTCACCTTTAAAGGGGGCATAAAACTGCTTGTGGCCCCCCATGGGTTAACATCAGTAACAATAAGGCATTGTGCGCTGCAGCCCTGGCCTCATTGTCTTCCTGGTCTGCATGCAAATCCTGCATCATCGTTGTATATAAACAGAAATAGGATTAAACCTGGGTGACCTTATTGGTAGACGCTGATTGATCAGGAGCAAAAACCGCTCTGAGTGATCAGGGCTGAAAGCGGTGTTCTCCAGCTGTGGTGTAACTAGAGTCTGATGGGCCCTGGTGCAAAATTTGGATCTGAGCCCCCACCTCCATGTTGGTCTTTGTAGCATTCTAGATCCTATAAAGACATATGTGCTCACCCTTTCTGTAATAATGTCCCCATCCTGGCACTTTCCTGGAATAATCGTCCTCATTCTAGCCACTTCTTGTAATTTTATAAACAGATCGACCAACATAAAAATAGAAAAGGGGCAAGGAGGACAAGAGGGTGGACTAGCAAGGCAGGAGAGAACAGTTGTAGGGCCCGCAAGCCTCGACGCACGTTTTGCGTGAATAGCTTTATCAAGAGGCCTCCTTGCCCCTGGTGTTTACATTGGTGAGTCATCTTTATGTATAGTATTCATATATACTGGACACTTTCTTAATGCCTCATGCTTCAAAATTATTTGTATATGTATTTTGTATCCAGACTCTCTTTGACCCTTTGAGTAATGGACTCCTCGCTCCCAATTTCAGTATGTCATCATCTATGTAAGCCTTGTCATTTTTGCACCTTGGGAGAATATCTCTATTGATGGTCTATGTTAGGATTTTTTCCTTAATTACTTTTTCTTATTAGTCTGTATGTTCTCCCTCGCTGCAGCGTGACTCTGGCCGTTTTTTTCTATTTTTTTGATATGTCCCACAACTCACATGTATTTGCTATTTATACTTTTTAAGTTGTTTTTTCGATATTTAATAAAGTTTTTTCTATTTACGCCGTATACTCGGTTTCCTCCAGTGTTTTATACTTCTTGTAATTTGTAGATTGTGAGCCCTCGCGGGCAGGGTCCTCTCTCCTCCTGTACCAGTTGGTTACTTGTTTTTGTTCAAACTATTGTACTTGTTGTCTGCTACGTATACCACTTTTTCACATGTAAAGTGCCATGGAATAAATGGCGCTATAATAACAAATAATAATAATAATGTCCCCATCCTGGCACTTTTCTGTAATAATGTTCCTCATCCTGGGCCACTTCCTGGTAGGATGTCCCCTGTCCTGTGGCTGTTCCTGTTATAAAGTCACCCATCCTGTCCCCTTTCTGTAATAATTTCACCCATCCTGGCTCCTTTTTGTAATAATGTTCCTCATCCTGGACCCCTTGTTAGTATAATGTCCCCTGTCCTGGGGCTGTTCCTGTTATAATGTTCCCTATCCTGGGCCCCTTTCTGGTATAATGTCCCCCATTCTGGGTCTCTTCCTGGTGTAAAGTCTTCCATCTTGGGCACCTTCCTCGTACTAAGTCTGTTTTGCCGCTCTTTCCCAACACATTAAAAAAATAAACGATTCTCCTTACCTTCCTCCTCTCCCACGACATACGGCGTCCTCTTCTATAGCCTACAGCGGATTTTGGCGTGCCAGCCATGGGCAGTGTATGACACCCCTCCCATGCGCGGCTTGTGACGGGCACGCCAATTCCAGCTGACCAGCTGTGTGTATTGCAGTGCAGGGAGCTGGCAGGTGTCTGCGCCACAATACACTAAAGTTGAATGTCCGAGGATGCACATCCAACTGAAATAGGCTCTGGCGTCGGCAAGGCCTCCTCCAACCTTGTCGTGATCGCAACCTCTGCATCGCTACGCTCCTGTTCTCCAGTTTGGTAGTTTCCCCTATCCATGGAATAGGAGAAATCACTGGGGGCCTGACCGCTTGCATCTCCACTAATCCCTAGAACTGGGGTTTTGTAGAGCCCATGTAAATGGAGCTGAAGGCTACCCTGCACATCTCCGCTCCATAACTTCTTATGGGAGTGCTGAAGTTCAGCTGAGCGCAGCATTGTGCTATCTCTGGCGGTCCCATTCACAATGGAAGATGTGCGTGATCGACCACCGCTGCATTCACATGGGGCAATGAGCCCGGTTCTCACGGTTGATGGGGGTCCCAGCAGTTAGGGGATAACTTCCAAACTTGAGAATACCTCTTTGAGCCAATTCCATTATTTTGTATTAATACTTTTCATAAATTATCAAAAAGGCTTAAAGAGGCTATCAAGATGTCATTTATTTACCTTGTGTAAATGCAGCTGTTCTCCTGAATCTGGCAGGGTTTTTTTTTCTGTTTCTGCACCTCTCTATTCCCAAGATCTGCCCTCTTTTCCTTCTAAATAAATCTAGTCTTTTTATCCAATTGGGTGTGGTCCTCAACTCTTCTCTAAGGGAGTATTTTTGGGGACCATGCCCAGTTGGCTAAAAGGACTAGATTTATACAGAGGAAGAGGGGGCCATATCTCAGGAACAAAGAGGAGCAGGAACAAAAAATAAAGAATGCCAGATTCAGGAGAATAGCGGCATTTATACCATGTAAAAATATATTTATTGCAGGTAACAGGTTCTCTTTAAAGAGCAACTGTGACTAAGGTGACATTGTTACATCTAAGCATAGTTCTCCCCAGCCACCTCTAGAGTTTTCTTACCTGATCCATTTCTACTGTTAGTAATAACTGAGTGTGTTATAGAAAGAGTTTACATAAGGTTGCAAGTGAAAAATTCCTAAGTGAATAGTGAAAGACGAGACGTGACCTTTTGTCTGATTTTAGAAGTTTTTTTGTGAACGTAAAACTCTGCAATTTTAATTAAGGAGCAATTATATCCTTTTCTACCTATTGTAAGTCTTTGCTGAACTTACTGAGAAAGTGGTAATCCATGAAGTGTTTCGCTGGCCTTACGGCTCTACACATACAGTGTGCTGCCAAAATCTCCAGCAGAGGATAAGACAAAGCAGGGAAGATTTATCTATATGGTCTAAAGCCCCCGTCTCACATAGCAAGATCGCTAGCGAGATCGCTGCTGTGTCACGGTTTTGGTGACACAACAGCGACCTCACCAGCGATGTCGCTATGTGTGAAACTTTGCAACGATCAGGCCCCTGCTGTGAGGTCGCTGATCACTGCAAAGTGTCCTGGACCATTTTTTGGTCGTTGCTCTCCCGCTGGTCAGCACACATCGCTGTGTGTGACCAGCGGGAGCAGCGATCAGGCTGGTAACTATGGTAAACATTGGGTTACTAGGGGCACACGCGCACCTAGTAACCCGTTGTTTATCATGGTTACGAGCCTGCTAAAGTGAGCGGTAACCTCCCGCTCACTGTAGCAGAGTGGTAACCATGATAAACAACGAGTTACTAGGAGCACGTGTGCCCCTAGTAACCCGATGTTTACCATAGTTACCAGCCTGCTCCTGCTTCAGCAGCAGGCTGGTAACCAGGAGCAGGACATCGTGGAAAGATTCTTTCCACAATGTCGCTGCTCCCCTGATCGTTGGTGAGCCTGCCTGTTTGACAGCTCACCAGCGACCACATAGCGACGCAGCAACGATCCCTGACAGGTCGTATCGTTGTCGGGATCGTTGCAGCGTCGCTAAGTGTGACGGGGCCTTAAGTTATAATCCAAACTCAGACTAGACAATCTTAAAGTGTGTCATTGTCTAAAAGTTTATCGATGTAAATACTTTTATGCCCAAAAATGACAAAAGTATTCTCGGAGTGATACCTTTATTGGCTAACCAGAAAAAAATATATATGCAAGCTTTCAGACCACAAAGGCTCCTTCTTCAGGCAGGTCATTTTTGGGCATAAAAGTATTTACATCGATTTTTCAGGCTAACACGGTGCCACAATATAACTTTGCATTGTACATTATTAAAAGTTTATATAACAAGTGCTGCATAGTGTGGCTGATTGGTAAGGGTCCGGGTACTGAGACCCCCACCAAGTGGATAAATCATCTCTCTGATGTGCGCAGCGCCTGCATTTTTTAGTGCACGGTGTCACATTTTGGCCCTGACCCTTCCTGTCCCTGTTTAATGGAGGGGGTAGGGGGTTGGCACAAATTGAGGCAGATTTCTGTTTAGCAGAATAAATCTCTCCCATTCTTCCTTTTGCTAGAATGTATTAGTGAAAGGACTTAGGCCATGTGCCCACGTAGCGTTTTTGTGGCATTTTTACGGCCGCGAAAACGCTTGTAAAACAGTCAATGTGAATTCAGATGTGCTGTGCACATGATGCGCTAATTTGCGCGCCAAATTCGCATTGCGTTGCAAAACGCAGCATGACCATTTCTACTGCGATTACACTGCAAATTCGCGGCCATTGAGGAACATTGAAACGCAGCAAACCCGCAGGTATATGTGGATTTGCTGCGTTTAAATTAAATTCAATGGCCGCGAATTTGCAGTGTAATCGCGGTGCGTGTGGTACCTGGGATGAAGACGAGACTACAACTCCTCTTCATCCCGGCTACCACACGGTGAAAAAAAGAAACAAAAAAGTTAAAAGTAAACAAAACCAATATATTCACCTCTCCGGCGGCCCCCGGTCTGCTCCCGGCCACGTCCTCTCTCCTTGGCGTCCCGCGGTGTACTGTCAGGACCTGCGGTGACGTAATTTAGTCACCTGATGGTCACGCGACCGCTGACGTCGGCCGTCAGGTGATGGTCGCGTGACCATCAGCTGACTAAATGACGTAAAGGCAGGGCCTGACAGTACACTGCGGGACACTGACGAGAGAGGATCGTCGCCGGGAGCCATTGGGGGGAGACCGCAGAGGTGAGTATACAGGTTTTTTTTTTTATTTTTAACGTTTTAATTCTCTTTTTTTTTTTTTACTATAAATGCTGCATTTAAAGCATCTAAGTTGTTCACACATTATAAATCCATGCCGGTTGCATGGATTTATACTGTGTGCCCAACTTGTCAAGCACTTTTCCAAGTGATGCTCAAAATCGCTTGGAAAACTGCTTGAAAAAACGCATGTAAAAACGCTGGAAAAACGCTTCTCTCTGGCAGAAAAAACGCATGTAAATCTGCATGCGTTTTTTTCTGCCAGGGAGAGGCAAAAACGCTCTGCATCAAATCTGCTACGTGGGCACATAGCCTTACATAGACAGTCTTATGTAAGGCCTCATTCAGACGTCTGTTCTTTATGTACCAGTTAGTCTATGGGGCTGTGTCCTAGTTTTGTGCTGATAGTGACTCGCCCGCAAGGCCGTGGGGTACTCGGCAGCCGGGCCTCTGGTTGCCGGGGGATATCACGGTGGCTGGCCCGGTCCGTGACCCAGGGCGGTCAGTAAAAAGGGGGATAATTATAAAGGATTTAAGCGTTCGTGACGCCACCCGTGGATCGCGGCTAGAGGGAGCCGCCACAGCGGAGCAGTCCTCTGGAGCTGGTGTTACGGCAGCAGGGATGGTGTGGCTCTCCACGGGTAGAGCTAGCTCCAGGGCAGTGTAAGATGGTGTGGTGGTTGCGCTGGGCATTGTAGTGCAGGGAGGGAGTGATGGCGCGGACGAAATAACTGGACGGAGATGGTGCGGCGCAGTCATCCGTGTCTTTACTCACAGTTCTTTAGTTCCACAGAGTGCACTGCCAGATTACAGCCTCCAACGTCGCGCTGCGTTCACCGGGCAGGGGTTGAATCCTTCCTCAGACAGCTTGGGGATACCTGGCAGAACCCCACGTTCTCGTGTTCCTATTTTGACCGACTTCACACTGGTCTTTCTCCCTCCTGCTCTGCGCTGCCCACTCTCAGTCCTGTTCAGGTACTCTGAAGTCCCTCCTGTCCGTCGGAGTTACACAGACTTGCTTGACCCTCAGGGGACTAGAATGCGGCTGCGATCCCTCTGTCTTCTGGCACATGCGGGGCGTACGGGTGCCTCCTGCACTCGCCGTACCCCCTGGGATCCCTTCTCAAAACGGAGCCTACTACCTGCTCCCCTCTGGGGCCTTCTGACTTGGCCCTACTTGCGGAGCAGATCTCCTAATGAGACTCTGCTCCCGGACTGTTCTTCTGAACTGTCCCGGGCTGTTCTTCTGAACTGCTCCCTAGAACTGACCTGCCACTGTAAGATGGCTTCCCTATTTATACTCCTACTAAAGTGCTCCCTCTAACTACTTCCTCCTCCCACACCCACTACTGGTTCCCCCTACCTTTGGGTTCCCCCCACTCCAGCCAGGGTCAAGGTTCAGCAGCTGCACTCTGCATGTTGCCCCTCCAGCCGGCCTGGAGCAGTGTAGTGTTGGATGCAGGTGTTTGGGGCTCCGTGCAGCACTCCCTCCTTACCTGAGAGAAAGGAGACACCACACCTCGGGGTGAGGTGCAGTACCTCTGTGGCAACTGAACCGTCAGGGGCGCCACAATAGCGTACACAAGAATAAAAAACCAAGACACCTGAGTATCAGGTCAAACTCACCCGTTCAAATCATTGGGTCCGTGAAAAACTCAAAAAGCACAGAGATGTCATCCATGTGTCCATGTGTCATAGGAGTGTTGTGCTTGGAATTAAAAAAAAATTTCATAAAAGAAAAATGGATACTGGGACCAAAATTTATGAAAATTGGATCCAGCACACTGATTAGAAACAATACATTTCTGAGAAGTTATAGAGGGGCTGTAAAGGTACCGTCACACTCGCTATGTGGTCGCTGGTGAGATGTCAAACAGTCAGATCTTCCCAATGATGCAGCAACGATACGGCGACCCGTAGCGACCTGTATAACGATGTCGGCGGTCGTTGGGACCCTGTCACATAGCAGCTACTCTGACGATTCAGACCTCGATGAGGGACGACTTCTCAGTTCTGAGTCGCCAACGAGGTCGTTGGTAAGGTGTCAAACACACCGATACATGCTACCCAGCGGGACCTCAACGATCAAAAAATGGTCCAGGCCATTTCGACACGACCAGCGACCTCACAGCAGGGGCCTGGTCGCTGCTACGTGTCACATGTAGCGAGATCGCTGCTGAGGTCGCTGTTGCGTCACAAAACTTGTGACTCTGCTACGATCTCGCTTAGTGTGACTGGGGCTTTAGACTCTCTGGAAGTCTCCAGAGTTGTATTATGGCTCCATATTGTACTGCGCCATGATAAGGTTTCCATTGTGCATTCACCGTTGACTGTACCTCCTTTGGCTTCAGAAGAAACATTGTGGTATCATCACATGGATAAAAACGATTGTGGTAGAACTGTAGTTGAGTTTTGCAATGACATAAAAAAGGAAAGATATCAAAAGAATCTGTTTAAGAAAAGCAATAAACCGTGTTTGCAAAATATAGAGCATGGCTGCTGCGTTGGCAGATGGTCCTTAGCCATGGTGCAAAGCTGCTCAACCTACACACGGGTCACGTCCTAACAGATGACAAGTTTGCATTGTTCTATATTAATTGGCAGTGGAAAATCTACAGTATCAATCTACAGAGTCATATTATTGTCAATGCCTTTAACAAGGATAGACTGGGAATTTCCCATCCAGACTAATTCAAATGTTGTTTTTTCAAAAAAATATTTTCAAGAATATAACCCCCAAAAAACTTCCTCAAAAAATAAGAATAACATGTTTTTCTGCATTTTTCGTGCATTCTGATGTTTTATTGTAGTCTGTAGTGGAATATAAAGGGTTTTGGGGGTTTGGTGGGGATTCTAGGCTTTTGGGGGGCATCAGTAGTATTTTTTTTTTAAAAATGTAATTTGCTGTAGAGATATTTTACTGGCTTTTTTTTACCCAAAATCTTCTCTATAGAACTTTCCAAATGCTAGAAAAATGCATGTTAAAAATTTAAAGGGAATCTGTCACCCCCTGGCACTTATCTGACCTCTAATATGGGCATACAGGTGATAGAAATGTAAATCTATACATAACTGTATGCCTCATATTAGAGGTCTTGTTTGTGTGAATTTGATTTTTATTCCTTCTGGTTTATGATGTCCCACCTACTGTTTTAATGCGCCGGGAAGTCAGAGTGACTGGCCAGCGCCTGTGCAGAAGATCCCTGCTCTACAATGCTACATAGACGGCAGGAAGAAGTGCGCCTTGCGGAAAAAGGTGAAGTGTGCAGGCCGGGATCTGGACACAACGACTGCACGTCACAGGGCACAGTGACGTGCAGGGAAGGGGGGAAATATTTTAATTAAAACAGCAGTTGGGATTTCTTCCCGTCCCCTGGACGGGAACACATCTTAACCCAGAAGGAATAAAAAGCAATTTCACACCAACAAGACCTCTAATATGGGGCATACATGTCAGTATAGATTCACATTTCTATCACCTGTATGCCCATATTAGAGGTTAGATAAAGGCGATCTGTCACCCTCTGGCACTTAAGTATTGAAAATACCACTGGAGACTCTTGAAAAAACAAAAAAAATTCATCATGTTCAAGCACAGAAAAAATGCAGATAAAAAGTCAGTGCCATGAAAGTCTTTTTTTATAACCATTTCTTAATCTGTTCATGGCCACAACCTTGTTTGTCATTTGATTTGACAGCTCTTTGACTTTACCCATATTGATTGATGAGAAAACATGTTACTTAGGAATGTCTTAGGCCCTATCCACACGTCCGTTCTTTTTCTTGTACATTAAGAAATGGAGTGATTTTCATCAGTGTTCTGGATCTTATTCTTATCAGTATTTGGTTCGTTTTGCCATCAGCAATTTTCTTGCATGCAAAAATATAACGGCAAAGCTTCCTCTACCCATTACAATGTTAATAACGACTTGTTTGAGCGATTTTAATCAATGAATCAACGAAAAAATGGACACTTCTCAATTGTTATTTTTTGTGTGAATATATTACTCTGTCACCCTTTAGGGTTACGGATATATTTTACTAATGCAAAAACTAAAATGCAGCCACATAGCCATGTGCATTCCACCTTGCTGAAAGGAAAAATATATATGAAATATAATTCCCCAAATATGAGTTTAGTGCTCATTGTTATGGAAGAAAAGTCTGAAATGGGATTGACCTCAAAAATATTTTTATGAGTCACATAATTGTAAATGGTGTAGTGCAACTGGCAAGGTCACATGTTTGCTCAGAAAACCACTTCCTCAAATACATAGTAAACTTTAACTGCAAGGAGACATTAAACTTGCATGGTCCAATGTTTCACCGAGTTGCTTTCCTTATAGTCCTCTGCAATTTGCACTTATTGTAGCAAGTAAAGGACACATAGGGATTTATGTGATTTCCAGAATTGTTGAACCAACTTTCCATAATTCAATAGCATAAGCAAAAATGAGAAATTTTGTAATATATCTTATCAGAAAAATATGCTTATGTGACATTTATTCTTCTACTCTCCATTTCCTCCTGAACTCTTCATTCTCCTAAAACCTGTCTTGCTAAAAACAAGACAGACTACCATCACTTTGAGGGGAGTGGGAGGAGAATGGAGAAGCAAAGTGAGAGGCTGAAGCAGTAGCTGCTCTATGGTAAGTGTTATATCTCATTCCAGAACTGGAATCACAGCTACACTGCTCAACACTGTTGTATAATGCTCTGTTCAAACACATTATTTGGTACAAAGTAACGTGACCTTGCACGTAAAAATATTTTGAAATCAGATACGATAACCACATTTAGTGGGGTGGTGTAAACTATCCCATGCAACTGGTCTAGGGGTATTGGTTATGTATTCTCTGAGATGGTTTACATTCTACTATCTGGCAGTCTGGTGGTAAAATCTGGGTTTAGTGTGCATCTATAAAACATAGTGTCATGGGTGTGTGATATATAGCAGACAGACATTCTGCAGCTGGTTGCAGAAGGTCACTTTGTCTGGCATTACAAATGCCTTCTTAAATCTGTCTTACTTTAGGACCCAGCAGCTACCTCCCTCCTGCTCTTATTGACATCCTGGCCTGGGTGCTTAAATACTTTCAGTTTGCTGCAGGGAGGGGCCGGTGATATTCACATGTTCCCTTGTGAAGGCTTGGAGCTATTGCAGTCTGCTTACTTCCTCTCTGGTGCTTGGAGGTTGTTTGGTGTAATCTCTCTGAAGTTGTCTCCAACTAAGTTTCTTCCCCCTGTGTTTGTCTCCCTTGTTGTCTTTAGTTTATAGTGATGACTGACCAGTGCTCATCCCCCCTTCCCTATCCAGGGCCTAGCTCTAGGGATTTACAGGACTTAGGTTTCCTGTTCGGCGATTGGTGAGGAACCAATATAGGAACAGTAGGGGAGACAGGGTGATATTAGATCAGCCTAGGAGGTCTCCACTCCCCTTTTCCATGGTGTCTGGCTCCCTTCCCCTCATCCCTTTGTGTTGCACTTTGTCTTTCCTACACCATGAGTGACATTTAGACTGTAAAAGTTAGGGGAAGATGCAGGGGCTGGTTTTTAGGGTTTGGACTGCACCTTGCAGTGCTGGGGTCATGGGATCAAATCTGAACAAGGACAACATCTGCAAGGAGTTTGTATGTTTCTTCACACATCCCAAAAGATATACTGATAGAGAATTTAAATTTTGAGCCCCAAATGAGGCCCTTGGGTGATTATGATGTATGTAAAGCGCTGCAGAATAAGACGTCGCTAAATAAATAAATACTCCAAAATATTGTGAGTGAATGGTGACGTGGCAGTTATAGCCACAAAAGGGAGGCAACTTCATAATGGTATTGTAAAAAACTCATACTTTTAGCCATACATTATATGTATAACTCTTATTATATGCAGTATGTACAGTGTGGCCCAAAAGTAAGTAAAGAAATGTTACAACATTAATAGAAGACATTTCTTGCACTTACAAGATTAAACAATGTTAAACAAATATTATAAACAAACTATGTAAAATATGCTAATCTGTTATTTAATGGTTGTCTGAGGAATATTGTGTCACACTGAATGCACTTAGGGACACAAATCATCAAGTGCCCAAGTGCCATTTTTCGACACAACAATGCCCGGTTGCATTTTGCTGCTGCTACTGTGACCAGCCTGCGTGGCCTAAAAGTGCTACCTTGGCCTTCAGCGTCTCTGGATGTTATTGGTCAGCAATTGAAAAGGGAGCTGCCAGCAGAGGATCTTGATGATTTGCATGCCCAAGTGCATTTACCATGGCAGAAACTTCCTCAGATGACCTCATTGATAGCATGCAAATGTGCATACGTGCATGTATTTTTGTGTGTTGATACCTTTTTATACATAACTGAAAAGGTGATGACAAATAACAAACTTTCAACACTACTTAGGTCTCTACATAAGGTAGAGTTTAACACAACGTCTGAAGAGTCACATATTTATATACAACAGGGCATAGAAATAATGCAGTAAATAAAGACAAGTGAGGCTCTGTTCACATGTCCATTTATATTTTCCATTTATTTTTCCATTTAGAACAGAGAAACGAAACATATGAACAGAAATAGGATGTGGTTCATTCCTGTGTCTAACGGAAACAGAGGGGTCCCATTCATTTAAAAGGAGTCCGTCTGCTTTCCGTTTGTTGTTTATTTTTAGAAGGAAGAAAAAGTTTTGCCTGCTGGATTTTTTTCCGTGTTTCATTGTTTCCTAATGCACAGTATGCTGATTGCGTTTATCTGTTTTTAACGGAAACGACAAATGGAAAACTTAAATGGACATGTGCATAACCTAATGTGATGCAATACTATCAATATGGAAAGGGGATTTTACATTGCTTCTTCTTTCTTAAATATAATTATGTTTCTTCACTATCTTCCCTTTTCTGATTATTTGGTGTCTGCCTTCTTGTGTTAAACGGGTGGTCCGAAACGAACATTCATTAAATCCTAAATGTCTATTTAATGTACTAATCTACTATATAATCGGCTTATCCCGTCTGTCTGTCCGTCCAGGAAATCCCGCGTCGCTGATTGGTCCTGCTGCGGCCAATCAGCGACGCGGGATTTCAGAACAAGAACGCCGCCGTTAGCAGCTCATCTGCCGCACGGAGGTCAGCGGCATCTCCCGGCTGCTCGCAGCAGAAATACCCGACCGGCGGCCTAGGCGGCGCCACTCCCCGGTCCTCCCTTCACACTCGCCGTTGGGAGATCAGCGGCCCTAGTCGCTGATCTCCCGACGGTAGCCGCATGGAGGTCAGCGGCGATGCAGCCGGGAGATGACCGGCGCTAGCCGGTCATCTCCCGGCTGCTCGCAGCAGAAGTACCCGCACAGGCAGCGCCGCTCCCCGGTCCACACTAACATGGTTCGCTGATTGGTCGCGTCCGCACAACCCATTTAAACACTGTTTTGCTGATTAGTCGCGCCCGGTCGGCCGCATACATATTCTAGAATACCCGATGCGTTAGATCGGGCCACCATCTAGTATAATCATAATTCTAATACACTTTAATTAAAAAGTCTCTATCGTTTCCTCTCTACTCTCTCTAACTGCTTTATTTATTTATTTTACATACTTCCGGTTTGAATACATTTTGTTTGAGGTCCCTGAGTGCATGCTGGGATACTCAAACAATACAACGACATGGGGCAGAGGCTGCTGTCATTGCCGCAGTCTCTGTCCTCTCCCTGAAATAAAGCGTCATCAGTGACGTCCATTTCAGAGGCTTGGCTAATATCTGCTCTACTGAGCATGCGTTGGTTGTCACTTCCAACGCATGCTCAGTACGAGCTTCCTTGTCACTGTGCAATATCTTTTTCAATGCACAGTGACAGCGCGCTCCCTTGCCAGCTGTGATTAAAAGTGACAAGCTGGCAGAAATAAAATGTCAACAAGCCGGAAGAAGGTTAAAAAGAAAAAACAGTTATAGAGCGTAGAGAGGGAATGATAGGGACTTTTTAATTAACGTATAGTAGTAAAGCGATTGAATTATTACACTAAATAGACAGACGTAGTATTAAATCAATATTATTTTCAGACCACCCCTTTAATAAAGTTTACAGAAGAAGAAATGTAAAATTCATTAAAATGTTGCTACTGGAAATGTTCTAATGATACATATAACCAATGGTAATATCTAGAAGAGCCAGCAATTCCTTTCATTTAGGTTCCGGTATTGGACATGTGAAGTCACCACAATGATAGTAAAGTTATATTATTTCCCTAATAAAATGTATTCACACAGCAATACAGTTATTTACCGAGACTCAGTGAATATTGCTTTCTTTTATTTAGATCAATAATTTTCTTCCTAAAATGTGTTTCATAGTTATAAAGGAATGCATTATATAATGCATGCTACACGAGGAGATTGCCGCTGTTTTATTACTCTATCGGATAAATAAAAATAAAATACTATTCTTATAGAACAAGTAATAAAATACAAAAATAAGTGTTAGCAGGAGAGGAAACATCTATAATGCAGAGAATCTCTCGCTAAAGTAAAAGTGTGAGGAATATTTTGTTAGCATTAATAAAACGGCAGACAGGCTCATATACACAGGTGAAGAGACGCGCATGCATATCTCTTCCATAGTCATATGTGCACATCATCGTCTGTTGTTATTACTACAGTAATTACCTGCAATTTATAACTGGAATTTATACTACAATGTGCCTACCTTCTAAAGCCTTATTTTTTTCCTGTGCAACCGGTGTTCATCCCTCTTCAGTAACCATTGATGAGTAGTGTTGAGCCACCCCCGTAGTGTTCGAGTTCGGTTCGGTTCGTCGAACACCCGTATGTTCGCCGAACTGTTCGTCGAACACCTTTGAACACCGTTAAAACCAATGGCAGGCAAACAAAAACACATAGAAACACATAGAAAACACTTCAAAGGTCTCCAAAAGCTGACAAACTGCTCAGAAGACACAACTAACACATGGAAAAGTGACAAGTACATATAGTCAAGAAAAGAAAAGAGGTGGAGGAGTAAAAGGAGGGGGAGACACAGATATAGGCATGTCATGCCCTTCTAAAATCAAAAAAGTGCGAAGCCGACACGGCCAGTCCGTTCCTGCCCGTGCGACCTCCATGTCGCCGGGTTTGTGCATGAGCCGCGGTGGACCCTGACGGCCAGCCCCCCTCTCCCAATACTGGTGCCTGTCCGCTGGTGGGTCGAGCGAGCCCCCCTGCGGTGGAGGCAGGTCTAATCTTTTTAATTGAAATTGTCTCTCTAATTTGAATGAATACACTTTAAATCCATTTACAAGGATCTATTGGAGGGCAAGTCTCATGCCAGCAGCCGCGGTAATTCCAGCTCCAGTAGCGTCCACTAAAGCTGCTGCAGTTAAAAAGCTTTTATAAGGATCGAGCTTGGCGGACAAGTGCTCTGCATTTGCTGATGATGTCCTAGTATATATCACTCAATCACATATATCCATCCCTGCTGTTATGGCTGAAATAGATCACTTTGTTACATGGTCAAATTTTAAAATCAATGCAGCGAAGTCTGAGGCCCTCGATGTCTCCCTCCCCAAATCCATATAGGATTCCATCCAGTCCAACTTTCCCTTTGCCTGGCCCTCACAGGGTATCAAATACTTAGGAATTCGTATTCATAGAGACCTCTCCCGTCTATGTTATCTTAATTTTGGGCCCTTTATTGAACAACTCCATACAGACCACGGTTGGCAAGTTAGAACTGTAAGATTCACTACGTGAACCACTAGTGTTTTGTGGAAAAGCACATGTACACTGTGTTCCAAATTATTATGTAAAAAGTGTTTAGGAGTGATAAGGGAAGAATTTGTTTGTCAGTTAAACTCATTGATGGTGATGTGTGTCAGGGCTCTTTATATCACTGTAAGCAATTGCAGACACCTGTGCTAATTAGTTTGGCAGGTGTGTCCAATGAAAGGCAAGACTACTTAAGAAGGCTGTCCCACATTATTAAGCAGCCTACATTTTCTGCCAAAATGGGAAAGAAAAGATGTGTCGGCTGCTGAGAAGCAACAAATTGTGGAGTGTTTAGGTCAAGGCATGACTACAATCAACATTGCCAAGACACTTCATCCTGATCATCGCACAATCAAGAAGTATGCAGCTGATTCACAGTACACACGTGTGCGTGCTGATAAGGGTAAATTGAGGACTCTTTCCTACAGGCAATTACGTCAGGTTAAAAGAGCAGCGGCAAAAAAGCCTTGTCATAGCAGCAGACAAGTTTTTGAAGCTGCTGGTGCCTCCAACGTCCCCCGAACAACAAGATGCAGGGTTAAAGATGAACTCCATAATGTATGTGGAGTTTCTCAAACAGCACTTCCTGCCATGGCTCAAGAAGAAGAACCGTGTATTCAGCAGCAAGATCATTTTCATGCATGATAATGCACCGTCTCATGCTGCACATAACACATCTGCACACAAATGTAACATCACCTAGAACCATTTTTTTGTTCTTTATTAAAATGAAAAGGTTGATCGAAGAGTGTGGGGGATCTAAGAGTGTGGCAACCCAGTAGTCAGGATTATTTCGAATTCTGACAATCTGAGGGTCATGTTGCAGGTAGTGCAGCAAGAAGGCACTCATGTGTCTTGCGCATCTAGGAGCCCCAAAATTATTTTCCGGGCTAGATGCAGCTAAAAATTATTATTAATTTGAAAGCTGGTGGAGCTTAGTATAGATGGCCTAATAGAATCAGTACTGCAAACTGCTACAAGGCCCAAATTATTTTCCAGCCAAGATACAGATAAACATGATTAGTAATTTTAAATCTGATGGAGTTTAGTATAGATGGCCTAATAGAATCAGTACTGCAAACTGCTACAAGGCCCAAATTATTTTCCAGCCAAGATACAGATAAACATTATTAGTAATTTTAAATCTGATGGAGTTTAGTATAGATGGCCTAATAGAATCAGTACTGCAAACTGCTACAAGGCCCAAATTATTTTCCAGCCAAGATACAGATAAACATGATTAGTAATTTTAAATCTGATGGAGTTTAGTATAGATGGCCTAATAGAATCAGTACTGCAAACTGCTACAAGGCCCAAATTATTTTCCAGCCAAGATACAGATAAACATGATTAGTAATTTTAAATCTGGTGGAGTTTAGTATAGATGGCCTAATAGAATCAGTACTGCAAACTGCTACAAGGCCCAAATTATTTTCCAGCCAAGATACAGATAAACATGATTAGTAATTTTAAATCTGGTGGAGTTTAGTATAGATGGCCTAATAGAATCAGTACTGCAAACTGCTACAAGGCCCAAATTATTTTCCAGCCAAGATACAGATAAACATGATTAATAATTTTAAATCTGGTGGAGTTTAGTATAGGTGGTCTAATAGAATCAGTACTGCACACTGCTACAAGGCCCAAATTATTTTCCAGCCAAGATACAGATAAACATGATTAGTAATTTGAAAGCTTAAAATGGTTGGTGAGGTGATTTTAACAAATCATCAAGCTTTTACTCTCCCCAGGATGACACAGGGGTAGAAAAGTCCTTTCGGATCCATGATTTGTTCATCTTTATGAACATGAGTCTGTCTACATTATCAGTGGAAAGCCGCGTGCGCTTATCTGTCAGCACACCACCAGCAGCGCTGAACACACGTTCAGACAGAACGCTGGCTGCGGGGCATGACAAGATCTCCAAGGCGTAAGTGGCGAGCTCCGGCCATTTATCCAGATTGGAAGCCCAAAAAGAGCAAGGGTCCAGTGACACAGTCATGGCTTCAATGTTTACTTGGAGATACTCCTGTACTAGGCGTTGACTATGTGTCAGACTTCTTGTCTCCTGTGGCCTTGCAAAGGATGGGCTAAAAAAGTGGTGAAATGATTCCGCAAAATTGATGTTACCAGCAGATACTGTGTTTCTGTTACATTTTGAGTGCTGAACACTCGACGGTCCCACGGTTGGCAAGTTGGAACTGTGAGATTCACTACGTGCACCACTGGTGTTTTGTGGAAAAGCACATGTAAGAATCTGCAACAGTCTCTGCTGATACTCCTGCATGCGTGCATCCCTTTCTATGGCAGGAATAATTTCTGCAAATTTACTTTTGTACCAGGGATCTAACAGTGTGGCAACCCAGTAGTCAGGATTATTTCTAATTCTCACAATTCGATGTCATGTTGCAGGTAGTGCAGCAAGAAGGCACTCATGTGTCTTGCGCATCCAGGAGCACCAAATCCCTGTTGTGTTGGTGGCGAGGTAACAATCATGCTTCCTTCCTCTGCCCTCTCCCCCCAACCTCGCACAACAGAAATGTGATCAAGGTCTTCCTCATCTGATGAGTCTTCCATCAGTTCGTCCTCCACTTCTTCCTGGGCTACTGCACCTTCCTCACTAGTTTGGCTGCTACCATGCGCCCTGGTAAAACCATCTCCCCCACCCTCACATGCCTGCCACCTTGGTGCTGCCGACCGTCGGGACCTTGTAGATGTTAGCCCTTCCGCATACAACTCCTCCTCCTCTACTTCCTCCACCTCCTCTTGTGCTACCACCTGACTCCGAATTCTGTTTAACATGTGCTCCAGCATGTAAATCACCGGAATAGTCATGCTGATAATGGCATCGTCAGCACTAAACATCTTCGTCGCCATTTCAAAACTGTGCAGAAGGGTGCATAGGTCCCTGATCTGAGACCACTCCTCCAGCGTGATTTGCCCCACCTCTGGATCTCGTTGGCCCAGGCTATACGTCAGAACATATTGCACCAGGGCTTGTCGGTGCTGCCACAGTCGCTGCAACATGTGCAGAGTTGAATTCCACCGGGTAGGCACATCGCATTTTAGCCGGAGAAGTGGCAGGCCCAACGACTTCTGTAGAGATGTAAGTCGCTGAGCTGCAGGATGCGAACGGCGGAAGTGAGCACACATCGACCATGCCCTCTGCAGAAGGCCATCTAGTCTGGGATAGTGGGCTAAAAATTGCTGGACAACCAGGTTCAACACGTGAGCCATACAAGGCACGTGTGTGACATTGCCCCGGCGAAGGGCCGCACCCAGGTTTGCAGCATTGTCGCACACGGCCTTCCCTGGTTTCAGGTCCAGTGGAGACAACCATTCATGAAACTGGTTCTCCAGAGCTGACCACAATTCCTCAGCTGTGTGACTCACATTTCCCAGACATTTCAAAGTAAAAACCTCCTGATGACGTTGAGCCCTGCTGCCAGCATAGTAAGGTGGTGTGCAGGATCCCTTCTGCGCAGTTAGAAAGCTTGTGGCATGACCAGACAGGCTTTGGGTGTAGGTGGAGGACCGAGAGGAGGTTGAGGAGGCAGAAGCAGTGGTGAACTTCGAGATAAAGAGGATTGACGCACAACTCGTGGGGACGGCAAGACTTGGACAGCAGCCCCTTGTCCTGCTGTCACCATAGTTACCCAGTGCCCAGTCAGCGACATGTAACGCCCCTGTCCATGCCTACTGGTCCAAGTGTCTGTGGTGAAATGCACCCTGTCACACACACAGTTTCTCAAAGAAGCGGTGATGTTGTGTGCGACATGCTGGTGGAGCGCAGGCACACCTTTCTTTGAGAAGTAGTGCCGACTGGGCATCTGGTACTGGGGCACTGCGACCAACATAAGGTCTCGAAAATCCTCTGTGTCCACCAGGCGGAAAGGCAGCATTTCTGTAGCCAAGAGCTTGCAGATGGTGAAATTCAACCTCTTAGCTTTCTCATGGCTAGGAGGAAATGGTCTTTTACTTGTCCACATCTGAGGGACCGAGGGCTGGCTGTTGTGCTTAGACGGGGTTGAGACAGGTGTCCCCGGCAAACTGCCGGTCTGTGAGGAAGATGCAGGCGGACCTGTTAGGTTGCCTTGATCCAAAGGTGGTGCTATCGATGACGGACAGCGCTGAACACCAGCTGGTATTTCCACCTCCAAAGAAAATGACCTGCCAATCACGCTGGCTGTTGCGGGTAAAGAGGTGGCAGGTCTGCGTCCCAAAACAGGTGTGACTGCTGTCCCCCCAGTCACAGAGGATGAAGAGGCCGCGGATGCACAAGGTGTGGCAGACGGTGGTTGGCCTGGCCGGCTAGGCCGCATTGTAGCACAGTGAGCTTCCCACTGCAACTTATGCTTCATATCCATGTGCCGGTTCATGCATGAAGTACTCAAACTATGTATTTTTTGGCCTCTACTTAGCTTTTGCTGACAAATGTTACAGATAACATGAGTTGGGTCATCCTTATCAATCTGAAAAAATGCCCAGGCTATGCAAGGCTTAGCACCCATGCGACCTGAAGAGCCACTACGACTTGTGGTCAGAGGCAGAGTTGTGTTTGAGGATGCAGTTGTTGACGTGCTTCCAGTACTACGTCTCTGTCCAGGAAGGCGCAACCTGACCTCGTCGTCACTAGCATCCTCCTCCACCTCCTCTGCTGACCTCATCTCTTGGCTGACTGTGGGTTGACAGTAAGTGGGATCTCCAACCTCGTCATCACCCTGTGTGTTATCACACCCGTCGTCCTCAGAGCCAACCTCTTCCTGCCCTGACAAAAAACTAAAGTTGTCGCTCCAATCAGGTATTTGAGTCTCATCATCGTCTTCCTCATTGTCTCCACCAACAGGAGTTACAGTTTGGGAACGAGGGTCTACATTATGGTCAGAACCTTCTGCGTCTGGTCCTGGATCCGACTCATAAAGATTCTGGGCATCAGTGCAGATCATTTCCTCGTCTGGATTCACAGAAGCTCTGGAGCCGACCTCTGATTCCCAGGCTATAGTATGAGTAAACAGCTCTGCCGACTCAACCATCTGTTCTACCCCATACTCAGACGGGCAGCTGGAGACTTGGGAGCTGTGAGGAAGCTAGTGCGATTGGGGTGACACCTCTGAGGACTGGAGTATTTGTGATGTTGAAGTTGAGGTGGAGGAGAGCCCACTTAAAGGAGCACTTGATATCCGTTGAAGCACCTGCTGTTTTTGTGCCTCATCTGTAATTTGTAGCGATTGGCATGGCCGTAAGAAAGGGATCTTATCACATTGTCCACTAAAAGAAGTAGACATTTTAGTTTGGCTGGAACATGGTCTTTCTTCTGCAGATGTTACTGTTGCTTTAACACCTACCCCACGGACACAACCTTTTTTCCCCTTCCCAACATGTCTATTCCCCTGTCCACCAGCAGCAGGCCTTTTTCCACTCATTTTGGTGGTTAACTAATTCACAACTCTGGAGTTGTTTGCACAAAAAACAATGGATGGGAACCGAGCATAGCTGAGTGGCCAAACTGTGGTATTAGCCCAAAAGTATTGGCTGGGTTAGATGCAGTAAAACAATTTTATTACATACACAGTTGGTGGAGGTTAGTATAGATGGACTAATAGAACAAGTCCCACACACTGCTACAAGCCCAAATATTTTTTCAGAGCTAGATGCAGATGAAAATTATTTTGAATTTGCAACCTGGTGGAGGTTAGTATAGATGGACTAATAGAACAAGTCCCACACACTGCTACAAGCCCAAATATTTTTTTCAGAGCTAGATGTAGATGCAAATTATTTTGAATTTGCAACCTGGTAGAGGTTAGTATAGATGGACTAATAGAACAAGTCCCACACACTGCTACAAGCCCAAATATTTTTTCAGAGCTAGATGCAGATAAAAATTATTTTGAATTTGCAACCTGGTGGAGGTTAGTATAGATGGACTAATAGAACAAGTCCCACACACTGCTACAAGCCAAAATATTTTTTCAGAGCTAGATGCAGATAAAAATTATTTTGAATTTGCAACCTGGTGGAGGTTAGTATAGATGGACTAATCGAACAAGTCCCACACACTGCTACACGCCCAAATATTTTTTCAGAGCTAGATGCCGATAAAAATTATTTTGAATTTGCAACCTGGTGGAGGTTAGTATAGATGGACTAATAGAATGATGCTATGCCCAAAAGGTTTTACTTGGCTAGGTGCAGTAAAAAAATTGTATTCTATACACAGGTGGTGTAGCTTGCAACACAGATAGGCTACTCCACTGACTAACACATACTGCAAGAGGCCAAAAAGGATTTGCTTAGCTAGATTTAGCCAAATGCTGTGAAAAAAACTTGCACAGCACTGGCACAGACCTGCCTGGCAAAAAGTGATAGGAACTGATGTAACCTAGCCCTCAAAAGGACTGCAATTACAATTAGTCCCTACTCCCAACCTATCTATTTAAGAGCACAGACCTGCCTGATAAAAGTCGTAGGAAATGATGTAACCTAGTCCTCAAAAGGACTACAATCACAACTATTCCCTACTCCCAAGCTATCTGTAGATTTGTGCGAAAATTGGCTTGAAATTAACACTCAAAGTAAAGCGCACACAGCAACAGCGGTGCCGTCTAACACGCAGCTGCAGCAGTGAGAAAATGGTGGCTACGTGGAAAATGGCTGGGTCTTATAGGGCAAGGACATGTGACATAGACTGCCAATGACACATGCCCTTGCTTGTGTGAAAAAAAGCAGTTCGCTCCGTGTGTGCGCTGCTGATAGGCTGACAGATTGCACCTCCCCACTGTAAATGCGGGAAAGAGAAAAAAAATGGAGATCTTCATTATTTATGCAGAGATCCATCCCCTGCCCCTCCCCCCGCCCCGCTGTACACTCAAACTGCTCATTAACATTAATTTTCAGCATTACTGAGAAAAAATCCAGTTATGATTTTGGTGCACGAACAGTTATCGAACATAACCTCAAACAGCCGAATTTTTTTCAAATCGTTCGGGTTCGTCGAACGGCTCGAACACCGCCCAAAACAGCTCGAATTTGAGATTGGCGAACAGTTCGAGTCGAGCACCGCTCATCTCTATTTATGAGTACAGACATAAAACACCTATTACAGTTGAAATTCTACATATTTGTGTTAGGCTGGTTTCACTTGTCAGTATTTTAATACATGTGCTACCTGTTATTTTTGCGGATAAATCACGCACCTTTTACAATCAATGTGCCTTATCAAGTCATTTCTCACATTTATCCATGTTGCGGATCAAACTCACTAATTCAAGTCAAAGGCCTCATGAAAAAACATGGATGGCAAACACATGTCATCCAAGTGCTGTCCGTGTTTTACTGTTTAATGTGAAGGAGAAGCTAAGAATTTTTATTATCCATACAAGAAAAACAGATGCAACAAAGGTTCTAAAAAAATAATATATGGAACAAATATGGGGATCCAGTAGATTGAGAAAAAAAAGGACCATTTTTCACTTATGAGAAAAAGTATGACACGTGAAATCGGGCTTCAAGTTTTTTTCCAGCAGCTAAATCATCGTTAAACTGTAAGTTAGATAACTTACTAATAGGAGTGCTGTGGCAAAAAAGGACTCTGTATTAATCGCTGCCCTGGTTAATGGTCCCTGCCTTTGCACTTCTGATTTTGGACTTGACACAAAACAGCAGTGTGTAAGGGGGTGTCACGGGTATACTGTGACAGAGAAGGACCAGAAGACTGCAGTTTCTGGTTTCATGTACTCCTGCACTGGTTAGAAGCATTTCACCATCATATTAAACAGTGCAGTTTTTCTCCTCGCTGGTTGTGCAGGGGTTAATCTGTTCAGTTGAGATCTCCTGAAGCTTTCCTGCTTTGTTAGTCTTAGCTGTTCCCTAAAATTTGTAAAGTGTTGCAGAATATGTTGGCGCTTTAAAAAAAAAAACTATTATTATTATTATTCAGTGTTGGCCACTCCCCTCTGTTATATATACTTGCCTCTGGCACTCAGAGATTGCCAGTGTTAGTACTGCCTGGTTCTGGAGTTGGAGGTGTTGGTTGTTTGAGTAGGTGTTTGGAGTGTTGTTCAGTAGACTGTTGCTTGGTGATTTGTCTGTGTGCATATCCTCATCCTCTCCTATTTGGTTTTTCCTTCCTATACTTCCCGGTGTTCCACTCTGTTGTTTGTGAGTGCATATTTGCATGATTGCTATTTTCATTTATCCCTGTATGTCTGCCCTTGTTAGTCTGGTTTGTGTATTCTTATACACTGCTACTCCCCACTTCCCTGGGTGGGGGAGGGGACAGATAAGGGCTGATTTAGGAGCTCAACAAGGCACGTGGCCTCGGCGTCTTCGCCATCAGAAGTAAACCGGGGAGCAGGGATAGACTAAAGCGCCCCTAGCTTGAGGGATAGGGAAGGAGCCCCTAGTCCTGGGATATCCTGCAACAGGACAGTGACAGGGGGTCTGGCTGACTTCTATTTCCAAATGCAAAGTCGCCCCCTTCTCCAGAAAAGGCCTGCATAGTTATTGAAATTTCTGTTTAGCCAAATGAAGGGGAACTGCTCTACGAAATGCGTTACTGAATATTTTACTGCACAGTCGTCTCTTCAATAAATCTTCCATTTTCGTCCCAACTCTGACATTATATCTAGCAGCGCTCTCTGGGTGTGTTTTCTTTAACATAGTACTTCTGGCTCTATTGGTGCACATCAAGCAATTTCAGTCTCTAACTAGGGAACCAACACTTGGACACCAGGCAGCAGCGACGGGATCCACCTTTCTTCTGCAGTGAATAACCCCTATGTTCCTCGTGTGTGTAATACATGCAAATATTTTGCTTATGTAAAGAGTGCAGCTCCTTGTTAACCCCAGTAGGGTAGAGGGTCCTCACCCCAAGAGTACGAGCCACCATCCTCATTTTAGGTTTTTCTCCAATATAGTTATTGAAATTAGCAGTAAGCCAGTCTCCTCTCACAGACTGCTCCGGTTATGTGACAACACAGATGAAGCGGTCTTCTGTCCAGCATAGGCCTAGAGGTGCAGGGACCCAGGCCTGGTGTAGGGAAGCTAATAGGACTGTGTTGTACTTCAGAGTAGCAATGAAAATTCTGAGGACTTCAGAGCTAAAATCATGCAGCATTCTCTGTTCAATTAGTGTTTGCACAGACATTGCTCTGCTGATTTGCACTGTGTGCTGTACAATAATCAGCTGAAGGAAATAAAATATTTCTCAGCTCATCTGCTGGTTGTCTGACATCAAATTTGCTTTTCCTGCTGGATGTAGGCTTTTCTGAAGAGACGAGTTTTCAGGTTATGTCTAAAGGTTTCAATTGGGGGAAACAATTGGATATGATGAGCCAATGATTTCCAGAGGATGGAGGATTCTCAGGAAAAATATTGGAGGTGATGAGGAACGTATTTGGGTGGTTGAGAGAAAGACGTCTTGTGAAGACCGAAGTTTACATTTGGGGAGGTATCGGGAGATTAGTTTGAAGATTTATGGGGGAGACAGATTATGTATAATAATTTGCTTTTCTGCCTATATACTGTATGTAAGCTTAAAATTGCCACAATTAATTCTTCAAATTGGAAACAATGTTGCTCTGTTATTGGGGTCACAAACCCCCAGACAAAGGCAGATTACTAAAACGCACGTTGGGGTGGGTGACATCTAAACAGGGGATTTCACACTACCAGTATGTATAGATTTTTTCCTATCTGCATGTTCTATAAATGGTCCGATATGTTATTTGACACGTGTATTCCCACTGGGATCTGTATCTGGTCACATAATACAGTACATAGCTACTGTACAGCATATTATTTTTATATACCTTATTATTGTGATCAATTCCCATGAACTGTACAATATATGCATCCATGTATGACATGCCTATATCTGTATGATTGTGTTCTATACATTTTATTGGGCATGATTTTTTATATTGATTTTATACACATTATTCTCCTGTTTTGGGTTTTTGCCCCCAATTTTTCACTGCATACCCATGTTTTTACCTTCCTTGATACACAATAAAGATTATATACATTTTGAACCACATGAATCTTATTTATGGACTTCTTGATCGGTTTCCATTCATTTTTGGAGTATTGTTTGTCCACCTAGCTGTCCATCATTCTATACTCTTCATCTGACATGATTCTCTGCACCAATTTTATTTTCTTATAATTATACATTCAACGTAGGTGTTTTAGATACACTGAGGCACAATTTCTCTTTTGTTATATCTGTCTTTCTGTTGAGCGCAGACAGCTCTAAATGAAATAGGCCAAATGGCATACTTAGGAAGTTACTATTGTAAGAGACGGCTATTTCCCTAAATATAGGTCTTGTCATTGTGAAATCAGTGGTTAGCGTCTTTTTATTTTGCAACACACCACAGTTAACACACAATAGTTGTGTAAGTGATTGTACAACATTGCAGTAGAGACGTCGTACAGGACATGGGAGTACTACAAATACAATATATAATGAGCTATAATGTGTCCTTGTTGCTTAGAAATAAATGCCACAGCTCGACTTACTTTTCTGAACGACGCTCGAAAAATAAAACGTAGACCACGACTGAGGCGCAGACAAGTATTTTTGACCTGCTGTCCTTATCATCACTTATGGTCCTATCCATACATACATGTCTGCTGTATGGTTGAGAAATGGATTGCAAAACAGCAATTTGTGGTGAAACCGCATGTGAGTTTGATGCCCGATTCTCAGGACAATTCGGCTACGAGTCTGGGCGCACCCGGCGTTGCCCAGGTGGGACAATATTGTTAGTATGTCTGGTGTTCTCTCTTTTGGATACAGTCAAGTCATGAGCTGTTACAGATAGTTTATGGCTGGAGTTGAGAAGCACCCTTGTAGGCATTGGCAAGCGTTAATATTATTTACACCTCATTCTTATGTAAATTTCACAGGTTAAAAAGACTCATCATTTATATATCAAAAGACATTTTTCTTCTATTGCCAAAATTAAAAAAAGGTGAGAAAAGTGATAAATGTGCCTTCTAGACTCATTCATCAAAAGTTAAAAAGGATGCCCATTAATGGCACAAATGTTTGGATAAAAGGAATCAGGATCCTTTTAAAACTTTGATAAGCTGAAATATGCAAAACTGTCATCAGTGCTCCAGCAACACCAACTTTTCTGAGCATTTTCATATCCTGCACAAATCGAAAATAGATGTTTCCACCCTTGTAGGAGGAAAGGCAGTGTAGCGTGCTATACAACACCGGCCAGAAATTGCTGTATGCATGGTAAAACAATTATTCAAAATCATATTCAGATATATAGACTGACAAATTGAGGCCATTTAGTTGTTGCAGGAAAAGATAGCTGACAATTATCTGATGATGATAAGGGAATAGGGTTGGAATAGACTGCAGGCATCTGCTAGATGGGCCAGAGCTCTAAACGGTTCTAGACAGCGTCTACATTTAATTTTTTATTTTACTCTCTTAGGCTATGTGCCCACGATGCAGAAATGCTCCGGATTTTTCCTGAGCGTTTCTGCATCTCCCTGGCAGAAAAAAAGCATGCAGATTGGACATGCGGATTGTACGTGCGGATTGTACATGCGTTTTTCCTGCCAGGGACAAGCGGATATGAAGCGTTCTTCACATGCATTTCCACATGCGGGTTGTCAAGCGCTTTCCAAGCGATTTTAGCATCACTTGGAAAGTGCTTGTGAACTTGGTCACACTATATAAATCCATGCAACAGGCATGGATTTATATAGTGTGACTGTAAAAGATTGGTAAAAAATAAAAAAATAAATCTATACTTACCTTCTGATGGCCCCCAGAGTCTTGCTTCGCTCCGTCCTGGCAGCCGGCAGCTCGCGGTACACTACACTGAAGGACCTGCCGTCACATGACTAAATGACGTCAGCGCAGGTCCTTCAGTCCACCGCGATCTGCCAGCAAGTGAAGACAAGGAGACCGGGGGCCATCAGAAGGTAAGTATATATTTATTTTTTATTTTATTCTTTTTTTTACAGTTTTCTATGGTACCCTGGTCCGGAGGAGTCTCCTGTCCTCTAGACCTGGGTACCATCCGCACATTGAAACGCATGTAATCCGCATGTACAGATGCTGTGATGCGGATTCCATGCGTTCCAATGCAAGTCAATGGCGGTGAAAACTCAGCGCTTCCGCAAAATAATTGGTAGTGCTGAGTATTTTTCCACAATGATAATTCGCAGCGGAGATTTCCGCAGCATGTGCACAGCACATGCGGATTATCATTGGGGAACATGGCAGGCCTTCTACCATGCGTTTTTTAAGCCTTTCTGCAGCGTTTTTGCCTCTGCAGAAACGCTTAAAAAACGCATCGTGGGCACACAGCCTAATATAGCACCATTAATTCCACAGTGCTTTACAGACATTATCGGCACTGTCCCCATCGGGACTCACAATCTATATTCCCTATCAGTATGTCTTTGGAAAGTGAGAAGAAACAGAGACCCCAGAGGAAACCCACGCAAACATCGGGAGAATGGAAAACTCCTTGCAGATGTTGTCCTTGGTGGGATTTGAACCCAGGAGCCCAGCGCCGCAAGCCGGCAGTGTTAACCACTGAGCCAATGTGCTGCCCAAGTGTAACCAGGATACTGTGGGGCATCAAATGAAAAGGAAGAGTAGGACCATTATGCATGTCCGCTGATATCTTTTGATGTCTATTGTCAGACTGGGGTGTCAGGGATCTACCTGTCACATTTATTCTGGGGGACTATGATTCATGTACATGTAAAACTATCCTGAACCTCATACACAAATTTACTAATGCTTCTACATGATAATAATGAACTAGGTTGTTTATTTACTGAATGATTAGATGCTGCTTTAGATAGTAATTAGTGAATCAACTGTATCAGCACTACTCATATAGGAAGGTGGCGGCCCACCGGGGGATTTACCTGTTCTCCTGTCGGCCAGTCTGAGCTTGTTGATGTCTATTGATGTCTCACACAGCTGTCTCATTGCCATGCTTCAAATGTACCTGACCTTTCACACAAAAACTGTAAAACAGCATTTAGAGCATGGTCCTGCTGCCCTGAACTCTCAAAACAGGTTAAAGTGGTTTTCCGGTCACAAAAAAAAAATGATCTGGTTGTCCTTGTAAGGAGTCTCCTAACCCCCATGTTACCGTTACTTTCTTTTTTTGGCTCCCCTTCAGCTCCATTCTGAACTCTCTTGCTCTGCCTCTACACTACATCTCCTAAGAGGCAATGCGATCTGATGTCTCTGCCAGAGCTGAATCCGCCACACAGTACACACATTCCCACCCTCGGTGCTCACCTTCTCCACCTACAAAGCACCACCTTGAGATGGTCTCAAAATTGATAAATCGCTGCCCACAATTTCAGTATGTTACAGTTAAATGAGTCACTACTTTGGATTGGAGAAGACCCCTTTATTGTGCAGAGAAGGATACTGCTACTATTTCTGACACAGACTCCACACAGGCTGTAGGGTCATATACTGGATAGATCTGTGGTGCCTGTCCACTTCTGCTCTCCTTCCCTGTGCACAAGTGATGGGCCAATAAGTTGGTTCATTTATGTGGATGAAGAGAGCCAGCACCGCAGTGAGAGCACCTGCACTTTATAAATTGCTCTCACTGGTGGTAAAATAATGTTATCCGGCTGTCAACATGAACAAAACTGCACCCACCCAACCAGCAGCATCAGTGAAAACCTTGAGCAGCTGTCTGCCATTGGCAGCAGGTATATGGGGATTCAACTGCATCATGACTGGTTGATATTTAGACTAAGTAACATATTTAAAAAGAGAGCCATTTGGGATCCAAGAGAGTCGGCTCTTTTTTTATAGCTTAAAGAGAACTTGCCATTTAAAATAATGCTATTAACCAGCAGACATTGGGTTAATCTGCAAATAGTGTTCTGACACCATACGGTGCCAGCACTAAGAGCCCCGCTGCCGCAGGAAATTAACTTTATTCCCCTCCGGCAGGCTCGGTCTTTTAGTCATGTGGGTGGCACCAGCACAGTTTCAGTCACCGCCCTCTCACTGACTGACAGACGGCTCACCTGCAGAATAGCCCCATATCTGCGAGTTAATAGCATTATATTACATGACAGGTTCCTTTTAAGTAAATGATCCAGTTCACAAAAAGAGCCGAAGTGCTGACGACTGTGCATATCCCCAGTCACTCACAACTTGCTGAGGATCACCACTACGACCCCCAGGAAGTCGCCGTTCAGAACACACTGCACTCTGTGCAGGTCTGTGCTTGACTGACGGGATAGACTCTGTTTAAAGCACAGACAGGAAATCTTTGTAGTCTGTGCTTGGAACAGGCTGTAGCAAGAAATAAGAAGGAGGAGATTGTATGACTACTTGTAACAGCTCAGGAAAAGAGTAGAATTTCAATAGCAAGTAAATTATGAAGTTTCTTAGTTTTTTCCAGTGTAATACTGGAATTTGTGTACCCAGAAAACCACATACCAGTCTAATATGTCCAAGACTATTCTGATTTTCAAGCACCGTAACTTACTCAGTACACATTTTGAGTGTCCTTGTCATCATCCTTCTGACAGCACAACAGGTGCAGGAACTTCCTTTTGCTCAATACCCAACATGCATTACTTCTGCTATTGTCCAATAGCTTGCATGTCCCATACTAAAAGACTGTCTCCCTGTTATGCCTGTAAGCAGTTTGACAGACAGGAGATCTTCTCGGTGTCTCTGCTATAGAGGCAATAACATTTGCCAACAGGCAGTGGACAGAAAGGTAGACAGAGTCACGTGATATGTACTTTGTAGTGATTTTATGGTGTAAAACAACCTAATTTTTAATAAATTGATTTTCAAATTGCCTATTTAGTGCATTATACACTGAATAAGATCAGGTTGTCTGAGAGATCACATAGTCCGTGCTGCAGGCAATCAGTGAGCTTAGCTGCTTGTGGCATCTATCTGGTGAGAGCCGCTGATTGGCTGCAGTGCTGTCGAACTGACGTCAGCACTGCAGACACACAACTGAGACCAGGGTAGCAGTATAGAATCGTTGCTGGACCTGGGGAAGGTAAGTAACACTTGGTGTGTTTGTTTTTTATGTTTTTTAGCTAGTACAGCATTTGAAAGAAATTTGTCTAAAAGAGATAGACCCTTTAAGCCAACAGAGAATCTCTGCGGTCCATCCATGATGCCACCGGTGGGCCCTGGTGTTCAGCTGCACTGTGTCCTACTGTTAATGCAGCTCCCAGATAAGTACATTAGTAATGTACCCGAGTTATTTCTGATTTATTCACATGTGACGGATGACTTGAAGAAATTTCTGCAACTGCCCCTCTTTATTGGAGTATAATAAATCTTGCAGAAATCCATGTATATTCCACCAATAACAATCCCATTTATATAGAATTGATTTCCAGCTACAAAAATGTAGGCCAAATTCTGACCATCTATCCTATTTTATTGATACCATTATGAATGTATATGGGCCAATAAAGCCACTCTCGCATTGGAGATCTGCAAAACCACAAGAGACAGTTATAAATGTTTTTATACCAGAACTATTTTATTACATCATAAATTTGGCTTAAAAAACTAGCCACATTCATAAAAATCAATGATTGAAGCGGCAGCATCTAGCGCCCTAACAATAGTATATAGTATTGGGAGGATTCTGCATATATAGTATTGGGAGGATTCTGCATATATAGTATTGGGAGGATTCCGCATACCATGCCTTGTATGCCGAGGACTAGAATGTGCTATTTGGATTCCTGCTAGTCTGGTACTTCTTGTGTAAGCAGCAGGATTATTTTTCACGGTTCTGAGCGAGCCGCAGACCCGCCACCAGATACTAGATTGCTTCTGATTTATTTAAGGAAACCAAGAATGGTTTATCTTTAAACTTAGCAGAGACCGGCTAGAAATGTTACTAGGAAAAGAAATTGTAAGGGGAAAAGTTCTATATTTTCATGTGAGAAAACTATTCAGTCAGGATGTTTAGCCTATAATTAATAACGTGGTAGATTTATGGCAGAAAAATGGCCCTTCTGGAAACTGACCGCAGCAGAGATTCTCAGCCCGGGTCTGAGCCTAAGGCCACGGCCCCACTATCAGTATTTGGTCAGTATTCGGTCAGTATTTTTTCACAGGAGTGGGTGATAAATCCAGAATTGGTGACTTGTTTCTATTATACCTTTTCTCTGATTGTTCCTCAGCTGGTTTTGGCTCCCACTCCTGAGAAAAATACTGATCAAATACTGATACTGAGGCCGTGGCCTAAGCCTATGGATTTTTGTTCTTGATTTTTTGCTCTTTTGCTGGGGAATTCCAATAGTACAGATGCCCCATTCACTAACCCATATTGGAGCTCTTTTCTCATTAATCATGATTATTTTTTTTCTTAGACTTCTGCTTTACTAAGGATGTCCATATGTGGCGTCCCTGAGGGTTTGGTCGCCACAGAGTTATTGCATCTCACCCAGAGGTGTGGTATCTCACTCTCAGGTAAGGAAGGAGTACAGCCCGGGACCCTAACACCTGCATCCAACACATACCCGCATTGGGGGTAGGGCGAGATTGCTCCTAAGGGAGAGCACAGTCCCGGGTCCCTAGCTGAGGGGAGGAGCTATGTAGTGGGTGTGGGTGGAGGAAGTAGCTTAGGGGAGCACATGAAGAAAGGTATAAATAGAGAAGCCATCTTGTTCAGAGAGGGTAGTAGAGAGCAGGAGATCAGAACAGTCTACAGGAGAGGAGTGGAGCAGGGCTCTGCAGGAGCTCTGCTCAGGAGGAGGGCCTGAGGAGAGGCCCAGGACTGAGGGAGAAGGAAAGAGGAGCAGGAAGGGCTCAAGGAACGAAGAAGGGACCCCAGGGGTACGGGCAGTGCTGGAGGCCACCCGTACGCCCGAATCTACCAGGAGGTGGAGGTCAGGCCGCACAAAGGGGACCGGTCCCTCAACTAGCAGAAGACTGTACGTCTCAACTAGAAACCGGAGGCTCCAGTATTTCAAGTCCTGCAGCCAACAGTCCATACCAGTCTCTCCAAGAAGGTAGCTATAGAGGACCCAGGGGACGGAACAGATGTCGCCCGACAAGGCCCGCAGGTACCGGATTGGGACACTACGTATGAGGTGCAGGGAAACGGCCAGAGAGAGAACACACAGAAGGGGGTCCCGCTAAGTACTCCGGAGATATCTGAGGGTGGACTGAACCCCTCCCTGAGTAAGCACAGGACGACGAGGGAAGTTACACTGGTACCTGTAACTTGGACTGCAATAACCGTGAGTAAAGACCCTGAGGACTGCACCCCACTGTCTCTGTAATTATTATCTGTGCCATCACCCCTGCACTACAACGCCCAGAATCGCCTATAACATCTACCACATTCCCTGCCCTGGAGCTAAGCTCTGCCTGTGGAGAGCTGAACCAACCCTGCTGCACCAACATCAGCTCCAGAGGACCTGCACAGCAGTGGCGGCTTCATATAGCCGCATAACACAGGTGGCGTCACGAACTATATATATATATAAAACTTTATTAATTCCCCTGTAAATAATCCCCTTTGGATTGCCGCCCTGGGTCACGGACCTGGTCACCGCCACTGTGACATCACCCCTAGCAACGACCCGCCCGGCACCGAGTACCCCACGGCCCAGGGGGCGCGTCACATACACCTTAAATAAGTTGTTGTTCAATGTCCACCTTTAAGGACATTTTTTCTTTCTTTTATTTTTAATGTATTATTTAGGGCTAAAATAATATTTGGTTTCATTATAAATTTGGCATTGTTTTGCTTTTACAGGCTCTTTGTTCCACTGCACATTCTAATTTAATGTGGTCATAAATCAGACGTGAGGAGCTCTTAAAAAAGATAGATAGTTAAAAAGTCCCAGTCAGACCTCTGTGATGGTGTGACTGACTGATTCTCAGTTAACTCATTCTGCAGCCAGCCATTGACAGTGTAACCTAATTTTGGGTTGCAGGTGTTCCACTATTCTTGTTGCTATAGTTCCTTTAAAACCTTATTATTTATTTATTTTACTCACTTATGTAGCGCCATTAATTCCTCAGCGCTTTACAGACACTATGGGCACTGTCCCCATTGGGGCTCACAATCTACATTCCCTATTAGTATGTCTTTGGAGTGTAGGAGGAAACTGGAGAACCCACACAAACATGGGGAGAACATACAAACTTCTTGCAGATGTTTTCCTTGGTGGGATTTGACCACAGGGCTGCAAGGATACAGTGCTAACCACTGAGCCACCTTCAGATTTTTTGCATGAAAATGCAACTTCAGATGTTTTTTACCCTTCAATTTTTGTCATTTCAGCTTGGCAGACAATGCTTATGAAAGAGATGTACCAGCAATTGTCGGCAGCTGTGCTGTTCTGCATACTTCCAGGCACAGGAGCTAATAACAGGTGATCGGTGGAGGTGCCGACCGGGTGTCAGCCCCCCATCAATCTGATATTGTGACCATTCCAAGTGATAGTTCATTAATATTAGGTGCATGTGTAACGTGGTGTTGGGTGGTAGCCATGGACGAGGCACTTGTCTTCAGCACCCCGGCACGTTACATGAATGTATGGGTCCTGGCTGGGTATGTGGACTTGTGTTGTGAGGGCCTTACGCCCATGCAGGCCGCACATAGCTGGTGTTGTGGGCTTGCCAGGACCAGATGTTTCACAGTTCAATGAATGAGGCCACCATTCCATAATAAACTTTTTACTGAACGGTAACTTGATAAGCGTTATATACAAGGGGCAGCAGGTACAAAGTCTTATGAACATTTCCTTTACAGTATGAAGCATTATTCCACACAGCATCCTTCCTCCGTAGCATACTCCAGGGCTTTCAAGGCACACTGTTTCTCTGTACTTCACCATAACCCAGCTTTAATGCTATAGTCCTGATCAACAAGTCTCCTTTACTTGGTATACGGTACCGAGTCCTATTTCTTCCACTACTGACACTCTGGATCTACTGCTGGGGACCCTTCACTAGTCCCCGTTTCTCAGTCCTGCTAAGGCTCATTACCATTACGTTCTGCATTGCAAGCTCTAGGTCTAGGCATCCTCTCCTAAGACCTGTCTCTGGAAGGCCACTTTGTCTCGTCGGTCACTTTTCCTTAGGGTCACGCAATCCCTCCTCCGTCAGTCTGCTCTCACTCAGGATCACCCATAGTTGCAGCACTGCTCACTTCTCACTCCAAACCCTATCTCCTCTTCCTAGTAGGAAGCAATCACTCTCCCTGACATTAACCCCTCCCACTGTGGGCTAGTCCCAAACATTAACTGCTAACTTACCCTATTGTCAACTATCTATATCATTTATCCTATACATTACACTACCTACCTTACGTCACTATAGTACCTTATCACACTCTATACATTACAATTCACATGGCACGATATATAACAAAAGATGCAGGACATTATCCACATTACAATAAAACACATATCGCGTTTGGTGTTTTCAAGGGTAAGAACGCGACAGTCATTGTCCACCACCCTTACACATGGACATCTTCTTTAATTACTTATGGATTTTTACATTTCTTCAAACTTGCCAAAATATACTTATATAAGCTGGCTACATGTATAATAATGGAAGTTATCTGTTTTTAGGAAATTAGATTGTGAACCCACCGGAGACAAGTTCATAGTGTGAAAAGGATGCTGTCAGCAATGCAAACTAGCTCCTGTGAAAAAAATGGTTTTATTCTGTGTGATTCCCACTTATACTTGCATGAAACATCGTGAATTCTGGAAATGAGGAACCTTGTGACTTTTTGCATGGTTTTACCACACTTTTCTCAAAATACCTTTTCGTGTAAATGATCTTTCAATGAACTTTTTTTTTCAGGTCCTAATTTTTAGAATTCAGATCAGGATGAATTTAAGGTCAAGAATATTGCATTTATAATAGAGGTATTACCTTTCATGTTAGTGATGATAATGAAACGATTGCTTAGAAGTGATCTCTACAAAGCAGGAGGTGTCTTAGAAGTGATCAGCACAAGCAAGGGACAATGTTGGGAGTAGTATTCTGCCCCTGCAGTGTCCATGTGTAAAAATAAGAATAAAATAATAAAATTCTTATACTCACCTGTCCGGAGATGTCCCCCGCAGTAATCCTCTGGTCTCTGACGCCAAGGAGCCAGGGAGAATGAGCCGCTCCAGCCAGCGGGGCCCGGAGCTGCACTGAGCTCAGGAGTGGTGTCCTGTCACTCAGCGAGCTCCCTCAGTGCAGGGCCCCACTCGTTTGAGTGGCTCATTTGTGCAGGTCTCTCTGCAAAGTAGAGCAGTGTACCAAAACTCCACAGTCTGCTAAATCTTTCTGAAGGTCTTTTGCAGTCAAGCGGGGGTTCTGATTTGCCTTTCTAACAATCCTACGAGCAGTTCTCACTGAAATTTTGCTTGGTCTTCCAGACCTAATCTTGACCTCCACAGTTCCTGTTAACTTCCATTTCTTAATTACATTGCGAACTGATGAAAGGGCAACTTAAAAACACTTTGCTTTCTTCTTATAGCCTTCTCCTGCTTTGTATGCCTCCACCATTTTCAATTTGAGAGTGTTAGGCAGCTGCTTAGAAGAACCCTTAGCTGCATTTTTTTTGGCACAAGGTTAGAGGAGGCTGGGTTTTTATAAATTTTGGAAATTTGCATCACTTTGCCTTTACTAACGATGATCCTTTACCTTTACTAGTGATCAAGCCATAACCCTAACAGGCCAATTAAGGTCTGAACCCTTGGTCAAGGTTATTGAGAACACAAATCTCCAAGGGTGCCCAAACTTTTGCATAGACCCATTTTCCTCTTTGTAATTTTTACTATGAAAAGAAAGACTATATATATACACATATATATATATATATATATATATATATATATATATATATATATATATAGTACAGACCAAAAGTTTGGACACACCTGCTCATTTATAATTTTTTCTGTATTTTCATGACTATGAAAATTGTACATTCACACTGAAGGCATCAAAACTATGAATTAACAAATGTGGAATTATATACTTAACAAAAAGTGTGAAACAACTGAAAATATGTCTTATATTCTAGGTTCTTCAAAGTAGTCACCTTTTGCTTTGATGACTGCTTTGCACACTCTTGGCATTCTCTTGATGAGCTTCAAGAGGTAGTCACCGGAAATGGTCTTCCAACAATCTTGAAGGCGTTCCCAGAGATGCTTAGCACTTGTTGGCCCTTTTGCCTTCACTCTGCGGTCCAGCTCACCCCAAACCATCTCGATTGGGTTCAGGTCTGGCGACTGTAGAGGCCAGGTCATCTGGCGTAGCACCCCATCACTCTCCTTCTTGGTCAAATAGCCCTTACACAGCCTGGAGGTGTGTTTGGGGTCATTGTCCTGTTGAAAAATAAATGATGGTCCAACTAAACGCAAACCGGATGGAATAGCATGCTGCTGCAAGATGCTGTGGTAGCCATGCTGGTTCAGTATGCCTTCAATTTTGAATAAATCCCCAACAGTGTCACCAGCAAAGCACCCCCACACCATCACACCTCCTCCTCCATGCTTCACAGTGGGAACCAGGCATGTAGAGTCCATCCGTTCACCTTTTCTGCGTCGCACAAAGACACGGTGGTTGGAACCAAAGATCTCAAATTTGGACTCATAAGACCAAATCACAGATTTCCACTGGTCTAATGTCCATTCCTTGTGTTCTTTAGCCCAAAGAAGTCTCTTCTGCTTGTTGCCTGTCCTTAGCAGTGGTTTCCTAGCAGCTATTTTACCATGAAGGCCTGCTGCACAAAGTCTCCTCTTAACAGTTGTTGAAGAGATGTGTCTGCTGCTAGAACTCTGTGTGGCATTGACCTGGTCTCTAATCTGAGCTGCTGTTAACCTGCGATTTCTGAGGCTGGTGACTCGGATAAACTTATCCTCAGAAGCAGAGGTGACTTTTGGTCTTCCTTTCCTGGGGCGGTCCTCATGTGAGCCAGTTTCTTTGTAGCGCTTGATGGTTTTTGCAACTGCACTTGGGGACACTTTCAAAGTTTGCCCAATTTTTCGCACTGACTGACCTTCATTTCTTAAAGTAATGATGGCCACTCATTTTTCTTTACTTAGCTGTTTTTTCTTGCCATAATACAAATTCTAACAGTCTATTCAGTAGGACTATCAGCTGTGTATCCACCAGACTTCTGCACAACACAACTGATGGTCCCAACCCCATTTATAAGGCAAGAAATCCCACTTATTAAACCTGACAGGGCACACCTGTGAAGTGAAAACCATTTCCGGTGACTACCTCTTGAAGCTCATCAAGAGAATGGCAAGAGTGTGCAAAGCAGTCATCAAAGCAAAAGGTGGCTACTTTGAATAACCTAGAATATAAGACATATTTTCAGTTGTTTCACACTTTTTTGTTAAGTATATAATTCCACATGTGTTAATTCATAGTTTTGATGCATTCAGTGTGAATGTACAATTTTCATAGTCATGAAAATACAGAAAAATCTTTAAATGAGAAGATGTGTCCAAACTTTTGGTCTGTACTGTATGTATATATATATATATATATATATATATATATATATATATTGCCTAAAATACAAAAGGAATGTGTAATCTTTAACTTCAGGCTTTGCAGAGATCATTTCATCTTAAACTTGCATAACTGTTCACAATAACAGTAATTTTGACCAGGGGTGCCCAAACTTTTACATGCCACTGTATGTGCACCTGTTAAAAGCCTTATTCACACTTCACTATTTTTGATCAGTATTTCATCAGTATTTGTAAACCAAATCAAGGAATAATTCCAAAGCACAGAACAGAAATGAATCGTAGGCTACGTGCACACCATGTCTTTTTTTAGGCGGAATCCTCCCGGAATCTGCCTGAAAAAATGCGACAATAGTGCCCCATAAAATGAGCACAATGTTCCGCAATGTCAAAACAGCATTACTCTGCACATGTTCTGTCATATGTTGCTTCTTTTAACCCCTTCAGGTTTCGGAAACCCTGAAGCGGTTAAAAGTGACATGCTCATTCTTTGGGTGGCTTCCGCTAGTAAAAGCTCGCTCTCTATGTTTCACAGTTTAGAGTGAGGCTAATTACAATAAAAAAAAATTATCTATAAGTTTCTTTAGCATAAAAAAAAAATTCACAAACACATTACATTTTTTACAGACAGGTCAAAAAAAGTGTCTTATTTTTACGGACTGTGCTGGAATTTCTGGATGGTTGTCAACCCTGCTGTAGTCGGTGGCGGTCGGTTAGTATTTTTGGACATTTTGTAGTGCAGTATTGTGTAGAAGGAATAGTATAGTCTAGTTCTTGATGTTTATTATATAAATGAAATGGGATGAGCTGCAGTACCCTGTTCAGCCACACGAGTGGACCAGCTGCAACCCCATACTTTAATCAGTACTAGATATACAAATTTGTTTATAAAGTTTTCCTATATGGCCCAGAATACACTTTATGGCTATGTGCCTACGATGCAGAAATGCTCCGGATTTTTTCCTGAGCGTTTCTGCATCTCCCTGGCAGAAAAAAACGCAAGCGGATTGTACATGCGGATTGTACATGCGGATTGTACATGCGGATTGTACATGCGGATTGTACATGCGGATTGTACATGTGTTTTCCTGCCAGGGACAAGCGTAATTGAAGCGTTCTTCAGTTGCATTTCTGTATGCGGGTTGACAAGCGCTTTCCAAGCGATTTTAGCATCACTTGGAAAGTGCTTGACCACTTGGTCACACTATATAAATCCATGCAACCGGCATGGATTTATATAGTGTGACCGTAAAGAATGGTAAAAAATAAATATTATACTTACCTTCTGATGGCCCCCGGAGTCTTTATTCGATCCGCCCTGGCTTGCTAGCAGCTCGCGGTAGATTTAAGGACCTGCCGACGTCAGCGGTTGCCTGACCCATCACATGACTAAATGACGTCAGCGCGGGTCCTTTAGTCCACCGCGAGCTGCCGGCAAGCCAAGACAAGCACACCGAGGGCCATCAGAAGGTAAGTATAATGTGTATTTTTTATTTTATTCTTTTTTTTACAGGTTCTATGGTACTTGGGTCTGGAGGAAAGTCTCCTCTCCTCCAGACCCGGGTACCATCCGCACATTGAAACGCTTGGATTCCGCATGTACAGATGCAGTGATGCGGAATCCAAGCGTTCCAATGCAAATCAATGGCGGCGAAAACGCTGGTAGTGCACAGCACATGCGGATTATCATTGGGGAACATGGCAGGCCTTCTACCAAGCGTTTTTTAAGTGTTTCTGCAGCGGAATTGCCGCTGCGGAAACGCTTAAAAAACGCATAGTGGGCACACAGCCTTATACTGCAGAATTTCAACAGCACTTTAAGTCCTAACAAGGACTGATACTAAAATGAATTTATAGTTGTTTGCACGATGTAATCAGAATAATTCAGATTTAGTGCTCACAAGACAGCTGGAGTAATCAGAAATTCGCAGGACAAGTTATGGGAATCCCTTGCTGTCCCCTTTGGGTTGATGCATTAATAGTTTCTGTAATTTATATGACAACTTTTCTTAGGAAAGTAAGTCACATTTCTAGTTAATAGTGTAAGAAATCATATGTCGCCTTCTTTTAAATGTTTAGGTATTCTATAAACATTGCTAAATAGTAGCTACACCAATACAAAACCTTAGCAATAAAATGTATACTGTATGTGTGTAGTTAATTTGTAAAATGCTGAAGAATTGCGACTCAGTTGAGTGAGATTCTAAGTGTTTTAGAAACTGCTAACATTGCTTTTCATAGTATACGCTGCTACCACAAAATCTATTTCCGGGGGTTTATTTGTGTGACAAAGTGTGAACTTCTTCCAAGTATAAAAAAGACTGTTTCCCCTTTATACTGAAAGGAAATGACAGATGCTGTAAGTATAATTTCTACATAAAGTGACAGCTGTCACTTTTGCACCCTCTCAATTATCCTATGGAGAATTTTTATTTTATTTTTACCAACTAAAAAATAAATTCTGAACTGCGTCATTTAAGGAAAATAAAAGAACACCTGAGCATGAGCTAAGTGCTGGGATTACTCTAAATTAGGGAAGTCAAACACATTTCCCAAGGGCCGCATGCGGCCCATGAAGCTACTCTATGAGGCTCACAGGCACCGGAGCTCCTGTGATGACCGCGGCCCAGTCCTGGGGGCTACCAATGTCAGCGATTCTTTTCAGTTCAATGTGCATCCATGGGCACATATTCAATTGAAATGTATTGCGGCGCAGACACCAACTCTCTGTACTGTAATACCAAAACGAGCCACCGGCCAATGAGAGGCCGGCAGCTGATGTCACTGTCATGAGGAAGAGAAGAGGACGCTGTTTGCTGATGGAGCAGAGGCCAGGTGAGAAGGATTTTTTTTATGTATTTGAAGTGTACCAGAATTGGGGAAATTACTACAAGATGGTGAACATGGTGGAGACATTATTACAAAATGGAGACCAGGATGGGACATTACTAGTGTTGAGCGAGTATGTTCTGTCCAAGTATGCTCGGGCCGAGCTCCGAGTATTTACAGCTGCTCGGTGATAAGGTTAAATCGCTCCTGTGTGCATGATTTGCAACTGTTTGACAGTTTTATTACATGTGAGGAATGTGTAAGAAATAGACATTCCTCACATGTAATAAAGCTGTCAAACAGTTGCAAATAATGCACATGGGAGCGATTCAACCATATCACCGAGAAGCTGTAAGTACTGGGAGCTCGGCCCGAGCATACTTGGACAGAACATACTTGCTCAACACTAGACATTACTACAAGATGGGGACCAGGATAGGGGCCCTTACTACAAGATGGGCACATTACTATAAAAATAAGAACATTACTACAAGAGAGGGACAAGGATGGGGGACATTACTACAAGATGGGGACATTACTACAAGATGAGGACCAGGATCAGGATATTACTACAAGATGGGGACATTACTATAAAATCTTGGTCAGAATTACTTTATTTTGCAAATTTTAAGACAAAATTACTGTTTGTGGCCAACTGGAGGACATAAAAAGGAAATACATTTTTTTAATAATGTAATTAAAAATAAAGTAATGAACATTTTTTTCTACTAAAAATGCTGTTTGATGTATAAACTAAAGTAAACAAAAAGTAGTGCACGTTTGTTATCCTCGCACCTGTAATGATCCAAACTATAAAACTGTAGCATAACCCATACGATGAATGCCATTTAAAAGAATAAAGTAAATAGGAAGCCAAAAATGTTCAAAAAAATGATTGACAGGTGTATAGAAATAATACAGTGGCATGTAAAAGTTTGGGCACCCCTGGTCAAAATTACTGTTATTGTAAACAGTTAAGCAACTTAACAAAGAAATTATCTCTAAAAGGCCTAACGTTAAAGATGACACATTTCCTTTGTATTTTAGGCAAATAAAAATGATATATTTTTATCTTTTACATTTTAAAAATTATAAAAAGGAAAATGGGCACATGCAAAAGTTTGGGCATCCTGCATGGTTAGTACCTAGTAGCACCCCCTTTTGAAAATATCACAGCTTGTAAATGCTTTTTGTAGCCAGCCACGAGTCTTTCAATTCTTCTTTGAGGGATTTTCATCCATTCTGCCTTGGAAAATTCTTCCAGTTCTGTGAGATTTCTGGGTCATCTTGTATGCACTGCTATTTTGAGGTCTAGCCACAGATTTTCAATGATGTTTAGATCAGGGGACTGTGAGGGCAATTGTAAAACCTTCAGCTTGCGCCTTTTGAGGTAGGCTGTTGTGAATTTTGATGTGTGTTTAAGATCATTATCCATTTGTTGAAGCCATCCTCTTTTCAACTGCAGCTTTATTACAGATGGTGTTATGATTGCATCCAGAATTTGTTAAAATGACATTGAATCCATTCTTTGCTCTACCCGTGAAATGTTCCCCGTGCCATTGGCTGCAACACAACCCCAAAGCATGATTGATCCACCCCGGTGCTTAATGGTTAGTGAGATGTTCTTTTTCTGAAATTCTGTGTTTTTTTTTCTCCACATATACCTTTGATCATTGTGGCCAAAGAGTTCTATTTTAACCTCATCGGTCCACAGGACTTGTTTCTAAAATGCATCCGGCTTGTTTAGATGTTCTTTTGCATAGTTCTAATGCTGAATTTATGGTGAGGACGCAGGAGACGTTTTCTTCTGATGTCTCTTCCATGAAGGCCATATTTGTGTAGGTGTCTCTGAACAGTAGAACAATGTACCACAATTCCAGAGTCTGCTAAATCTTTCTGAAGGTCTTTTGCAGTCAAGCGGGGGATCTTAATTGCCTCTTTAGCAATCCTACAAGCAGCTCTCACTGAAATTTTGCTTGGTCTTCCAGACCTTATCTTGACCTCCACTGCTCCTGTTAACTACCATTTCTTAATTACATTTTGAAGTGAGGAAAGGGCAACTTAAAATGCTTTGCTATCTTCTTATAGCCTTCTCCTTCATTGTGGGCCTCCACCATTTTCATTTTCAGAGTGCTAGGCAACTGCTTAGCAGCACCCAAAGCTGCAGTTTTTTGGCACAAGGTTAGAGGAGGCTGAGTTTTTATAAAGCTGGGAAATTTGCATCACCTAGCCTTTCCTCACGATGATAGTGAATAAGCCATAATCCTAACGGACTAATTAAAGTCTGAAATCTTTGTCAAAGTTATCTGAGAACCCAAATCTCCAAGGGTGCACAAACTTTTGCATCAGTCCACTTTCCTTTTTGTAATTTTTAAAATGTAAAAAATAACAAAATATATATATTTTTGCCAAAAATATAAATGAAATGTGTCATCTTTAACTTTAGGCCTTTTAGAGGTCATTTAATCTTCAACATGCTTAACTGTTCACAATAACAGTAATTTTTACCAGGGGTGCCCAAACATTTACATGCCACTGTAATATGGCATCACTAAAAATGTCATTTCATCCTGCAAAGAATGCGGCCCTTCAAATTCACATTTTTCCTATGTGCGACCCACATACCCAGCCGAATTTGAGCCCCCTACTCTAAACCCTGATCAAAATTATCTTTTACCAATGTTATCATATTGTTTGATCTCTGTAGCAAATATGTAAACACCGAAGGAGCTCTGTCTCTCTCCCACAGGAGGAAATCACAGCACAGACTCATGGAAAAGATGAATTACTTGACCTGTATTATAGCCAAATCTTTTAAAATGATATAATGATGAAAGGTTGTGTTTTATAGCGAAGTGTGAGACTACCAAAAGGTAATGACTAGAGTTGGGCTGACAAATTTAAGGGACTGCAGTCCATCGGCAAGGTCAGATCGCTGGACAGAAGGTTTGCAAATCTTTTACCTTTTGGGACCCCCTGTAAAATTTTATCATTGCGGCGTGACACACAGATGTCATTGTGGAAGCCTAGCTAAGCAAAAACTGCACTGGGGTTTCTGGAAGGTAAGAGATTCGTGAGTTTCCCATTCAACGGTACAAACAGATAAGTGAAGCACACCACAAAAACATGACGTGAAACAGACATTACACTTAAAGAGGTTGGCCACTACTTTTTTATTGATGGCTTATCCTCAGGATACACCATCAATATCAGATCGGTGAGGCTACGGCACCCAACACGCTCATCAATCAGCTGTTACTGGTGCCGGCAGATGAATAGGGGGTGGATCTGTACCAGGTCACAGCCATTATAGTTTTGACTTAGCTTCTGTGTTCCAGCAACATCCAAAAACTTACGGCCATTGCTGGCACCGGTAACAGCTGATTGGCAGGGGTGCCTGGTGTCGTACATCTTTAAGTGTTATTCTTGTTTCACAACACGTTTTTGTGGTTTACTTGACATATCTGTACTGTTAAAAAAAGCTTATTAAAATGGATATGTTTGTATTGGCATACAATATAATGGGAAAGCGTGTGTCAAATGGGTATCTGTTTGACCTATGTCTGTGCAGGTATCCATTTTGATCAATTTTTGATCAAATCTGTTACACATCTGTTTTTTAAAACATTGAGGTCTATAGAAGTCTGATGCCAATGCATCGTCATACATTTACACCCAATCTTTCATCTGTTTTATTCCCCCCAGAAAACCAGTCACATGATCTCCTGACTCCTCCCGAGTCATAAAAAATGGATCTGTTTTATGTAACAAAAAAAAATGGATGCACACGGATGCAATGTATTTGTTTTAATAAAATGGATATACTGTACTTGCGTCCGATTGCATCAGTTTTAAAATGGATTTGTTTTATTTCTTTATCATTGTTACAAATTGAGATTGTTAAAATTCCGAAAAATGTAGCGTTAAACTGGCCTTAATGTAGACTTCTTTACAGGATGTTTGCTTTAAAACACTTACGGCACTGGGTGTAACACTGTGACATATGCCAAAGCTTTGTGGTTTTACAGAGTATGCACAAAAGCTCTAGAAATATTTGCCGCTTGGTCTGTCTCTATTGTTATGGTATTTTCTTCAAGGGCTAGGCTGTGTAAAGGTCTTAGGCATTCTCCTGCTGTAATGCTTAGTTTGAAATATTTGGCTTGTGTTTCATTTCAAGGTTTATCAGACCAGGAAATAGTTTGTATGTAGATTAGTAATTATGCAGCAGCCGAATTCCAATGTGTAAGAAATGCCATTACATTGCCAAAACTAGCCAGCGTTACTATGTTTGCACTGGAAGCTGCGAGGGTTCGCCTGATGCTTTTGCATTCGCAGGCTGCATTTCATTGATATCATTATTAAGTACATACAGTAAATGCTAAAATAATAAGACATGGAAAGGTATTTCTTAATAACTTAGACAACTTTTCTAAAAATTGCTGACTTGAGTTATGACCAGATTACCATTATCTAATATCCATGTCACCTCTGTCAAACACTGTTGGTACGCATAGGATTCCTGTACCCCGTGAACCCAAACATACATATTTTTCTGTTCTTCTAATGTTTTTCACCTATTGTAGTCTGTTCACGTGAACTTTATTCCCCCCCCCCGGCAACGTTTGTGGTCCAGTCACAGGGGCAGCGCTGGCCCGGGTTCAGTCAGCAGCACTGAGGGACCGCCGGCCGTAATGCAGAGCCAGTGTCGGTCAGGGCCGGGGGCGCTGTTACAGCCGCCGCTGTCTATACTCAGCAGTGACTGAATCCGCACGGGCGCCGCCCCGTGACTGAAACCGAATGCTGCTGCCGGGGGTAAATAAAGTTCATTTTCTCCCTGCAGCATTCAGCTAAATGCAGGTGCCGGGCAGGTTATTAACGCTATTAATCTACAGATTAACCCCATAGCTGCTTTATTTATTTTTTTTGCAGACAAAAATGGATTCCACACTAATGGTAGAAACTGTGTTGCATCCAGATGAAAATCAGATAAAAAGCACTGACAAAAATACAGAAGTGTGAATGAGCTCTAAGATGTTGGGGTCAGATTGAACATCCCCATAAACATTCATTAAAGTGAATCTGTCAGCAGTGTTTTGCTATGTAATGTGAGAGTGCATAATGTAGAGGCAGAGAGCGTGATTCCAGTGATGTATCACTTACTGGGCTGCTTGTTGCAGTTTTGATAGAATCCCCGTTTTCTCTGCTGTAGATGTAGCAGTGCTATGAATGCTGAGCTCTGTATAACCCCGCCCACACGACTAGCAGCTTCCTGTGTACACTGTGCATTGTCAGCAAGCTACTAATCAGTGCTGGGGGCGGGGTTACACGGATTAGCTGGACTGGCCTGTACTTGAGACCTAGTCCTCTTGTGATGATCATCTCCTGCTGATACAACACTGATTGTATTGAAACAACAGCACACAGCCTAATAAGTGACACATCCTTGACATCAGGGTCTCTGCGCCTACATCATGGTGCTCTCAGATTAAATTTCAAAGACCTGCTGACAGATTCCATTTAATGAAGTAATGTGTATGGAGAGATTACAGATGGCTAGCACAATGAAAATTGCATTTCATGCTATAAAGTCAAAATGGTATTAGGAGAAAACAGCTTTTGACTGGAGTATTAACATTCAGTCCCAGCACTTAAGAAGATGACGGGTCTCTTAGATATTCTGTTGATAGTTCTGTTGTTGCATTTTATTTCTTATATTCTGAGCCACAAACCTGGTTATAAGGTACTCGGGAGAAGGAGGGTCATTTACCAAAGTATCCCACTTATTTCACCCATAGAGCAATAGCACTTGTGTCTTTATGATGAGACAATAATAACTGCATGTGTTCTGTATATGTCTGAGTGCCTGGGCTTTATGCCCTCGGCTGCTGGCATGGTACTGGGTGGCACGCTCACAGTGAGCTCAGCTGTCTGATAAGTCATTTCTAGTGGTTACTTGCACTCCTGTGTCCTGTCCTGGATCTCGCTTCCATGTTTTGTTCTGGTGACTTTTTCTTCTGACATGCTTTGCCTGCTGCTGCTTTCCCGTGTGACCTCTTGGTAGTGAATTTGATATTCCTTCTAATCTGTTACTAACCTACCCCGGCTAATGTTTCATGTCTCTGATTTTAAACAACGTTGGCTAGATGACTACAAGTTGCTCCTGTCAACCTCTCCCTCATTATCTTATGGGAAAGCCACGAGGAACCGGCAGCACAATCTGTAACACAATCTGTATGTAACACAGATTTTTTTCATGTCAAATCACCATGAATTTGCGATGAGATCCCTTAAAGCTATAGAGCTCATTCAGACAAGTGTATAATCAGTCTACGTGCTGTCTGTGGGCACGACGAACCACACATGGACCTATTATAACCAGCGAGCCAGTGCACATGGTCAACCCATGTGGAAAAATTTGCACCATGAACAACTTTGGTCTGTTTTACGGACCAGAATAATGCATACAATGAAAGGCACTTCTGCACCCGTCTGCATTTCATATTAGTACATGGACCAGTGACGTCCGCAATTCGCAGTTGTGCCTGGCACGATTTTCCATACAGCCATCTGCACCTGGCCTCATAATGGTTGATTTTCTTCATTGCATCAGATTTCTGGATTTACATTTTCTCACTGTAAGGGGACACCCAGACTGGCTTATAACACGGCCGAGTGTTATCAGATGTTTTATCGGATTGCACTCAGCCCAATGTTATACTATGGGGCAGTGCCGATTCGGCATGAGAATACAAGTGCAGCATGCTCCGGGAGCATCTGATGATCGGATCACACGCAGCAATACAAGTCTATGGGTGCTTGTGAAACATAAGACTGCACTCTGATGTTATCCGAGTACAGTCCGACACACTCACACAGAGACAATGGAGAAGATGGAGAAATGAAGTTCTCTATCTTCTCCACACCTGTGCTATGATTCTCTCAGGTGAGAGAACCGGACCACGCTCAGATGAATATTACAATAATTACCCAATTCTCTCGCATGAGAGAATATACGCCCGTGTATTCCAGCCTAAAGATGAATGTAACTACATTCTCTTCTTTTTATAATACTGACTGTAGATAAAATACTTATTATGTTCCTTTTTTCTAGTAAGATCAAATTATTGTAATGTCTGTCAAAGGCTACCTCGGACAGACTTGGCGCCAGCCACTCCGTCTAGCACATCTCAGAGGAATTCGGACATTAACCACTATACAGAGATATTGATACACAACTAGGCCCCTGTAGCTGATGGCCAGAGGAGTGAACCTGAGCCAAAAATTGTCAGGCTAGCCGGTTTAGTAACTGAAGGAGCAGAACCAGGGACAGAATAAGGAGACAATACCCTAGTCAGCAAAATAACTGGGGTGAGATACCAGTCAACATGGGTTCAAACTAGCTGAATTTGTGATCAGGGGGACTAGAAGAGAAAAACAAAATTAGGGTCACACGCTGGGTCAGATTCAGGAACACAAGATTATGAAAACAAACCAGCAATATAGGGAAACCAAATACAATAACTGGCAACTCCAAGCAGACTGTTGGGAGTTTAAATAGGGTGTGGTACTGTCCCATATGATACAAAAGGGAGCTAATTACCCCTGCTGTTGCCTGTGAGCAGCTGAACAGCACACACCCGGTTTCCCTGCCTGGGTGGCACCACTTGTCACAGCTGCACCAGTATTTCTAGCCGTGCCGTGCCAATGTGTCACCATCACCAATACCGCCCCCAGAATGAATGCGACAGTGCCTGGCAGTAGAGGCAGACGTTGCTGGAGTAGGTCTAAGGTGGGATATAGCAGTTCTGTATTTTTTTATTTCTGTAACAATCAGCCAAAAAATATATGTACAAACTCAAGGACCAACATTACTCAAAGGCAAACAATTCAATTGGTCCTATGAATTAACCCTCATGTTTGTGTGTGTTTTATGCCAGTAAACACAAGAGTCATTTCATAGAATCAATAGTATGGGCAATACAATCTGTTAAAGCTCGTTGGCGAAGTGGTAATTATATTAAGAGCATGTCTCGCATAGCAAGTAAGTGGATCTTTGAACTTGACACCTTGAACCCACGAGGATTAAACAATGAAACTAAATGGTTTGCCTTTGAGTAATGTTGGTTCTTTATATTTTTGGGCTGATTGTTGTATGTTTTAATAGCAAGTGGCTTTCTGGAATTTATTATGTCTATAGATAGGGAGATACTACTACACACGCCATAACTGATGAAGGAGAGCTTGCATCTCATAAATTAGTTGGATGAATGTGGACCTTATCCTTACATTGTGACATTGCAACTTGATATTTTAGTCTGATATGCTGTGAGTTAGAGCTTGTGCAGACAACCGTAAAAATAAGACTGAGTGCTATCTGTCGTTTTGACGATAGCACTTGTCCCCTTGTTATTCTATGGGGCTATGCACATGTCCGATAATTGCATGAGTTACATTGAAATTATTGGATCAGACTCCTTTATGTCTCTGGGTCCGTGGAAAAAAATCGGACTGCACTCGGATAGCATCCAAGTGCAGTCTGATTTTCATGGACTGACAGAATGGAGAAGATGGATTTTTTTTTTTATTCTCCGCATCAGAGAAAATCAGATCACACTCTGATCGGAATGTGATTAGCATAATCAGCCCGATTTTCTCGGATTAGAGTAAAAAGGTGATCCTAGCATTAGTGTGCGAGAAGGCACTCTCCACTGATTATTCATTGCTTGTAAACATATAGTTACCATCAAAACTGACATTCTCACTGGAACCAGTTACAGAGACGATTATCACTTGACACCTCTTTACCTAACATCTGAACGAAATTCCGACTGAAATTAGATACTGAGACCATAATCATTTGACTCTTGTCTACCTTAACATCAGAACACTTTCTAGGTCAGTTCACTGCAGCTACGCATATTTGATATATGTTTTATTGGAGCCCACTCTGGTTGTAGAATTAGTGGAATTATTAGGCTTCTTATATAGTTATGCAATACTAGTTATATTTGATCACTATGCGCAAATAGAATTTACATTTTTTTTGTATTACTCCTGAAGATATAATTCTCATTACTCAGATTATGTAATGCTTCATTGTCCCTGTGATGGCCCCGCAGGGGAATTGAACACTTGCTGCATTGTCCCCCCACAGATATTTGCTGATCACTCCAAATCCACAATGGGATAGGTTTATAGCTGAGAACTAATCTAACAAGGCAAGGTCCAAAGCACCTGACCCCTTAAAGCTGCATAGTCTTGGTTTTGGCCACCATCCATGCATTTTTTGGCCAATATAAAAACCTAAAGTACATCTTGCTAAATATTTGTAGATATTTGCAACAAATAGAAACTCCTAACTGCAAGGATGTATATAACAATTATAGTATACCTCTAGAGGTGTACCACGTCAGCCCCCTAAGCTCCCAACCTACCTACAAAATATGGTTGTAGTAAGCGGTCCAACGACAAGCAGAATTGTTTGACGCTAAAGAGAAATCATTCTTTAATTGCAAATTGATGCAACAACGTATTTTTCCTTCTGTCCTCCATTACTTGCTAATGTGGACAAGAAATTGACCTGCAGACATGATAGCAAAGTCAGGGGAGAAATTGAAGTGGGTGAGGGATATTAATCATTAAGTGATTTTACTTCTGGTTGGAAATTTACTTTTTAAGTTGGAAAGGATCTGTTTTCTAGAAATTTCATTGACTACCAATAAATTGAATTTTGCTTAAAAGTAGTCTTTCAGGACTACTAAAGCAATAATAGTGCCAGGTGGTGAGTAAAACAAAGTGCAAACATACCTTCGAGGCTACGCATACACTTAGCAATGCAGAGATACACTTAGCAATGCAGAGAAAACAAACTTTGACCTATTATGCAAAGTACCTTGGATGTGCTCTGAGGGTGGCTGGCAAGTGCTCCTGCTCTCTGCAGAATCCAAGTTAAACGCCTCAAACAAGGGCTTTAGTGCTGAACACAGTGAATTAACAGAACATTAGAGCCACCATCCAAGGCCATGGTGTTAGTTGTGGGGTGCGGGTACGGCTTGCTGCGGAAAGCTCGTGCATTTTCAAGGATTGGACCAGCCAGGGAGTACTTACAAACTTATTTTCATAATAGATCAAAGATATGTTTGCACTTGTATTTTGCTCCTCTGCTCAGCCCTGTTATTGCGTTGGCAGCCATAAAGCTCCTGACAGACTCCCTTTAAACCAAAAGTATAATATTTGCAGTAATATATTCAAAACTATTTGCTTACTCCATAGAGCATTCACATATTGTGCCTGCTTGTAATGTATTCATCTCTCACTTATTTAATTGAATTCTTTCACTACAGGATTTTCATTTTTATTTTGCTATAAAATCTAAAATGTGCGAATAGTGTCAGCAGTTTCCATATGGGTACTTACTGATCTGCATCCATAAGGACTAATGATTTTACACATTAGGTACCTCTTTTTAATAGGCTTGGAAAGTATACAAGTACTTATTTTCCAGCTAGTTCTGGATAAGAAGCTGCTGATCTCTAGATTTTACTACTATGTTTTACTATTTCTTATTTACCACCTCTAGACTAACAATACATGTACTCTTAGGGTATGTTCACACTGAATTTTTTTTAGAGGCGGTCAAGAATGGTGAATTTTCTAGTGGAAACTGCTTCTGAAAATGTTCCTTATTTGTATATGTGCAGACAATGTCTCTTTCAGGTGGAAACCGCCTGAAAAATCTATCAGGATATGCTAAAAAGAATGCAAATTGTCTCTTCAGAGAGGAAGAGGACCAGAACTCTAGCACCACCTACAGGAAGTAGCAATCCTAAGTCAATAGTGACCCTTTAACGAGCCTTATCATATCATGACTTAGGATATAAGCCAGAAACTCAATTTGTAGACACTGTGTTTCGGGGTACTGCCCCTCATCAGTGTAAAGTGTGAGTTCTGGTTTGGCTTGGGTGAGAGGCGTCAGACCGGTATCTAAGGGGTAACATTTCTCCTTGCAGAGAGCGACATATTGTGTCTGCAAATTGAGTTTCTGGTTCTGGCTTATATCTAAGTTACGTGATAAGGCTCATTAAAGGGTCACTATTGACTTTTAGGATTGCTACTTCCTGTAGGTGGCACTAGAGTTCTGGTCCTCTTCCTCTCTGAAGAGACAATTTGCACATTTCCCAGAGGAGCATTGCGACTTTAAAAGTCTCCTCACCGTGACATGCTTAACATGTCGCTCTCCACAAGGAGAAATGTTACCCCTTAGATACTAAAAAGAATGAACATTTATATATCTAGGTAAAAATAAATTGCTGTGTATATGTTTTTGAACATCTTTTAATTTCTTCATATTTCTAAAAACTCCTCTTAGTTAAAAGAAATGACATGTCTATTCTTCTGGGGTTTTCTGCTTGGACGATGTTTTGTACTTTACAATACAAGTTAATGGGACAGCTCCAAGGATGCCTGGATGTCTTTTGGAAAGTTTTGCCTTCATTTTTACTTAAAAAATGCTAGCAGTTTCTTCATTATTCAATGAAATAAAAAAAATGACTGGAAAATATTAGTAAAAACACATCATGAAACCCTCCAAAAAAAAATCTGGCAGCCAAGAGCTGTGAGAAAAAAGCTCAGCTAACAATCAAAATCACAACACAGGAGAAAAACACCAGTTTCCTGAAGAATCTTCTGCAAGAAAAACTAGTGGGGTACACTGGCGTCTAAAGGATGTCATGTGCGCACACCCTTTGGGGAGTTCTTGCAGGAGTTTTTCATTTACTGAAGTGGATTTGAGCTTATTTTTCTGATGCGTTCTCTGCAGTCTTTTGATTGGACAGTGCTTAATTTGAAAATATTTTCAAAGAAGTGAAATGCACTTTTTTTTCCACCTTGCATTTTCTAGAACCTCTTTAGATTAAAAAAAGGTAAAAAAAAACAATTTTCTCATATCAACAGCAACGTGAATTTCCCATAGAAATGTATTGGAAGAGTTTTCAAAGAGTATTTGCAACAGGTTTTGAGGTGGAGGTTTTGCACCCACAAAACTCTGTATGCACATACCCTAGGGCAGTGATGGCGAACCTTTTAGAGACTGAGTGCCCAACCGGCAACCCAAAACCCACTTATTTATCGCAAAGTGACAACACGGCAATTTAACTTGGGGCTGAAGCAGACATCACAGGAGACTTGCAAAGTACTCCCCCCACACACTGTCCCTCTGCAAAACATACATACACATGCTGCCCCTCTGCAAAATACATACACATGCTGCCCCTCTGCAAAACATACATACACATGCTGCCCCTCTGCAAAATACATACACATGCTGCCCCTCTGCAAAATACATACACATGCTGCCCCTCTGCAAAATACATACACATGCTGCCCCTCTGCAAAATACATACACATGCTGCCCCTCTGCAAAATACATACACATGCTGCCCCTCTGCAAAATACATACACATGCTGCCCCTCTGCAAAATACATACACATGCTGCCCCTCTGCAAAACATACATACATACATACACATGCTGTCCCTCTGCAAAAACATACATACACATGCTGCCCCTCTGCAAAAACATACATACACATGCTGCCCCTCTGCAAAAACATACATACACATGCTGCCCCTCTGCAAAAACATACATACACATGCTGCCCCTCTGCAAAACATACATACACATGCTGCCCCTCTGCAAAACATACATACACACACATGCTGCCCCTCTGCAAAACATACATACACACACATGCTGCCGCTCTGCAAAACATGCATACACACACATGCTGCCCCTCTGCAAAACATGCATACACACACATGCTGCCCCTCTGCAAAACATGCATACACACACATGCTGCCCCTCTGCAAAACATGCATACACACACATGCTGCCCCTCTGCAAAATACATACACACACATGCTGCCCCTCTGCAAAATACATACACACACATGCTGCCCCTCTGCAAAACATACACACACACACACATAAGGCCGGCTCCAGTTTTTTGTGGGCCCAGGGCAAAAAAGTCTGTGGGCCCCTTTAACACATACTACGATTCATGATGCACAGATACCGCAGAGAAATATAGGTATACAACACAGGGCCCAGCCTGCCTCCTCATCCTTCACATATGCAGGCATGCGCACACGCACAGTGCGCAGTCATGCGCACACGCACAGTGTTACTGTAGCAGGGATGGTATGGCTCTCCACAGGAAGAGCTAGCTCCAGGGCAGTGTAGGGGTTGTTGGTTGTGCTGGGCGTTGTAGTGCAGGGGGGGGGGGAAGATGGCGCAGATGAAAGAATGGACGGAGGCAGTACAGTGCAGTCATTCGCGTCTTTACTCAGTTCTTATGACAGTTCCACTGGTGCACTGTACGGGTGCCAGCCTCCCCATGTCGCGCTGCGTTCACCAGGCAGGGGTTCAGCTCTTCCTTAGGCAAATTAGGAGCACCTGACGGAACCCCGCTTTCTTGTGTTCCTTGCTAGACCGTCTTCACGCTGTGTCTTCTCCCTCCTGCCCTGCGCTTCCCCACTCTCAATCCTGTTCGGGTGCTCTGAAGTCCCTCCTGTCTTACTGGAGTTCCCGGACCTGCTTGACCCTCACGGAGATTAGAAAGAGGCTTTGGCAACTGGACTATGAAAGCCAGAAGCCTCCGGTTTGTCCAGCCGAGACTTGAAGTTACACGACTGGTCCAGGGGCCAGTCCCCTTCTTGCGGCCTATGATCCCTCTGTCTTCTGACAGATTTGGGGCGTACGGGTGCCATCTTGCACTCGCCGTACCCCCTGGGATACCTTCTACTAGAACGGAGCCTACTCCTCTGCTCCTCTCCGGGGCCTCTAAGACTGGGCCCTACTAGTGGAGCAGAGCTCCTAAGAGACTTTGCCCCCAGACTGTCTGTCCTCTCTCACTCCTCTCACTCACTGACTTCTCTGCCACCCTAAGATGGCTTCCCATTATATATCTCCTACAATGGTGCTCCCTTGAACTGCTTCCTCCACCCACACCCACTACTGGTTCCCCCTACCTTTGGGTTCCCCCCACTCCAGCCAGGGACAGGGCTCAGCAGGAAACACATTTCATCTTGCCCTTCCTACCGGCCTGGAGCAGTGTAGTGTTGAATGTGGGTGTTGGGGTTCCGGGCAGCACTCCCTCCTTACCTGAGAGAAGGAGATACCACACCTCTGTGGCGACTGAACCCTCAGTGGCGCCACATATTCACAGTGCGCCCCTGCGGGTCCAGTTGCCACAGAGGTACTGCATCTCAGCCAGAGGTGTGGTACCCCACTCTCAGGTAAGGAGGGAGCACTACCCGGGTCCCAAACACTCTCATCCAACACACACCATTCATGAGGGAGGGTCCGGATAGCTCCTAAGGGAGAGCACAGACCCGGCCCTGGTTGGAAGGTGGAACTAAGTAGAGGAGGTGGGTGGAGGAAGTAGTTTAGGGGAGCACTGAAGGAAGGGTAGAAAGATCTAGAGGGAGTTCGGGGCCATTCCTAGTTCCAGTCCTTGGAGCTGGAGTTCAGTGAGGGAGAACCGTGGAGGAGAGGGGCCCAGTCAGAGAGGCCCAATAGGAGAGTGAGGAGAGAAGACTAGAGCACACACACACACACACACACACACACACACACACACACACACACACACACACACACACACACACACACACACACACACACACACACACACACACACACGCGCACAGACACACTCAGCCCTCTGGAAAATACACACAGACACACTCAGCCCTCTGGAAAATACACACAGACACACACACTGCCCCTCTGAATAAAGCAGCCCCCCATCCCCACACACTGCCTCTAGAAAATCTCCTGCTGGAGCTCCTAGCAGTTTCCCATGCACAGCGCGCTGTGTCTGCTCCTCTGCGGCCCCGGCAGCAGTGTGATGAGGTCAGTAGCTGGATGACGTCCTCACACTGCTGCACGTAGGACCCGGGGCTGACAGGCGCTCCTCTGCCTCAGTCCCGGCACAGCACTGTTCAAATGTATTCGCGTCTAGAAGATGCATTTCAACATGGGAGCGGAGCGGCATGCGGGCAACGGCTGGCATGCGTGCCCACCGAGAGGGCCCAGAGTGCCACCTCTGGCATGCGTGCCATAGGTTCGCCACCGCTGCCCTAGGGGTTTGTTCATACTGCATCTTGATTCACCATTCTCTGAGCAAATCTGCTAAAAAAATGGTGGAATAAGCACTAGCAAAGTAATGAAAGGAATAGTCCTATTAAATTATATGGGAAAATTACCTCCTGTTCATAAGTTCAGACTTTCAAAAGTCTTTTCAACTCTTCAGGTTTTTAAAGACACCAATGATTTAATAGAAGTAAAATGTACATTCTTCTGGCGTCTTCCACTAGGAAAATGATAACACTCTACAATAGAAGGCTAAAAAGACATCAGGGAATGTTTTTGAGGGTTTTGTCAGTGTTTTTGCTTCAAACAACGCTTGTGTTTTCATCATTGTTTAACCCTTTCACCCCGAAGCATGTTTTTACCTTCCTGATCAGGCCAAGTTTTTGAATTCTGACCACTGTCACTTTATGAGATAATAACTCTGGAACGCTTTAACTGATACTGGAAATTCTGAGATTGTTTTTTGTGACCTATTGTACTTTTGGATATGACTTGCGTTTATTTGTGAAAAAATCTGAAACTTGGCAAAAAATTGTGAAAATGTTGCAATTTTCAAAATTTTAATTTTTATGCCCTTAAATCGTAGTTATGTCACACAAAATAGTTAAATAGTATAATAAATAACATTTCCTACGTGTCTAATTTACATCAGCACAATTTTGGAAACATCATTTTATTTTGTTATGAAGTTAGAAGTGTTAAAAGTTGCACATGAAAAAGGCGATGTGGCACACCGATGTAATAAAATCTTCTTTTATTCCATTTCCATTAAAAATGCAGGGAAGCGGCGCCTTTTGCGGACGACGGCCGTTTCGCGTGTCTATCACGCTTCTATGGGTCCAGCGATTTCTTATTTTTACAACAAACTTTACCAAACCATTTTTCTAGGGACCACATCACATTTGAAGTGACTTTGAGGGGTCTATATGACAGAAAATACCTAAAAGTGACACCATTCTGAAAACTGCACCCCAAGGTGCTCAAAACCACATTCAAGAAGCTTATTAACCCTTCAGGTGCCTCACAGGAATTAATGGAATGTGGAAGGAAAAAATAAACATTTAACTTTTTTTTCCCAAAAATGTTATTTTAGACCCCTTTTTTTTTACTTTCACAAGCATAAGAGGAGAAAATGGACCCCAAAATTTGTTGTTCAATTTCTCCTGAGCACACCGATATCTAATATGTGGGGGAAAACCACTGTGCGCACAGCAGGGCTCAAAAGGGAACGAGCGCCATTTGACTTTTTGAATGGCATAATTAGCGGACGCCATGTAGCGTTTAGAGAGCCCCTGAATTGCCTAAACAGTGGAAACCCCACACAAATGACACTATTCTGGAAACTAGACCCCTCGGGCACTTGTATAAATGTGTAGTGAGCACCTTGAACCCCATGGTGCTTTACAGAAGTTTATAATGTTGAGCCATGATAATAAAATCTGTTTTTTCCCACAAAAAATGTTTTTTAGCCCCAAACTTACATTTTTACAAGTGTAACAGGATAAATTGCACCATGCTGTTTGTTGTGCAATTTCTCCTGAGTACAATATGTCATATGTTGGGGAAAACTACTGTTTAGGTGCATGGCAGGGCTTGGAAGGGAAGGAGCAACATTTGACTTTTTGAGCACAAAATTGGCTGGAATAGTTAGCGGACACCATGTCGCGTTTAGAGAGCCCCTGATGTGCATAAACAGTGGAAACCCCCTTACAAGTGACACCATTTTGGAAAATACAACCCTCACGGAAGTTATCTAGATGTGTGGTGAGCACCTTGAACCTACAAGTGCTTCACAGAATTTTATAACGTTGAGCCGTGAAAATAAAAAAAAATCTAATTTATCCCATAAAAATGTTTTTTAGCCAATTTTAGCAAATTTTTCCTTTTCACAAGGGTAGCAGGAAAAAGTGGAACCCAAAATCTGTTTAGCGATTTCTCCTGAGTACGCCGATACCCCATATGTGGGGTAAACTAATATTTGGGTGCACGGTCAGTCTCAGAAAAGGAGTGACGTTTTGGAACTCAGACTTTTATGGAATGGTCTATGGGAGTCATGTCAAGTTTGGAGGGTCTCTGATGTGCCTAAACAGTAGAAAACCCACACAAGTATCCCATTTTGGAACCTAGACCCCTCAAGGAATTTAGCTAGATGTGTGGTGAGAAGCTTGAATCCACAGATGCTTGACAGAATTTTACAATGCTGTGAAAATGAAAAAAATATTTTTCCCACAAAAATGTTGTTTTAGCCCCCAATTTTTTACATTTACATTTTTACAAGGATAGCAGGTAGAAAATGGATCCCAAAATTTGTTGTACAACTTCTCCTGAGTACACCAATACCCCATATGTGGTCGAAAACTACTTTTGAGGCACAGTGCAAAGCTCAGAAGGGAAGAATCGCTATACTGGAGTTCAGATTTTGATGGACTGGTTTGAGGGTGGCATGTCACATTGGCAGTGCACCTGAGGTGCCAGAACAGCAGAACCCCCCCCCCCATAAGTGACCCCATTTTACTAACTACACCTCTCAATGAATTAATCTAGGGGTGCAGTGATCGTATTGACACCACAGGGTGGGCACAACTTTTTATACCATGGGGCAGTGAAGAAAAAAATAATTACATTTTTACCAACAAAATTTTGTTTTAGTCCCAGATTTTATATTTTCACATTGGAAAATGGGTAAAAATGGCACCAAAATTTGACTCCCAATTTCTGCTGAATGTAGAAATACCCTATATGTGGCTGTGCAGTACTGCTTAGCCATACGGCGAGACTCGAAGGACGGAGAGCTTTTTGCCTACTGGAGCGCAGATTTTCCTAGAATAATTTGCAGATTCCATATACAGAGCCGCTAAATGCTAGAAGAGTAGAATCCCCCTTCAAGTGACCCAATTTTGGAAATTATATCCCTATTAAATACTCGGAGCTCGCAGAGTATTTCTGGGGTTGCTCAGCAGGAGCTCGGGTCCCCTCTCTGCATGTTTGGCGCTCTTTAGAGAGCAAATGAACATGCAGGGATTGTCTGCCACACACTGAAATGCCACAGCCATGTTGGTTGTGACATTACAGTGATTGACTGGCCGCACAGCGTCATCATGTCTATATCAGACCTGTCGCCGCCATGCTCGTCAGTCTACTCCGGAATCAGGCAGTGTAGGGAGAGGTGCTGCTGAGCTAGGGAGAGATTTGCTTGTTTTAGTGTAGGTATACCCCCATAATTATACACATATCCATCTCAACTAACAGTCCTCCTGAGGACTAATCCAGCTGCATAGATATCAATGCTAGGCAGGCAGGCAGTGTATGTGGCAGACTGCAGTGCATATAGCAAGAGGGTCCATTCAAGTTCTCTCTGCTGCTAGTGCTTTTACAGATATTTCTAGAAATAGCCCCAGTTATCAGGGGCCAGGAATAATTTTTTTTGGATCTTAATCCTGATTATTTGCTTAAAAAGCAATCCAGAGAACACCGTTTTTCTGCTCCATTTGCTTGTTGGCACTGCAGAATACAGCCAGATCCTTCCGTATTACAGCGCTAAAATCCATCTATTTAAAACTGTGGTTTGTCCATCACACGGATCACATATAAGTGCGCAGAAAATTCTGCCATTTCTGGCCTCCATTGAAATTTTGTTGCAGTGTGTTAGCGAAGTTGTTGACACCAGTTCGCTGTTAAAAATAGTTACCTACAGGCCAGCTATTTAAAACTCTGGTTTTCCGTCACATGTATCACATATCACTGCGGTACAAATCCCAGCCATTTGTAGTGAACGTGGAAAATATTGTCCATTTAAAATGGGCAAGGCGCGTGGCAAGGGACGGGGAAGTGGACGTGATGGTGATGATGGTGCATGCAGAAGACGAGGCCGAGGCCGTGGGCTAGCTGAAATTGTGCCACAACAAACACCCACATCTTCTCGCTCGACCTTCCTGTCCTAATTAAAAGGGGACCTCAGAACACCATTATTGAACACAGAGCAGTGTGAAAAGGTTATTGGTTGGATAGCAGATAATGCTTCCAGTCACTTAGCCACCACCACCCTGTCTTCCACACAGTCAAGTCTCAGTAGACGTGCGTCTGGACTGCATATTCCTCCCACCATACTGAGTGCCCGGAGTCAACTGATCCCACACTTGGACACACTGAAGAGCTGTTCACTTTTCCATTTATAGATTCGGGCCTCTTGCCTGGTCCACTTGAAGCGGGGCAAGAGGAGATCGCATATAGCGATGCCCAAATATTTAAGCAGCCACGGTCACACAAAGGCAACGGTGGGAAGCTGTCACAAGAGGTGGACAATAATGAGACACAATGTCCAGAAAGTCAGGAGGAGGACCAGGGTACGGAAGTGGAAGATGAGGTGGTGGATGATATGGTATCTGACCCAACCTGGCAGGAGGACATGCAGAGCGAGGACAGCAGCACACAGGGGGAGGGAAGCGTAGCACCACAACAGGCAGGAAGAAGCAGTCTGGTGGCCGCAGACAGGAGGCGGGCAACAGTTCCCCGTAACATCAACACGACGGAAGTTGCCAGTACAACTGATAGGTCTTCCCGAGTCTGGTTGTTTTTTTAACCCCTTCATCCTGAAGCCTGTTTTCACCTTCCTGACCAGGCCAATTTTTTTAATTCTGACCACTGAAATTATTTTTTCATGACATATTGTACTTCATGATAGTGGTAAAATTTATTTGATATGACTTGCGTTTATTTGTGTAAAAATCGGAAATTTGGCTAAAAGTTTGAAAATTTCAAAATTTTAATCTTTATGCCCTTAAATCAGAGAGCTATGTCACACAAAATAGTTAATAAATAACATTTCCCAAATGTCTACTTTACATCAGTGCAATTTTGGAACCAACATTTTTTTTTCTCTAATAACCCCCCACGACAGCACACAGGAGGCTGTAACCCCACCCTAATAGGGACAGGAAATACGAAGAGGTTTAAATAGCCTCTCCCACATCCTCCTTCCAGTGTTATTTCCTGTCCCTATCAGGGATGAAGAGGTCATCCCCGATGTGCTGGGCCGGGGACAGGCACTGGGGGAAGCTATTAGGCGGGCAGCGGAGGATCGAGCGGTTTTACCTCTCCTCCTCAGGGCGCTGCTCCCGTCGCCTCTGGATTCAGGACCGCGCTCTCAGGCAAGGTCTGCAGATCTTCTGACCGGAGGCCTCTCTGAGCTCTCCGGTCCATCTCCTCCTCCTCTCCCCCACTGGATGCGCTGGCGATGCCGGCTCCAGGATGTGGAGTGCACGCTGTGCACTGGAAGTGACGTCGGACGCCGGGCGGTGGATGGTGACGTCACTTCCGGCAGTTTTGCGTTCCACTGTGGATCGCTACGGGGTTTATAGCAGACGCTTCTGCAGAATTAGTGAGAGTGGCGGCAAGAGCATCTGCGCTATCAAACTCTGTAAGAAGGGCCCTATGGTTGAAATCCTGGAATGGCAATGTGACATCAAAAATGAAATTTTGTTCCATCCCCTTTAAAGAGAAATACATGTTCGGGCCAGCCCTACATGATCTTATAGAGAAGGCCTCAGACAAGAAGAAGGCCCTCCCGGAACCTAGGAATGTGAGGAAAAGGCCTTTTCGTCCCTCCCAGGAGCAGACCCCTCAATATAGAGGTAAAGGGAAAACAGGACAATGGAGCTACCCAAAAGGTAGAGGAGGCAAAAATCTTTTTCTCTCCCAAAATCAACGTCAGAACAGACCATGACGTCAGGAAAGTCGGGGGCCGCATCTCGAATTTTCTCCCTCAGTGGAAAGAAATCTGCTCAGACCCATGGGTCTGAGGGTTGTAGAGTTCGGAGCAAAAATAAATCTCTCCTCCTATCCTCCAGAGAGGATAAAGTTAACACAGCTCTCTTCTCAGAGTCGTCAGGCCACCCTGATATCCGGTCTTACTGACCTATTGTCCTCAGGGGTGATATCCCTGGTTCCTACAAGAGAGATAGGCACAGGACATTATTCCAGACTCTTCCTAATAAAAAAACCAAATGGTTCACACCGAGTTATAATCAATCTAAGGGCACTAAAGCAGTATATCCACTACCAACGATTCAAGATGGAATCCATCAGGTCGATGGTCCCCCTGATAGGACAGGACCATGTCATGGCCACAATCTACCTACTGGATGCATATTACCACATCCCCATACATCCACTTCACAGGAGGTTCCTAAGATTCGCAGTGGCTCAAGGGGAACAAATAGTCTACTATCAATACAATGTTCTCCCATTTGGAATATCAGCAGCCCCGCAAATATTTACAAAAGTCATGGCAGAAGTCATGGCTTATATCCGGGGTCAGAATATATCAATAGTACCATACCTCGATAACCTGTTATTAATCGGGCCCTCAGTACCAGTACTCCAAGAACATCTACAGTTGACCACTCAGATCCTATCGCCTCTGGGCTGGTTAGTGAACCACAAAAAAATTGGATATGGTTCCCTCCATGACAAAAACATTTCTAGGAGTACTATTGGATTCCCACAGCCAGATGTCATTCCTGCCCAAACTAAAACAGGTCATGATAAAAGCAAAGATCAATGTCCTAAGGAGCATCAGATCAGTATCATTGAGAGATGCCTTGTCGGTCCTCAGGTCTATGTCGTCCTGTATTCAGATAGTGGCCTGGGCTCAGGCACATACCCGAACATTACAGACCCACATCCTTATGAATTGGGACGGATCTCCACGGTATCTGAACAGGAGAATTCCTATACCACCATGGGTAAGGACCTCTCTAATCTGGTGGCTGAGCGTAAAGAATCTGAACAGAGGAGTACCATGGATCCAGAATCCGCTAGTGACCATAAAAGTGGATGCCAACGCGAAGGGATGGGGAGCCATGGTCTCCCAAGAGCAATTCCAGGGTATATGGACCAAATAGGGGAGCCAAAGCTCATCAAATTTCAGAGAATTAAAAGCCGTAGAGGAAGTCCTCAGAGCAGCAGAGCCTCTTGTCCAGAAATCTCACATTCAGATATTTTCAGACAATATCACCACGGTAGCCCACCTTCGTCATCAAGGGGGCACAAGATACGAAAGCTTAAAAGCAATCTTAGCGAGAATATTTTCCTGGGCCTAAGAACATCTTCTATCCATGTTGGCTCTTCATATCAAAGATTCAGTCAATGTCCAGGCCGATTTCTTAAGCAGAACAAAGATTCATCCAGGAGAGGAGCCTAAACCCAGACATCTTCCAGATGTTAGTTGAGAGATGGGGCTATCCAGAGGTATATCTCTTCGCCTGACACCAGAACGCGAAGGTACCTCAATAATTCTCCCTGGATCCAAACGGCCCTTGCTTGGGTGTGGACGCGTTCACTTACCAATGGGAATTCAAACTAGCGAATGCCTTTCCCCCACTGCCTATCCTTTCAAAAACCTTACAGAAGATAAGGACTGAAGGGACCAGAGTAATCCTAGTGGCCCCTCTCTGGCCAAAAAGAAGTTGGTTCGGAACCTTAACCAGTCAAAGTGTGGAGAGCCCTCTAATCCTTCCTCCCATCAAAGATCTCCTTCTCCAGGGACCAATTCACCATCCGGATCCCGAGGGACTACACTTAACTGCCTGGCTTCTGATTTCCTGATATTAAAAACAAGAGGCCTCTCAGAGAAAGTGTGCAGCAGGCCTTCATGGTAAAATAGCTGCTAGGAAACCACTGCTAAGGACAGGCAACAAGCAGAAGAGACTTGTTTGGGCTAAAGAACACAAGGAATGGACATTAGACCAGTGGAAATCTGTGCTTTGGTTTGAGGAGTCCAAATTTGAGATCTTTGGTTCCAACCACCGTGTCTTTGTGCGACGCAGAAAAGGTGAACGGATGGACTCTACATGCCTGGTTCCCACCGTGAAGCATGGAGGAGGAGGTGTGATGGTGTGGGGGTGGTTTGCTGGTGACACTGTTGGGGATTTACTCAAAATTGAAGGCATACTGAAATAGCATGGCTACCACAGCATCTTGCAGCGGCATGCTATTCCATCCGGTTTGCGTTTAGTTGGACCAGCATTTATTTTTCAACAGGACAATGACCCTAAACACACCTCCAGGCAGTGTAAGGGCTATTTGACCAAGAAGGAGAGTGATCGGGTGCTACGCCAGATGACCGGGCCTCCACAGTCACCAGAACTGAACCCAATCGAAATGGTTTGGGGTGAGCTGGACCGCAGAGTGAAGGCAAAAGGGCCAACAAGTGCTAAGCATCTCTGGGAACTCCTTCAAGATTGTTGGAAGATCATTTCCGGTGACTACCTCTTGAAGCTCATCAAGAGAATGCCAAGAGTGTGCAAAGCAGTCATCAAAGCAAAAGGTGGCTACTTTGAAGAACCTAGAATATAAGACATATTTTCAGTTGTTTCACACTTTTTTGTTAAGTATATAATTCCACATGTGTTAATTCATAGTTTTGATGCCTTCAGTGTGAATGTACAATTTTCATAGTCATGAAAATACAGAAAAATCTTTAAATGAGAAGGTGTGTCCAAACTTTTGGTCTGTACTGTAAGTGATTAGACTACTTTATTCTTCGGGTCGGTGCGATTACAGCGTTACCAGATTTATAGCAGGTTTTTCTGTTTGGCTGCTGTCACACACTAAAAGACGCTTTTTTAAAAAAATAACTAGCTTCTGCATCGCCACATTTTGAGAGCTATAATTTTTCCATATTTCTGCCGACAGAGCCATGGGACAGCCTTTGTGGCTTCTGTGGGGGTAGGGAACAGGGCTCCTTTGGCAAGAACATCCTCACTTTTGCACTGATGGACTACATACTAATGGAGTAGTAAGGCATAACGCTGATAATCAACAACAGGCACAAAGCACCAGGCCTACGATGGATTTTTGTGCCTAGGCTGCAGAAGATGGGGTTAGTAATTGTGTTCCCGTAACCTTTTGGCCTGTTACTAGGAAATTTATCCTCTCCTGACTTTTCTATCAAATGTGTATACGTCACTGGTGCCATTTTAGACAATTGTTGGTATACGCAGGGGGTATTTATCCCCTGTTCCTGCACTGCTGTTACCGCGCCATCTTGCAATGTGGACAGTGTAGCATCCCCCAATGTGTCCAAACAATGCAGGAGGCAGCCCTGGGAGTCCTCTTCCATCTGAGCAATAGCAGCAAGGAGTTTTCTTGTCTTACTATTCACTGCCCGAGCTGCTTCCAGGTCTTCTAAAGAGGATAGTGGCATATCCCCCATGTCTGCCGTGTGCGGCGGGTAGTCAGCTGGTTTAAATCTGGATAAAAAAATGTTCCATAACTTGCGGAGGTAATCCTGTAGTAGCAGAAAAGGTAATTTGGGTTCCTTTTCTTTTATCACACCCGTTTGCTGTGTCTGTGTTTCCATTTATGTCGCTAGGACAGAAGTTTCTTCGGATCAAGACAGAACCAAGATGAAGGTGCATCTCTACTCTTTGATGGCCATGCCACGCTCCTCTCATACTTCTATGTCGGCAGAAAACTAAAAAAGTTATGGCACCTGGAAAAAGGAGAGGAAAAACGAAAATGCAACAAATGGAAAACAGCCTAGTCTGAAAGAGGTTAATGGATTTAAAAAATGTCCTGAAAAAAGCTGTAAAAAAATCTAAGAAACACTGAAAAGTACTTAAAAACCCTGCAAGAAAAGTGCTCAAGAAAACCCCCCAAAAAAAGCTGTTCAGATTTGCAAAACTCCAGAAGAACGGAGCGATTCCTGAAGTGTCTTCTGCTTTAAAATGGACATTATTGACTGCCAGAAAAAATCCAGCATGAACATACTGTAACGCTACATTACAGAGTGTGGGGGAGGGGAGAATATAAATAGTGCCCCCAATGATTGGATATGCGTAGCTTTGCATCATGAGGTTTTATATAATTAGATATGTTAAGTGAAATGAACGTGATTCTGGGACAGACTGCGTTCTACCCATCATGAAGGCATGTGGTCAGATGTCTCACCAGTCATTTTTAGACATTTCCATGTGTTTGGCCTCCCCAATGAATAATCATGGTAAAATATGAAAATATAAGAAAGTGTTTTTCATTTGTAGGACATTTATTTACTGGAATAAAGCTGATAACATTTTTGTTTGTCTTGTAAAAAACACATTTGCGATATTAATTTGGATACTTTTCCACTTTTTCATTTGAAAAAAATATGCAGATATTAAAATGGCAAACAGCTTGTACAATGTCAGCAAATCACACAATCATATACAGTATAATTGTGTTCATCCAGTCCAAGAGAGCTCCTTCATATGAATAACAATTTTAAAAGAAAATGTACCAGAAGAAATTGTTAAAGGGATTGTTCCTTTTTAAAATTTTATTGTACCATAGGGTTGCTGAGGGTTAAAATAATAAATTGACTTCTCGTTCCCTTCCTTAGTTTTTTTGATCAGCTGCAGCAATGATATCACATGAACAGCACTCATAACTGCAGCCAATCACCATGCTCAGCACCTCTGCTGGTATGGACAGCACGGGCCCAATGGTTGGTGGCAGTGGTAATGAGTGCTGTAGTTGTAGCGTCACTGCTGTAGCCGATTAAGGGCTCATGCAGTTGATCTCAATGTGATCTCGGATCGCAACGCATGGCAATACATGTTCTTAATTTACACACCCTTGCAGGGAAGATAAAAACTGTCGGTTTTCTGCAGGAGATCGCTGTTGATATTCACATGTTCCCTTGTGAAGGCTTGGAGCTATAGCAGTCTGCTTACTTGCTCTCTATTGCACAGTCGCCGGGGAGTCACTGTCACTTCCCAGTGCCTGCGCAAAAGAACTATGCGGTGCAGTGCACAGGCAGACGGGCCGGGAGGAAGCAAAGCGCGCTCTATGTGAGCGGCGTTTTGCGCATGTCAGGGAGAACAGTTCACGTCACAGGACCCTGTGACGTGCTGGGGAGAAGGGAATATGATAACTAAGCATATAGGCGGGGATTTAGGGGTATAATAAACAGGCAGAGATTTCTTGGCATCCCCCGGACGCCAAGCCTGTGCAAAATGGAGTTAGTAAAAACACTTTTCTCTGTAATCAGACCTCTACTATGGGCCCTACAGGTATGTATAGATTTACTTTTCTATAACCTCTATGCCCATAGTAGAGGTCTGATATTTCCAAGGGGGTGACGGATTCCCTTTAACTTATTCTAATCTCTTCAGGTTTCAGAAGCCATGAAAAGGCTAAAAGATGGGACGTGACCATTCTTCAGGCCACTGCCTCTTGGAAGCCGCCACCATTATATGAATGAAATTTAAAAATAGAGACGTCAGGGCAGAGTCACCACAAAAACTACAGAAGAGATGACAAAATAGATGCTTTAGGAAAAACACAACCATCATTTTTTTGGTCTTCTGCTTCAATAACTATGTGAGTACACCAGAGTCTAAAAGACGCTATGTGCACTTACCCTTACAATGGCAGAAAATAGTCAGTGCTACAATATCAACAGCGAGAAGTTTAAGGGGCACTACAATGACTACTGTGGAATCCCAGGGTTTGACTACTATGACAACTTAGGTAAAGAGGATTTACTGGGCGAAGGGAAAAATTGTGTTTGGCCATTGTGAAGACACGGGGTCTTCTGTGGGTGTAATGCTACTCAGACAACACATGGTGCGGGTAAAACTGTGGCAATACTTTATTGAACCACAAAGCGGAAAATAAACAGAACAGTCCTAGCAAGTACTCAAGATGGTGCAACATTACACAAACATTACACAGTCCTTACCCTTCCGCTGGCCCGCCGAGAATAGAGTAGCTGCGATTTCTTGGCTTCCAGGGCCAATTACCCCCACCAGTGGCACCCTACTTTTGGTGGGCCCCCAAAGAGAGAAGGTAACGACAAGCTTAGGAAACTAGTCGAAAGCAGGGAAGTCTGGAGCCAGATGACCTCATTGTCCCAACCTGGATTTCTCAAGACGTCTCTGAGGGTTCAGCAATAGTCAATGAAGCCGATCTGTATTCCTCCAGCTGGGGCCGAAGTCCCCTAAGCTGACATGCTGTAGTGTAAAGGACATATTAATATTCATGCTATCCAAGTGTAAAGGACATATTGATACTCATGCTATAGCAACTCCATTTTGTCTGCTTGCTTTAAAATCATGTTATTATACTCCTTGTATAACATGCATTCTTTCCTTCTTTTCTCATGCTTCACATGCATCTTTCCCACACTAACCTTTTCTCACAAGAACATTCTGTGAGACACCCTGCTCCCGTTATCTAACTAGTCTGAGCCAGGATGAGTAACCTTGTAAATTTCCATCATTAGCCGAACTAACGATGATATTTGACCATATATGTGTTTCCGTAATAATTGCACTACCATTGGCCTAAGCCTGTAGTACTCTAGTAGGCCTGTAGATGATTGGCTATTAATAAACTCAAAACAATATAAAATGCTAAGTAGAAATAAACGGGATTAGAGATTCTCTGAATCCTCCCATACAGAGCACTGTCTCCGTTTGGTTTTCTTTGGATTGCCCAATCAACCTTGTAACATAATAATTTGACACTCACTTGATCAACCGTGAAGGGACGTTGGTGCCCTCCCTCAACAGTAGAATGACACAGAATAGAGGCAGAGAACCCTTTTTTATAGATAAGTTATCCTTGCAGTCATCATTCACAGGTCAAGGGTCAGGGATCCAGGTGGAAGGGGCTCATGACTCATTGTTCGAGCATTTTATCAACTTGCATGGTTTGGTATAATACGTAATCAGCATATTATCACAGTATTGCTCCATGTCTCTATCTTGCGAGATTTGCAGGCTACAGTACATCTCAACTCAAGGGTCAACATTCAGGATTATAAGAACAATAGCCTGTGTTAATCAACCAACGTAGAACACCAATGCAAAAGTCAACATGAAGATAAAAGGATATGGCTCCTGGCTTACTGAATTTGTCTGGCATAAGAAGAAAAGCTGTGTCGTCACAGCCATGTTCACACATTGAGTATTAGATGACTTTTTTACCTCAGTATTTGTAAGCCAAAACCAGGAGTGGGTTATATTATACTTTTCATCTGACTGTTCTACTGGTTTTGGCTTACAAATACTGAGGTAAAAAACTCACCAAGTACTCAACGTGTGCACGTCGCCTTAAAACCACTGAGGGAAGGAGGACATTATTGTAGTTAGTGGTGGAAAAACAGACTAAAAAATCATATGTATAAATTTTCTTTATTTTTTTTCATATAAATGTGTATTTTCCTGAAATATATGTAGTGGAATGACTCAAAAATAATTATTGTATCTTTGATATCTACAGAATATGGTTTTAACATGTACCTATGTATTTTTATTATTGTGGTCTATCACTGACGGTTCCACTTTTAACATTTAGGATAAAATAAGGGGATGAAAAACTGTAGTAAAAAATAAGAAAAAGTTTTTTTAAAAAATAAAAACAGATAAACGTTTGATTCGTAACCCTTTTCTCCATCAAAAATAAAAAACAGAAAAACAAACAAATTTGGTATTGTACGTTTATAAAAGTCAGATCTATCAGATCTGAATTACAGTGTTTTGGTGTCCACTCCTCTCTAAGAAATGCTATAAAAACTGCTCAAAACATAGCTTCTACCCCAAATTGGTAAAAAAAAAAAAAAAAACGTTAACACTTCAAGCAAAAAAAAACAAGCCCTAACACCACACAATTAATGGAAAAATAAAAATGTTACGGATCTCGGAAAATGGCGACCAAAAAGCCCAATTTCTGAATCTATACTTTCCTCTACTTAGACGAAAAAAAACAAATCAATGCAGGTTTGGAACACTTGTTTTAGGACTTGTTCACTAGCTGTATTTTTTCCGCGCCTTTTTCAAGGGTATAAAACAACAGTACCAGTAGTATTTCTGAAATCTCATGGACATGCTGCATTTTTTTCCTTGCAAATGTGAATTATCAAAGCGTTTTCTTTGTTTGTTTTTTTCCCAAATCTGCAACATGTCGACTCTTTCGGCATTTTCGTGGTATTTTTTACCCATTGAAATGAATGGGGGAAAAAGATCACAAGTAAAAATGCATAAAAAATGCATGTAAAAAAAGCATAAAAAATGTGCATTTTCCTGCCAACACACTTGGTTTTTGATGCAGAAAAATCTGCAGCAAATACTCAATGTACGCTCATAGCCTTAGTCGACAGAGCATAACTACATTATAATATAGGTACCAGGACCATGCATATAAATATTTGATGGCACTGGCTATGCCAACCAGCTGGTATATTATCGCTAAATACCCTTTGCAGGTTGGGTGGCTGGAGCTTTCCCATGTTCCCACATACAGAGCATGGGGCCGCAGTATTGCTTACCTTCTGGCAGGATAAGCTATTGCCGTCCTAACTATGTCACTTAGTGAGTTCACTTCCCATGACAGCGCTGGATGCATAGCCGTCTGACTCCCAGATAAAAATAGCTCTCCATAATTCTTGATGAAACACAATGTATGTCCCAGATTGAGCTCCCGGGGCTTTTGGACTATCCCAGGGTTTATGATGATGTTGACTACATGGTTCAATAGGTAGCCCGATATCATAATAATAAGTGATATTTCCTCCCCACTAATCATTATTGCCAGCTGTGCCTGAAATAAGTATGCTGAAATGGATTGCTTTTAAGATGATTTACAATATGCATAAGCAATATTTTTATTTGGAAGACATAATATCCTAGATTGCTTTGAAGGCATTACAAATCTAACAGTTTTATCACATAAAAGCAGTCATGCTGTCAAGAAGAGGAAAATCTGCTCTCTAAATCAGACGTAGACGTGTGTAACCCTTCCTTCTCTCTTCCTCCCTGCCCCCATTATAATATTTGCTGCAGAGTACTGTGAACGCCTGGCAACTGCATAGAGGGCGAAGACGTCAGGACTTTGATTCTTTCTACAGAGGAATAAACAGTTGTTCCAGGATTGTCTAGTGCTGCAGCTGTAGGGAAGTCATCAGTCTACCGGCATCTATTGCCAGATTTTTTTTTTTAGGCATGTTCTTGTTGGAGATCTGAGTTGTACCTACCAAGACGTATGAATGTAACATGGATTGTTGGGACGATTATACCCAAATAGCACATGGTTCAGAAAGGAGCTAGATACTAAACCTGAAGGATGTTCTATAGTGCCCCTCTTATCATCCCCTATGTTCCCACAATGAGCTATTGGTGCGTTTTTGACGTTACATGTCTTACAGTTCTAGCAAAGTGGATGAGACTTACAGAGATCTGATGCCCACGGTGCTTCTTTTTAGCGCTGCGTAAACTCACCTGCAGTGCGTCTTTCAAATCCGCAGCATGTCAATTTCTCTTGCTGGTAAGGTGAGTTTTCTGTGTGAAATTTCCCCATAGACTTGCTTTAGGTGCGGAAATTCCACAGGTAAAAGATGCACGTGAGGCGTAAACTCATAAAAAATGCATGTAATCCGCACCTAAGTATGTCAGTAAAGTTTTGTCAAAGCAAAAAAAAAGAAGAAAAACTAAGCAGTTTTATGTAAAGCATGACACACCAAAAATGGACAAAAGAAACGCAGTGTTAAAAATGCGATGAAAAACGCATGTTAAAAAAACATACACAAATACGCAATGAAAAAGCAAGTATCCTAATTTAATTAAGTGCAGAAATTCTGCAACATCAAAAACGCACCAAAAGCTCATCATGGGAACGTAGCCTGACTCAAAAAATAGTCACAAAAGCCCAAACTGAGTTATAAATGTGGGATAAAAAATAATACTTTTTTTTAATTAGGGCAGCACAGTGGGTCAGTGGTTAACACTGTAGCCTTGCAGCAGTTGGAAATCCCACCAAGGTGTCTCTGGTTCCATTTTTGGTGACCAGTTGATATTAGACAATGTATGCCATTGTATGGTCATCTGAATATATACATTTTTGGACATACATTGATGTCCCCGCAATTTCCCTAGTTTGGATGTCAAAAACTATAGACCTCCATCATGGTCTTCTCACGCAACAAGACAGTCTCCTACTGTGATCTGATGAGCATTAAGAACCCTAAAACATCAGTCTGCAAATCCTAAATCATGTAACGAGGCTCATTTTATGTTTTGCATTAAGTAATAAGGTAAATTCTTCCAAGTGGTAGCACTAGAGCGCCAGTTCTCTTGAAAGGAGGCTAATTTGCATACTTAAATTGGAAACAAAAACAACTTGATAAATTGTCTACAGTAGCCATTAGGCCATGTCTGCAGATGTGCTGTTCCCAGGCTCACTTGTCACATGGGAATAAGAAAACAGGGCCAAAATAGTTTCACAGTGTTGTATGTTAACAGACCTAGCTAAAATACCAGAGATTAATACTGTGAAAGATTTACAGTGTAGATGCAAGATTGCTGGATCTACACAGCAGGCATCCACATTCAACTAAGCTCTTTGGTTTATATCTATTGTTGGAATGCACACTGAACTCGCGTAATAAAATAATAAACCATGTACACTTAAAGGGGTTGTTCCTCAAACAAAGTACATTTTAATTAGTACATCCTGAAATTGAAATTATAATAAGTTCCACAATTGGATGTGTTTAAAAAAATGTTCTTGCGCTGAGAAAATCTAAATGTGCAACTGCTGTGTACTGTTTTATTTGCTGTGTTCCACCATGCAGAGCTGCTCCAGTTTATCGTTGGCACATATCACAGCTCATGGCCAGGAAGGTTGGGGGACTATACTCACATCTTCTTGCTACCACAGATTCAGTGCTAATTCTTCAGCAGTATCACTGCTCTTTGTTTACTAGCGGCTGGCATATGACCTCTATGGCTAATCATTGGGGTCAGCAGGCTTAATGTAGTTGAGCACTGTCGGTGGAAGGTTGGTAGATCTTAAAATAGTTCACATGGACAGACTTTGTTGAAGCCACTCCATCTAGCAATTTCTAGGGAAACCCTGGCCTTCACCATTTAACTGCTGTATATGGATCTTGACTTTTGCAGGACCCCCTACTTGCGTCCATGGAGTGGCTGCTGACCGCTGGAGCTGTCTGGCAGAGGATTATCAGAATTCCGGGTTGGAACCATGGGATCAAGGTCAGGAACAAAATAGAGAAGCAGTTGGGTAGCAAATCACAAGCCAAGGTCAAAGATGGGAATAAAAGAAGTACAAATGAACCAGAGTAAGTTTAACCTACAGTATAACTGTCAGCCAGACTGTTGAGGTCTTAAATAGGGAGGAACCCTGCAGACAGATAATTACATTGATAACCAGATGTCTGCTACAAATCACAGATGAACTGGAGGAAGGACAGCAAATCTTGGCTATCCAGAAGTTAAACTGAAACACACTACCATCACCCCAAAAAAAATTGCAGTATGGTGCAGCATTATGTAGCAGCAAAAGCAGATGTAGTAATAATATATTCAGACATGGATGTTATACGTATGCTGTAATACTGGCATCATAACTTCCGTTGTTGAGGGGTGATTCCATAAGTATGGAGCGTCACGAAGACCAATTGGCTGCAGTAGTCAGATACTGACTGGGGGACTGCCAAAGAGTATACTTATGTTTGTGGCGCCCCTGCGGGTTCAGTCGCCACAGAGGTACTGCATCTCACCCAGAGGTGTGGTATCTCACTCTCAGGTAAGGATAGAGTGCTGCCCGGGACCCAAACACCTGCATCCAACACTACACTACTCCAGACCATCAGAAGGGGCAAGATGCGTCGCTCTCCTGCTGAGCCCTGTCCCTGGCTGTAGTGGAGGGAAACATGTCATGGGTGTGGGTGGAGGAAGGAGATCAGGGGAGCACTTCGGCAAGTGTATAAAAAGGGATGGAACCATCTAGAAGGGTTCCAGTCAGAGTAGGACAGTGAGTGGAGCAGTAGCTCTGCTCAGGCGGAGCGGGCCTAGTGAGAGGCCCAGGAGGTGAGACTGACTGAAGGGAGGAGAGGAGCAGGAAGGGAGGCTCCAGAAGGAAAGAGGGGATCCTAGGGGTACGGGAAGTGCTGGAGGCCACCCATACACCCGTACGCCCAAATCTACCAGAACGTGGAGGGATCAGGCCGCAGAGGGGACAGGCCCCTAACTAGTGAGAATTGCAGCGTTCAACTAGGTAACATTGGGGTGCAGCATTTCAAGAGGCTGCAGCCAACAGCCACATCTATATCACCAAAAAGGTGGATATGGAGCACCCAGGGGACAGAGAAAACGTCGCTCGACAAGGTCCGCGGTCACTGGCTTGGGACACTGGGTGTGAGGTGCAGGGAGATGGCCAGAAGGAACACACAGAAGGGGGTCCCGTTACGTACTCCGGAGGTACCTGAGGGTTAGCTGAACCCCTCCCTGAGTAAACACAGGACGACGTGGGCGGTTATAATCCGGAAAGTGTAACCTGAGGAACTTCACAACTGTGAGTAAACCCTGAAGACTGCACCCCACTGTCTCTGTGAATTATTGCTGCGCCATCACCTCCCTGCCCCATACTGCACCGCAACATCTACCTCATACAATATCTACACTGCCCTGGAGCTAAGCTCTACCTGTGGAGAGCTAAACCAACTCTGCAGCATTAACAACAGCTCCAGAGGACCTGCCCCGCAGCGGCGGCTCCCTTTAGCCACATACCACAGGTGGCGTCACTGACGCGCCCAGGGGGATATGGGGGGAAACTCTGCACCCGGGCCTTGACCTTCTTGGGATGTCACGGCAGTCGGCTCCCGGGCCCGTACCCTGGGGTCACTCTTTAAAAGGGGGTTTGTTAACAGTTTTGTCTCGTGACGCCACCTGTGGTTCCCGGTAATGAGTACCGGCGCTGCTGCAGACCTCCGGAGGTGATCGGATGGCTGCTGGGATGTTTCTGCTCCCCACAGGTGGAGTGGGCCCCCGGGGAAGGGTTGATGAAAGGGATGCAGGTGAGAGGTGGCCCAGCTGAGCCAGGGGAGAATAGCAGACACGCACACAGGGGGTTCGCTTCAGTACCTTTACTGGTGTAGACGGCAGGTACAGTCCAGGGTACTTGATAGGAAGGGTGCACTTCTGGACTCTCTCCAGTGAGCGGGTATAAGGCCTCCTGATCTGTTTATTCCTCTCTCTAAAGCTTCTGGCCAGCCTGGAACTAGGCCTAGCTTCTGTACTCTTTCACTCTCCTCACCTGCATGCTTGGTGGTAAGAACTTTCTTCTGGCTACCACTATCCCTGGACGCTGGGGCCTTCGTGGTTCCTTGTTCTTTAGATTGTAGCTTCAGGTTGACCAGGGGTCTAGAATCCTCCTGGTATACCGGTTGTCCCTACTGGGTGTAGAGGACCCTGTAGGCGCGGACCCGGTGTCCGGCTTGTGTTCTGGGGTGAGCCTAAGATGCTCCTCTGCCCCCATAACTCCTCTCAATCTTCTCCTTGCCTCCGGCCCCGCTCTAGGCCCCAAGGCTTCAGCACGTGCTTTAGGCCCTGGCTGGCCCTCAGCACAGCAGCTCACATGCTGCTTCTTCACCGATCTCAGTCCCAGCACTCTCTGACTCTAACTCCACCTTCCAGTCTATATATATCCCTGACAGGGCTCCCTCTGGTGGTATGAGGTGGAAGGGTGGAGGTGTATGTTATATAATGAAGGCCTCTTGTGGAGAAGTCCGTCCATGCACCCTTTTGGGTCCTGTGGTACCTGTAATAGCAGGGTGCCACATCACGAACATTAAAAGAACTTTAAATCCTCTTTATTATTAAATAATTCCCCTTTTATTGTCCGCCCTGGGTCACGGACCGGGTCACTGCCACTGTGACATCCGCTAGCACCGAGTACCCCACGGCTCCACGGCCCAGGGGGCGCGTCATTTAATTTTGCAGATCTGAAGGAAGATGGACTGTGGTGTCCTGCTGCAAAATTTTATATATGATGCAGTGACTGGACACTAAGGCCACGTTCAGTATTTGGTCAGTATGTTACATCAGTATTTGTAAGCCAAAACCAGGAGTGGAACAATCAGAGGAAAAGTATAATAGACGTCACCACTTCTGCATTTCTCACCCACTCCTGGTTTTGGCTTACAATTACTGATGTAAAATACTGAGCAAATACTGAACATGTGAATATGGCCTAAAAGTCTGGGAATTAGTAGGCTTGGACCTAAGTCACCTGCAGTGAGGCTGAAAGTCTTTGGCTTTAAAGCTGATGAACTGAAGTTTAGGATATGGGACAGGAAGACTTGTGAGAAAATGAGAAGGGTTTGCTTGCTTAAGAATGAGCAGACCTTAGAGCAGAGAGCATTATAGCTGCTTTGCCAAGTGGGACCTTATGAGTGTGTGACAGAGCAGACACTGAATTAGCAAGTTGTCTGGGACTGATAGAGTTGGATTCTATAGAATGTGGGCCTACTAGTAATCCATGTGGACTGCCACCTAACTAATGGCTATTGTGTAAAGGCTAATGTATTGCCAGCCAGAAGAGTAAGCTCTGTAGTCTGCTGGGATTGTGTGGAACTAGACATCTCAGTGAGGGAATCAGTGATTGGGATAGGGTGGTGTACTCAAATCCAAGGTTAGCTGTAGTTAGGTTTTGTAGAGGGAATATGAATATGAGGCTAGTGGAAAACTACAGTTAGTTGTCATTGCCTTGTAGGCCTGGGGTACGGCTTGGTAGTACAGTACTGAGCTAAGCTGGGTGGAGTAGAGGGTCAAAGGGCTGGAATAGTGGGAGTCCTTGAGAGTCAGGGCCATGGTGGGACAAGTCCCTGTTTCTGTATGTCTGTGTAGGTTCCTCCAGAGGAATGCACACAATTTAAGTCACCACTCACTCAGAAGTTGGGTGATAATTTGTTCAAACCAGAATGCCCCTCTAGGGTATGTGTCCACGGTCAGGAGCTGCTGCGGGTTTGACGCTGCGTGTCTATGCAACGTCAAACCCGCAGCGAACAGATGTTACAGCATAGTACATGGGATTTCTAGAAATGCCATGTCCACTGTGCATCTCTGTGCACCTGCGGATCACCCGCGGAAAGTGACATACGACTCGTCTTTCAGACCCGCAGCATGTCAAATTCTCTTTTGGGTCCGCATGTGGACTTTCCCATTAGATTAACATCTATGAGGAAAGTCCGCATGTGAAAAAAAAATAAAAATCGCACCACTCAATTGCATAATGTCAGCATGGTGGCTCAGTGGTTAGCACTGCAGCCTTGCAGTGCTGGGGTCCTGGGTTCAAATCCCACCAAGGACAACATCTGCAAGGAGTTTGTATGTTCTCCCCGTGTTTGTGTAGGTTTCCTCCGGGTTCTCCGGTTTCTTACCACACTCCAAACACATACTGATAGGGAATGTAGATTGTGAGTCCCAATGGGGACAGTGATGATAATGAATGTAAAGCGCTACAGAATATGTTGGCGCTACATAAAAAGTAAGATTATATATTATTTGTAATGAGGGCGGAAGCTGTGTGGCTATTCCGCAGCCAGTTCCTGACCATGGGCCCATACTCTTAAGGTCACTATTTAGTGTGATAACAGCTATTCCCTATAACTGTTGTTTGATGTGTAAGATAATTTTTACAGTTCTTAACAAGTACCATTAGATCAGATAAAATACAGCATAATAATTTCCATTTTATATACAATTATGATTTAACATAACTTTTGTTGGTCTTTTGAAAAATATATTAAAAAGGCAACAGCAGAAGGGGAAGCGAAGTAATTGAGGTGACCTAAATCTGTTTATTGTGTTAATAAAGAATTACATAACTGCTGCTATAGGGGTTGCTAGGATCCGGCACGTCTCTGCACAGCATTAAATATTAACAGCTCCTGCAGTTTAGGAGGACTTCTTCAAATTGGAGAGCATAGCTACTGTTTGACCAATCACAATGGAGGCTTGTTTCCATGGCAGCAATATCACTGATTCATTCACAATGAAAGCTGCAAGGCTTTTTACAAAATGCTCTAAAAATAACCTTGTAAAATAGAAGCAGCCCTCTGCCAGCCTTGGTCTGTACAGCTTCGTGTGGACACCAAATTAATTGGGATACTAAGATTGTTTATAGGGGAGAAAATATCAAACCACAATTTGTAAAACATGTTCTAACCTAAATAGAGATGAGTGCACCTGATCGCCTTGTTCTAGCATCACTAGGACTTTTCACTAATCGCTTAATGTGATACATTGTAAATGATTGAAAATTTTCTTTAGGGCAGAGTCAGACGGCCGTAGAATCGAGATAATTGGGCCAATTATGCAAATGACACTCTGATTAAACTCTGGTCAGTGAGATCACCGTGTCCTCTGATTCTCTCGGATGAAGAGAGGATGGAGAAAAAAATGTCTCCATCTATTCATTCGTGTCAGTGCGTGGAAAGCGGACCGCACTCAGATGTCATACGAGTGCAGTCCAATGGTTTCCATGCACTCATTGATTTGTATGGTCGAGTGCGATCCGAATATCGGCTGAGCTATATATGATGATCCTCCAATGTATATATATCAGGGCTGCAGCGTCTGTTGTTCTGTTGCTTGTTCTTTTTTATAATACTTTATTTATTGTTAAAAATAAAAAAATATGACCTTATCAGCAATTATGGCTTGTTGTGAGAACGAAGGGGACGCAGTGCTGCTTCAGCTCCGCTTCCTCTGCCTAGCTTTTCTTCTGCACAGATTTGTTCCTGGTGAGGAATACAGAACTGTTTCTGTAATGATTTGCTCACCTGGAATGGTGGCATCAGTGCCAAAGTTGGCCAGGGACTGACAAGATTGCCATACAGAATCTAAGGAATGCTCTGGAAATTCACAGAAGGAACATTGGTCTAGGCTGCAATTGCCAACTGGTGGCAGAGGATAGGTGGAGGAAGAAGTAGTACAGTCAATAAGATGGCAGTCCAGATGTGACATTCCTTGGCTGAAAACTATAACAGCCAGAAGCAAGCAGTAACTGGAACTGTGAACGACATTACACTAACCACTTTCTTTGGCTAGCTGAGTCTCCTGATTGGAAGAACAAGTGGACTTTGTGATTAGTGTTCGGTGCTTGTGTAGGTGGGTGGCGGGCTGACGACCATGCCGTGTCAACAGTGGGCTGTTAGAGTTAAAGTATTATGTTGAATATGCATGTTATGAGTTATATGATAAAGTTGTTTGCTGTGTTTTATCCCTATGGCTGTTATTGTATGCCGGTTCTCCTATAGGCTCTGCCTGAGAATGCGTGAGGTCTGTCCACTAGGGGAACCATACAATAGGTAGGGATATAGTTTGCATTACATTACTTACACATTAGACAGTTAACTCAGAGATTAGATCATCAGTTGGGAGGAGTTAGAACAGTTTTATAGGAAACAATTTCCGGGTTGCAGGCAGTGAGTTAGGGAGTTGGTCAGGTTGTAGTCCATGACACTAACACCCGAATTCTGGGTCCACGACCCGTATAGAACGGGACCGGTGCAGGTCCCATACGAGAGAGAGTGGAGTGTAGTAGGAAGGCTGAATGGACAGGGAGAAGAGTTCACGCAGCAGATACAGCGGTGGAGAAAGTGTTTTATCAGTGCAAGTTTTCAGAATAGAATGAGGACACGTTTGATACTCTATCTGGACGCCGACACAGTCCTGGGCTTAAAGCCTACAAGAGGTACTGAGAAGCAGGCCTCTATATCCCTCATGGGGAGATTCTCAGTTGGGTCGCAGAGGAAGTGGAAGAGAGTGGGTTTCAGGACAGAACGAGGACGAACACTGGAAAGGCGCCTTACCAAGGATACTTCACTAACTAAAGACCATGTCTTAATCTGTATGCTGCAGCCACATGTATAAGAATTGCACAGTAAAAGTGAGCCTGTTAATCTGGATCTAAGGTCTCCTCTCTTGTTTGAAGCCGGTTCTGGTCCCATGGACAATGTAGCAGTGCGTAAAGAAAATCCTCCATCACACAATGCACTCCACTCTCAGTCCTTTATAGAAGAGTGGACACGGGGCGAAGAGACCTCAGTTCCAGCCCACAGTGTGTTGTTCCCGGCCCTGTGCCTCCCCCCTTCACATGCAACCCATTCAGACAGGCTGTTCAGGCTTTACGGGGCCCATGAGTCAGAGAGGCCTAGTGCTGAATGGATGCAGGTATCATTGAATAGAATCTTGCAGCCGGAGTCTCAGCAGAGCTGAAACTTGATCTGCACAGTGCACACAGCGGAGCAGCTCATTGGGGGAATCACAATAGATGAGTAATTTTAAGGGGCTTGTAAAGGGCTGTGGGTATCCTGATACTGTATGTGGGGGACATGATGCTGTTTGGTGGGGCTGTGAGGCAATCCTACTCTGTGTAGGGCAGCACGGTGGCTCAGTGGTTAGCACTACAGCCTTGCAGTGCTAGGGTCCTGGGTTCAAATCCCCCAAAGGACAACATCTGCAAGGAGTTTATATGTTCTCCCAATGTTTGCATGGGTTTCCTCCGGGTTATCTGGTTTCCTCCCACACTCCAAAAGACATACTGATAGGGAATTTAGATTGTGAGCTCCAATGGGGGCAGAGATGATTATGTATGTAAAGCGCTGCGAAATATGTTACGCTATATAAACATAAAGATTATTTATTAGCTGAGCTGTGGGGGCCATCATACTGTGCGAGGGGCTGTGGGGACATTATTAAGTGTGGTAGGACTGTGGAGTCATCATACTGTGTAGGGGGCTGTGGAAGACATCATTCTGTGAGTGGGTGGATTGTGGTGTCCATTATACTGTATGGGGAGCTGTATATCCATCATTCCATCATACTGAGTGGGGGCTGTGGTGACCATCATACTGTGTGGTAGGTAGTGGGGACAATCATATTGTGGAGGGGCATCCTACTGTGGGGGGGCCATGATACTGTGTGTGGGTAGCTTTGTGTCATGGTTCTGAATTCAAACCCTTGAACCTGTGTTTTGTGTTCCTCTTCTCTGTCAATCTGCCGAGCCACTGTGATTCCCCTTTTCTTTGGATATCTAGTTTGTTATCCTTGCTTCAGTTTTTTCAGGGTAACAGGTGTTTTCATATACTCGTTTGTCTGCCTTATCACCTTTTGACTGCGGCTTTATATACTTTCCCCATGCTGGTGTTTCCTCCTGGTGATCTTCTCATTTGGATGTTCAGCCATACTGCTGTAGTTTCTTTTTAGGAAGTAGGCGGCATATTCCCTAATAGTACGTACTTAGTCCTTTATTTTGTATTTCATGATTTGTTTTACTCATTCTGGGATCTTTCTATTTCAGCACACATTCCCTTCTGTAGGTAATTTGCACTCTGCTCTGCCCTCCTGTTCAGTGTTCAGTAAGAGGACCGTGAAGCGCTCAATGGCCTTTCAGGCAGCCTAGGTCCGATTTGCCATTGTCAAGTCTGTGGTTAGGGCTATCTCAGCTCACGCTGGAACCACTAGGGATTGAGGGGTAAGGATCTCTACTCTGTACAGGAACCAGCAGGGTCAGTTGCAGTTTTAGTGTATCACCTATTTCCTGAGTGAGTTACTACATTATCATAACACTGTGTGGGCCAAACGGTGTGAGAAGAGCTGTGGGGGCCATCATACTGTGAGACAGAATCATACTGAGTGGGAGCATCATACTGTGTGTGACTGTGGGGGTCATCATACAGTGTTTGGGTGAACTTTGAGACATTATACTGTGTGGAGTGCACTGTAGGTGCATCATGCTGTGTGGGTATTATACTGAGTTGAGGGTCACTGTGGAGACATACTGTGATGAGGACACAGTGGCAGCATCATATTGTGTGGGGGGACTATGGTGACATCATACTTTGCACATAAAAGATACTGTAGAAGCAACTTTTGTGAGGGAATTCACTTCAGTGATATCATACTGTGTATACGTGTGTGGGGGAAAGGATTTTTGGTGGCATCACACTCTTTGGGGGCCATGAAAGGAGTATTGGGTGAGAACTTTAACAGGCTTCAGTAGGGATATAATTACTGTGTATATGCTGCAATACATGTCCCTCTCCCAGTTTATAGAAGTTGAGAGGTATGAGTCCGCCTACTCCATCAAATATATTTTTTGAGGATGGAGGCCCAATTAGAACATTTGAAATAGGGCTCTGTGATTCCTATGTATACCCCTGATTAGTGGAATGACTTCTCATATTATCTGACCTCATCACCATCGCCACCACAATTCCCATTATCACAGAGGCTAACAACAGTAGACATCGTGGTAGTGAGGCGAGTTAATTATGTTACAGCTCTAAAAAACATGAGAGGGAATGGTTGGGTTTGGATTGTCCCCATGTTATTCCAGATACATTAAGGAAAGAAAATGTGTATTTATTCCAAGTTAATTCGAAGTGTTGCATTCACATTTCACTGGTGTTTGTGGAAACGGTCAATATGAGTTTTTAAAGAAGTGTCAATGCAAGTGAATAAAGCTGTCAATGTCTACAATGAAGAGGCACCTATATGATTGTAAATCTCGAGGGCTTAACTCAGGATGCATGTAACCATTGGACAAAAGAAAAGCCAGTTTATACTTGGCTAGAAAACATCTTAAAAACTTGGTGTAACAATATTCTTTGGAAATATGAAACTAAAATGAATAAAGAGTATGGAGCAGAAAATGAAATGCTCATAAGTTTATAAAAAGTAGCAGGATGAATTATGAAAATATATAGAGCTATATACTTTGTTTTCAGATTCAGTCAAATGCTGCAAAACGTAAAGGAGTTCTACAGTACAGATGGATAATTAATGACCCAAAACATACCACAAAAACAACCCAACAGCTTGACAATATTAATGGAATGGAATATTCTTTAATGAACGAATCAGTAACTGACCTCAATACCTGACTTCAATCAGCCAATAACTGCAAAGAATTTTTATTCAGTTCTTAAAATTAATTCTTATGTTAGTTTGTTTAATTACATTTGAGTTTGTGAAAATAAAAGATGTAATATTGATTTTACAGCATTTATATTGTGATCCCCAAAGGGAACAGTGATGATATAGCGCTATGGAATATAATGGTGCTATATAAGTAAAATAAATAAACAATATATTAAGCCATGCTGATTGCTCCATGCATTGTTTTTATCCGGTCAACCACTATAGTACAACTCCCATTCCAAAAACGTTGGAATGCTTTGTAAAGTGTAAAGAAAAAAAATCAACAAGAATGCAAACATTTGGAAATCTTTTATAGCCATATTCTATTCACAACATAATGTACCACACAAATCAGAAGGTGAAAGTTAGACATTTTTCCATTTCATTTGAAAAACTTAACTAATTTAGAAATTGATAGCAACACATCTCAAAAATGGGAAAGGGTTACCAAAAGGCTGGAAAAGTAAATGGTACCAATGAATAACAGCTGGAGGGTCAATTTTCAACTAAGTGACATGACTACGTATAAATAGAGCATATTAGAGAGGCAATGTCTCTCAGAAGCAAAGATGGTCAGATGTTTACCAATCTGTGAATAACCGCATCTATAAATTGTGTAACAATTTCAGAAAAATGTCCCTCAACGTAAAATTGCAAAGAATTCTCACCATCTACAGTACATAATATCATCAAAAGTTCCCTTCAAGCGGAAAGATACAGCTCCCTTCACACAGCATGATGGCCCCTCAACCCTCCATACACATTATGATTTCCCCCACAGCCCCACTATATACAATATGATGCCCCCACAGCTTCCTATTTGCTGTATGATGGCTCCAACAGCTCACTTTACACAGTATGATGGCCCCACAGCTTTTTGATATTTTTGATGTTTTCTTTTTAAATCTATTGTGCTTTACAAAGTCTAAATTCTGAAAAATCTATGACTGCCTAAATATTTCTGGATCTGACTATGTATCTACATTTAACCCCTAGACATGTAATAAATATATAAATGATGAATCTAAATTTTACATGTTAAAAATGCAAAAAAAAAAAAATGTCCCCATTGAAACCATATTGGAGTGTGGTTGTTGTACAATCTTGATATTGATAGGTAACGTTGTAAACATTTTGACAGTGAACAAAGCAAATGTTATTTCTGATGTTGTATTTCATCTAAGATTCAGCTCAGTTCTGTGTTATTTATTTTCATTCATGTCGTTCTATTTCCTAATGCTAAATGTTATTAAAATATATCTGGGGTGCAGCTAATTATTCTGAAATTGGTTGAAATTGGAACAGATGTTTTTGTGCTACGGGGAATGACTGAAAAACTGCCAAGCAAAATGTTTGCAGAATCTTTCCAGTAAGTGAATTTTTGTTTCTGAAATAGGAAATAAAAACCACAATGAGCCTAGAAAAGATTGTATGCAAAACAGGAGTTTGAAGGTATAGCAATACAGCTAACAAAGGGTGCATAAATCATAAAATAATGATTATTTATGGACTAATGACGGGGCTAATGTCACCCAGGCTTCCTAGAAAACGTATCTTTACATCTGTGTGCCTGAAGGGATGGATGGAAAATCTGTTTCCTGTACTGCCGGCTATGTACAAATAAACAACGGCAAAACCAGAAATATTAACCCCTTTTACTCCCGAAGGCTGCTTGCACAGTAATAACCAGGCCAATTTTTACAATTCTGACCACTGTCACTTTATGAATTAATAACTCTGGAACGCTTCAACGGATCCCACTGATTCTGAGATTGTTTTTGAACTTCATGATAGTGGTAAAATTAATTTGATATGACTGAAAAAAAATTGGAAATTTGGCCAAAATTTTGAACATTTCGCAAAAATTTTAGTTTTCATGCCCTTAAATCAGAGAGATGTCACACAATTTAGTTAATAAATAATATTTCCCACATGTCTACTTTACATCAGCACAATTTTGGAACCAAATTTTTTTTTTTTAGGAAGTTCTAAGGGTTTAAATATGACAAGCGATTTCTAATTTTTTCAACAAAATTTATAAAACCATTTTTTTAGGGACCACATCACATTTGAAGTGAGCTCATGACTAGATGACAGAAAATACACCAAAGTGACACCATTTTAAAAACTACACTCCTCAAGGTGCTCAAAACCACATTCTAGAAATTTATTAACCCTTCAGGAATTTTTGGAATGTGGAAGAAAACAATAAACATTTAACTTTTTTTCACAAAAAATGTTACTTTAGACCCAATTTTTTTTATTTTGCAAGGGTAACAGGAAAACATGGACCATACAATTTGTTGTGAAATTTCTCCTGAGCACACCAGTACCCCATATGTGGGGAAAAAACACTGTTTGGGCACATAGCAGGGCTCGGAAGGGAAGGAGCGCCATTTGACCTTTTGAATGTAAAATTTGTGTGAATAATTAGTGGACGCCATGTCGCGTTTGGAGAGCCCCTGATGTGCCTGAATAGTGGATACCCCCCCACAAGTTACACCATTTTGGAAACTAAACCCCTTATTGAACTTATCTAGATTTGTGGAGAGCACTTTGAACCCCCATGTGTTTCACAAAAGTTTATAACATAGAACCATGAAAATAAAAAATCACCGTTTTTCCACAAAAATGATCTTTTATCACATTTTTTTTTTCACAAGGATAACAGGAGAAATTGTACCCCAAAATTTCTCCTGAGTATGATGATACCCCATATGTGGAGGAAAACCATTGTTTGGGCGCACGGCAGGGCTCGGAAGGGAAGGAACACCGTTTGCCTTTTTCAATGCAAAACTCGCCGGCAGGGAATAATGATGAGGACGGCATTCAGCACCCAGCACATGGGAACAGCGCTAACTGTACAGCTGATTCTCATGCGCTGGTACTTGTGCTCCTAATCCGGCACTCGGTTGCCACACAGGTCCACACGGACATCTCCGGTACTGTTTTTTACGGTACTGGAAATATCAGGACGTGTGAAACCGGCCCTACTCGGGACTCCGTCTGGCCTGTTTAGCTGTGTCCTTTTTTTTCAGAGGTTCACAAAACTGTGGCCGATGGCTCTTTTATGCTTGCCTAGTTAAAAGAAGGACACTGTGGGATCACAGGCCAGACGGCATCCACGGTGCCTCCATCTTCCTTATTACAGGGAATCTTCCGCCGGGGGTTCTGTCTGAATTACGTATTTTAGAGATGTACACAGAAACCCCGATGCTAGCGCTCAGCGCAGAGCGCAGGATAAATGTGAGCCGAGCCTTACTATCTTTGGGAGGCAGAATGAAGAAATCAGCAGCAGATGAATTGGTTTTATTTATTTTTTATGCCGTTCCTCATGCGGTATAACTGATTAAATTACTTTATTCTTCTGGTCGATGCGATTACAGCGATACCAGATTTTATATTGGGTTTTTATGATTGACAGCTATCACACACTAAAAACTGTTTTTTTTTTTGCAAAGTCTAGTTTTTGTATCGCCATACTTTGATAGCTATAATTTTTTCATATTTCAGCCGACAGTCATTTAAGGGCTTGTTTTTTGTGGGACAAGTTGAAGTTTTTATTGGTACCATTTTCAGACATGTGACATTTTTTGATCGCTTTCTTTTCCGATTTTTGGAAGGAAAAATAAACAAAAACCAACAATTCAGGAATTTTTTATTTTTTTTTGCCGTTCCGCTTGTGGTAAAATTGATAAGGCAGTTTTATTCTTCTGGTCAGTACGTTTACAGCAATACTACATTTACATAGTTTTTTTTTTTTTATGTTTTGGCGCTTTTACACAATAAAAACTTTTTCAGAAAAAATCCTTTTTTTTGCATCGCTTTATTCAGAGCACTATAACTTTTTTATTTTTTAGCTGATGGAGCTGTATGGTGGCTTGTTTTTTTGCGGGACAAGATGACATTTTCAGTGGTACCATTTTTATTTACATTGATCTTTTTGATTGTGTTTTATTCTACTTTTTGTTCGGTGGTATGATAATAAAACAGTTTTTTGCTTTGTTTTTTCTTTATTTTTTTCACCGTGTTCACTAAAGGAGTTAACTAATGCGACAGTTTTATAGGTCAGGTCATTCCGGATGCGGCGATACCAAAAATGTGTACTTTTATTGTTTATTTTTTTTTTTCAGAATAATATTTATTTATGGGTACAATATATACAGTATATTTTTTTTATTATTTTTGTGATTTTTAAAAAAAATATTTTTACAACTTTTTTTTTACTTAGTCCCACTATGGAACTTTCACTTTCTGCAGTCTGATCGCAGTTATAAGGTATAGCATTGTAGGATCACTGCTATACCTTATGACCTTATAGGATCACTGCTATACCTTATGACCTGTCAACGCTGCAGACACAAGATAGTTTGATCATGCAAAGCGCATGATCAAACTATCTTGCTAGCGCCTGCTGACCAGGATGTCATGACGACATTGGGTCACCATGACAATGATCGGGACCCAGCGATGACGTTGCGGAGTCTCCTATCCAAGAACAGAGGGACTTTTGTAAATGCTGCGATCGCAGCGATAGCAGCTTTTAGGGGGCTAAAGTGCCGGGAGTGGTGCGGGAGTGCCGTGTGTCAGCTGTCAGAATTAGCAGACACCCGGCGTCGATCGCGCCCACACAGCCTCTGTGCGGGTGCAATCCATGAAAAGTAATAATACGTACCTGGACCATGTGGCCTAGGGCACAGGGACTTGGGCTGTGTGCCCACTATGCGTTTTTGAAGTTTTTTTGCTGCGGAATTTCCGCAGCATAAACGCTTGTAAAACACTTGGTAATCCATGCCCCATGATCCCCAATGAAAATCTGCATGTTCTGTGCCCATGCTGCGGAATTTTCCGCTGCGGATTTTCCTTGCGGAAAAATCCGCAGCATGTCTATTATTTGCATTTCTGGATGCGGATTTGAGGTCCCAATGCATTTGAAAAACGCAAGTCAAATCCGCATGTAAAAACGCCGCAAAAAACGCGTGTAAAATCCGCAAGCGTCTTTGACTGCCAAGAACATGCAGAAACGCCGCAGAAATTTTCTGCTTCATTTCTGCATCGTAGACACATACCCTTATTATTACTTAGCATGTCATAAAGGGGTTAAAATTCACATTTATAAATATTCCAAAATTAATTATATATAATAATGGCATTGTACTGCTGTATAGATCAGTGACGATAATGTCTGCAAAGCACTGTGGAATTATTGGCACTATATAAGTGAGTAAAATAAATTAAATAAACAAATATGGCACCCATCATAGTATGTAAGGCATATAAACAAAAATAATCATAGCAATGGTCCTGAAATAGGATGCCAACATTGCAAAAATTCCATTCATGAAATTTCCTCCTTCCTAAATATTCCATATCAATTATGAGTGATATTTTTGAAAAGTGAAAGTGCTTAGGAACCACAGCATCTAAGTCACAAAGTTGCAGACTACATAAAGTTACAGTGCATTGCACGAGAGCCCCGGGACCGCGAGTACCGACACTGCTGGAACAGCGCCGGCACGGGAGGTGACTATAGGTTTTTTATTTTATCAGGGCAAACATTTTGATCAAGAAGTGGTTGCCCTAGCAGTGGAAAACCCCTTTAATGCTTCAGCAGACCAAGATAATGGTATGCTTCCAAATTTCCTTCTCTAATCAGACAGCACACCAGATATAATGGTGAAAGAGGGAGGGTATTTTCCTTATCTATATATAATATATTTTGGCTCAAACAGTGATAAGAAGTAATATAGTGGACATAGGCACTATAATCCCGATTTTATTTTTGCGTTTGAAACTGCCTTTTCTGTGGTTTTTAGGTGTTTGTGCCATTTTTTTTGTTTGTGCCAAATTCATCTTTCCATTCAAGCTATCGTTAAAGTCACTTTTTTATGTGTTCGTCTGTTTTTTATTTTTTTAGCTTACAACTATGGATGGAATTTAGGATTTTCCGCATGTTTTCACATGATTCACCATTTGCGATTTTTCAAAAAGTCGCAAATTTTGTTGCAAATGTATTCCAGCATTCCCTGTGGTAATTTTACAAATGACAAATATTTTGGCACAAATTTTGCAACATTTTAGAGGAATATGTGATTTGTTTTTCTGCTAAAAAGTCACACAACAGTTTAAAGACATAAATAAAGAGCACTTTATATTTTGTGTAAAATACATGCACCATTTTGGTGCAAAAAAGCAACAAATTGCAGAGTGCTTGATGTCATGCGCGGCGGCGCCTAAACGCCAACGTTGTCTGCCGGCCTCTTATTGGTTTGCGGTGCAGAGAGCTGGTCCCTGCGTCGCAATAAATTTTAATTGAATGTGCACCCAAGGGTGCACATTCAGTAGAAAACAAGCACTGATGTCGGCAGGCCCCTGGCTTGCTGGATGCGTTTGTCTCAAGGGCTTTACAACGGAGCCTCAGGGACTGTTTGTTTGAGATCCCTGCATGGGACGGTAGTATAAAAAAGGTTTTTAGTTGCTTTCATAACATACAAGGTATTTAGTCAAAGATTGACACTACAATCCGTAATAACAATACAAACTATTATCTCTAAATGATGAGTTTCATACTTTATCCTACTGTTTGCTTAGTTTGCCACTGTAACTGATTACCACCACATCTTAAAATACAGATACAATTGAAAAATTACTGTGGCTGGAATAATTTACAAATTAGCCCTTAACATGTATCTCTGATACTGGAACTTTCAGGGGTGTGTATTAGTTCTCCAAGACCATCTGTGGAGACATCAGGGTCATTAGGTGCTCTCATCAGTTGGCCTGGCTGTCTTTAGAAAGACCGCATGGATCAGAGCTCATCCCATTGAATGTACTCCTTCCCCGTGGGCACAACAATGCTACAGTGCGGCAATAGTTTATTGAACCACTATCCTTCTGACCATCATCCATAGGTCAGAGGGAAGGTGGGATAAGGTCAACTTTCATTGTTCGAGTATTCAATCAATCTGCATAACTTGTTCGTAAATGTTTTCAGGTCTATGGGCAATCAATATATTGGCAAACATTGATTGTTCATTGATCCTGCATCCCAGTCCTCCAAGGATAGCAGCCCAATAAACTGTAGGAGCTGATATAGGTAAACAGCAGCCATTCAACAAATCACAAACATAAATCTACAACAAGAGTCAACGCTCAGACTCATATGAACAATAGCTTGTGTCTTTAAGCCTAATAAATATATATCTGGCATAATTACGAATATATGCTGTGTCATCACACCATATCTCTTTGTAAATTAGTCATTAATTAAAAGGCACTATGTAAGGTGACAGAACCTCCAATATGACCAAAAATGCTACACAAAACAGTGCAGAATGCAAATTTTTTTTTGCCTAGTTAATGCTAAATATGATGGAAAGCCCTTTGTAGTCTGGGGTCTTTCGGATGCCACTTGTATCCAGGGTGTAAGGGATCTATCATCTGTTTATTTGTGTTATGCAGAACAAAAAAATAAAGTGAATGTAAACAGAACCTTGTAAAATTTTAGAGCTCGCATATTAATAGGTCGCTATTTGGTGTATTCATGAGTTACATAAAGGGGGTGTGCTAGTCACTACTCATGGACAAGTCATAAGGCAGGGCAGTCAAACGTTCAGTGGTCAGATACCAAAAGAGCACATCGTAAACTAAAGGGGAAAGACAAAGGCATAGTCAGGTCATGGTCCGAGGCCAGGAAGATAACGGATCAGAACAAAGGGGCTGGGCAAATGGATGGTCAGAACAAGATCCAAGATCAGGCAGCAATAGATTAACAGAGCACAGAAATACAAGGCAAACATGCATCACCGAGCAAATGCTACAACTGGCAGAGATATGGAGCTGACAGCTTAGCTAAGTAGCTGGGTAATCACTTAGAACAGAGAACACCTGAAGGAAGATCAGCACCTCCCAGTCTCAGATTGGACAGCTGATCTGTCTATCATAATACCGACAGCTCAGCACACACCTGCACTAGATTGGACGACTGAGCTGTCTATCAAAACGCTGAAAGCTTAGCATGTCCCTGCACTAGTTTGGACAACCGACCTGTCGCTCGCTGCTTCCAAGACACACTGAGAGGAGGAATCATGACAGTGGGGAGATGCATTGACGAGAAATGTTGATTAAAGAGGATCCAAATATATATTCTATTGAGATCTGGCCTATTCTAAATAAATAATAGATAAAGAAGAAAGCAAAAGCAAATGATTAAAGTCATAGAAGGTGCAATACCTTTATACGGGCCCATTTCTCTCCAATGATTCACTGTAGAGCACCCCTGAAATCTTTCAAAGAAAAGTCAATACCTCTAATTGTGAGCTATGTAATTAATTAGCTTATTCTTTTAGAAATAATACAGACAGTAGGAGATACTATTATTTTCTTAATTTCTTATTTTTTGTATTCTTTATTTTATGACAGCATTGTTCACATACTATGTATTATCCAAGTATCCAAGATTTTTAATGGGGTTATAAAATTTTTGAATCTACCTCCCACAGTGCTCCAATTTTTTTTTTTTTAATTTAGCAATGTAGCACTTTTATACTGAGACTGGGTTAAAAAAGGACAGATGGATACAATATACTCATTGTGTTGAATGTCAGTGACAGAACAAAGATAAGAATTAAACTAGTTTTAAATAGCACTATATTTGAAGCCATTTTAAGTAATGTAGGAGATACAATTCTCAAGTATAATGGCTTTGGTACATTGCAATCATTTAAAAACACTTAAAATCATTCCATAATGCTGATGGCACCAAGGGAACAGATGTTGGGAGTTCCTTGATGTTGTCATTATCTATTGCCTGAATTGTTCCTACTTGCAGAGGATCCACATAATATTGTACAATGCAAGCTGCAGATGATGCAAATCCCAAAGGAAAATGTGAAATCGGGGACAAGACAAATAAGCGCACCAAATATAAAATCAGATGTTATTTTTCCACACATCACTGTTATCTCTGTCTTAAGAGTCTATGTTAAAATTATTTATTTGCTGTGTACCATTGGTTTTAAAAAGTAATGTATATTCCAAGGCTGCCACCAGAAATGTCAGGGCTCCATACTGGCAAAATTTTTGGGCCCCCTTGAGACTCTGCCCAGTCTCCACCCCAGCTCTGCCTCAACCCCTCGAACCTTCGACAGTCCCACCACCAACTCTCAGAAAAACTCCACTTCTGCACCACTGTGACGCTCACAGCCCACCCTGGGAAGATGGGGGGTACTCGGAGACGGGTCAGATGTTTGAGGGGTGTAGCCGTGGCCTGGACCCGTTCCGTGCCCAGGGCCGTCACATTAAAAGATTTAATGGGCTTTCAGGGTTGGTGTTAATCGAGTGGTTGTATTGACTACGCCACCTGTGGTTTCTGGTGATCCTCCACCAGCGCTGCGTTCAGTCCTCTGAGGCGGGATGTAGTGGCAGCAGCAGATGGTACTACTCCCCACAGGCGGAGCAGGGCCTTAGGGCAGAGAGAACAGGAGGATGGGAATTGTAGTGGGAGATGTCGTGCGGTGTCGTGCGGTGCCGCTTTGCAATAAGAAACCGGAGGCCATAGGGGTAGTCTTCCAAGCTTTACTCACGGTAGAATGCACAGCTGCAAGGCTTCTCCCTGCTCCTCACGGCGCTGTGGCCACCAGGGCCGGGGGTCCGACAACCTCCGGGTAGTTCAGGTGCTTTGGTCAGGACCCCGCACCAGAGTGTTCCTAGACTTTCCCACTAGGTCCTCTCCTGTCCGTATGTGGTGCGTGTACTAAGGCCGGGTCTCCCTCTGGACTATGCACAGAACAAGGGTACGGGTGGCAACTCCGCTCCGTCCGTTACCCGGTGGGATCCACTGAGCCTCCGGGCTTCTCCGACTAAGACTTGAGGTGGCAGAGTCAGATATCGGGGGCCGGGACCCCTCTTGAAGCAGGAATCCCTCTGACTAGGCCAGAATAGTGAGGACAGGTGGCGTATACCGCTCCGTCTGCATCCCCCTGGGATCCTTTTGCCTGCGGAGCTTTACTCCTCCGCTCCCCTCCAGGCCTTCTTAACTCAGGACCTTGACCGGGTAGAGACAGCCGTTAACTCTTGCCCATTCCTCGACTCAAGGCCAAAGTACGAGGACCGTGTCCCCATCAACTGCAGGTTCACACAGAAAGCCACGTTCAGTGATGAAGATCACAATCAAATACCTTGAATTTAAGATGGCTGGCTATTAAATATGAATTTTGTACGTGTAACCTCTAAGTGTGTCCTCCACCCTTACCCACTACTAGGTTCCCCCTTACTTTGGTTCCCCCATCTCCTCTTATCCTGGCTGGGGCAGCACCCTGGTGCCTATAAGCCCCCCTGCAGGTGGGAGTGGTGTAGTGACGAATGCAGAGGTAGGGTCCTGACAGATACACCATCCTTACCTCGAAGGAGAGATACCACACCTCATTAAAGAGGTGCAGTACCCCTGTGGCGACCAAACCCTCAGGGGCGCCACACCACGTCCTCACCAATCACACATTAACAGTTCCCATTGAACCATATCACATACATAGCCAGCAGCTTTTGTTTTGGCCAAAAGATTTTTGAAGCCACCACCACAACAAGGTAGACTCTTCTGGCCGGGCCCTACTCTACTCTAACCTATTAAAAATTTCTTAAAATATCCAATACTCTTTTTAGATATATTTTTCTTTTAGGGAATGTGTCACATGCATTTAAAAAAAAAAAAAAATAGCAATAATATTATACAAGGGACAAATACCATCACACCACGACTAGATCACATATTATCACCACATAGTTACAGAAAAATAACATATATAGGGGACAAATACCATCAGACCATGACCAGACCACATATTACCACCACATAGTGACCGAATACTACAATTAATGAATTACAATTATTCATTAATAAAAAAACAGAATACTAATATTACCATAAGTGCCATTCTGCACAGGAGCTTTGTACATAATATACAGTGTATAGTGTATGTTTATAGGTAATACAAAGATCACCAGTGACATTATACACAGGATCTCTGTATATAGTGTCAGTGTACAGGTAATACAGTGATCACCAGTGACATTACACACAGGAGCTCTGTATATAGAGTACAGGTAATACAGGGATCACCATTGACATTATACACAGGAACCCTGTGTATAGTATGTAGTGTATAGTGTCAGTGTACAGGTAACACACTGACTTACTGGTGATGTCTGTAGTTGAAGTCCTTCATCTTTGCTTTTCTTGTTCATCCAGCACAGACCACCAGGACTCATCTCTGCAGAAAATAACACAATTATCTAGAGCAATTTCCAGAGCACATTCCCCAATTTTTCCCCTACTTCTACACTACACCAGATGAAGAAAAAAAAGCAACATAGTGCCGCCCTGCACAGTAACAGGACCCCCACTGAGAGCAGTATCCTCAAAAATAAAAGACATCACAGCAGTAATATCCCTTAAATAAGCCCCTACAGTAATAATGTCTCACATCCTGCTTCTATATCTCTCAATTTTGCCCCCATGGCTCTCCATTCTGCCCAATGTCTCTCCATTGTTCCCCCATGTCTCTCCATTGTTCCCCCATGTCTCTCCATTCTGCCCCATGTCTCTCCATTGTTCCCCCATGTCTCTCTCATTCTGCCCCTGTCATCCCCCATTCTGCCCCATGTCGTCTCTCCATTCTGCCCCTATTTGTCTCTATTCTGCCCCATGCCATCTCCATTCTGCCCCTTGTCTCCATTCTGCGCCTATTTGTCTCTATTCTGCCCCCGTGTCACCTCCCATTCTGCCCCCCTGTCATCTCCAATTCTGTCCCCCTATCATCTGCCATCCTGCCCCAATGTCATCTCACATTCTGCCCCATGTCTCTCCTTTCTACCCGTCTCTCCCATTCTGCCTCATGTCATCTCCCATTCTGCCCCCATGTCATCTCCCATTCTGCCCCCATGTCATCTCCCATTCTGCCCCCTTGTCATCTCCCATTCTGCCACCATGTCATCTCCAATTGTGCCACCATGTCATCTCCAATTGTGCCACCATGTCATCTGCCATCGTGCCCCCATGTCATCTGCCATCCTGCCCCCATGTCATCTCCCATCCTGCCCCCATGTCATCTCCCATCCTGCCCCCATGTCATCTCTCATTCTGCCCCATGTCTCTCCATTCTGCCCCATGTCATCTCCCATTCTACCCCATTCTCATGGCACCACTACACACTACTGGAGCGCTCTCACGCTCTTGTCTCCGTGTGAGCCGGCTGGTGTGGATAGCGATCTCATCACTGATGTGAACGCTATCCAAATCATCTGGATCATCGTGGGACATGCACATTAATGGATTATCATCAAACAGGTGAGGAATATGGTGTTTTTTTATTTTTTGTCTTTTACAGGGGACATGGGCTTCGATGGATTATCGTCGGACAGGTGAAGTATATGGTGTTTTTGGTCTTTTACAGGGGAAATGGGCTTCAATAGATTAGACGGAAAGGTAAGTATAACTTTCCTGCTTTATTTTTATTCAAAATAAAGGTGTTTGTGTCTTTATTTCAATTAAAGGACTTTATTATCGGACAGTTGACGAATATGTTGTTTTATTATTTTTTGACTTTTACAGGGGACCTGAGTTTCAATGGATTAGGTGGAAAGGTGAGTATAACTTTGCTTTTTCATTTAAAATAAAGGAGTCTGTGTCTTTATTTCAATTAAAGGGCTTTACTCTGGCTATGTCTTTATTATAATTTGACTATGGGGTTAGTAATGGGAGTGTCCTATAGACACCTCTCCATTACTAACCCCTGGGCTTGATGTCAGCTGACAATACAAAGCTGACATCAACCCCACAACTATTATCCCACTTGTCACTACACCAGTACAGGTGGGAAGAGCGAGGCTAAGCCCCAGAATTGGCGCATCTAATGGATGCACCATTTTTGGGGCGGCTGAGAGCTGATGTTTTTAGGGGGCCAATATTCATACCTCTTTCCTAGGCTATTAATATTAGCTCGCAGCTGTCTGTTTAGTCTCTGCTGATTATTGAATATAGCGGGGACACCACAAAATTTTTTTTGGGGTCTACCCTACAATAACTAGTAAAAGCTAAGCAAACAGCTGTGAGCTGATATTAACAGCCTGGGAACCTTTATGGCTATTGGCTTGTTCCCAGAATATTAACATCAACTCTCAGCCGTTGGCTTTCCCTCTGCTGCTTATGATAATTACGGGGGGCCTCTGTAGCAATGCAAGTTAATGACCTGTGGGGTGTGAACGGCAGAAGAGAGCACAGCTTTCTACTTTCTGCAGAGGCACATCCAGGCCAGGATAGTGGTGGAGAAATTGCTGAACCACCAGATTGAGGACATAAGCCATGCAAGGCACGTGTGTGAGGTTGCCCTGGCGTAGGGCCACCACCAGGTTTGCACTGTTATCACACATGGCCTTTCCTGGCTCCAGGTTCAGTGGAGATAGCCATTGCTCTAACTTGGCCTGGATAGCTGTCCACAACTCTTGAGCTGTGTGACTGTGATCTCCAAGGCATATTAATTTAAACACTGCCTGAATTCGGTGAGTCCTGGCTGCACAGTACGGAGGTGGGGAGATTCTCTCTGCACTGTTGGAATGCGTGTCTCATTAAGAGAGAGATTGAGGGTGCAGGTGGAGGCCCTAGAGGAGGTGGAGGACGCAGAAGCAGTGGATGAAGTGTTAGATACAGAGGTTTGTCCCGCAAGCCTTGGGGACTCCTGGAGTTGTGGAGCAGCCCCTTCCCCGCCTGCCCCCACATCCACCAGAGTCACCCAGTACCTAGTCAGTGAGATATAATGCCCCTGGCCATGCTTGCTCGCCCAGGTATCAGTGATGAAATGCACCCTGTCAGACATAGATTTTGTAAGGAACAGGTGATGCTGCCTGCGACATGTTGGTGTGCGCAGGCACAGCTTAGAGAAGTAATGGTGACTAGGCAACTGGTACTGGGGACTGAGATGGCCATCAGCCTTTGGAAACCGTCTGTATCTACCAGGCAGAAAGGCAGCATTTCACTGGCCAACAGATTAGAGATTGTGGAGTTCAACCTCTTAGCTTTGTCATGTGTAGGAGGAAACAATCTTTTATGTGACCACAACTGCGGAACCGAAGGCTAGCTGCTGTGCTGAGAGAGGGTGGAGAAGAGTGAACACGTAAAACTGCTGGACTATGAGGGAGATGCTGGTGGAGATGTTATGGTGGTTTGAGAAAGATGTGGTGTGCTTGTTGAAACAAAAACCGCAGGCATGTCCACTTCCATACAAGCTGATGGGCTCCCACTGTAACGGGTAAACAAGTGGAGGTTCTGCGGCTGGAGACCTGTGTGAGAACACTTGTCACAGTGACGGAGGAGGAAGAAGCAGCAGATGTGGTTGATGGGGCGGCTGGCGGTTGGCAAGGCCCACTAGTCCGCATTTTAGCGCAGTGAGATTCCCAGACTAAAGCATGTTGATAACGCATGTGTCAGTTCATGCATGTAGTAGTCAAATTATTGGAATTTTTGCCTCTACTGAGTCATTTTTTACAAGGTAGGCAGATAACTTGAGTTGCGTCATCCTTTGTGGTCTCAGAAAAGGCCCAGGCTAGGCAACCTTTGCCGTCCCTGCAAACTGCAGACCCGCGACCTCTGCTGGCCACAGCCAGATTTGTGGCTGAGGATGCAGTGCTGGTCGTGGTTGCATCACTCTGTGGATGTGCGGGAAGCCCCAACGTAACCTCCTCATCTTCCTCCTCCTCCTCCACCTTTTTGTTACTGAGTTCCTTAGCTGCGTGCCTCTGGGTTCACAACAAGTGGCATCTACAACCTCATCATCATCCTCTCTGTTCTCCCACTCCTCATACTGAGAGTCACCCTCCTCATTCTGCCCTGACAGCACAGTACAGTGCATCTGCGCCTAAGGTATCTGAGTCTCATCAGGATCACCTCCATCCCCGGGAGTTAACGTCTGGTGACGAGGGTCTGGATTCTGCTCGGACACTACTTTTTCCAGCCCAGCATCCAACTGAAAAAATTTTTGGGCATCTGTGCAGATGCTTTACACTGTGTTCCAAATTATTATGCAAATACTATTTTCTCAGATTTTCCCATATTACCTATATGAATTGCAGTCATTGTAATTTTCCAGTCAAATAACTATTAGAGTACAATTGAAAGGTTTTTGTACAAACTGCCTATGATAACAGGTATATTTTTTAAAAAAATAAAAAACTCAAACTGCACTCAAAATGCATGTTCCAAATTATTATGCACAGCAGAGATTTCAACCTTTTCATTTTAATAAAGAACAAAAAAATGGTCATTTTTGAAATTATAAGCATTAGCAGGTTATTACAAACTGAAATCAAACAGTTTTCAACTCAAAACTTTATTCTAGGTGATGTTACATTTGCACATAGGACCCCTTGTTCGAAAGGAGCTTCTGAACTCTCTCGTCCATTGAATTTGTCAGGTTTTGGATGGTTTCTGCTTCAATTGTTTTGCATGAGGACAGAATACCCTCCCAGAGCTGTTGTTTAGATGTGAACTGCCTCCCGCCATCATAGACACTCCTTTTGATGATGTTCCAGAGATTCGCAATGGGGTTGAGGCCAGGGGAGCATGAGGGCCACACCATAAGTTTGTCCCCTTTTATGCCCATAGCAGCCAGAGATGCAGATGTGTTATGTGCAGCATGAGACGGGGCATTATCATACATGAAAATGATCTTGCTGCAGAATGCATGGTTCTTCTTCTTGAACCATGGAAGGAAGTGCTGTTTGAGAAACTCAACATACATTATGGAGTTCATCTTTACCCCTTCAGGGATCCTAAAAGGGCCGGCAATCTCTCTCCCCATGATTCCAGCCCAAAACATTACTCCACCTCCTTCTTGTTAGCGCCGTAGCCGTGTTTGCATGGGGTGTCCATCAACCAGCCATCCTCCACTCCATCCATCTGGACCATCGAGATCATTTCATGCATGATAATGCCCCGTCTCATGCTGCACATAACACATCTGCATCTCTGGCTGCTATGGGCATAAAAGGGGACAAACTTATGGTGTGGCACCCATGCTCCCCTGACCTCAACCCCATTGAGAACCTCTGGAGCATCACCAAAAGGAGTGTCTATGATGGCGGGAGGCAGTTCACATCTAAGCAACAGCTCTGGGAGGGTATTCTGTCCTCATGCAAAACAATTGAAGCAGAAACCATCCAAAACCTGACAAATTCAATGGACGAGAGAGTTCAGAAGCTCCTTTCGAACAAGGGGTCCTATGTGCAAATGTAACATCACCTAGAATTAAGTTATGAGTTGAAAACTGTTTGATTTCAGTTTGTAATAACCTGCTAATGCTTATAATTTCAAAAATGACCATTTTTTGTTCTTTATTAAAATGAAAAGGTTGAAAACTCTGCTGTGCATAATTATTTGGAACATGCATTTTGAGTGCAGTTTGAGTTTTTTATTTTTTTTTTAAATATACTGTTATCTTAGGCAGTTTGTACAAAAACCTTTCAATTGTACTCTAATAGTTATTTGACTGGAAAATGACAATGACTGCAATTCATATAGGTAATTTGGGAAAATCTGAGAAAATATTAAATGCATAATAATTTGGAACACAGTGTACTCCTTTTGAGTCTGTGAAACTTTGTTGCAAACCTCTGATACCCATGGAATAGAATGTGTGAACAGCTCTGCAGACTCCCATCTATGGTTCCCTACAGTCAGTTGGGCGGTTGGAGAGTTGTGATGCAGAAGGAAACAAGGCAAATTGGGGTGCCTCTTCTGAGGATTGTACTGTGTGTGATGTTAAGTTGGAGGAAGAGGAGAGGCCACTTGATGCAGAACTTGCCATCCACTGGAGCGCGTGCTCTTTCTGGCCCTCATCTACAAGGTGTACTGCTGTGCGGCTGCTAAAGAAAGGGAGTCAAGTAGCCCATCCAGTAACAGAAGTTGTCAGACAACTTGGATAGTACAAGACGGTGTTTGTTCAGTAGAGATTTCAGTAACATTACCACCTACCCCAAGTACGCCTTGAACACCAAGCCTATTCCCCATTCCACCACGAGCCTTTTTCCCACTCATGTTGTGTGTACTTTTACCCTCTTTTATCTCGCTGTTTCACAACCCAAGACCCAGACCTGTCAGTCACCTGTCACTAAATTAATAATCAGTATTTATTTGATGAGATAGTGTGGCTGGACCACATCATTAGCAGAAAGGATTTAGATTCTGAAATGTAGACTGGTGTCTGGACCACACTATTAGCAGAAGGGATTTAGATTCTGAAATGTGGACTCGTGTCTGGACCACACTATTAGCAGAAAGGATTAATATGCTGGAAGGTCAATTTCCTACAGAATCCTATCTATCTAAACTAGCTGACAATAAACTGCCTAGATAACTATCTGACTACTTGCAGCAGCAGCAGCAGGAACATCCTCTCTGCGTTGTTACATTAACAAAATGGTGCCAAAGCAACATGTTTGCTTTTTATATAGAAAGGGACATGTGATTTCGGCAGCCAATGACACAAGCCCTTGTGGCTTGATGCTGTGGATGGTTTCTGCTCCCTAATTGGCTGCCAGAATCTCCACACATTAAGTAAATTAAAAAAAAAAAAAAAAAAGGAATAACAGTCCAGCGCTCTTCCGACTTCTCCCCACCCCCTTCACTTCATCAAACACGTCCCCCCCCCACTCACCATACAACACCACTATCCCATCCAAAGTCATAATAAAAGTATTAGTGGAAACTCGATCATTTACTGATCTTTGGCAGAATTTTGATGATTTTGAGGAAAATGCTCGGGAATCCGAACAAAAATCCGAATGTGCAATGTTTGTACCGACTTTGAGATTGGCGAATGTTTTCCGAACAAGTACGCTAATCTCTAGCTGTGAACTCTTGCTTGTAACCTGAAAGGTTACCTGAGTTCAAGCCACCAGGTCTCACGATAGCTCCAGTGCCAAACTGTTGAATGCCAGAGTTACAAGTGGCAGACTCACAGGCATTCATCAGTCAAGCACTGGCACTTGCAAAGCAAGAGAAACAGCTGCTATGAACTCAAGTGGCCTTACTGTTCTTGTTAATAAATAAAAAAATAATTGAAAAAAAAACGCGTGGGGGTCATCCATAATTTTCATAATCAGCACAGGGTAAGCCGACGGCTGGGGGCTGATGATAATATTCTGTTAATAAAAAGTTCCCAGGCTATTAATATCAGCTCGCAGCTGTTTGCTTTGCCTTTACTGGGTATTATAGGGGAGATCCCCTCAAAAAATGATGTGGGGTCCCCTCTATACTCAATAACCAGCAAATGCTAAGCATACAGATGTGCGCTGATATTAATAGCCTAGGAAAAGGCCATGGAGATTAACCCCATCCCAGACTAAAAACATCAGCCCTCAGCCACCCCAGAAATGGCACATCCATTAGATGTGCCAATTTTGGCTCTTAGCCTCACTCTTCCCGCTTACCCTAGTGTGGTGGCAAGTGGGGTAATAGAGATGGGGTTGATGTCAGCTGTGTTATGGCTGCTGACATCAAGCCCAGGGGTTAGTAATGTAGAGACGTCTATAAGACACCCCTATTACTAACCCCATAGTCACATTATAATAAATATATAGCCAGAGTAAAGTCCTTTAATTGAAATAAAGACACAGACTCCTTTATTTTAAATAAAAAAGCAAAGTTATACTCACCTTTCCACCTAATCCATTGAAACTCAGGTCCCCTGTAAAAGTCAAGAAATAATAAAACAACATATTCGTCAACTGTCTGATAATAACCCATTAATGGGCATGTCCCACGACGAACCGGATGATTTGGATAGCGGTCACATCAGTGATGCGACTGCTATCCTTGCAAGCCGGCTCACACTGACACAGGAACGTGATTACGCTCCTGCAGTGTGTAGCGGTGACGTTATAGCTGACGAACCCCAGTCACCTCACTTACAGCACCACTCGCTGCGTGAGAAATATTTACAGTGTTTCTCGCGCTTTCACACACATGACAGCATGGAAACATCCGATGTTTGGGCTGCCAAACCTGAACACTAACATGGACTTCCTTGAGAAGTCCGTGTTCGGGGTTCATGCATGTGTAACACAGGTACTTTAGATGCAGTGACACAAATACAGAGCAGCCAGTACAGGGTTAATAAACAGGGGGGATTTATTGTAACAGGGTCAATCTCCACGCAGGGAGTAATAGTGGAAATATGGGGACAACAAGGGGAGTAGCAGGTAACAGACTATAACCGACAATCCACAGTTTAGCTTGATGCAGCAGAGTCGACACGGTTGTAATCGGCAGTTTTACACTTGGCTGACTCTTTTTCCCCACAAGGCAGTTGCCGGCTGATGCTGGTGTTGTTTTCATTTGGCTTCCCTGCCTAAACAATGCTCCATCTTCTGGCGGCAGCAGGCGGGCTCCGGTTTGACCCGCTGAGCCCCTAGTCCATAACACTGTACCTCACTTGCTCGGCTCCACGTCTTCTGGTGGCAGCGGGAAGTCTCCTGTTTGACCCGCTGAGCCCCTAGTCCATAGCACTGCACCTCACTTGCTCAGCTCCACGGATCCTGCATCTCTTCTCCCTCTAGTGGGACTTGACTCCAACTGTCAACTCCCTGCTTTCCCGTGCAAACCTCCTTTTTCTCCCTCTTTATAGACACACCCCAAGCTCCCCGGTCACCTGTCCCCTGAGCTCTGGCTCTGGACACGCCCCAAGCTTCCCGGTCACCTGACTCCTGTGCTCGCAGTCTGTCTTCCCCCTGCAACCAGAGGCACGGCCCCGGCAGTTCCGGATCCCTTGTTCTGAAAGTACTTACACCCCGGTCTTCCCCCTTACACTCCCGCTCTCCTTTAACTCGCCATTCCACGGGCGAGAGTTCCTTCACCAAGCGTTCACATTCTTGGACGATACGTTGCCATATAAACTGATGTTGTTCGTAACGGTGAGGAGGCACTCCTGCTGTTGTCCGTTCTGATCGGCGTAACTCAGTTTGACCGATGGGGGGTGCAGGGACACTTGGATTCCCAATCTCCGCCTGCCCGGTGGCTTCAACCGATGTTGTTCCCTCGCCGCCTGCACTGGGGACTGCAGGTAATCGAGTGCTGGGGCTCGGAGGTAGAATCAACAATTCTTCTTCATCCACATCGTGGCTTGAGGCAACTGTGACAGGACCCTCTCTAGAAGCATGTGATCCTTCTTCATCTTCGTCATCTTTAGATAGACAGGGCTGAAGCATACTACGATGAACCACTCTGGTAGGGGCTCCTTCAGCCCCCTCGGGTTGAACTTCATACACAGGTCCTTCAGCACCAACCCTGTGCTTCACTCGGTGCGGGGTCCATTCCCACCGCCTACTCAATTTGCCTCAGGACCACCTGTCTCGAACCAACACCCGCTCCCCGGGCCTCAGAGCTGTACCTCGAAGAGGCAATGTCTCATGATGTTTGAGCTCCCAAAACTTTTGTAGTACCAACCGTCGGAGGATCTGCAGTCGATGCCTGTGTTCCCTGACCCAGGAAGACATCCCCGTCCGTGGGTAGTCCTCCTCGGGGTCCAGCTCTAACTCAGTAATCTCTCGCCCCTTTCTACCAAACAGTAAGGTATAAGGAGTGAACCCCGTCACTTGATTGTTGTAGACCCACACCAGCTCGGCCACAAACTCAAGCCATTGTACCTTCTGATCTTCCTCCAACGTGCGGAGTATTTGGATCAGTGCCCAATTAAAGTGTTCATAGGCCCCATTTCCTTGAGGGTGGTAAGGAGTAGTCCGTGACTTCTCAATCCTGTACAACCGGTACAGCTCTTCCATCACCCGGCCCTGGAAGCAGGCGCATTGATCGGAATGGATCATCTTTGGGCAGCCGTACACCCAAATGAAGTCTCGGCAGATGGCCTGCGCAGCTGATTCGGCGGTCTTTTCTCTGGTCGGGGTCACCACTGCAAACTTTGTGAAGTGGTCTGTCATCACCAGGCAATGTTCATACCCGAGATGTGCAGATCCAACAGTCAAATAGTCGATCATCAGCACCTCCAAGGGGGCAGAAGTCACAATGGTTTGTATGAGGACCCGCTGCTCCGGGGGCTTAACCAGCTCACAGCTCCGACATCTTCGACAAGTGTCTTCTATTGTTACTCGCAGTCAGGAATGATACACCAGCCTCTGCAACCACTGAAATTTTTTCTCTGGTCCGAAGTGAGCCCCTCGTTCATGAGCCTCCTTAGCCACTACTCCGACCAACTTCTCTGGGATCACCACTTGCCAAGTGATCCGGAACTCTCGCAGTAGCTGCACCCGTCGGTACAGCAGCCCGTCTCGCAAACAAAGTGTCTCCCATTGTCACTGCATTTTCAGGGCCCCCGGGGACAGGGTACTCCTCTCCTTTTGACTGGGGACCTGTCTCAAAGCCACCCATTGACGTAATTAGGCAACTTCTTTGTCAGTCTGTTGAAGTCGGACCCAGTCATCTCTTGGCTGCCCTAGCACTTGTTCTTCCGACGTCTCTCCAATCTGTCCCTGCGCCGCGACCAGCGGTCCCACGAAACTTCGGAAGCTAGGGACCTCATCCGCCTCCAAATCTTCATCGCAGTCATGATCAGGAGAGGGCGTCGGCGAGAGTATTCTCTGCCTTGGACCGGTAGGCGATCTTATACCGGTACCTGGCCTTGCGGGCCACCCATTACTGCTCCAGGGCCCCCAATTTCGCATTCTCCAGGTGAGCCAGCGGGTTATCTGTTCTCACCAGTACTTCGGACCCGGACAAATACTCTGCGAACTTTTCGGTCATTGCTCAAACCAGAGCCAGCAACTCTAATTTGAAAGAGCTATAATTATCTGGGTTCCTCTCAGAGTCGTGAAGGGAGCGACTGGCGTATGCAATCACGCGCTCTTTCTCATCCTATACTTGGGATAACACGGCTCCCAGACCATGTAGGCTCCCATCAGTGTGGAGTATGAATGGTTGAGAGAAATCCGCATAGGCAAGTATTGGGGCCTCAGTCAGGGCCATTTTTAGGGCAAGGAAGGCCTCTTCCTGGCTGCTTCCCCACTGAATCGCCTGATTCTTGGAGCCCACCGGCACTCCCTTAAGTAGCTCCAGAAATTTGTTGGCTATGCTGGTAAAGTTCTTCACGAATCTTCGATAGTACCCGGCAAGTCCGAGGAAGGCCCGAACGTCCTTCACTGTCTTCGGGGTAGGCCACTCCTGTACGGCAGCCACCTTTTTCCCGGGTGGGCTTGACTCCTTCACCGGACGTAGTATGACCGAGATATTCGATCTGTTTGCGGAACAGGTGGCACTTCTGGGGCTTCACCTTTAGGCCATGACTCTGTAGGCGACTCAGTACTTGCTCCAGTCGCTGGAGAGGTGCTCCTCGAAGGTGGCGGCATAGACAATTATGTCGTCCAGATAAATCAGTGTCACCTCAAAGTTCAAATCGCCCAGGCACCTCTCCAGCAGACGCTGGAATGTCCCGGGTGCATTAGTCAGGCCGAATGGCATCCAATTGAACTCGAACAGTCCCATGGGTAATATGAACACTGTCTTCACACGGTCATGTTTGGCAACGGGCACTTGCCAATACCCGCTGGCCAGATCCAAGGAGGAGAAGTATCTTGCCTTCCCTAAGGCCGACAGGGACTCTTCGATTCAGGGTAGTGGGTAAGAGTCTCGTACTGTACAGGCTTTCAGTTATCTATAGTCCACACAGAACCGCAGGGTCCCATCTTTCTTCCTGACCAGGACAATCGGGGCTGCCCACGGACTCTGACTCTCCCACATCACACCATTCTCTAACATATGGGCTGGCATCTCCTTAACCTCTATATACATCTGGGGAGGTATCTGCCGGTATCTCTCCCTCACTAGGGCAGCGCTCCCCGTGGGAATCTTGTGGGTAATGGCTTCAGTGCAACCAAAATCATCCTCATGGCGAGCAAAGACTTCCTGGTACCGCTCCAGTACCTCCTCAACCTGCTGAACCTGTCGAGGTGAAAGTCCCATCAATTCAGCCCGCATTTGTTCTAGGATTCTTCGTCCTCCCTTCGTACTAGTACGGTGGGATTCTGGCGGCACAGTGACCGCCAGATTCCAGGGGTCTCCTCGTACAGCGGACAGCTGTACCACATCAGGTCGCACCAACTTCTCTGGCATTCCCAGAATCTGGGCTATTTCCGCCCTGGGAGGGAGTGTGAGATCACCTTCGCCCAGATTAATGCACCGCACTATAACATTGCCAACCTAGACGGTGGCCAGTGTCCGAGCCACCAGGAGTCCGGGGGGTACTTTGTCCATCGATGTTGATTCTATCTGAACTTCGACCCCCTCAAGAGGTGTGCAGGCCCATGTGGGTAACGTGAGTACAGTTTGTCCTGGCGGTAATGTGAGCGCCGTAGCTGCTGGTACTATTATTTTCCCCAGGACCTTCCCTTCACTCGACGTCTCCTGAGCCTGGATGGTTCGGATTAATTGTTGAAAAACCCTCCTTTGGGGGGTAAGTGGGTCCCACCGGTCTAGAAGAATCTCCTTCGGCTCACTAATCAGGATTTGCCCGATCTCTTTCAGCACATTCATTCTGAGGGTCACCGGGGGTCCACTTCCGGTTCCCCCTGCGACCAAGACGACCCCTTTTTTTCCCACATCTTTTCCACACACTTGGATCTTCATCCATACCACCCCTGCGACCGGGATGGGTAATTGATTAGCTGCCGTGATTACTAACTACTGGTCCCCATTCAGGCCGCGCTATCTCTGGAAGTCGCTGTTGAAAGTAGGCTTCTGTCATCGTAGTCACCTGGGATCCCATGTCAATCAGGCAGTGAACAGCCCGATCGCTTATTTCGGCCCAGACAGTCGGGCTGGTGGAAACTAGGTCCTTGGGACTTCCTCTTTTTCTTTCCCCTTCCTTAGGCTCTGGGCTGTGTCCCTCAAACATGGAGCCCATTAGTTTAACGGCTGCCGCGACAGGGGCCGCCCTCGGCTAGCACAGCCCCTGGCGTAATGTCCTGCGCCTCCACACTTCCAGCAGGTCGTGTCTCTGTCTGTGTAGGGCAGCCTCACTTCTCTAGGGAACTCTCCTGCAGTGCGGGGCCTGAATTCAATTCTTTCCCTAACTGGGGCAATCGATCCGGGTATCTCTGGTGTTGGTGCAGGGGTCTTCTTGAGACTGGACCATTCACCCCACATCTCCTTTATCTCCTTTCGCATCTCTCGAGCCCATTCCGATTCAGCTGCAGGTGGGGTGGGTACCTCGTTTCTCCGGACCATCCCTGCCAGGGCTGTCACCCCCATCTCCTGCTCTCTCACACATGCCTCCGCCCCCACTTCTAGAAAAGTCATACGTGGGTTATCGTGCAGGCGCTCCCGCAAGGCCTGCTTCAGCTGCACATCCCTGAGGCCTGCCACAAATTGGTCCCTTAAGATCACGTCAGGGGGGCCCATTCCCAATTCCCCATGTTGTCTTTTCTAGTGATATAGGCATGCACCCTCTGTAATGCATTGGCATACTGCGTCACAGTCTCTCCCTCCTGCTGCACTTATTGAAACGGCCGTATCCTCAGCTCTCCTACATTGGTGGGATCCCCATGCATCTCCTCCAATATGAGCACCACTTTTTCTACAGTATCCCGGTCACGAGGAGGGCGGTACATCAAGGAGTGTCGGGCCTCGCCGTCCAGGGCCAGTAGGGCTATTTTGGCTTGCATAACTGGGGTCATCGGATGCATATGTAACATACTCCTAACTCTCTCAACCCAGTCCCACAGCATCATATTGTCCCCAGTGAACTTTGGGAGATTGCAAAGCTTGGCCCCCAGTGGCAAGCTAGATCTAGGGGCTCCCAGGATGGACTGATCTGCAGTATCTGTGTCTAAAGACTGCATCCTGCCGACTAAGCCAAATGTAACACAGGTACTTTAGATGCAGTGACACAAACACAGAGCAGCCAGTACAGGGTTAATAAACTGGGGGAATTTATTGTAACAGGATCAATCTCCACGCAGGGAGTAACAGGGGAAATATGGGGACAACAAGGGGAGTAGCAGGTAACAGACTATAACCGACAATCCACAGTTTGGCTAGATGTAGCGACACGGTTGTAATCGGCAGTTTTACACTTAGCTGACTCTTGTTCCCCACAAGGCAGTTGCTGGCTGATGCTGGTGTTGTTTTCTTCTGGCTTTCCCGCCTAAACAATGCTCCGTCTTTTGGCGGCAGCGGGCGGCCTCCGGTTTGACCCGCTGAGCCCCTAGTCCATAACACTGCACCTCACTTGCTCGGCTCCATGGGCCCTGCGTCTCTTCTCCCTCTAGTGGGGCTTGACCCCAACTGTCAACTCTCTGCTTTCCCGCGCAAACCTCCTTTTTTTCCCTCTTCCTAGACATGCCCACAGCTCCCTGGTCACCTGACCCCTGAGCTCTGGACACACCCCCAGCTTCCTGGTCACCTGACTCCTGTGCTCGCAGTCTGTCTTCCCCCTGCAACCAGAGGCACTGCCCCGACAGTTCCGGATCCCTTGTTCTGAAAGTACTTACACCCCGGTCTTCCCCCTTACACATGGACATTAGGTGTTTCATACGATCCATGAACTTTACTGTTCGAGTTCACCCATCAATAGTTACAACTAGTTATAATCCTGTTGCCATCCAAGTGTGTGTATATACTCCTGTCATCATGCAACTTACTGCTGAACTTTGTATGTTTTATTCAACAATTTCAAATGCAAGACCTGGCCTAGTTAGTCCAGGATCTGCTAAAGCAGTTTCAGCATTATGAAAACGGTCAGGCCCTTGTCACAGTAGCATTTCACCTTGACCAATTCTGAATCCAGTGTTAACCCTTCTAATTAATTTTCAGCTGAATGTAAAGATTTTTTTTCCTTTAAGGAAACATGTCACATGGATTTTAGACTCTGTCCACTTTTGTCTTGTTCTGAGAGCTAGTGAGTGGAACTTTTCATTTCCCTGCTGTACGGTGACCTTACAGCTTGGGCCATTTCCCTACCACCAGGTGCTCCATAACTATGCAAAGTTTTGTACTAGACATTCTGACCAAATCAAGGACATGTTAGTTCAATTCCTTTCTCCTGACATCCTCCACTCAACCATGTTTCAGGCAATCTGTCTTAATAAGCAATTTCTCAAATGCAGACAGGAATGCACTTCTGACTCCGTACCTCCATGTAAGTTTTTCCATGCAGATTTGGGTGACTCAGTCCCATTAACAATATGGGGTCAAGTGACAAAAACTAGATCTTGATAGCAAATGTGGAGAATATGGATGCATGGCTGGCCAAGACAATTGCTACCATAATAACGTCACTGCCTAGGTGGGTCTGGGAATATACCTAGAAAATAACTAGTCGCACAGGTATTTCTCTATCATTCTGCAAAATTATTGGGCCCTTTTTGTTTATCTTATCTGGAAAATTCCGTGAGACTTGAGCCTTTATTATTTGCAGTTCCACAGCAGATTTTGTTAATTCAAAAGTGGCAAAAGATTTTGATCTGCCATTGCTAAAATTGGGTATTCCTAAGAAAGTCACAGCCATCGATGATACACCACTCACCCAGGGTGTGTTGCAGTGTATTTCTAGGGAAGTGCCCATTTTTATTGATGTCATCAATTTTGAATCTCTTTTATTTTTCTTCTTGAATATCTGTCCCCGGTTTTGGTCTTTAGCATACCTTGGTTACTTAAATATAAACAAGTTATTGACTGGCACCAGGATGATATTTCACACCGAATTTAGCCCTGATTGTCAGTAAAAATGTATGTCTTTATCTGTGAATTTATCTAAAGCTGTACCCAGTGATTTTCCTTAACATTTTTTAAATCATGCTGATGTATCTTTTGTGTTTGCATCTGAAAAATTAGCCTCACATGGAGATTATGATCATCCCATTGAACTGGTACCAAACTGCCATTTCCCTAAGGTTAAAATATATAATCTTTTGGGTCCAGATCATCAGGCTTTGAAATATTGTCATGGTAGATAGTCTGCAAAAAAAGTTCATCAGACCATCCATGTCACCAGAAGGTGCATCTATTTTTTGTTAGTAATAAACATGGTGGAGTGTGACCATGCATTGAAAATTAGGAACCTAACAAAATTATTGTAAAGAATCAGTTTACTCATCACTGCTGTCTATTATCAGCTGTTAGATGGGGTGCATACAACCTAATTCGCATAAGAGAAAGAGTGACAGCATTTAATACACCTTACTGTCACTTTGAGTATCTTGTGATGCCTTCAGGGTTAAGTAATGACCAGATATTTTTCAAAATTTTTTGTTCATGATATTTGAAGATACAGTGGTGGCCAAAAGTATTGGCACCCCTGCAATTCTGTCAGATAATACTCAATTTTTTCCTGAAAATGATTGCAATCACAAATTCTTTGGTATTATTATCTTCATTTAATTTGTCTTCAATGAAAAAAACACAAAAAGAATTGTCCTAAAGACAAATTGGATATAATTCCACACCAAACCTAAAAAAGGGGGTGGACAAAAGTATTGGCACTGTTTGAAAAATCATGTGATGCTTCTCTAATTCGTGTAATTAACAGCACCTGTAACTTACCTGTGGCAACTAACAGGTGTTGGCAATAACTAAATCACACTTGCAGCCAGTTAACATGGATTAAAGTTGACTCAACCTCTGTCCTGTGTCCTTGTGTGTACCACATTGAGCATGGAGAAAAGAAAGAAGACCAAAGAACTGTCTGAGGAATTGAGAAACCAAATTGTGAGGAAGCATGAGCAATCTCAAGGCTACAAGTCCATCTCCAAAGACCTGAATGTTCCTGTGTCTTCCGTGCGCAGTGTCATCAAGAAGTTTAAAGCACATGGCACAGTGGCTAACTTCCCTAGATGTGGACGGAAAAGAAAAATTGACGAGAGATTTCAACGCAAGATTGTGCGGATGGTGGATAAAGAACCTCGACTAACATCCAAACAAGTTCAAGCTACCCTGCAGTCCGAGGGTACAACAGTGTCAACTCGTACTATCCGTCGGCGTCTGAATGAAAAGGGACTGTATGGTAGGATACCCAGGAAGACCCCACTTCTTACCCTGAGACATAAAAAAGCCAGGCTGGAGTTTGCCAAAACTTACCTGAGAAAGCCGAAAACATTTTGGAAGAATGTTCTCTGGTCAGATGAGACAAAAGTAGAGCTTTTTGGGAAAAAGCATCAACATAGAGTGTACAGGAAAAAAAAAGAGGCATTCAAAGAAAAGAACACGGTCCCTACAGTCAAACATGGCGGAGGTTCCCTGATGTTTTGGGGTTGCTTTGCTGCCTCTGGCACTGGACTGCTTGACCGTGTGCATGGCATTATGAAGTCTGAAGACTACCAACAAATTTTGCTGCATAATGTAGGGCCCAGTGTGAGAAAGTTGGATCTCTCTCAGAGGTCATGGGTCTTCCAGCAGGACAATGACCCAATACACACTTCCAAAAGCACTATAAAATGGTTTGAGAGAAAGCACTGGAGACTTCTAAGGTGGCCAGCAATGAGTCCAGACCTGAATCCCATAGAACACCTGTGGAGAGATCTCAAAATGGCAGTTTGGAGAAGGCACCCTTCAAATATCAGGGACATGGAGCAGTTTGCCAAAGAAGAATGGTCTACAATTCCAGCAGAGCATTGTAAGAAACTCATTGATGGTTACCGGAAGAGGTTTTTCGCAGTTATTTTGGCTAAAGGTTGTGCAACTAAGTATTAGGCTGAGGGTGCCAATACTTTTGTCTGGCCCATTTTTGGAGTTTTGTGTGAAATGATCAATGATTTGATTTTTGCTTCATTCTCTTTTGTGTTTTTTTTCCTTGCAAGCAAATTAAATGAAGATAATAATACCAAAGAATTTGTGATTGCAATCATTTTCAGGAAGAAACTGAGTATTATCTGACAGAATTGCAGGGGTGCCAATACTTTTGGCCACCACTGTACAATGAATTTTAAGTCTACACACGCCTTTTAAAATGGCAGGTATTTGCCATGTGAAAAAATCATACCAAAAACAATTATTTCAAGACTTTTTCCCTTCTAATGACACTCTAAACCTCTACAAATCAATTGAAAAACAAACTGAAATCATTTTGAGGAGGGAAATAAAAATAACAAAATGAAAATAACTGTTGCGTAAGTGTGAATACCCTCTTATAATTGGGGATGTGGATGTGTTCTGAAATGGGCAATAACATTTAAAAACATGTTAAATAGTAGTCAGTACACAGCTGCCACAATTTTAAGTGATTATTATTAACCCCAAAATTCTAAGTAATAGATATACCATGGTACACCGAAAGACAGTCATCAAGAAGGGGCTTAAATTTGACACCACAGTAACATTACCTATTGCTGTAGAGGATTCTTTTTTTCAAAGCTAGCAGTTTATTTGTGCAGGAAAATAATGTTGTGTCAGGTATGGTGACATGTGCAACAAATTTAGGAGACTTTCAATCCGTCCTGAACCTTTATGTCAGATGGATAGATGTCAGCGCTATAGAGAAGATCTCCATAGCGTGATGATAATAGATGATAAAGGCCCTGGATGGGACAAAACGTCTCCTAAATTTGTCCCATATGTCCCCATACTTAACACAACATTATTTTCCTGCACAAATAAACTGCCATCTTTGAAAAGTCTCTAAAATTTTTGAGAGTGCAGTTGTTTTCTATTCCCATATTACCTAGACCTGACATCTCTCACATATTGATGAAAACACAAAAAGAAAATTGATCTTGGAGGCTGCCAAGCGGCCCACAGCAGTATCAAAGGAGCTTCAAGAATTTTTGGCAATTACTGGTTGTGTACTGCATATGACAACTATTTCCTATATTCTTCATATGTCTGGCCTATGGAGTGGGATAACAAGGTGAAAGCCTTTTCTTACAAAGAAAAGCACCCGAACCCAGCTATTTTTTGCCAAAACTTACCTGAGGTCTGCCATAAGCATGGGGGAAACATGTTATGGTCTGATGAAACCAAGGTTGAACTTTTTAGCCATAATTCCAGTTGTTATGCTTGGTACAATGCCAACACTGGGCATCATCAAAAGAATACTGACTCGCCCCCTGGGCCGTGGGGTACTCAGGGCCGGGCCTCTGGATGCGGATGGGGAGTAGTAGTGGCGACCCGGTTCCGTGCTCAGGGTGTCAGGCTTAAAGGGGAACCGTCTTTTGATATATGTATGGGAAGTTCCGACTACGTCGCCCGTGGATTGCGGTCAGGGATAACCGCCGCTGCAGTGCAGACCGCTGGGGCAGATGTAAGTGTGCAGCACTGAGTAGTATAACTCCCCACGGGAGGAGTTTAGCGCCAGGGCAGAGTAAGTGGATGATGGAGGGGATGATTCCGATCGCAATAGCCAGGAAACGGAGGCCTCTTGAACAGTTCAGGGTCTTTATTGGAACAGGTGAGACGACCCAAAAACAGTCCCGGCTAGAAGGGGGCCTGGATGTCTGAGAACAAGTGGGAAGGCCTCATGGTCAGGGTGAGGGTGAAGGCCTACCTTGCTCTCTGCGCTCTTTCTGGCTATTTCCCTCCTCGTGGTGTAACAGCCCACGTTCCTGAGCTCGCCGTGTCTTCTCACCCGTGTGGCTTGCAACTTGGGTCCCTTTCTACTCTTGGCCTGGTGCAGCTTTGCTGGTCCCTTCTGCTGTGGTGGAACCTCCGGGCTTCTTAGGCCAAGGGACATACAATCCCCTGCGGGCTGGTTATTTGCTGTAGGACTTTGAATCCTAACAGCCTCAGACACCAAAGTCCGGTAGATCAGTTTCTCTCTCAGCCAGGACAGGCTCACCTCGCCTTCCGTCCCTGGCTCGTGGCTCCTCTACTGCCACACGACCTCCTCAGCTACAGCTGAACTGACTCTCCCTTCTCTGGGATGCCTCTCACTTCAGAGACAGGTCGTCCAGTTCTCCCTAACCCTGCCCCCAGTTCCATCTTTTATATGGGCAGCCTGCTCCCCCTACTGGCCTGGGACAGGAGGTGCTGCATGATAATGGTCCCTAACCAGGGAACCTCCTCCTTGCTCTCAGACACAGCTTTATTAAACATTTATGGCATCCAGGCCAGGGTGACACAATACTATACCCACAATGAAGCATGATGAAGACAGCATTATGCTTTGGGGCTGTTTTACAGCAGCAGGAACTGGGGATTCAATTAAGGTGGAAAGCAATATGTACAGTTCCAAATATCAGTTAATTTTTCAACAAAACCTTCAGGCCTTTGCAAAAAGTTGAAGATGATGAGGAATTTCACCTTTCAGCACGACAATGTCCCTAAGCATGTGTTGAAATCAACAGAAGAATGACTTTGCCTGAGGATGTTCAGTGGGTTTAGATTGGCCCAGCCAGAGTCCAGACCTGATTCCATTTGAAAATCTGTGGGTTGACCTGAAAAGGGCTGGACACAGGAGATATCCTCTCAATCTGACAGATTCAGAGTGCTACTGCAAAGAAGAGTGGGCAAAGATTGCCAATTCTAGAGATGTCATGCACATTCAGTCAGTCAAAGCCTGCTTTGCACTGATGTGTAGCAAATACCCCAAAATAGATATCTGCAGATGGATGTCAGTCTTGGCTAATCTCTCTGATCATGTTGTAAGGCTTGTTTAAGGGTTAGATGTAGACCTGGTAATTACCTCGTCTAGGAGGCCTTAGTAACATATTTTTCTTCCCTACACAGAAAGGGCTAATTTCTATGCTTTTTCCATATTGCATTGCGAATTAGTCTCGGTACTCACATAATCTCTTTAACAAGAGCCAGCTCTCACCTCAAAAATAGTTTTCTTCCAACAACTTTACACTGACATCCTCTTTTCCACAGCACGCAGGATCTGTGTATAGATACTGTGCTGCATAGCTCAAGCATGGATTAATTTTTATCCAATATTGGCAGTAACAAATCTTAAATATCAGACACAAAATATTAAAAAATTCTAAAATACAGTCTGCAAGCAACAAACAGCACTTTATAATTTTTCCATTATTACATAATTACCCACCGTATTAAAAATGCTGGAATGATAAATCCTTACTGTTGCGAAAATAATGATAACATATAATTATTTACTATTTATTATGTCACTACAGCAATCATTAAGATGGAAATTGAAGAGGTTGTCTGGTCTTAAGCTACAAGTCAGGAGAATCCTCACATTCAGTGCACTGCATGCTGGGAGGATTCTCTGGTGCCGGCGCCAGGAGTGGGTGGTCATGTGACTGCAAGAATGAGGTTTGCATACCTGCGGCCACATTCTGACTAGACTGTATCTGGCCTTGCTCAATACACTCGCATTAAGCGAGGCCATGCCCATCTAGTCGGCATGTATGCAAATCATATACTTGCGGTCACACGCTCGCCGCTCCCGGCATCGTCAAAGGAAAATCCTCACTGAGCGCCGTGCGCGCGATGTGAGGATTCACAAGTCTGCAGTCACATGGAGTGACTGCAGACTTATCGTTTAAGACCAGACAACTCCTTTAATACATTTTTACTTTGGAACACAGTAAACTACTTTTTTGGAGAATTGAAAACAAAATAAATGTAAATATTATATTTAGCATAATATACTTATGTATCAAATGAATACTGCTGAGTGTATTTTCTCAAAAATAACCATTATTGATGTTGTTCCATAAAACACTTAGAATAACAGAATACTTTTCTAGTTCTAATTCTACCTCCGCTTTTGTAAAATTACCTATTTTGTTAGAATACTGTTTTTTGTGCACAGTACTAAAAATCATGTTAGTAATTTCATCAGGCAGCAAAACAGACAGCGGGTATTTAATGGAAATAGTCACAGACATCAGGCATGGCCTGTGTGCATGTAATGGAATGGTAGTATGAGATAAATAATGTAGAATCTGGAGAAAAATGACAGAGAAAAAAAGCTAAAAGCTTTTCCTGAGAGGGGTGATACGTGTCACAAATTAACATTTCTTTAAAATCACAGTTTCTTAACTCCGTCTTCTGCTATGTGTAGGGCTCATGAACACTGCATGCTGTGTGTTATTTGTTCAATGTGCGTCTGTGTAATACAAGATGACAGGATATTAGGGTTATTTCAGGTTCTACTATCTCCAAGGGTCATAAGCCTTCTGCTATGAATGTTAATTCTTTTTAACATTCTTAAGAGTAACTGTATAAGTAGGCCAATCTCTTTAGTCTTCCTATTCCACTTACAGCTGAGGCAAAGGAATCAAATTAATTGATTGCAGAAAGCTATAAAGATTTAGGCAGTCTGGCATGTAATAGTTTAAATATAGTCGTTGCTCCAAGGACAGATTTTCGGTTGTTTTGTCATAGTTCATAGTGTCATTATGGCTAAAGCTATGAAATAATGTTTATCTCTATAGACACTCATTAGGATCACTACCTGGTTTAAGAAAATTGGCCAATTGTTTTTTTTTCTTGTCCTCCATACTTGGCTGATGTGCAAAAGTTCTGTAAGTTCCTGTATTATCTCAATCTCAAAATTTTCTGCTGCTGTCCTGACAAAAACCAGTGAGGATCTGTTGGCTTTCTCTGCTGTCTTGTCTCAAATGTTTTCTCTACTCTAATTTGCTAACCTACAGTATAGTTCCCATCTGTCATAGATCCAGTGGGACTGTCCTGAATTGAGGGAACAGTCCTGCTGTCCCGGGAGTTCCACTCACTCTGTGTGCGATGTCTTCTCTATGGTCGTCTTCATTGCTCCGTAGCTTTTCCTCCTCGGCTTGGAATTTCTGTGCGCTGGAGAACACTGGGAGCAGACGTTACACTGACTCTCCAGCACCTGCGCTGAACAAAAGTGAAGCCAATGACCATAGAAGAGGAACGACGGCAATCGGAATGCGCAGGTGAAGGATTTCTGGCCGCGCACTTGACATCACTGGGACACAGAGACCAGTGGAGGAGAAAGATAGGATAATGAAGTAAGGAGGAGGCAGCAATATCTTCCGGGCAGCGTTCGACCCATAGCCTGGAAAAACTAATTTACATAGAAATATAAGATGATTTTTCCACAAGGCATCCTCCATGAGGCATAAGGTATGACTTTTTTCAAAAGTCTATAACCTGTATGCTCAAATTAATAGATCAGATCGCTCAAATGTGGTGACAGATTCCCTTTAAAAATGCAATTTTTTATATACATAATGCACAGATGATGTTGCACCCGTCCAGGCTAATTAAAAGTCGTGTCGGGACACTTGAAGGGAAAAGATTTGCAGGCCTCTCATCCTGCCACCAGGTACCAATGACGTGGATGCTCGACTGGAGTCTTTTAAATTGATCTGATCATCTGTAGTCCCAAAAGTCCCAGATATGGGTCAACACCCTGCAGTCCAGGGCGGTCTGCTGAATGTTCCTTACTGCCACCAATCTCTCTGACATCTCATCCTGCCAGGGGTAAAAGAAATGGTAAATAGGTGTGACTTGGGGGTACGGCTAGGGGCCTGGTCAAAATTTGCTATGGCAAGTGTAGCTTGTCCCTTTTTCTGTTCTGTAAAAGTTGGGAGATATGGCATTCTGTGTGCAATGCTACCATGCTTCTAGACCCAAAGTCACACATCAACAAATATATTTATTAACTAGGTTGTCTCTTCTTATTAGATGACTAAAATCGGTAAGTGCTTGTAAAAGCAAGCAACTTTGTGAATTACCTCTTATTAATAATCCTCTCTGTTATCAAGAATAGATCAGATAACTCAGTTTGGACCAGATGCGTGACCATGCCGCTAGTCTGAGATGTCAATCTTCAGGAGCGCTAGGAGGCAGAAGAATGGTGAGTAGAGATGAGCGAACATGTTGGAAAACGTTCGCCAATCTCAAAGTCAGAGCGAACATTGCACATTCGGATTCGTGTTCGGATTCCCGAGCATTTTTCTCAAAATCTGCAAAATTCGGCAGAGCGCGAACCCGAACATCAGTGGTTACCGATGCTGTCATCTGCGTGATAGCGCGGGAAACAGGGGCTCTGTCAGATGTCAGCGTTATCTCGCTTACTGCAGGTCACAGGCGTCGGCTGATGAGTCAACTACCCCAATCAGCCAACGCCAGCTGTCACTGTAAACAGGGAGCGCAGGCACTGCTGATGGGAGGAGTAGTCTCTCATCAGCCGGCGCCTGTGCTCCAAGTAAAAAAAAAGTTAAAATTAATAAATAAATATTCAAATAAAAATAACATTATACTCACCTAGTTAAGCTCTACTTTACCATTTTAGTTCTGATCTTGCTGCAGAGCTTTGTGTGATTATGAGAGCAAATAAGATCTATGAGCCAGACATAGATCTCCCTGATTATCTGCCTCCAGAGTTTAACAACTCATTTAAATATTAAGAAATTACTCTGGAATAAGACATTGGATTGCAGATATCAAGATCTCACTTTGTTCAGCTTCCTATGACCTACATTCCCATATAGATGGCTTAGAAGGGTTGATCCTACTGACAGATTCCCTTTAAATAATAGTGTTTATCAATACCTTCCTGAACCAATATCTAGCCATACAATCTAAGGCTTGCCCCCTTTGGCTACGGCCCCACTATCAGTATGTGGTCAGTATTCGGTCAGTATTTTTTCTCAGGAGTTGGAGACAAAAACCGAAGTGGGTGATAAATGCAGAATTGGTGACTTGTTTCTATTATACCTTTTCTCTGATTGTTCCTCACCAGGTTTTGGCTCCCACTCCTGAGTGGGGCCATGGCCTTTATATTCGTCCTTCATCTGACCTTGTCTAGGCCAAGTCCAAACAAGCCAGAAGCTTACTGAAGTAATGTCATCCATACTGCCCTTGTACAAAATCCATTTGATGAGTTGGATATCCACTATGGCACATTTCACTTAATCTGTTTGCAATAATCTGTAAAAGTAGTTTTGCATTTAGATTTACTACTGAAATAATCTTAAAGGTCTCATATAGATGATCTTTTTAGTCATTAAAAAATGGCTATATAGTTCCCAAACGTATAAATCTAGTTCTAAATTTATTAGGAAGGAGAACCACCGAATGATAGGTCCAATCAAACAAAGTAATTGAATAAATATCTTTATTAGAGTTATGGTTAAAGTGGCACTACACGCACAAGGAAAGCCGCATTACAGTGACCAAACAAAATTATGTACAATGTTGTTATATTGCAATTGTGCTGGACTATAAGATATGCTAGTGAATACCAGGGGTAGGTAAATACAGGACTGATAATCAGTTATACCGTAGATGGAAAAAAGGGAGTAAATAGGCTTAGATGATTTGAGTCAGTATTTTAGTATTATCTTGATTATCACATAGATATATATGGGGCACATGAATGGTCATTGATATGGAGCACATAGGAATTTTCCTCTCCGTAATGTTAAGTATATATACATGATTTGGCCATTCGTATGCTACCTGGAGTTGTTTGTTTGGTGATCTAAGCCTATTTACTCCCTTTTTTCCATCTACGGTATAACTGATTATCAGTCCTGTATTTACCTACCCCTGGTATTCACTAGCATATCTTATAGTCCAGCACAATTGCAATATAACAACATTGTACATAATTTTGTTTGGTCACTGTAATGCAGCTTTCCTTGTGCATGTAGTGCCACTTTAACCATAACTCTAATAAAGATATTTATTCAATTACTTTGTTTGATTGGACCTATCATTCAGTGGTTCTCCTTCCTCATGAGTCTTACCGAATGGTCTGCCATTCCACATTGGTCCATATAGTAAGCACACGATTATTGATAGCCCTGTTGAATTGCGGGTCTGAATATGGTCAGTGTCTTATACTGCTACATTCAGTGTTGTGTATATCTTCTAAATTTATTAGAAGATCATAAAATTTCTGAGGTAATAAATGAAAGCATAAGTAAACTTTCATACTTTTTTTTTACATTTTAGAGACCTGTAAAATCCATACAAAACTGCACAAGGAAGTAGTCCAGTAAGTGATAAATCTTTTGAAAGTTTCGTTACACTTGGAACTCTGCTGTCCACCCGTTAGGACCTTGATCTTTCTGTGATGGAGGTGGTCTAATTATATGTAAGTTTTATATCTGTGGAGCATTTCAAGCGTCCTGCTATGAAGAAGCACGTCCTCCAAATAGACATTTTGCTTTCTTTATTCCAATGCTGGTTATCAGCAAAATATGAACCTACCCTTGTTTATACATTACCAAGATAGCCAAAAACGTACCAGTTTACCAAACGTATGCATTTTATTCTCAGGGCAATGAAATCTTCTATTTTATACAAATGTCTTCTTTTGCCTCTTCTACCACTAGACTATTCAACACTGTAGGATTTTCTTTAAAAGGCTACTATTTTAAAATGCCTTACCCTTCTACATATGAGATAATTCCCCTTATTAATAACAACTTTCGTGTTTTCTATATAAGCTCTGGCTTTCCCTAATGTTATTTTTTCTCTTGTAAAAATTCCACTCAATACTGCTCCAGGTCCTCCTGTTGAAGCTCCTCGAGCTATTTGGGTACGTTCACAGATAACAGATTTGTTGTGGAATCTTGACAAAGCCGCAGGGACATCCCCCAATGACAAATCCCCAGTGACAAATCATCCAGATTTTGGTATCTTCTTTTTTTGGATTTCCCTGTGGATAACAATCAAGCATCTGAAATAAAAAAAAAAGGAAAAAACAATATACTTACCTCCCCAGGTGCTTTCGTAACAAGGGTTCTATGCTTTTCTTCAAATCTTTGTACACCCGACCTCTAGTAATAATTTGTCTTAACATGATTGCTGCAGTGATCACATGTGAGCACGTCATTGCTGGAGGAGGGCTAGAGTAAGACCAGCTGGGGGACCTAAAAAGCATTGTTACAGGTTCACCAGTTGAGATAAGTCCAAAATCCAGATAGAAAATTTGCAACAATTTCAACTACACTATAGAAATCAATACTGTGGTGTGATACCAAATTATTATTTAGATTTTTTTTAACCCTTAGCCACTTTACTTAATGGGATATTTTTAAGTTTGTAAGTTAACCACTATCCTTTGGATAGAGAATAATTTCCTGACCGTTTGGGGGTCTGAACACTGGGATCCTTGCCAAACCCAAAAACCAAAACCAAAATGTGTAAATGGAGCAGTGGTTGATCAAGTTCACTATTGCTCCATTCTTAATGGGATCGCTGGAGATAACTGTCTGATCGCTAGGCTATCTACTATCCCGTGGATAGAGCTCAGCTTCCAAACTTGAGAAAAAAATTTTAACATCTTGTTGGAAACTGGTACATCATTTTGAAGAGAGATAACATTCAAAGAATTGCAGAACAATTTGTGAATTCCCTAATCACAGGCGTAAGCAATTTCCAAGAATCTGTTATCCCTAATACTGTAAATTTTATCATATATGTTTTTCAAATATTGTTTGGATATTTGTGGTTTTAGGACCTATTTACGGTAATTTATCATCCAATAAAGAATTGAAATTACCTTCATTTTTTAAAATTGTAGCTTCCCAACATATGAATTCATGAAAAACCTCATTATTTGGATTGTGGGGTGCACAAAAATTATGTCATCATTATATTGTAAAACTTGAGAAGTATTCACTATCCTAAGTGAATTCTACTAAAAATATTTTATTAATTTGCCTCTCTGAACAGGAGATTTCATACTAAAAGTGTTGATTTTTTTTTACTAAAGTTTTTTTAAAAGTTAAAATGAATTTACCATCCATACAGTAAAAATGACAGCTTTTGTGCCGGCTGTGTTTTGGGAAATCTTGCTTGGAAAATATTGCCTTACTATATTGTGCTGTATTGTATTACATTTAACATTTTTAGAATTATTTTACAAACTGGTCATTGCCAGCATCTGATTTTATAACCAAATGCATTTTTTAGGATCCTAGTGCTGTAGACTGGGACAAGATCAAAGGGTACCATGTATATTGCTAAGGGACTGATAAAGTATGTCCATACATTTAGTATTTGCAGTAGATTTTTCTTACTTTTTGTAGGCTGCAATGGAGAATAAAGAAATATGCCTGAACTTTTTTGCACTGAACAGTAACCTTTCACCTTTATCACATTTGTCAAGAGAAAACAAAAAGAACAGCTGTTTCTTAGTGCTATAAAATATAATAAATTTAGTATTGCTCACTTACCAGCACCTACCTAGATCCAGTGCAGCCTTCTCCGTGGTCTGCGCTTACACAGAAAGAAGAGACCTTACCGTTCCACCACTGTTACCTACCTGAAGCATATAACTTAGTGTAGATTAAGGAGGGCGACAAATGAAAGACTAAATTCAACACCCCTGATGGTCACTCTAATATCGTATAATGCCTTTCAGATTATACAGTGCATCTGTTATGTTCCAAAACTTTGTTAATGAGATCTTTTTTGATGTCCTGTTACAATACATCTTAGTTTAAGATGTCATTCTGGTAGGCTATCACCACCTTCATGTCTTTGAAGAGACTGACAAAATTATGGCAAGTTTGAAATGTCTGTTTAAGTGTCATGAACTACCTCTCTTTGGATATACAGTGGTTTGCGAAAGTATTCACCCCTCATTGGCATCTTTCATTGCTACCTCATAACCTGTAATTTCACAGTTTTATTTTGAGGGTTTGCATCTGTAACACGGGTAATTTAGATGCAGTGACACAGAAACACAGAGCAGCCAATACAGGGTTAATAAACAGGGGGTATTTATAAGAACAGGGTCAATCTCCACGCAGGGAGCAACAAGGCAAATATGGGGGGGGGGGGGACAAGGAAAATAGCAGGTGAAAGTCTATAACTAACAGTTCACAGTCTGACAAGATGTAGCAGAGCCGAACCGGTTGTAAACGTCAGTTTGTACACTTAGCTGATTCTGGCTCCTCACAAGGCAGTTGCCAGCGGATGCAGGTGATGATTTCTTCAGGCTTCCCCGCCCAAACAATGCTCCGTCTTCTGGCGGCAGCGGGCGGTCTCCAGTTTTACGCGATGAGCCCCTAGTCCATAACACGGCACCTCACGTGCCTCGGCTCCACGGACCCTGCGTCCCTTGTCTCTATAGTCAGGCTTGACTCTTCCGGTCCACTGCACCCGACTCCTGCTCCCAGTACTCGAGCCAGGAGCCTGGACCTTCTCACACTGCTCTCCTGCGCAGGACTCAGCTCCGCTTTCCCGCGCAAAACGTCCTCGTCTCTTCCTCTCTCCAGTCACACCAGGAGTCCCTTGGTCACCTGACTTCCCAGCTCTGTCTCTGGACACATCCCCAACTTCCCAGTCACATGACTCCTGTGCTCGCAGTCTGTCTCCCCCCTGCAACAGGAGGTACGGCCCCGGCAGTTCCGGTTCCCTTTCTCTGAAAGCACTTACACCTCGGTCTTCCCCCTTACATTCCCGCTCTCCTTTAACTCGCCATTCCACGGGCGAGAGTTCCTTCATAAAACGTTCACACTCTTGGACTTCCTGGACGATACGGTGCCATATAAATTGATCTTGTTCGTAACGTTGAGGAGGCACTCCTGCTGTTGTCCGTTCTGATCGGCGTAACTCAGTTTGACCGATGAGGGGCACAGGGTCACTCGGATTCCCAATCTCCGCCTGCCGGGTGGCTTTAACCGATGTTGTTCCCTCGCCGCCTGCACTGGGGACTGCAGGTAATCGAGTGCTGGGGCTCGGAGGTAGAATCAATAATTCTTCTTCGTCCACATCGTGGCTTGGGGCAACTGTGACAGGACCTTCTCTAGAAGCAGGTAATTCTTCTTCATCATTGTCATCTTTAGACAGACAGGGCCGCAGCATACTACGATGGACCACTCTGGTAGAGGCTCCTTCAGTCCCCTCGGGTTGAACTTCATACACAGGTCCTTCAGCGCCAATCCTGCACTTCACTCGGTGCGGGGTCCGTTCCCACCGCTTACTCAATTTTCCCTGGGGCCGCCTGTCCCGAACCAACACCCGCTCCAATGGCCTCAGAGCTGTCCCTCGAAGAGACAATGTCTCATGATGTTTGAGTTCCTGAAACTTTTGTTGTACCAATCGTCGGAGGGTCTGCAGTCGATGCCGATGGTCCCGGACCCAGGAAGACATCCCCGTCCATGGGTAGTCCTCCTCGGGGTCCAGCTCTATCTCAGTAATCTCTCGCCGCTTTTGCACGAACAGCAAGGTATAAGGAGTGAACCCCGTCATACTATTCACTCGGTTGTTGTAGACCCACACCAGCTCGGCCACAAACTCAGGCCGTCGTACCTTCCGATCTTCCTCCAACGTGCAGAGCATTTGGATCAGTGTCCGATTAAAGCGTTCACAGGCCCCATTTCCTTGAGGGTGGTAAGGAGTAGTCCGTGACTTCTCAATCTTGTATAACCCGTGCAGCTCTTTTGTCACCCGGCCTTGGAAGCAGGCGCGTTGATCGGAATGGATCCTCTTTGGGCAGCTGTAGACCCGAATGAAGTCTCGGCAGATAGCCTGCTCAGCTGACTCGGCGATCTGGTCCCTGGTCGGGGTCGCTACCGCAAACTTTGTGAAGTGGTCTGTCATTACCAGGCAATGTTCATACCTGAGATGCACCGGTCCATCAGCCAAATAGTCGATCATCAGCACCTCCAAGGGGGCAGAAGTCACAATGGTTTGTATGGGAAAATAAATATCACTGCACTCCCTTTGTAGGTGCTCGAGCAGGGGCCGAACCCTTTAGGATACAGTTCAAGAAACCTCGGCACTCAAAATGTCCTTTATATGTGAAAATTTATTTTAGCATGATAAACACACAGCAATATAACAACAAAACGTTTCGGTCATAATGACCTTCTTCAGTTGGCTGTAGAAAATAAAAAACAATGTAAGGTTTTGTCGGGAAATATGATTCATTATAAACAATAAAAACATAGCTCACAAAGATAATGGTAGTAATCACGAAATACAATTGGTAGTTGGAAAAAAACATAGTGCCTGAGGGGCATATTAGATAAGTAAATAAAGCAATCAAATGAAAAAATCAAATGAAAAAAATCAAATGAAAAAAAGGGGAAAAGGAAGGGAGAAACATATGGAGAAAAAGGAGTGGGGGAGGGAGGAGTTTAGAAAGGGAAAAGAGATTTTAGTAGAAAGTGTGTGAGACCATGAAAGAGAGTAGATAAATGTGATATCACTAGTACTTTGAAAGGTGAAAAAAAGAAAAAAAAGAAAATGGATGTTATACACAGTACCGGATAGGGAGGACAGGATAAAACAAGGGGGAAGATACTGGGAAGAAGGGGGCATGAGGAAAAAAAAAATAGCGAGTAGCTGTAGAAGAAAATGTGGAGGAAATGCTAGAGGAGCCGCAGTGGAGGGTGTAAACATATCAAAAAGAACTGCTGGTGTAGTAAGAGAGGTAGGGTCCCAATCGGGCTGCCTATAGATGAGATGATAGGGAGAAGCAAATAAGTATTAAGGGCAACAAAGATTATAACTAACATATCCAGCAGTGGAGAGAAGGTTACCTTAGAGGAGCGTACGTAGGCTCCAGTTGTGCATCGCGGTGTCCTCTCTATTTTACCATATTTAGTATACCCCTAGGCGTTAGTCACCTTTCACACCCATCGCGGCCTACCGACCGCGTCTTATCTCTGTTATGTTGCTAAATTCATAGAAGTCATCATCAAATGTTATTACCATTGTTTTTTTCGTATGTTACAACATATAATGTGATTATAATGTCCATACTATCGGTGCTCTCATGTGTTTGTATTATCATGCCATACTGCCCATTCATTGTTTTGTGACCTGCCTCTTTGTGCCCTTCCCACAGATGCTCCTCCTACTCTACGGTCCTCCCCTGCTCTCCTCTTATGCCCTCCTTCTCCACCGCAACCTTAGGAAATCCTGCCGCTCCCTCTGGCTATTCTTAACATTGTGGAACGCAAGTTTCGCCTCCTGGAACGCTCACATGACCGGAATCCGTCACTTCCGGTCACGCGACTTGCCACTTCCGGTTTCGCGCGGTCACATGTTTTTGTACTCGCGCTTGTATTGGCTCACTCATCAGCCTCTCCTCTTATATACGCCCCCTCTCTCACTCTGGTCTCACATCAAGCGGTGGACACCGCGATGCACAACTGGAGCCTACGTACGCTCCTCTAAGGTAACCTTCTCTCCACTGCTGGATATGTTAGTTATAATCTTTGTTGCCCTTAATACTTATTTGCTTCTCCCTATCATCTCATCTATAGGCAGCCCGATTGGGACCCTACCTCTCTTACTACACCAGCAGTTCTTTTTGATATGTTTACACCCTCCACTGCGGCTCCTCTAGCATTTCCTCCACATTTTCCTCTACAGCTACTCGCTATTTTTTTTTCCTCATTCCCCCTTCTTCCCAGTATCTTCCCCCTTGTTTTATCCTGTCCTCCCTATCCGGTACTGTGTATAACATCCATTTTCTTTTTTTTCTTTTTTTCACCTTTCAAAGTACTAGTGATATCACATTTATCTACTCTCTTTCATGGTCTCACACACTTTCTACTAAAATCTCTTTTCCCTTTCTAAACTCCTCCCTCCCCCACTCCTTTTTCTCCATATGTTTCTCCCTTCCTTTTCCCCTTTTTTTCATTTGATTTTTTTCATTTGATTTTTTCATTTGATTGCTTTATTTACTTATCTAATATGCCCCTCAGGCACTATGTTTTTTTCCAACTACCAATTGTATTTCGTGATTACTACCATTATCTTTGTGAGCTATGTTTTTATTGTTTATAATGAATCATATTTCCCGACAAAACCTTACATTGTTTTTTATTTTCTACAGCCAACTGAAGAAGGTCATTATGACCGAAACGTTTTGTTGTTATATTGCTGTGTGTTTATCATGCTAAAATAAATTTTCACATATAAAGGACATTTTGAGTGCCGAGGTTTCTTGAACTGTGTCCTAAAGGGTTCGGCCCCTGCTCGAGCACCTACAAAGGGAGTGCAGTGATATTTATTTTCACTACCTGTACCGGTCCATTTGCACCCCTTGGGGACATGTCCTCATCCACTTTTTCTTACAATGTGGAGGAAACCAATTCCATTTTGGCTCGTACTTGCATATCCAGTGATTTCCTAAAGATCCCAGCAGGCGAAACAAGAGGACGTAATCTGGAGAAGGATCGTCGCCATTTGATCAACCTTGAACTCCATTGCACGACCCTAACCGAATATCTGAAAGCACAGAGGATCCCGAGAGGCCTGAGGGTGCCACTCAGACCCACCCTGTTCTCCGATCTTCAAGAATACAATGACAAATTTGAACAGATCCTGAACAAGTGCTCTTTTGACCTTATGGTGCTGACGGTCGATTTTCTGCACAAAGCTATCACATCCACTAAGGAACTGATCTCCAACACAGAAACACAGCTGGCCGCCTCCCTAAAACCCGAAGAGTGGACGGACCTGAAAACCAAGATCCAATTGAATCTCGACCAACATAAGAGGGATACCGAGGCCAGGAAAAGGGCCAAGTTCCATCGAGACACAGAGGACTACGAGGCTAATAGGGTCTACCGCTGGCAAGAACGGCGTACATCAGGGAATAATCCACCCAGATTTAACCAGCCCCCCTCAGACGCCTCATCCTCAGGCTCAGAGTCAGAAAGGAGAACCCGCTTTACTAATCCCTCTCATTTTTTAGGTCAACAGCGAAGATTCCGCCAAGGAAGAAAACGAGGAGGGGAGGCCAACACCGGAGACACAACGGACTCGTACAGGATAACGAGGTCTCAGACGCGCCCAACCTGGTGGTAAATATTTCCTCTAAGACTTTAAACATGGCTCAACTATCGGTCCTACAAAAGGGACTCTCTTTCTGTCCAACATTGAAGTATAATACCTTCAAGTTGGACATGGAACTCCAGTGCTTCTATCGCTCCCTGAGACTGAAGGTCCACTTTGACCAAACCCCATCCCCTCCCGATACGATAGCCACATTATCAGATGTTGGGGTTATCACGGCCAAGAGACTTGGTCTTTATACAAAAAGCACATATAGACCCCCCCACGGTTCCCACGCCCTAGAGACCTTTATAGGCTTTGTCAACACAGCCTTCAAAGAATTACGATCTAAGGTCGACCGAGGTTCGCTACATCATGAACCCAATCTATCTGCCCTTGACCAACAAGCTCTCCGCAGTCTGAAAGATGATCATGATCTGATCATCAAACCTGCGGACAAAGGCGGAGCTATAGTGGTCATGGACAAGGTCCAATACATCAGAGAAGTGGACCGCCAATTAAGTAATGCCACGACCTATCGGGAACTATCCCGTGACCCCACATCTGAGTTCAAAGACCTGATACGCAGCACCATTAATCGCCACCTCTTAGCCGGGACCATAGACAACAAAACAGCAGAATACCTCACCAAAACCAATCCTATCACTCCGGTTTTTTATATCTTACCCAAAATACACAAGAGTCTCACAGAACCCCCAGGCCGTCCCATAGTGGCCTCAACAGATTCGCTATTCTCTCCACTATCCATTTTCGTCGAAAAAATTTTGACACCACTCACACAGAAGAGCCCATCAATTCTACTTGACACTGGGGCCTTCCTCAAAACAATATCAGACCATAGACAAGTCCCCGTCTCTGCCCTGCTGGTTTCCCTCGACGTTAAGAATTTGTACACGTCCATCCCACATGACCGAGGTATTCACACAACAAGGTCTCTACTCATACAAGCCGAGACAGATCCAAGGATTGTAGACTTGGTGGTCGACCTACTATCTATCATACTCCAAAAAAACTACTTTCTCTTCCAGGATAAGTTTTTCCTGCAGATAAAAGGCACCGCTATGGGCTCGAACGTTGCCCCCCCCTACGCCAACAGCTACATGGCGGCATTCGAAGACCTCATTGTATACACCCATCCTCTCTTCCAGACACATTGTGTCGTCTGGAAGAGATACATCGATGACATCTTCTGCATCTGGGACGGCCCGATATCCACCCTCGAGTCTTTTTCCATCGACTTAAATACAGCATGGCCCGACCTGAACTTCACGGTCACACACGATCAGCACATGGTCAGTTTCCTGGATACTCTCGTCATCAAGGACGATAATGGCATATTATCCACAGATCTATACTCCAAACCTACTGATCGTAACAATTTACTGCACTGTACTAGTAATCATCCAAAACACATCAAGAGTTCTATCCCTAAGTCACAATTCAAAAGGGTCGAACGTATCGTATCCAATCCCACCATACGCGATTCCAGGCTCCAGGACATGAACCAGAAATTCAGAAGGAGAGGCTACCCCTCCTCCTTACTTCAACCCACAGAAGATACACCTAGGGCACATCGTGATAATTCAGGACGTATTCCCTTTGTGCATACGTTTCACCCCTTTGCATATATATTACACAAAACCATCCGCAAACACTGGGGCATTTTGAGCACCGGCTATCCATCCATTTCCCATTTTCAGAAACCTTTTATGCCCTGCTTTAAACGAGCCCCCAATTTGAGAGATTCCCTCATTAGAGCAGACATCGGCACCAACAGATCCCGACCAACTCAGCGCTTTCTCCAACATCCCAAAACAGGCACCTTCCCTTGCCTCCAGTGTAGACAGTGCAACAACGTCACCAAAGGCAATGTGATCTACCATCCTCACACGGGTAAGAAATTCAATATCAATGGATACTATACCTGCGACAGTGCCTATGTTATTCACCTGATTAAATGTCCGTGTGGACTCCTCTATGTAGGAGAAACCACACAACCTATTCGAGATAGAATCTCAAAGCACAAATCAATGATCAGGTGCAAAAATCGACTTCTACCTATCCCACACCATTTTATCTCCTCAGGACACAGTATCTCCCAATTAAGATTTCAAGTTCTCGAACAAATAGCACCACCACGCCGTGGTGGTGATAGGGTTCGCCTCCTCAAACAACGAGAGGCCTTTTGGATCCACACCCTCGATTCCCTTCATCCCAGGGGCCTCAATAGGGAGTACGACCTCCTGTCATTTGGTTGATAACCCCATCAGTACCCACCCGTGTACATACACGCCCCTCATCCCAACAGCCCTCTCTATTTTACCATATTTAGTATACCCCTAGGCGTTAGTCACCTTTCACACCCATCGCGGCCTACCGACCGCGTCTTATCTCTGTTATGTCGCTAAATTCATAGAAGTCATCATCAAATTGTTTTTTTCGTATGCTACAACATATAATGTGATTATAATGTCCATACTATCGGTGCTCTCATGTGTTTGTATTATCATGCCATACTGCCCATTCATTGTTTTGTGACCTGCCTCTTTGTGCCCTTCCCACAGATGCTCCTCCTACTCTACAGTCCTCCCCTCCTCTCCTCTTATGCCCTCCTTCTCCACCGCAACCTTAGGAAATCCTGCCACTCCCTCTGGCTATTCTTAACATTGTGGAACGCAAGTTTCGCCTCCTGGAACGCTCACATGACCGGAATCCGTCACTTCCGGTCACGCGACTTGCCACTTCCGGTTTCGCGCGGTCACATGTTTTTGTACTCGCGCTTGTATTGGCTCACTCATCAGCCTCTCCTCTTATGTACGCCCCCTCTCTCACTCTGGTCTCACATCAAGCGGTGGACACCGCGATGCACAACTGGAGCCTACGTACGCTCCTCTAAGGTAACCTTCTCTCCACTGCTGGATAAGTTAGTTATAATCTTTGTTGCCCTTAATACTTATTTGCTTCTCCCTATCATCTCATCTATAGGCAGCCCGATTGGGACCCTACCTCTCTTACCACACCAGCAGTTCTTTTTGATATGTTTACACCCTCCACTGCGGCTCCTCTAGCATTTCCTCCACATTTTCTTCTACAGCTACTCGCTATTTTTTTTTTCCTCATTCCCCCTTCTTCCCAGTATCTTCCCCCTTGTTTTATCCTGTCCTCCCTATCCGGTACTGTGTATAACATCCATTTTCTTTTTTTTCTTTTTTTCACCTTTCAAAGTACTAGTGATATCACATTTATCTACTCTCTTTCATGGTCTCACACACTTTCTACTAAAATCTCTTTTCCCTTTCTAAACTCCTCCCTCCCCCACTCCTTTTTCTCCATATGTTTCTCCCTTCCTTTTCCCCTTTTTTTCATTTGATTTTTTTCATTTGATTTTTTCATTTGATTGCTTTATTTACTTATCTAATATGCCCCTCAGGCACTATGTTTTTTTCCAACTACCAATTGTATTTCGTGATTACTACCATTATCTTTGTGAGCTATGTTTTTATTGTTTATAATGAATCATATTTCCCGACAAAACCTTACATTGTTTTTTATTTTCTACAGCCAACTGAAGAAGGTCATTATGACCGAAACGTTTTGTTGTTATATTGCTGTGTGTTTATCATGCTAAAATAAATTTTCACATATAAAGGACATTTTGAGTGCCGAGGTTTGTTGAACAATGGTTTGTATGGGGACCTGCTGCTCCGGGGGCTTAACCAGCTCACAGCTCCGACATCTTCGACTAGTGTCTTCTATTGTTACTCGCAGTCAGGGATGATACACCAGCCTCTGCAACCACTGAAATGTCTAATCTGGTCCGAAGTGAGCCCCTCGTTCATGAGCCTCCTTGGCCACTACTCCGACCAACTTCTCTGGGATCACCACTTGCCAGGTGGTCCGGAACTCTCGCAGTAGCTGCACCCGTCGTTACAGCAGCCCGTCTCACAAACAGTCTCTCCCATTGTCTCAGCATTTTCAGTGCTCCTGGGGACAGGGTACTCCTCTCTTCTCGACTGGGGACTTGCCGCAAAGCCACCCTTTGACGTAATTGAGCAACTTCTCTGTCAGTCTGTTAAAGTCGGATCCAGTCATCTCTTGGCCGCCCTAGCACTTGTTCTTCCGACGTCTCTCCGATCTGTCCCTGCGCCGCGGTCAGCGGTCCCACGAAACTTCGGAAACTAGGAGTCTCATCCGCCTCCAAATCTTCATCGCAGCCATGATCAGGCCGTTCATATGTCACTCTGGAGAGGGCGTCGGCGTGAGTATTCTCTGCCTTTAGGCCGGTAGGTGATCTTATACCGGTACCTGGCCTTGCGGGCCACCCACCGCTGCTCCAGGGCTCCCAATTTTGCATTCTCCAGGTGGGCCAGCAGGTTGTTATCTGTTCTCACCAGTACTTTGGACCCGGACAAATACTCTGCAAACTTCTCGGTCATTGCCCAAACAGGAGCCAGCAACTCTAATTTGAAAGAGCTATAATTATCTGGGTTCCTCTCAGAGTTGTGAAGGGAGCGACTGGTGTACGCAATCACACGCTCTTTCCCCTCCTGTGCTTGGGATAACAGGGCTCCTAGACCATGTAGGCTCCCATCAGTGTGGAGTATGAATGGTTGGGAGAAATCCGCATAGGCAAGTATTGGGGCTTCGGTCAGGGCCATTTTTAGGGCACGGAAAGCCTCTCTCTGGCTGCTTCCCCACCGAATCGCCTGATTCTTGGAGTCCGCCGGCACTCCCTTAAGTAGCTCCAGCAATGGGTTGGCTATGCAGGTGAAGTTCTTCACGAATCTTCGGTAGTACCCGGCAAGTCCCAGGGAGGCCCGAACGTCCTTTACTGTCTTCGGGGTAGGCCACTCCTGTACGGCGACCACCTTCTCCCGGGTTGGCCTGACTCCTTCACCGGATACAGTATGACCGAGAAATTCGATCTGTTTGCGGAACAGGTGGCACTTCTGGGGCTTCACCTTTAGGCCATGACTCTGTAGGCGACTCAGTACTTGCTCCAGTCGCTGGACGTGCTCCTCGAAGGTGGCGGCATAGACAATTATGTCGTCAAGGTAAATCAGTGTTGCCTCGAAGTTCAAATCGCCCAGGCACCTCTACATCCGACGCTGGAACGTCCCGGGGGCGTTAGTCAGGCCGAAGGGCATCCGATTGAACTCGAACAGTCCCATGTGTAATATGACCGTGCGAAGACGGCATTCATGTTCGGCCACGGGCACCTGCCAGTACCCACTGGCCAGATCCAAGGAGGAGAAGTATCTTGCCTTCCCTAATGCCGACAGAGACTCTTTGATTCGAGGTAGTGGGTAAGAGTCCCGTACTGTACAGGCATTCAGTCGTCTATAGTCCACACAGAACCGCAGGGTCCCATCTTTCTTCCAGACCAGGACAATCGGGGCTGCCCATGGACTCTGACTCTCCCGTATCACACCATTCTCTAACATATGGGCTAGCATCTCCTTAACCTCTTTATACATCTGGGGAGGTATCTGCCGGTATCTCTCCCGCACTGGGGTAGCGCTTCCTGTGGGAATCTCGTGGGTAATGGCTTTGGTGCAACCAAAATCATCCTCATGGTGAGCAAAGACTTCCTGGTACCGCTCCAGTACCTCCTCAACCTGCTGCACCTGTCGAGGTGTATGTCCCGTCAATTCAGCCCGCATTCGTTCTAGGATTCTTCGTTCCCCCTTCGCACTAGCCCGGTGGGGTTCCGGCGGCATGGTGAAGGCCAGAGTCCAGGGGTCTCCTCGTACAGCGGACAGCTGTATCACATCAGGTCGCACCAACTGCTCTGGCATTCCCAGAATCTTGGCTATATCCGCCCTGGGAGGGAGTGTGAGATCATCTTCACCCAGATTAATACACCGCACTATAACATTGCCACCCTGGACGGTGGCCAGTGTCCGAGCCACCAAGAGTGCGGGAGGTACTTTGTCCATCGATGTTGGTTCTATCTGAACTTTGACTCCCTCAAGAGGTGTGCAGGCCCGTGCGGGTAACGTGAGTACAGTTTGTCCGGGCGGTAAGGTGAGCGCCATAGCTGCTGGCACTATTATTTTTCTCAGGACCTTCCCTTCACTCGACGTCTCCTGAGCCTGGGCAGCTCGGATTTGTTGTTGAAAGACCCTCCTTTGGGGGGTTCGTGGGTTCCACTGGTCTAGGGGAATCTCTCTCGGCTCACTAATCAGGATTTGCCCGATCTTTCAACTCATTCATTCCGAGGGTCACCGGGGGTCCACATCCGGTTCCCCCTGCGACTAAGACGACTCCTTTTTTCCCCACATCTTTTCCACATACTCGGATCTTCATCCACACCACCCCTGCGACCGGGATGGGTAATTGATTAGCTCCCGTGAGTTTAATTACTGGTCCGCATTCAGGCCGCGCTATCTCTGGGAATCGCTATTGAAAGTAGGCTTCTGTCATCGTAGTCACCTGGGATCCCGTGTCAATCAGGCAGTGAACAGCCCGATTGCTTATTTCGGCCCAGACGGTCAGGCTGGTGGAAACCAGTTCCTTGGAACTTCCTTTTCTTCTTTCCCCTTCCTCAGGCTCCGGGTTGTGTCTCCCAAACACGGAACCTGCTAGTTTAACAGCTGACGCGACAGGGGCCGCCCTCGGCTAGCACAGCCTCTGGCGTAATGCCCTGCGCCTCCACACTTCCAGCAGGTCGTGTCTCTGTCTGTGTAGGGCTGCCTCACTCCTCTACGGAACTCTCCTGCAGGGGGGGGCCTGAATTCAATTCTTTTCATAACTGGGGCAATCGATCTGGGTATCTCTGGTGTTGGGGCAGGGGTCTTCTTGAGACTGGACCATTCATCCCGCATCTCTCGTATCTCCTTCCACATCTCTCGAGCCCATTCCAGTTTAGCTGCAGTAGGGGTGGGTACCTCATTACTCCGGACCATCCCTGCCAGGGCCGTCAACCCCATCTCCTGCTCTCTCACACGTGCCTCTGCCCCCACTTCTATAAAAGTCATAAGTGGGTTGGCGCGCAGGCGCTCCCGCAAGGCCTGCTTCAGCTGCACATCCCTGAGGCCTGCCACAAACTGGTCCCTCAAGATCACGTCAGGGGGGCCCATTCCCAAATTCCCCATGTCGTCTTTTCTAGTGATATAGGCATGCACCCTCTGTAAGGCATTAACATACTGTGTCACAGTCTCCCCCTCCTGCTGCACTTGGTGAAACAGCCGTATCCTCAGCTCTCCTACATTGGTGGGATCCCCATGCATCTCCTCCAGTATCCGCACTACTTTTTCTACAGTATCCCGGTCATGGGGAGGGCGGTACATCACGGATTGTCAGGCATCGCCGTCCAGGGCCAGTAAGGCTATTTCGGCTTGCATAGCTGGGGTCATCGGATGCATACGTAACATGCTCCTAACTCTCTCAACCCAGTCCCACAGCATCATTTTTTCCCCGGTGAACTTTGGGAGATTTCTGAGCATGGCCCTCAGCGGCAAGCTAGATTTAGGAGCACCCAGGATGGGCTGCTCTGCAGTGTCTGTGTGTAACGACTGCATCCTGCCGACTACGCCAAGTGTAACATGGGTAATTTAGATGCAGTGACACAGAAACACAGAGCAGCCAATACAGGGTTAATAAACAGGGGGGTTTATAAGAACAAGGTCAATCTCCACGCAGGGAGAAAATATGGGGGGAAAACAAGGAAAATAGCAGGTGACAAGATGTAGCAGAGCTGAACTGGTTGTAAACGTCAGTTTGTACACTTAGCTGACTCTGGCTCCTCACAAGGCAGTCGCCAGCAGATGCAGGTGATGATTTCCTCAGGCTTCCCCACCCAAACATTGCTCCGTCTTCTGGCGGCAGCGGGCGGTCTCCGGTTTTACCCGCTGAGTCCCTAGTCCATAACATGGCACCTCACGTGCCTCGGCATCACGGACCCTGCGTCCCTTGTCTCTATAGTCGGGCTTGACTCCTCCGGTCCACTGCACCCGACTCCTGCTCCCAGTACTCGAGCCAGGAGCCTGGACCCTCTCACACTGCTCTCCTGCGCAGGACTCGGCTCCACTTTCCCGCGCAAAACGTCCTCGTCTCTTCCTCTCTCCAGTCACACCAGGAGTCCCTTGGTCACCTGACTTCCCAGCTCTGTCTCTGGACACATCCCCAACTTCCCAGTCACATGACTCCTGTGCTCGCAGTCTGTCTCCCCCCTGCAACAGGAGGTACGGCCCCGGCAGTTCCGGATCCCTTTCTCTGAAAGCACTTACACCCCGGTCTTCCCCCTTACACATCAGTTCATGTAAACAAGATGCCCACAACTGTGAACATTTGGTTTTCTTTTTATTGTGAAGTAAACAACAAATAGGACAAAATAACTGAAACTTCAGTGTGCATAACTATTCTTCCCCTAAAGTCAGTACTTTGTAGAGCCTCCTTTTGCAGCAATTACAGCTGCAATTCGCTTATGGCTTTGGATTAATCTCTATAAGCTTTTCACATCTTGCCACTGAGATTTTTGCCCATTTCTCAAAGGAAAACTGCTCCAGCTCCTTCAAGTTAGATGGTTTCCTCTGGGGAACAGCAATCTTTAAGTCAGACCACAGATTTTCAATTGGATTAAGGTCTGGGTTTTGACTAGGCCACTCCAAAACATTTACGCGTTTTCTTTTAAACTACTTGAGTGTTGCTTTAGTAGTATGCTTTGGGTCATTGTCTTTTTGGAAGGTGAACCTCCGTCACAGTCTCAAATCACTGACAGACTGAAACAGGCTCAGACAGTCTACAACCCATTGGCTACAACCCATTGGTCTTAAAGCCCGCTGGAGCATCGGCGTCTCTGCCTCCAGCCGGGCAGAGACACCGTGTCCCTCATTGTTGTGGTCCAGGTCAGGCGTCCTCCCGCTCCCCTGCTGCTGTGGCACGCTCTGCATGCAGCTTCCCGGGCTCTGTGCTTAGTGCACGCGCGCGCTCCCTCCCTCTTAAAGGGGCAGCACGCACCGTCCTATAGAGTCCCCGGCCAATGCCCGGAGGACTTCCCCTATATTACGCACCTCCTCCAATATGGAGGTGCCTGTGCAAGGTTGTTCCGTGTGCTAAACACTTGCTCCAACCCTCAGGTCCTGCTGCCCGTCAGTCCTGCCTGCCAGTCTTCTGTCAGTCCAGCCTGCCAGCCTGTCTAACAGTTCTGATCTCCAGTCCATCTACAGTTGTGCCCCCCAGCCTGCTTACCTGCAGCACCTGTCTGTAACCTGCCGTGCCAGCGAGTCTGCCTACCTGGAGCACCTGCCTGTTACCTGCCGTGCCCGCCTGCTCGCCTACCCGGAGCACCCGTCTGGCTATCTGCCGAACCAGCCTGCTTATCTACCCGGTCCACCCGTCAGCCTTCCTGCCGTGCTCATCCGCTGTACTGGTCAGTTCCTGCCATCTGACCCGTGGGAGTCACCTGCTCTCAAACAAGGTCGGTCCCAGAGTGGCACCTGGTCCACCCGCCCGGTCCCTCCCTGGTTCACGGAGTCGATTGAGGCGCCGTGCGAACTTGGTCAGGCCGTGTAGGCACTTAGTCATGCCCCTCTGGTCCCTCCTTGCACCGAATCACAGAGGTTCCACCACCTGGACTTGTAACAGTTTGCACAGGCCATGGAACCCGGTGGCCCCCAGGCTCCTTCACTCTCTGACCTGTACCTGGAGGTCTCACGTCACAGATCCCAACAGGAGACTATCCTGTCCTATCTGCGAACTGTCAACTCACACCTGGACACGCTGTCCACCCCGTCTGTGTCCGTCTCTAGCCGAGCGGCACACGCTCCGGTGGCACCTCAACCTACTGGCACTATGGCACCCAGCTCTGGACTCCGGCTCTCTGCGCCTCCACGTTTTGGTGGTGACCTCGTCTTATGTCGGGGCTTCTTAAATCAGTGCATGCTGCACTTTGAATTCCTGGTACATGAGTTCCCCTCCGACCGGGCCAAGGTGGCGTTCATCATGTCCCACCTCACCAGGGAGGCATTGGCATGGCTAAACCCTCTGTGGGAAAGAGGGGATCCCCTGGTGTCCGATCTTCCGGCTTTCCTCA